>NC_059077.1:90123401-91323401 GCF_020497125.1 Mauremys mutica | reverse complement strand
CTACGTGTGGGGCAGCCATGGGGCTTCACTCCACACACTGCCCCGGCCCCAAGTACTGCCCCTGCAGCTCCCATTGGCTGGAAACTGCGGCCAATGGGAGCTGCACGGGTGGCGCCTGAGGACAAGGCAGAGCGCAGCAGAGCTGCCTGGCCACGCCTCTGCGTAGGAACCAGAGAGGGGGACATGCTGATGCTGCTTCTGGGAGCCACTTGAGGTAAGCGCAGCCTAGAGCCTGCACCCCTGAGCCCCTGCCCCAGCCTTGATCCCCCTCCCGCCCTCCAATCCCCTCAGTTCCAGCCCGGAGCACCCTCCTGCACCCCAAAGCCCTCATCTCCAGCCCAACCCCAGAGCTTGCACTCGCAGCCAGAGCACTCCCCCCCCACCCAACCCCTTTGCCCCAGCCCTGATCCCCTTCCCACCCTCTGAACCCCTCAGTCCCAGCCCAGAGCACCCTCCTACACCCCAACCTCCTCATCCCCAGCTGCACCCCAGAGCCTGCACCCCAGCCAGAGCTGTCACCGCACCCCACTTTTCCTGCCCCAGCCCGAAGCCCCCTCCCGCACCTTGAACTCCTCATTTCTGGCCCCACCCCAGAGCCTGCACCCCCAGCCAGAGCCCTCACCCCCCCACACACACTCTAACCCCAATTTCATGAGCATTCCTGGCCCGCCATACAATTTCCATACCCAGATGTGGCCCTTGGGCCAAAAAGTTTGCCCACCCCTGTATTAGTGGGTGATGGGAGGGATTGAGAAACTAAGATTGTTAATGGCCTCGGAGTGCTTACATAGGACATCCACCTGTAATCAAAGTATTTCTCTGTTCCAACCAATTCCTAAACTTTTCTTCTTCTTTTCCCCTCTAGGAATATCAACTGAGTCGCAAAGAATGATTCAGTAACAATAAAACTGAATGCCAAGGCCTTTCCATAATTAATTAATTATTTATATTTGTGAACAGAATGCTATGAAACCCACATTGCTAGAGGAGCAGAGCAATTACATTTTGATAAACTTTGCTTGTGGTCGTGGTGTGTTGTCCTGTACCCAGAACTTTATTTCCAGTTGGAATATTCCATTTGTATGTGAATATTTCACCTGCTGGTACCTAGCATTTTTGAAGCAAAAACCTTATCTAAAAATATTAGAAAAGCCTCATTCCGTGATTACAAACAAAACTATTTTTGTTTACTTATTGCCATCAAAATCCTAGAAAAATATCTAAAATATTTTAATTTTTAACGCACACATCTTGGATGTCTAGGAGCAGAACTTCAGCTGGTATGAATCTGTGGAGCTCCACTGAAATTATGTCAGTGATTGAAAGCTATGTTGAATTAATTGCAGCTATGTCAATTGAGAATCAATGCTATTAGAATGATATATCCCATAGAATTTAATACACATTCTTTGTTTTGTGGTTATCAGATACCTTATTTGTGTATTAAATTAAAATTTCACTGACGTGTTGTAGATATCTCTGAAAAATATTCTATTTAGAAACAATAGTCTACTTGGAAACAATTCTGCTATGTCACTTTCTAGGCTTCTCTTTTCCTGTAGTTCATTACTTAAGTACATTGGTTTTTAAACAGAATCAGTTTCTTAGTTCATTTCTACTTGAAGCCATAGGACCATATTCTTCTCTCAGTGTAAATCCAAAATAACTCAGTGGACCTCCACTGTGGATTTACAGTAATGTAACTGGGAACAGAATGTGACCCATAGCTGTGGCATCACAATTTGTTGTGGATTTGAGGGTCAAAAATAGAGGATTCTTACTGCAGGCTCAGAGATATAAGATGCAGGAAGAGTTGAACTAAGAAGCAAATATGCAATTTAGTACCAATGCTTTTAGTAATAAATAATGAGGGAAGAGAAATTTATGCTGCATGAGTCGAATTGTTTATAAACTATGTCTATTTTCTTTTTCAAAGTCTATCTTCAGCTGAGAAAATGACCCTATTACTGTTCTTTCTCTCTCATTTACTGTTATGTCTATAATTGTGCGTGGTATAGTTAGGCTCTGATCCTTCTCTCACTGAAGTCAGTGGGAGTTTTGCTGTTGATTTTTTGACAGGAATGGGACTAGGTTATATATGAGAAAACAGAAAAAAACAATGGTTATCTTGGAAGATGGCCATAAATGTTAAAAACAATATATTGAAACATTTCCATTAGAAACAACTAAAAGTTGTTCTAGCCAGAGCTTTGGAGCTGTGCTCCGGCTCCGCTCCAGCTTCAGGCAAAAACCTGCAGCTCCACTGCTCCGGAGCTGCTCTGCGCTCCAGCTCTGGGCTCCGCTCCAAAGCCCTGGCTAGCCTAATATTACAGTCTGCAAAGGTCAAACCATCTTCTGGGGAATGTAGAAAATATGGCTCAGAGCTGGATCATATTTATAAGGACTTAGGTGGGGAAAAGCATTATAATTTGGATTTAGCCATTCCTACTTAAGATAATTTCAGTTTGGCAGACAGTGGATCTAAATCTAACTTATCTAAGTTTTTTTTTGTTTGTTTTTTTATTTGCTTACTTTTTAACATCTTTGTAAAGCCTCTGAAGTGCCTAAAATATATAGGGGTTTTCCCCCTGCCCCCTTCATTTATGTAATGTAGAGAAGGTACCACAGCCTGTTTAGATCTATAGCCATATATTGTGCCCAGCCATACAGCACGAAAACTGTTTTATGGTGACCCTCTACATCTTGAGAGAGAAGCTTTGTACGTACTGCCAGAACTTGGAGATAAAATACAACCTTATAATATTCTCGGTTTGGGTGTTCATTATACCATTGTGCTAGCAACTTTATAGTTATATTTGAGAAGGTATATTTAAACACCTTTAAATTAAAAAAAACACATGTGCATCAAAGCATGAAGAACTTCATATTTTTTCTCCGTCCAATGGTGGGAGTTTGGGAGAGTCTGGCAGAATTCCATGAGGCTATTTTTACCTATTAAAGATGGAAGGAACATGTTTTTGTTTTTTTCTAGTTAAAGGTTAACTACAAAGCTAATATGAAAATTGTGCTAAACCCAGATTTATGTGCTGCATATTCTCACTCAGCCAGCTCTTGTGTATATAGGGTGGGAAAGCATTCAGCACAGAAATAAGCTTTTAATTGATCATTTAAAAAAAAAGTCCTTTCCTGTGAAATTCATTGACACATTCTCTTTGGCTGAAGAGACCCCGGAATGCATCCTTCTGTGACATTCTAGATACCAGGAGTTTTACAAGGAAATATCCTAAAAAGGCAGTTATCTGAGAGTGAAACTTTCAAGGGCAAGTGACAGCATTCTCACTTCTCAGGGTGTATTTGGCTGTAGACCTCTCAGTGCCATGATATCAGGCCGAGCTTGAATGTTCAGAGCACAGTGCAAGACTTTCCTTGTTTGCATAGCTCTTCTCTCTGTGAAGATGGTTGTTAGAGAGCCTAGTGAACTATTCCTCCTGTAACCCTGTTTAGAGTGGCTACATTTGTCCTGTGTAGAGGTGCCCAGGAGAAAGTGGATGTAATTACGAAAGAGAAAATGTTGTCAGTGGTATTAGTATGCAGTTCTTATAAGTGAGATCTGTTACACTGTGACATAGTGAAGTTCTGGGAGTATTGTCACTTGGCACATTTAACTAGACAGAATGAAGTCCTATAAAACATATTGTTGGGGGATAATCCTACATTGGCAGAGGAATGTACTGGATCATTTTTTCATCTCTAACTTTTATGTACTGTGGTATTTGCTCCCCATAATGTCATAGTGTGTGTGTGTGTGTGTGTGTGTGTGTGTGTGTAACGCCTCTCAAATGTGGAAATGGAACTGTTTATAATCTGAGTATATGTCTATACTACTTGCCGAATCGGCGGGCAGCGATCGATCCAGTGTGTGTGCGGGGGGGGGAGGGCTCGATTTAGCGCATCTAGTCTAGATGCGATAAATCGACCCCTGAGCCCTTTCCTGTTGACACCTGTATTTCACCGCTGCGAGAGGCGCAGGCAGAGTCGATGGGGGAGTGGCAGCAGTCGACTCAATGCAGTGAAGACAACGCTGTGAGCACATCTAAGTACATCGACTTCAGATATGTTATTCACATAGCTCAAGTTGCATAACTTAAATCGATCCCCACCCAGTGTATACCGGGCCTCATCAGATACAGCATGAAACTGTTTAACTGGGGACAAGAACTAAAGCAGAAGTGTAACTGTTACATTCACATTAAACTTAAAATTTGAGCCCCAGTTAAAGTTTTATATTGGAAAAATATTGTGCTTCATTTTTTCTTTAAGTTCAGCATTTTCTTTGCATAGGTCCCAGTGAAGTTATGTAGCATCTCCTGAATGTGAAAACAGAAATGCTGGATTGTTGGCCTTTCAGTGGCCTAAACTAACACATTAGTCTCTAACTCTAGTAGTTGGTTACATTGGTTGCTAAAATCATGATAGAAGTGGGAGATTGAGACAAGATATTAATCAAAATCGGGTGGATAAAAATTGATGATTTTTAAAAAAATTAAAAATACAATGATTTTGATTTTGTTATTGAAATTATACATTTTAAAAAAAATAAATCAGTTTAAAATGAAATCTGAATTCAGTACAAAATATGTTACGGTCTAAACTTATAATTTAGTTGTAAATGTGGAGCATGTTTTAATGAGAATAGTTTATGTATCCAAAACATTTAAGATTGTTTTGTTTAATAAAGATAAATTTTATATGCTGTTTTGTGTATTTATTTAATTAAATACCAGTTACTACCCTAATGCAGCTTGAAATAGATCATGAGCAAAAGTTAATTATCTAGTAAATTAGCAATATATAATTCACCATTTTCTAACATATTAAAATGTACAGTTAATAAGAATCTGAAAACATTAAGCTATATAATTGCACAAATAAATGTATGTAGTTATAATGTACCCTCATACATAGCAAAAAGATGTACCAAATCTAGTACAAAGGCTCTATTTAGTTGTAAATCAACATGTTTTAATAGTTATATCAAATGACAATGTACTTTTCTATAGAAAATAACTGAAGTACAAATGAAAAAATTGATTAAAATCAGTGATTTAAATGGCGGCTTTCCACTTGGTCATTTAAATCATGATTTAAATTGCCTGATCAAAATTATATTAACTAGCAGGTTGTAAGCTAAGACCTCCATTTCTGGCAGCAAACGCTGTATACAATTATAAAACTGGAAGATCCATCTTCTTACGCTTCCCCCCCCCCCCCCCCCAGGATTTGTTTCTAGCCCTGCTGATGTATTGGACCTTTACAGTTGTTGCTGGTTGCTTGAACTAGCAGCACTTTTTTGGTATAGGTTTGGGATTTAATTTGGCAAGCCCTAAAACTTGGACTAGTGTAACTTCCATTTCCTGATACTGCAGGGTAAATTTTCAGTCACAAGTCTCCCAAACTCTATGTTCAAATTTGAATGCACATGTGGAGGGCAAGTAGAGATGTCTCTGAAAATGTACCCGATATCTTTCCTGGACATGACATTATCCAATCGTATAAGGCTGTCAGATAGCCAAGTCCTGTATGTGTATTACAGGAAGTGCATCTTTAACCCTGTTCCTTGAGCCACCTTGTACTCTGATGGTCATGACAAGTCAATGGGGAAGGAACTGCTATCAAATAATTGTCCTTTTTAAGTCTATCCATATTGCATTTATTTGTTTAGTAACTTGCTCTCATGAAATTGCCCCACATTTAGTCTACAGTTTTTAACACCGTTTGCCCTCGTTTGGTACCATTGCCGTTTCCATATAAGCTTCAGCTGGGAAATAATGAAATGTTGTAAAAGCCATCCTCAATTTAAAGCCACACCGTGAAGTAGTTTATGGAAGAAATGGCTTCT
The DNA here is from genome assembly GCF_020497125.1 of Mauremys mutica. NCBI lineage: Eukaryota > Metazoa > Chordata > Testudines > Geoemydidae > Mauremys > Mauremys mutica. The sequence goes on along the minus strand of NC_059077.1, from coordinate 91,317,541 downwards.
AAAGTAAGATGTATGCTGCATTCTGCAAACAATGTGACATATTAAACAGTGCAAGCTTGGCATTTTTACAAAATCTTTTAAATTAACCATTAATCAGTAAGGTTAAGATATGCAAATAACCTAACGTGCTGTATAGTTGACTGAGGTGCTTCTGCTCTCAACACCCATATTGTTTATCCTCCGCTGTCCCAGATCCATCATAGCTGTATCAAAGCAATGGGTGAAATTCTGATCTCAGTTACATTGGTTTAAAATTGGATGAGCTCCATTGGCTTCAAGTATCTTAAAATATTCAACTCCTTTTTGTTTTTCTTGTATTTCTCTAATGAAACAGTCATGCAGAAAATGAGCATGCAGGAGTATAAAGCAGCAGATTGTTGATAACTCCCCTCTAATATTATATCAGGCCAGATTCAGAAATGATCAGAATCTTAAAGATGGGATTCAGAAGATCTGGCTCAAAGAGTGGTTAATTGCACCTTTACTCCAAGGATGTGAGCCATCACTGCCCCCTCCTCTGACACCCACTGAGGGAGAGCACTTTATCTGCTCCCATCACTCACTGTGAACGACCCAGTGAAATTCCTAAGTCTGTACACTCTCTGACTATGCCCCCTTCATGGCTTGTGCCACTGGCTTTCTGAGCTGCATCAGTCTCCAGCAGTCATCTCAGCATAATGGAGATTGTGCTACTGTACCTTTCTGACCTGCACCATGGGATGTGCCTGCTTTACTGACTTTGGCACTTAGATTGTGTGCTTCTTTGGCATGACCATGTCTCCCTCAGGTTTTACCACACCGAGCACACTGATGGAACTTGGTAAATAACTGGGCTATCTGCTGCTGGGTCAAATTGTTCTCACCTGATCCATGTGCAGAGTTCTTCACAGGCAAATCTTGCCTCTTCTGTGTCTAACGGAGCTCTGCTACTGTTAGTTTCAATTTAACCCTGTTAATCTTGCCAAATTAGTGACACAAATATATATATATTTGTGTCACTAATTTGGCAAGATTAAACATATATATATGTTAGGTTTAAGTTCTGTATATTGAAAGGCCATCTTGATTTGGAAAAGGACAAGGCAACCTCCATTTTGTATCAGGTTCTTGTTCCTCTATACCAAGAAAGGGCGGGAAAACGGGAATCTGGTGTTGCTAGGCAACAGATTCCTATAAAGGTGAATGGGGGGAGGAGTTAGGGGCTCTTGGACTTCTGCTTTGCTGTCCAATGCACTCTCTCGTGGTGCAGTACAGTCTTTGCACTGGCTATTGGCCTGCAATAGCTACTTACTAATCAGTTTGGGTTGGTTTGTTCTTTTATTTTGGGAAACAAACCTCCATACACGGACCTGGTCTGATTAGTTAGATCAAACTCACACCCACAGATGACACAAAGTGGTATAGGATGGGAATTAAGTTAGGGTTACTTATCTGTGTGTTACATCTGTCATCCATTGTCAGTGTCCATTGCAGGCTTCAGTTATCCAGATCCTGCAGCCTCTTCACCAGTGGTGTCTGTAAAGGTAGAAGAACATCCTCGTATAGGGTGACCAGACAGCAAGTGTGAAAAATCAGGACATGGAGTAGGGGGTAATAGGAGTCTATATAAGAAAAAGACCCAAAAATTGGGACTGTCCCTATAAAATCGGGACATCTGGTCACCCTATCCTTGTATCATTGAGTGTATGTGTGTGCATGTGTTTATTTCGAACCTCCAAAGTTATTAATCCATTCCCCTTCCCTTCCTTCCTTTCCCCTTAGTAAATAAAGTGTTGTTTATTTTACATTTGTGTGTGTGGTGTTTATCGGGGTCAGCTCTAATAGATGGGCTTAAAAGAGGGACTCAGCGGGAGGTAAACTGTAAGGCTCCCTGAAGTCTTCTGATCAGAGAGATAAATCCTTACATTACCTCCATGGCACTCTCCCTCCACACAACCTAGCAGACCCCTTTCTGCACATCTGGTGTTCATGTTGAGGGAGACTGGATGGAGTTGAAGGGAAGTGCTGGGCTGGGCATAGTGCCTGATGGGATGAATCGTGTCCAGCATCCAGCTCCATAAACCTTACCCTTATCTTATGGTCACAGACTATCAGGGTTGGAAGGGACCTCAGGAGGTCAACTAGTCCAACTCCCTGCTCAAAGCAGGACCAATCCCCAGACAGATTTTTGCCCTAGATCCCTAAATGGCCCCCTCAAGGATTGAACTCTCAATCCTGGGTTTAGCAGGCCAATTCTCAAACCGCTGAGCTATCCCTCTCCCCACCTGGGAATCTGGCCTGGTGTAATATTAAAGGAGAGTTATCAAAAATCTGTTGCTTTATATTCCTACATGCTCATTTTCTGCATGACTGTTTCATTAGAGAAATACAAGAACAACAAAAAAGGGTTGAATATTTTTAAGCCAATGGAGCTCATCCAATTTTAAACCAATGTAACTGAGATCAGAATTTCACCTATTGCTTTGACACAGCTATGATGGATCTGGGACAGCGGAGGATAAACAATATGGGTGTTGAGAGCAGAGGCACCTCTGTCAATCCTGCATTGCCACCTGGGTACCACTCTGGGTAAGAGGGAAGTCTCTGCAAGTTTCACTCCAGAGCAGCTATGCTGCTTGAGTAAATCATTGGGAGCCAGAGCTTCCATATATATGTATGACAACGGTGTGAAGGTGGGGCTTCTTATTTCCAGAGCGGGAAAACCTTGTGCCTCACAACCCTCCTGTAGGGACAATATGGAGTATCTCTCTGAGGTACTCCCCTTGATGAATTTTCACCCCAAAGTCTCCTCCTGTGGGATTTGGGGGTTATACAGACAACTAGTATTTATATTATCCCTCTCTTTTCCCAATCTCTCTTGTGTTGATAGAATTTTGTGTGTAAGTATTATAGTTGAGGCTGGTCGTGCTGCTTGTTATTAAGGTTGCCCAACACTTCACATTATAAGACCCCTGTTTTCAGTTGTGTTATAACTGCCAAACTGTAACTGTTCAGAGGCTAAATTTTTCCAATTTGGCAGCGTGGCCAGCCTTTGTGTGAGGGATGTGCCTTTTGCCATCTTTATCACAATCTCCCTCAGTTTGGCCAAATTATAAACCAGGGATCGGCAACCTTTAGCACGTGGCCCGTCATGGAAATCCACTGGCGGGCCAGGACAGTTTGTTTACCTGCAGCGTCCACAGGTTCGGCTGATCGCAGCTTCCACTGGCCGTGGTTCACTGTTCCAGGCCAATGGGGGATGCGGGAAGTGGCGCAGACCGAGGGATGTGCTGGCCGCTGCTTCTGCAGCCCCCATTGGCCTGAAATGGCGAACCGTGGCCAGTGGGAGCCACGATTGTCTGAACCTGTGGACGCTGCAGGTAAACAAACCATCCTGACCCAGCAGTGGATTTCCCTGATGGGGCTGCATGCCAAAGGTTGCCGATTCCTGTTATAAACCTTTGAAAACTGCAGTTTGCACATGCTCGATAGTGACTTCTTATATTTTAACAGCTAAATTCTCCAAAGGTTTTGTCTGCATTGGGCATGCTCTAGCCGAGGGCTGAGCAGCACTTTCCCTTGAAATAAATGTTTACTGGTTATGATAAACAATTTGTTCCACTTTGTGTTTAGCTGTGACACTCTGAATACATCTCCCAGACCTGAAGAAGAGCTTTGTGTAAGCTTGAAAGGTTCTCTCTCTCACCAACAGAAGTTGGTCCAATAAAAGATATTACCTCACCCGTCTTGCCTCGATTATCATCAGGACAGGCATCTGTTCCATCTTTGCTTTTCATGTGCCTTTCCCGTTCCCCTCATAAGCTTACTACTGCATTTTCTTTACTTTATGGGGTTGGCAGTCCAGAACTCACTATCAAGGTTGGTAGTCCTGAAAATACTGTACATCAGTCTATTCACAATATTCATCTTATTGCCAACATTGTTTTCACCCAAGAATAACAGACTAGTGATTATTATTTCTGCATGATCGCCCCTTTCATACAATACATCACAGCATTTCCTGCTCCCTGTGCCTGGCCTCTCTGTTTTGTTATATGTAAACTCTGAAGTGAAATTTACAAGAATTCTGTCCTAAGATTTTTCTCAGAGGAAGTAATTTAAACATAGAAATATATTTATACTGGAAACTTTAACCTTTTAGTTTTCCGTGCCCTCTTTGACTTGCTCTGTTTTGCACAGGCAATGCAGAATTTTCAGGTCAGTGTCTGATCTATACCAAGTGCTGTGATATCTAGTTAAAACAGGGCAGATTAAGGGCAGAGTTTAAGCCTTAATTTTTATGTTTTTTCATGAGTTTGCATTACATCCTTAATGTTCTTTAAGAGGTGTGATTTGTTTGTTTGTTTGTTTTTGCATTTACAGACTGTTGCGTAACCTTCTCAGGATAAAAAGGATAGGACAGCGTTACCACTGCAAACAGTATTGCTATCTGCCAGCTCGCACATATTGGGCAAGATCCCCTGTTCCCAGTTAAGTCAATGGAAATTTTTCCCTTGATTTATATGTGAGCAGGGGCAGGCCCTTATTCCCATAAAAGTGGTTATTGAGCAATTGTGATTACAAATCCTTAGTTATTCAGATTAGATTCTTTATCACAATCTCCCTCAATTTGGCCAAATTAATTCTATTGCAGCAGTCAAGGAAACGGGGCAGGAGTGCTGAAGTCTATGGTGAGCAGCTTGGTGAATCCACACTATAACTTGCCAATTTTTGCAACATCATCATCTATCTTGTGATGTCAGCTTTGTTCTCAAAGCTGCTTGTGATCTCAGAAAGACTTGGGTTTACCTCTAGATTTCTGCCCTTCTTTACCACCCTCTTTATTCAAAATGGCTGCTGTGTCCCATTGTTGTTACCCAACTGGTGAATAGGTCATCTCAAGAAACCATCCTTTGTTGTTAATGAGCTTGTCAGTTACCACTTGTCATTTGTCATGTACCATAGTTACCCAAAAGCTCCCTTCATTGTGATGGGATAATTCTTTTTCCAATTTTCTAGACCCCTGTCAGTCTTGTTTGAGGCCTTAGTACGATATGGAGAATACATTAATATAATTGATCTTCTGGCAGCAGACAAAACTTAGAGGTCTGTGCTGATTGTATTAGGCCTATCAGCATGATATGAGATGCCTTTAATACCATTTACCAAGAGATCTTGCTGAATTGCTTGTTCAGATTTGGAAAGGGTGGATTGGTGTCGTTTTTTCTGGAAAGGTGGTGTTGGGTACTGCTTGTTAATCCTGAGGGTTACTCTTCATTAAGTTTTCACTCCCAGTACAATGAGGATTATGATGCATTTAGGGACTACTTCACCATTAGCTTGCTGATATTACTTAGCTCTGTCTCCTTTTTCAACCATCCAGGCAGCAAATGAACCGATAAGATGAAAATGATGCTGGCAGGGAGAAAAAAGCATTGATAGTATTGATGTGCCACCACTTGTCAAATAAATTTGCATTCTCAGGCGGCTTATGGACTTGCAGCTGCAGTGACTTGTACCTAGAGCTGGTCAAAAAATTAAGAATTTTTCAAGAATTTTTTTTTTAAAAGTGTCTTTCATTAAATTTCAGAATCTTAAAATGTTTTGATATGCTCTATTTATATGTTGTTTTCATCTGTAGTTAACAAAGAGGTTGAGGCTTTCCTTTGCTAAATCATTCCTTACTGCAATCATCCACAACTTTACCACCTTTATGTTGGACTATGTTAATTCATTAATCTTGGGGATACCTTTAAACTGCTCAGAAGTTTCAGCTAGTACACAAGGTTTCTACACAAGTAGCTCACAAGTAACATCTTACCAATTTGAGCAGGTTGGTATCAGCATGTTACATGTGTGATCTCTTCTTCCCATCTACTTCTAGATGTAGTTCAGGTTGTTTGTTGTCAAATGTAATCTGGGACCTGGTTACTGTAGAGACCCAACTCTCTGTAAACTGTGATCAACAAATCTATATTTGGTGACCATTCCTAGGTGTCCACTCTTGGGAACTAGAGCCAAGGAATGAAATCTGGGCCCCACTGATGTTAATGGGAGTCTTGCCTCTTACTTGAATGGGGCCAGGATTTCACCCATCGTATACTTAGTGGAGGATCCCCACCTGTGTAACATGCTCCTTCAGATAGTCTGTCAGAGCCTGAGTTAACCATCAGAACACTGCAAGATGCATGTTTTTTGCGTCACCTTGACAGATAAGTCTAAACTAAGGCATTGTCTCACTTTTTTTTCTACTTTTTTCACTTTTTTTATGATGGATGGTTGGTTAATGATGGTATTGCAGTTATAAATTAGTGTTTGTTTTCTGTATAATGTTCCTATGTACTAAAGTAATGAGTCCTCTCTGTTATGATGATAAACAAAAATAATATTTACATTTGTGACGTTTTAAAGCATAGGATCATATTTTGCCAGATCTAATTTGTGTGAACTTATTTATGCCCTACATTGATAGGACATAATGTTTCTAGAGGTGGTTATAAAGCTAGAAAGATGTTAACTAGTTTAAGATAATGTTGATGGCGTATCAAAGGGTTGACTTTGAAACACAGGATAAAGGTGAAGAGGAGATCATATAATTCAAGAGCGTTTTTTTTCTTTAAAGTAGTGTGAAAGCTTTACAAATATAACTTTATTAATTTCTATTCTTTTGCTGTGATATTTTCAAGGATAATTAGTTACCAAGAATTAATTCTATCATTCTCCCGCTGGTCGAGGGATGGATTTATTTTAAAGATTGATTAGTTTATTTACTCTTCTAGACTTTTCCCTGCTTGTGTAATAGAAGATAGGTAAGTACCTTTGTCCTGGGAATTGTAGCAACCACTGTTTCTGCTTCTTTACCTGTTTTTTGGGGGGCGGGGAGGGGGGTCTGAAAAAAGCTGACCAGTTTTTAAATTTCTTCTTCAGTGCTTATGCCTAGTGGGAAGTCTAGGTGAACCTCATTAGGGAAGGGAGTTGACTGTCCTTTGAATGAAGTGTGGTGTGAACGCTCTGCAAGGTAAAAAGAGCAAAGGGTGCTAAATCTAGGAGAGGCTGTGTTTTGAAAAACGCTGTAGGAACTCAGGGGATCTAGGACCCACTTAGGAAACTAATTTTCAGTCTCATTATTGCCTTTAAATTGCACACTGTGAGTCAGGACATTTTATGCCCAAAGCTGTCTCTAGAAATCTTGCTGACCTCAGATCACAGTTTATTCAGATTTAAATTAATGGTAATACTTTCTCACAGGAGTTACTTTACATTATCTACTAGATTTCCAGGGGATTCCCAAGAACAATTTAGTATGTGATCTACATAGAGTTAATTTATAGTTAAGCAATAAATTTGAGGAAAGAATACTACAGAACATACCAAAAAGAGACATATTTTACCCTTAGAGTAACAACTGCCACATAATCAGTATTGCAAACCTAATTATAGATTCATCGAGTCATCTGTTTATAGTCACTAGATTAAATTAATCCCTGTTGCAACTCCATTGATTTGAGTGAAGTTACAGCAGGGTTGAATTCAGCCCATTTTTTAAAATGTATGGGAATAATAATCCCAAATATTTTACAGCAAGTTCACAGCACTACTATCTATGTTGCTATCTTATTTATTACTACCTGCATAACTCTTGGTTGCTTTGTCTTTCTGATTGATGTTTTTTCCTGCATAAGGACTTGATTGGGATATGTGATCTGCACATACCTAGCACAAAAGACTGAAATAACATACAGATTTGAGAGAATAGCAGCTTCCTCTGCCTCCCCACAACTTGTGCCTGTCTCCTGTTGATCTGCAATAGACAACTTAGGGCTAGTTTACACTAGAAGCGCTAGAGCGGCGCGGCTGCAGCATGTCTGGTGAAGATGCTCTATGCCAATGGGAGAGCGCTCTCCTGTCGGCCTAGTAAAACCACCTATGCAAGACGTGGTAGGTATGTTGCCAGGAGAAGCTCTCTTGCCGACATAGCGCTGTCCACACTGGTGCTTAATGTAGTGTAACTTACATCACTCAGGGGGGTGGTTTATTCACACTGCTGAGTGACATAAGCATATGTACAAGCCCCCAGATACTATGTTGATAAGTGCCTTAGAAATACCCAAGATGCAAGTTAGGACACATGCATACATGTCAAAAGTACTTGAGGATCCTGGAAAAAAGCCTGTTATAATTAATAGTGGAAATGTTAAGCCTATATAGGTAAATTTTAAACACTAATATACAAATAATTGCTATCTATAGCCTAATTCATGAATGCTAGGTATCTTTTATATTAGCTAGCAAACATAACACATACAAACATCCTCCTCATATTCCTAGGCTCTAGGGAGATGCGATTTTATACCTTTTTCATCTAAATATGAAATTCCAGGACATTATGTGAGCTTCCCTGCGGGAGCCTAAGTCAATTTCACTTCTCCACATATGCAGTGTTTTCACCTGACACAGATACAATATGGATATTAAGTAAATAGTCTGGTGTGTAGGTGTGAAACATGGGGCATGATTGGGAGAGGACAGGCTTGCTGTCAGTGGGTTGTGATTTTGGCTTGTTTCACGTCTGTTTGTGAATCCTTCAGGTTGTGTCATTTAGTTTAAGACTAGAGCATAGATTCCTACAAATTAAAATGTCAAACCTGCAAAATGTAGCCTTAAAATAAAATACCTTGCAGGCTGTTTTCACTGTCACTCACTGACTCAGGTGCCATTGCTAAGCTCTCACCTTCTGCTCCCTGATGATTGTATTTTACAGAAAATGTCCAGGGTGATTCACAGAGGAAATGAAGAATTTTATAAAAGATTGGGTTCAGTGCAAAATACTGTCAGATCTCTGAGTAGTAAAGAATCACAGTATATTTTAATTCATGTCACAAATAGAAGTTAAAAAAAAATTTTCGTTTCATTTAGCTGTTTCATAATAGCTTCCCTGAGAGAACCCAAATGGAAATTGTGTGTGCAGAAAGTGAGAATGAATTGCGTTGTTTTGAGCACTGGTTTTCAGACACAAATGACATGCTCTATTCTACTCAGGTTCTTAAACCAAACCCATCTCTGTAGTGTCTGACTGTCTTAGAGTTAATTCATAACCAATGTGCATAGTATCTCTCAGCAATTCTAGATGCTGAACTTCAGTGTTTCCCAAGTTGGGTACTGGGTCATCTTGCCTCCAACTGGATGTCAGCGTTGTTTTAACTTACAGGGGGATCATGGCATTAAAATTATGGAAGTGTTTCAAATGAGATAGGTTTCTGTTCTTTGTGAGAATTGAAATTAACACATAGTTATGCAGGTGGAAATTCAACATCCATAGAATCATAAAAATTGTAGGGCTGGAGAGGTCATCTAGTCCTGCCTCCTGCACTGAGGCAGAACCAAGTAAACCACGAGCTCTGAGCATGAGCACTTCAGTTTCTAACTATCACGCTTAACTAAGGGGTAACCCTTCTTTGTAACCATGACCCCTGCTATTTCACTCTGCCTCACACCTTTATTTTTCATTGTGCTTCATGTTTTTCCCAATTGATTTGATTTTAATTTCTTGTTTTAAAAAGAAAATGGATTCTTGCAATATTAGATATGCATCAGAAATAACATTATAAGATGACATTATAAGACAGACCTGCCAAATAGCCATGTACACAAAGAAAAATTATAAACTTCCATCCACCCAAAATGTAGGCTTTCCTGCACAGGAGTGAGTCTCCACTCCAGTACACTAGGCTTAGTTGGGCTGAGACAGCTTTCCTAAATTTGGCCCACTGTTTTTGATAGTCACTGCTCCAAATGTAAGACTCCGTAGGAGTCATGAGTATTTGGACAGTCAAAATGTGGGTATTGGTAGTTACATGTTTGAGAAGCCCTGCTGTACTTGATTGGTGGGTGTAGGAATGTTGACATGTGTCTCAGTGAATTAAATAGCCTACCATTTGAAAAACACTGCATTTTCATTTGTGGCATACCTGATAAGTTGTGACATGTGACAGCTGAAAAGCCAGCTTGAGATATGCCTTTTACTAGCAGAGGCATACTACGTGTTGCAAAATGTTGCAGTATGTTCTTTTTAACCTGTGTTGTTAGCTATAAGCTGGTATATATAGCTGTGCTAGATAGTGCTTACAACAATAAAGAATGAGACAAGGTGTGAAGAATGAGGGAAATCATATGTAATTGTATGCTTGTTCATATGCTGGATTTTCTTTGGCACTGATCTTGGTTACTGTGAGAGTTTGACTGGGAAGCACATTCTGGGCTGGAGAAACTGTGTGCATCATTTTGTACTATAGAGTAAAGAAAGGAGTAAGCATGCCTGTACGTAGACATAGGTGTTGGTTATACACTGACCTCTTTTTGTAAGAATTAAAGATATGGAACCCTTCCCCACAGCCAGATACATGCACATGAAGCTGCCAAAACAAACAGAGGCGAGTAAGCTGTGCTGCCCTCTTAGCACACAGCTACGCTTCTATAGTTCACAAGCTGCACATGCTTAAAAGTTTAGTAGAAGTATTTCTGAAATATATGCAAAAAGTAAACAGCATAAATGATGATGAAAAATCAATCTTTTTTTTTTAATTCTGTGTTTTTAATAATCTAATGAGGATTTTTATCTTAATAGTATCCCTTTTGCGTCGTTAGTGTAACTAATTTCCTTTCACATTCTTATCCTCTCCATCCTAACTACCCCTGTATTTTTCAGTTACTTCATTTAAAAATTTATATATATATATATATATATATATATATATATATATATATATATAATTCCAGTCTGAAAAGTTGTATTCCTGAATCTTATCTGTCTTTGAAAGATACATTGCTGAAACTGATATGCCCAAAATTGGATCCACTAGTTTAGAACCTGATTCTGCCACCCTCACTCATGTTGTTTAGTATCTTGCTCTGTGAGTAGGCCCAGTGATTCCAGTGGGACTGTTTACAAAGTGAGGTGGTATTACACATAAGGCTGGCAGAATTGGGCTCTTAAAGATTTAGGCCTTGATGCTCAATCCACTTTATGTGGGTAGATCCTTATGCAGATACAGAGTCCCGTTAAAATCCATAGGGCTCCAAGCTGGCACAGTGGTCCACCTGCGGGATAGTAGGATATCGGGTCAAACTGTGACTTTGCTGTTTGTTTTGTTGTGAATGTAGTGTGTGTGAAAGATATGAGATGGACAGTCCTGGACTCTGAAGTCTTTTGGTTTAAAAAAAATAAATAAAGAGAATAGGTATAGCACAGACTGCCATGTTGTAAGCTTTCCTGTGGTATCCTGTTAGTATGCCTCTAACTCATAATCACCTCTAGAGATAAAAGTGTAGTTCAGTCTCCTTATCCCCATATCCATTTCACTTTTGGCCCTTCTGCTGAGAATGGCAATAAGAATGCTAGTTGTCCTGGTTTCACTGAGGTGTGGTCATCTGTCTACTGGGAAGTGGACTGAGATCACCACTTTATTTCATATAAGTCCCTGGAGACTATCAAATGCTCACAGTTTTGGGTCATGACTAATGGTGGACAAATTCTGGACATAAGTTATTTTTTCCCCCTAAAAACATTGTGAAATTTATGGAATAAATTATTCAATTTAATATATTTTAGAATTATTCAACTGGCTGTAAACTGGATGAATGAGGCAGGGAGCGGGAGGAATTCAAACATGGTATTCAGAAATATCACATAATTTGTTAAATAAGTTATTTAATATTATGTGGTCAATTGTAATCACTACCTACTAGGACTGGATTTTAACTGGCAGCCTAGAAGTGAAAGCTCTGAATCCTGTTGCCCTAAATTCCTAAACCATCTATTGTGCTGCCCTCTATTTGAAATATGGAACTTGTGTGACAGGTTCCCTTTCCCCTGGGGGTGCCACTTGGAACTGGGATACCAGTGAGTCCACCTGACCCACTAGCCTGGTCTCCCTTTCACCCTGTAATCCCGGGACACGCTGCAGACACAGTCCTGGTCTTTCACTTTCATCAGCACACAGACAGGTAGGAACACACCCAGCTTTTGTAACATGCAAATAGGTTTTCTAACTAGCCCCTGCACAGGAAGGCTTCAGCTAAGGAACTGCCCAGATACTCAAGTGCACCCCCCCGGATGGGTGAACCCAAAATTACACCATCTTGTGTTGCACAGAGAACTGTACAGCATAAACTCATGAAATTTGCCCCTTCCCTCAATGTGTAGAGGAATATACAAGGCTTTGTGCCCCAGTTATGATGTCCTCACACACTGGTTTAAGACAAAACAAAACAAGTTTATTAACTACAGAAGGTAGATTTTAAGTGATTATAAGGGATAGCAAACAGATCAAAGCAGATTACGTAGCAAATAAAACAAACACGCAAGCTAAGCTTAATGTACTAAAGAAACTGGTTATAAGTAGCATATTCTCACCCTAAATGTTGTTTTAGGCAGATTGCAGAGGTTCCTGAAGGCCAGCTGCACTGGCTTGCAGCTTAAAACTCTAGGTATTTCTTTCACAGGCCAGACAACCCTCTAGCCTGGGCTCAGCTCTTCTCCCCCAGTTCAGGCTTTGTTTCTTAGGTGTTTACAAAGGTCATCTTGGGTGGGGAGTCAGTGGAGAAGAACGAACCCGGTGATCTCACTCCTCTGCCTTAGTTTTTGCATATGGCGGAAACCCTTTGTTTCAAAACTTAGTTCCCACACCAGTCAGTGGAAAAATACTAGTATTTTCATGGTTTCCAGTACCAGGTGACTTGGTCACATGTCCCTGCAGCCATAACTAGAGACTGTTTGCAGTGTCCCCAGGAAGACTTCCCAGAAAGGTGGGAGATTAGCATCTGCAAAGACCTGTTGTTCTCTCTGATGGCTCTTCCTCACAGCAAGCCATCTAGACTGATTTTATTCTGTCTGGTGGGCATTCCCCAGGTGTAAACACACTTGTAAAAGATACATAGTCAATATTCCTAACTTCAGATATAGAAATGATACATGCAAACAAATGGGATAATCATGTTAAGTAAATCATAACCTTTTCAATATCTCTCACCTGCCTTATCTTGCACAAAATGCATCATAATTATGTTATTCTCATATGATAACAATCTCTCTATGAAGACTATGGAGGCATAGAGTCACAACTTGATCCTTCTAACTTCTACTGCTTTGACTATTGGCTTGCTCATTGAATTGTCACATTACCTTCAGCGGGTACCTACACGTGGTATTAATCACTTTGCACAGTCGGAAATATAACCTCAGAGAGAAAAATTCATTACACGTTTGTACTCTGCCTATTGACAGAGAATTGGGACAGACATATGCAGCTATGCAGAAACCAAGTATCCTGGGATTTTGTCAAGTATCTGGGAGATAGATTTTTATCTGTAGACCTTATTTGGAAAGAGAGTGATAGATTTTTCAGGATCCAAAGAAAAGGATTAAAAAAATTAGATACTTCTTAAAGTAGGTGACACTGGGACTGATAACCTTAAAATTGTAAAATGGGCCTCTGGTGCTTGGCAACTAAAATATTACTGAGATTTTTGGGGTTGGGAAGTCCCATGTCTTGAAAACTCTTCCTTTTTTCCCTATTCAAGATGTTTAAAGCAAATCCTGTGACTGGAATCTCAATCTCATCATCTTTTCTCTTTTTGTTTGTCATCCTATTCAAATCAAATAGACTATTAGTCTTAATAGCTCACCATTATTGACACCAATTTAATAAAAAGGAGTCTCATCTGGATTGTGTTATCATTTTCCAAAGTAATTTTCTAAAGGAAAAAATGCATAGTGTGTGGCATTTAAAACATTTTAAAACATCAAGTCACCTTGCATAGCATCACATTTGGGACCCAAACCTGTGGCTACTCCACATGCTGGGAGTTTTTCCATGCTTCGTAGCTGCAGGACAAAATTCAGAGCTTTCGTGGGTTTTGAGTCAGGCCCTATGTTGGCCTGGATGCCTTCAGAACAGAGCAGCCTTCTATTGCTATTTTTTTATGGCAATATTATCTTGTATTCACTGGAACTTCAGAAGTAATAGCCGCTAAAACGGTAGTCCCCAAACTTTTTATGTCACCCCCTGCTTACCCGTAATGGTCGGGGGGCAGAGCCGGAGGCTGGTGGCAGAGCTGCGGCTGGGAGCAGAGCAGGACTGGATGGTGCTTCCTTTCCGCCCCCTGTGGGGGCTGCCCAGGTCCCACCACACTCGCCCAAACATTCCTGCACACTCCTGGGGGGCATGCCACACAATTTGGGGACCATTGCACTAAAACTACGCCGTTTATTAAAAAGAAAACCTGATCTTTTACTGGAGATGTCAGCATAGGGAACATTGGTTCTGGGTAGTATATTTTTTGAGAATGAGATCCATCTAAATTATTTTTAGTACAGTGAAATTGAATGCTGCTTTTTTTCTCCCAACTAAAAACACTGTTTAAATCTTTTAATCCAAGAATAAAAATATTTTTATATCAGTAACATTTCACAAGCAAAATCTGTCTACTTATATAAAAGAAATGATCACTTCTCTTAGCTTCCAAAAATAATACAGTTTATAGATAGATAAAATGTAGGCGGGACTTTGCCAATAAACTAACAACTGATATTCTTAATGAAACTCAGATGCCCAGATCCTGCAATGAGTTCTGTAGGTTTCAGAGGGGTAGCCATGTTAGTCTGTATCAGTAAAAACACCAATAAACACCACCCTATACTGGAAACCTATTGACTGTTATACTTACCTATATGCCTCTGGCTTTCATCCAGACCACATCATATGATCCTTGGTGTCTACAGCCAAGCCCTAACATACAACCACATTTGCTCGAATCCCTCAGACAGAGACAAACACCTCTATCAGGTGTTCTTAAAACTACACTACCCATTTGGGGAAGTGAGGAAACAGATTGACAGAGTCAGAAGGGTACCCAGAAGTCACCTACTACAGGACAGGCACAACAAAGAAAGTAACAGCCCCCAACTAAAACCTCTCCAGCACATCATGAAGGATATACAGCCTATCCTGAAGGACGATCCCTCACTCTCACAGACCTTAGAAGACAGGCCAGTCCTCGCTTACAGACAGTCCCCCAACCTGAAGCAGATATTCCCCAGTAATTACACGCCACACAACAGGAACCAACCCCTGCAACAAACCCTGTTGCCAACTCTGTCTGCATAGTTATTCAAGGGACACCATCATAGGACCCAATCACATCAGCCACACCATCAAGGGCTCATTCACCTGCACATTTACCAATGTGATATATGCCATCATGTACCAGCAATGCCCCTCTGCCATGTATATTGGCCAAACCAGACAGTCTCTATGCAAACGAATAAATGGACACAAATCAGACATCAAGAATTGTAACATTCAAAAACCAGTAGGAGAACACTTCAACCTGTGTGGCCACTCATAACAGACTTAAAAGTTGCCATTCTCCAACAGAAAAAACCTTCAAAAACAGACTTCAATGAGAAACTGGAGAACTGGAATTAATTTGCAAACTTGACACCATCTAAATTAGGTCTGAATAAAGACTGGGAGTGGCTGAGTCAGTACAAAAAGTACTTTTCCCTCTGTTGATACTCACACCTTCTTGTCAACTGTTGGGAATGGGCCACATCCACCCTGATTGAATTGGCCTCGTTAGCACTGACCCCCCACTTGGTAAGGCAACTCCCATCTTTTCATGTGCTTTATATATTTATACTTGCTTGTGTTGTTTTCCATTCCATGCATCTGATAAAGTGGGTTATAGCTCACGAAAGCTTATGCTCAAATAAATGTGTTAGTCTCTAAGGTGCCACAAAGATTCCTCGTTGCTTTCAAAGAAGGAATAGTTATACCACTACAGCTTGCTCCAAGGTCTCAAAAATAACAATTCTTAAGAGGTGTTCAGCTCTGCATCACAACATACAACTTTCTCCTGATTGTTTTCCTTTTGACACCTCTCATGGCTTTATAAACATACATGATTTCAAGTAGATGTCCAAGTTTTTCAAAACAAAAATAAAGAAAACCCCCAAAACAACAAAAGACACACCAGAATTTGACAGAATGTTTTACAGTTAAATTCATGGTCTCTATATATAGACATCAAAGTCTCTCCATCAACTGTGATGTGTCTAACTAGCAATGAAAAATTTACATCACACATAATTAAGGTGCTTGAATGGTGTTTAATTACTGCTGTTACTGTAGTCAAGTTTTTCTTATATATCAAGAATAAATTTCCAACAAATTCATGACTGCCTTCAGAAGAGGATTGGTGTCAGGGAGAAGGCATCTTGTTATTCCAAAACTGAAAATTCAAGCAGACTAGGTTCTTTTAAGTCATTTTGTCCCCACCCCAAAAACAAAATCATCTTAGGAAATACGGTGTGACTTTTCCTTATGGTTATATTGGTTTTATTTCAGATTAACAGCTTCCTTTCCTCTCCCTAATCGTATTTCATGGGGTAAATACTATATCATTAAGAATACCCTATACAAATTTTGTGTTTCGTCTTCAAAGTTGATTACAAAATCCCTTAATTAATACTTGCAGCACTCCCGGTATCCAAGTAAATTCTATATCTGCTTATTGCCTTTGAAAGTAGGGCTTAGGGCTTGTCCACCTGGCCCCACAGCATCGAGTATGGGAGTGTGAATTGAGCATCAAAGTGCTGCACTGTAACTCTTCTGTGTGGACATTGTTAATGTGAACTAAAAGGTGCCTAGTTGGATTAACATAGTCCTATTTGAAGAGGACAACATTAACACAAACTTAGGTACCTTGTAGTGCATGCCAGCCATGTATTCATGGAGCAGTTACAGTGCAGCACTTTGGTGCACTCTGCAATTCACACCTCCGTAGTCCCACTAGTGAAGTGTAGACATAGCTTTAGGGTCCTAAATGACTTAGGGTAGGTTTACACTTACCGGCCGGGTCGACGCGGTGTGTTCGACTTCTCAGAGTTCGAACTATCGCGTCTGATCTAGACGCGATAGTTCGAACTCCGGAAGCGCTGCGGTCGACTCCGGTACTCCACCACGGCAAACGGCGGTGGCGGAGTCGACGGGGGAGCCGCGGAGTTCGACCCCGCCGCGTCTGGACGGGTGAGTAGTTCAAACTAGGGTACTTCGAATTCAGCTACGCTATTCACGTAGCTGAATTTGCGTACCCTAATTCGAACCCCCTTTTTAGTGTAGACCAGGCCTTAGATGCTTTTGAAAATGTTACCCATCCTGTGTTGCGACTGAAATTAAATTGTCTTTGTGTTATCAATCAGTGCTCTTCAGATTAACTGGGCACTGGCTTGAGTTTCTTCATTCCTCTGCAAACTTATGCTGTGGAGACCTGAGCCCTGGTCCTGCAGTGAGCTCTGCCCAGACAGGCTCCTGTGCCTACATGGAACCCCACTGAAGTTAGTGGGGCTCTGCACTGGTGCAGGGATCCTCCATGCGGAGCTCATTGCAGGAATGGAACGTGGGCCGCAGCTATTGTAAGAGTATGATTCTGAGTAAAGTGTCCCAGAACTTATGTTTTGGCAGTGGCACCTTACCAAAACAATCATTCGAGCTCTGCAAATCTGTGCATATCCGCTTTATATCTGCGGACCACTTTTGTGGATCACAATTTTTTTTATCAGCGCAAGGCTCTAGTAATGATGTCACTGAAATATAAAATTGCCCCAGAATAATGATCTCATTGTTAAATGAGGGCCAAGGTGTAAGCTGTTTGAAAATAGACATGCACGAGAAGCTGAGGTGTTAATTTTCAGTGTGGGCATGGTCTATTTTTCAAGATTTTATTAGTGATTTTATTTCAATGCATCAGATGGCTCCTGTTTATATGAAGCTTTAACATGGTTTTTGGTGCAGCAGAGTGACAGCTGTTCACTGTAGTGTTAATGAAAAGTAGCTTTCTGACTGGCTTAGTGACTGATAATATAACAACTAATTCACAAAAATAGTGGTCTTATTACATATGCTGGACAGGATTCTGGTATATAAACTGCTTAGTAATTGACAGAAATATTATTATTCTTATCAGGTTTTATCACTTAAATAAAAGGCAAGATTCATCTAGCAAAAGATTGGATGGATAAGTTTTATTAAAGAGACATTGTAAGGTAGCTTGGTCAAATTTGGGTCTAATAACACTTTTACATTCTAATCAGGGTGGATTTGATTAAATCAGATTGATTTAAATCATGATTTAAATCACTAGTCAGGAAGACTCGATTTAATCATGGATTTCTACATAAAAGTGCATTCTTGTTGGTTGTTATAAACTTAATACAGATTCTTCACAACTCAGAAATAGATGTAGGTTTCATTTTTAGAAGGCACACACTATACATTTTTAAAGTGGCTTATTTTGAAAACTTTTTAGATTAGTTTTACACCTATATCAGAAAATGAATGATTGTTAAGTTATTTCATTTACCAAAGGTAATTGAAGCAGATATTTATGAAGTCATTGGGAGATAGTTCATCATTAATATTTGGAGGATTTTCTTGCCATGCTGTATTTGATAGGTGGAGAACATCACCAGACAGACATTTAAATTGTTTTATTTAACTAAAACAACAATATTATGTATTCTGGATTTTTTTCTTCAACAGCAAACATATAATATTTTAACAAAACAAGCATATGAATTTTTGAATTTAGTTAAACATTCAAGTTTTTTAAAATCAGGTTTGTTTTTGTTAAAATTGTTTAACTAAAATAGTGAAATGAATTTTTAAAAATCGACTATGCCAGCCAGGTGAATACAAGAAACTTAAAATATTGACTTCTGCAGCTAACTCAGTCGTCTTCACCTTCATTTTCTTGTTTGTTCATAATCTGGAGAAGAAAAACAAGCTTTCCTGCTTTTTCAGGTTCTAAGTGATTTCTCAGTTTGGAATGAAATAGTCCAAAGGAAGAAAGTATTCTTTCTACACTGGCAGAAGAAGCTACTGCTGTTAAAAGTGAGATTATCACTTCAACAGTCTCTGAATCCAAGTGCTTAAGTAACTTCCATCAGTTCACTGGTGTGACTTTCTTTAAAGTCTATATCAGCAAACATATATTTCTTGAATGGTTCACCCTTAGCTCTGAAGTTTATTATAGTTGGCATTATGGAGGGATGATTGCTGGATGTCCATGTCACAGCCAACTCCTCTCCTTTAGCAGTTAAGGTTTGACCCTGGTACCAAGTATTGAGAACATTTGCAAGAAAATGAGCTGGAGATGGTGCTTGTCCCATTCGTTTTTTTAATGCTTGTAATTTAACTCTGTCATTGCATATTTCTCTTCCCACTTTTTTCAGAGCAGCTGCTGCAAAGTGGTTGTTATGGAAGTATTTTGCAATTTCAACATTAGCCCTTATTCTGGAACACTGAAGTCTTTGGCTAGGAGGTACATCAAATAAACACTACAACTCTCTTCACTCTCTTCTAAATTTCTTCTCATCTTGGATACAGGGGTTTGAGCATTGGCCTGCTAAACCCAGGGTTGTGAGTTCAAGCCTTGCAGGGGCCATGTAGGGATCTGAGGCAAAAATCTGTCTGGGGATTGAGCCTGCTTTGAGCAGGGGGTTGGACTAGTTGACCTCCTGAGGTCCCTTCCAACCCTGATATTCTATGATAGGGGCACCTGCTGGTTAGTGAACATTTGCAGCATTGTCTGTGACCAAGCTGTGTACTAGACATTTGAATTATTTTTTCAGTTTGTTATAGCTTTTACTGCTACTTCTTGTAAGTATTCTGCTGTGTGCGCATTTCCTGATGTATTGGTTGTTTCTGTAAGGAAGACATTCCCTTCTTCTGTTGTCACACAAGCACATACAACAAGATCATTGTGGACATTGCTCCACCCATCAAGACTCAGGTTAACAATTTTACTCTCTAGACCTTATGCACACAACTCAATTTCTCTTTTATACACTTTATCCAGCAATTTGCCTGCGACATCTGCTCTGTTGGATGGACTGTATCCTGGTCTTTATGACTGAACCATGTTAATGAAGTGTAGGTTCTCAATCATACGGAAAGGAGAGTTTGTTGCATAAAGAAACCAGACAATTTTTTCGTCAATTACCTCTTTTTGTATTCTGCTGGTTCTTATCACAAACTTATCTGTGGTTGTTTCTGGATGATGGAGATTTTTTTTTTCTTTTTGCTACAGGTGATATACTGTGGCTCTGTGACATACATGATGTGACTGAAACACTATCATTGGCGGATAACTCTGAAACTATAGAAAATGATGGTGATCTTGAAGGTGGATAGTCTTCAGAATCCTGTATGTTGAGGATGGATTCTCCTAAACAAAATAAGTCAATGCAGTTATTGAATTATTATTGCCATATTGCTCATTTAGTATTACTCATTTAGCATTCACTGACGCTCAGTACTACTTTAAAGGTGAAATTGTAAAAGGACGATCTGCCTATTTCAGCTATTTATTTTTTATCACAACTGCATCTAAAATGATAGTACCATAGAGTAACAACTATATTTTTTGCTCAAACATGAGAATTCAATAATAATCGGAAGACAGGCAGTCCTTAAGAAAGAAGTATGTAATAAAAACGTTTACCAACCTGAAGATCCTGCATGTTCAGACATGTTCCTTTCATCATCTTCAACGCAGCTTCCTTCTGAGAAGGACACTTCTCATGATGTTGTTTCATTCAGGCAACCAGGCCCTGCATTTCTTTGTTGCACTGTTTGCATTTTGCACGCATGCCTGTTTTACCCACAGGTAGAGGAACTTCATTAAAATATTCCCAAACTGGGACTCTTTTATGGCTTGCTGCCATTATCGGTTTTCCCTTCTAGTGAGAGAATGGTATGGTAGATCTCAAATCAATGAAGGCTACACTCAGAAAGACCTCAAGACTTGTGGTATATGCAGCTCAAACAGTTTCACTTTTGTTTCTACTGCCTGTCCCTCCCTTCTCACATTTATCTTCAGACTTCTTCTCCTTGCCCAGATCTATTCCACCCCCAACAATCTTCTATTCAATGAACTTTTTGAAACTTTGCACTTTTAGAGAGCGGTAAGGGATTGACTCTGTGTACACAAATTTGCAGAGGGACAATAGGGTTGAGGTCTGTTATTTCTCACCTCCTATTTATTTATTTATTTACTTACATTTTTGCTGTTAACAAGCATGTTATCTCTGGAGACACAAATTTACAGCTGAGAACTGCAAAACTAAGCATCTCTGATGGTATCTTCTAGACTGAGCACTGAGTCCTATTGGGTAGATAGAAAAATTAACCTAAATAGTCTATACAGAAGCCCTTGCAACCCGATAAAATTAAGTCCCTAATCCATGAACTATTGGAACTCATTTACAAAGCTTTTCTTAAATATTACATGAATATGTTGTCTCATAGTATAGAATTAGAATTTATAATCCCTATTCCATGATGAGATATTTTTGAGCTTTAATGTATCTTAATTAAAACGATCTTTAGATAGTTTTTTTTTCCCCTCAAAAAGCATTTTTATCAACCCCGGTCTGCAGAGATCAGGCTGCTCACGGGAGATTGGCTGTCCCCAGTTGCTGTGTTGCATTAAAACTATATGAAAGACTTAAAATATTTTTCCATGTAAGCTGTAGTTGTAGCTGCTTCAGGAATGTTATGTGATTGCAGATGGGTCGTAGGTGGTCCCTGTGGTTGTGAATGGGAGTGGGGGAGATGGGCCATGATTCAATCGCTCTGTTAAGATATAGGCTGCACCCTGAAGCATTTGGGTGGGGGGCAATATAGAAACACAAAAAATTGGCAGGGGGACTCCAGGGCAGATGTGTAGTACCTGTAAGTGTTTCTGATTAATTTCATTAAATTGATTAGATTTCAAGTTGATGATGTCTCTTTAAATCTGAACACAAACTTGTCATTTACTGCCCCTAAAATCTGACACCCAGAAAAATCCTGCCCATTAAATGCCAAATTTACACCACTTATACTGGGCCAAAAGTCAGGATTATTACTGACTGACAAGAAAAGAAAAATCAATGTTTTTAATTTTAAATGAGTATGGGTCCATCTCAGCAGAGGGTTTAATTGTATTTGGGACGGTAATATTAAGAAATTATAGGGTGGAAGGAAGGTAAGGGTTTTAAACCACCAGTCTTCCTTTGTTCACCCAACCTACATCTGAATTTGCTAAAATTCAAGAACCAGCCTGAGATGTGAAAAACTGGGATGTGATATTATAGAATGACATCTAGGAAATTTGCCCGTCTAGGATCTACAGTAGAACCTCAGAGTTATGAACACCAGAGTTACGAACTGACCCGTCAACCACACACCTCATTTGGAACTGGAAATATGCAATCGGGGAGCAGCAGAGATTAAAAATAAAATAAAATAAAATTAAAATACCAAATACAGTACAGTATTGTGTTAAATGTAAACTACTAAAAAATTTAAAAAAAAAAAATTGACAAGGTAAGGAAACTGTTTCTGTGCTTGTTTAATTTAAATTAAGATGGCTGAAGCAGCATTTGTCTTCTGCACAGTAAAGTTTTGAAGCTGTATTAAGTCACTGTTCAGTTGTAAACTTTTGAAAGAACAACAATAATGTTTTGTTCCGAGTTAGGAACAACCTGCATTCCCAAGGTGTTTGTAGCTCTGAGGTTCTGTTGTATATGGATTTTATGAAGTAGGGATTAAAGCATGCCGGTGATGGCTTAGAGCCAAAGACACCATCAAATCTTCAGTGTTCTGAGCCTTTTTGATGTTAGCTGTCTTTTGTGTTCATTTAAATGTTACCATTTATTTTGGGGGCTGAACCAATTATTTTTTCCATTTTCATATTTTTTTTTGGTTTAAGCATTTGCAGTATATATGGATTATTGTTTTTGATTTTGATCTTGACAGGTGATTTTGTCTGCATTGGTGTATCTTGAATACAGATTATAAATTGGCTGTTTTTGTTTACTGTGGACCATAATATCTTACTTTGCATAGCTTCCTGTATGACCCTCCCTTTACAAAATGTGTTTGTACACAATGCCAGACCCTGCTTCTTGCTTCTTCTATCCATCACTGTCAGTTTTACAAGCTTCTTATTTATGAAATATTGTAAATAAGGCTTTTAGCTTCTCACTGTATTCTGTTACCTGCATGTGGGACTGATATTCCTCCTGCTATTTGCCAATAATTTTTCTCTGCCAATAATTTTTCCCTGAAATCTGATTCCCAAGCAACAAAGAGTTAAATATTCTAGAACAAAGAAGCAGCTCTGTGTCCATAGAAGCAACTTTTCATGCAATATAGATGCCCTCTTTTGGTTTTTGCTCCTGAGTTTATCCTATGTTTTATTTGCATGAAGTTGTCTTTAATTTGTTAACCCGGCTATTCACATAGTGAAATTCCTTCTTTCTGCAATGTTTCTTTTGCTTGTTCTGCTGTGCCTTCCATATCCTTGATAAAAAGCTGTGATCCCTATACTGATCTGTGCAGATTCCTATATGTAACCTCTTTCAAGCCTGTAGTATTTTCATTTATCATTACAGTCTTTCCCGTGGAGAGAATTCTCAGTCTAATGTGTGCTAATCTGCCTTCTCCTCTACGATTTTGCACCTCAGATGTTACCTCGCTCTGATGCAAAGTATTGCTGCATGCTTCCAGACAGTCTCGGTTTCACTGCATCTCCTTTGTCTACTCTGGCAGTATGCAAGAGAAACTGCAAAAACTTGGTGCTGTAACCTCCGCTCTGATGTGAGATGTGCAGGGGAGCAAAGAAGACTGATACAGGATGGAAAAGCCCTGGAAGGAACAGCAGGGAAAGGGGTTGCAAACCTGCCACTTCTGCAATAACTTCACACAACTGGGGCTGTGAGCAGCATTAACTCTTGCTGGGAACTTTCTACTCCGTGAAGGCAAAGTGTGGCAAGGCCTTTTCAGGAATAGCCAAGAGAGCAGAAGGGCGGGGCAATATATAGCCCTTTCCCTGTGGATTCTAGGGATCTCTTGAGTTTGGCATCTCCACCCCATGCTACCTCTTCACCCTCCAATATCCCTCCCGCATAATGAGAACATTTATAGGAAAATCTTGGGATCTCTATCTCTCTCTAGATGGCTGGCTTGTGGGATGGTAATGTTGGTGCCATTAGGCATATCCCTAGATAACTCAGGAGGGTAGAAAACCACAGTATTAATGAAGTCTTTCTGTACTAGGCCTGAATTGAACCAAAGTTATTTTATGCTTGTCCAAAGTGCTTCCATATTAAACTCTAATTGAACTCCCAGGCTAATATTGAGAATGGAATGTGTAACAGCTTCTTATCAGTGTAAGACACCAGAAGATAGGGCCTCTTTTTACTATCTCCTGTTTAGTTTAGAAAGAGGGGAGGGGAGACGGTAATAAATTCAGAAGTAAACCAAGGTAACAGCCTTGAAAAGTTACAAGATGAATTGTCTGCTGTCAAGGATGATTTAATTGTTAACTATACAAAGTGCCTATTATATGGGAGGGGACTAGAAGGGAGAAGGGGGGTAAGTGGGCAATGGGGGGTAATGAGGATGCCTTGTTGAAATCATGTATAAGAAGACACACACAGCTTGCATCTGTGTGCAGGATCTGAGATTGTAATATCTCCCTGGCACCTTACTTGAGCTCAAATAAACTTTTTCTGCATTCTCCACCCTGGTGTGATAATTAGTGCGACGCACACCGGGCAACGAACCACTGTTTGCTGCCTCAGGCCTTTTTGGGCCGGCAACAGTCTTGGCGTCCCTGGGTGGGCTCGAGGCAAAATTATGCCTTGCCCGGACTCCTCCAATGGCCGGTGGACGACAGTCACAGCCGATGCCAGCGCGCACCGGTGCTTTTACCGGGGGCCTCGGCAGGGACGTGTCAGACCGACCTTGGAAGGCACAACGGTGCAACGCACTCAGATAGTGGAGAAGCAGCTGCAGGCGACGGTGAGGAACCGGTCCTGTGGAAAAGGTAGGAACAGTTCAGTGCTGTTAACCTTTTGTTTGCCTGTTAAGACCTGGGGACGCCCAGTGTCTTCCCATAGGTATGGGGCAGGGATGGAGTACAGGCAGGGCATGGTGTATGCCCCCAGAATGCATTCTAGCAAATTGGAAAGTGTTTGGTTTGGATCCAATGATTAAGGGTAAACTAAAAAGGTTCTGTACAGTTGACTGGCCTCAATATCAACTAGAGAGCCAGGAAAGGTGGCCACCAGAAGGATCACTTAATTACAACATGATCCTTCAATTACTTTTGTTTTGTTAGCAAATGGGTAGCTTTTGAAACTGTTTGTATAAAGAGCTCTTGTAAAAATCCCCCACCATATGCCCCAGAGCTGCACTGGGAGGAGGATTGTCCGTGGGAATAATGGTCTTGGTGTGTGTGTGTGTGTGTATACCAGTGTGAGTGTCTGTTGCTGGAAGACGCCCAGATTAACCTGTGAAGCAAATGCTAATGATCAGGAGTAGTCTAACGCAAGCCCAGTAACTAGTGGATCTTTAGGAGATCCGACCCACGGTGGGCTGACTCAGCCTGGCATTGTCCGGCGAGGAAGC
The DNA here is from genome assembly GCF_020497125.1 of Mauremys mutica. NCBI lineage: Eukaryota > Metazoa > Chordata > Testudines > Geoemydidae > Mauremys > Mauremys mutica. The sequence continues at coordinate 91,292,042 of NC_059077.1, read as the reverse complement.
TGCCTGGGTCTAGGAATGTGTGAACCTATCTTCCCTCCCCCCCCTTCCTTTCCGTGTGGGCTACTGACAGTCTGATCATCTCATTGAATGCAATTAGAGTATACGGCGCTGTGTCTCCCAGAGACTAGCCGAAGCTCTTTGCTGAAAGGAGATGTAGAAGAGTCAGTCATCCTCGTTAATCTCTCCTGTGTGAGTGTCCTGTAGGGAGAGATTCTTAGTTTATGAGCCGCTAGTGCGGACAGGGCCCCCCTCTCTGTGTGTGTAAGTGGAAAATGGGGGAAGGGACAGTCTAAATATTCTACCTCACCCCCTAAGGGTACCCCAGCATAGTACATGTACGTACATTATGGTCCTGAAACCTGCAGGTATTTAGAGAATTGGAATCTTTACACGCGTAAAAATCCATCTAAACAATGTCCATTAGAAGGTACCCTCAATCTAGATAAGATCATATATCTCAGAGGAGCTTTTAATTACCAAAGGAAAAGCCTCTGACACGGTGTGAGCAATTCGTCTAGGAATGGGTTAATTTGAAACTCTGCTAAGGCCAGAGATAAAGAGAGAGCTGCTCTGCGTGTTAGGTCAGACTATGTTAAGTATAAAGAAAAATTTTTAGCCCCAGCTGGCTGTGGGAAAATATAGACAGAGGTAAATTAAAGGTAATCTAAGTTACAGAACTGAGATTGCATTTGCAAAGCTTAACTGTTCAGTGAGATTTAACAGTCTTTGCAATCCCAGAGCTGGTATGGCTTGGTGACCTGAACTGGGATCTCTGAAAGAGACACTGCAGGAGATTCCAGGGTGTAAAAGAACAGCTCTCCCAAGAGTGGAAGCATGTTGGAAATACTGGATAAGCTGTATACAGAATAATCTCCCGTCCACCTATTCCCCTTTTCTGAATGTTATATACAGACGTGGTCAGTCTGGATATGTGTGAGTATTAAAGTGGCTTAAGGCTTGGGGAAGCTTTGGGGTTTGGTTATATGGTGTGTTTTGTCCTCCCCCAACGTCCTGCAGTAGATAAATTGGTAACAGATTTGTTACAGTTTGGTGAGTAATTGAGAATGGGGGAGCCCTATAGAATTTACACCATCTATTTGTTTTACCTTTGTTATGTTGTGTTTCTTTTGTTTGGAACTGTTGGTGTTATATGTTGAGGATTGCATGATTAAAGGTGAACCTACTCTCAGCTACAGTAAGTCTGAGAACTAGAAAGGGGTTCTACCCCCAGTTGCAGCAGGACTGGGCAATAGAGTAGTTGGAGAAAAAGAACAAATATGTACTTGATAACTAGAATTGAGCAATTAAGAGCATAGATCATGACCCAGACAGCAACTCAAACCTGCGCTCAGGGCAAGTTGCAGGCTTTGAGACAGGATTTCCAGTTAGAAAAGGAAGCCCTGGTTAAGCAAGTACCAGTCCTTCAGGGACTTGCCAAAATTTAACTATTTGTGCTCAGCATACACCGTAATAGTAGTGTGTTTGCTACAAGGGGAGATTAAATAATTAAACACCAGTGGGCCATGTGTTTTGCCCAGGTGGCAAGCCTCACAAGGGAAGACTTAGGTAGTCTTGTGAGTTAAAATGTTTTAGGGAAAAAGACCAGAAGGGTGGGGGCTAGTTGAGAAGCCAACCCCCCCCTTAGTTAAAACTGGCAGTGGAGCAAATTGGTGTCTAGGGAAAGAACGGTTCAGCTAGAAAAGAAGGATCGGGCCCAGGCAGGCAAACAACAGACGGAGAGATTGGAAAACGGGTTGGAAACTTTTGACGGTCTAGTGGAAGAAAGGAGTAAATAGGTATAAACATGGGGATTTCAAATACCCAGGAGGATACTTGTCATAGTGATTTAAGTTGAGAAAAGTGGTTGTTGGAGAAAACAAGTGAGTGATTTAAGGCAGTGTGAAAAGTTAACTCCATAGTTGCTGGAGGGAACAGCAGTTGAACTTTGTAAAAATGCTAAAGAGAAAAATTCTTGGTGTTTGTTTTTGAAATGTTTGTAAATAAATTCAGGCAAAGAAATTTTTAGATTGCAATCATTTGGTTATAACCCATTTAGTTGAATTATCTAAAAAATGTTTATATAGTGCTATGTAATTGAAATCTTATTAGGTTCTAAAGGCACTATAAGTGATGATGTTTTCTTTCAATGTTTAAAAGCAGGAGTTAAAAGTACAAAGCAAGTCAGGAAGCATCTGTATTGATGCAAGTTATCTAACTGATAAAGTAGAAGTCACTGAGACCAAAGCTGCCTATGAAACATATATATGAAAATATGGGGTAATTCCCCTGTTTTGCCTGAAATCAACTAAGGTATTTGTATATTTTCAGTGATGATTGATTGCCCAGAAAGGGTAGACTTCTGTTTTTGCCTTTCAGATAATCAGAGAAAACTGATGCTAGCTGAACAGCATTCAACATACCATGCCTTTGATGGCACAGTAAAAATTATGTTTTGTTTTATGTTCTGTCTTGTGGTGTCTGTCTGGTGGCCAAAATTATTTTGTTTATGGGATGGTCTGGATTGGAATACAGATACTTGTTTTGTTCAACTTGGAATACAAAGTGCTTGGATAAATTGGGAAAAATATGATATACTAAAGCTTAATACATCTCCTTAAATAAGAGAGAGAAATTTTATTGGCCAAATCTTTTAATTGAAAATTGTTAATAAAACTTGCATACTAATAGTTTTTGGAAGCAAGGACATGGAAAGTTAACCCACTCCCCATATTGTACATGGGATCCTTCTGGCTATCTCAGATTTCTAGCCAGAGGGCTGGGGATGGTGGGAAACTATTGGACTAGAGGCTCTATGAAATAAACTCATCAAAGTGGGTGTGCTTGTCCTAACTTGTTGTCCCAAAGCTCTGGAAAAAGTTATTTTAGTGAAAGGATAGATGTGACAAACTTTAAATAATAAGACTAATGTACTGTATAAAGGCAATGTATATGTGTTCATTGTTAGCAAAAGATGTATAAGTGAAGGCTAAGTTTCCTTTGTAGGTTAAAAGAAGCCAAACAGGACAAAGGAAGAAGGACGAGTTAACTGAGGAAAAATAGCTAACATGCTGAGTTTAAAAATAGGGCATTAGCCCCATTTCAGGACACTGCTCTCAGCTAAGACTTAGCTAACAACCAAGACAAGGGAGGCTTACATGTGCCCACACAGCTGTAAAGTCTGCAAATCGCTGACAGGCACTAATGAAATGTGTTAGGTTTCTTTTTTTCACAGGTAAAGACAAACTACACAAAGACCCTAGGAGGCCTGCCACTTCTTGGAACCAGGAAACTGGATTAATGTAAAGCTCCACCAACGAAAGACTGCTTTTGCTCTATGCTGGAAAGACCCTTATTAAGCCCTGCTGACCACCAACAGCGTTGTGCAGTGTCAGAATCCAGGATTTCCTGACCAAAAAGGACATTAAGGACTGACCCTGGTGTAGAAACCAAGAATTATACACTGGCAGGAAGAAATTTGTGGGACCCCTGTTTGAGACTGTGGTATTGATTAGATTTTGGGGTTTATTCTACAGGCTGCGCCCTGTGGTTTGGATAAATCCTTCAGCATGTATTGCTCACAAGGGGCTGCCATACGATTAACACAACAGAGAGCCTGGGTTGTTTCCTCTGCAAGAAGAGGGAATTGATCAGATCTCTGTGGACTCAGGCCAATAATACAGCAGCCATTTGAAATATTCTTACAAGCTGGGAACATGATAAGAAATTGGGCTAACTAGAAGGGGCCACTAGCCTTATTTTTAGAGCTCAGCTATCCCAAATACAGGCTGGAGTTGGTGGGTTACATGTCATTTCCACCCTCAGTTCTATGACCCAGAAGTTGCTGACAGAGATGGTATTGAGAATCACTGAGACTGGGAAGGTATTGCAGTGGGATCTGGTATATTTAGATGGATCTTGAGCACCAGACTTGGCCCACTGCCCTTACAGACTATCAGGAACCATCTGATCTGTGGTCAGGGGGATGACATACTTGGACACTTTCTGGATGGAAGTATGAACATTCACAATGCTCCTTCCAGGCATGAGGACCGGTTAGGGTGGGTGTGGGCTTCCACATACCGAATCCTACCGGGTCCATAGGGAGGATGAATGTGGGACTGAATACCCCAGCTCCCTAGAGTTTAATTGTTTTTTGTCTTCAAAGTATGAGAAAACTCAACCAAATGTTTGTTGAGTATTCTCAAAGGGGGGGATTGTTGGTGCCATTAGGCATATCCCTAGATAACTCAGGAGGGTAGAAAACCACAGTATTAATGAAGTCTTTCTGTACTAGGCCTGAATTGAACCAAAGTTATTTTATGCTTGTCCAAAGTGCTTCCATATTAAACTCTAATTGAACTCCCAGGCTAATATTGAGAATGGAATGTGTAACAGCTTCTTATCAGTGTAAGACACCAGAAGATAGGGCCTCTTTTTACTATCTCCTGTTTAGTTTAGAAAGAGGGGAGGGGAGACGGTAATAAATTCAGAAGTAAACCAAGGTAACAGCCTTGAAAAGTTACAAGATGAATTGTCTGCTGTCAAGGATGATTTAATTGTTAACTATACAAAGTGCCTATTATATGGGAGGGGACTAGAAGGGAGAAGGGGGGTAAGTGGGCAATGGGGGGTAATGAGGATGCCTTGTTGAAATCATGTATAAGAAGACACACACAGCTTGCATCTGTGTGCAGGATCTGAGATTGTAATATCTCCCTGGCACCTTACTTGAGCTCAAATAAACTTTTTCTGCATTCTCCACCCTGGTGTGATAATTAGTGCGACGCACACCGGGCAACGAACCACTGTTTGCTGCCTCAGGCCTTTTTGGGCCGGCAACAGTAAGATCTGACGCTCAGGTTGGTCTGCACACACTCTTTCTGATCTATAAAGACTGCTGTCTTTCAGGTTGTGCTGTTGGGACTCTTCTCTCATTTCATTCCTTAAAATAGATTTCTAATGTCATATGGATTGATTAGTGTCTTCCCAACATCTGCCAAGAGCAGATGATGTGTTTGTATTTTATTGTGGTATTACATTAACCACTTTATATCCAACAATGGATTTTTTTGTGTGCCTCTAAATTAGCTTAGACTTGTTGCCCAGATTCACACTGGGGCTTGGAACTGTGTTTGAAACCATTTTCAAATATGGTCCTGGTTGGAACATGGTTTTGGGTTTATAGTTACCAGGAATCCAGCCATCATGTTGACAGTCTGTGTTGAAACCTGGTATGAGGTAGCATGCAGCATGGCTATGTAAATAAAAGTTCTCAACAAAGGAAAATAACAATTTAAAGATCAAATACACGGTGTATCTTCGCCTTTGATTACTGGAATTAACATTCAGGAAACACAGCTTCACCAGAAATAAATTGATTATCTAGAGATTTTCTTTCTTCACGTTGACTGTTATTTGTCAGCCTGAGAACCACCTGTAGTTGCAGCGATCTTTACTTCTGACTGTTTGGGAATAACCAAAACAGGGAACCACCTGCAGTTTCTACCAAGTTGAATTTAAAGCAGCGCATCAGAGTTTTGCTGTCCTCTTTATGTTCTATCCTTGATAAGTTTTAAGGTCCTGTTTAGATAGGGCTTTCAGGTATGTTTAGCTGTCATGCTTATCACATACATTGCCATGCACTTTGTCACACTATTTGAACAGCTAGTGTGCGTAGGGTCATACTGTGTTATGAGAGTTTTTGAAAGATGCTTAATCCCAGATAGGGCCCAAATTCTGAGCTCCTGCTCACTTTTTACTCAGTCCCTGTTCAGGGTCAGAGGCTGAATAAAAAATAACTAAGACCTTCAGAATTTGGCCCTTAAGACAAGGACACTAGTCTTGTTCACCCTGGCTGGCGAATCAATATTATAACCTGGCTGGCAACAACTGAGTTTTCACTTTGCTTAAGAAAGATGTTTGCAGTGGTTGGTAAATATGATTCAAAGTCCCACAGAGAGTGCCCCCCTCCCCCCAAAAATCACACAGTGCTATAAAATAACTGGTTCGGTGTTTAAGCCTCTGCTGATGTATTCTAGCAAATTTTGCACTTTACTGACCCATGAATTTGGCCTATATGATTTAGAGACGATGCATTTCTGCCTCCATTCTTTGATATTTGTGATACATTATGCAGATTTTTTACAAAGTTGCTTGAGACAAATATTGAGCGATTTCTTGCTTTAAGCACTCATTCGCTGCAACTACCGGTGGTTCTACATCTCAATATACTGCCTCTTTGTGACATCCCACTTAGATTATTGAGTTGTGAATTCTTACAACACACAGATTCTGTTTTCATGCAGCTGTTGCCTTAGTAACAAGGAGAAGAGAGAGAAAATATGACTGACAGAGATTTTTCTATATAGAATATTTTTCAAAGTCTTCCAGGTGCTATCAGTGAGTATTAACCCAAAACCCGATAGATGAATAAAAGGAAAAATACTTAAAGAAAGAGTTGAAGTTTCATGAGTGAAATAGTTTTGTCTGATGATGACATAATGGAAATAATTTGATTTTGGCACATTGCTGCAGAAATGACAAGAGCCTTTCTCCCCACCGAATGCTGTGTGTGGGTCTGAAGTGCTGGAAGAAGCTTATATAGTTAGTTCAAAGGTGAGCGTGACTATGTTGCATATTGCTGCATTTCCTCAAATGCCTGCCTTTCTCTTTCTATCCTCTGGCATTTTGTACCATGAAAAGGAAAGAAAATTACATCGTTGGAGTGATGGGAATTTCTTCCCTTTTTTTTTTTTCTTTCTGCCTCAGGATCCGAAAACTGTGGAGAAGTAGGAGGTTGAGTTTTCCTTAGCAGAGAATGAACATCCTCCCCCTCCTCTGTGATTACTGAGGGAAGGCTTTTCAATTAATTTCTTTCACATCTTCGTTGTCTGGGATTTTATGTGAGACAAGAAGTAGGTTACTGTATATCTGTAAGGAAATTTCCCCTCCTTGCTTTCCCAAAACTACATCAGTAATCCTAAGGATTTAAAGAATTAAAAACATAAAGAAAAGATTCTGTGTAGCATTTGGGTGAAAAATATAATGCCTTAATGCATGTTCTGATGGGATTGAAGGAGTTAATGTCTGAAGGAAAAGAAGAGAACAATATGATGTAGTGCACTGATGGCAGGACCGGGAGTCAGGAACTCCCTAGCTGTCTACCAGCTGTGCCACCATGACACCGAGCAAGTCATTTTGTGCCTCTTTGTACCTCATTTTTCCCCATCTGTAAAATGTGGATAACACCACCTAGATCATTGGTGGATACAAGTATAAATTAATTAGTAAATATATTCGAATAATGCTTGGATTATTATCTAAGCTAGTTAAAAGCTGGGACTTCTGTAAGAGTTGAGAGAGAGTGTGAATTGTGGGCAGGATGTTGCTTCCACTGAAGTTGGTAGGAGTTGTAAAAATTAGTGATTAAAATGTTAGATTTGTCTGCAATGCAGCCTAGTAGTCTTCACCAATTCCTAGGTTCAGCTGCAAGTACTCGTGTTGTGTTTTGTGGGTGTTAGTTATGCTTTTAATTAGTTCTTCCATGTTCATCATTGGCCAGAGTTTTTTGGAAGTAATGGGTTTCCCACGGTGCTGTGAAATCAGTTGGGTTTAATTTGGTTTTCCCAGTAAGGAATTCATCTTCAAGGATGCTCTGCCCCTTGCTCACAAGAGCTTAAGCCTGGACTGTCAGCAGTAGCATTCCTGTTGATCACAACTATCTCAGAGGGATGGAGAGACATTTTTAAGATGGCTCTGTCATGGCCCAAAAAGGCTTTTAGAAATTACAACCAGCACTCCCAGTGCTAGCCCACTGGGGGCCCTACACAGGAATATTCCCTCCCAACGCATATTAATAGGGGGCCCTAAGCAATTGCTTAGTCTGTTTATGCCTAGTGTCAGCTCTGACAACCAGAACCTTGCATTGTATTCTGCAACAAATCAGGAATCAATGGAGCCTGTGCAATCCTGGCATGATGAATTGCTGTTGGTATTTTCCTTGCTTAAGACGCAGCATAGCGTCCGCACATTGCATACCTAAAGGTTGATGAGTTACTGTGATGTTTATAATACCCATATTTCAGTACTGTAGATCTATTTCCAGTAACGTTATTTGAAAAGTAAAAGCAGGCTGTTTTGCAGGCCCCAGGGTCAGTACAGGATAAGACCCAATGTCATGTTGCATAGTGCCTAGAAAGGAAAAGTATAGAGCTTCTTAAGTGTGAAAATACTGACATTGGTTTTGCTGTTCAGGTGTTGTCATGGTAAGTAAGGAAGAAACATCAGAAAGGAATAAAGGAAAAAATAGTTTGAGAATCCAACTTGTTACTGAAATTAAAGGGAGACTCTTAGATAGCTTAGGGCCAGATATATTAATTTGTCTTTCCAGTGCTTCTGCATTGTAAACATCTGATTTAAAAAGAATTCCCTTCTTCTGTCAATGAAGAATTTAAAATACAGCCATTGTCTATATAGGGAAAGCTTAGTGTTTTGTGGCCTACTGCATAGAGCAGCCAGCAGAGGGAGTGCCAGTTAACTGACAAATTGCATCTATGGAGCTGTGCTGGTATTTTTAGCATCCTTTTGGATACTTGTGTGCAAACAAGTGAAAGAAAAACCAGATCTCTTTCAGTTTTAGCCCCTTTGGAAATGCAGAACTAGGTAAGTTCATGGAGGTTCGGTCCATTAATGGCTATTAGCCAGGTTGGGCAGGGATGCAGCACCATGCTCTGAGTGTCCCTAGCCTCTGTTCACCTGGAGCTGTGAGTGGATAACAGGGTACGGATCACTCAGTGATTGCTTTTTCCCTCTGAAGCACTTGGCATTGGCCACTGTCAGAAGACAGGATACTGGAGTAGATGGACCATTGGTCAGATCCAGTATGGTCGTTCTTACATAAAAATTAATTATAATAATAAAAAAGTTTAGTACAGAAACTTCCCAAATTAACAACCTCTCGAGATAGCAATGATGTGAGATAACGATGTTGACAAATAATGCATTTTTAAAATGTTGGCCTATTAAGAAACATGTATTGATATAAGTTTCTCAGTCACAAAACTAGCATTCTGGAGTGAAGTCACTAAAATGTAGTCCAACAAACAAATATTCCTTTAACCTGTCACTCTCTTCTCCCTCCACCGCACCCCACTCATAGTTGTTGTCCTTGGTCAGTGGAGACCCAGAGTACAGAGATGCTTTTGTGATATGTTTGGTCACAGAAACCCCCTTGGGACTGTCACCTGATATGCTGAAGTTACTTCAGAGCCTGTTTTCCCTGCCAGCTTGGGACTCCAGAACCCTGCCTTGTTGAGCCAGACGTGCTAGCCTGCTGCAACACAGACTCAGGGTCTGGGCCATGCCCCCAAAGCTGCAGACTTTAACCAAAAACAGCTCAGCAGGTTACCTCTCCAGCACCCAGACACCCAGTTCCCAATGGGATCCAAACCCCAAATAAATCGGTTTTACTCCGTATAAAGCTTACACAGAGTAAACTCATAAATTGTCTGCCCTCTATAACATTGATAGAGATGCACAGCTGTTTGCTCCCTCAGGTATTAATCACTTACTCTGTGTTCATTTGTAAACAAAAATGATTGTATTAAGTATAATAAGTAGGATTTAAGTGGTTTCAAGTAATAACAGACAGAACAAAGTAAGTCACCAAGCAAATGAAGCAAAAACACGCGAGTCTAAGCCTAATACATTAGGAGATTGATTACAGGTAATATCTTACCCTCAGGGATGTTCCAATAAGCTTCTTTCACAGACTAGACTCCTTCCTAGTCTGGGGCCAATCCTTTCCCCGATACAGTCTTTGTTAGTTCCAGCAGACATCTCAGATGGTAAGCAGGGGCTTTCTCATGACTGGCTGCCCCTTTGTTCTGTTCCACCCCCTTTTATAGCTTTGGCACAATGTGGGAATCTTTTGTCTCTCTCAGTGCCCACCCCTCCTTCTAAATGGAAAAGTACCAGATTTAAGATGGAATCTAGTATCATGTGATATGGTCACATCTCCAATGAGACCCCCGTCTCCATTTTTCTAGGCTGGCCTACCCGTACACAGGAAGGTTTGCAAGTAAAAAGAGCCATTTACAGATAATTGATTCTGCAGCACCCTTAATGGCTTCCACTTAGTATGTTTACATCAGTAAAACAAATTTATATCTTATTCTCCTAACTCCAGACATAGAAATAATATATGCAAACAAATAGTATGAACACATTCAGTAGATTGTAAGCTTTATAATGATACCTTACAGGAGACCTTTTGCATAAAGAATATTCCAATTACATCATATTCACCATAAGAATATTTTCATAAGACATATGGAGTGCAATGTGACAGCTTTCACATGAGTTCACCTCCCACCCTGGGTGGTGGGGGAGGAGAAGGCACCTTGCTCGTTCTTCCAGCCATCTCACTGCTTGCTCTGGCCATTGTTGTTCATCGTGCCACCGTTCACTCCACCGCTCCATCCCCAATGGCCCTGCAATGTCACCTTCCACTGCCATTTGCCACTGTGACCTCTGGTCTCTCAAGGTTCCACTGAGCTTTCAGTGATTTCAGCTCTCGGGGGAGGGGGAGTGTCATTCACTGCTAGTGCAGGCTGGGCTGTCTCTTCCACAGAAACACTGTCCTGCTGTAGGTCTAAGCACTTAGACAAGATTATCAGTGCTTTCAGCTCTAGTGGTCACTTAACAGACCAAAAGACTCTCTATGGAGCCTATCAGCTCTGTCTTTTAACAGGGGAGAGGGGCACCCGCAGGTCAGATAGTGCCTGTGACTGTTAGGCAGAACCCACACCACCAAGCAAAACACCTGTGTCCCATCCTCTCTCTCTCCACTAGGATCTGGCATCCGAACCTCCTGCTTAGGGAGTGCAGTTCAGTTGAGGGTGACCAGTGCGTAATTTGTAATGAAAGAGGTGCCAGGGTTCAAGCAGGTTTGTTACTTTCATAACTGATTTGGCAAGCCCAGAGGCCCCAGGGCTATGAACTGCCAAGCCTAGAGGTGATGGGGCTCAACCCTGGCAAGCCCTAGCACAAATTAAGCACTGAGGGAGACCCCCCTCATTACGGCATTAAGGCTAAGCACAGTTCTTTATTACTAATGCAATAAAGAACATTTCATGACCCCACATTCAATACTAAAGTGATTTGTATCCCAACACCAGCCGAAGTTGATCACTTGGCCAACACAGCTCTGTCCGCTGGATACCTAGGCAGAGTAGGTGTGTTCATGTAAATACAGTCTGGTCCTGAAGCCTTTCCACCCACCCCTTGGCTCATCACTAGCTGTCAGGAGACAGCTCACTCAGACCTTGCTTACAAATCATAATTTGAAATTATTAGGTTGGCCAATATAGCCAAAACAAATGTGCCGACATTGTCATAAACAATAGCTGTATGAGGAAGCTAGTCTTTGTTCATACTTTTCAAACCCATTATGCTTTCTTAGGTACAAATATTTTATCATATACTGCATATGCTATTAAATGTTTTATATATTTATTAAGAGTATTCATGTTTCAATTTCAATTCAGATTTCCAACCAACGACTAAACTGGGAACACTGCATGTAATGGTTGACCACTGGGGGGGGGGGGGTATTGGGGAAATTCAGGAGGGGTGTAGGGAAATCCCTGCCTGTGAGTGTAGTGCTTACTGTCCATTAATGGTCTCACTGTGAGGAAGCACTGTGTTGTAGTGATGGTGGTGGTGTGTTTAATTATTTGTATTGCCATAGCACCTAGGAGCCCTAATTTTAGAGCATGGATTCTTTGTGTCAGGGGCTGTACAAACACAGCACAAAGAGACAATACTTGTCTTGAGAGACTTACAATCTATGCCTCCTGCTAAGTATTTTAAGGATCAGACCCTTAAAAGGGGCGAATTATGAACAATGTAGGGTCATATGCAGGCACTGTGAAAGAATTTTCTAACACACAGTTATTCCTAAAACATTTCCTTCAATAGCTCAAGGCAATTATTGCCACAGAGAACTAGGGGCCTGAATCTTCAAACTTCTGCATGCTTAGTCCTGTAGAGAGGTCTGCAGCAGTATTCAGTCCCAAAGCCAAGCAATCTACGCCTTCTAAAAAGAAAGCTAGTTTTGAATATTCTAAACACACAAATGTCTTAAAATTTTCATAAAGCGTGAGAAACATGTAGGTTTCTCACATTCAGATTTCTCAGCAGAAGCCTAATTGGGCCAGCTCCAAAGCCCATTGAGCTCAAGAGCTTTTTGGGGGAGGCTGTTTTCAACAGTGAAGGTAATTTCTCCATATCTGACCAAGGGAGTCTTTCACTCAAAACTGGATTTTTTTTCTTTAAAAATATGCTCTCATTCAACATGAGCTCAATGCAGGAATTATTGGGTAAAATTCTTTGTCCTGTATTATGTGGAAGGTCAGACTAGATGACTGTAATGGTCCCTTCTGGCCTTAAAATCTCTGTGTGCATACATGCGCACTAAAGCTTACCTTTCAGTTAATAAGATCTTTCCGCTCAAAAGGTAATTTTGTTCATAAAGTAAATAATGAAAGTGCCTTCTCAACCATAACTAAAGTATTAGGCTGGCACCGTTCTAATAAAAAGAATCTGTTAGTGCTGTGGCCTCTTTTGAATGTGGTTAATGGCATGTTGCAGGCTTCTGGTTGGAAAATACTGAAGGCAATGAAAGAAATATAATTGGAGTTGGAAGGATTTAGTTAACAATTTCAACAGACACAAAAACACACTTCTTCAAATATTATATAATTTTTCTTCCTATCTTACTGTCTCTGTAAATGACAATTATGGACATCTTCTTTCATTGGTTCTGGATTGCAGAAGGAAATAGGCAGTTGCTAATATTGGGTGCATATTATCCAATCCTCCTTGTAAGTCTAGCTTTTCCATACTGCTGGATTGCTCACAAATTAACAAGATTGAAAAGTCTCTGCTTAGTGTCTGTGGCTGAAATAGCAGGAGTGTTCCCAGGTCATGGCTGTTGTGCATTAACAGAGCAGTGCAGGGTAGTGGGGAAGTTTCTAAAACATCTGCCTGCCACATTGGGCTATATTTTCAAAATATAAACTCTATTTGTGTGCCTGCAAACTTGCATGTAAAAATTTGCAGCACTATCACTTGTGTGTGCAAATATTTGAGCTCAAAAATTGCACAAGTAACTCTTGTACGTGTACAAATTGTGTCCTGGTTCCCCTTTGAAAATTTGGCTCACTGTCTAGTTCTAACAATTGCCCTTTTGCCCTCCTATGCATGACACTTACTGAAAAAACTTGCAGAATTTAATAAGGAATGGTAACCTTTCCACAGAAATTTTAAACCAAACCATAGTAGTCTCTAGCAGGGATATAATCTCTAGTCAATTCTCTAGCTTGGTTAAAGAGCCATAGAAAATACATAATTCCTCAAGGCATTCACAGCTTTTTGGAGCATCTTCTATAGAAACTTATTTAATTTATGTAGAAACAACTTAATGGCATCCTTGTATAAATTTAAGAGCATTTTTCCGTAGGACATACATCACATCCCCATTAATTTTGCCTTAAAATGAAAAAATAAAAGAAAGGGTGCTTTAATACACTGGAAGGAGACTGAGAGGTGGAATCAGATGAAAGAATTTTTATAAAGTCACACTTGGGCAAAGGTTAAATGTTTAAAATGGTGAATGGTAGATTTGCATGATCTAATACAGAGAAGAGGCCTGGCATGGCTTTTCATGTGACTTTAAATGCCACTAGAGAATAAAAATGTAAAGTTTCAACACTGTGTTTAAGCTTAGAGACTGAAAGAAAGGAGGCATGGTAGAAAGGATGATCCTTTCTTGGAAAAAGAACAAAAGGATAAGTGAAATGTCTTAAGTTTACCATTCTTTAGTTTATAATATCCATTTCATCCAGATTCAGTGGAACCTTGTAAAGAGGATTCTTATTTTTCTTTTTATGAAACATAATAAAGCAAAGTAATTAAGATTTTCAATTCCTGGAGGGGATAAAAGGGTCATGGGTTTCTTTTAAAATATGTTTGCTTATTAACAGGGCCCTACCAAATTCACAGTCCATTTTGGTCAATTTCACGGTTGTAGGATTTTAAAAATAATAAATTTCATGATTTCAGCTATTTAAATCTTACAGTGTTGTAATTGTAGGGGTCCTGATCCAAAAAGGAGTTGTGAGAGGCTCGCAAGGTTATTGTAGAGGGGTATTGTAGTGGTACAGCTACCCTTACTTCTGTGCTGCTGCTGGAGACAGCTCTGCCTTCAGTGCTGGGCAGCTGGAGAGCGGCAGCTGCTGGCCGGGATCCCAGCTCTAAAGGCAGAGCTGCTGCTTGCAGAGCTGGACCCTTGGCCAGCAGCCACCGCTCTCTGGCCACCCAGCTCTGAAGGCAGCACAGAAGTAAGGGTGGCAATACTGCAACCCCCCCCCCCCATAACCTTTGAACCCCCCCTTGCAACTGACCGCTCTGCAACTTTCTTTTGGGTCAGGACTCCCAATTTGAGAAATGCCGGTCTCTCCCATGAAATCCCTATAGTATAGGGTAAAAGCACATGAAAGACCAGATTTCACTGGAGGAGATCAGATTTCACAGTCTGTGATGTGTCTTTCATAGCTGTGAATTTGGTAGGGCCCTACTCATTAATAATTGCTGAGTATCTGTGAAAGTAGCTATTCATTCTGAAACTTTCTGCAACCAAAAAATCAGGAAAAAAGTAAACACTTATCTTCTTTAAATTATTTAAATATGTAGGTATTAATGTTAAATAGTAACGCATTTCAAGGTTATATTATTCAACATTTAAGTTCACACTTGAAATATATTTTGCCTTATAACTATCCACAATAGATGTTACATTTATAACTTAGCTATAACTGCACTCACTTTTGTGTTTTACTAACACCTCAAGGTTTAGTAAAGATTAAATATCGTTATAAAGGTGTTTTTATAATGCACATTGTCCTGCTAACAAAAATTAAAGAGTACGACATAGAGAGAAGAGAAAATATTACTTCTGCAAATTTTTGTCTAATTTGCTGTCCACTGTCTCTTTCAGAATTTCATAATTTGGAGCTGTAGCTCCTTCTGTGTGTACCTTGATCATATTTAGGCTTGGCAGAAAGTTATTTCATAGGTTTTTTAAAAATAATTTTGATGGATAATATTGTTTGTTCTTAAACTTTTTAAAAGTTTGTATCTACAGTCGAACCCATTTATGTCGACCTCGGTTAACTTGCCAATCCTATTAACTCGAGGTTTTAGAAGTGGAACCGCCAAACTCCCTCTTTATCTTATGGGCTTCTCATCTGTTATGTCGATTTGCCCAACCCTAATATCTCGAGCCCGGCTCCCCGCGTCCCCAGCCACCCGCTCCCTGGCTCTCCAGCCGCGCGGTTCCCCAGCCGCCGCTCCCGCTATTTACATTTTCAGAGTTGTGCAAAACTATGGGTGGGTCAGGCAATAATTATTTAATGACAATAGACATTGAGATTCAAAAAGTGAAAGCTTTATATATATTAAACACAAATTGTCAGCATTACATGTCAAAATATACAAAGAAAATATCCTTAACTCAGACTCTAAGTTCTGAAGCAACATTTTTCTTACTATGCCTAGCTGTGAATTTCAGTTATCACCAATGGAAGTATTTTTCATCAGTTTGTGTGTGCCCATTTACCAACATTGACCAACTAAAAATCTAATCCTTCCAAGCCTAATCATATTCAACAATCTCCTATTTGCTTAAGCTAAAATTTTGTGATACTTCTATGTATGTATGTGCACATCCTTTGAAATCCTGACACACTGGACGAGATCCTCAGATGATATGTGGGGAGTGGGGAATAGGTGAATTTCTGTTATTTGAGTCTGGGGTTGGATTGGCTCCTAGCCAGAGGCTTCTCTAACATTCATCACCTGGAGTAGGCCCTCAGGGGCTATTCCACTGTCCCAGGATCTCTGCAATGCTATGTGCTCCAGTCGCTCTTGCTCTGAGCCCAGGCACACTCCGAAGCACCCATTATGCGGGCTAGGGGTGGGTATCGTGCTGCCAGTTATGCTGGGATCATACCACCCAAGGATTCCTTGATGTAAAGGGGAATCCCCAGTGGACTGTTTGGGCCAACTTTTGTTCCCCTTTGGGCTGCCAGATCCCTTAAGAATAGAATTAGACAAACATCCTTAACAGTGCTCATCACTCTGCTTATGAGCAGGAAAAAAAATTTGCTCAACTCTGTAATACTCTGAAAGGGTGAAATTCACCATGTGCAGGGTCTAGGCACCATGGAAATTCAACTTGCTTGTGCTGACTCTCTCCACAAAAGGTGAATTTCACAGTAAGGGATATGGTCGGAAACTTGAGCCAATTAAAACTAGACTGGACAAAACATAGGGACATGTCTTACAAGAAAGAATCCTGCATTTTCAGGGAGATGTCCTAATAAATCTTTTTTGTCTCAGGATAAAAAAACAACAAACCTGCAGCAAGGAGTCTCAGATCCTGGGTCAACAGACTCAGGCTCCCACTGTGAGGCTAAAAATAGCAGCGTAGACATTCCCGCCTGGGCTCTGAGACCCAAACCCCTCGCCCAGTTTCAGAGCCTGGGTTCCAGCCCGAGTGGGAACATCTGCGCTATTTTTAACACTGTAGCATGAGCCCCATGAGCCCAAATCAGTTGACCCAGGCTCTGAGACTTGCTGCCATGGTTTTTTTTTTTTTTTTTTTTTTTTTTTTGAAGTGTAGACTTACCCTCTGATTTCTGTTAAATGTTCTTGTTTAACAGGACTTCTTGTATTTTGAAAGAAAGGAAGGGGGAAGGAGATGATTTCACCTGGCAGGTCATAAAACCTATTTATGTGTACTTAGCTCCTTGTCGTCTAATTCCCATATGACCACAGCTTTTATTTTATTATGTCGCTGTCCTGTGTTATAGTTCATTTTAAAGTAATGTCTGTGAAGTTCTGCTTTGCGTGCGTGTCTTGATACTGATGCATTAAGGTTTTGGCTCTGTGTGATGGCTAAGGAGGTGAAGTACGTGTTTGAGAGAATCTCTTTCCCCTACTTTCTCTGCCCTGTGTAATTGTGTTCCTGTACATCCATTTTCTTAAGGGGGAAAGGATAACAAGAGCCTGAAATGCTTCATATTTTTTGGCAGAGTGCATCTGTTTTGAATTTTATTGGCCTGGCTGCTCTTGTAACAGTGTGTAATGTGATTAGCTTCAATGCAACTTTTTACCCATAGTGACCCCATTGGTTGCAACCTGTCAGCCCCCTCGCTCTGATCTATCTGCTTTTGAAGAAACTGTGGTATCTATGCGATGAATCTTATGCTCTGACTGTGCTCAGCACATTTAGTTATGCCATTCGGTTTTGTTATAAGCTGCACATGTGAAAAATGCTAGTCTTCATTAAGGTTTTAATTACAGTGAGAGAACAGATTTGGTGTTTAGCTGTGTCTGGACAACCACTTCCACCAACAGAAAATTGACTGTTTTTTGTATTGAAAAAGAGATCTGGATTAAGATCCTCCTTATTGCAAGAGAAAGATGATGTGCCTATATGTTGACTTTCTTCCTTGTTTAAAGAACTCTGTCTTCTCTCCTAATCAGTTCTGAAAATGAACCTGTTTATGTACCTTTCACCTGTGGAATTACTCAAGATGCTGAAATTAATTGTTAGTAAACCAGCTGAGGAAAAATCCTACTGTTTGGTAGCCTGGGACAAGCAAAAATGTGGTACATGAAGGTGAAACACGATTGCAGCTGCTGACTTGCGGTTGAAAATCCTAGATGCACCGTTGGCTGGTGCATCGCATCTGATGCTGCAAAGACAACTACCCTGCCAGATTGTGGCAGAAATGGATGAAGTGTGTATTCAGCTGCTAATTTCTTTCCTGGCCACTTCATATTGCATTTTGGGAAGATTGTATATGGCTTATAGTAGGTGTATTCTCCCCAAAGCTGAGAATGGGGTACAACTCTCATTTAGTAGGGGAGATCAGGTCCATTTTAAGCATTTGGTTAGTCACATGAACCAGTCAGCACATCTGGGGTTTCTAATGCAGAGTGAGTCAGCAGCTTGTCCTTGAGATGGAAGAGGTTATAGAAGAAGATTGATCTGCAGATCCCCTTAGACCTGGATTGGTGTATCTGAGATAAAGAAATAACAGCTAAAATTCTACTATAAAATACAGCAGTAAGAGTAGCGGGGGAGACTATAAAGAGGAGCTAGACGTTTGTAACTTCCTTTTAGTCTGATCTTCTCCCTTCCCCCTTTTTTGCATATAGTGTTTTCCCCATTCTTTGTTCCGAGGAGGGGGAGGGAGAGCACTAAGAGTGAGAGTTTATGTAAACAGAATCAGATCTTCCCAACAACGGTGAATTCTAGAAAGTCTGGAGTTTGAAGCTACTGTAAAGTAGTTATTAAAACACAATTTTTATAAATCTAATTTTGTTGTTAGTTGTGGTGTTAATGGAGAGATTTTGTTCATGAACATATTGAGCTACATAAAGAGACTTTGGGGTTCCAGTTCAGAGTTTTCATCTTTTCTCTTCAAGAGTTAAAACTATCTAAACAAAAATGCTCTCATTTGCCTATGTTGTTTCAGCTCGGACCTTTGAGTCTTATTGGCACTGAAGTGAGAGAGAAATCGTATAGTGTTAAAACCTGGGTCTCGGCAACATAATCCAAGCATATGTCAGATCCTTGAAAAGGAGCGCTAGCTGTGACAACAAGGAAATGTTACTTTTGTTGTTTGAAGGGTGAGGGAGAAAGGGAAGAAACTAAAGAGTTTGTTCCTAATCAGTTTCTTTCCCTTATAATTTTATTTTCCCCACTCCTACATACATAGCCCTTTCAAGCCTTTCTGGAAAGAGTCATTAGCATAAACAGTGTTATTGAGTATGTGCTTAAGTGTAAACATAATTAAAATAAGAGCGGCTGGCCTTTTATTTTTGAGGTGCTTGTTTTTCTGGGCTTTAAGCAAGTCCTTGAAATGGGCTTTATTTTTATTTTTTTTTTATATTCTTTATATTGAGTGTCTTCAATAGTTTGGGCTTGTTTTATGGCTTGGGTAAGTGCAGTCACATACATATCAGTACACAGATGAAGGTTATATTTTGCTGTAAAGCAGGGGTCGGCAACCTCTGGCATGCGGCTCACCAAGGTAAGCACCTTGGCGGGCCGGGCCAGTTTGTTTACCTGTTGCATCGGCAGGTTCAGTGGACCATGGCTCCCACTGGCCCAGCCCCTGGCGAGCCGCGTGCCAGCGGTTGCCGACCCCTGCTGTAAAGTCTTTTTCTGTATATCTGAGTGTTAGAATTTCCAGACAATGGAACATTTTAACTATTTCCTAAAACACAAAAGATAAAGAAGTTTATATTTGTCTTTTCTTAACTGGCTTCATTAGAATAATTCAAGAATAACTTCACTCTAATTAGTGGCATTAAATCCCTGTTAAACTGGTGTGAGAGGAGAATCAGATCTTAATTGCCTTTATATATTTGAATCCTTGTGATATCCCCTCTTATTAAACTTAGTATGAAGTCTGCATGCTCAACCAATATCCTAAAAGAGGTATTCTTTTACTGAATGTCTGACCCAGAGTATATCAGGGAAATGTATTGGTGTTTCAATGTTCCTGTCTTCTAAGGCTTTCCTAACAGGGTCAGTTTCACTCCTTTTCGCCTGTGTTCCTGAATTTAAACTTGGGGAAAGCTAAGACTCAGTAGCATTTTGTGCAGAAGTTATCACTTGCCGGACAACTGCTAAAATTCTTTCGTTGTCGCAAATGTCTGAGACAGTAAAAATTGAATTCCTGAACTCTCCTTAAGGTTCTTTTAACCCTGCATTGCATGTTTGCTCTCCCTCATTCACATATAGGTATATTTGATTGTCTACTCTGTACCCAATTGCAAAATTTAAGGTACTCAGCTTTCAAGGAATGGCATTGAGCCACTTATTCCATTCAACCCAGGGAGCCTGGATCAGTCTGGATCAGTCTAATACTGTAATTCTCCACTCTACTACTCACCTGCGGAAGTTTTTTCTTACATATTTTGGCAGAGCTTTCTTTGGTTATTGACTTGGTCTCAACAGCGTTGAAAGGGCTGTCTGTCTTTGTCACTTATGACACCAGATTATCACATTCTGTATCTAGTACAGATTGTGGTGTGGACACTGTCAAGGTTTTTGAGAGACTGTCCTTAAAACTAACTATGCCCTGGTGCCTCCTGCACTTGGTTAGTCACTAGTGGAGGAAGGTGCTTTTAAAGAAACCCATTGGCCTGTGTTTCTTTGTGTAGAAATTCCTTTTTTTATACTGCTTTAGCCAAGTTATTTATTCAGATGTGTTATTTTTCAGTTTGGAGGAGCATTTTATTTCCCTTGCAGAGAGTATCCTGGGAGACATGCTTTCCCTCTGGCTGTTGGCAAATAGAACTGGTCAAAAAATGGGGACAGTTTTTGTGGAAAGCGTGTGTGCATGTATGTATTTTCCCGCCTAACAGTATTTACTGATTTAGAGTTTCCCTTCTCCGTGTAATTTGTTAAAGGTACAGAATTGGGAGGACTGAGTGGCTCAGGGGACTGATAATAGAGCATAGAGTTTCTAATAGATTGGTCACTGGATGAATTGTAGCCCAGTTCAGTTGTGACCAAAAGTCATTGCTGTATGATGGCTGTTCAATGGTAGACATGGATGCAGTTGGCAGAGTCTCTGTCCAAGTGGACAGATGACCAGATAAGTCTGCCTCCACTTTTGGTGCTAACTGAAGTCTTATTGGTAGATTTGGAAGAAAAATCAGAGACTGAATGGAGATAGGAGACAGTTCTTACTCAACTCCAGATCAGGGTTGATGTACTCGGTTGGGTCAGTATGAAGAAAACTGCATAGCTGTGGCCTGCAATTTTCCTGTTGAAACAGGACTTTGCTGTCCAGGGCTTTCATTAAAACACCTTTTACCACCGTTAATGTCACCTAAATGAAAGTGGAAAGTTTCTTTTAGAATAGCTTAGAGCTCAGTGTTCTCCGGCTTATTATTTATGTGGAGAGGCATGGGGGTGAAGGAATTAGTTTTAACCAATATGAATGTATGTGGTGGTTGTATTTCATTATTATTACGGTATATGGAGACACTATCCTTTGCATACAGTGGTTACCATTAAAAAGTCTGCATTTTTCCAATGACAGGCTACCAATAATCGAGCAGCTACTAGCAGATGAGAGATTAATTCTTCCTTTCCTTTTAACCATTTGTACTAGGAAGCCCCAGGAGGATTACCAGAGAATCATTTGGTAATAAATATCCAACAGTTTGTGATATTTGGTTATGGACTGTATTCCAGTACTCTCTAATGACTGGATATGTCTGCCATGTATGCATAAAATCTCCTCTTTGACCACAAATTCTCCAACATTTATCATTTAGCCTGACTGATGATAGGTACTTTTGAAACTGTGTGTTAAATAAATTTTCTTTTATTGTGGGATTGTCTGATCCTTTTTTTATTTCCAGATCAAACACCATTCCTCTGGGGTAATTTGTTTATCCACATCCTTTTCCCGGCGTGTCGTTTATGGACACTATTTTGTTAGGAAAGCTATCTGCAAAGATTGATATAAATTAATTATAATTGTTTTGTTTTCTAATTGGCCAGATGCCACTGCTTCTGTTAAGGTTAGCTTTCTGTATAAAACAAGTTTGCTAGAAAGTTGAGAAACATAGTGTCTGACTTGAAGGTACTAAGAGAGAGTGGTCCAGTTAAAGTTAGTTTTGATCTCCAGAAAGCTTCTTTACTGAATTGCTGGCCAACCATGTGTATTCCATGGCTCTCCCAATCTTTGAAGCTCTCTGGTTCGTGATTTGGGTTAAGATCTGGATTGTTTGCAATGGGTGTTATTGGTGAGGGAAAAGAACTGACCTTATCTCTAGTTCTAGCCCAGATGCATAGAGTAGTCTTTGCTAAAGGATGTGTGTAAATTTCTGGAGGGCATGATTTTTATTATTAATCCACAGTAGTCTAGCAGTGTTTACACTGCAGCAATTTTCTTGTTCAATAAAGACCCAGTGTTGGGCTGGGTTATATCCCCCAATCCACTACTGCTTTGAGCTGGCTGGCTTGATAGTACCATAGAATATTTGGAACGGGTAATCCATGATGTTTAATGGGTCTGTACAAAGTATCTGCTCTCACTCTCTTGGTCTTTTTTTATTCATTATAAATTCTAACAACATCTCCTGGATTCTTTCCAGGATTTTATATGGGATAATCACAGGAAGATTTTGAAACAAGAAAGATAAGATTGGCAGAATATTTGTTTTGACTGTGGCTATTCTTCCCAACCAAATATTGCTTACTTCCCCCAGCACGCCACATCTTTTTTTCATTTGCTGAAGTAGTGGTTTGACGCTTAAATCATAGGCTGTTTGAGATTTGAATTCCCAGGTATCTCTATAAAATTTGTCACTCATTTATATACAAATGTTTTCTAGAGGAGTGACCTTTCAGATTTGGGATAATTTAATGCAAATCCAGATGCTTTCCCAAAGTCCTGGATTTCTTTATAAATTAATTTTAGGGAACTATCTGGTTTAGAAAAAAATATGTCATCTGCATATAATGCTGTGTTCTGATGTGTTCCTGAAAGTTTTATTCCTGTGATGGATCCATTCTTCTGCTATGCAAAAGGCTCTATGACCAATGCAAAAAGTAAAGGAGACAATGGACATCGCAGCCTGTGTAATTCAGAAAGGGGAGGTTTAACCACACTAGCTTGTACAGCTGCTTTGGGGCTGGTGTGAAGAGCGGTTATCCATATAAGGAACAGGGGGCCAAAGTCCATATGGGACAGGACTAGAAACCGAAAGCTATGCTCTATTCTGTCAAAGGTTTTCTCTACATCTATTGATAATAAGAAAAATTGATCTTTTATGTGAATGATTACAATTACTCTCTAGATATTGTCTGACATTTGTCTATCCTTAATGAATCCAGTTTGGTCTGAATGTATATAAGCTGAGAGTGTAGACTGTAATCAGCTAGCTAGTATTTTTGCTAAAATCTTGTCAATAGAGATATGGGTCTATAGGAACTGCATAATGTAAGGCTTTTGTCATCTTTAGGGAAAACAATAATAGTAGCTTCTTTCATAGGTTAGGGAAGTTCATCCCCTACTAGATAGCGTTGAAGGAACCTCTCAAGGAACTCACTAATACCTCTTTAAATACCTTGTAAAATTCAGTTTAAAAGCCATTAGATGCTAGAGTTTTACCACTTTTCATACCTCCTATTGCCTCTAGGATTTCTTCTTCTGTTATTTCTTTATCTAAAGTTTCTTTATCAGTTTTGCTTATCTTTGGCCAGTCTGCTCCTTCCAAATATTTTTGCATAATTTCAGAGCTTGCAGTATCTGAGGTAGAGAGAAATTTTTGTAATAAGCAGCAAAAGTAGCACGTACTTCATTAGGGCATGTATCTTTTGCTGATTGTTTTGAATTGGTGGAATAGTACGTAGCTCTTGAATCCCTTTAAGCTTTCAAGCCAATAGCCTATCACTTTCAGTTCCTTTTTACTAAAACTTCTGCTTTGGTACACGCAAGGGCTTTTTCGGTGGCATCTGTTATCAACATATTCAACTTCCTCTCTAATATTAGTTAATTGTCGATATTTTTTCTGAACCTGTATTGTTATGTATTGTTATCTCCTGTTCTAGTTCTATTTATTCTTGAGCTCTTTCTTTTTTCAATTGAGAGGCTCTGCTCATCAACTGACTCCCAAATACTGCTTTCCCTGCCTTCTAGAGGAGTTCTCTTTCTGTATTGTCTGTATCATTGAACTGTAAGTATAGAACAATGTCCTTCTTAATTGCAGCAACCCACCTGGTTTTGTCTTGGAGAAGCAAGCGGTTCTTCTGCGAGTGCTTATTCATGTCCATTCCATGTTAGGTGTGTGTGTTCACCACATGCACTGGTGCTGGAAGTTTTCCCCTCAGTGGTATCCTTTGGGGACCGGCTCTGGCACCTCTGGAGTGGTGCGCATATGCGCCAGGATAAGGGGCGCCCCCCCCTCAGTTCCTTCAAACTGCCAGTGACGGTGCTGGAACATCTTTTTGCTTCGGCAAGTGCTCTTACCCAATGGTTCTTCCTATTGTTCATCAAAGCTGCTTGAAGGGTCTGGGAGAGACCCACGCTAGCAATAAGTGTCGCATCTGCGAGAGCTTGAAGCCAAGAACTAAAAAGGAGCTGGTTATAAGTCTAAGCATGCGCCCCATGGAGTTGGCCCCCGCACCAGTCTCCGAGCCACCAAGATGGGACTCTGCTCTGAGCACAGCAGCATCGGTTTGAAATGTACTTCAGGAACCGGCCTCCCAACGCCGATCCCAGTCCCCTGTACCTGCTAAAAAGCAAAGGAAGCACACTGGGAGAGGGCATTCCCCGACATCCCCTACTGAAAAGGGAAAGTCTGGAGAGTAGCATAGGCCTGTGCGAGACCATACATCTCCAGAGCCCAGCCAGGCTTGTCTTCCAGGCTATCGACAGAGACTCAGCAATTAATCCAGGACCTCACTTTCCATGGCTTAGCCCTGTTTGCAGAACAAACAGACATGAGATTACATGGTCCTAAGGACGCTAGGGCTACTCTACGTTCCCTGGGTCTCTATACACCAGCCCCTGCTAGAAGGAGGTTCAGACAGCAGCAGCCTCAAGACCAAGTGGTCAGGCCTGACTGGAGCCCTACCACAGGAAGGGCAAGGGCTATAAGCACAGTCAAGGCCAACAACCAGCCCCTTCCCACTCGGGCTCCTCCTGCTACCCGCCTCGTAACAAGCGGGTGTTCTGAGAGTGCGCCTAAGGGCGACCGCCCCATCCGCAGCCAGGATCCTGCACTCCTCATTTTCAAACTGCCTTTTTCCTTTCCTCCCCACTTGGGATGCTATAACATCGGACCGGTGGGTCCTCAGCACTGTGGTAGTGAGGTAAACACTATTTCTACCTGCCCCCACTTCCATGTCTCTCTTCAGGGACCCTTCTCATGAGCAACTTCTTATCCAAGAGATGGAAGCCCTCCTGTGAGTTGGAGCCGTAGAGGAAGTCCCCTTACACCTAAGAGGAAAAGGGTTCTACTCTTAGTATTTTCTCATTCTGAAGGCCAAGGGGGGTCTGAGCCCCATATTGGACCTGTGAGACCTCAACAAATAACTCAAGAAGTTGCAGTTACGCATGGTCTCCCTGGCCTCTATTATCCCCTCCCTGGATCCTGGATACTGGTATGCCGTCCTCAACTTGAAGGACACATATTTCCGTATTGCCATTTTCCAAGGGCACAGAAGGTTCCTGCGGTTTGTAGTGGGGCAAACCCACTACGAGTTTGCGGTCCTTCTATTCAGCCTGGCGACAGCACCAAGGGTATTCATTAAATGCATGGCAGTGGTTGCAGCCTACCTCAGGCACCAGGGCGTTCAAATCTACGTGTACCTTGACGATTGGCTCATCAAGGTTCGTTCCTGGGTACAAGTCCATCGCAGTGTCCAGTTGGGGCAAGCCACATGGTGAGCACTGGGTCTCTTGATAAACTAACAGAAATGCACATTGGTCCCAGTGCAAAGAATAGAGTTAATCGGGGCAGTTCTGGAATTTGTCCGAACCAGAGTCTTTCTCCCAGAACCCAGATTCAAGGCAATATCTGGTCTCATCGCCCAACTCACCAGCCACCCTATCACCACGGCCAGGGTATGCCTCAGACTGTTAGGGCACATGGCAGCATGCACTTACATAGTTCTACACACATAATTACGTCTCAGACCTCTCCAGATGTGGCTGGCATCAGTGTACACCCCAGCTGGGCACCACCAGGACAGAATCCTCACAATTCCGCTGAAAGTACTTCCTGCTCTGGAATGGTGGTCCAACCCAGTTAACATGTCTGAAGGAATAACCTTTGCAACCTCGAAACCCACAATGGTGCTAGTGTCAGACGCATCTGACCTGGGCTGGGGAGCCCACCTCGCATCACTAAATACCCAGGAGTTGTGGTCCCGGGAAGAGTTGACACTGTACATCAGGGTGGATAAAAACCAGTGATTTAAATAAATAAATAAAAGATTTTTTTATTTAAATCAGATTTTTTTTTGATAAAATGCTTTTAAAATTCTATCTAAAGATAGTTTTAATTAAGATACATTATAGCTCAAAGATATAGAATCATGGAATAGGGATTATAAATTCTAATTCGATAGTATGAGCCAATATATTCATGTAATGTTTAAGAAAAGTTTTGTGAATGAGTTCCAATAGTTCATGGATTAGGGACCCAATTTTATGGGGTTCCACAGGCTTCTGTATAGATTATTTAGGTTAATCTTTCCATCCACCCAATGGGACTCAGCGCTCAGTCTAGAAGATACTATCAGAGATACTTAGTTTTGCAGTTCTCAAACTGTAGATTTGTGTCTTCAGAGATAACATGCTTGTTAACAGCAGAATGTTTTAAATAAATAAATAAATAATATCTAGAGGTGAGAAATAACAGACCTCAACCCTATTGTCCCTCTGCAAATTTGTGTACATAGAGTCAATCCCTTACCTCTCTCTAAAAGTGCAAAGTTTCAAAAAGTTCAATGAATAGAAGATTGTTGGGGGCAGAAGGAGAAGTCTGGAGATAAATGTGAGAAGGGAGGGACAGACAGTAGAAACAAAAGTGAAACTGTTTGAGCAGCGTATTCCAGAAGTCTTGAGGTCTTTCTGACTGTAGCCTTCATTGATTTGAGATCTACCATACCATTCTCTCACTAGAAGGGAAAAAACCTATAATGTCAGCAGGCCGTAAAAGAGATCCAAAATGCAAAAAGTGCAACAAGGAAATGCAGGGCTTGGTTGCCAGAATGAAACAACATCATGAGAAGTGTCCTTCTCAGGAGGAAGCACTGTTGAAGATGATGAAAAGAATATGTCTGAAGATGCAAGATATTCAGGTCAGTAAACTTTTTTTATTACATACTTCTTTCTTAAGGACTGCCTGTCTTCCTTCTGGACTAGTCTTGAATTCTCATGTTTGAGCAAAAAATATAGTTGTTACTCTATGGTACTATAATTTTAGATGCAGTTGTGATAAAAAATAAATAGCTGAAATAGGCAGATCGTCCTTTTACAATTTCACATTTAAAGTAGTACTGAGCGTCAGTGAATGCTAAATGAGTAATACTAAATGAGCAATATGGCAATAATAATTCAATAACTGCATTGATTTATTTTGTTTAGGAGAATCCATCCTCAACATACAGGATTCTGAAGACTATCCACCTTCAAGATCACCATCATTTTCTATAGTTTCAAAGTTATCTGCCAATGATAGTGTTTCAGTCACATCATGTATGTCACATAGCCACAGTATATCACCCGTAGCAAAAAGGGAAAAAAATCTCCATCCTCCAGAAACAACCATAGATAAGCTTGTGATAAGAACCAGCAGAATACAAAAGAGGTAATTGTCTGGTTTCTTTATGCAACAAACTCTCCTTTCCGTATGATTGAGAACCTACACTTCATTAACATGGTTCAGTCATTAAGACCAGGATACAGTCCACCCAACAGAGCAGATGTCGCAGGCAAATTTCTGGATAAAGTGTATGGAAGAGAAATTGAGCAGTGTGCAAGAGGTCTAGAGGGTAAAATTGTTAACCTGAATCTTGATGGGTGTTGCAATGTTCACAATGATCCTGTTGTATGTGCTTGTGTGACAACAGAAGAAGGGAATGTCTTCCTTACAGAAACAACTGATACATCAGGAAATGCACACACAGCAGAATACTTACAAGAAATAGCAGTAAACGCTATAACAAACTGTGAAAAAAATTTCAAATTTCTAGTACGCAGCTTGGTCACAGACAATGCTGCAAACGTATCCAAGATGAGAAGAAATTTAGAAGAGAGTGAAGAGAGTCCTAAGCTAATAACATACAGTTGTAGTTCTCATTTGATTCACCTCCTAGCCAAAGACTACAGTGTTCCAGAAATAAAGGCTAATGTTGTTGAAATTGCAAAATACTTCCATAACAACCACTTTGCAGCAGCTGCTCTGAAAAAAGTGGGAGGAACCAAGCTAATTCTTCCACAAGATGTGTGATGGAACTCAGTAGTAGACTGTTTTGAGCACTATATCAAGAACTGGCCTAATCTGATGACAGTTTGCAAACAAAATCATGAAAAGATAGATGGCACTGTCACAGCCAAAGTTCTCAACATTGGGCTTAAGAGAAATGTTGAACACATGCAGAGTACCCTGGAGCCTTTTTCTGTAGCCTTGAACTAAATGCAGGAAAATAGCTG
The DNA here is from genome assembly GCF_020497125.1 of Mauremys mutica. NCBI lineage: Eukaryota > Metazoa > Chordata > Testudines > Geoemydidae > Mauremys > Mauremys mutica. Next base: position 91,263,717 of record NC_059077.1, on the reverse strand, counting down.
TTTTATTGTGGACGCTGTTGAAATTTGGAAGGAACTGAGTGAGATCTTAAAAAGAGAAATATGTTAAATTACAAGCATTAATAGTTACATTACAAGCATTAAAAAAATGAATGGGACAATCACTATCTCCAGCTTATTTTCTTGCAAATATTTTCAATGCTTGGTACCAGGGTCAAACTGTAACTGCTGAAGAAGAGGAGTTGGCTATGACATGCACATCCAGTAGTCATCCCTCCATAATGTCAACTATAATAAACTTCAAAGCTAAGGGTGAACCATTCAAGAAATATATGTTTGCTGACGATGTTTTAAAGAAAGTCACATCAGTGAACTGGTGGAAGTCACTTAAGCACTTGGATTCAGAGACTGTTGAAGCAGTAATCTCACTTTTAACAGCAGTAGCTTCTTCTGCCAGCGTAGAAAGAATATTTTCTTCCTTTGGACTAATTCATTCCAAATTGAGAAATTGTTTGGGACTTGAAAAAGTAGTAAAGCTTGTTTTTCTTCTCCAGATTATGAACAAACAGGAAAATGAAGGTGAATACGACTGAGTTAGCTGCAGAAACCAATCTTTTTAAGTTTCTCATGTTGACCTGACATAGTCGATTTTATTTGTTTATTTATTTATTTAATTAAATTTCATTTAACTATTTTAGTTAAAAACAATTTTAACAAAAACAAGTCTTATTTTAAAAAACTTGAATGTTTTACTAAATTCAAAAATTCATATGCTTGTTTTGTTAAAATATTATATGTTTGCTGTTGAAGAAAAAAATCCAGAATACATAACGTTGTTATTTTAGTTAAAACAGTTTAAATGTCTGTCTGGTGATGTTCTCCTCCTAATACAGCATGGTTAAGAAAATCCTCCAAATATTAATGATTAACCTGTTGAACTGGAGATAGCTCACCTCCCAATGCCTTCATAAATATGTGCTTCAATTACCTTTGGTAAATGAAATAACCAAACAATCATTCATTTTCTGATATAGCTGTAAACTAATCTGAAAAGTTTTCAAAATAAATCACTTAAAAAATGTATAGTGTGTACCTTCTAAAAATGAAACCTACATCTATCTCTGAGTTGTGAAGAATATGTATTAAGGTTACAACAACCAACAGGAATGCACTTTTATGTAGAAATCCACAATTAAATTGAGTCTTCCTGACTAGTGATTTTAAATCAATTTGATTTAAATCAAATCCACCTTGCTCCACATCCACGTCAGGGAGCTCAGGGCCATCCATTTGGCTTGCGAAGTGTTCCTCCTGCAACTATCCAATGAGGTGGGACAGACAATATGGCCTCTATATTCTATGTCAACAGGTAAGGAGGAGCATGATTCTCGGCCCTTTGTCGGGAAGCCATACACATCGAGGCTCTACATCTCCCTGGTGTCCGAAACACGCTGGTGGATTGCCTCAGCAGGTTCTCCCGCAAGTGAGCCCTCCACTCGGAGGTCGCCAGAATGATCTTCCAGAGGTGGGGAACTCCGCAAGTGGACCTGTTTGCCACCAGACGGAACAAGAAGTGCCACTGGTTCTGCCTCCTCCAAGGGCTCGACAGCGGATCATTCTCCAATGCTTTTCTACTGTCTTGGGAAGGCGACCTGATATACACATTCCCGCCGGCCCTCCTAAAAATCAAAAGGGACAAAGCCAATGTCATGATCACCCCTGCATGGGCTTGCTAGCTTTGGTTCGTCATGCTCATGGACTTGGCAGCAGCACCCCCATGGATGCCTCCCAACTGCTCAGATTTACTCTCTCAGGATCATGGGAACCTCACCTCTCTCCACCTCATAGCGTGGAGTCTGTGTGGCTGAACCCAAAGGAGGAGCAGTCCTGCTCCGGTCAAGTCAACCGCGTTCTGTTGGAGAGTAGAAAACCCTCCACTAGAGTGACTTACCTGGCAAAGTGGAAGCACTTTTCCTGCTGGGCATTAGAGTGGAGGATCTCCCATACTCAATCCTCTCCTCAGTCCATTCTGGGCTACCTGCTTCACTTGAAACATCAGGGCCTAGCCGCCTCCTCGATCTGGGTGCATCTGGCAGCCATCTCTCTCTTCCATCCCCATGTCCAGGGCAGATCGGTATTTGCGCATGAAATGATGATCAGGTTTCTTAAGGGCCTTGAAAGGCTTTCTCTACTTGTCTGGGATCTGCTGCCCCAATGAGACCTTAACCTAGTCCTCGCTAGGCTCACTTGCCCTCTCTTTGAACCTCTGGCCTCCTGTTCTCTTTCACATCTGTTGTGGAAGGTTGCTTTTCTTGTGGCTATCCCTTCAGCGAGGCAAGTCTCTGAGATTAAAGTCCTCACGTCAGAGCCCCCTTACACAGTGTTCTACAAGGACAAGGTTCAGTTGTGTCTCCACCCCGTCTTTCTGCCAAAGGTGGTGTCACCTTTCCATATTAACCAGCACATTTTCTTCATGGTATTCTGCCCAAAGCCTCAGGTGTCCAACGACGAGAGGCATTTGCACACCTTGGATGTGAGACAGGCTCTCAGAGGCTTTCATCTTGAATTACTACCAGCATCCGTACTTGCTATGAGTTGGCGCAGGTTGTACCTCCACTGATAGTGACAGCCCATTCAACTAGAGCTCAGGCGTTGTCAGCAGCCCTCCTGGCACGAGTCCCTATCCAGGATATCTGCAGGGCTGCAATGTGGTCGTTGGTGCACACCTTCACGACCCACTGCGCCATCACCGAGCAGGCCAGAGATGATGCAAGTTTTGGCAGAGCTGTGTTGCAATCAACACATCCATGAACTCCTACCCACCTCTGGAGTCACCAGAGTGCTTGGGAGTCACCTAACATAGAATGAACGTGAGCAAGCACTTGAAGAAGAAAAATGATTACTTACCTTCCGTAACTACTGTTCTTCAAGATTGTTGCTCAGGTCCATTTCATGACCAGCCCTCCTTTCTCTCTGTCGGAGTTCTGGCAAGAAGGAATGGGGGGAGGGGGCAGTGACGCCCTGATACCGGCACATGTGCGGGCCACTCCAGAGGGCGCCAGAGCCAGTCCTCTACAGATACCACTAAGGGAAAAACTTCCGGCAAGCACACACACCTAACATGGAATGGAAATGAGCAACGCATCTCAAAGAACAGCAGTTACAAGAGGTTAGTAACCATTTTTTCATTTTCCAGTAAAGTAATCTTTGAGACCCAACCCAGCTATTGAATATTACTTCAACTCGTGTGTGATCTGACATTGTAATAGTGCCAATTTCTGCAGATCCTGTCTGCTTCATTAAGGATTTAGAGATCCGCTTTAAATCTATTCTGGTATATAACTGATGAGGGTGTGAATACAATGTTTAATCTCTTTCCTCAGGGTGTAGTTCTCTCCAGCAATCTGAGAGGTTGAATTGCTGGCACAGAGAAGTCAATGCTGCACCTGCTTCCCTATCCCCCAGGTCTTTTTTATCTGTCCCAGTAAAGGAGTCGGTGTGCAACTGAAGTCTTCTCTAAGTATAATTTCCCCTTCCCCAAAGTGTTGCAGTGCTGTAAAGAAGTCATTAAAAAAATGTTTTGTGTTTGGTTGAGAGCATGCACTGAGCCAACTGTTGTTAATAACCCAGCAATTGTGCCCTTCAGCAATATAAATCGTCTCTCCTTAGCCTTAAATTTATGTTTATTGTCAAAAGGTACCTAATTAGCAAATATGATGCCCACTCTTTTTTTTTCCGTTTTAGCTGAAGCAAAATATGTCCGTTGAAACACATTACCTTTTGTGCCCCTAATTTGCCCCTCCTGAAAATTAGTTTCTTGAAGTAAAAATCATCTGAGAGTGGTTGTTTTTAAGGTCTACCAGGGCTTTTTTTCCTTTTAATGGCATTTAGCCCTTTGACATTCAAAGATGTTACTTTAAAAGGAAGAGACATTGAAAGTAACCATTTAGTTTATTGAAAAAAAATCTGAATTGATTGAGATTCTTTAGCTGTTTGATGGCATGAACCCTTGTGTTGCCAGTGGCTCTCTTGTTTCTAATTATGTTTCATTTGCTATTGTGTGCCTGAATATGGCTTGGTTTCTGTCTGTAAACTTTTATATGTAATTCTTGTATTAATCTCCCCTTGTCTCCACATTTCCTTCCTCTCTTCTGCATTCCCCTTACTCTAAATCCACAAATGAACTACCAGCATAACATGTAAAACCATCCCCAAAGGACTGTGCTCTGCTGAACCCGAAATCTCTGTACTCTCCCCATAAGCACTTGGACTGCTTCTCTTGCAATCCAAACGAGGTACATTCTCCACCAATGGGACCTTGAGCCTCTCCGTTAGGGATGGATTTCCATCTGATCGTTTGCGTTAGGGGGAGGGGAGGATTTACACAAAACTCTTAAAGGCTCTTCCCCTTCCCCTCTCTATTTTCTCCAGTCTCCTCCAACCCTGAAATCCCCTAACTCCCCAATTATTTTTCTATATTTCCTCTGTTTTAAAGTACAGAACACAACTATTACTGATCACCCCAATTAAATTCAACTTCATACTATTTTCTTTATAACATTAACATAGTTATTGCTCAGATTAAGGCTTTCATTTTAACAACATCCCTTGTTCCCTTTCCATTTAGCAGGAGAGAGTTTTTAGAAGGAAAAAAATCCCTTCTTTGACAATGTCTTAGATGGTATTAAAGTTGGTAACTACTGTTGATTGGGGGGTGGGGGGCAGAGGAGTTATTTGAGATGTTCTGGAGCTGCTGTTGTTGAAGTCCAGTCCCGCAAAGGTAGAAAATGTAGCTTCTGTCTCTGATGTTGACTCTCACTTGCAACCTTACTGCTGAAAAAACACAGGCATGATATGTGGTTTAATCAGCTACTCAGACCTGGCAAACTTGTACCAGCATCAGCTGTTTTGGGCATTTTATTTAGCTGCCTCTTTTTGGGCACAGGCTTACAGCAGTTTTGCAAAATGATTAAATGTCTAAAAGTTGATATACTGCCTTGTGAAGTCGGAGCTGCCAATCTGGTTCCTTTCACCTGCTCTAAATTCATATTAAAAGGGGCTAGGGTTAAACTGTATAGGCATTGAAGAGTCTATCTTTCTAATAAGCTGTTACATTTGAAAATGGCTGTGATTTTAATATATCTTCCCTTTCTACCTCATGGTGTTTTGCTTGCACTTTACAAAGGTACAGAGAAATTGCTCAAACAAACCAGTATTTTCTAAACTTTCTCTAAATAATTTCAGCGGATTATCAGCTGCGGTAGATGCATTTATGAGCATACTTTTGAATGATAACAAAAAGGGTGAGTCTGGATTGTCAAACAGATCAGCATGGATGCTGAAGTACCAGCAAATGTGTAAAACTTAAAAATCCAATTGTGAAAAATGCTAGTTGGTACAAATATAATGAAACCCAGGAACTGCATTATCCACTGCAGATGTAATCCTGGCATTTCTGAACTACAGAGCAGAGAATGTGTGACTCATGCAGTTTTCATTTGAATGAGCATTATAACAAACAAAACAAGACTTTAGGAGTAGGTCTAAGCAGTCATTTTAAAATTTGAATCCTGGAATTCAATTTAAATTCCCTTTAATTAAGGGTTAGCGTGTGACGTGTTCTCTAGGGACTCGGCTGCTAAATCTTATCATTGGAAGTAACCTCTCCCACCATGGAATTTTATACCCTGGTTACAGCCAAAATAGACTTAGAATGAGTGGGAAAATGGAATTTTAAGTGCAGTTTGTGTCAAACATTTACATGTATGTTACAAATAGTTCAGTTCACTCCCAATTCAGTGCAGCTGGTACAATTCACTTTCTTGTCATTGCATATTGATCTCAGTAGCTATTAATACAGTGTGTATCGTATTATCTATGTGGAAATTACCAGTCATTAACTAGGCCCAGATGCCATCTTACCTTCCTGTGGAAACTGCCAGTTTTTGCTATGCTTTTCTGTCTTGCATGTACCAATTTAGGCCTGAATGGATTCATTCAAATGGCTTGCTATTTGAAAGATCATTCATCCATATATCTTTTGAATATTCCACTGCCAATTTTTGTCTCCTTTTTGTGTATTCAGAGGTAGGGTGTGAGTGCGTGTGTGTTACCTTTTTGTGTATTCAGGGGTGTGTGTCCCCCTACTTCCCTGTGGAGTTAAGGCATGAAGTGAAAACCTGGTCCCATTGAAGTTAATGAGAGCTTTGCCATTAACTTCAGCAGGGCCAAGATTTCACCTACAAAATGCTGATCATGTGCTAGTCATCAAGTCCTATTTTCGCAATAATGCTGTCACAAATATGGAACATTATACAGCTCTTCTTAGTAGGTGACAGAACACCCATCGGTTTCAATGGAAAGTGTGCAATGATTGAGGCCAGTCAGGATTAACATTATGACTGCAAAGTCCAGTAGGAGGAGGGCAGAGCCATTTTTGAAACACATGTGCCATCTTATAATTGGTAAATGTGTCAGGAAAAGTAATGCATAGGTTTATGGATTTAAAGTGCTCTCTGTTTTAAAAAAAATTATTTGTTTTAGGATTCATGAAGGAATAACAGTGATAGCAAGTGCATATTTTATACACACGCATGCATGCATACACAGATAATAGTGGGAATAACCTCTGCAGTGAAGGTTACGTAATTGGTTCCTGCCTATTTTCATTATAATTTAATAAAACTTTCACTGCTGAAACTGAAATTTTCAGTGCTTGGCCTTTGCCCAAAGATAACTTTTCTCAGAAAGTTTTGAGCAAAAATGGGTCATCTGTTTTTGAGTGGGCTGTATGTGGAAGAAAATGCACTTTCTCCATAATCTTATAAATAGCTTTGCAGCCTCAAATTACTGCAGATAAAAGCTGAAATTTGGCAGGAAAACAGCATTCACTGAAAAGTACCACCTTTAAGTGCTCTGATGAAAAGTGATTTTGATTTCAGTTATGACTAGTGAAAATCACTCTCCATGTGTGCATACTACATTTTGAGTGGGGTTTTCCTATGTTTGTAAAGTTAACAGCTAAGGAAGTCTGTGGTGCACATGGTCTGAGTCAAGGAGTCACTAAGCCCTGGTCTACAGTGGGGGGTGGGGGGGAATCGATCTAAGTTACGCTAAACGTGGCTAACGTCAACGTACTTAGATCAACTTATCGTGGTGTTTTCACCGCGGTGAGTTGACTACTGCCGCTCCCCCATTGACTCTACTTGCGCCTCTCGCGGCGCTGGAGTACAGGAGTCGATGTGAGAGGGCTCGGGAGTCGATTTATCGCGTCTAGATTAGACACGATAAATCGCAATAACTAGACTAGATGCGATAAATCGATCCCCGCTGGATCAATTGCTGCCCGCCGATCCGGCGGGTAGCGTAGACATACCCTTAGCCTCTGTGTGAAATCCTGACCCTATTGATGTCAGTGGCAAAACTTCAAGAGGGCCAGGATTTCACTGTCTCAGCCTTTGGAAAAGAGGGTTCCTGCACAGGACTTGAATAATTTACCTATTAGCCTATGGTCTAAACCTGATAGTCAGGGTGCTAGCAAGCCCTCCACAATTTTTAAGGCATAAAACAGTTCTGTATTACTTTTGTGTTAATGCATTTAATTATAACAGTCAATTAACTTTCTATTTAATACATATTTAAAATTTAAGTTACATCTCTTTTGCTTTTCTTCACCTTTTCTTCCCTTTCCTGACTCCACTCCACTTTTTCTTCTTTTCTTCCCTATAACTGATCTTGGTACATCTCCACCTGCCTTGTTTTCAGTGTGTTTTTTCTCTTTTCCTGCCCCTGTTTCTCCTTTTTCTGTTGTTCCCCATTTATTTTTCATTGCGCCAAAGTCCACAGTAACTCTTTTTTTTTTTAAATTATTTTTCCAATTGAAACTTACATTCTGCAGCAATTGATGACAGTGACCCGTGGGGAGGGAATGGTTTCAGCTCTGCTTCTACTCAGGTCCAGAAAAGAAGCTGATGAAAAAACGAGAAGAGGAGATTGAGCCCCAGGAACTGAGGGAAGCTAGGGGATTTGGAGTGGGAGCCATTGAGGCAGAAGACTGGTTAGCACAGAAGACTTTGTGCCCTGCTTTAGGTTTTCCACAATGTAGAGAAATGTATGTTCTGGATTTAACATTTTCCAGGCTCTCACCAGCTCTTGTGGAAAACTTTACATGCACAGCAACTTTAATTTTGCATGTGCAACCTTTACTTTACTTTCTCGTTTTCTGACCTTTAGGTGCATAACCGTGCAGCCTCAATGTTCTCAAACTAAAGTTTTTAAAATGGAATTATTATTATTATGGTGGATGCATTTCTAGGTTGCTAGATTTTTGACACTCGGTGAATGGGGTATTTCCATGGGCTACTTGGATATCTTTGGGAAGTGATCTCGTTTATTGTCTTATTGACTTGTCACAGAGAAGGAGAAAGCAATCAGGTTTCCCAACTAGGTAGTGAGTTTAACAGAGGGAGGTTGCCCAACAGTAGAGGAAAAACTCATTAGAATTCCATCAAAGGAGTCATTGCAGATACTATAAAATTCTCAGCCAGTGAATTACCTTCATTTTGGTGATAAATTCAAGGGAACCCCCTTTTATAAAAGGAAAGGAAAGAAGAAAAAAGCCCATTGAAGGAATAGGCCTGGTAAAGAAATATTTTGTGTTCTCCAAAGGTAATAAAACGCACTGACATCCTTTTAAATAGTTACATTCCTGTTGTTTTGTTTTGTCTTGTTTTTTAAAGCAAATTATATAAGTAAAATTTCCATTGTGCTAAAAAGGCATAATACAATGTAAAACTGAAGGACTGATAACACTGCTGGAGCCTAGCAGAAAGCAGGCAGCTGCTTTGCAAAATTCCCTCAGCATCTGTGCGAATTTACCTTGCTCCTGAGTTCTAACATCCCTGCTCTTCCAGTCCTGGGTCCTTCCTGGGATAGTGTGATTTATGGTTATGGATAAATATGCACTATAAAAGGAGCTAATCTTAGAAATATCAAAGTCCTATTTACCTACAAACTCAGCCAGGCTAGTGCACTAAACCACTTCGCCTGTAAGACACATTGAGAAATAGGTCCACTGAATGATTACGTTTTCTGTGCTACAAATGAAAACATTTAATAATACAAGAACTGTGAATATCTGTGATGGAAACAAGCTTCTTAATGTGCAAAAGCTCAATGCCCTGAATCCAGGTAGTTTTTCATCAATCACAGTGGGGGGAGCACATGGGAGCGGGTGAATAAATTCTTGATTCCATGTAATCAATACCTATCCTCATGAGAGGGAGGATGTATGGGCAGATTCAGTGTAGCTTCAAACGAGCGAAAAAAGGCTGTTTTAAATATGAAACTGAGAGCTCTCACAAAAGTAATGCTGAATTTAAGGAAAGCCATATTTAGTATAGAGCAAAATGTTTCTGTGCCACTTGTTTGTGTGTGTGATGGAAGAAAGGATTTAAAATGTAGGCATTGAAAGATTATTTTTACCTGGACATTTGGAGTTCTGTTCTCTCCTCGGTGCATGTATTGCTCTCATTAGCATGTTGATTGATGTTATCTTGCATTGAGATGACAGCACACCCTTTAATGTTAAGTGTATCAATAGTTTTTTTTTTGTTTGTTTTTAAAAGTCTTTGATAGAAAATAGCAGAGAGCTAAACTGGAGTTTTATCACAATTTCTCTATGAAACATACAAATGCTTTAAAAATGGATAGAGATCTATTTGTTAATTTTTTCGTTTTACAGTTGAGAACATAGCTTAATGGTCAGTGAGAAACCAGTTGCACCAGCAATCAAACTCTGATTTCTCTGTTATGGAGACAAATCCATCCATCAGGGTTTGAGTGCAGAGCTAGGAGTGCTTAGAAAGCACTTTCCCATATGCGCCTGATTATTAGAGCACAGCTGCTCCTCTGGGTAATTAATGTGAGAATGCTGCATTTTTCAGAAGTGTATCATGTCTTTATTTCTAGGGCCGTGGGACCTCTGTTGCTTCTCTTCTCTCCCGTCCTGCAACACTGTGGCATTTCACTTAAAGTGGGTGTTTAGAGGCGAAGTTTTTTCTTGTGGGAACCTGACGAGAACAATCAGAAAGGCTTGTATCAGCATGGGGAGAAACTTGTTGCTGGCACCAGAAATCTGATTATTCATTGTGCCCTCTAGCCACCAAATGTGACTCTTCTGTGTTGGCTCGAATAAAGTTCTGAGCTAAGGACCTAGGGTAACATTTTCAAAAGAGCCTGATATTAGGGAGGGAGAGGAATTATTTAAGCTTAGTACCAATGTGGACACAAGAACAAATGGATATAAACTGGACACTAGGAAGTTTAGACTTGAAATTAGACGAAGGTTTCTAACCATTAGAGGAGTGAAGTTCTGGAACAGCCTTCCAAGGGGAGTAGTGGGGGCAAAAGACATATCCGGCTTCAAGATAAGCTTGATAAGTTTATGGAAGGGATGGTATGATGGGATAGCCTAATTTTGGCAATTAATTTGGCAATTGATCTTTGATTATCAGCAGGTAAGTATGCCCAGTGGTCTGTGATGGGATGTTAGATGGGGTGGGATCTGAGTTACTACAGAGAATTCTTTCCTGGGTGCTGGCTGGTGAGTGTTGCTCACGTGCTCAGGGTTTAGCTGATCGCCATATTTGGGGTTGGGAAGAAATTTTCCTCCAGGGAAGATTGGCAGAGACCCTGGAGGTTTTTCGCCTTTCTCTGCAGCGTGGGCCCAGGTCACTTGCTGGAGGATTCTCTGCAGCTTGAGGTCTTCAAACCACAATTTGAGGACTTCAGTAACTCAGATATAGGTTAGGGGTTTGTTATAGAAGTGGATGGGTGAGATTCTGTGGCCTGCGTTGTGCAGGAGGTCAGACTAGATGATCATAATGGTCCCTTCTGACCTTAAAGTCTATGAGTCTGAGTCTAAATACCTTAGAAGCCTAAGGGTATGGCTACACTTGTAGCTGTACAGCACTGCCGCAGGAGCGCTCCCGCGGCAGCGCTTTGATGTGTGAGTGTGGTCGCGGCGCCAGCGCTGGGAGAGAGCTCTCCCAGCGCTGCAGGTACTCCACCTCCCCGTGGGGATTAGCTTACAGCGCTGGGAGCCACACTGGGGCACTGTTTACACTGGCGCTTTAAAGCGCTGTAACATGCTGCGTTCAGGGGGGTGTTTTTTCACACCCCTGAGCAAAAAAGTTGCAGCGCTGTAAAGCGCCAGTGTAGCCAAGGCCTAAGTCACATTGAAAGCCAGTGGGGCTTGAGCTCTGAAGTAACTTACTTGCTTTTGAAAATGTTACTCCCAAGGTAGTGTTTTTGTCAGTAAGACCTTGTGAAATAGTCACGATGAAATTTTAAAAAGCTTTACATTTGTGGTTTCCATATTTATTTTTAATTGGAGAAAACCGAGATAATTTTGCAAAACAAACAAAACCAATAAATGTCACAGGAATTTTATGAGTTTTTCAGTGAAAATGGGACTGTTTTTGAGTGAAAATTCACTTTTAGTAAAAAAAAAATCATATATTTGAGTGAAATGGAAAGCTTTCAAAGTGTCAACATATGAAATTTTATTTTGAGATCTATTTTCATATCAAAACAGTTTCACAAGCTTCACTTTCACAAAAGCAAAATTTTGAGGCCTCAAAATGGCCTATAACATTTCCAGTGATATTTTGTATTTTTAAAATAATTGCTGTTTCTTACAGCTGCACCTATCAGTGATTCTGTCTGCTGTACTCCAGAATGTTGAAACTGTTTTTGGACTGTGTGCATTTAAAATGGAAGTCAGTTATTAGATATTGTCTGAGGTCCTGTGTAGACGAACAGTTAGCGTGCAGCAAACTGGGAGTAAGTCTACCTTGCCATGCACTAACTGTCCATCTAGATCCTTCTGCTGCACACTAAAAGTTTCCTCGTGAGCTTTGATCTACTCCACTTGAAACAGGAGTAGATGAAAAAGGGTCCTAATTCCACTAACTTTCTGTGTGTCATTGAACAAGTTGTTTAATTTCTCTGCATCTCTGTTTCCACATCTGTAAAATGGAGCCAGTTGTGTTTACTCACATTTGTTAAAGCCAGAGGCGGCTCTACACATTTTGCCGCCCCAAGCACGGCGGCATGCCGCGGGGGGCGCTCTGCTGGTCGCCGGTCCCGCGGCTCCGGTGGACCTCCCGCAGGCGTGCCTGCGAAGGGTCCGCTGGTCCCGTGGCTCCACTGCAGGACCAGCACGCCTGCAGGAGGTCCACCGGAGCCGTGGGACCAGCGGACCCTCCGCAGGCATGCCGCCGAAGGCTGCCTGCCTGCCGCCCTCCTGGTGACCGGCAGAGCGCCCCCCCGCGGCATGCCGCCACAAGCACGCGCTTGGCCTGCTGGGGCCTGGAGCTGCCCCTGGTTAAAGCACTTTGAAATCTACAGATTCAGGGTAGTGCTTTCCAAAGCACTTAGTGTTGGCCTTACTCTGTTCCCGTTGAAATAAGTGACAGGTGTGCCATTGACTCAATAAGAGCAGAGTTAGGTTAAAACTTGAGGTGATATTTTCAAAAGCACGAAGCGATTTCATTAGAGTTATTTTGTGTCCATAGTTAAGACCGAAAGATGTCCATTATCAATTTCAAGTTTCCTTGACTAATGTGGATCTAATTTTCTGTGTTTTACAGATTTTCTGTCCTAGAGTCATAGAAATCATACATGGAAAATACATTCCTTTGCCACTGGAGGATTCTTGCCCACATACTTTTGACTAACACTCCTGCATTTTCTAATATTTCTGTTGAAAAAATGTCTTGTGTGGTGTATTTTTTTTTTTTTGCTGTGTTTAAGATCCTTTTAGAAATAGGGTTATTTTTGTATGTGGTATCTTCACCTGCTCAACCACTTTTCAAGTGATTTCTTTACAAATTGTTATTTAACAAATAGTTAGCAATTATATTATAATTTAATATTAAACTTATTCTTTAAAGTAGAAGTAACATGCATTGGAGGCGAAGACAACATGCTAGATTCGCTGAGGCCTTACACTGGCTTAAACTCTGGTGGTAGAAAATTTGTCCGAAGATCAGGGCCAAGATTATTTTTCAAATGGCTGATTCTTTTGGGTGCCATATCTTTTCGGTTCCCACTTTGAGACACATGCACCAGCTTCACTAAATTTGGCACAAGTTCTACATTATATGCGCGTGAAATATTTTGATTGATATCTGACATAAATGTATAGTACCTTCATATTACAAATGTTCTAGTTAATGGGCAGCTTTCCCCCTTAGGCTACATTCTTGTTAGCCTCCCACCCTGGCTTTTCTGTGCTCTGAATAGTTATTTATTATTTATTTGCAGGCCTCTCTAGTAATTATGTGATTGTGTTTGTTTGGCACAAAAAAATCCATTAAATGAAAATGTGATGTGTGGTTTCATATGGCAGGCGTCATGGTTATGGATTTAATTAAGACCACTCCTTATTTTAGAAAATACACTGAGACTAGAATACTGCAGTGTAGCAGAATCCTTGTGTTGTTTACATTGCCACAGTCCCCATTTGGTTTGACTCACTGGGCTCTGCTTGGTACAGGACCCCAGGGAGAGAGAATGGTGGTCAAAGGTGATATGCTCCCTTTATGCCTTTCCTATTTCTGGGACTGGTTTGGGGGGCCTTTTGTATGCTAGCACAAGTTAACTGCTCCAGTTTCCCCTATGGCCACAAGAACTGCCCAAAATGCCACCAGGCCAGAGAAGTGGTGGCTGGGCTGGCACAGGAATCCTTGAGAGTTAACTAAGCCAGCTTTGTGGCTCGTTTATGCTGCCGGACTGGTGGCAGCAGGCGCCAGCATCTGGTGAAATATTGTCAGCTACAAAATGCTTATAAATCATAAATCACATTGAAAAATATTGCTTTGTCTCTTGGTCTGCCTTCTGAGTTTTAAGCCCCTTAATTCCCAACCAGGACGAGGACCCCACTTACCCCATTCATAGTGTCATAGAGTTTCAGGCCAGAAGGGACCTCTAGATCTGATTTCCTGTATATCACAGGCCACCACCACCAAACACCTGCACACTAAACCCAATAACCAAAATTAGACTGAACTATTACAGCCCACAGGAGACAAGACTGCTCTGTACCATAGGGAGAGAATAGGAGGGACTGAGGTGCACCAGTGCCCAAGACCCCTGCAATGAGAGGGAATTGATTAAGTGAGGTTAACATCGGCAAGTGATCCACATTCCATGCAGAAGAAAAAGGCACACACAAAAAACCAAACCCAAGGTCACTGTCAATCTGACCTGGGGAAAATTGCTTCCCAACCTCACATATGGTGATCGGTTAGACCAGGGGTCGGCAACCGGTGGCTCGCGGCTCGCCAGGGTAAGCACCTGGCGGGCCGGCCCGGTTTGTTTATCTGCCGCGTTGGGATGTTCTGGCCGCGGCTTCCTGCCTCCCGCATTGGCCTGGGACCGCGAACCGCGGCCAGTGGGAGCCGCGATCGGCCGAACTTGCCGACGCGGCAGATAAACAAACCGGGCCGGCCCGCCAGGGTGCTTACCCTGGCGAGCCGCGAGCCACTGGTTGCCGACCCCTGGGTTAGACCATGAGCATGTGAACAAGAACCAGCCAGCCAGCACCTGAGAGAGAAAATGCTCGGTGCCACCTCAAAGCACTGGCCCACCCCATCCAATGTCCCATCTCCAGCCAAGGCCGTCTCTGATGCTTCAGAGGAAGTAGACCAAAAAAACCCCAGAATACATTGGGGGTGGGGGCGGGCAGGAATCTATTCTTGACCCCTGAAGGCCATTGGCTGAAGCTCTGGAGCATGAGCTTTAGGAGCATGACATGAACCGGAAGTGACCCTCAGGGCTACTGAGCCTTGGCTCACATCATCACAAGCAACTTTTCTAAACTCTAGGTTGGGAGAATGGTCATTCTTTTTCTCCTCATCCTCTTCCCCTATCATTCTCATGCCTCTCTCTCCCCTGATGCTCTTTCTGACCCTCCAGCCCTCTTCCCCTGCACATCTATGTGCCCCATATGTCCCTCACATCTTTCCTCCCTTTCTTTTCATTCTTCTGCCCCCTCATATTTTCCCTCTTTTCTCCCCATAATATTTTGTTTCTTGTTAGACTCCCTCCCTCTGTGCCTTTTTGCTGTTCTCCACTGTGCTTCTCCTCCCCACATTTCCCTGTTCATCCTCTCTTTCTCTTCTGCCTTTCACATTGCCATATCCCTCCTGCTATCCCATCAATGTCCAGATAACCACATTCTACACACTTACAGTACTTCCCTGTCCCCTTGCTGTCAGACAGCAGCAGACCATGAGCAGCCCTTTTTAAAAAACAAAAACAAAAAAACACAAACAATTGAGACACAATATTGGGAGAGCTGGCAACCATGCTGACTGCTAGTGTGCTAAGCTGTGAGTGCACGCTCTCGCTCTTTGAACAATGATAGAATTTGTTTGTCTAACAGAACACAGAAGATAGATCTGTGCTTAGGTGCTATATGTAATAAAAACAGAAACCTTCCCATTTTTGCATTAGAAGGGTCAGATTTTGGTTTCAGCTACTGCAGACTTGCACCAATGTAACTCCATTGCAATAATTACAATTAATAAAATTTTACAGTGGTGTATCTGAGATTAAATTATTTCCCATAGAATATATCTATAAAAATGTAAATTCTACAGTTTCCCTGGGGTCATGAACCACAGTTCAGGTGTATGATGCTGGTGTAGATCCTCTGCATGATTACCTTCCACTGACTCTGGAGCCAAGAAGGCCATGTATGTGTCTGCAGGGGAAGAAGAGATGCCTTTTGTTGCCACAACAGTATTTATCAAATCACATCACTTTGTAAACACCATGGTACTTAATAATCAACTTTCTTTTTTTTTTCTTTCCAGCCTCAGTAGACAAAATGTCAATAGAATAAGTGGCCTACATTCTAGACCTGGCCATGAACCATTTGGAGGGACCACCTGAGGGGAAGGTGAATGACGAGCCAGCAAACGGAGAGGTGAACGAGTCAGTGGAGGCTGACCTGGAGCACTTTGAGGTGGAGGAGGAGCAGCAGCAGTATGCCGCTCATTACCCGAGACATGCCAATGGCAGCCAAGAAGGACAGTCTGGGCAGGAGGAGGAGGGGATGCTTGCTCGGTCAGCCAGTACAGAGAGTGGCTTCCACAATCACACTGATACTGCTGAAGGGGATGTCATAGCCACAGCAGAGGATGGCTATGACACAGACAGAGTCCAGGAAAATGAGGATGAGAGCGCCTACGCAGTGCAGTATAGGCCTGAGTCTGAAGAGTACACAGAAAATGCCGAGGCAGAGCATGCTGAGGCCATTCAGACCCGAACTCTACCTAACCACTTACACTTTCACTCCATTGAACATGAGGAAGCCATGAATGCCGCCTACTCGGGGTATGTCTACACTCATGGGCTCTTCCACCGAGGGGAGGATGAACAGTATGCTGAGCCCTACGCCGACTATGGACTGCAGGAGCATGTGTACGAGGAGATAGGAGATACACCTGACCTGGATGTCAGGGAGGGACTACGACTCTATGAGCAGGAGAGGGAGGAAGCTGACAACTATCGCAAGGAAGCTCTGGGTGCCCGCCTTCACCACTATGATGAACGGTCCGATGGAGAGTCAGACAGCCCTGAGAAGGAGGCAGAATTTGCTCCCTATCCAAGGATGGATAGTTATGAACAAGAGGAAGATATTGATCAAATTGTGGCTGAGGTCAAACAGAGCATGAGTTCTCAGAGCCTGGACAAGGCCGCTGAAGATATGCCAGAAGCAGAGCAGAACTTGGAATGTGACCATACTCCCGGTAGTGGGACTCTCGAGAGCAATGGTCAGCTCCCAGCTGGCTCCAGGCCCACAGTCAACTCAGGAGAGTCAGTGCAGAGATACAGCAAGGAGAAAAGGGATGCAATATCTCTGGCTATTAAAGATATTAAAGAAGCTATTGAGGAAGTGAAGACAAGGACCATTCGTTCTCCTTACACCCCAGATGAACCAAAAGAACCCATCTGGGTGATGAGACAGGACATCAGCCCAACCAGGGATTGTGATGATCAGAGGCCACTAGATGGAGATGTAAGTATATGAAGCTATTGGCTTACTTGCTACAAGTAAAGGAATGAGGAATAGGTAACATACATATGTCTGTCTCTCTCTCTCTCGTGTACACGCACACACGCATGTACTCTCTCACACTCATGGTAAGGTACACTATGCTTGTATGGCTCATTCTGTTCCTGTTAAATATTTAAAACTTTACCTATTTTAATTCTGTGTTCTAAAGGATGCATAAGTAGTGGACCTATGTATTATCGATGGGCCATGTTAACCCTTCGTGAAACACCACAGAAGTCAGTAGAGTTACACCAGAGATGAATTTGCCACAAAAGGTTTGATTGCTCTCTTGCAGAAACAAGTGATATTACATTTTTCCAACATTCGTTGACTAACTGGTTGGTTAGAATGGCTACCATTCAGTTTATCTCGGGCTATCAGGTTCTTCAGGCTCCCATCAGTTGTGGGCTTACCAGCTACAAGAAAGTGCAAATTTACAACACTATTAGTTTAATTGTAAAATTGAATCACCCTCATGTATGAACTAGACGTTAAAGGCCATTAGAAATCCAGAAACTTTTAACTTGTAAGTGAATTGCGAGCTGAATCATGTCACATCACACAATGCCAATCCTGTGTAACACAGAAGATTAATTGCAATAATTAATTTGTATTATCCCAGTATAGAGTCAAATACTGGCAATCTTATTCCTGCTTGTGGTCTCATTGCCTGCAGTGGAACTACTTGCTTAAGGAAAGGTAGAAGCAGGATTTGGCAACTAATGCCTAAAATAAATATAATTCCATGTTAACATCCTGGTCTTACAAGTGTTTTCTAGCTTTGTATGTATGGATTCCACATACAGTCACTGGAAACTCTTAAAATTATATCTATGTATCTGTTTCTTAAAAGGAACAGGGCATTGGGAGCTGTGGCTGCTCAGCACCTCTTAAAATCAAGCCTGTAATACTTTATAGAGTGTGTCATTGTACATCAATGGGCATATGACACTAGAAATGTTTTATCCGGATACATAAAGCTAAGGTGACTCATTTTAGCATGTGTTGTAAAACACTAGTTTATTTTTTATTATGTGAGTTTTTAAATCCTCCAAAAATCATGATTATTTCTCTCCCATCATCCAAATATATGCCACATTAGTCCACGCATCATCTCATTACAGCTTTTGGGCAACAGATTCTTTGTGTTTTCTTTCTGCCATGACAGCAGTCACACAAAATACTCCTTGTTTTCCTAGTGGCTTCAGGTTCACTATCCTAAAATACCGATGATGGCCTCAAGCACATTAGGTTGAAGGGATCCTGAAAGGGGCTGAGTTCTTCCTAATAGGTGCTGAGCTTGCTATGCTCCCTTAGACTGTGTTTCTCACGAGGATTCTCAGCACTTTGCAGAACTGGACCATGTATGTTGCACTTGTGGATCCTAATATGGTGTGCTTGTATAGTGATGAAAGCAGGTGTTTCCCTTGGTCCTTATTTGTAACTGTTATTACAGTGCATTAGACTGTGAGCTTTTTTGGGCAGGGACCATCTTTTGCTTTGTGTTTGTACAGCACCTAGCACAATGGGTCCTGTACCTAATTGGTGTCTTTTGGTGCTGCTGTAATACAAATAATAAATGATGCTGATAGTAGCCAAAGCTCATATGACAACTGGATGTTGATACGCTTGCAGGCAGCCTAAATTCTGAGAAGCAGAAAGCATGACTCAAAGTAGCAATGTGTAAGGTCTGTGGCAGACTGATAGACCTACATCCCACTTGAAGAGAATGTGGGTTGGATTTTTTTTCAGTAGCAATAGTCGCTGCTTCTTGCATTGTTTGTGATGCTTCACTCAGGTATCACTTGGCACACACAGAAGTCTGAGTAAATCCATCTTCTTTAACAGAGAGTGCATTGAACTGCTTAGCAGCTTGCTGAACAAAATGGGATTGCCTTCACTAAGTGATCACAAGGGATCAATTCTTAAAATAAAAATCCTGTAGAACCCTATTTATCAGAACGTAGAATTTTTTTCCAGACAAACAAGATTTTGGAAAAATTAGGGGCTTTTCAATATAACTGATGCATTTCAAAGATGTAACTCGATTTCATCTGTAACTGGTTTTCAGCTAAGAGGGGATTTGATTAATGGTGGTTTTATTTTACTTAGACTGATTTTTCAGAAGTACTGAAAATCTCACAACTCTTACCAAGGTCAGCCCTTATTATGTTATGTTCTTTTCAGGAAGATCTATTTTCCCTCTCAGCTCCTTTAGAAATCAGCTTTCATTTCCAAAATTACTCTTTCTTGGAAAATGTTTGCAATCATTTTGTGCTGTTAACCAAACAGTGACCAAACTTTAGGATTGGAATAATAGACTTGTGTCACTTAGCAAGCAGTTCTCTGAGAGGTGATAAAGCCATGGAGACAGCAGAATGATCTGCAGGTGATGGTATTAAATGTAGCAGATTTTGCTTTTACCTTTTTTTTTGTTTGTTTGTTTTTTGGCAAGGGAAAGTAAATGTCACCCTGCAGTGTTGAGCATTTGGATGTTAGTGTTGAGACTGGATGCTTTGTAGAGGATAAAGTAGAAGGGTTCAGCAGTAGGGATAAGACATTGGCTCACATTGGGGTGCTTAGAGTGGGGTTCAACTAGCCAGCAGTTGGGAAGAGGGATGGAGATTATCTGAAGTAATGGACAGGATAAGCAGCTAGTAGGGGGATAGAGGAGATGCTTGAGGGAAGGACCACTTATGGATGTGTGTGCCTGTCTTCAGGATACTCAGGGTTAAATCTGGTAGCAAATTCCATTCATTCATACGTATTTTTCCCAAAACAAATGCTTAACGTTATGTATGAAAAACAGAATAAAAATGCCAGCAGTCCAGCTCTTATGAGCAACTCTACAATAACTAGCTGTTATGGTCATGTGATGTATAGAGGAGGAAAAAGATTTTTTGTTTGAAACTTAAAATGCATACTTACAAGCAGTGAATAAAAAAATGAATAAAATATCCAAATTTCCACTTAAAATGGAATGAGCCAAACTGTGTGCTGATATACACCCTGTGCAATCCCATTAACTTCAGTGTGCTTTCACAGCATGTGGGCCCAGAATTTGGCTCCATTAAATTTAAGTACAATGAGCTAAATGTTCTCACACACACATGCGCACACAAATCGATCTGCACTTCTGGATGTCCAACTTCCAGTGCAGCTCCAGGCCTTGGGTTTTCAGGTGCAAATCAGGTAGTTAGAACAGCACACCCACCTTTGTTTTTGGACCTCAAAAGACATGCATTAGGATTTCCCTCATACCAGCGCTTGTGTATTTGGCAATTTCAGTATCTTTCTTGCTTCTATTAGCAGAAACCCTGAAATTTTCTTCAGAATGTACAGCCATATCTGATTACTAGACAGAGCTCTTTAAATGCCTCCTGTTCTACTCTTTTCTTTTCTTCTTGAGCCTGCACAGTCACTGCAGCTGTGACATCAAGTAACTGAGACACTTCAAGGAGAAAACTGTGGAGCAGCAGAGTTAAGGCATTCTGAGCAAGAGACCTGTCTCGTAGGGGCAGATCATCTCGTTCTGCAGTAAAACCCATGGCAGGGGCCTCTACAGGAAGAAATCTCCACCTGCATTCCCTCATGAAGACTCTCACATGTATATATCAGAGGGGTGAGAGTGAGCAGTGAGTACTGCCTCAGTCCTGGTAGACCCCCCAGAGATGCAGGTAGATTGGTGGGATACCAGGGCCATCTGTGTAGAGGCCTGTGTGCTGGCTATGGACATCTACAGACCCATTCTATCCCAAAGTTCCCTGGCAGTGTCTCTCCAATGGACAAAAGTTGGCAGGGACTCCCCTAACTGGCTATGGTAAGGAAGGTGTCACAGAGACAACTGACCCTGCTCCTCTGCACAATAATGGGGGACAACTATGTCTCAAAGGTCCCCTCAGTGCATGGATCTCAGAGGGCAAACATGGACCATTTGAAGAGTAGACGGCTGTGATCTTGCATGTGAGAGATTTTAAAATCCAGCAAAACACTCTCTGGTGTGTAATTTGTGTGGAAGACCCCATAGCACATCTTAAAATCCAAAATAGTAACAAGGTCCTCAGTTGAGGGGGAGTGGGTTTACTGGATCCTGCTGCGGAAGGTTGGCACAGGCAGGTTGTTTCCTTCCAGAAAAGCACCTCTGTCTCCTCTTGGCCAGAGAAAAGGAGCATGCTGCCCTCTCTGCCTCTTGTCACTGGAGGTAAGAAACAATGATTAGTGTCAGACTGAGGCCCTCCCGTTTAGAGGGGATTGCTCTCTTCCAACTGAGTCACACATCCACAGTGCACCGTAGATCAGTAACCCAAGTATTGTTGACATTGAAGCATTTTTGGCTGTGGTGATTCCATATCAAGGGCGGCTCTAGGAATTGCGCTGGTGGCACGCCCCGCGGGGGGCGCTCTGGCGGTCGCCGGTCCTGCGGCTCCAGTGGACCTCCTGCAGACGTGCCTGCGGAGGGTCCGCTGATCCCGCGGCTCTGGTGGACCTCCCGCAGGCACGCCTGCGGATGCTCCACCGAAGCCGCGGGACCAGCGGACCGTCCGCAGGCATGTCTGCGGGAGGTCCACCGGAGCTACCTGCCGCCCTCCCGCGGCACGCCGCCCCAAGCGCGCGCTTGGCACGCTGGGTCTGGAGCCGGCCCTGTTCCATAGCTTCAGTTTCTCAGACTTCTCAATCACTGGTGTCCAAAGTCTGCATTCATGAGACCTTTTCCTTTGCATGCCATGTTCAGACAGTGAGGACTACTCTGAAATTAATATTGGTTTTCGTATAATGATAAATTACACAGGTGGATAGATTCTGTTTCACAAAACCAATCCAGCCTTTGAAGACAAACCTTTCAGGTACAAGGGAGATGAGCTGCAGAGTTTCCTGTCTGTCTGCTTCTGGGTCATAGACATTTTGTTTAAAACTTAAATTTCTATGTCGCTGGTTTTTGTTAGTTCTGGTAACGCCGACACTGGAGCAGTTTCACAGAGATGAAAATGTTTCAGTTTTTCCACAGCAGGAGTAATCTATTAATAATGAGGAAATAGAGAAGTCTGTTTTAAATAATTTAAGCACGTTTCAGGTACTGGCTGAACTTTAAAAGAAAGAAAGAGAAGGAAAAGTGACTATATTGATGTGATATTGTTAGTGCTTTCTTTTCTAAGCAAAGGAACCGGTTTGAGAAGTCAAGACTTCAGTGGGCGGCCTCTAGATATTATGAAGTCTTAAAATTATACAGCAAGCCCAGTAATAATGAACATTTTAATTGCAAAGGCAGAAGGCTTTTTGCTGATTCATCAGCCATGTAGGAGAAGGGAGATGTTTATCAATTATAGTGTTGGACGACAAACACTCCCTAAAACAGATCAGGATAGTTCAGTTATGGTGAATATTTGATTCAGTTTTTTATGTGAATCATTTTTATGTTTTTATTCAGTTTTTAAATAATTTATGGAAAGATAAAGGCAGCTGTGAGTGATTTTTCTACACTGTAAACAAAAGCACTGCCTGTGATGCTTACAGTTATGAAGAAAGTCTTCTGAAGACATGGACAAGAACTGAAGTAATTGCTTTAGATTGACACATGATGTGCTGCAGTTGAAATTCAAATACAAGTTAAACTCAGGTTACAGACATTAAGAGAGGAGAAAATCTCACATAATGAGAGAGATAAATAGCCAGAATTGAGCCAGTTTCCAGGAATTCTGCAATGCCAGCCTTTGGTGTGAAGTACCCAGTCCACTGGCCAGATCTGACCCTCTGATTGTATTTCTTGGTTTCTACAGAATCTGTGTCTGTTCAGCAATCTGAGATTATAATTTTTAAAGGGAAGTTTCTAGCCGTTGTGGGTTGCAAAGAAAACCTTATAGATGTGAATGAGTGGAACCCGTGCATGCAGTGTTGTCATAGTACTCTGCCCAAGAACTCCTTTTCAGAGGCAGACTAAGGTCTCCTGGGACAGAGCAAGTTGCGGGGGGCCCCAGTGACAGAATTGTAGCCCTGCCCCTCCCCTTCCACCTACTGTCCCACCCCATTCTGCCCTTCCCCCATGGCCTTGCCCCTGTTTATCCCATGGTCCGTCCCCCCCACGATCTTGCCCTCCTTTCTACTCCCTCTTCCTCCACTGTGGCCCCAAGACTGGAGAAGTTCTATCCCCCTGCCATGGCCCTGGGGCCACAGCGAGGAGTGAGAGCTCCTCTAGCCCTGAGGCCATGGCAGGGAGCGAGATCTCCAGTCCCTGGGCTGCAGCGCGGGGGTCCGGGCGCTAGGGCTTCTCCTAAGGACTGGGGTCAGGGCGATGGGACTTCCCCTGCCCGCCCTGCAGCTCCTACCAGGACTCCAGCCTTCCACCACCCCATAGTGGATTTCTGCTGCAGTGCCCATTTTTCCGGAGCCCCCCAATTGGCCAGGGAGCATCTGCAGCAACAGGTGCAGCTACATTTATTTCATTGTGATTATTGCCACCAAATTTACTGGGGCAAATCCTCAAAATTCTGGTCAAAATTATACCTGCAAATGTGTTTGCACAACTAGTTTTTAGGAGTGTTCTGTGCAGGCAGTTGCATGTATTTGGTAGGTTGTTATGGGCAGTTTTCAGCAAGGCCAGATTTCTGAAAATTTGGTTTGCCCTGTATCTTTATTTTAATGTCTAATCCTATGTGCCTGCTCCTTAGCACCTGGGGGAGGAGTCACTGAGAGTGCATCAAGCAGTGCATATCTTTGAAAGTGCAACCATTATGTGAACATTCAGATAGGCACAGATGCCTTTTTTTCTTTCCTTTTCTATTATTGTTTTTAAAACAAGAAAGTTAAATGCAAAATACTCTTAATGCAAAAATATGAATAAAAATTCAAAAGGATGAAAGTCAGGAAACACAGAATGCTGATTCCTGTGCCTGCCATAACTTAGCCATATAGCACATACTGTACTATTTTATTACCAAGTATCAGCGGGTAGCCATGTTAGTCTGGATCTGTCAAAAGTGACAAAGAGTCCTGTGGCACCTTATAGACTAACAGAAGTATTGGATCATAAGCTTTCGTGGGTGAATATCCACTGCATCAGACGCATGTGGTGGAAATTTCCAGAGGCAGGCAAGAATCCTGTGTCCTATGGCAATATATGAAAACCTGTAGGAGAACACTTCAACCTCCGTAGACACACAATAGCAGATTTAAAGGTAGCCATCCTGCAGCAAAAAAACTTCAGGACCAGACTCCAAACAGAAACTGCTGAACTTCAGTTCATTTGCAAATTTGACACCATCAGCTCAGGATTAAACAAAGACTGTGAATGGCTAGCCAACTACAAAAGCAGTTTCTCCTCCCTATGTGTTCACACCTCAACTGCTAGAAGAGGGCCTCATCCTCCCTGAATGAACTAACCTCGTTATTTCCAGACTGATTCTTGCCTGCATATTTATACCTGCCTCTGGAAATTTCCACCACATGCGTCTGACGAAGTGGGTATTCACTCACAAAAGCTCATGCTCCAATACGTCTGTTAGTCTATAAGGAGCCACAGGACTCATTGTCACTTATTTTATTATTGTTACTGATATTTAAAATGCAATACTATAAATGTACAGAGTACACGCAGGTACACGTTGCCTGCCCCAAAGACAGTATTTATGTAGGTATAAAAATCTACAACATGCATTGTAATACAAGAGTACTTCTCCACAAGGGGCCAGAGCGACCATTGCTGAATAGGCCCAAACCTTGCATTTCCTGATGTATGACTGTTTAAATCCCCAAACCATGTTAATACATTATTACTGAATTTTAATGAATGTAAACAGCCAATGTAATTATCTCTGAAGATTTCCAAAGAGATATGCACTTGGAGCTGGAGTCAAGGGACCTTCCTTGTAATATCCTGGGTTGGATTTATTGGATGATAAATTATTTCCTGGAGAAACTTGCAACATATATAAGTAAATTATACAGCTCAATACACGTGAATATGTTTGTTAGTGTTGTTGTTGTTTTAGCTGTCTTTTAACAATATCATTACCTTAACATAGTAAAACAAAACCATCTAAAATGCATACTGTGGATGAGTTATGGAATAAGGAACTTTTCACCTATAGGTTTCAGTCTCCAATCCAGTCCTGATAGGAAGTTTTCACCATCTAACCGCTGTATCCTGGTCTGTGTGATATTAATTAATGGTTTTAGTGTAGTTTTTAATGGGCAGGGTACAAATCACAGTGGAGATTAACTGACCCCTTGTTGGCAGTATCAGCAAAGAGACTCACATTTGACCAGATCACAGTATTAGACTGAACTGTTCTGACTGTATTGGGGGAAGAAGGGGAGCTGTTGCAGTGAGTGTCTGATGTCTCTGATTACCATTTTCCATAATAATCCCCATATTCCACATACATGTAACTTTCCAAAGTGTTCATATTTTGGACTGAAATTTACATGATTACTGTCTGCCCAAAAGGGATTCTTCTTGTTTTGGGAAAGTTCACGCAAAATCTCTTCAGCTGTTTTATGTTAGTGAAAAGAGAAGTGAAAAACTAAACTTTTCTCACTGTAAAATCAACATTATTTTTAAGTTACGACAGCACCCAATGATTTGACACAAAATGTATATTGTAAAATGTTACAGAATGCACAGCACAACCGGAGTTAATATTGCTGTTGATACCCTATTTATTTTTTGTATAGCACTCAACTGTACTAGGTGCTTTACAGAACAAATAAGAGGAAAAGTTCCTGCCCCAAAGCTCTTCCAGCGGTTGAGGAAGGACCAGGGTTACAATAATAAGATCATATGGTTACCCCTCTGATACATATTTTTAGGGTTCTGTTCAGGGTGTTCGGGTGAGAGAGAAAAATTACAAATTTACTGCTCGTAGGCAATATGGCAGAAGTGAGTGAGTTTTTTAGAGATTCAAAGGCCCAATGCAAAAACCATAAGTGTGAAGAAAATGCAAGCTGAGACCTGGCAGGTTTCATCTAACCCCCTTGAAGACTTTGACATAGAAAAGTTGACCCTTGATTCAAATGGCACTACTGAATTTTGCTTTGATCAAATATTTGTGGATCCCCTCCCCAAACCTGTGTGTGATAGTGCTAATAAGCTGTTTATGCAATCTCTAGATATACTGCTGCTAAGAATGGGTATACAACATTACTTTTCTAAAACAAGAGCAGTTCGCTGTGACTAAAGAAGCTCCAGTATTCCTGATCTATGTTTTTATGGGATATTCAGTTACATGGCAGGTTAAGCTGGATAGGTGTGACACAATGCAGTGCTGTCGCATCTCCTATTACCAGTTTCATTATTAAATCCAAGCACAAAATAACAGTGAAGCACTAGCTTATTCTCAGGTTGCAAGTGGAGGATGCTTTAGTTACAGCTGGACAACACCAAAAGCTTAAATGGAGAATTTCTGGATGTACCAGGCTGAATATCGTAAAAGACAGGTAGGAAGAGAAGTGGGGATGCTGCTACTTTTTTTTCTATTACTCCCTTTTATACAGCCATTCACAATTGTAATGAACATTAACGTTGATACAATAGATGAGTGTACATACGTATAGTTTGTCTCGCCAGAGTTTGGTTCAGACTTCTTAACTAGTTTAAAGATTGTAAGAGCAGTGCTAGCATACATTCTTTTAAAATGTTATGCTATAAACGATATCACTTGGAAGAAGCTGAGCAAACTGCCCTTCCTGCTATTTCTTATTGAATCTCTCTTTTTTGTCCTAGCATATGAGCTACCTATATATTGTAAGCTTCACTCTGTATTGTGCATTGTACCTTTTCCTTTGTGATGCTAAATAAGCCAAATATGTATGAGTCCCTCCTAGACTAAACTACCCCTGTTTTGGGGTAGCTAACGTTGCATACAGTATAACAAGCTGTATATTGCATGCAGTCCGTTCTATTAATAAATTGCTTTAGTGTTTTCAGTCAGACTGCAGTCATCATCATAGAAAAAAAATCTTACAGCAAGAATGCAAACATTCTAAATAGAAGGCATTTATATGGTCTTTAATAGATGAATACTTCCAATACTTTTTAGATGTGCGTAGTATAATATGCGTTCACCCATACGTATTTGTATGCTGATAACTACTGGAGCAACAATGCAAAAAAATTTAAAATGTCTGAACTCCTAAATGTGGATGATACACTCACAACTAGGCTTATTTATTTATTTTTAATTGAGCATGCCTTGACAGCATTTTAAAGAACTATTTTGGGGACAACATTCAGTGCTTAATATGCTCTAAGTGTCTTTGTTTTGTTTGTTTGTTTTTTTGTTTTAAGACTCAATCCTACATTATTTGCTCACACAAAACTCCCACTGGCATCATTGTTAGCTTGACAGCATTGCACACCTGTTATGTTGTTTTAACACATATAAAAACAGAAACAGTAATGTTCAATTAGAAAAACAGGAATGGAAAAACAACACAGCTGGGTTTACCGTATATTCCGGTGTATAAGGCGACGGGGCGTATAAGACGACCCCCTAATTTTTTCATTAAAAAATTAGTTTTGCCATATACTCGCCGTATAAGACGACCCCCCCCTTCTGCGGGTGGGAAGTCAGAGGGCTCTGGGCTGCCCGCCGCGGCGGACAGCCCAGACCCTTTTAAATCCTAGCCGCGGCGGGGAGTCAGAGGGCTCTGCGCTGCCCGCCGTGGCGGACAGCCCAGAGCCTTTTAAATCCCAGCCGCGGCTGGGAGTCAGAAGGCTCCGAGCTGCCCGCCGCGGCGGGGAGCCCAGAGCCTTTTAGATCCCAGCCGCGGCTGGGCGTCAGAAGGCTCCGAGCTGCCCGCCGGGGAGGTGACCCCAGAGCCTTTTAAATCCCAGCCGCGGCTGGGAGTCAGAAGGCTCCGAGCTGCCCGCCGCGGCGGGGAGCCCAGAGCCTTTTAGATCCCAGCCGCGGCTGGGAGTCAGAAGGCTCCGAGCTGCCCGCCGCGGCGGGGAGCCCAGAGCCTTATAGAGCCCAGCCGCGGCTGGGAGTCAGAAGGCTCCGAGCTGCCCGCCGCGGCGGGGAGCCCA
Organism: Mauremys mutica; assembly: GCF_020497125.1. Lineage (NCBI taxonomy): Eukaryota > Metazoa > Chordata > Testudines > Geoemydidae > Mauremys > Mauremys mutica. Next base: position 91,235,608 of record NC_059077.1, on the reverse strand, counting down.
GAGCCTTTTAGATCCCAGCCGCGGCTGGGAGTCAGAAGGCTCCGAGCTGCCCGCCGCGGCGGACAGCCCAGAGCCTTTTAGATCCCAGCCGCGGCTAGTATTTAAACGGCTCTGGGCTCCCCGCCGCAGTGGGCAGCGCAGAGCCTTTTAAATCCTAGCCGCGGAGGGAAGTCAGAGGGCTACAAGTTTATACCCGGCGTATAAGACGACCCCCGATTTTTGGGGGTTGTTTTTTAGCCCCAAAACCCATCTTATATGCCGGAAAATACGTAAGTTACTAGTGGAACTGTAACTTCTGCATTTGCTGACTTAGTGTATGACTCTTAACTGTATAACTCTCTCCCCATGTCACTTGTCTGAATGTTGGGGAGCTTTCTTGGGCAGGGGAAACTCCCCCCCCCCTCAAACCATGGTAGCAGAGCTGCATAGCCGAGAGTACTTCAGCCTGAAGGCTCAAGTATCTTCCACAGCTCTCGGTGTCCATTTTTACAAAGACTCTGCACCTGTTCTTAATCTCTGTCTCCCACTTCCTAGTCCACACTTTTACTCAAAAACAAAGCAAAACAAAACAAAAATAAATAAATAAAAGTTTGTACTGTACAATCAACTTTCTGGAGCAAGATCTATTGGATGTGAAGCCAAGGACTTCTGGCTTACCTATCAGCAGAGTTGGCAGTTTCCTGGGAGAAACTAATTTAGGACAGGGTGCTGGTAAATACCATCTTTAAACCCAGTTAAAACTGGGAAACTGGGGAAATTAATTGCATCCATGTCCAGCAAATTAGCATAGAATGAATCTTTTCAAACTTTGGTTATATCCATTCAGAACAGTGGAATAGGCTTGGTCTATCCACTACATCAAAGTTGGTCTTCTGCATAGGCAAATGGACCTGGGCTAATTGTCTGCAACTCTGCCTGCTTCTGATTGTTTAATGCTTCAAGTCTACAACAATGAATTATTGTCATTTTCATACAATCAGATGTTTGAATTGTGTTTATATAATATTAAAAACTGAAATTAATCATGACATGTATAACAACTTTGAGAAAATATCCAACCAAAATGTACACAAACATTCCAGTGTTAAGTATTATAATTTCATATATAAGTATTACACCCACTGCAGTTTTACTTCAATTTAGGGTTGTTCAAATAAAATCTATGAATCTACTGCTTTATGTAACCACAATTTTAATATGTAACTAAAACTAAGTGTAATGTGGTGTGCATTAATTAAACATTTTTAAAATAGAAAATGCCTTTAAACTGGGACTAGCTAGATTTTCATGGAATGGTGAAAACCATGATTTGACCTGGTAAATACTGCCTTTGGTAAATCCTATCCCATCCCTACCTAGTGAAGATCTTTAATAAAGGGGTGTTTTTAGTTAGTGGTTCGTGGTACTTCATTGCTCACCTGTGAGAGGAAACTAGCAGAAGCTGATTTTTATACCACAATATTTGGTAGGACCTCTAATTCTGTTCTCATATTGGGTGTGTGTATATGATTTGAACTAATGTTATTAGGTGTGTGTGTGTGTGTGTGTGTAGGGGTGTGTGTGTGTGTGTGTGAGAGAGAGAGAGATAAGAGGTTAGACCTTGTAGCCTAGGATCTGCATGGGTACCCTTGAGTTGTTCTTAAGGCTAATTTGAAAAGAAGAAATGTCGTAAGTACCTACTGCTTGTGTAAGAACTACCTTTTCAAAACATAGTTCTGGAAAACAAGTTTCACCTCATTTGGATGCAGAGGGAATCAATTCAAGTTCCTCTGCAGAGTCCGACTGGAGAATTGCTAACATAGTTCCTATCTTTAAGAAAGGGAGAAAAAGTGATCCGGACAACTACAGGCCTGTCACTTTGACATCTGTAGTATGCAAGGTCTTGGGAAAAAAATTGAAGGAAAAAGTAGTTAAGGACATTGAGGTTAATGGTAATTGGGACAAAATACAACATGGTTTTACAAAAGGTAGATCATGCCAAAGCAGCCTGATCTCCTTCTTTGAGAAGGTAATAGATTTTTTTAGACAAAGGAAATGCAGTGGATCTAATTTACCTTGATTTCAGTAAGGCATTTGATACGGTTCCACATGGGGAATTATTAGCTAAATTGGAAAAGATGGGGATCAATATGAAAATTGAAAGGTGAATAAGGAACTGGTTAAAGGGGAGACTACAACGGGTCATACTGAAAGGTGAACTGTCAGGCTGGAGGGAGGTTGCTAGTGGAATTCGTCAGGGATTGGTTTTGGCACCAATCTTATTTAATCTTTTTATTACTGACCTTGGCACAAAAAGTGGGAATGTGCTAATAAAGTTTGCGGATGACATAAAGCTGGGAGGTATTGCTAACACAGAGAAGGACCGGGATATCCTACAGGAAGATCTGGATGACCTTGTAAACTGGAGTAATAGTAATAGGATGAAATTTAATAGTGAAAAGTGCAAAGTTATGCATTTAGGGATTAATAACAAGAACTATTGTTATAAGCTGGGGAGGCATCAGTTGGAAGTAACAGAGGAGGAGAAGGACCTCAGAGTATTGGTTGATCACAGGATGACTATGAGCTGCCAATGTGATATGGCTGTGAAAAAAGCTAATGTGGTCTGGGGATGCATCAGGCGAGGTATTTCCAGAAGAGATAAGGAGGTGTTGTAACGTTATACAAGGCACTGGTGAGACCTTATCCAGGATATTGTGTGCAGTTCTGGTTTCCCATGTTTCAGAAGGATGAATTCAAACTGGAACAGGTTCAGAGAAGGGCTACTAAGATGATCCGAGGAATGGAAAACTTGTCATATGAAAGGAGCCTCAAAGAGCTTGGCTTGTTTAGCCTAACCAAAAGAAGACTGGGGAGAGATATGATTGCTCTCTATAAATATATCAGAGGAATAAATACCAGGGAGGGAGAGGAATTATTTAAGCTCAGTACCAATGTGAACACAAGAACAGATGGATATAAACTGGCTATCAGGAAGTTTAGACTTGAAATTAGACGAAGGTTTCTAACCGTCAGAGGAGTGAAGTTCTGGAACAGCCTTCCTAGGGGATTAGTGGGGGCAAAAGACATATCTGGCTTCAAGACTAAGCTTGATAAGTTTATGAAGGGGAGGGTATGATGAGATAGCCTAATTTTGGCAATTAATTCGTCTTTGACTACTAGCGGTAAATATGCCCAATGGCTTGTGATTGGATGTTAGATGGGATGGGATCTGAGTTACTACAGAGAATTCTTTCCTGGGTGTCTGGCTGGTGATTCTTGCCCACATGCTCAGGGTTTAACTGATCACCATATTTGAGGTCGGGAAAGAATTTTCCTCCAGGGCAGATTGACAGAAGCCCGGGGGGGTTTTCGCCTTCCTCTGCAGCATGGGACACGGGTCACTTGCTGGAAGATTCTCTGCACCTTGAAGTCTTTAAACCATGATTTGAGGACTTCAATGGCTCAGACACAGGTTTGATACAGGAGTGGGTGGGTGAGATTCTTTGGCCTGCATTGTGCAGGAGGTCAGACTAGATGATCATAATGGTCCCTTCTGACCTTAAAGTCTATGATTCTATGACAGTATGTCTGAAATAAGGATTCCAGTGAAAAGAGATGTGTTGGTCAGAGATATGGCTGCCCCTAAGCAGATCATAGCCATGTCACAATGTAATGACATTGGTTGGCCAAAGAAGAAGCAAGCAGCACGGTGTGTGTGTGTGTGTGTTAAGTTAGGAAACTAGTGATCAAATGTGTTAAATATCTGGTGTTGCCTGCTCAAGGTGGAAAACTTGAATGGGCTGATAAAGTTATGTAAGGATCCAAACGTGTGTGTGTGTGTTAGAGGGGACTGTGTAAGATTCCAGTGTTTGCTCAGAACCCGACAACACTATTGTACCTGTGAAAACTTATTTTGTAAGTACATTGAAAGGTGATTTTGAAATTGGGGCTCTATAGGTCAAATTCTGTGTTCACTTACAACTTATACAATTCCATTGTAATCAACCCTATTGATTCCACCCTTTGTATTTCTAGTATAGTAGTTGTCCTAAAATCCTTTCCAGTTTTGCCTTAGAGAACTAGATTTGGCTTCCTCAGTATTAGCAGTGCTCCCTATTACTCCCTTTTAGGTAGGATAATGGTTTCCAAACCATGGTCCACAGAGAGCTGGTTGATCACATCATGTTGGTTCTCTTTGCTATTCTCTTCAGCTGCATCACATTGAAAAGAGTTAAAATACAACAACTGGTTACCTAGTATTACTTTCCCATGTAAGCAGTTGCTGTTGGTGATTGGCACATGCCGGTTACATGACCATAACTGAGAGCAAGAAGAAGGTGGTCCATGAGACAGTTTCTCCATTAAAGTTGGATTCACAATGTGAAAAAAAATTAGAAAACTTGTAGTCTAGAGAATACTATAAATATTGAGGTAACATTTTGGGGCAGGGACAATTTCTTCCGGTGTTTGTACAGTGCCTAGCACTATGGGGTCTTGGTCTGGGGCTGGGGGTCCTAGGTGCTGCCACAATACAAATAATAAATAGATGTTATCATTATTATTATTTATTTGTTAAGGCTGTCAAGGGATTAAAAAATTAATCATGTGATTAATCATTAATGATACAATACTATTTAAATACTTTTGGATGTTTTCTACACTTTCAAATATATTAATTTCAATTACAACACAGAATACAAAGTGTACAGTGCTCACTTTATATTTATTTTTATTACAAATATTTGCGCTGTAAAAAACTAAAGAAATAGTATTTTTCAAATCACCTCATACAAGTACTGTAGTGCAATTTCTATCATGAAATTTGAAGTTACAAATGTAGGGTTATGTACAAAAAAACTGCATTAAAAATAAAACAATGTAAAACTTTCAGGGTGGATTTGATTAAATCAAATTGATTTAAATCATGATTTAAATCACTAGTCAGGAAGACTCAATTTAATCGTGGATTTCTACATAAAAATGCATTCTTGTTGGTTGTTTTAACCTTAATACAAATTCTTCACAACTCGGAGATAGATGTAGGTTGCATTTTTAGAAGGTACACGCTATATATTTTTAAGTGATTTATTTTGAAAACTTTTTAGATTAGTTTTACGGCTATATCAGAAAATGAATGATTATTTAATTATTTCATTTACCAAAGGTAATTGAAGCAGATATTTATGAAGTCATTGGGAGGTGAACTATTTCCAATTCAACAGGTTAATCATTAATATTTGGAGGATTTTCTTGACATCCTGTATTAAGAGGGGAACATCACCAGACAAACATATTTTATTCAACTAAAACAACTTTATGTAGTCTGGATTTTTTTCTTCAACAGCAAACATAACAAAACATATGAATTTGAATTTACTTAAACATTCAAGTTTTTTAAAATCAGGTTTGTTTTTGTTAAAATTGTTTTTAACTAAAATGGTTAAATGAAATTTAAATAAATAAATAAATAAGTAAATCGAGAGTGTCAGCCAGGTCAACATAAGAAACTTAAAAGATTGGCTTCTGCCGCTAACTCAGTCGTCTTCACCTTCATTTTCCTGTTTGTTCATAATCTGGAGTAGAAAAACAAGCTTTACTACTTTTTCAAGTCCCAAACAATTTCTCAATTTAGAATGAATTAGTCCAAAGGAAGAAAATATTCTTTCTACACTGGCAGAAGAAGCTACTGCTGTTAAAAGTGAGATTATCACTTCAACAGTCTCTGAATCCAAGTGCTTAAGTGACTTCCACCAGTTCACTGGTGTGACTTTCTTTAAAACCTCATCAGCAAACATATATTTATTGAATGGTTCTTATTCCCAAACTGGGTCTCTTTTACGGCCTGCTGCCATTATAGGTTTTTCCTTCTAGTGAGAGAATGGTATGGTGGATCTCAAATCAATGAAGGCTACACTCAGAAAGACCTCAAGACTTCTGGAATATGCTGCCCACTTGCTCAGACAGTTTCACTTTTGTTTCTACTGCCTGTCCCTCCCTTCTCACATTTATCTCCAGATTTTTCTCCTTGTCCAGATCTGTTCCACCCCCAACAATCTTCTATTCATTGAACTTTTTGAAACTTTGCACTTTTAGAGAGAGGTAAGGGATTGACTCTGTGTACACAAATTTGCAGAGGGACAATAGGGTTGAGGTCTGTTACTTCTCATCTCTATATATTATTTATTTATTTAAAAACATTTTTGCTGTTGACAAGCATGTTATCTCCGGAGAGACAATTCCCGTTTGAGAACTGCAAAACTAAGCATCTCTGATGGTATCTTCTAGACTGAGCACTGAGTCCTATTGGGTAGATAGAAAAATTAACCTAAATAGTCTATACATAAGATTGGGGCCCTAATCCATGAATTATTGGAACTCATTTACAAAACTTTTCTTAAACATTACATGAGTTATTGTCTCATACTATAGAATTATAATTTATAATCCCTATTCCTTGATGAGATGTCTTTGAGCTATAATGTATCTTAATTAAAATGATCTTTAGATAAGTTTTTTCCTCAACAAGCATTTTATCAAAAAAAATCCAATTTTAAATTAAAAAAATACAATTTTGTTTTTATTTTTTAAAAAAATTATTGATTTTTATCCACCCTGAAAACTTTGTCCACTCAGTTCTAGTTCTTGTTCAGCCAGTCACTCAGACAAACAAGTTTGTTTACATTTTCAGGAGATAATGCTTTTTTTAATCGTGATTAATTTGTTTTAGTTAATCACGTGAGAACTGTGATTGATTGCCCTATTATTTATTATTAATTATTTTATTTAATTTCTTAAGGCAATTGAAAAATGGTTAGAAGCAACCATGGCAGCCTGCTTCTGTTCAGTTTAGGCCAACCCTTCTGGCAAATCGCTCCTGAGCAATTGTATGTACACCTGCTTTTTAAAGAGGCAGATTATCTGACTCTCAGTTTGCCACTTGTCAGTTCAGAATGAATAATCTTACTAAAGTTGCATCCCCACTTTCTGATCATGCCCTCGGGGTTTCCTCACTCATCTCTCTCATAACAATTTCCATCTTGACTTCATGCTTTTTGTCTTGTTTTATTTTTTCCTTTAAAAATATTAGGCTGAATTGTTTGCAACCTTCAATAAGCAAATAGGATAATTTGTTTGCATACACTACTTGTGTGGGGAGATGTGCTGTAATTGCAACTTAATTGAATGGCTGGCAAGAAAAATCAAATTAAAGTCACAAACGTTCATGCCAAACATCATAATTTCCCATTCTCTTCAGCTTCCAAAATCATGTTTTCATGTCACGCTCTTTTGGTGAATGTTATTTACCCCTGGATTTAATTTGTTAAATTTTCAACTTTTTTAGTTTATGGACAAATGAAACCTTTAGTTCTCCCCATAAATATATAACTGTTGAGATAAAAAAAATGGAATATTGAGAGTTCTGCATGTTCATTACCATACAAAACACGGGCTGTAACAATGTAAACAGTGTTTGGCTGCTCAGTTGTGTTTTTCATCTTTAATTCCTTATTCCCACTTCCAAATAAAACCGAGTGAGATTTCTACAGTGGTCACTCAGTTTTTTATTTAATTTTCTTTTCTTACCATATCTAGTCTCCATCTCCTGATTCCTCTTCACCCCGTGGTGCTGAATCGTCAAGTAGGCAACATCACCAAGATGTCTGTGGTACAGCAGAACCTTCCACTAATAAAGAGGTAGAGTGCAATCTTTTTAAGAGACACAGTCCTGTTCCACTTATTGCTCATGTCTTTATATCTTCTTCCCCTTCCTTGTATAGGAAAAAAACAAAACTGGCATAAGTTATTGTTATATTCTCCCTCGTGTTTTGTGTCTCTGATTGAAACCCTAATTTAACACCGCTGTTTCTGATGGCATTTTTTTTTCTGCAGTGATGTTTGTGTAACAGGCTTAGGAGAGTTTATTTATTTAAAAGCAGCCAATATCCCCTCTGTACTGGGGCAAGAGGAGGCAACATTTTCTTTTCCCTCTCTTTGCAGAATGTCTTGCTACAAAGGAGGTTACATTTCTTACGTCATGTCTACACTAGCACTTATGTCAGCAAAACTTTTGTCGCTCATGGGGTGTGAAAAAAACACACCCCATAGCGACATAAACTTTGCCGGCGTAAGTGCTCATGTGCACAGGGCTATGTTGGCGGGAGACATAGCTCCTGCCGACACAGCTACTGCTGCTCATTGAGCTGGTTTTATTATGTTGACAGGAGAGCTCTCCCGTTGGCATATCGCAGCTACACGAATGATCTTACAGCAGCACAGTGTATTGGTACAGCTGTGCCTCTACAAGCTTGTAAGTGTAGACATGGTCTTAGTCAGGATGATAGGCCTACCAAAATAAATAAATATTAATACAGCACTCTTCCTATTAGTGTTGTCCCCTGTTTTATCAGAGGGAAGTAGAATCGTTGAAGTGTGAAGTGATTTGCCCAAGTCCAGGCAGTGATTCAGTGGCAGGGCTGGAAATAGAATCCAGGAGTTCCTGACACTAGACTCTCAAAAGTGTCTCTATCTTGCAAAGACTTATGTACATGGTTAATTTTACAAACTGTGAATAGTCACGTTTTTGTCAATGGGACAACTGAGGTGTGGAAAATTTATCATGTGCATTTAGTCTTTGCATATTGTGACTGGGGAACTATACAAACAGAAAAATTGCAGTTATCTGTTTTTATTTTCTAACTTGAATAAATATAGTGCAAACAAAGGAAATCTTCAATTATAGAAAGCAGACACCATCTAACTATCAATTTGTATTGTGATATCTATGCACTAGCCAGTTTTCTACCGATATAGAAATTGGCTGAGTCTTACTAGAAATATTTGTTAGAATTGAAATTCCAAGTAATAAATAGTCATATCCATGTTTTCTTTGTTTCAGATTTGACAAAGAAAAAGTATAGGCCTATGATTTACGAATTATTTTTAAAAAAAATCTTTATTTACATCTTGGGAGGTGATGGCTTTCAAAAGGTTTAAAGCTATACCAAAGTCTTTAAGAGTGTTAGTTTTGTGCTTTTATCTGTGATACTCTTTGCTCATTATAGCCTTTGGCTTTCATTAAAGTACAGATTTAGTAATTTCACATAATCCACTTTTGACTACTAACAGTTATTAGATATTGTTAGTCATAGTCCAGGTGTTAGTGAAATAAAATGCTACCCATTTTAGTCTTGAGCATTGGATTGCATACAGTATCGGGGTAATAAACTAGATTTCATAGCAGGATATGTTGCAGAACTCATTTCTCAGGGTTTGTTTGTTTTTTTAAATCAGCATTGCATTCTTCTGTACATTCCTTACAAATAACAATAGTAAGAGTAAACCTCTTTGCTTTATGGGAAATAGTTGTATGTCTGAACAAAACTTTTTAATTTTAAAGAAACCTAATGTTTTGTTGACCAGACAAAAAGATTAATCCAACAAACATTACCTACTTATTTTATTAAATTATATTTTATACACTAGGATTTAAAGATACATATTTCTATGTTTAAGTGACATAAGGTGATGCCTTCTGTTATTTCTAGTACTAAAAGATTCCCAAATAAAACTACTAGAATTATTTTTTTTTTTAGTTTAACATTGTTGCAGTTAATGAATATGTTAGACTTTTAATTTGATGTTAGTTTACTCAACTTTGTCCCAAAAGGAAACTCTGTGGGGCAATCAGATTCCCCGATGGCTGACCAACATGAATTGATTAAAGTTAAAACTAACTACATAAAACTTCAGACAATCAGTCGAGTCCTTGAGTCTGTTAATTAGAAAACTGTATACTTTAAAACTGCACTTGTATGGATAAGCTTGTTGTTTTCTGAAACACACAGTCGATCTGTTCTCTGCACCTGTCAGAAGGCAACCAGTCAAACTGTTGTGTACTGCACTGACAGCAATCAGATACAACGATCAAAATCAACCTCTATCGTGGGTTTAATAAAAATTAGTCATTGTAATAGACAGGATGGTCTCAGAGCAGCCTCTCCTGCTTTGACAATAAATGTTTCCCAACACTTAATTTTCCTTAAATGTGTTTAGCAGCAAGAGGCCATTATTCAGTGACAGCTTTGTCCCCTGTTGGCTTTATCTCTCAGAAGAAGAAAGCAAGTATTTCAAGGTTGCCCTGATATCCTTATATCATGCCCCAATTAACCTTTTGTCTGCCACGAGCAGTTGTTTTTATAGCAAGCCCAGTATAATAAGTTGTAAAATACAACTACTCATAGAATCCATGTAGTAAGAAATGGAAAAGATTTACTGGGTCATTTAGTCCATCTTCTTGCCACTTAGGTGCAACTGCCTGACTGTGAGATTGGTTTACATTTTTACAAACATAATACCTGGTAAATTGCTCAGCATAAAAAGGGATAATAGGTTTACTATGTACTGTAAGTGAACATTCAGAAGCACTTGTACCTCATATGAGATACTGGGCTTGATCCTGAGCTTTCACTGATTTTCCACTACTATAATTATATTGAGAAATCAGTGGAGTGAATGCTCATGTACTTCATTGTGGAATTAGTGTTAGGCATACCAACATCTTGTAATCCTTCGCTTCTCCAGAATTCTTGTCACAAACATATGTAATAGCAGCACATATTGCAGTGCATCATATTACCCTGCATACTTTGACATAGAAATTGCCTTTAACAAATTTCCTCATACAGGCTTATTTCTAAATGTAACTAAATGATGAGTACACCTCTACTCCGATATAATGCTGTCCTCGGGAGCCAAAAAATCTTACTGCCTTATAGGTGAAACCGCGTTATATCGAACTTGCTTTGATCCGCCAGAGCGCCTAGCCCCGCCCCCCATTCCCTCCCGGAGCACTGCTTTACCGCGTTATATCCGAATTTGTGTTATATCAGGTCATGTTGTATTAGGGTAGAGGTGTATTACTGCAGTTAGAACTGGTAGGTGTATGAAGACTTTCATTAGGCTTTTTTCTAGAAGTTATAAATGGAAAGGTCCTGTTATTTCATCTAGTCAACCTCTCTGCAAATGCAGGATAGATGATTTTCCATTAGTCAGTCCCACCTTTTACATTTGTTTAAGCTGAGACCCATCAGTTTCCCTGCCAGATATCAACAATCAAAGGATAAATCCAGAGCTCACAATTTTCAGTGTCTAAATCACGTTTTTATTTGTGATTTGAGTGTTTAATATAGCATAACTGTAATAACTACCTTTTATTTTAACAAATTGAGTCTGTATATAATTTTTTGGTCTAGCGTTATGATAATATTGCAAGTCCTTTTAAATATTCCCAGATTTTTTTTTTTAATTTGGAATTCCAAGTACTTAGAAATGTGATTTATTGGGCACTATTCCTGTTGTTCCTATCTTGGCACTCAAAAATGTGCTGTGTAGTACCAGACTCAGGGTAGAACTGCTTAATATATGAAAATGGTAATGATATAGACTACACTTCAGGATAATAACTCCTTAATAATTGCTGATATTTTGAGAACATTTAAAATTTTTCCTAATAAGCTGTCAGCTATCCTTCACTAATTAATTGTCACTGTGTTTTGGGGTTTTGTTGTTTTTTGTTCTTTTTGCATGGAAGGCTTTTTAATGCATATTTTAATGCATATTTGAGCTTTGTTCTGTTTGAAATCCTGTTTGTCTTAATTACAGTCCAGAAAAAGTTTGGCTTCATTCCCAACCTATGTTGAAGGTAAGCTGTGAAAAATGTAACATTCAGTATATAACACTGTTTGTATTATAATATAATTCCTTTGTACAAATGAAAATGCAAGAAGTCTATGGACTGTGAAGGTAAATGTTAACTAGGGCTGGGTGAACTTGTTTACATCAAATATGAACCAATCCAGAATTTGAGCCAACCCCCAGAACTATATTTTGGAAGTTAGAAAAGCTTAATTCTCTTTTATTTTGTAATGTTTCATTAGTGGTCTCAGCCCAATTCCTAAGGGATGGGTGACAACATCGCATAAGGCACCACTGGAATTTTCAATAATCCATAGCACCATTCTTGGAAATCACAGCACACTGGATGTGCATGGAGGCTGAACTACCCTCTGATGACGAAGGATGGAGGTCAGATTAGATCATAATGGTCTCTTTTGGCTTTAAAATAAAATAAAAGCATCAATGGTCTCTCCAGGGTTGAGCTTTATTGACAGGGCTGTGGTGGTGATGGGGAACGTCCATTGCCCATGCTGTACCTGCCCTGTGGATAAATAATTTTTTTAAAATTATATATATAAGGTTCACCCATCACTAGAATTAACATAAGCATATACATACTTGAATATTCTGTGTGTACACCTAAATATTCAGCTGTATGCCATAAAACATAAATAATATAAAGTAATGATAGCATGGAACAAGCAGGGACATTCTAAGTTAATTTTCTTACTTTGTCCTTAAAACTCTTGCAGTTGGCTTTTTGATTTATATAATGATGAGAGTTGAAGCCAACATCAGATTTCTGTCCTGGGATTCCTAGGATTGTTTTCCAGTATGCTGCATTTGGAAGGCTGTACATTAAAAATACTTTTTTACAGAATTTCAGAGAGCTGATTCAGTCTTTGAGGTAGATACTGTAAGAAAAATAAAATGTCACCACTTTAAATTTTATGACAATAAAATGTTGATAACTTTACAAAAAGTGAATTCTCACAAAAGTAAATGCTATGTATATTTTAATTAAATTTGAACCCAGATTTTTCTTTCTTGTAAACCGATAAGCAATGTGTTATATTAAGCTGCCTTCGAGATCATCATCAGAGGTTAAACCTTTAAAGAGGAAAATCTAGTTCTTAGCAGCTGAAAGATCCAAGGGGAGAATATTGCTTTAATTTTAAAGTGATCAATCTGAAAAACCATAGACCATATAGATATTATAGAGACTTGTCCTGCAAGGAACTGAATGCCTCCTGATCAGCATCATAAGCTTGCACTGATGCCAGTGGGAGTTAAGATTTCTCAGAAATTTGCAGGACCAAGTCAGTGGTATATATTAGCCCAAGTATAAATCCCTTACTTTGCACATCTAGCATTAGAGCCTATAGCAAAGAGAGTTTCTTCGTCTAAATCAAAATTATCCCTCCTAAAGAGATCAGTCCCTCCTGTATGACTTTTGTGAGTAGGTCTGGCATAAAACTATATACTCTTCAATGTGAGGTGACAGTTTTTAACTCCACTCTGGGGAAAAAAATCATACCTATAAAATGCTCTGAGGAGATTCCACTGCTCATCATTCCAATTATGGTCAGTGCTTGAAAAAGAGAGGTGATCGTGGTTAATATTGAGTTTATGTCCCTGTTCTTTTTATTTTAGACTCTAGCTAAATGAAATGATTATCTTAGTCAAAGACATAAGGATATTGGAAGTGGAGAGAGAGAGAGAAATGAAAAGGCTTTGTATTTTTTGTAGGAATTAAAATACATTGTTTGTTTTGCTCTAGTTAACCTTGTCTCATGGAGCAAATTATTGTGGGAGGCAGGTTGGATTAGCAATTGCAATTTCTTTTGTAGAGATGTTGAAAGCACTTTGCTCGGTGTTTTTGTTTGCCTTGATTGAAAATGTTGGTTGTCCTGCCATCATGCTAACTCTAAATAGCTTAGAGCAGCATTTATAGTCATCAGATGCAGGCTAAGTAGAGCAAGTGCTGTTTCTCTCCATAGTATAATATAATTTTGCTCAGCAATTTGTTTTCTGTGTTATAGTTCCTGGACCCTGTGATCCTGAAGACTTAATTGATGGAATTATTTTTGCTGCCAATTACCTTGGCTCTACTCAACTCCTTTCTGACAAAACTCCCTCCAAGAATGTGCGAATGATGCAGGCTCAGGAAGCTGTCAGCAGAATCAAGGTGAGGAATGTATCTTGCTGTTCATATGATTGGTGTTTTCAAACTGCAGATGTGGGTGTTGCATGCTTACCCAGGTATTCCTCCCTTATTGTTATATATTGTTTCAAAGGTTAAGTGCCAGTTTATCCTTTCTTCTGAAAGAGATTCATCTCATCTCTTTGGTCTGATTTTGGGACTTGAGCGGGAAGGAGAATGGACTGGATAATTTGGTTTAATATGCCTTCCAAATTTTAGTAATCAAAGCTTATGGTGATCTAAATGGTGGTGTAAGTTATATCATAGATGTAAGACGTGAGAAAATAGGCTTAGAGGGAAATTTATATTATGTATACTTCTTTTGCCCACGCTCTAATTTGGCATTCAGGGAAAGTTATTACTACTTTAACTGTCACACCCATTTTCTGACCACTTCACAGGTAGGCAATCCCAGCAGCCAGAATGCTGTAAGAAATAGTTCATGTAACCTCGGACACTAAACCTTGGACCTATGGTGAAAGAATAAATATTGGCCAGGTCACCAGGCTCATTCTCTAATTTTAAACTGAAGATGCCATAAATTATTTAATTGCCACTTGGCCACCTGAGATGAACAGTTGACTGTCTCATTCTAAGGAAGGTAGTTCTGAAAGTGCAGGACTCTCCTAGTACTAGTCTACATTGTCAACACTGGGTGTGTGTATGTGTATTGTGCTGTGCTTTGTCTCCAAAATACTTTTCTAAAAGGATGCTGTAGTTTTGAGAGGCACTTTTCCCCACTGCTGCATAATGGTATTTCATATTGCTTACAATAATTCAGTTACCAAATATCTGATCAGAAAATATATTTTCATCAGTTCAATATTAAAATGTTCACAGGTCGCTGGTATCCAAAATGATGAACACCCAATACAGGCTGTGTTTGATAACATTGTAAATGGGGCTGTTATTAAGGTTGCCCAATGCGTCCCATAATAAGACTCTGTTTGTAGTTGCTTCTAATTTTGCCAGGATTTACTCACTTGAGCTGAAATTCTGCCTCAAGCTGAATTTTTTTCTGGAAAACTTCAGCCAAAACTGTTCAATCATTTCTGAGAATGAAGCCAGGGGAAAATATGTTGTTGTGGCCATGTTAAAAAATTCTGGTGACTTCTCTTGGAGAAGCTCTAGCGTCCCTGGTCACGCTTTAAAGTAGGGACTTGAAAGTTGGCAGAACGGTGGCCTTTCTGTCCAGTATGTCCCTTTTGCCATCTCTGTGAAAGTCCTTCCAAATAGGGCAAAGTTATAAGCCTTTGAAAAATCACAGTTCACACATGCTCAGTAGAGACTTTGATTTTAACAGCTACAATTTCAGAAGATTTTGTCTTAATTGAGCATGCTTCACCTTCTCACACTTCCTATTGCTGACGAGACTCCACCGAGCAATGGAGCATGCCCCAACCTAGGGCTACATAGATTAACTCAGATTTTCCCTGTGATGGGTGCTCCAAGCCAGGATTGGGCTAAGAACTGGAACCAAGAGCAGGGTGCCTGTCTCTTTTGTACTCTCAAAGACCCTCTGCTGGCAACCAGGCAGCATGGAGGAGAGATACCTCCTTTAAATGCAGAAGGGACAAAAGCTGGACTGACAGGAGAAACAGGAGTAGATTGGGAGTCTGCTGAGACTGGGAGAGAAATGTGACTCAGAGTTGAGGGGGGAGACTGAGACTGGTTGGGCAAGGGGACTGGAGTTGGGGATTGAGTGCAGGTGGGCCGGCTGGGGCTAGGGAGGGAAGCTGTGGAAGTTGCACCCACCCTTCCCACGACCCCTGCCGCATCGTCTTCGCCCGACTTCCCAGTCGATGTCTCAGGATGATGCTAAGGCACACCAGGAGCTGCTTAAGAGGGTGGCAGCGAGCCTGGGCTTACAGGCAGAGGAGGTTAGCAGAACCCTCTGATGGCCTGTTCGACATTCTGGCTGCGGTAGCCCCATCCAGAGTGGTGCTTCCTGTACATGAGGGGGTGGCAAAGCCCTCTGGCAAACCCTTTCCTCCCTCCCGCCCATTTCCAAGTGGGCGGAGAGGAAGTACTACGTCCCTGCTACAGGATCTGAATATTTGTACATTCGCCCTGCCCCAAACTCTCTTGTGGTATCTGCGGCCAACGAGAGATAGACAGGGTCAACCCGGCCCTACTCCCAAGAATAAGGATGGAAAGAGGCTTGACTGGTTTGGGAGTGAAGGTTTATTCATCTGCCAGACTCCAGCTCAGAGTGGCTAATGACCAGGCCCTCCCTGGCAGATATGATTTTAATGTTTGGCAGTCTATCGCCAAGCTTGTGGACATGCTGCCCGAGGAGTCCAAGGCAGAGTTCCTGGCTATCCTCGAGGCGGGGAAAACGTGGCGAGGACCTCCTTCCAGGCCGTTTCAGATGCAGCGGACTCGGCCACAAGGTCCATGGCCACGGTGGCGATGAGGCGGGCATCGTGGCTGATGTCTTCTGGGCTGGCTGCGGAAGCCCAGCTCTCACTACAGGACCTCCCCTTTGACAGCCTGGCCCTGTTTGCAGAGCAAACAGACACAAAATTACATGGGCTGAAGGACTCCAGGGCTACCCTTCAGTCCCTTGGCCTATACACACCAGCCCCTGCTAGAAAGAGGTTCAAGCTGTAGCAACCTCATAGACCTGCTAGTCAGGCAAGATCGGAGCCTTTCATAAGAAGGGCAAGGGCTACAAGTGCCGCAAGGGCTACAAGCGCCACCAGCCTTACAGTCGGGCTCAGCCTTACAGTCGGGTTCATCCTGCTTCCCTCGAGGGAGCAAGCGGGCATTTTGAGGGTACGCTCCAGGGCGACATCCCAATCTTCAAACTGGCTCCTCCCCCTCTTTGTTTTGCCAATTGCGTTTCTTATTTCCTTCCCGCTTGTGCTGCAATAACTATGGACCGGTGGGCCCTCAGCATGGTGGCAGTGGGGTACATCCTGCATTTCTGCCTCTCCCTCCCACCCCCCTTCTCTGGCCCTTTTTAGGGACCCTTCTCACAAGCAGCTGCTCAGATAGGCAGTACAGGCCCTTCTACAAGTCAGGGCTGTGGAAAAAGTCCCTGTGCATCGAAGGGGAAAGGGGTTCTATTCCCAGTATTTTCTCATTTTGAAGGCCAAAGGCAGTCTCCACCCCATTCTGGACGTGCAGGACCTCAACAGATATATGTCAATAAGTTGAAGTTTTGCATGGTTTCCCAGGCCTCCATCATTCCTTCCCTGGATCTGGGAGACTGGTATGCCACCCACGATTTGAAGGACACCTATTTTCATATATCAGTATTCCAAGGGCACAGACGTTTTCTGCATTTCATGGTGGGGACCACTCACTACCAGTTTACGGTGCTCCCTTTTGGCCTTGAAATGGCACCAAGGGTGTTCACCAAGTGCATGTCGGTAGTGGCCGCTTACCTCAGATATCGGGGTATCCAGATCTACTCGAACGTCAACGACTGGCTCATCAAGGGCTGCTCCAGGTCCCAAGTTCAGCACAGCATCAAAGTGCTGCAGGACTCATGCCGAGCTCTGGGCTGTTGATAAATGAGCAAAAGTCAATGTTGGTCCCGGTACAGAGTATCAAGTTCATTGGCACAGTGCTGGACTCTACTAATGCCAGGGCATTTCTGCTGCAGGATAGGTTAGACTCCACGTCAGAGCTAATTGCTGACCTCTTTGTGCACCCGATCAGCACAGCCAGAGTCTGTCTCAGGCTTCTAGGCTACATGGCAGCATGCACCTACATGGTCTGCCACACAAGGCTCAAAATGCGGCCCCTCTAGCTGTGGTTGTGTTGCAGTCTACATGTCTGTGAACTCCTGTGAACGCCTCTGGTGTTACTGCTTGGGAGTCACCTAGAATGGAATGGACGTGAGGAAGCACTTGAAGAAGAAAAGACAGTTACCTTTTTCTCGTAACTCGTGTTCTTCAAGATGTGTTGCTCATGTCCATTCCATAACCCACCCTCCTTCCCCACTGTCCAAGTTCCTGGCAAGAAGGAACTGAGGGTCAGGGGAGCTGGCTGCGCCTTTTATAACACGGCATAGGCGTGCCACTCCAGAGGGCGCCAGAGCCAGTCCCCTACGGATACCACTGAGGGAAAAACTTCCGGCACCAGGTGCATGTGGCAATCTTACACACCTAGAATGGAATGGATATGAGAGAAACCTCTCGAAGAACACCAGTTACGAGAGATAGGTAACTGTCGTTTCCTGAGTCTTGCTGTTCCTCTGCTGTGAGCAAATCTCTGTGAAACCCTCCGTAAAAAGTGTGTGTCTAATCCCCCTCTAGCACTAGTCTACATAGAGGATGACAATTTGCTGCTATTATCTGTTATTCCATGAGCAAAAGTGGCAGAGGTCTGTGTGGATCAAAAGGTTCAACCTTGCAGGTGACTCATGATGGAATTTCTGTTTCTTTCTTTCTTTTTTTTTCCCTTTCAGTTTTGCTTTTTTATAAATCTAGGACATTACACACACAAACTATGTTAAAAGAACATTATTAAGGTTGCAAAAGTAAAAACTCAAAAGTTAGGAATTGCCAGTAATAAGATTGTCTGTGCAGCCTTTATTTGCCCTCCCCCTTTTGTGTATGCATTATGATTCAGTCTTTATTTATATGACCACATATTATTTTTTCCACAGGACCCCTGCATCATTCCGTGCTCATTTTGAATGGTACGCACTTAATGAGCAGCTATTCAATATTTTGTTTTTTCCTTGTTGTTCAGTATATGGGCCTATGCCTTATTTATTATACACTATTCAAATCTTTCTCTGAAGACAGAATTAATTTCCTCATGGATTTTTCTATGGCACTTATCCATACAGTATCTTAGTGCTTCATAAACATTATTTAATCTGTCTTCAAACGCCCCTGTGAGATGAAGGGGAGGTATTATCGCCATTTTATAGATGGGGACGTGAAGCACAGAGTGATTAAGGTCATAAGTATTTGCAAATTGTGGGTGCCCAATTTGAGATGCCTTAGGGTCTGATTTTTCAGAATACTTTACTTCATTCAGAGCATCATTCTTATGCCTTCCTACCCTGGGAAACATTATATTTTTACTGCAATTTACAAATGGATGTGTCATGACCTGCCCCTTTCTGGCACACTCCTTGTTCAACCGTGATGTGTCTGGGTTGCTGGGTCAGTCCCTTTTCTCCTCTAAGCTTCCTCTCAGGACACTTGCCCACAAGTACAGGACAATCTTGGCTGTTTTTCTTAACTGTATTTTGAGGACCTTGCAGATCTCTTCAAAACCCACAATCTAGCTCCCCAACCTCCTCTCTGATCCTGCCCCCCCTTTCCCAGGAGCCAGACGACCACCCTTCAAATTCAAAACCCTCCAGAGTTCCAAACAAGAAGTCTGGATGGAGCTTCTGTTCAGGAGTCCAAGGTTATGTGTGTATGTTCAGCCAGTGGCATATCTTCTTTTTGGCCTTCGTCCCATAGCATATCCCATCATGCAATTATGCTTAACAATGTCTATTCTATAACAACATCTCATCGTACAATTTCAAAATGAATATAGTTCCTTCTCCGCAGGATGGTTCTGTATTCTATCTAATTTATGAAATTTTAAAATATTACATTTATTAGTGGTTGTCATTTTTAAAGAAATAGTCCCGTAGATATAGTATTTGTTTCCTAGTGTTCTTATTCATAATTAAAATATAGTATTAACTATGGCCAAATTCTGCCCAATGCCCCATACAACCCACTTGGTACTGAGGTACCTATTTGACTTACTCATGGTGAACACCAGGCCTGGTATTCGTATGCCCAACAGGTAAATAGGCACACAGTTACTCACTTTGGTGACTTTTGCTCCAGTGTCGAGGCCCACATAAAGGCTCTCATTCCATTTAAGACTCACCTAAGACTTTAACATGGGACCATGGGAACTTTCACAAGCTATGAGGTGAATTTCAGAAACCATTGGCTACTTGTAAAGAGGACTGACCTGCAGGGAACATATTACACCAGTGCCCCTATCGCTACTCTGGCTCCCTTTTTATTTCTAGGTGAAATTTAAAAGGGTGGTGTTTATCTATATGAAGCCCTAAGTAGTTTGGGTCTGAGATTCCTTAGAAATATTATATCTTCCCTGGCTCTTGCTATGAAATCCTGGCTCGTTTGTAGCTTCTCTGTGATAGACGACCCACCTGAATCTCTGCTGCCCATTTCTTTTGTGGTCATGGAAGGATTTGGCCCAAAATTTTGAAGTGTCATTTAGAAACTATTGTTAGTGTGTGTCCTGCTCCTCATTCCTTTTATAGCACTGACAGGTTTAGTGCAGTAAAGTGTTATGTGCACACACTGATACCAGACAGACAAAACAGCTTTTTAAAGATTTGATTAAAGTAGAAAGGCAAATGCATTGTGAACATCCTGTAGTTAACCTACATCCAGAACCTCCTGATGTCTTTTCCTGTTAAAAGGTGTAACAAAAGTTGTGAATTGATAGGCTATTTTTAAAAAAACTCAAGTGCCTGAAGTTAGGAACATAAATAAACGACCTGATTTTTCAAAGATGCTGAGCGCATGGAGCTCCCATTGAAGTCAGTGCCTCGCTTCAGGATCCCAGGTCTGAAAATGTTCTTTTTTGTTTAATGATCCTTGATAAAGTTTTGCTGTAGTAGAGAGAGATGGCTTTTGACCACACATTTCTCAACTTGTCCTTAGATAGATTTTGCAGATCTCAGACACGCTTTTGCATTGCTCATGTATCTTTCTTGTTATATATAGACATAATTTCTTCCCAGGTTTTTTTCCCTTCTAAGTTCACCCAGGTTATACAATTGAATTGCTTTAAAGATATTCATCTTAACATTGGTGACCTGATGGGGTTGTTGCTATTTACACGTAAAGACACTTTTCCATTTACTCTTGTCCATCAATAGTCCATCATCTTATGATTACGCAGAATGAAATATGGATCCATAGAGTATCTTTAATAATACAGAAAAGCTCTCTCTAGATATAAAGAAAAGGAATTACATTGAAATCATCCATTTAAACATCTGGTTGACTAGAGGAGATTTTTAAAACAAAAATTATTTTAGAAGTATATTTAGTATTAATGAAAGGTACTGGGGCGACAACTCTGGGGAATGAAGTCTATTTATTCATAGTACAAAGGCAACATGAGGGGCTCTGATACAAGTGGTGAGCACAGCATAAATGCTTGAGTAGGTAGATGGAATGTGAGCTGGTGCAGTGAAAGCCTCCCCTTCTTATCTTATCATCCCTGACCTGGAAGGACCACTTCTAGTGATGATCGGTCAGTTCAGTCCCTCTGGGGAAAATTCATCTTCATTTACCAGGCCTACGCACAACTTAAGCCCTCAATATAGAGCTTGAATGGAACTTAAGTGATACCCAGACTTTGTGTGGGCCTTCTGCTCAAGAATGAATTTCACTCTGTTCATTAGTTTGCACATCACTTTGAGACTAAGATGCATTATATAAATGCTAAGAATTATTATTAATTCTTTGCTGAAACTGCAACAAAAGTAGTTTAAGCAAGGTGGTGTTTTTTGTGATGCGGACAGCTGTCCACTGAACTAGGTGGGACCATCCAGTAATATTTTTGTTGACCTCTGAATCTAAAGGTCCAGTTATGCAAAAACTTACTAGTAGTCAATGAGATCTATTCACAGAACTAAAACTACGGCAGGTGGGGTTTTCAAGATTTGGCATTTGTTAGCCAAGACTTTCATTCATTACCAGAATGAGATAGAATTAACTGAGTGACCTAAGAGTTGAAAGGCTCTGTTAGTCCCTTTACTAATCTCCAGAGCTAGCCATCCTCCCAACCTAAGCAGATTTTAATTGTTGTTAACATCTGGAATAAGAGGCTGAATCTCACAGCCCAGAGAAAAAACAGTGATTAATTGTTAGATTTCACCAGCAGATTTGATCTGTGTAGGAGGCCTGCGCTTTTTTGAATACCAGTTGACCCCATTACAGAAAGGAATTGACACAATCCATATCTGAGGATAGTTTAAAAGCCTATCCATTATTATTTAAGTGCCATCAGTGTGCTTACAAGACATAAGAAGATGCAGTCTCTGGCACAAAGAATTTACAATCTGATATAGATATAATGTTTATTAAAATGTGTACAGATATTGGTAGTCAATATAGCTGCAAAATGTATCTTTCTTTTAAAAAATAATTGTAATGAATTTTTTTTGAAATTGTAAACGAATAATAGATAGACCAAATACATCTCAATCAAATGAAATACTTAGAACTTGTCTTTCTTCACTGTATTTATTAAATAATATTAAGTTTAGACTAAGATTGTCTTATATTTTTGTCGTACTCATGATGGTGTGAAAAGAACAGCTTGACTAATGTAGCTAGAATTACTTGTATAGTATGACTGAACTTGTCCAATACTATTTCTTGCATAAAAGGCATATTGGTGTTATGTTTTCATGGACTTTTTTCCTTTGTTTAACAGCTACAGATTCAGCCCCTTTCATGTTCACCTTCTCTGGAGTGTTAATCATTTCTTAAACATGAATGTATGTTCCAAGCCATTACATTAGAGTTTTGTTAAATGTTGGAAAATAGTATTCCAAGAAGGTAAAATAAGACAGCAGTCCTGGTGCTGCTCCCATTAAGTCAAGAACAGAATCACAAAGTGCATAAGAGGTTGCTCTGGCTCACTTTTCATGTACCGTATCTGCATTACCTAGTTCTGACTCAAGCAGACTTTTTTTCATTTCCCTTTGTGACTGGCATACTCCTTCTTTTGTGAGATCTAGTACCCTGCAGTATTGAAAAAATTTGACTGCAGAGTAGCTACGTTTTTGAACACAGTTAAAAAAATATGCCAACTTGAGGCATTACGTTTTTTTATTTATGCGGCTGTTACTATTTCAGAGTAGTTTTATTTTCTCTGAATGCCAGTGACAATACTTTAATGTAAAGATTTCATCATGAGCCTGTTCACATTGCCACTACCAGTAGTTTTCATTTACCAGACTTGAATATGTGTTTTAATCTGTAAAGAGTTACTGCAGGTGATGCTAAGATGTTTGATTTTGTTTGTAAATAAAGAGCAACATTTCAGTATCAACTGCTACCTTCAGATTGGTTTAAAGCACAACCTGCAGAGTTAATTTGTGAGCACCGAAGACAAATGTTCAGTGCATCTGTGATTCAGGATTCCTGTTCTGTGGTCCTAATAGTTATTAGTTATGTATTTATAGATAAAGCCTGGCATAATAGACCACACAGCAAACACATTAAGTTAATTACATGTTACTACTGGAACTAAAATGGAAGTCTGCCAACAAGGTGAGCATCATACTTGTCCAATAAGCAAGTCCACAAGATAAGTCACCAGAGTCCGTGGATTTTTTTTTTTTTTAGTACATCTGGAGTTATTTGCAGAAGATTTTTAAATGCTTGATAATGGAGTGACAAGAATTATGATTATCACTGTGTCTCATTAGTAGCCTATAGAATCTCTTTTGATATTGAATACTTACATGTTAATACAGTAAAAAGCTCCACAACAGCAGACCATTTTCAGGTAGATCATCCGGAGAGTATGCACCCCTACCCAGGGAAGATGTTTGGGTATATGTGAGTGGCATGGAAAATGTCCTTCTGCAATTGACATGAGGAATTGTGGTCCCCAGATACCTGAGTCTAATGTTAGTAAGCATGTGGGTGGGTGTGCATTGGGGCGGATGGGTTGTTCAATTAAATGTTTTTGTCATTTTGGTTTTTTTAGGACCATTTAACATTTTAGACATTTTTTTCCCTTTATAAGTCTGTACGTACATGCAAAATTAAGTAACCTGAATCTAAGACCTTAAGATCTGAGAGAGTTTGAATATTAAGGCTCTGATTTTTCTCTCACTTACACCAGTTCTGCACTTGTGTAACTCCAGTGACTTAAAAGGAGCAACTAGTGATTTGTACAAATGTAAATGAGAGCAGACTCTGGCCATATGTTTTTAGCTTAGCTGTCTTTTTTTAAATTAAATAAAACTAATCCTTATTCTTTCTCTCTCTCTCTCTCTCTTCTGGAGCAGGTTTACTTTTTTAAACCTATTGTGTTAAACGTGAAACTTTTTTTTTAACCAGAATGAAAGAGAGACATCCAAGCAGAGACTAACCTAGACCAGTTAGTAGACAAATTTTGGACATTAGTGTGTAGATCCCTGCTTGACTTGAGTCTCTGCAAATTCTTCTCTAACTATTCTCCTATCTCTGTTTATTCCATGCTAAGCAGATGGCCCAGAAATTAGCCAAAAGCAGGAAGAAGGTGCAGTACAACCTCCATCAGCTTGATGTTATGCTTGTTTATTTTTATTTTTATTCTATTTTTTGCCTTTCTTACTTTTGATTTTGTGTTATTTTCTGCATCCAGCAAGTTTTTGTTCAGATTTATTTCAGAGTCACCACACAAGTTGACATTTCCCCAAAATCAGTTGCCTGGTTGGCCATTTTTTGTTGCTTATCATTAGCCATTTCATGTTAGAACTAGGGTAAATATTGGATTTATCAAATGGAAACAGACAGAACCCAGAAATACCTACCAAATAAACAGGAATGACATGGTAAAGGTTTTAATTCTGTAAAATGGCATATTAAAAAGAAATTACTCTTATCCCTTTCTAAAGACTATTTTTGGTTAACTTACAGATGTGTCAAATTGCTGGATGCAAAAAAAAAAAAGTTTCCATACGTACACTCACTTTATACACTGAGATTACTAAAAGATGAGTCAATTTTGTTCATGGAGTTCTTAGGTGTCGCGGAACAAATCTGATGCATTTTAAAGTACAAGCATTTGCTCTATATGTTTACAAATGTACATCTTCTGGAGTGGGTTAGTGCTTTAATATTCTGCTGTCTGACCATAAAGACCCTCTTACCAGAACTGCATTATAATTGCTTAATCTGCACCTACTGTATACATTTTTTCTCACTAGCCTGAGCAGTCACTGTAATAATTAGCATCATATAGAAATCCTGCAGGCAAGAACTGCCCTTTGTCCTGTACATTGCTCATTCGAAAAGCCTTTTTTAATGTGGTATTCATGTTTAAATGAAAATCATTTTGATTTCCATGGAATGATTATACAGTTCATGCTGCAGTGGGTTATAACTTCATTTGGTCAGAAAGAAGAGGGTAGGGAGTTTGTATGGGATTAACAGTTTTACAAATAATACTGAATCTAACACACTTTCATCCCTATATATAGTTTCCATATCTTTGTGTTTATCTTTTAGCTTCTGCAATTTAATACTCTGTTTTGCATTGCTGTTCTGGTGACTGTGTCTTTGTGCGCCCTTGTTTGTGATCTAACATCATTATTAAGGCTATTCTCTGATGCATTTGCTGACTCTAAACCATTTTATTTGCAGGCCCCAGAAGGTGAATCTCAGCCCATGACTGAGGTGGACCTCTTTATCTCTACGCAGAGAATAAAAGTGTTGAATGCAGACACACAGGTATAGGCAAAGATGTGCCCTTGCCAGGGTTGGATCTTGTCAGTATTGTAATAGTGGTTCACTCTCTATTGAACTGTTATTGAAAGGTATCACAGTACAGCATTACAGACAGTCTAGTGCCATTAATATGTCTGTTATCAGTGTCTCATAGATATTTGTCACTATAATACTTAGAGAGTTTGGCTGAGGTAGCTAATTCCAAATTCTTAATTCTTGGTGTAGTGCATGTTCAAACCCTCTGAACTGAGTCTTTGTATTTGGAGTTCTGTTACCCAGTAAATATAACAGCCATTAATTTTTTTTAAAAATGGGAATTTCAGTTCATTTGGTGGAACTGACACTGCTGGTTCCCTTTTCTTTCATATCTTTTCATACAGAATACATAACGTTAGCCTGTGTTTGTATATTTACTGCCAGTTGTTCTTACATTGTTAGTATCTATTTGCATGATATCAAAACCATACTAAGCATTTGCTCAAAGCGAGCACTGATCTCAGAATTTCTCTTCCTCAGGAAACTATGATGGATCATCCTCTGAGGACCATTTCCTACATTGCAGATATAGGGAATATTGTTGTGCTGATGGCTCGGCGGCGAATGCCTCGATCTAATTCCCAGGACAATGTGGAGGCATCTCACCCTTCTCAGGACGGAAAGAGGCAATACAAAATGATTTGCCATGTCTTTGAATCTGAGGATGTAAGGAATTATTTTATTTTATTTTATTTTATTGGTTATGCTTGAGAATATGAGAACCATTTGTCAGGATAGGATTGAAGTCTGTGGTTGATGGTCTTGTTTGATTTTTAGTTACATAAAAAGAATTCATCTAAAAAGAGGAACTCTTCTGCCTTTTGCATATTGGGTCCTTTTGGTTGGTTGTCATCATTAAATGAGAAACTGTAGTGGCAGGGTATATATTGTCCATGCTTATTCAATTTATGAAAATCTCAGTTGAATTTGTAGATTCAGGACCAGAGTCACCATTGTGCTTTACATTGCTTTGAAAGTTGCAAAGCAGCTGTAAATCCATTTTAAGTAGCCAGTTAAACAGGGTTCATGACAATGTGAGGACTGTAGAAGGCAGGTTCTGTGGTCCACCATTAGGTGGCATACTAAGTTGTCTCTGTTATCTACCATTGGGTCCTCGCTGTTCTAGGCCCTGACATCTGGGGAAGATACATCAGTCCACACAATTCTCTAGTTTTACGTAATTTTTTTTAACTAAGCTAAATAACTAAAGAAAAAATGTAAAATAAAATTAAACACATGGGCAAATCAAATTTAAAATAAAATTTGTTAATATCAAATAATAAATTTATCTTATCGTGTTAATTAATACCGCATAAGACAACAATTTTGTGAACTGTATCTAGTAATGTGGGAAGTCAACATATCTTGTTTAGCTGTCAGCCTGCAGAATAATAGGGCATTTTCAATTTCAGTGGCAACTGATATACTTATTTCAGTCAGATGACTGCTACAGGGAGGGTCAGATCACTCCTATATTGAAATTAATGGTTAGACTACAGCTCCTCCTCCAGTTAATATAGCCTGCCCAAATTATGAGTGGTTAGGTGATAATCAATTTATTTTCCCTGCCCCTTGAACACAGGTTTATAGGAAACTTTCCAAAACAATTCAGAATAACACATCTGGTTACATTTAGGTGAAAATAACACACCTCCCAACCCATAACATATATGTCTGTGAGGTCTTTTAGACAGTGAGGTTATTTAAACCAAGGTCTGTTTTTTGTCTTTGAGAAACTATTCCATAGGCACCATTCTCAGATAAATTCTGTGGGTTCTATCCACATGCACAGACCTGCTACCGGTTATCTGCTAGAGTTAAAAAGAAAGAGAAGTGCAAGAATGCTGAGGTAGAAGCATTCCTCTACTAATGAAAATCAGAAAAAGAAAACAAACAAAGGTGATATTTATACGGGATGGCTGTTGTGACTCTTGTGATTTCTTTCAACTTCAAGATACTGGTATATGGTTGAAAAAAGATCAGTCAGTGGCTTTCTCAGCTCATCTGGTTAATGTCAGTGGACTTGCTGGCTGGTTATAGGCAGTTTGCTTATAGATGTCAAAAACAGGTGTTGAGGATTTCTAGACTCCTAACGCAGAGTGGCCAACTGAGGGAAGAGAAAGCATAGGTCTCATAAGAACGGCCGTACTGGGTCAGACCAAAGGTCCATCTAGCCCACTATCCTGTCTACCAACAGTGGCCAATGCCAGGTGCCCCAGAGGGAGTGAACCTAACAGGTAATGATCAAGTGATCTCTCTCCTGCCATCCATCCCCACCCTCTGACAAACAAAGTCTAGGGATACCATTCCTTACCCATCCTGGCTAATAGCCATTAACGGACTTAACCTCTCTTTATCAGGAATGGTGGCATCACATGGCAAGAGGACAGAAGCAATTTTTCTTTTCCTTCAGCTTATGAAGGTGATGACCAGGCTGGTTTCTACTCCTTAGAACTACTTCTTAGGAGTTTGTTGGCAAATCAGAATGGGGTATTCCCCTTCTGAAGTCACAAGTGTCACCTAATGAGGTTTGATTAGGTCATATTTATGCAGATCATGATCATCCCCCCATGAATAAATGTTGTCTTGGAAAGTCCTAAATGTCAGGAGATCCAAAAACATATCAACAGTCAGTCAAGTGGTCTTATAGTATTTTGAGACATTTGAGGAGACATGATCAACGGTCTTGGGTTACATGACATTTTTTCAACCATTCTACAAAAGTTCTGACTTAAGAATCCAAAATAAATTGGAAAAAATACAGAGCTAGCAAAAAATTGTAACTTTAGCTATTAGAAGTAAAGAGCCTTGACGCTCCACACGGTATATTATCTTAATCTTGTGTTTGTGTGTATTATAATCTCATTTTCGCGTCTCCAGAAGGACAGCTAGGTAGCCCCAGAAGCGTTTAGTTTTAGAATGATCTTACGCTACCCAACAGCTAACTGGCAATCATTACATCATCAAACACTGGGATGTTGGCCAGAACTTGTCCCTGCTTTAAATTGCCCTAATCTGTTGAGGAATATAATGTGCAAATCCTAGAAAGACTGACATGTTAGAGCAAGAATCACAAGAAACTATGTGACTCTTTCTGCTGCTTCTGCAGGAGCAATTAAATAACACATAATTTCTTCCAAATTATAGTACTGTGATCTACGAACTCTGTGCCCAAACAATTAAAGTGGTGTTTTAGTTTCAGCTCCATTAAACACAGGAAGGTGGGGAATTAAATACTTAAATGGGAAAGGACAATCAGTAGGGAAAGAGTTTATTTCTGAGTTTCTAATAAGATATTTTAAGCAATGGAGACTAAACTATTGATAATGGAACAAATTTTCAAAAGAGCTCAGTGCCAGATTCCCAACTACTCAGCATCATAGTTGGGGCAAGATTTTCAAAAGAGCTCAGTGCCCAAAATCTAGCCATTTATTTTGGTGCTTAAATGAGAGTTGAACTCTTACGAAAATTTGGCCCAACATACATGTGTGTTGTGCGCGCACATGTGCGTAATTGTGACTGCATCCTCTTAAGTGCCAGTGATCATCTGTTGTCACCAATGAGATCTGCACCAGTTTGAGAGTAGTTTAAGATAGTCAATCTTTATGAGATGGACAATAGGTAGCAGATACAAATATAAGCAGGGTGACTTTAAAAGAAAAAAAGAGGAACAAATATTCTTGTCATCTTTTTCCTATAGGTGTGTTCATGTAATGCTGGCTTGTAAGAGAATGGTACTGCTTGTGGTTAAAGGGCAGAGCAGCTCAGTTGTTGCCTGTGTTACCCAATAGGCATCCGAGAAGCAAATGTAATATAGTGTTCTTGTTCTCCAGCCTAACTGTCAAACAATGAAGGAAGGATTTCATTGTGTTTACTTCAGCAGTTTTCATCAGTGAAAGGAAGGCCCACTATTCTTGCTTTTCAGTTGTAATGGCTTGCCTTGCTGGGTTAAATAATTGTATAGGTTGAGGATAAGATTGTGTTGGGGGGGTTTGTTGTTGGTTGTTTTTGTGTGTGTGTGTTTAATTTTTGTCAAATGCTTAGAGCTTGGGATAGAGGTTCTTTTTATCCATACAGAAATCAAAATAAATTAATACAGAACAAGTTGGAACCTGGTCTTTAGTATTGTAAATGATATTAAAAGAAAAAACTGGAATTAATTCAAGTGGCTTAATTAATATGGGGGAACTATTTACAGCATGATCATAACTGCAAGTGTCAGCGAACAAGACCATCAGCAATGCTATATATTTGATATTTTCCTTTCCTTTTTGGGGGGAACTGCTGCAGGCACAGCTGATTGCACAGTCCATAGGTCAAGCCTTTAGCGTGGCCTACCAGGAATTCCTGAGGGCAAATGGAATAAATCCAGAAGACCTGAGCCAGAAGGAGTACAGCGACCTGCTCAACACCCAAGACATGTACAATGATGACCTCATTCATTTTTCCAAGTCTGAAAACTGCAAAGATGTATGTCCCAGTCTTCTGATGATAGTAGCATTAGGCTGGTCTGTCCCAAATGCAAGCTAATACTGGGAGCAATTAGAAAGCCATTAGCGTTTCCCACAAATGACTTTCATCAGGTCAGGCTAGAGCACTTTCCTCCCCAGTAGGACACCCAGTGGCAATTCTGTTTGAAGAGTGAACAGGGAACCGTCAGTTCATCCGTGTTACAGTGATTTGCCATCTGTTCTGTGCTGTTTTACCAAACAGTTTTCAAATACACAGGACACTGCACATCCGTTAAAGGAGTTTAAAACAAGCTGTTGATTTAACAAATAACAGACATTTTATGGCGACATTAGGGTTGATGAAAGCATTTGTTTCCAGGTGTGTTTTAAAGGAGTATATTTTTTTGCTTGTTTTATTAATAAAGATGAACCAGTGTACCATTGCAGTGTACAGGATATGTAATCCAGTCTGTAATCACCAGCATATTCTCACTGTCGTAGTCCTGCCTGCACCACCCCATCACCACCACCTCCTGTGAGGCCCTGGGGTCTAGGTGGTCAGACCTGGTGGCTGGAGTGGTGGTCGAAGCTGGTCGTAGGGTCGAGAAAGAGCCGAGGACAGCGCTGAAACTGGAGACAGTCCAGGGGTCAGAGTCCATAGACAAGCCAAATCAGGATCATAGTCAGAGTCAGGAAGCAGGCCAAAGATCGAAGCTGGGCTGGAGTCAGTCCAGAGGCCTGGGGGTCAGGAGTCAGGGGCAGGGCTAAAGCAGGGTGAGGAATAGAGCTGGAGCAGCCTCAGGACAGGGCATGGACAAAGCAGGGGGTAGGAACAGGCACAGGGATAGGATCAAGGGCAGGCTGGAACTCTAGGGAGTCTGCAACATTGCAAGGCACTCAGAGGGTTCCAAGCTGAGTAATGCTGTTGCACAGACTAACTTGATATGAAAGTGAAATACCTGTGCCTTGGGGCTATCTGATCTGGGCCCTGCCAGGGAATAGGCTGCTGCAGCATGCCAGAGGGTTGAGTCACTGCAGGTTCTGCTGGAGGAGTGAGTCACTAGCTGAGTGAGCAGCCCTGGTCCAGCTGCAGGTTTGCCTTATTCTCCCCCTGCCCCCTCCCCGCCACATTAATATGTTGATTTATTTCAAGCTAGAAATAAATTAGAAATTTTGTTAACACATCTGTTTCGTTGCTTTTGTCTTGGAGTGAGAAAGAGAGAGGTTGTGTGTGTCTGTGTTGGTGTCTATGTATATCGGGTGGGCAAACGTTTTGGCCCGAGGGCCACATCTGGGTATGGAAATTGTATGGCAGGCCATGAATGCTCACAAAATTGGGGGTTGGGGTACAGGAGGGGGTGAGGGCTCTGGCTGGGGGAGCGGGCTCTGGGGTGGGGCCAGAAATGAGGTGTTCAGGAGTGGGAGGGGGTTCTGGGCTGGGGCAGAGGTTGGGGTTTGTGGAGGATGGGGTGAGGGCTCCGGCTGGGGGTGCAGGCTCTGGGATGGGGCTGCCGATGAGGGGTTCAGAGGGCAGGAGGGGGATCAGGGCTGGGGCAGGGAGTTGGAGCATGAGAGGGGTCGAGTGCAGGCTCTGGGCGGAGCTTATCTCAAGCAGCTCCCAGAAGCAGCAGCATGTCCCCACTCCGGCTCCTACGCGGAGGCGCAGCCAGGTGGTTCTGCGCGCTGTCCTGTCCGCAGGTGCCACCCTGGAGCTCCCATTGGCCATGGTTCCCGGCCAATGGGAGCTGTGGGGGCAGCACTTGGAGCAGGGACAGTGTGCGTAGCGCCCTGGCTGACCGTACGCATAGGAGCCGGAGGGGGGACATGCCACTGCTTCCGGGAGCCGCACGGAGCCATGGCACAGGCAGAGTGGTGGACCCCTGATCCTGCTGCCTGGCTGGAGCGGGACAAGCACCGAATCCCACTCCCCAGTGGGAGCTCAAGAGCCGGATTAAAACGTCTGAAGGGCCGGATGCAGCCCCTGGGCCATAGTTTGCCCACGCCTGATTATATGTATGTGTGCACATAGGCTGTATTCTGTAGCTGATGATAATATGTGTTTGAAACTGTATTTCTATCTCCTAATTCAGGTTTACATTGAAAAGCAAAAGGGAGAAATTCTAGGTGTCGTGATTGTGGAATCTGGCTGGGGATCCATCTTGCCCACAGTTATTATAGCCAACATGATGCATGGAGGACCAGCAGAGAAGTCAGGAAAGCTGAACATAGGGGATCAAATCATGTCAATTAATGGTACCAGCTTGGTCGGCTTACCACTCTCAACATGCCAGAGTATTATAAAGGTACAGGGAATGTTCTTAAATGTTACACATTTAAAAACTGTATGGGAATAGTGGACGACAATAAAGATGTAAATTAAGGACGCTCTCTAACAACACTCATAATTTGCATTTTTATAGCAATTTCTCTCCAATGATCTCAAAGCACTTTGCAAACTCTAATTAATTAAGCCTGGTAGGCCCCTGTGAGATAGGAAATATTAATAGCATCCCCATTTTCGAGGGTGAAATGAAAATGCTGAGCTTCGACTTGCTTAAGTTCACACAAGACGTCTATGGCGAGCTGAGAATAGAAGCTTGGCTCCCCCACTAGTCCCGTGCCTTAACCACAAGACCAGCTTTGCCACCTTGGCCTTACTTTGTGTTTCATCATTCACAAAGCTCAAAACTATTCAGAGAAAAAGGGCCAGATCTTGAAGCCAGATCTTAGTCTTGAGCAAAACTTCCATTGAAGTCAATTGGAGCTTTGCTTCAGTAAGGACTGAAGAAAAGGATCTGGGAATTTGACCCATAGTGCTAAGACTGATAAAACAAATGTTGTAAATTGGACAATTTATATTTTTAAACTATAAAACATACAGTATTTGTCTTCTATATGATTATGGAGTTAACTCGTGAATATTTTGAAGTATACATTTTTATTTCAACCTAGTAACGCTATGGGACATTTAATTGGTGTAAGTTTCCTCTAATTTACATAAGTATGTGATTGCAAAAAGCAGGCACGTCAAGTGGAAAAGAAGAACCGCTGGGGTACCTGCAATTTATAAGAGAACAGGTATTTAATCATTACTGTTTCATGGAAAGAAAATGCTGCATCCCTTGAGAATGTCAGAGGCACAACTAAATTGAAACAAATAGCTACCCTACAACTTGCTGCACCACATGGTTTGTAGATCACATACTGAAATGGTACATCTGACATCTATAAATTCTTCTGTAGAACAACCCAGCAAAATGCCGAGTAAAGCTGGATTTTTATACTCCTTTTTGATGAGTTCTTGCCAGGTGATTTTCATTAAATTGTTTTGAAATAAAATTATTTTTGTCTAGTAGTTCACAAAATAAATGTCTACGTGCCCCTTCCAAATTATGTGTAGGCTGTGGTTGGTTTCTTAGCACTTGAACTAAAAAATTACTACAAAGATTTAAAATATGTGTATCTGAAAATGAAAACTCTGCACATAGGTAGGTAATAGAAATACTTGAGATAGTCAGCCTAGCACGTAAACATGTAATGTGTTCTGACCATTACTCTGATTACTGGCCTTGTCTGAGTGCAATAGAGTCAAACCTGGGTAAAAGCAGCCTGATTTCCTGAAAAAAACATAATTTGTCCAATAAATCAACTTTCTGCTGCTTTTTACCTTGGACACCTAGAAACTTGGTGTTGTAGCTGGTTTATTCCCTTTATCCAGGCCCTCTTTAAATGTAATTACATATTCCAAGCTCAGAATGTTTCTTAATGATTAGGACAAATTCAGCCCAGGATTATGCTGACATATTCATGATCCTTTCAGGTTGAAGGTCTACCCCACAGATGGAGGAAGGTTGGAGCAACAGAAACTGGCTTCATCCTTCCCCCTGGAAGCCCAAAATTGGGAGGATCTCACCAAGATGGAAGCCAGGGCTTGATTTAGCCTCTGCTAATGTTGAGGCTACTAAGGAGATCACAGCTGAAAATTAAGTCTCCTCCCACCTGAAGGGAAAGGGGGTGACAGCAAAAATAGCCTTTTGTTTCCAGGGGCTAAATCCCTACCTTGAGGGCAAGGGTCTGTAGCTGGCATAGGGAGGTGCAATTGTTCAGGGAGGTGTAATTGGAATTCCGTAACTAGCTATTTTGTTACCAGACCTCTTACTGTTCTCACTTTTGTTCTGCTTGTTCCCCATCCCACACCAGTTATTTCCAAAAATGTAATTATTTGCAGGCCTGGCATATAGAATGTCTACTTCAGCATATTACTCCTCCTCCTCCTCCAGAGTCCTTCCAAATGGACGGCTTGAGAATCTCCTTGGTTGCTTCTCCAACAAGAGCACCGTCACTATCTCGTCGCTATGGAGATCTCTTCTGACACATGTGCTTCGGTCCCTTTTTTGTTGCTACATTTGGCTGTTGTCATGGGGACTGCTGGCCATTAATCTTGTCTTTCCAATGAGACGATGACCCATAGATTGCTGAAAAGAACTGCAAACTTATCTGGAGCTGTTCATACATCAGTTCTGAATCACATGCAAAAAACGGAGATATATATTATATATATTGCATGTGATTCAGAACTGATGTATGAACAGCTCCAGCTAGATTGCTGTAAAGCATTGCAAACGTATGGGTCATCATCTGCTTGGATGGACAATTTTAATGGCCAAAATAGATATTCAGAGAATGCACAAGGATCTTAGCATTGCAAAAATTCCTTGGCATGCAATGAACAGGACTACCTTACAAACAATTGGACGTTTATGTGAATAATGAGAATACTCACAATTACATTAGAGAGGAATTTTTTTTTTAAATGAGGGATCCAAACCTTCATACTAATCAACCATAAACTAAGTGCTAACTGACGGGATTAGGAAGAAACTTCCTGCATGGAATGGCTATTCCATATCTTATGTTGCTTTCATCTTTTTCTCAAGCATCTGGTGTGCATGGACCCCTGGACTAATCTAGTATAGCACTTTTTCTATTCCTATTGGCATGGATTCCCAACATATAAAATATTATGAACTCACTGTGTTTAAGGGATGCATTATTTCTGTAAAATTTAGAAATTGCTTATTAGAAGCCCGTGTTTCTTTTTTTTAAAAAGGAGCATGCAAAAATACATGTGCAATGCACACTTGGAGTTGCAAACACCCATACTTGCCACAAATGAATGCAAACTGGATACTTACTATCAGGGCCGGCTTTAGGAACTGCGGGGCCCATTCGGTGGCGGTCCGAGTCTTCGGCGGCACTTCGGCAGCGGGTCCTACTCGCTCCGGGTCTTCTGCGGCACTGAAAGACCCGCCGCCGAAGACCCGGACTGCCACCGGGTGAGTAAAAATTAAAAAGTAAGGCGCTCTTTTTTATGGCGTGGGGCCCTCTTAGGCGCTGGGCCCAATTTGGGGGAATCGACCTAAAGCCGGCCCTGCTTACTATTTGCTTGTTTCTGGGTATGTAGTCCATAAAGGCCGATTGCCCTATGGTATGTAGATGATCACTGATTGTGATTAGTGCATCACAGACAGTAAATAAAATACATGGAAGTAAATGGAATGAAGTAGAGCAAAAAATACAGTGGGCCTTGTGTTTTGCTGAGAGCCAGCTGGCTGTGGAACTGCCTCTTCTCACTTCATAATCTCATTTGCTTTGGTTCCCAAAGCAGCATGCCCACTTATAGCCAGCCTGTGTTGGCTTGATTAACATGCCATGCTGAGTGCAGTGCTATGCAGAGAGCAGAGAAATGAAATGCCTTGGCACTCTTTCCTCACGGTTTGTCCTCCCACCTCTGAGCGGGTGCATACAACTGCCATAAATATAAATAGGCAGTTAGACATAGTTGTCAGGAAAATAGACCCTCTTGAGGCAATGGGTGAGAGGATTGAATGGATCTGTACTTAACATAAGCTCCTAAGTAAGCACCCCTTTCCTCACTTAGAATGAAATTGAATTTAGCCAGTTTCTTTCCTCCATTAAAGGAGAAAGAGAAGTTTAAGAGGCTGTTTTAAATTGCACTTGATTTCATTTGCATATTAGTAGAAACAGTAAGTATGAACGCCATTAGTCAAACGGGGATACTTTGGTTACTTCCCCTTAAAAAGAACAGTGGGTTACGTCTGTAGCTCAATAAGGATCAATTAACAAAAACATCTTAGACTTAGCAGATTGGCTTCGGGCATCTTCTCCATTTCTATTAGAACATAGGGCACTGTCTGACTTCCAACTAACCTGGTCTCTGAAGGGAAGCTAGTTGATTCAGTTCTACTGGAGATTTGTCCTCTCTCCCCTCCCACACCACCCCACTTCAGGCTTTTCCCCCAACAGATAGGTGAATGAAGATTTCCTTCTCATTTTTGGCTTCTCTACTTGCTTGGTAATGGACTACAATGCACATTGGGGTTGTTCCAAAAGCCATTTGCCCCCAGCAGAATGGCACAGACACTCAAGTACTGGGTCTTGTAGAGAGGCCCTACAAAATCAGCAAGAATAAACCATATGTAAAAGCTTGGGGATTGTAGTATAACTCCCTGTACAGATCAAGAAATCTTTTCAGACCATGAGTAACATCCTAGTCCCATTGAATTCAATGGCAAGACTTCCATTGACTTCAATGAGACCAGGATTTTACTCTTTGTGAGTAAATTGGACAGACACTGGAATGTTAAAAATAGGTTATTTCTCTCAGGCATTAACAGAGCTTTCCTTTTGTGTTAGGAATTGTGATTGTTGGAGGTTGTCTGTGTGTTGCCTGGATGTTTACACAGTATTCTAGTGTAGAGAAATGTATGTTCCATTCTGGACACTTTACAGGAAAAAAAAAGATACTTTAACTCTGGGAGAAAGACAGAGATGATTAGGTGGGTTGAACGGTGAGAACTTCAAACTGTATGAGGGTCAGACATATGCAGTCATCTTCTGTTTTGATAGTGCTTTGCTGTGGTTAACCAAGATTGCAGGGTGAATGTGATATTCTCAGTTTAGAATGGGGGAGTCTCTGAGCATTACTTATACAAGCATTTAATGGACAGGACTTAAGTAAGTTCTGCCTTTTGCATTACGGAATTGAATGCAGAAAAGCTACCTGTTTGCAGCCATCTTAAGTGCATATTTAAGACTTTATTTTTGCAACAAAATGCATGACAGTTTTCAGCTTAATTGCACAGACCTACTTCTCCACCCCACCCCACCACACCCCTCCCCCGCTTTCTGTAGAACAATGTTCTGTGTTCCAGAATAAAGAACTTGCCCACAGGAGGTCTAATTTCTTGGCAGTTTAAAATGACCATGTCAAAATGTTGACAACTAGAGGTTGACATTGCATCATTCAGTTAACAGGTTGTCATATTGCTTGTATCTGGTACTTATTAGGAATCCTACTTTGTAATGATGAGTACACAGTAAACTGCTTGTTCAGTATTATTTCCATGTTAGCATTCAAACTATTGTTTTATTTCAGTGCCAGTTTTCAGCTGTCTCAGGCCATACTTGTCATAGTGTGTGTGTATATATATATATCTATTTTTTTTTTGAAGGGTTTGAAAAACCAGGCCCGGATTAAACTGAATATAGTGAGATGTCCTCCAGTAACCACCGTCTTGATCAGAAGACCTGACCTCCGATATCAGCTGGGTTTCAGTGTACAGAATGGGATCGTAAGTCGCTTTCACAATCCTTAGGTTTCTACTGTGATGCTTTTTATAGCTGTGAAATTTTTTGGCAAACCTCTCAGCTCACCAAAGGCTATGCACACATTCTGATTGTAAGACTTAAAAACTGACTTCTTAGAAAATGTATTACCTCCCCTATGGCCAATCCTTCTTTCCAAGTCAAAAGCAGGAAAAGATACTTTGTCATATTAGAGTATAAAAAATCAGCCATAGGAATAACAGAGATCTTTCAAGCTAAAGAACCAAAAGGTGTATGGGGCAGGTTGTTCACAGGCTGCATTAGTCATATATCTAACTGAGCCAGAAAGAGTCTTCTTTACAATCAGAGAAAGTCAAAGACATACAATTCTAAATCCTTTAAAGACTATGGGCCTATGCAATCTCCTAAATTTTCAAAGTGCCAGTGTCCAAAGGGTTAATACTAGTAATTTTCAAAGGCCAATTTACTTTGTTTGTTTTTATGCATCTAGGGGAGGAGCTGTTCATTATTATTCTATACGCCGAGTACTGACTTTGTAACAGTTATTCTAATCCATTTTACCCTGATCTGTGTTTCACTGTATTTTAAAAAAGAACTCTTTTTACACTTTAGAGACTTGTTTATTTAAATATTGAGTTTGTCATTTGTGAACAAACTTCAGTTGTTTTACAATTTAACATGCTTAGCGTTGATAACTTTGTCCTTTCCCTTCAAGATCTGTAGCCTTATGAGAGGAGGTATAGCAGAGCGAGGAGGAGTACGAGTGGGCCATCGGATCATTGAAATCAACGGACAGAGTGTTGTAGCAACGCCCCATGAAAAGATCGTTCACATTCTCTCAAATGCTGTTGGTGAGGTAGGAACTGGATAGATGATATTACACACTTCAGCACCATTGCCTCTTGCTGCCTACCACCATCCAAATATAAATACTGGAAATGAGAATAGGATTAAACCAGGTTTATTGTAAACGTGTTTTCATAGTTTTTAATAGAAAGCCTGCGTGAGAGGTGCTGAGTGCCCACAGTTCCTGTTAACCTCAGCAAGGTTTGCAAGAACTCAACACCTCAGCATTGTGCTGCAGTAAACCTTAGCATGGGCATGAAAACTCACTGGTTACGTCTTTCCCTTGTACTATGTCACTACAGCTACTTTCTTCTTCTCGTCTCAGGCCACTTTCTCCCTTACACATACATACCCTCTAAGCATGAAAGCACACAAACCCTTTTATTTCCAAAGCATTGCATCATGTGTATGAGGAGCATTGACTGCCTTGTTTTGTTTCCACCCAGATTCATATGAAGACTATGCCAGCGGCCATGTACAGATTGTTGACTGCGCAGGAGCAGCCAGTTTACATCTAAGGCTGATACCTCACCTTCACAACATGCATGGAGGATGTTTCTCCTCGTCAGTGGTTGTGTTTCTAGTACTGCATTTCTGTGTCTGCAGAGACATCTCTATCTCTGTCTTCTCTCTCTCCAACATTTTGCTGTGTACAGGGGAAAAAAATTCCATGAGACTTTTTTTGGTTGCATCTTTTTGCATTATGTAATTCCTCACAGAATAGAAAAATTAGTTATTCACAGCTAGTTTAACAAAGGACTGATTGCACTTCTTCAAGCTCCGTCATCAGTCATATATCTATGGCCATAACTCGACAACACAAATACATTAAGTATTACTAAATTAGAAAGCTTGCTCTACAAACAGATCAAACCACAGGGTAAAGTTCTCCTCTTGGACTCCACATAGAAGATTTTTGACTCCATTAATCTGTTCTCTCTGTGTGCACTGAGCGTAACATTACCAACAAAGAGTTCAACATACACAGGGAGAGCAGAGAAGGGGATAGTTCTGCCCTAAAGGAGGAGTTAAAAGTCTATGAAGAATGAGTTAATGAGTAAGTGATGTTGTGGTAAAACTCATAATTCAAATGCACACCTCTTAATTGTCTTTAAGGTTTATTCTTCAGGATCGTGTAACCTCAAAGGTGGTTTGTATGTTGCTGAAATGCGTAAGAGTGTCATTGTCTCACTAGGGCATACTAGAGGAGGTACTTTCACCATTTGGTCTCCCAGGTATGAGTCTTTTTTTCCCCCCAAAAAAATCTTTTTCTTCATTTTTAGATGCAGGATATCTTTTATATCCCCCTCCCTACTCAGAGGTAGGAGAATGTTAAGTGGCCTATAAATATACAGCAAGAATTATATTTTGGGGGCTTCTGCTGAAAATCTAAATTTTTAAAGCTCTTAAATACACAATTTCTCATTGTTGTGTGGGTGAATGTGTTTTTTGTGTGTGTGTGTATTTAAAACTGTGCTTGATATTTATGAAATTTGAACAAAAATAGGTCTACATACAGTTGTAAGTAGTTTTGTTACTCTGAGCCAGTATTAACATATCTTTGGTCCAAAGACTGTTTAATTTTAATTACTTTTTTTTCTTTAGCTCATGATCTGGATAACAGTTGGGGAGGTGGGATGGGAGTGAGGAGAAATTAATTTATTTGTAATATATATACATATAAATATATATATAAAGTTAATCCATGGTTCTCCATTTGTAGAACATTAAAGGGTTTTTATGTACTTGTACAATGAAGAAGAGGGTTCAAAAACATTGTGGGGTGCATGATATCAAGGATTTGCGTGGTCTATAAATTTTGGAGAGTGGCGCTGGGGAGGAGGGGAGAAGATAGTAATAGTAGTAGTGACTCTCCTCCCTCCAGAAGGAGAGACCTCTCTATTCCATGTAAGGTAGTTCTGTTCCATTAGTCCTATGTAGTCACATTTAAGCTCATATATTACTGTGAATTTAGACCAGTCAGATGCCTTTAAATTTATCAAAAGTAGCAGCTTCTGCTGCATCTTATTACAACACAAAGATTTAATGTGATGAAAATACTGGAGCAGGACAAAACAAAAATCTCATCTCTGTGTGTGTGTGTGTGTGTGTGTGTGTGTGTGTGTGTGTGTGTCTGATGGCCACTAACATCAGTTTCTCATTTAATGAGGGATGGACTGTGCAATATAAGCACTGTGGTTGCAGACTGGAGATGACATTTGGAATTGTCTCCAGAGATTTCATAGCTTAGATATACATGTGTGTACATTTCTGTGATTAAGTGAGCTGTGAAAACTCTGCCTTTGTCTGATCACTTAGTTCCATCTGTGATCAGGGGCCCAATTTTTCCTTCAAAAACAATGGACTGAGTGGAGAGAAAGAAGATAAAATTTTTATTTCAACTGGCAGCAAATACTGGAACTATTTGAGGGAGATAGTGGAATGGTGAGTAAGCTGTTGTAGTAAATGAATATGTTTTGGTGTAAGAGTACTGTACAATTATTTGATGTACAGCAGTTCTTGTTGTTAGGTAATCAGATCCCAATCTCTGGAATAACAAACTTTACAAGGGCATGGTGGTATTATTCCAGATTAGTATTTACTCTGCCGTCAGACAGATGCAAATAGATTGTGAATTACTTGTGAGTAGAGATTTTATTGTCAGGCATCTGGTTTATGAAGGTCATAGGAACACTTTTTTTCATAACTTCCCATCTGTATAGTAATATATGTAAATATGATATATACCATGTATAATTTAGAAGATTATATACAGTGCAGCCTTTCCATAAGTTGCCTGAGTGAAAAGCTACTCTTGAAGACATGGTTACCACACTGCTGGTTCCCAACTTTAACTTCCATATTAATTTTCTGCTTTTGTGGCTCTAGCCAACTCCCATTGAGGAATCTCCATCGACTTCAACGGAAGATGGATCAAGCCCTCAGTATGCAAATGAATATAGGGTTGTAACAGTGATTGATTCTTAGAAACTAAGGTTCCTATCCTGCAAACGCATGTGTGCTTAACTTTAGGCACCTGAGTAACCCATTGACTTCACTGGGACTGCACATGTGAGTGAGTATAAACTAAGCATGTGAGTGCAGGATTGGGACCTCACTGAGAATGTGAATTGTTCTATTACAATAGACGTATTATGATTTCTAAACAGGGACAGATAGATAGTGTAAGCACTCCTAATGTAAACAGTCCCACAAGTGCAGCCTGGAAAGGGAAAGCGTGTTTCAGAAATACAATGAACTCAAAAGGGAGAGTTGACACCTCCGTAGTCTGTTGTTTTTTCCATTGATGTTTAAAAGATGTTAGAGCAGCCGTTTATGTTAGTATTTTAGATGAGTGAAATTCTCCATGGGTTGAAAGGAATAACCTACCATTTTACATTCCTTCTCTTCCGTGAAGGTCCTGCAAAGCTGTCCCTTCACTGTTTAGTACAATATTACTAACTTTTCAGTGTTTACATTAAGGATGAAATGTCCTTTAATTTTTTTTATTGGTAGTTTCACACTTATTTGTTTGACTCTCTTTATAATTTAAGGCTTGGTTTGTATTTCTTGAGTGCAGATTTTTTTTTAATTTTCTAAATGAAATCTGTTTATGAAGATGGCAGTGTGGGTGAGATTTCTTGTATATATTTAGCACAGTACTTAGAATATGAAGTTTTACTATTGTTCTGTAAAGAGGGTGAATAGAAATTATTGTAAAGCGTCGGGGAAAGTATAGTATTGTATTTGTAACAATATTGTTCTTTGTAAACACTAAACTCAATCTCTATATATAAATATAAATATATATATAAATATATGTGAGCCTGGAATGTTGATACTGCACATCTACTGAATGTAATTCCTCTGACGTTTTTTGTCACAGGTCTCTGACCCTCTGTCTGTAACGCAGCTCCAGTGGTTTGATTGATTTTTTTGCCAGCTGTTTTGTTGTGATGTATTTACTGTGCTACATTCCTTTATTTAATGGAGCGCTAATGACGGTAAGATTTGCAACAATAAAAAACAAAAACAAATTGGGCATGGCTGAGAGTTTGCTGATGTGATCACCAATATTGACTCAATATTTCGGGGGGAGTGCTTGATCCCCACCCCTGAGCAGTTTAGTTAAGATGACCTAAGTCCCTGTGTAAACAGCACTAGTTCAATGAAAGGTGGATTACCCATGCTGATGACAGGAGAATCCAGTCAGCACAGGTAGGGTCTACACTGAAGGGCTACAGCGGTACATCTGTGCCGTTGTAGCGTTTTAAATGTAGATAAACCCTAAGTCTTCATAGAACGTTTTATGTGCAACAAATTCTAATGAGAACTTGAATCTGCAAAAGTATTATACACCAGAGAGACTGTAGCAGAAAAATTGACT
Organism: Mauremys mutica; assembly: GCF_020497125.1. Taxonomy (NCBI): domain Eukaryota; kingdom Metazoa; phylum Chordata; order Testudines; family Geoemydidae; genus Mauremys; species Mauremys mutica. The sequence continues at coordinate 91,192,912 of NC_059077.1, read as the reverse complement.
TTGCAACTTCAGACATTGATTCACTAATGTTAATGTGAAAGTTCAACCTTGCCTTTACCTGTATTGGATATAGGCCACAACACCTCACGTTTTGGGCCACAGAAGATTTCTTCCCCCATCCACTACTCCATGGACTGGAGATCCCACTCTTTATCCTATTCACCCTCTCTGCCATGGCCAGAGGCCTCGCCCAAGCTAGCAGTCAGTTTTTACTATGTATATCCGACACAGGTGACAGACATTCCAATACCTTGCAACAATCTAGGTGAGCCTGAGGTACCACTGTACCTGATCTAGGACGGAAGGGAGCCTGCTGGTTATATCCTATAACAAAAACCTGTAGTTTTATAATTCACATATGCGAGGGGGGAAACGTTTACTTTTCTTTTGTGTGACAGTTGGAACAAGAGTAATCTCCCACCAGTAAAAGGAGGATGGGTGTGACAAAAGAGCAGAGCTAAGATTAAGCTTCATGGCATACTTCCAGGCTATATTTAGTCAAATTACAACTTTCGAATGAGATTCCCTATTTTAAAAACGTTGATATTTATAACCTTAAATCCATCATAATAAAGGTTTTTTTTTGGTTTGTGATTATACATATTTTGTCACTGGAAATGAAGGAACATTTCCTTTAAGTTGTAAAATTGAAAGCTCACAGTGTTCTTTAATCTTCCTAAACCTCATTAACTTGCTGCTATGATATCTCATGAGTTTTGCATATGAGTTGCGAAGGGTCAGTTTACACCGGTAGGAATACATTTCGCTTTTATACCTTACACAAGTAGGAGTGCAGGATGCTCGACTTGTTTGTGGATAGGCATCCTCTGCAGATAGTACTCATTCCTGTTGAGATACTGCAAGGGCTGTAGAATACAGACTTCATCGATTTCAGGCGAGACCAGTGACTTTATTAGGTCATCCATTTATGTGCAGCTGAGAGCCATTCATGTGAGGGATCCAAGGAATTTTTGTTATCTGCAGAGTGGGCTCCTGATAAGATTGTTCTGTAGCAAATGGGATTAAGTATAAAGAGATTATCCATGAAGCTGTCTGCTGACTCTTCTGGAGAAAGACAGTACTTCCTAAGAAACCAATCAATCTGACAACCAGCGTTTCCGGTAAGGGTATTTATATCTCATGGACTGAAGGACAGATTGAAATGATCTCATTTCACATAGTATCCTACTTCAATAAGGTTTTTGTTATTCTGAAGCCAAGAGCCATCTACTAGAGCCATTGCATTCAAGCCTCCTTACAGTGTCCAGCATTTATAACGGTCAGTGCTGCTCTGAAACTCATCAGGTGAGTTGTCGCCATGCTTTGGAACTTCTGTAGCTTTCTCTAATTTTCTTTTCATTAATTTTCTGATGGAAAAACTTGGATCTTGCACCTTTTACATCCTTTGCAGGCACCTTTATGTTGTTACTGTTATAGCTCCATGCCATCCAAATCCCATTTCCACTAGCAACAATCCCATATAAAAAAATCTTTTATTCAAAGGCAAAAATTGTAAAACTGGATTGAGGTTGAGAGAATATATCAGTAATTTAGGGCAAAATACATTCCCTACCTGCTGTCGTTATCCCGGACAGAAGCGTTATAAACCCAGAAATTCAGAGCTAAAGTTAAACTTAAAAGAAACCTAAACATGTAAGGTATAGAAATGCACAGTTAGGCACCCAAAGACCCTGGACTCCATTGTAGTGACACAATTGCAATAACTGTATGATTAGTGTTCATAGTCCCAGAGTACGTTATGTTGATTTTTAAAGACACTTTCGAATTTTTCTTGTTCCACATAAAATCTCTTATTTCAGAGAAACTCAGAAAGAACTGCCCTCTTTCAAAATGGCCATGATTTCTTATTTGTTCTCAATTGAACTGAAGCCACGGACTGTCCTTAGGGAAGATGGCAATGCCCTAGGCCAGAGGTTCTCAAACGGTGGTCCGCGGATCACCAGTGGTCCAAGAGCTCCGTTCAGGTGGTCTGCGGATAGTTCCCTCTAAGGTGCGCACCTGGGCGGCCACACACGAGAGAGTGAAGGGCCACCCACCTAATTAGTGGAGGCGTGGCTCCGCTATTTAAGTGCCCGGACCCTGGAGAAGATGCACATGTAAGGTGAGATGGTGGCCTTGGGGAGAAGAGGGGGTACGTTGGAAGGGGCAATGGGGTGAGAAGAGGGGGTGGGGGGAATTTTGGGACATGCAGGGCTGCGGTGGCCAGAGAAAGAGGCGTCTTTCCCCAGCTCCAGGGCTGCAGCTGCTGGAGAAAGACAGCCCTCCTTCCTAGCCTCAGCTCTGTGGCTGCTGTGGCGGTGGGGGAGAGAGGGAGAACCCCCCCCCCGCCGCCTTCCCAGCCCCAGCTTGGGCTGCCTCAGTGGGGGAGAGAAGGAGAGACACCCCTCCTTCTTCCTAGCCCCAGCTGGGAGTTGTGTGCTTTTATTTGTAGAACAAAAAAATTTTAATTATTGGGTTTTTATATATAGCGCTTTTATCCAAAGCGCTTTACAATAGTTAGCTAACGGTACAAACAACATTTGGAAAGATCATTAAGCGGTCCGCTGAGAACCTCAGCAATTTTCAAGTGGTCCGTGGAAAAAAAAAGTTTTAGAACCACTGCCCTAGGCTGATATGAGATAAAAGGACCCATTTTAACTCATTAACAGCTATACTTGTAAATTCTTAGAAAATTCACTCAATGCACAGACCGTAAGTGCTGTATACCTGGGGAAGATGCATTGTTATGTATGAAAGATATAAAGAGTTTCAATGGTGCTCTAAGTGTAAAACTCAATTCAACCTTAACTCTTGTGCCTCCAGAATATACTTTACTCTGCAAATGGAAAAAAATCAGTTCCTCTGTCTTTTGTGGACACCCCTGTCTCAATCACCTGTGTTGATAACCTAATACAACTCCTTTTCTGGGAACCACCCATATCTCCTGAATTCCTCGTTTGGAATAGTGAAACCCAATGTCTATAAAAATGCTGCTTCTTAGACTCTGCCAAACTATGCATGAACGATTTGTACTAATATTTCTGTTCTGTCTCTGCAATAACCTTTATGCTGCACTCATATCTGAGCACCTTGTTGCAGATGAGGAAATTGCAGTAGAGGTGAAGCAAGTTCCCCAAGGTCACACAGAGGGTTAGTAGTAGAACTGGGAACTCTCTGACACCCAGTCCTAAGCACTACCTCCTGCAGCACACCGCCTCCCTTGCTGAGCTGCAACACAGATATGTGAAAGATCTTTTGTCATAACAAGAATATTTTGGGTGGGTTTTTTCTATTTACCGTATATACTCGTTCATAAGCTGAATATTGTTGGTAAAAAAGTGACGCATCAAAAAGCGAGGGTCAGCTTATAAATGGGTCTATGCCAAAATCTGATGATTTTAAACTTTATGGAATCATTGAATTGAATATCTAATACATTGTTGTTTTGTTTACCTGGAGCATCTGCAAGCATGGAGCCCCTCAGTTCCTTGTGGCCGCTGTTCCCAGCCAATGGGAGCTGTGGGAAGTGCCACTTCCTGCAGCTCCCATTGGCTGGGAATGGCAAACTGCAGCCACTGGGAGCTGAGGGGCTCCGTGCCTGTGAATGCTCCAGGTAAACAAAACATCCAGGCCTGCTAGCGGCTTACCCTAACGGGCCAGGAGCCAAAGTTTGCCAACCACTGAAATACAGGGTCGGCTTATGAAAGGGTCATAATGTTTTTGCTATTTTTACCTAACCATCTTGGGGGGGTCAGCTTATAAACGAACGGGCTAATAAACAAGTATATACTTCTTCAGCACAAAAACTCTCAGATGTTCTCCTCCTGTCTTACCTGCACTGGGATGTTTTAAAGCTATTAAACATGTTTTATTACCCTGGTCTCTCTGAATTTAACTTCAGTTCTCTCTCTTTCTAGTGCTAATCACATTAGTCATTACCACGTACAGCTGAATTGTGCTAGGATGCTGTTATGCACATAGGGAATGAGCCATATGTCATCTGGCTATTGTAGCACCAAGGACTCTCCAAAGTGCTATGGCAAGTTTGGTCTTGTGCAGCAGAGGCTGTAATAGATGGCCTAGCCTGCAGCTTTCACCTTTTGGCCACTAGCTGCTGCATTGCTGAACTGGCTGTTCAGGTAGCAGCAACCCAAGCTAGGGAGTGGCAGGGCGTAAAATATAAATGGAAGTTGTACTGACATTTTGCATTATCCTCACAGGACAGGGGCTGTCTCTTTGTGTCTTGTACCGGGGCTGAGTAGATTGTCAGTGTTCACACAGTAAAGTGAAGTAGTCTGTTATGCTTAGTCAGAGGCAACCCTGAAGATTTAAGAGCCCTGTCCCCCCCCCCCGAACTCCTGAGGGGCATCTGGCATGACATGATAAGGGCCTGCTCTTACTAGACTCAATAGGACAAACTCTGACTTCAGTGGGGCAGGAGCAGACCCTAACTGAAGCCCAAATGGGGTCCATCAAAACAGCAGGATTACCCCAACATGCTGGTACAATTCCCATCGGTGATGCATCTTGCAGTCACGATGCTGCAGGAGCGTGTGGGCTAAAGAGATCAATTCTTTGTGGTCTGTTTTTAATATTTGTGTAGCTACAGTTAGCTCCTTCGGGGCTCCTTAGTCCTTTTTTCCTTACTGTCTAGGGTAACTGGGGGAAACTTTCTCACTGTATTCAACACCCTTTGTTTCCCTTGGTTCCAATGCTTTTCTGTAGTGTACAGTTGCATTAGGCTACAGTTCCTTCTGACCATGACATGCATGCCTGGTGCACAGAAGGTTGCAGGGCTGCTACTAGCGGGTCAGAGTTCTCCATCATACAAGAGCTGTGTTCTCTTTAAGATACCTTAACGCACAGCCAGGTACGGCTGTTACTACCTCGGGTGAGGTATGTTACACATGGCGCCGGAGGTGTGTGCGGTTTTTCCCCAGTTCCCACCTTCTTTCTCATCCCAATGCTCCCTGCTCCCTCCATAGCTGTACCCTCCTTGGCCTTTCTTCTCTGCTCTGTTGCTCCCCATCCCTTTTATTGCTGCTCTTTTCCTTCTCTCTCCAGGTATTCCCTCCACTTCAGTCCTTGGGGGAAGGGCATTTTTTTACTCCCCCTTCACATCTAAGGAACTGAGGCAAATGCCTTTGCCTCCCCAGCTAAGGGGAGACGCCAAGGAGAAAATGGCCTCCTTTGCATTTATTCTCACTCTGTGTGTGGAGTGCAGGGGTGGGCCTGTGCTGACGGGCTTTCTGCTCCTCCCTATGGGAGTGGGAAAATCTGAGGAGAGGGGGCAATCTAGATCTCTCTGCCCCCCCCTCAGGTGGAAGGAGGAGGAGGGGAGGCCATATCGACTTGAATAGCTGAAATGTTTCTCTGTGTAAATATAGCATCCAGTTACACCTTCACCCAAACAAATGCCCATTGTTCCAACTGCAACTTTATTTTATTGGGAGGCAGGGAAGGGGGGATAGTAGTTTTGTTCTCCCCCCCGCCCCCCACCATTTTGATTTAACAAAAATGTTGAGAATAGCTCCAGTTCTGAAAAGGGAATTGATTTGACCACTTTAATAAATGCCCCCTTGTGGTCACAGAGAGGCCCATTTGTAGCTTCAACCAGACTGTAAGAAAAATGTGTGTATGAGATTAGCTGCTTTCTTAAACTCAAAAGAGCTATTAACTGTGGTTACAGAGGCCTGGTCTGAGAGAGTTTAAAGCAGGGCAGCGTTAGCAGATTCAGATCAGACTCATAAAATGACGTTTAGCATGTGCAAGTATAACCTTCTCCTGGAAAAAGTTAAAAAAACGAAACAACTGATCTCTTCCTGAAGTTTTTCTCTATGCCAACAGCTGCACTGTTTCCTCTTCTAAGCCCATATGCAGTAGTAAAGTTAGCATAAAAAATATCTAAGATGATAAACATTTATCTCTTTTTACTTAGTATTTAGTCTGGTGTCTAACAATGGGTCAGAATTGTATGATTGAAGTTAGCTGTTGAACAGTGTGGAGCTCTTGAAATCCATGAGTATTTTAGAATTTCTGCAGAGGTAGTTAAATGAGTAACAGTCACATCCGACACCTGAAAAAGAGAACCAAGCAGCTGATCCAGCCTTCTTATCTCAAGTGTCCCTTGACTCTTTATTCTCTCTAGCTGTAGCTCACCTCTTTTTCACCTTCTCTTAACATGCTACATCATCTGGCCGGTCCTCAATAAACCTATTCTTATAGTTTCATGACCTTCCATTTTAGGATTTATCTTTAAATGTTGGACAGAACAATGTGCTAGAGTGAGTTTGGAAAAGTGAGTCTCTTCTCCCTGATAGTTCTTAAATTGTATACACTGTTTTAGTAGGATTTCTGCTATCTGGTGGCTTTACTATGTACTGATTGTTCTGGGGAAGTGCAGTCTTTAGTTTTACCTTTTTTTAAAAAAAAATCTGTCTTTTCCAACCAAAATGGAGAAAAAGGGGATCTAGTGGAGAAATAGGAATTAAAGCCTAATCAATGTGGCTCTTGATTAAAAGCAGGTAAGGAGGTGTCTGGCTAAACAGAATTAGGAAATGAACTTTACTAAACTGCTGGCAAATGTAGTTGAAAAATTATGGCGATTTGGGATGTAGTCAAAGGATTTGAGGAAAAGACGTGGTACTGATTATTTAGGATGAAAGTCCTGGCAATTCCTTACCATTAACTTCAGTGAACTTTGGCATAGCCTAGGTAAACTATTGTGATTGGCATCTTTCAGTGTTCTGCACATGGGATTGTGAAACAGGAACTTCTGGTATCCAATTCGAGCTCATATACTGACTCCCTCTCTAGATTTGGGTAAGACCCTTAACTTCTGTGGTGGAAATTTCCAGGGGCAGGTTTATATATGTATGAGGTACCATATATAAACGTGCCCCTGGAAATTTCCACCACTTGCATCTGAAGAAGTGGGTATTCACCCACGAAAGCTCATGCTGCAAAACGTCTGTTAGTCTATAAGGTGCCACAGGATTCTTTGCTGCTTTTACAGATCCAGACTAACACGGCTATCCCTCTGATACTTAACTTCTGTGCTTATTTCCCCATTTGGAAAATGCGGATAATTCAGAACACCCCAGGACACGGTTAGGTGAGTCACTTTTAGCTAATATTTGCAAAGGAAGTTGAAGGTAAATAGCATAGTGTAAGTGCTAAGAATGTTCACGGTTGGGTAGATGGAATACCTGCTGGCTTAGGTCTGCGTGAGACTCCATGTAAACAAATCTAGGAAAAAGGAAAGGATTGCAGGCTCCAATTTCTGTATTCATTCTAATGCCTTATGGGATGGAGGTGACACAGCATACCATAGATGCTGCTAGAGGGGAACATTAAACCAAAATCAACTTTGCGATGGAGTGTCGAGTCTTCTGTTTGAAGTCTATAACTGAGAGACGATGAATTACCTTTTTTATGTCTGTACAGCACCTAGTGCAAAGGGGCTCCACCATTTAATGGAAATAATAATAAAGTAGGTTGCATATTATAGTATTACCAACCTCAAATGTTTAAATATCATGAGATTGGCCAAATTCTGCTCGCTCTTCAAAGTATGGCGCAGTGAGGTTCTGCAGTATTCAGGGGGACAGGTTCTTCCTTTCAGCTTGCAATGCACAATGGTCAAAACCACCTTGGACCTTCCATTCTATTTCCTCCCATCACTCCTATGCAGAGGGGGTTGGGTGATAGATTTGTAGATTCTCCCTGGCTCCATTTCTGCGCTTCAGACAACTACTCCTACCCTCTCATTCAGCCAACTCTGCAGTGTTAAGGACTTCCCATTCTATCCCCCCCTCCCTAAAGGGATAAGAGAGCAGAACTGACCCTGGGCTATGTGTCAAGGAAGTCACAAAAAAGAAGCTATAAACCATGAGAGGTTAATTGCCACCACAACATTGTATTTTCTTTTGACTGAATAAAGCAGGCCACACTTCTGTCAAACTGCATTTGTGGTATTACCTCAATTCCTTTCTTGCTACCAATCCTTGTCACCCTGCAGTACTGAACCTAACAGAGCCTATTAAAAAAATACTCCATTCATAATGGGCCAAAGGTCTTACTCCTGGAAGGCACGCTTATGGTAATCAGAAATTGCCCTTGAAGCCCAGGTACTCCAGTACATGCACATCTCTATAAAACACAGTGAGTGATGCTAATCATTTACAAGTGAACAGCTTGGGGCAAAGTTAAGTGATTAATGACCTAACAGTTATGACTTTGACACTAGACAATTGCTTCCAAGGTGTTCATACAGCTGTTGGAGGTGTGGTGGGGATAATTTGTCCCATTGATGACTATATCTTCCCACAGCAAAATCGAGGGCACAGTTTTACTGCTTGATAATTATTATTAAAAAGGTAGGTACTGATTCTGCTCTGAGCTTCAGATGGATGCAGGGACCTGCCTGAGTGCATCAGCTGCTTTCCCCAAGCAGAAGGTTCTAGCTAGAGATCAACATTAGCATGAACAAGCTGTGTAAAAAAAACACTGATTCCAGATATACAAATTAAACAGTTTATTTATTAACTATTTCTCTTCCTTCAAGCAAGGATCAACTCTTTCATCTTCTAATCAAGCTTAATTAGCACTTACAGTGTAAAGCTTTTAGTTTTTCCCAAGGAAAGTGATTTAATAGTTACCCTAAGTAAGGCTTTATCATTTCAATAACAGCAGAAATATTTAATCATCCGACTTAAAGGACAACATGTATCTTGCTGCAATACAGGAAGCTGTAGGCTGCTATAAATAGCCGTGATGCTACAAACAATAAGCCTTATCCAAAGCCCATTAAAGCCAATGGAAAGATTCCCAGTGGCTGTAGAGGGCTTTGGATCACGATCTGTATCCTTCCAAAATAGAGAAATGGGGCTAAATTCTGTTCTTAGTTGCCAACATAAATTCAATAGAATTTGCCAAACTATTAGTAGTCAGCAATTTTACAAATTTAGTGCCTTTTTCCACTCATGAATTATTTGCAAACAACAGACTGACTCATGAATTTGTACATTATTCAGATGCCAGTGTATTTCAGCTCATGGATTGCTCATGAACTGTTCACTGTGCTTTGAGTATTTGCTGTTGCTGATTCACTATTTGTGCTCTGTGACTGAGGTCACCAAAAGCCCAGGATAGTGTTTCAATTCCCTGATTAAATGACTGAAACCCAAAGACTTTTCAAGATGGCAGCACGAAACACTTTCACCAAGGCTACTTGTGAAAGTACATACTGTTCTGCAGTGTTTGCACAGCTCTAGTATGGAGTAAAGCCATAGGGCGCATCACTGCGGGTATAAATTGGCATAGCTCAGCTGAACTCAACTGAGGAGCTGTTCCATTGACTTCAATGGTTTCATTTCAGATTTATACAGACATGAGAGAAGAATTTGGACCATACTCCCCAATAAGACAAAAATGAATGAATTTATGCATAACCATGCCTACCTCAAAAGTCAAAGTATAGTCATTCAACTTTAGCCACTGTATAACATGTGGTTTAGTAACAAGAATTAATCAATTCCAAGAACTGAAAAACTATAACAGTGCACCAAAACAATGATCCAGGAATATACTAATTGCACCTGGATATCCTTGTTTTAAAGCCAGCTGGGAACAAAGAGAAAAGTTTTCTAGAATTAACTTTCTCAAAGAGTCTCCAGTGGGGAGTTCCAAAAGCGTGAAAAAATGTATTTGTGATATTCCCATCAACCTGCTTGTCAGAGATGATTTTCCAGCCCTGTTCATAGAATCATAGAATCTCAGGGTTGGAAGGGACCTCAGGAGGTCATCTAGTCCAACCCCCTGCTCAAAGCAGGACCAAACCCAACTAAATCTGTTGGTTTGTCTCACCCAGGAACTCAGATAAGCAACAAGAGCAAGTCAGAGCACAGTTTCCCGTACAACTCCAATGAGACTATGGGGCCGTTCGTGCTCTAGTCTCTGGGTTCTCCTCTCTGCTACCTTGTTTTCTGATGTAGTGAAAGTACTCAGATCACCGCAGCTCTCCAGGTGCAGCATCCCTGGGTGTCTTCTAAATGGGAGTGTATGTGTCCTTGATGTAGATGGCTGAGCTGGAGTCATAACCTTCAAAGAAATGGAAAAGAGTTAAAATTCATTTCTTTTGGTTTCTCAGTTGTTGCTTTTAAAAATATATTCTACTGAAGTCACCCCTGGCCCAACTTCCTGGGGGTAGGAAGCTGTAAGCTGTAGCTTTCTCTAATATTTCTCAGATAACCATGTGTACTTTTCAAGTACATAAAAGGTTGTTACAAGGAGGATGGAGAAAAATTGTTCTTCTTAATCTCTGAGGATAGGACAAGAAGCAATGGGCTTAAATTGCAGCAAGGGCGGTTTAGGTTGGACATTAAGAAAAATTCCCTAACTGTCAGAGTGGTTAAGCACTTGCCTAGGGAGCTTGTGGAATCTCCATCATTGGGGATTTTTAAGAGCAGGTTGGACAAACACCTTTCAGGGAGGGTCTAGATAATACTTGGTCCTGCAGGAGACTGGACTAGATGACCTCTCGAGGTCCCTTCCCATTCTGATTCTATGCCAGACTTGCTGACAGTTCATTAATGTATATCATGATGTGGCAGGGACTACATTGAAAAGCGTACATAGGCCCCATCACTGATGGGGCTTGGGCCATGGGGATGGGAACATCTTCCGCCCCACTTCCCACAGCATGTGTGCAGGATTAGAGCATTTTCACTCCTGGTCTCCCCCCCAAAAAAATTTCAAAACATAGGTGTCCTGATATTAACTCACCCATAGTGCAAGATAATGTTCAGTAATGGTCCAAGAGTGATTATTTGCCACTTTTCTTTATTTCTAGCCTTCCTTTCTTACAAACGCTATCACTTCTACCACCAGCTAGCTTTCAGACCAGCTCTGAGAAGGATGATCTGGTCTGAAAGACCCATTCTTATGTAAAGATTTAAAGCTGCAAGAAACCTTTGTAAAGAAAACTTCCTAGTTTCACAATTTTGGCTACTTCTGCCGAGTTTCTCAAACCTTTCCTTGAACTTGAGCCAAGTTATGGCTCTGGGTGAAACCATCAGCCACGTATCAGCTTCAAAATGAAGCTAAGGAAATTTCTAAAACACAAAGTGAAATGCTTAGGGCAAGAACCCAGGCAAACCAAAGAGCTGCATAAACCCCGTGTGATCTATAACCATTGACTTGCCCACCATTTTAATAAAGAATCACTTGTGCTGTAGATCCATCAACCTTAACACTCTGTGTCTCCACGGTACCCAAGGCATTTCATGAGAAAGTCTCTGGTCTGTATGTGGATTGTATCAAATTATACTAAAAATTTCTGGGTGCTCATCCTGTTACTATAAAGATGTGTTCCGCACTGTCTGCTTTTCCTCTAGGTTACTTTGTATTTAGTTCAAGATTCCCTGAATAAATAACAGAGAGAGGTCACTTCTGGTAGGGTTTTATATCATGTATTTCTTGAGTAATTCTCTACCTGATTGCCAGAAGTTACAATACACAGCTGCTCCCCTGAGAATAAAGGATAGAGGGAAAGAAAGATAGTCTTGAGGCAGAAGCCAGGGAGTCAGGAGATTGTTTTATGCCTTTCTTGGCCCTAGACATTTTGTTATGACTCCATGTGCCTTGTCAGCATGTCTTTTGAAACTGAAGCGTGCTGATTGTTGATGTTGGACTAGTACAGATTTATGTGCACAATTTCAGGGGGGAGGGGAGGAGGCGGCAGGTGATTTGATAGCTACCCCATTAGGTTTCTCACAGGCTCTGTTTCACAGACCTGCAGCAGCCCTCTTCTCTCACTGACTGGGAGGAGTTAGCCTTCTATGCTGTGGATCAGTGAGGCTGCAGTATATGCTCAGCAGCAGTCTTTGCCATTTCTGACAGCCCTGGAACTCAGAAAGGAGTGCCACATATACCTGGCCTTGGAAGGGCTGTGACTGGTAGGGAGGAACCAGGCCAAACCACCTTGGGGTGCTCACCAGAGGGGCAGACTACTACCCTATATTATCTAAAACTGGGACAGCAGGGCAGTGACTGCTTTGGAAAGTAAGGGAGTTTGCTTACAAGTCTCCCTCTCTAGGTGTCTGTTTTGGTTCTGTGATAAAGGCTGAGTAATAGAGTCCACACCCTCCTTAAAACTCTCCTTTTCTGTGATGCTTATAAAAAAAACTTGACAGTGGTAAAGCTGTTGTGCAGAAAGCACTGCTTACCATACTGCCCAATATTGGCTCATTGTTCCTTGTACTCCCGCCTCTGTCAGTATCCACCTGTTGTCTCTTGCCTTACACTTAGATTAGAAGCTCTCTGGGGCAGGGACTGTCTTTTTGTTCTGCGTTTGTACGGCACTTAGCACAGTGGGGTCCTGGACCATGACTCGGACTCCTAGGGGCTATGGTAATACAGATAAATACAAATCATTTTGGAAAGCTGCTGACAGTTCCAGCCCTGGTTGAGGACTTGGGGAAATAAGGATGAGTCTGGGCCTCTTTTTATAATGCAGACGTATTTTTGCATAATGTGATTTGCAGCCGAGTTGTAAAATACAAATAAAGTCAATGTGAATTAGCCCACTGGCTTTAAAAATGGCACTGGAGTTCCAGGAAGGTGTAGCAGAAAGCTCGCACTAGAAACAACTGATTATAGAGAAACTAAGAGGCTTAACTATTTTACAGTAACTTGTAAAACATGAAGGTAACAGATATTTTAGTTATGTTCTTAGATGGTGGCAGTAATTAACATTTTTATGTCTTCACTACATTCAATTAGCTCTGGACACATACCACACGATTTTTTTTTTGCGATGCAGTAATAAATTATAATTGCAATTTACTCTGTTTTATAATCTTCTACAACCTTTTTTCTATGTGAAGTATATTATTTCTCATGTCTCTTTGTAGTCCATGTTTCTGCCACAAGGGATTTTGCCCTGTTTTTGGGGGTGGGGAGGAGGCTAATATTCATCTGCCTCTTAATTTTATGTATGCATGGTGTTCACACTATTTTGAGAAATGTTTTCTTGTTCCACTTCCCCTCCCCTGAATCTTGGTTAGCTCTGTGTTTTGCAAATGTACTTTAGATACATCACTGCTTGGCGTCTCATTCTTTCCCAGAACCAACGTGACATACCAGCAAACCCTGCTAGAGGCCAAACTCTGACTCTTGCTGCTATCCAGAGAATGCAGCTGTAAACTGTACCAGTGTTTTGTGTGCTAGAGAAGCCAATTAACAAAGTGAGGAAATATTTAGGTCTCCGGTTCATCCCAACTACAATAATAAGCTACCTGCTCCAGGAAGCTGGCGCTGGTGATGGCTTCCTCCATGTGTTCTTCGTCTGACTTTAGAACAGATTTGATATTTTCCACCAGTTCGTGTATGTCAGGGGTCATACTGCAGGAGGACTGCTCTAGGAACCTTGCCACGAGCAGCTTAGTGTCTATATATGACTTGTAGTCTACCAAAGACCGGGGTCTTGCTCTCAAAGCTCTCGCTCTCAAACCTTTTCGCAAAATGACAGTGGCCAGTTTTGGTTTTAATTCAGTCTGAGTTGCAGCTTCACAGCTTAGTACCGGACCTGAAGGCAAAAACAAAATAATCAAAGCCCATTTACTTTACCTGGGCAGTTGAAAAAACAATGTCAAAATGAGATGTCAGCACTGACAGTAATTCAGCACTGATACATTGCACAATGTGACATCATGGTAACTAGTGAAATTTAATTATTGCCATGCTAGCACCAGTGGTAACATGCATCAATTCCCCCCTCCACCCCAGATATATATTTGTGCTTTGTGTCAAATTTACTCCAGGTAGAGAATGCACATTAGAGTGAGAGAAAAATGCACAGGGAAGAAAAAGAAATATCTCTGGGCCTGCAACCAGGTGACAGGGATCAGGGCCACATTGTAGCTGCTCCAAGCCCATACTCCAGCCTGTGGGTCGTGTCCTTCTGTCATTTTCTTAAGGCTGCAGACCCCTCTTTTCTCTCCTAGTTATCGCTCTGGCAGCTACAGTTCCCAGCATGCCCTGAGAGGAGAGGGTGGCACGCAGGAAACTCTATGCAACCTGGGACTGATCATCAGGCTGTTTCTCCCTCTGGATCCTTGGGCTCTGGAGAGTGGAGGGGGACAGGTGGCTGGCAAGGGGGGGCTCTGCAGCTGGGCTCTGGGGGGGAATGGGGTGTGGGTATCTGGGCTGGGGGGCCCCCATGGTTGGACTCTGGGAAGGAGCGGGGTTTGGGTGTATTTGCTGGGGAGGCCCTGCAGGTGGGCTCTGGGGGGAGGAGGTGCGGAGGTCTGGCCCCAGAGGTGGTCTCTGGGGGTGGGGGGAAGGGAGCAGAGAAATAGGAACTGGGTTGTCACAGGGGTTTCTTTAACTCTACTCCTGGGAGAAATTTTGTGTGTCTCTGTATTGTTACAGACATACTTGCTGACAGGTATTTTGAAATAAATTAATTGAAACTGGGTGATTATGTATTGTTATTTTGACAAATCAAATTTGCAGAATTTTTGAGAAGTTTAAAATATTCTGAGCAGAATTTTTAATTTTTGGGGGCAGAATGCCCCCAAGAGTAGCATGTTAATGGGCTGTGCCTGTCAACATGAAACAAGCTCTGACTGTTTTTAAAGAAAGAGGGCTTCTATAAGCCTTATAACATTAATTCTACTCTGTACGACATAGGAATCATGGGACAAAGCTTGTTTGCACAGTGAGTAGATGCATAGCAAGCCAAGGTGTGAATCTACAGTGCACTAGTTTGCCAGACAGTAACTCACCAGGGTGGACCCTGCTATAGCAGCGTGAAAGTTGTAGTATACTAAGCTGCAGTCTGGCACTTACACTGTGCTGTAGCAGGGGCCACATGGTGGGTTACTGCACAGCAAGCTGGTGCATTTACCGTGCAGTAATTTACCAGGTAGACAAATCCACAGATTAACTAAGCTGTTGCAGTCTCTACACCAAAGGTCCTTCATGGGATCTAAGTACTGTTCAGGGCCTGTATGATCTCTTCTAAACTACAGTGATTTTCACAATTGGTGAATAGTAGTTCCCCTTTCTAACATAAGTACCACTGATTTTTTCCCCACTCCCACTGTATTCTGATACCACTAAGACATTGCAGCTGTTCATTTTGACAAATGTATGGAAAAGAAAGCAACCTGAGGCCAGGCATAAGCAGACAGATAACTAATGCCAATACATTCATAGCTCCTTTGTTTATTTTAGGTACTCCTGCAAGCTACATTGTACCTTTCATGTTCTAATGCATTCTGTGGTTTCTTCTTGGGTAATAATAATCATTGATCAGGAAGATTGCTTATGACCCATCCAGATTTTTTGTTAAAAAACAACCATACATCCTGTTGTTGTTTTTTTAATTTACTGAAGATTCCATTCCCACTGACTTCGGGAGAACTTAACAGGGGAAAAAAAATCTATTCCAAGGCATGTTGTGTAAATAAACATTGTTACTACTGTGTTTTGATGATGAGAAAAGCACCCCCGGGTTAATAAAGCAGCTCTATAATGTGAGCATTATGCCAGGGATAACAATAATTCCAGGAGGAACTCCGGTACCTCTCATCAAGGGAGCTCAAACTAAATGGAAGTGACTTCCCTAGTTAGTGCAGCAGCTGACCTCCATCTCTGCAGCAGCTGAGTACTTCACTTTCAGGTGGTTCAAGGCCACACTGTATAGAAACAATTACAAACTAGGTTCCTGATGGCGTGGCTTTATGTGCAGCACAGAGTATCCCCTGCTTCCACCATATCTAATCTGCTATTAATAGATGACTGTTTCATGCCATTTAACCATTGCTTCAGGAGCACTGTGAAAGAAGGGGAGGAGGAAAAAGGATGGAATGGAAAAAATGCATGCAGGAGAAAAACATGAACCTGGGGGCGAAAGAGGATCAGATGAGAATATGCTGAATGCTATATAGACTGGTAAGTACAACACAGTGACAGGTTCCTTAAATGCTAAAGACAGACACAAATTGCAGTTATTTTATTATCCTAAGCAAGCATCAGTTATTAAAACCCACACATAATTTACTTTGTGAGACTTTAATATGCATCAGCAGCTCCTGGTAGAATTCCAGCAACCCAGACTGAAAGTTGGGAGGCTGTAGTTAGTGGGGAGTTTTAGACCTGCAAAGGGGAATGAGCTGTAGCAGCACATCCCAGAGCACCCAATCCTGCAGCAGATGACCATGGAAACAGTAGTGTCTCCTTAGGTTTGGGCAGGGCTGGATTTACACCTTACGCGCCCCTAGGCACAGCATCTTCAGCACGTGCCTACTGCGCCTAAGTGGAAATCCGGACCTGGGCTTGAGACCAGTGAGAATGTAGATGCTGTTAATGAAAGGGTACTGAGGTTATAAGGTGGGGAAGAGTGAGTGGGCAGGAGATGGTGGCTCAAAAATTGCTGACATCTCTGTGAAACAAAGTGCGTAAGATAGAACATGCTCATTAGATGCAATTATCACTTAAGTGAAAATAAATACACTGAAAGGGGAAAAACACCCAATATTTTTCCCTTTTTTACTAGTAGCTACAAATACCCAAAAAAACAGATGTAGAAGCTGAAAGTGCTAATACACGTCTTTGGAAGGGTGTGTACATGTTTGCTCTTAACTCATATACTTGTTTTCTTGTGGTCTCCCCAAAGCCTCTATATGATACATTCAACATCTGGCAGATTACTATATCAAATTCAAGGCACTGGCATAGTCTGACAAATACAGCCTTAAGAAAATTAGTGCAATGCATGATAGTGTTGACATAGCAAATTAATCACCTCTAGGTGGCAAGCCGTGTAGCACAGGGTCGCTTTTTGATCTCTTCCTCAGAGGGTTGAAGTCTCTCTTGCATGCAGGCTTTTGTTCTGCAGGCGCTGAGCTTGGATTTGAAGTTGAAAGGCTCTCTCTACTGGAAGAGTCAGGAATATCCCCACCTACTGCATAATAGGTAAAGATGAAGGAAAACAAACCAGAATAAACCAGTTATGAAATATCCTCCAGCAAATAACAGATTAAACTTGCACTTAAGGGACACATTAATGATTGCCATTGATCTCAATGGAAGATGCAAGGCTTGAAGAAAGAAAAATCCGAAGCCTGTACAACTCTAAAAATCTTCCTCATAGGCCTTGTCAAAAAAATGACCCACTTCTTACAAGCAGCAAAGAATCCTGTGGCACCTTATAGACTAACAGACGTTAAGACCAGAACATACTGGTCAGCACCCCTGGAAGATACCAAGATTCAAACCTTCTTAGAGAAAGAAAAAAAAATACTTAGATGAAGTCCTGCATTTCAGTGGCTATATCTGAATATGATGGCATTTGACGTATTGTGGGAAACCAGAGAACCCAATACTTGTGTTTACAGATCTGTATTAACAAGGCAGGCATTTGCACACCAGTTTGCTATGTTTTAAAATCCAGTTTCATATTCTCCTTAGTTAAGATACAGAGAGCCCAGGAAAATATTTTTGTTCATTCATTTTCTTTCCTTCTATTCAAACATCAGGTCCCCTGCTCCATGGACTCATATGCCACTATAATACAGACCATATGATTGTGACAGCAAGTGGTGCAATATATTATGTTGCAGAGAATTTGAAAGGGGATGCAGATGGATATTTTTCCTGGATGCTCATTTTGTAACCATCTCTGACAGCAATTGGTACCTTGCAAGGAAACAAAATATTCTTGTCTGTGTTGGGGAAGAGAGTAAATCTCTTTTTCAGAACGTGAGAAACGGTGGTTCATCACTTTGTCTGGATAATAGAAAAGCCACAGTGATTGAAATCACTGAAAAAGCAGGGGGGGTGTTTTTATTTGTTGACTGTAGCGTCTGGTCCAGTACTTGATTGCAGCCTAGGAAATCCAGATAACAGCAGGAAGCAATGAGGTGAAGCATAAAGGCAGTTATCAATCTGGAAAGCTGGAGTGGGGACAGCTCAAAAGCGAGAGACAACACAGTAACAAACTAGAGCAGACAAGGAATCAGGAAATGGGTAGAATAGAATCAAAGAGCCAAGCCCCTCCCTGGTGTAACTGAACTGAAGCCAGTGGAGTTACACTAACCTTTGAGTATTACAGTACAGTAATGATCCTACAATTTGCAAGAGTGTTACTGCGGTGAAATGTGTTTTAAATAAAGGCAGCGATTAATT
This sequence comes from Mauremys mutica, assembly GCF_020497125.1. NCBI lineage: Eukaryota > Metazoa > Chordata > Testudines > Geoemydidae > Mauremys > Mauremys mutica. Next base: position 91,174,717 of record NC_059077.1, on the reverse strand, counting down.
TGGTCTAGTGACTCTCTGATGTCTAGTTATCTGTAATCTTAGTTTCAACCGTCTAAATCCCCAAGGTAAAAAGATTACAGTAGCTAGAAGCTGGGATGACAGCAGAAGTATACTTGCTTCTAGGATTACATGGTGATGAAGGGTAACTGCCACATGTCATCAGCTGTCAATAAAGGGCTTGAGCCTGCTCTCGCAGCTATCAGTTGGTAAACTCCCATTTACGTCAGGAGGAGAAATCTCAGGCCCTATGGGCCAAATACACACTAGCTGGCCTATGAGTCGCTGCTGCCCCATCTGGCGATGCTTCACTGCTGCCTCGCTCAGAGGCTCTGCTGGGGGTGGGTAACTATTTCCACCAGGGGCTCCATAGCTGAAAGGGGAAGGGACAAATCCGTCTCGCTGGTGACGGCTGCCAGAGGAATGAACTGAATCAGCACATGCCCCAGCTGCCTTAACCATGCCCTCTTCCCTGCCAGTACCACCCACTTTTCTGACTGTGCTGAGTTTATATTGGAAGCAGCTACAGTATGGCAGGCATAAATGCAGCATTATGTCTATTTGTTCTCCTCCGACAACTGAGAGATCATACAAAATCATTCCACTCAGATTCTTTCATGAAACTAGCAAACCTCATTAGATTACATCTTCCTCTGTCTGCACAACAATAAAGAGAAGGAAGGTTACCCTAAAGCACAGGCCCCCACCCCTGGAATTGACACCTTTCTTTATCAAGACAGGCAGGCACAGATCCTCGGTGGTATTTAGGCAGAGTTATGGGAGTTACGTGCCTAAATACCTTTGATCTGGGCCTCAGTTTCCTGTAGTATCAGAACTTACAGACATTCTGAGGTTTAAATGGCCAAGACACACTAATACTCACAGAACCATGCAGATTAGAACATGTGCATGTGACTACAAATGTACTGGGTCTTACAAAGTGGATTTGAAATATTAGCAAGAAGTTGATTACAGCTTCTTTTCCGGAAACACTGCAGGCAACACACAGAATGATCTTTCATGTAATGTATGCCAATTGCCTATACTTAAGGCTACGATTTTGTCATGAGTATTTTTAGTAAAAGTCATGGCTGGGTCACGGGCAATAAACAAAACAAAAAAAAATCTCGGAAACTGTGACCTTTCCCTGACTTTTACTAAAAACATCCCTGACAAAATGGGGAGGGAGGAGGGTCCAGCATCCTGTCCCCCCCCCCGCAGCAGCTGGGAGCGGCAGGGACCCTGTTGCCCAGTGGCTGGGAGGGGTCCCCCACTGCCCGCGGTGGCAGAGGAGCTGGAGGGGGGGCCCCCTGCCCTGGCCACTGAGCAGCTCCAGGGTCACTCTGCTGCAGCTGCTGGTAGCTGGGAACTGCAGGGGGTTGGGGGGACGCTGCCAGCGGCAGGAGCAGCTGGGGAGATGCGGGGGGGGGGAAGCTCTGGGGTTCCCTCTGTTGCTGCCACAGGCTGGGAGCCATGGGGAGGGGCTGGCTGCTCGCGGACGCTAAGCAGCTGTAGGGGGGGCCCCCTGCCAGTGGTGACAGCACCTGGGGAGCTGGGGGAGGCCACTGCGGCTACTGAGCGGTTCTGGGGTCCCTCTGCTGCCGCTGGCAGGGAGCTGCGGGCGGGGGGGGGGTCCTGGCTGCCTGCGGCGGCTGAGCCACTGCAGCGGGGACCCCTGCCAGCAGCAGCGGCTGGGTAGCTCAGGGGTCGACAGTGGAGACGGCAGCCAATCAGTTGTGGGGGTCCTGCCACCTGCAACTGCAGGAGAGTCCTCCGCCGCTCACGGATGCTGGGCTGCTGCGGGGTCCCCCACTGCCGGCAGCAGCTGGTCAGCTGTGGGGCCCCCCAGTGTCACAAAGTCGCTGGAAGTCACGGATTCCGTGACGTCCATGACCTCCATGACATAATCTTGGCCTTACCTATACTATAGTCTTCTTGTGCTCTGTTCTCAGAGCTTGGTTGCTCATTATGCAATGAAGTTCCAAGATCCTCACTCAGTTCATACTCAGGCAACATGCCATTGGGAAGCAATAGGAGTTTGCCTATGTAAATACCTCAGGATTTAGCCTCATGCGTTCACTACCAATCTTTTGTATTTCTCTCTGTGCAGTTTGTCTCACTGCTACACAGCATGTCTTAGAAGAACAGAAGTGCTTGTTTTCAGAGGTTCCATACCGACTGGTACATTTATGTCTAGATAATACTTAGTCCTGCCTTGAGTGCAGGGGACTGGACCTCTCGAGGTCCCTTCAAGTCCTCTGATTCCAGTCCTCTGATTCCCACTGCTGATTGGATGTCAGCAAGGGGTGTAGATGAACTGGTACTGAATGTGGTTTAACTGCAAGTTAGACCAAGACAAACCACATCCAGAGTTGATTTAGTAAAACGAGGTTAAAACCTACTTAGAACAACCCTCAACCCTGGTTTTCTAAAACATTGTTAAATAGAGCTTGTCCTGGCCTATACTGTTGGTCCAGCCATGTTCAACTGCACCCCTTGCTCATGCTCATTGTCAGCAATGGGCAATTTTTCCAGTGCAGACCAAGCCAAAGAGGAAGTCCCAGTTTAGAGACACTGCACTGTAATGAGCCACAATGGGCTATACATACCACAGCAGTATCCGGACACCACCCATGCCATGGCACAGACAGGGGAACACTGAGGCTAGATATTTATAAAAAAGGAAAATGCTTTTCCACCACATTGCTCTCTAATTCAATTGCTAATCCTGGCTCACTCTCTAGTGTGTGGATAACAGCTAACTTGCCTGCATTTTAAAGAACATTAATTTTTTATGTGCCATTCTGTATCTGTAGGCTTGTAAATCTGTGCCTATCCTCAAAGCAATAAGCACATAGCAAGATATTGCTGCAGCTTTGTTCAGTTAGTTTTGGTGTGAAACTCTGGGCTAGATAGAACCTTTTTAAGCAATCCAAACTATCAGTCTAAGTTACCTTGAGAGACTTGTGTATCGTTTGGTTCTGGTGGCCCAACGACAGCTTCTGCCACATCTGGAATTTGGAATGCACCTCCCTGGCATACAAAATTAGCAACAGTAAAAACTGTTAATCTCTTTCCTTTGAAAAGTTCTCTTTGCACTTTACAAACATTTACCATGTAGAGACAGCAGCATCTACCACAGTGAAACCACAACAGCTTAACAGTGCACAGCAATGCTTTATAAAAATAATCACACACTGTACGTCTGTATTCCTCTGCAACAACCAGACTGATACATTTCTACAAATGACATCCATTGTCCAGTTCAGACAATATTATTATACAGTTGTTTTAGGACTAGATTATACCCTGCAGAGCTTCCTTGAAACATTTTCATGTGAGAAGAATTTAGGGCAGCAGTGAGGCTGTGGGTGAGGACTCCCAGCCCCACGGATCTCCAGGGAAAAGCCTATCCATTCCCACTGAGGAGCTGTCCCACCATGCTGCCCTTTAGGCCCCTTCCCTCTGGGTACACTGCCTTGCTTGTACATACCATTCCTTAGTGGGAAGGTTGCTGGTGTGGAACCTGAGTTACTACTGTTTCAAGCAGTGGCAACCATTGGTATCCCTAATTAGTGAGCAGGAATGTTGTGGAGAGCAGCTCCTCCCCATTCCACCCCCCCAGAAACCCCATGGTGCTACAACGCTGTGGAAGGGCCTTCAAAGGCTCTGGGGGAAGTGGGATCACGCAGCAGAGCTCGAACTCCCACCTCCACGTCTGCCCCTCTCCAGCCATGAGTTCACCGTTTCTGCTGTACTCTGCACGTATGAGCAGAGGATCGTTCTGTTCTGTTTGCCGATCACTATTTGCACGAGTAGTGGTACAGGTGTCAGGAACAATCACATTCAATTACTAGTGCTCAACACTCCAAGATCAGTTTAATTCACTCCTCCACAAGGCAAATCCTTTCCTTAGCCTGGTGCTTGCATTACAGAAGACTGCCACGAATGGCTGCAGAGTCATATTGACCTAAAAAGGAGCTACAGGAAGATGTGGACTTTGTTTCATTATAAGATGAGGAGGGCTGTGAGCAGCATACCCTGCTTTACATGAAAACAGCTGCTGTCACTAGCAAATATGCTAACAGCAATGAGGAGAAATATGTGAAAAGCTAATGGATTTATGTTTAGGAATGATCCATTTGAAAGTTGTATCCAGTTTTACTTGTGCTTAAAAAATGCCCCCCCACAAATGCTTAAGAATCCAAATGAGGGAAATGTCCACTGGATTTCCCACTATCTGCAAAAGTGAGTCTGGCAGACTTTACCTACTGATGTTTGCAGAGATACAAAATTATGTAACCCAAAGGTACTATCCTGCTGTTCTCAGATAGAAAACTACTAGATGTACAAATTCAGTTCTTCTAGCTCTCAGTTCAATCTTATCTCTGTAGTAAAGAAAGGTTGCTAGAATCCCATGGACTGTACCTGCTCACAACGGATCTGGCTCACCACAGCTTCATATGGAGGAGGGGGATCCAAAGGACAGAACACTTCAACTCCTTTCATTCTGGCTCCATAAATATGTGGTAATGGAATAACATCCGATCCAAGCATCCTAGGGAAAATAATTTTGTATTATTCTCCTCCTTCATGCAGCTTTCTACCTGCAAAAAGATATGATTAGCTAGAGAATTTCATTGGTTCTGTTGTGCAGGCTCACAGTAAAAGTTAATGAACTCAGAGACCAGCAAGAGATTTTTCCAGAATGCCATGGGAAACGAATGTCTGGGACTCACCCCTCCAGAATCTTCACAAGGACTTTGAAACAGCCAAAGAAGAGACTGCCCCAAGAGAATCCCTCTCAGTTTAATACTGAATCCATTTCATGCAGATATGAGAGTTTTGGGTCCAAACATTCAAAAATAATCCTCTCAGGTTGAGCATCCAAAAATGGGGGCAGCCAAAATTAGATCTCTGTGATCTGAATTTAATTCTAACTGAAGTCAATGGGAGTTCAGCAACTCTTAAAGGAGCTCATGACGACAAGCCTTAGATGTCTAAATACAGGCACACAAAAACTGGCACCAAGCTTAGGGTCTACTTTTGAAAAGTTAGGCCCTGAAACTAGTCAGTGAGTAGACACAGATATGATTGATGAATCCTATTAGCTCACTGTTGTCTTCGATGCAAGGAGATCCCAGTAACCCAAAAGTACAACAGAAATCTCGATCAGCCCTTCCCTCCTACATTTCCCTTAGAGATAGCTAAGCCAAAATAAGGGAGTGGAGCTCTGTTTTCTATGTCTGCTCAGTCTGTTGTTGTAAATGTTACTTTTTATTGCATGTTATTATCCTGCCATATTTAACATCTGAATAAACAAACACTAGTGACTGACATCTCAAGGGCTGGTTTCCTCACAAAGCACTGACTTTGAGAGTCACTGGGTTTTGAAATCTCCACTAAAACCCATATTTTCACTGACCTCCAACTGCTGTTCACATTTTCTATTTCCAGATTGTGGGAACATAATTTTATATCACATGCAATAGCTCACCCAAAAAAAAAAAAAAAAGGAGTTCAACAAGCATCCCCTATATGGTGCGTGGACAATAGAGTTTGTGCCTAAAACAAAACCAGAGCCCCCAAGTCCAGATCCAGTCCAAACTTTGTGGCTAGAGCTGTTCTAGCTGACTATGGCAGAGAAATATGCTGTATATTTGACACATCTCGCCCTAAATTTTGGGAGCCTGGTGGGAGGGGGGCGGCAGTGGGTTGTGTGGGACAGGTAGGGGATGAGAAATGTCTGTGAATGTGTTATTGAGGAAATCCAGATGAACTGGAGCAGGAATGGCAATGCCTAAAAATAATTGCAGAGGGGAAAAGAGGAACATAGTCAGCTGCTTGCAACATGGGAGGAGAAAGAAACTTAGGCATCAGTTGGTGAAGGTTCATGGTCAAGGAGATGAGAAGGAGGGAAAGAAAAGCAAGGTGGCTCCTTTGCCAAACCTTTATAAAACTAAAAAAGTTTGGGATCAGTTCACTTTGGGGAAAAGCATGAAGTTCAAGCTGGTTCTCATTTTAACCAAACTACTGCAGCCATCCCTAAAAATAATGAGTTGTCATTATGTTGAACAATGGAAGGGAACATTAAGAGGCTAATTTTACATGATCTCTGGGCAATTCTCAGGTATTCTATATGTACAATGAATCTGGGTATGTTTGTTTTAATATCACCCATGATAATGGAACGTGTGTCCCCTGTACATTTACTTCGTGTAAGGACAGGCCTTACTGAACCTTTCAGTTTTATTCTGAAACTAATCTAATCTTATCTAGTGAAGGTGTTCCTATTGTGTTTGTCAATATACAGTCTTGGATTCAACATTATGCAAAATTTTACTTGGGGACATAGGATTAAAAAAAGAATTCCTCTGTTTAATACTTAAGCAGTTCCCATGAATGCTGGGGGGCAGGTTCTGTGTGTCTGTTTTTTAGTTTGTTCATGATTTATTTATTTATTTTATTGTGGTGAGAGGAATTCAAATAGTAGTGACTCATGGAATTTGTTTCAGTTTAAGTGAGGAACTAGGATCACTATTCATCTAACCTTCTATTCTAGGCAATATTTCCCTGTCCATCAAGAGAGATTCCTTCTATTCTCCTTTATCAGCATTTGCATGACAGTACAAATGCCTGTCGTCACAGGACTTGCCCCAAGATTTTAGCGAGGTGGAGAAGCCATCAGACTATCTCAGTGAGAGCATCAAAGGTGGAAGACATTTACAGGTTAAGATGTTCATTTGCAGTAAAATCTTACGCTAAAAATCACAAGGCAGGGGTTGGTGTAGCTTTCTGAGTAGGGACTACATGAGGGTAGAAAAATACCGTAATAGTGTACTGGGCCCAGCACTTTTTTTGTATGGGAACCCCATGCTCATTAGGGCTGGTACACTCCTCCCAGACTATGACATAGTTCTCTACTGGTTGTGGCTTTAGAGCAAAAAGGTTTGGAACCTTTGTCATCTCCTTCCTCTAAAACAGTGGCTCTCAGCCAGGGGTACGTGGCTCTCAGCCAGGTCTTCCAGGAGGTACTCAACTCATCTAGATCAGTGCTTCTCAACCTGGGGGTTGCAGTCCCCAGTGAGGAATCACGGGCTAAGTTTATGGGGGTTGCAAGTGCAGTGCTGGCAATAGGGGTGACAAGCAGAGCAATTGCTCAGGGCCCCATGCCACAGGAGGCCATGCAAAGCTAAATTACATGCGGGCAAAGGCATTTCATTTGAACAGGAAGTGTCCTCAGTCTTTGCTGTTGGAGCTGTTCCACTTTATTTAACGACAATTTGGGGCAGCACAAATGTCAGGATAACACCTAAGTCCCTTAGTGCTAAGACAGAGGGGAGTTGAGACAGGGTCAACTTGTTCCATATTACAGGCAAACATCACTGTGACTGTAAGGGGGCTGAGAATGAGCATGACTCAGGCAAACAAGACTGAGACCAAAGAGGGGCTGTTCAGTTCAGTTACCACAGACACATTGGTAAGTCCCTGAGAATGGCCATGCTTTGTGAATGCCACAAGCACTGAGATCAGGGTGGGGAATGCAGAATAGTCACCATTCATGCATGCCAGAGCCTAACACCCAAAACCAGGGTGGGGAATTGAGAACAAGCAGTCTCAATTCATGCCCTAGACACACAGCCCTGAGACTGAGGGTTGGGGTGTCCAAATAGGTGTGTGAGAGGCATTCTGGAGCTCCCCTTTTCCCTGTGCTCCTGGGGGGAGAGGGGCAGAGTGAGAAGAGCTCGGAACAAGCTCTAGCAAATAATGACGGAGTGACTGGGTGCTGCCAGACCATTCTATGCTTCCATTCACTTTTCTGTGTGCCTTCTCCACATCTTCAAATGCTTTACTGAATGTTTGAGCTTTCTCCAAGATGAGTCTCATCTCATCTTCTGGGAGAACATCATTGTTCATGCAGTGGCCAAGTGCCATCCATTTCAAGCAATTCTTTGCCTCATTTATAAGTTTGTGGATTCTACTGCCATGGTTATATGCCTTCCTCTTAGAGCATGGCTGATGACTAAAGCACCATAGGTCAGTGGTTCTGAACCAGGGGTAATCAGAGGTCTTCCAGGGAGTACCAAGGCCGCCGGGGGGGGGGCAAGTGGGGCAATTTGCCCCGGGCCCCACGAGAGTTTTTCGGGGCCCCTGGAGCGGGGTCCTTCACTCACTCTGGGGGACCTGGAAAACTCTCGCGGGGCCCGGGCCCCCAGAGCTTCTTCCGCTCCGGGTCTTCGGCGGCAATTTGGCGGCGGGGGGTGCTTCCACTCCGGGACCCGCCGCTGAAGTGCCCCAAAGACCCGCGGAGGGGGGGGTCCTTCCACCCCGGAGTGCCCCGAAGACCCCCTGCCACCGAAGACCCCAGGCCCCCTGAATCCTCTGGGCGGCCCTGGGGAGCACTCGACTTATCTAGATCAGTGTTGCTTAATCTGGGGATTGCAGCTCTCAGGAGGGGTCATGGGATGGGTTTAGGGGGGAGTCACAAGTGCAGGGCTGTTATTAGGGAGTGGCAAGCAGGACAACTGCCTGTGCCCACAGCACAGGAGGCCACGCGAAGCTAAGTGACGTGCTTTAGCCCCAGGTGGCAGGGCTTAGGCTTCAGACAAGGCTCACAAGTGAAAAACAGGCTCAAGTATCACACTGAAATGTAAGTACAATATTTATATTCCAATCAATGTATTTTATAATTATATAGTAAAAATTAGAAAGTCAGCAATTTTTCAGTAATAATGTGCTGTGTCACTTTTGTATTTTTATGTCTGATTTTGTAAGCAAGTAGTTTTTAAGTGAGGTAAAACTTGGGGTGTGCAAGACAAATCAGACTCCTAAAAGGAATACAGTAATCTGGAAAGGTTGAGAACCACTGCTCTAAAAAGCCAGGGACTGTTATCTCTTTAACTCATGCTGGCTGGAGGTTCAAGAGCTGCAAAACTAAACTTGATGCTGGCGTTGTCATACTCTCAGTTCAACCATGTCACTGGGACATTGACTTCCCAGAATCTCTTTAGATTTGATGATCAGGGGCGGCTCCAGGCACCAGCACGCCAAGCGCATGCCTGGGGCGGCAAGCCACGGGGGGGCGCTCTGCCGGTCACAGTGAGGGCGGCAGGCAGGTTGCCTTCGGTGGCATGCCTGCGGAGGGTCTGCTGGTCCCACGGCTTTGGCGGACCTCCCGCAGGCGTGCCGCTGAATCCGCGGGACCAGGGACCTCTCGCAGGCAAGCAGCCGAAGGCAGGCTGCCTGTCGTGCTTGGGGTGGCAAAATACCTAGAGCCGCCCCTGTTGATGATGGTGGCAAGTCCAGTGACCATAAAAACAACATCAGTCATCAGGATGTGGACTGAGGTTTGAAAATGCATGATGGGTTTTTAATATCATGAGGGGGGGTTGTTTTTTTAAATAACTTGATCTTCATTGTGAGGAATCCCTCCAACCCCCAAATAAAATTTAAAGCCAAACATCAATGGAGTTAATGGCCTCATGAGCAAGAACTCCCTCCAGCCCCTAAGTGCGCACCCAGAAAAATATCATCTGGGTGTTTCCTTTCTACCATATTCTTCCTGTGAAAGGTTCCATCTAATCTAGAACAGTTACTGCTATTATGCTAATCTTGAAAAATTACTTAATTACTATGTCTGCTTCCTTGTAAAACAACAAGATTACAGGTAGGAGTAAAATATACCGCATCTGTAAAGCTAGTTTGTTGTCTGTGTCTGGCACTAAATAAGAAATTAAAAAGGTTTCAGGGAGAGCACATCACATGGATGTACAAACAAAAATCCACTGGCTTCAAAAACAATGGATTTGGCTCTGCAATTTGAAGGGTGGAGGAGGATGTGTGCTCATTCCAAATGTGTTCTTGGCATGCATTTTGGTCTCTGCAATGCTTTCTTTATACTAGAGGTATCTCTGTTTTGGAAGTTCCCCAAATGTGCTTCACTGATGGCATTTCCATCGCCTGGAGGTAGCTCCTGATCTATTCACTTCTGAACAAGGCTGATCTGATTTTGGAAGCTGAACCACTGTAGTTCCAGGATAGAAAAGCAGGTCACTGAGCCTGCTTGGCATTCAATACACAAACAGGGGGAGGGACAGGGTAATGGAGGAGAAAAGGTCAGGTCAAATCTAAATCACACATTGCTGGACACAGTGGATCTGATCTAGGGTGAGTCATGTTTCCCAGTCTCCCAAGAGAGGAAATTAAATCTGTCTGTTGCTTTCTACTTCTGAGCTCACTACACCATAAAAAATGCTGCAGAACTGAACACAGCCCTCGTAACACCACAGAATCACCCTTTTCATCAGCAAGTCATGAAATTATATTTCCATTTTCTGCTAGCCTGAAGCCCATCTCTAGAACAGATTAATAGCAATAAGAATATTTTATTTACCTAATGAAAGTCTTTACTGTAGAATGACAAAAAATAAAACCTCACAGTTCTGAGACTAAAGGATCTGAAGCTTTGCCTGGAAGTGTTCAACTGAATACAGGTGCCAGAAACTGCTATTTTCGGGCCTGCCCTAATTTCTGCTCAGAATGTAATTAACCTAGTTTGCTTTTGCCTAAGACACAAAAGTTATTATACACACACTTGTGAAAAGTATACAGGATCATCCCATAGGATCTTTAATAGCTACAAGGGTCACAGCCTTGGTTATATCTAACATCTCCAGCAGTTCTCTACCCTTTAGTGCCATACTGTGACCTACCTTAAACTGGTGTAATTTGGTGAGGAATTTCTTCCATACTCTAAATCTGTGACTATTACAAATATTCACGGGTGGGTTTTTTTGAAACATCTATGATATCTATTACAGTAGCTCCTCACTTAAAGTTGTCCTGGTTAACGTTGTTTTGTTGTTACGTTGCTGATCAATTAGGGAACATGCTCGTTTAAAGTTGTGCAAAGCTCCCTTCTAACATCGTTTGGCAGCCGCCTGCTTTGTCCACTGCTTGCAGGAAGAGCAGCCCATTGCAGCTCGCTGGTGGGGGCTTGGATCCAGGGTCGACCAGCAGCCCCCCTATCAGCTCTCCGCTCCCCTAAGTTCCCTGTGCTGCAGTCGCCCAGCAGGCTATCAAATGCCGAGCAGGTCAGCTGTCCCTCCCCCACTGCCATGTGCTGGTCCTGCCCTCTGCCTTGGAGCTGCTCCCAGAGACTCCTGCTTGCTGTGCAGGAGGGGAAAGGGGGGGCTAATGTAAGGGTGTCCCTCTCCCCCCTGCTCCTGCACCCCACTTACCCCTTCTCCATATAGAGCAGGGAGGGGATACGGACGGAGAGAGACAGAGCGAGCGTGGGGCAGCAGCTGCTGTCTCAACTTCCTGATCCACTTAAAAAGACAATGCACTTAAGAGTGGGTCAGCTTACTTAAAAGGGCAGTGTGCATCTCTCTCTCTCCCACACACACAAGGTGTGTGTCTGTCTCTGTCTGCTATGCTGTCTCCCCTGCCTCGTGTTCGTTCAGCCTTGTGTGAGAGGCTACATTAACAACAATGTGTTAACCCTTGAGGGCTCAGCCGAGTGCTAGTTCATCATTTAGCAGCAAGGCCTTCCCTGGTAAATATCCCTCCCTCTTCCACCCTCTAACTTCAACCAAGTTATTTCAACCAAGCTTCACAATCATCATAGCTGTGAACAGTATTAAATTGTTTGTTTAAAACGTATACTGTGTTTATATCTATATAATATATAGTTTTTTGTCTGGTGAAAACAATTTCCCTGGAACCTAATCCCCAATATTTACATTAATTCTTATGGGGAAATTGGATTCGCTTAACATCGTTTCGCTTAAAGTTGCATTTTTCAGGAACATAACTACGTTAAGTGAGGAGTTACTGTATTTGTATTACAGTAATGGCTACAGGCCTCAAATAACATTGTGCCCCATTGTATGTACAGAGAGAGACTGCTCTTGCCCTGAAGAGCTTACTATCTAAGATGACAAAGGGTGGGAGAATGGAAGTATTATTGTCCCGATTTTACAGAAAGGGAACTGAGGCATGGTGAGATTATGACCCTAATCTTACAACAAGAAGCATAAACTGGCTTCTGGGGTGGAAACCTACAAACAAAACTGAAACTTGCTGGATTTACTATATGATTTTTAACACACTTTTTTGAAAAAGACAACTTATATTATTATGGGTCTGAAGCTAACGTACTAAAGAACACCTTCCTATTTTCTCTTTCCAACCTTTACCCATTGGAAAACTCCCTGGTAAAAGCCACACAGCTATTACTTTATCCTCCTTAAGACTCACTTCTGCTGTAATGCCTTCTAAACCCTGCCTAATGAACATGGGTAGGTAGTGATGAGATATGACTGTTCCTCTCCCCTTTCCTTCCTTCTCCGACTCCCTGGTACTAACTCCTCCATGTCTGCCATTTTCCCTCACCCTACCTCTACCCCCCCCCAAAAACTGAACCAACAAGAAAGCACAACAATAATAAAATATGTATCTAACAGAAGGTTGTGCCTGTTCCACATCATGTTCTTTTGACTGTATGTTAGATCTGTGTCCCCTTTGTCTGTTTGGGTCTTTTATATTATAAACCCTCCAGGGCAGAGATTGTATCTTTATCTAAGTTTGGCAGCCCTGGAAACTGAAATCCTCTCTTTGTGCTTGGGAAAGGTGCTTTGCAGGCAATAAAATGCAAAGCTCTCCACTGAACTGAAATGACTAATCTCTATCTCTATGGCCTACAGTAGGCCTCAGGACATGCTGTCTTCACAGATCCTCAGGATTGTCCATTTGGTGCCTGGCACATCTTGGGAAAGGGGCAACACTGGTACCTTTGCAACTTTCTGATCCTCACGCTGCCAGGCTCTGGTCCAGTCAATTTAGGGTAAGTCTTCATAGCTCTTATTCAGGATTTGCCCCTAATCCCGTCCTGTCCACACAAAAAACCCTTTCTCCCAAGTTTGGTGGTGCTTTATTCTGGGCTAGCTGGCTCATCTGAAGCTATAGGCTAAAGCCCAAATGCTGCTTTCGCTGGGGCTGGTAACCTGCCCACCATGCAGTGAGGATGCAGGCTAAACCACTCTTGCGCTGACAGCCCTCCTATGCCTTCACACAATTCCATCCATGGGCCCAGAAGGACAGACAAGTTCTCCCACAATTCATTAGTGAGCATGGAGTGATTCATCTTACTGCAGCACTGAAAGCTATGAGCTATCACCCCAGAAGTCTAGAGACAAACAAGTGAATGCAGGACCAGTGTGGGCCCAGTAATGTAAGTAGGGCTTTGCAGTGCAGCTCACACCCAGGCTAGGCTAACCCAGGTACTCAGGCCTGGGTGCCGATCATGCTAGTTAATTCTGCAGTGAAGCAATCTTAGGGCTACTTTAGGATATACCAGCTGCAGTGGCCCCCCAAAGGGGACAGTTCTGGCACCCAGAGATCTCCAGAACACAACGGCACTTTTCCCTAGTCACATTCTCTGCATGAGATGGAGCTGTGAAGGTGGATATCAATGCTGACTAGCTGAGCTGTCTTTAAGGCTACTCTGTGCGTCAGGAGTGATGCAAAGCAGTTGGGTCTAGCCCTCAGTCTGGCCTGGCTCAATTAAGAGTCCTTACATCATCACAGATGTTCTCGATAATGCCAAGTTACAGTATTTCTCTTACTTTGAGACAAGCTCCTGCAGGCACTTAGGTGAAAACTGCACATTTATAGCCTCAGGCCAAGTTGGAATTACAATAGCTATATTGCCCTACATCATCCATCCTTTCAAAAGCATGGCAGTACTGTACAGTGAGTTACAGCAAGAAATGGCTTTGAGAGGATGCGGTTAAGTACTGTTCCATAATATAGTGTTTCCCATGGGGTCTGCAGCCCTCCCAGCCAGTTTGAGGGGGCTGCAGGACCCCATGGCTTAGCCCAGTGCCCCAGCGTCCTTGTGGGGCTGAAACCATGAGCGGAGCCACGGGAAGCCCCGAGCCTCAGCGCTCCCCCTGGCCCTAGAGTCCTGAGCACGGCACCCCCAATGGGGCTGAAGCCGGAGCCACGGGGCTGAAACCCCAAGCACCGGCACTCCCCGTGGGGCTGAAGCTAGGAGAGGTGAAACCCCAAAGCCCAGCACTCCGAGCCCCAGTGTGTCTAAAGCCCCAAACCCCGGTGCCCCCATGGGGCTGAAACCGGGAGCAGAGCCGCAGGAAGCCCCGAGCCTCAGCCATTCCCCGTGGGGCTAAAGCCCCGAGCCCTGGTGCCCCAGCAGAACTGAAGCCAGGAGAGGAGGCACGGTGCTGAAGCCCAGTGCCCCAAGCCCTGTTGCTCATGTGGGGCTGAAGCCGAGAGCCCCTAACCCCAGCGCTCTCCATGGGACTGAAGCCAGAGCCATGGGGCTGAAGCCGGGAGCCATGGCGCTCCCTGCAGGGCTAAAGTTGGTAGTGGAGCCATGGGGCTGAAGCCCGGAGCCCAGAGCTGCCCCTCCCCCACGGCCTGCAGTCTGGCACCCCGAGCCGCCCACTCTGTGGCTGAAGCCCGAAGGCTCCCGTACACCTGGTGGCTTAAGCCAGGAGCCCTGAGCCCCCCTCGCCCTCCGCTGGGCCCTCGAGTTTTTATAGCATGTTTGGGTAGGGGGGCTCAGAAAGAAAAAGACTGAGAACCCCTGCCGTAAGAGGCACGTAGAAAAGACGATGGTTTCGTGCTTTTTACCTGCGATTCATTCTGGGTGTGCAAGAGTAGAACGTAGCAAAATATGATGGAGGTGGCACAGGTGGTACAAAGTCCTCAGGATCAGAAATGCGGCCTTGTTCCTCAACTTCCTCTACAGACACCTGAGATTCATCCTAAACAAACACAATCTCTGTTAACCAACAAACTTCTCTATGTTGGTGTAATGTACAAATAAACATGACTAAATTATACAGAAGCTCTGGCTACTGGTTCTGCAGCTCTATTACTGCTGTATTTTATTAGATAGTGCCTTGCACTCACTTACTATGCAGGATCTTCTTGTTGCAAATATCTGCAAGTAACGCAGGGCAGCTGCTACCAAGCATACTGTGGTTGTCAGCGCGTTGAGGGCACACAGAGCAAAGAGAACTTTCTGAAGAGCAAAAAGATTATGAAAGTTATACATCAAACACCTGCAAAAGTCGAGGGAGGAGGAGGAAGAGAACAGTAATAATCTTTACAATCTATATTTTGATTCACTTCTAGATGATCTGTGGGATCTGGCTAATTTCTAAGGGTTTATTAGATTCATGGAATATCAAGGTTGGAAGGGACCTCAGGAGGTCATCTAGTCCAACCCCCTGCTCAAAGCAGGACCAAACCCAACTAAATCATCACAGCCAAGGCTTTGTCAAGCTTGACCTTAAAAACCTCTAAGGAAGGAGATTCCACCACCTCCCTAGGTAACTCATTCCAGTGCTTCACCACCCTCCTAGTGAAAATTTTTTTCCTAATATCCAACCTAAACCTCCCCCACTGCAACTTGAGACCATTACGCCTTGTTCTGTCATCTGCTACCACTGAAAACAGTCTAGATCCATCCTCTTTGGAACCCCCTTTCAGGTAGTTGAAAGCCGCCCTAGGATCCACTAGGGGGCACAGAATGAAGGAGAGCGGGAAATCAGAGAAGTTTCAGGTTGCTGAAAAGAGGGTCAAATCTTCTCCAAGCATGAGTTCTGACCCACCTCACCAACTTGCTGTGGGAACCCTTCCCTCGTTCCTTGGGCCAGGAACTCTCATGCTTTCCTAACTAGGCCAAGAATCAGGAGAGAGGTGGAGGTGCTTGTCAGCAGCATAGTCTGCAGATCAAGAACAAACTACACTGGAGCCGGAAGCAGTTTCTGGGCAAGGAAATGGGCTGGAAGTCAAAGGGAATTGCTGTATGGCAAAGGGCAACACTTTAATACTGTATTTTCTCCCTGTGATGTAAAGATTCTTGAAGCATTAGTTCTTTGGTGCTGCTTACAGTACCTTGAGTAGAAGGTGAACAGCGCTACATGACTGGACTGGGTATAGCTTCAATGCATTCTCTTTCTCTGTGCATTTGGCTGGGTGAAATTCTTCACAGCAGAAACAAATCTTGCTTTCACCCAGATCCACCTTTAACAGTAAGAAAAATAATGTGAATTATGATTTAATTTACAGAGCAATTTCACACAACACATCTTGATGTCAAATACACAGCTGGATATGCTCTACAATATATCTGACTGACCTAATCATACGCATACAAAATCAAATCTGCATAGTTCAGTATGCCAGTGATTTATCTGTTCCATTACCATCACATTAGACATATTTGTTTTTCTCTTATCTAAACCAATCTTTGAATTTATCAATGAAGTCTTTTGAATTTACTTTATATTTAATCACAGTCTTATTCTTCACAATGACATCAATATCTAAATGATCTCCTTTGATTCTACGCTAGCAGGTTTACTTTTGGAGCAGCTAGCCTTTTTTTAACTAACACATAATCCATATTTTGTATCTGTAGTATATGCTCCCATTGGGCAGTCAATAGCACAATACTACACCAATAATAAATGTTTCTGACACCCGGAACAATATTTCTTTCCTTGACAACCCGGTAAGACTATATCTATGCGCCATAATTGTGTTTGGAACTTTCAGGTTCATTTTGTCATCTCAATTTCCAAGTAGAAAGGCAGGTCTCTTCAGTGCTTTTAATTAACTGCCTAACTCTCCCCAGTCACAACTTTGGAGGTATTTCCCTATGTGTACCAGATCATATGTCCAGGACTTTTCTGAGCTGCAGCCTATGGTTTCTTGAAGAGATGAGCACTGAGATTCTCAATAAAGCATTTAAAATTTCTTGTCTGAATTATTATTCTCCTCCGCAACATATCTCTCAGTAGGTTGGGGATTGTGCAGACTTTGACCACCAAACTGCTTGTAAGCACCAGAATCTGATACCATTACTCCAACTCATATGTTCCGGAAGCTGCACTGGCTTCCTGTGAAGCAAAGGATTATATGTTAATAATAAAATCTAGGGGGGTGGGGAATCAAAGTCTTTATAAGCCCCAACATATCAACACCTATCAAATCTGTGGGATCTCCACTATCCCATACACTTCAGTTTAGTTTAGATCATTTGCTGTTTCTTTACATTACTGAGAGCTCTTTTGCCTTCTCCCGCTCTTTCTACAGAATGCTTCCCCCCCCCCACACACTTTTATAGTCATTGTTCTGAGTATCTGGTAAAACAAGTCAATTATTAATATGTAGTTTATTTGGTCGCACCTTTTCATATTTTATTTTCATGAGTTCTACTAAGTGTAATGGACTGAAAAAAGAACGCTGTCTTGTACGTCATCTTAATTAAATATGCTTTTCCTAATTTATAAGAATTAGGCCTGATTGCTCTTTCACGCTTCTCAGACTGCTTATCCTCTCCAGATAATAAAACAAACCCTTTATTGCAATCATGCTGTTATCCACTATAAGAAATCAGTATACCAGCCTGTCAGGATTCTGTTCACCAACACTTCGGAGGCAGAAGTATCTCTGGGATTCTGTCCCACGTTCTTTTCTAAATGTGACTGACCAGCTCCATGTTGAATCAACTTGTACTTCAGGCTGTGAAAGGCAGGACATGGCTCCTACTGTGTCCAAGAAAGCCACTTCTGGGCCAGCCACAGAGGTTTGCTAAAGAGCAAGGGGCATCCTGTTGCCTAAGGACTGAGCACAGTGCCTCCTCAGCACGACCAGCCCAGGGACCAACAGCCTGAACTTGGATAATATGCATGCATGGCAGCTCCTGATGTGGCCAATGCAATGACTGTTTCAATAACACACTTTTAAATAATATTTCCCCTAGTCCTATAGTTATTAAGATTTGTGTCCGACACTTTTCAATAGCCAATTTTATTTATTTTAAACTAGTTTTAAAGAGCTCTACCCAGTGATATTGTGACACTGGTAAACCAAGTGCCAGCTCTGGCCGAGGCCATAGGTGCTGGCTAAGAACTGACAAACTCACAGCTGGAAACCAAACCAGCTCACCTGTATGTTAGTTTTGGTCAAAATAGGTATGTTTTATAAGAATGTATTTAGTGTTTAGACTCTGTGAAATGCTTGTAAGTTGCTGCATGCATTAATCTCACTTGTAATGGCTTCATTCCATGCTATAAGAAAATATGTCACACGCTTAAAGTTAAGCACATGCTTAAGTGTTTTGCTGAATCAAAGCCTAAATCAATATGTAATATTTTTATTTTTGCTATTCTGTGGTTGCACTTCACAACATCTTGATTTGCTGCATAGATTAATCTATCAGCACACTTAGGGAGCCAGCAATGCCAGCTGCAGTACTTGACATGTAGTCAAGAAGAACACAGAGTAACCAAGTCTGCTCACCAGGTCGCATCTTGGTACACTGGACACAAACTGAGCACCTTGACATCCTAGGATAAATCCAGCCAGGTTCAAGAGAACACAGACGACAGACAGCAAAACAAACAGGTTAACCTGAAACAGAAAAACATAGTTAACAGCAATGGAAAAAAGATAATGAACAATAGTGAACTAATAAGTGAATTAATTCTGGCTATATTGAAGTCAAGGGCAAAACTCCCATTGACTTCAGTGGGGCTAGGATTTCATCCCTTCATCCCTGGTATCTCATCCAGGGCCGGTGCAACCATTTAGGCGACCTAGGGTGCTGGCATTTGGGGGGGGGCGCATTTTCTTCAGCAGCGACCGCATCTTCGGCCACCCCGGTTGCCACCAGCATGTAGGTGGAGGGAGCTGGGGCAGGGGGGTGCGGGGAGGGCCGCCTGCAGCAAGTAAGGGTGGGGGGGCGGCACACAGGGGAACTCCCCGCCCCAGCTCACCCCTGCCCCGCCTCCTCCCCAGCATGCTGTGGTCGCTTCACTTCTCCCGCCTCCCAGTCTTGCAGCGCCTAAGCTGCTGCAAGGGGGGCACTTCAGGGCGGAGGGGGGGGAGCTGCCGTGGGGGGGGCTCAGGGTGGAGGGGGAAGCTGCTGCGGGGAGCGGGGCGCCTCAGGGCGGGGGCGCGGGGTGGGGGAGGGCACAAGGTGGAAGTTTCGCCTAGGGCGCGAAACATCCTTGCACCGGCCCTGATCTCATCAAAAAGGACTGAGCTTGTCAATTATTTTGGACATGAACTTAGTGCAAAACTTGTTGTCTACCCCTTTTTCCTCAGAGTCTGTACAGCAGCAGACTATATGCCCTGCAGATCAAGTACAGAGACCTATAGGTACAGTATTATTCTCTTATTAGCACTGCAAGAAATAGTTGGTACCTTTGGTGTTCAGTACAGTTTAAAAGAGCTGAAGAAGCTTTTGAACCAGCTTTTAAAAGGTTATTTTTCTACTGGTGGAAGAGAGAGATTTTCAGTTGAGTCCTGCAAATTGTCTAAAAGCCCTAAAAGGCCAGCATCCTGACTAGTTGAAAGATGTTCCTGCAGGTGCAAAGAGTGATTTGTAGAGTTTCCGACTTCCATTTTAGATTAGCCTCTCAACACAACTGGATCATTAGGAAATTTGAGGCGGAAACATCTTGCAGCACCATTTATTCAACACGGGCAATTTTCAAAACTGTTTTGCAGGGCAAATACTTCAAAGTATCTGACGTAATATAACTAGGAAACAGACATATTAAAAGAATTTCAATACTAATATTTTATTTCCTTTCTACTACCAAAAATAAAATCCCTCCATTCACGTAACAGACAATGCTTCTGATCTGTAAAACCATCATAAGAACATAAGAAAAAATCATCTATTTGTTTTCCACCCCAATACTGAATTGATTTAAAAATTTCTTGTAACTAACTCATTGCTAAGGGCTGCGTTGAATCAATGCCCACTTCCTATACATTCATCTAGGTTACCTGAATTACCTCAACTCAAAACTGAATCAGAGAATATAAAAGAACACAGACATCTTATACAAAATATGCTTTTAAACTCCAATTGCTGCAGGAACACTGGAAACCTAGCCAATTTAATAAATGAGTTAAAAGTAGTTCCATGTAATATACCTGCCCTTGAGACCTCCTGCCAGTTTTTATAGTATTATATTTGAATTTTCCTATTTTCACTCCACTGTTGCCATGTGAAACATACACACAGATACCAAGCAAAACTGACTCACTACACTGAGAAAACAAAGTGACTCTACAAAAAAGCCTTGTTCCAAAAAATAATTTAGGTACCTAATTAGGTACCTAATGCCATTTTAGGTGCCTAAATCCAATATTTAGACCCTCAAAATCCCTGCTCTGCTGCCACCTAACCCTGTAAGCTCCTAAAGTCCCTAAGCTCTTAAGTTTCCAGGAATAAAGTCCCTTAAGCACCTAAAAATCTACCCTGGGACATAAGCACAGCCACCTCAGTCCAGGTACCTCGCTCACACCTAAGCCCCTATGGGATCCTCAAACTAGGCATTGCCTCACCTACCTTACCTGCAAGGCCTGATACAGTAGACATGCTCAGAGGCTGCCTAACAAATCAGGCCCCAAACAAAACAGCCAGACGAGGTGGTGGTGCTGCTGCTGCCACTCCACTTATAACCTTTAACCCAGTGGCTAGAGGATTTACCCAGGATGTGGGAGACGTATTTGGTTTCCCCCTCTGCCTGATGTGGAATAGGGATTTAAACACAGGTCTCCCACTTCTCAGGTGAATGCCCTAACCACAGGGCTATAGGGTGTTCTGGGGCAGGTCTGTCTGGGTCTTGCACATCGTGGGTCAGTACCCTGACCATTGGGCTAAAAGTTACAAGGGGGTGGGCACTACCCCCATTGTTTTTAGCAAGAAAGCATTTAGGCACCTTACTCCAGGAGAGGCTTCCTGGCTGTGAATCTCAAGCAGAGATAGGTTTCAGAGTAGCAGCCGTGTTAGTCTGTATCCACAAAAAGAACAGGAGTACTTGTGGCACCTTAGAGACTAACACATTTATTTCAGCATAAGCTTTCGTGGGCTACAGCTCACTTCTTCGGATGCATAGAATGGAACACACAGAAAGAAGATATTTATACATACAGAGAACATGAAAAGGTGGAAGTAGCCATGCCAACTGTAAGAGGCCAATCAATTGAGATGAGCTATCATCAGCAAGAGAAAAAAAAACCCAACCTTTGAAGTGATAATCGAGATGACCCATAGAAGGTGTGAGGAGAACTTAACATGGGGAAATAGATTCAATTAGTGTAATGACCCAACCATTCCCAGTCTCTGTTTAAACCTAAGTTAATTGTATCTAATTTGCATGCTAATTCGAGTTCAGCAGTCTCTCTTTGGAGTCTGTTTTTGAAGTTTTTTTGTTGCAAAATTGCCACCTTCAAGTCTGTCACTGAGTGGTTAGAGAGGTTGAAGTGTTCTCCCAGTGGTTTTTGAATGTTATGATTCCTGATGTCAGATTTTTGTCCATTTATTCTTTTGTGTAGAGACTGTCTGGTTTGGCCAAAGTACATGGCAGAGGGGCATTGCTGGCACATGATGGCATATATCACGTTGGTAGATGTGCAGGTGAACGAGCCCCTGATGGCGTGGCTGATGTGGTTAGGTCCTATCATGGTGTCACTTGAATAGATATGTGGACAGAGCTGGCATCGGACTTTGTTGCAAGGATAGGTTCCTGGGTTATTGTTTATGTTGTAAGGTGTGCGGATGCTGGTGAGTATTTTCTTCAGGTAGGAGATAGTTGTCTCACTCCAGCCTGGATTTAGGTACCTCAGGAGCTTTGAGATGTGGGGCTTAAGGAACACTCCTCTCTTCAGCATTTCCTATTGGCTAGCTTAGGCAAACTCACGCCCAGATCATCGGCTTCTTTGAATCCCATTCTTAGGCAGCTAACGCTCCCCATGCATTCTCTAGGCAGCCTGGGCACCTCACTCAGGACTGCAGATTCCACTAGGCAGCAGGGGACCTAAAAGATAAGCATTACAACACTGTGTCTAAGCCCCCTTTGTGCATCTAACCCAGCATGCTGTCAAATATATACACACACAAAGAAGGGGGGGGGGAGATGCCAAATAAAACTATCCCTTAAAATGGGGTTATCTATAGCAAGTTAAAAAAAAGTAGACGTCTTTTTTTTTTTAAGCTGTGTCACTTAAGACCATTTTTGTGAAATGTGTCCATCTAAAGTGAGGTCATTCAGATTCTATTGCCTTTATTAAAATAAAAAGAAACAAATGACATACACTTCAAGGAAAAGTCTAAAAAAATCAAGAATTAAGGTTTCTTAAATAAATACTAATAGTTAGCGCTTAAGTAGCACTTTTCAGTCATAAATCTCAAGACACTTTACAAAGGGAGGCAAGTATCATTATGCCCTTTTAATAGATGGGGAAACTGAGGCACTGAGAGGTGATGTTACTTGCCCATGGTGACAAGCCATGAAAGACCTCAGAACGAGGTCAAAAGGAGAAAAGAGAAGCTGAAATAGTATTAATTTTCCCCTTCAAGCTCAGATACAGAAGATATTCCACCCCACAAACAAAAACAATCCCAGTGATCTACAGGCCTCAGATGAAAGCCATGCCAATTTCCTAGAGCAACTAATGGACCGGCTGTTCAGCATGGTACAGTGAGGCGTTCTGTTTACAATGGCTGGAAGTTCAACTATGATGTTCACTAACAGTCACCTGCGTGTAGAAATAAGAGTTTATCAAAGCTGGTCCTGAGAGGAAGCAAATCCATTCACTTCCTCCTGCTCCCTGCACAGCTTGGTGTATTTTACCCACTGTAATGCTCCATCCATTTTGCAAGCATTAAAACACCACAACAAAAAGTGTGCACTCCAAAAACCAGTGTCCAAGATTTTTTTTTTTTTTTTGGAGATGAATGAGCATCTCTTGGTTAGAAGGAGCATCAGGAAGCAGTTTAATCTTGAAGATAGTGAAGTTTGATTGATAAGTTCCAGAAAGACATTTGAAATACCCTCACTTCTTAGTATTTCTTGGCTTAGTACAGGACCATAACTTGACTTGGGTTAAAGGTGGATTGGAGCAAATTTTTGAAAGTGCCAAGACACTTAGCTAATAGATTACGACTTTCAAGCAAATTATTCTATGACTGTTTACTGCTAAATTTAACTTGTACTATGCAGCTACCCAAGGAAAAAAGAAGCCCTTTATATGGGCTAATTGGACCCTGGATCTCAGTACACAAGGGTAAGTAGGGCTATGCGTCAAACCAAGCACCACTTTCTCAGCAGTCAGAGAAGGCAAATTTATTTGAATAAAGGAGAGTTAACATATGGAAGACACTAGCGAAGATAAACAAGCTATTTTAAAAGTCAAAATACATGGGACCAAGTTTGAACTGCAGTGATAAAAATAGAAACAGGCCAAATTCTGGCATCAGCTGCATGCCCAGTTTGGCCTACTGCCCTTAATCCTTTTAGTACTAGATATGCATGGATTGTACAAAGCTGTGAAAAGTGTTGTGGTACTTTTGTATGCATTAGACTATATGAAAATAAAACGCATTATATGAAGGCCTTGGTTGAATGATTTTTCCAGCAAAAAAGAACTTATATACACAGGATGGATCTACATGCTCTCAGTCAATGAGGCCGGTCCTGCTCTCACTGAAGTCAATGAGAGTTTGGCCACTGACTTCAACAACAGCAGGAACAGGCCAAGTGACAGAAATATCTTACAAGATAAGGCCATAACCTGGCAATTCACCATGCACAGGTAGCCTGCTGTACCGGCATAGAGCCGCACTGACTTTCACACACACAACATATTGCTGGATCAGGGCCTAAACAAGCACTTTGATAGTAAATGAAATAAAAATGCTTCTTCCATAATCATTAAGTATTATACCAGTGTAAACAATAAACATCCTTCCAAGGAAAACAAGTCAATGTATTCATTTTCTTTCAGATACACAGCTGCAATAGCAAGCACTAATTTTATAATCTTGCTAATTTTCCCATTAGCCATGGGAACTATGAGCGATTATACAGAGATTTGTGATAAAGCTCAAGACAAAAAATACTAATTTAGAAGTATAAAATAATTTCTTTTAAAAGCAATAGTATGCCATATTTTAGATGCAGTAGCTAGACTCCTAAAATCCTTTGGTGAAGGGTATTTTTTTTTTAGTGTGGAATAATTTGAGTAAATAAAAATGAGTTCAAACTACATGTAAAATACTTGAGTGTGTCATACATCTAAATTATATTTATTATTGCATATAGGAATCAGTCCTGCAGCTTTTATATGAATGGATGGCAGAGGAGGAAGGAGTCAGATTTATACTTAACTAATTTAATAATATTTGCAGTTATTTACTTTCTAAATCTAGATGAGCACAGAGCACAAAAACACTTCACCCTGTCCCCCAATACTACAAATATTTACACATATGCTTAAGTCTGAGCTCCTACTCATGTGCTTAAAAGTTAAGGGCTTGCATAGGCATTTGCAGGATTGGGGCCTATGTCCATAGCTTCCATTTTCACTGCTTCTCCCTCCAGTTAGCAAAGCGCCTACATAGCTAAGGGTAAGAAAGGTGGCATCTATATCAAATAAACAGAATTGTTTATTTAGTTCCACTCTGTTCCTCTGGTTCAAATCTCTTCAAGGCAATGAAGATGCACAGATGTCACAAAGAGCATTTTTTGCCCTGCAGAATCTTTATTATTAAAGCTAGTCAGGAAATAATGTTTGTTCATGTGAAATATTTCAAACACATTTCATCAAAGCTTTTCTTCAAAAATTTTCAGGTTTTTCATACAAAAACCCAAACCCCAAAGTGTTTCAGTTCTGTTTTTTTTCAAACACAAACTTGAAAAAATGTAATCAAAGGCAAAAGCGTCTTGCAGAGATTTCTATTTTGATGAAAAAAACAAACCATTTTTTAATTGAAAATGTTTTGAACAAAAAATTTCAAACTGCTCCAAATTATTAGTTACACTGCAAAAGTTGGAAAGAACCCAGGTTGACTTTCAGAACCTAGACTGAGTTTGCAGGGTAAATAGTTAGAAAAACATCTTTTTTTACTTGTATGCTGACTAGAGTTAGCCAAAACTTGAGATTTCCAGTTTGAAATTTTGTTGCATTCCAAATTGGACTGAGACCAAATGTTTCTAAAACAGTAATTCCCCCCCAAAAGTGCTCCAAAAACACTGACATGCTGTTTCCAAAATGAAATATGTTAACTGGGACTGAGAGCTGTTGATTGAAACTGACATTGACAAGAAGAATGTCAAATTCAGTCAGAAGCTGCCAAGGTCTGCAGCTCTGCCATATATACGATCTCAGGACTTCCAGACTCCCAACTCTCTGGAATCCAAGGTTCCCAGCCCCATGACAGTCCACATGGCAGGGCTGTTCCAGAGTCGTGAACCAGGACAGTCCCCAGGGAGGGGCTGCCCTACAGCCCCAGACCGTGGGAACCCTAGGCCTCCAGCAGCCCCTGCCCCAGTAGGTGAGTGAGTAGGGAATCAAGGACCTCTAAAGCTGAGCACATTTGAAATGGAAATCACTGACTGGCACTGCATACAGAAGCACACAATGCCATTTTTACAGTCACTTCTTAGAGAAGAACCATAATGTGTTTGGTGGAGTTGCCTGGAGCCGTTACAGCCACCCATTTTGCATCTATACTGTTAATTTCTTCTCCCTGGGCATAGGACTTTTTATTTATTTTTACTGAATCTCACTCCATTGCCTTCAGCTTTAATCTTTCCAGGTCACTTAGCAGTTTGGTTCTGTCCTCTCATGTGTCTGCAATTCCGCCAATTGCAGCGTCATCCATTTATTTGAAGACAGGCTTGTTTTTATCTTGAGAGAAAATTCAAACAATAAGAGTTACAAAGCAGCCACAGAGTATGCAGAGATGTGTGTGATTTTAGCAGTTTATTGTAGTTGCTTGACAAGCCAAGGAAAAGTCTTAGAAAGCATCCTGGCCAGGACTGCAACTAACACTATGCATCACAGCTTGAAAATGGTAGATGCTTTCACCAATAGGACACAGATAGCTACAGGGATCATTTGAAAGTGCTGCATGAAGCCCCAGTGGCCTATGAGCCATAGATGAAAAACCACTGGCTAAACACAAGCAGGAAAGAGACACAGAGAGAGAGAGAGAGAGAGCGCACACGTAAGGACTGAGGATCTTGTTGCTGCGACCAATGTGACGCGTTAGAGATGGGTGTTGACCACACTGCTTGTCTGTTACCAACCAGCTGAGCCACTGATGTGATTTTAGAAAGGAACACTTCAGTTAAAGGTCAAATGTAAGAGCTTATGGCAGGAAGGAGCTCATGACAGGAAGGAATAGTTTCCATAAAGAGGTGAGTGATGCCTAACTCAGTACTGTGGAAGCCAACATCTCCAGCCAACTTTGGGGGAAATAACACCCCCCCCCCAAATCAGGAAACCTACTCATCAAATGCTAAAAACTGAATTGCAAAGATGTTTGGTGACTGAGCCTAAGAACTGAAAGACTCGAAGCTAAAATCACAGTATGTTTCAGACTGCCAAAGCATCCATACTGATACACCACCTAAGGCCTTGCCTACTCTACAAATAGGCCCATCTCCAGGAATGCAGTTACAACATAGGTGTAGTGTGTATAGGAGCTAACTTTTTATTTATTTTTTTACTACATTCCTCATCTGTGCTAAAGCCTGGGTTGCATTGTGATCTCCATGATTCAGGATCACAAGCAGCTCCCATCTAAACAGAGGAATGTGGGAGGGGGTCGGGACAACTGGGCTGCAGATTTGTAACTGAGTGTAAATCAATTCACTCAGCACTAGGCATCCCTCATGGCCAGGCCTGACATAGCAGCTCTCTCCCTGGTCAGCAGCCCCTGCCAATGGTCACTCCAGCACGGTGGCAGTTTCTCTGTCAGTAACTCAGCCCCCCAGCCAGGTTACCATCTTAAGTCTACCCATTCTGGGGTCACCATTGTCCAAACTTAAAAGTCTAAAAATGTCTTTAACAGAAACAAAATCCTTCCACCCAATCTGAGCAATTCCTCAGCCTGTCTTTGGCTTAGCCTTTAGTTCCCTTGATGGGCTCAATATCCTTTGCAGTGGGCTTGTACACCCCCTTCTTTGGAGCTGGTAGGGAAACATAGTACCACTGTCTATGTTGAATTCTAGCCCAGGGCTGCTCCTTTACCTGTGCTGCAGTTTTAACTGGGCTACTTCCTACCCAGCCTCTTAAGATCTCTTCCAAGTATCCCAGTCAGTTCTCTGGTTAGTCAGGATCTCTTCCCAGGCCTTCCTTCCTGCTCCAAGTTTCCTACCTGGCTCTCACTCCAGCTCTTTATCATCACTTAAGCCTGGCTCTCCTTCCCATTATTGTATTCACCTTCTGCTCTTTGTGGCAAGTTGCCTGATTTCCCTCAGGTGAGGCTCATTCTGTGATCAAGTTGGCTTAGCACCAGGTTTTCCAGCTCCTAGGACAAGCCACCCTGTCACACTGGGTCCCCCTCACAGTTCTGTTTATAGTATAGATGGGGCCTAAGAAACCTGTGTCAAATTTATCCTCATTTGGTCACATACAAATAAAATACTGAGGCAGTGACATTTACCTAAACGTGTTTATAGAAAGGGGAGTTAAGAAAAATATGTGCTCCTTTATAAAATTACCTAAATATTGCTAGGTGA
The DNA here is from genome assembly GCF_020497125.1 of Mauremys mutica. Lineage (NCBI taxonomy): Eukaryota > Metazoa > Chordata > Testudines > Geoemydidae > Mauremys > Mauremys mutica. Next base: position 91,147,130 of record NC_059077.1, on the reverse strand, counting down.
TAACTAGCTTCAGAAGCAGAATAATACAAGCAGTCAGTAGGAAATAAAGATTTATTTTATTAATATGAAAAGAATAAGCCCAAATAGCTCTTTGGACAATTTTTAATTACTATATTTGAGAGCTACATCAAATTAAACAATTTCATCACCTTTAACATTTGGTTTGGAAGCATCAAGATAACTGCAGCACTTGTTTTTCAAGAACCAAAGAGAATTTTAAAAGCACTTAAAATGGTGTAGTATTATCTGAAGAAACAGCAGCTCAAAGCATAGTTATGCATAAAAAGAAAGATGATAAGCTTTTAGCTTATGAGCATGAGAGAGGGTTTTAATGTTCTCACAACTATAGAAGAAAGAATAATGATCATCATTAACCCAACAACAACTAATGTTATAACTATTCCACACTGTCCCAAATCTCTTCACATAGATGGTGCAAATGCTAACATAAACTGTGATGCAATACAACCACTAGCAATTCAAAGCATATAACTGAGACTGTCCTGATTTCTCAGATTTCTGGAATGGCACTAGTGTCCAATTCAAAAAATATCTATATTCTACAGAAGTCTTAAAAACTGACAATGTATGAAATCAATCCATCTGCACTAAAGAACCCATGTGGTATGAATGTTGACGCTTTTTGAACCATTAACTTTCTGTCCTGGATCTTGGGGAGGGTGGGGGAATCACACCTCAATAAAACATACACATATACAAAAATGAAAAATACTGAAAAGCCATACTTGTTATGAATGTAAATAAAAGGGTAAATGTGCTGATTCAGTGCTCAGGTACAACAAGAAATGATCCATGTAAGCTACAGAAAGGAGGATATGAAAGAAGGATTAGACAGTAAAAGAGGAGATAATAAGGAGTTGTAGTAGACAGCAATTGCTGTAATCATTTTTTTCAGATACAGAAACACCAAGCTCCTTACAGGGTTGAAATTCTTAAAGACAGATGACATTTATATTTATTTTTGAAGAAATTTAGTGCTTGTGTAAACTGCCAGATTGAGAGCCCTGGATACTGAACTTCTCTATTTATTCACAGAACTGGTAAGACATAGACAGCAGCAGAGCAAGTTATACGCTGTCCCACCAATGTGAGAAAGTAACTCGCTCTACATACCTATTTAGTCCTTGGCCTGTCTTCCTAGACAACCAATGGAGCTGGATTGAGACCACCCCACTTTACCCAGCCCGCCAAAAAAGTATCATGTCGCACTTTTGGTTACTCTTGTCCTGGAACAGAGCTGAAACAGCAATCTAGTGATGAAAGGCTTCATATTCTATTTCCAGTCCCCTGAGATGTCAAGACCCATAGACACAAAGAGCTCTTGAGTTAGTTTATATCTAGATACAGCTTACCACCCTGTACATTTATTTACTTCTGTCTAAAGAGTGTGATATCTTAATTTCTTAAATATCTGTGGCAGAACAAAGTCAAATTATAGAAGACAGTCGTATTTAGGGTGACCTCTCCACTGTAGTAGTAGGTTTCAGAGTAGCAGCCGTGTTAGTCTGTATCCGCAAAAAGAACAGGAGTACTTGTGGCACCTTAGAGACTAACAAATTTATTTGAGCATAAGCTTTTGTGGGCTACACCCCACTACATCAGATGCATGCAGTGGAAAATACAGTAGGAAGATATATATACACACAGAGAACATGAAACAATGGGTGTTACCATACACACTCTAATGAGAGTGATCAGTTAAAGTGAGCTATTACCAGCAGGAGAGAAAAAAACTTTTTGTAGCGGTAATCAAAATGGTCCATTTGCAGCAGTTAACAAGAAGTTGTGAGGAATGGGGGCAGGGGTGGCTCTAGGAATTTCGCCGCCCCAAGCATGGCGGCATGCCGTGGGGGGCGCTCTGGAGGTTGCCGGTCCCGCGGCTCCGGTGGACCTCCTGCAGACGTGCCTGCGGAGGGTCCGCTGGTCCCGCGGCTCCGGTAGAGCATCCGCAGGCATGCCTGCGGGAGGTCCACTGGAGCCACGGGACCAGCAGACCCTCCGCAGACACGCCTGTGGGAGGTCCACCGGAGCCGCCTGCCGCCCTCCCAGCGACAGGCAGAGCGCCCCCCGCGGCATGCCACCCCAAGCACACGCTTGGCGCGCTGGGGTCTGGAGCCGGCCCTGAATGGGGGCGGGATAAACTTGGGGAAATAGTTTTACTTTGTGTAATGACCCATCCACTCCCAGTCTTTATTCAAGCCTAATTTAACGGTGTCCATTTTGCAAATTAATTCCAATTCAGCAGTCTCTCGTTGGAGTCGGTCTTTGAAGTTTTTCTGTTGTAATACTGTGACTTTTAGGTCTGTAATCGAGTGACCAGGGAAATTGAAGTGTTCTCCGACTGGTTTTTTAATGTTATAATTCTTGACGTCTGATTTGTGTCCATTATTCTTTTACGTAGAGACTGTCCGGTTTGGCCAATGTACATGGCAGAGGGACATTGCTGGCACATGATGGCATATATCACATTGGTAGATGTGCAGGTGAACGAGCCTCTGATAGTGTGGCTGATGTGATTAGGTCCTATGATGGTGTCCCCTGAATAGATATGTGGACAGAGTTGGTAACGGGCTTTGTTGCAAGGATAGGTTCTTGGGTAAGTGTTTTTGTTGTGTGATCTGTGGTTGCTGGTAAGTATTTGCTTCAGGTTGGGGAGCTGTCTGTAAACAAGGACTGGCCTGTCTCCCAAGATCTGTGAGAGTGATGGATTGTCCTTCAGGATAGGTTGTAGATCCTTGATGTTGCACTGGAGAGGTTTTATTCGGGGGCTGAAGGTGACGGCTAGTGGCGTTCTGTTACTTTCTTTGTTGGGTCTGTCCTGTAGTAGGTGACTTCTGGGTACTCCTCTGGCTCTGTCAATCTGTTTCTTCACTTCAGTAGATGGGTATTGTAGTTGTAAGAATGCTTGATAGAGATCTTGTAGGTGTTTGTCTCTGAGGGGTTGGAGCAAATGCGATTGTATCATAGAGCTTGGCTGTAGACAATGGATCATGTGGTATGGTCTGGATGAAAGCTGGAGGCATGTAGGTAAGTATAGCGGTCAGTAGGTTTCCGGTATAGGGTGGTGTTTATGTGACCATCGCTTATTAGCACTGTAGTGTCCAGGAAGTGGATCTCTTGTGTGGACTGGTCCAGGCTGAGGTTGATGGTGGGGTGGAAATTGTTGAAATCATGGTGGAATTCCTCAAGGGCTTCTTTTCCATGGGTCCAGAGGGTGAAGATATCATCAATGTAGCGCAAGTAGAGCAGGGGCATTAGGGGACGAGAGCTGAGGAAGCGTTGTTCTAAGTCAGCCATAAAAATGTTGGCATACTGTGGAGTCATGCGGGTACCCATAGCAGTGCCGCTGATTTGAAGGTATATGTTGTCCCCAAATGTGAAATAGTTATGGGTGAGAACAAAGTCACTAAGTTCTGACACCGAGTTTGCCATGACATTATAGGGGATACTGTTCCTGATGGCTTGTAGCACCGGTATATTGCAGCTGAGTGATCAGTCCTGAAACCACTCCCTTTATGGAAACTTCAATAGCATTATCCCCAAATGACAAATTATATACTCTGCTGGAGTGTTGACAAAGCAGAATGGAAAAAATGTAGGGCCAGGAAACAACACGAGATACAAAGATTTGAATGGTTATTCTAAACCTATAATTTCTTATTAGGAAATACCTACATGAATGTGAAAAGCTCTGTGAAAATTACAATGGTATTGCTTCCTCTCAGTATAGTCCTGCAACTCCTATTACTGCTAACAAGAGCTGTGTGCCTAGAGAGAAGAATATACCCCTTTGTGTAAGTTGATAGTGCATTCAATAATTACAGCATTTTTTAAAGGGGAAGGAAATTAACCTTTTTACAAGTATCTCTGTTATATCAAGAGCATCTTGGGACATTTCCCTTTCAACACATTTTAGCAGATACATACCAAAAGTACCACTGGTCTCTTCCACGTAGTTAATCCTATGATTCCGGACAAGATCACCTGAAAGAGCAAAAAAACAATTATGCAGGACTGAAGAGCCATGTTGGCAGAGCCCCATTACAGCCCTCATCACCCAACATTAATACATTGAAAGAAGCTGTTAACTTTAGAGTTCTAGAAGGAACTCCTTGTTTAAGAGAGTGTGTCTGACTCCCCTCTCACATAGGAGTAACTCCACTGACTTCAGGAGAAATATACCAGTGTAACCCTGCCATAAATGGGTGGAGAATCAGAGCCAATGTTGATAAGACACTTCACTTATGATAATGTCTTACCTAATAACATAATTAGGTTTCTTCTCATTGTTCTTCTTTTTACTTTTTTGTCCATATACACAACTTTCCAGAAATGTACACAACATTTTTTCCTAATTTTTCAGTAAACTCAACCTCCTCAGCTGATTACAAAGCAACATTTCTACTAACTTAGACCCCTATCCAGAAAACCTCTTACACACATGTATAATTTTAAATATGTGGGTAATCCCATTAATTTCAAAGTTATGGTCACGTTCAATCATTTCGCTGGAGGGGAGCCAAAAGACAAAGAAATGTTTGTATTATGTTGCCTTATTTTACCACTTAATTCAGTATTTCAATCAAGAGAACAACTCTGAAGGAACTATGGCTAAAATTTATAGACACATACATACACAGCTTCTGCCATTCAGTCAGATCAGGAATAAATCCTGCTGTAGAATTGAAAGGACAACACATTTTAATGACATATTATTGGGGGCGTGGGCATGTGTGTGTGGGGGGAAAGCTAGGCAAGACAGAACAGAACAGATTTTCAGCTGTGCCCTGTAGACAACAGAAACTCGCTGCGATTTACAGTTAATGGCCCATATCTTCAAAGTAATTTACTCCTCACTCCTATTGAAATCAATGGAAGCTAGAAGCCTAAATTCCTTTGAGGATCTGGGCCAATGTGACTAGGTTAATGAACATAGGACTTCAAGATTATAGCCTGCACCAGAAAAGGGTAGGCTAGAGCAAATGGATCTGCACCCTTTAGCACTTTTAAATAAGTAAATACCTTTTATAACTTCAGTGACTTCTGGACTGGTGATGAATCTGGCCTAGTACATGTGCATACATGATTTGGCCAAAACACCCATTGACATTACCATTCCTCTTTCAAAACTACGTACATAACTTTGCAGTTTCGTAACAAAATAGTTTGTGAATTATCTAAGTGCAAAATAATCATGTGATGTTATAATTAAAGTGCATCACTGATGTCTGTCACAGTTCAGGGCAACTGAACCATCCGTGGTCCAGAAAGATTAAATTTAGATTTAGTTGGAGATTGGTCCTGCTTTGAGCAGGGGGCTGGACTAGATGACCTCCTGAGGTCCCTTCCAACCCTGATATTATATGATTCTATAAGAGCATCTACTGTTAGGGTCCTGGTTCCCCAGCCATCATCTCTCTCAGGCGGAGACACACATCTCACTCCCTTCTGACTGGAGTATTTCAAGGCTGCACGGTTCCCCACCTACACTTTGAATTTCCCAGCAAACCAGACTGCCTAAATATGCCTGCTTTGCTTTTCTCTTTAGATGCTACAAACAGCATAATTGCCCACAGTTATTAGGCATCACACGGCTTTTCCTAAGCAAGCACATTTATTCTCAAGGTGAAAGCATAGTAGAGAAAGTCCTTTCTCTAGAGAATCCAGTTTGAATCCCTATATGCAAACCTTTCCAGGTGGTTGTACCTCTCGGGAGATGTTACAACCTGAGTGAATTTGCTGCCACTATTTTTAGTTCCTGGAGGGTTCTGGTCCACTTTCCCCATGAAAATACATACAATGATTTTGGTAAATTTCATAGTTGAATGTAATGTTATTTTGGAGCTATAGGAACAGGAGGGAAATGGCATTTTTCCACTGAGCAACGGATTGCATATTTATTCTGCACTCGAGCAATTAAAAAACTAATTTGTTACATAAGTGCAAGCTTGGTTTGTATGCAGTCCTAAATGGGACACTGTTTTAGCCATATCTGAAGCAATCTGGTTTTGAACTATATTAATAAAGTTTACAGGTGTTTAAAAGGAGGTATGGTGAGCATGGACAGTGCATTTGTTTCCTTACTTCAAGGTCTAAGGCTGTGAATACCTGCAGTGGTAAATACGTGAAAGACTACGCATACATCTATTTGGGAAGGTTAGAGTTGAAGGGATCTTCATCAGGTTTCCACAGTAAATGTGTGTCTCTGTTCCTTTACACATAAGACTTATAATATGGGCTTTCATGCCCTAGTACAAATTGCTATGAAAAATCACTTGCACAGAAAAAGTGAAGTTTAAATAGAAATCAGCAGCAGTAATAACTTGCCTTACTGTCCATAATAAAATCCTAATTCCCTCCCCCTTACAGTTTTTCTAGGAATATCACTATTTATTTATCCAATCTTATCAGAGTAGCAGTATTAAAATGCAGGAAAATGCTGCATGCAATATGTTCATATACTATTACAGGTGGGAAGTGTTGTTTCTTATTGTATACAAGGTTTGATAGACTGATTAAGATTTTATAAGGAAAAACATTTAAAATAATCAGCTATAAAATGTCAATTTGGCCTCCTCTTTATATTTGTTTATTCTTCTGTAATAATCTATTTGTTAAGGTTTGTGCTGCTATTGAAGTAAGACCTATAGACAGTCTAAAATATTATTTATATTACTATTTATTATTTCTGCAAGACAAAATAGTGTTCTAGCTTTACTGAACAAATAAAAATATATAGCTTCTGATAACTGAATTGTAAATTGGCAATGAAGGGTGTAATTTGTTATACAAGTAATTTTATACTTAACATATATATAGCATCTTTTACCTGAAGATTTCAATCTGCTTTAAAACATTAATTAACACTCTTGATGACACACCTCTAAGGTAAGGAATTATTAATCTTTCTATTTTACAGACAGGGAAACTGACATACAGCAAGGTTAAGTAGTTTGCTGAACGTCACACTGCAAATCAGAAGCAGAACTAGAATAGAACCCAAGCATCCTGACTACTATTCCCCTTAGGGTGAGCAGATGTCCCAATTTTATAGGGACAGTCCTGATTTTTGGGTCTTTTTCTTATATAGGCTCTTATTACCCCCCATCTCCATCCCAATTTTTCACATTTGCTGTCTGGTAACCCTAATTCCCCTGCTCTAATCACCTAGGCCCCAATCTTTCAAGGAGCTCTGTGTAGGAAGATCCCTGCACCCATTTGGAATGTCACTGGCATTGCAAGGGTCTGGCTGTGTAAAACTCCTTGTAGGATTAGGACCTGAGATCACACTTTGCAAGTCTTATTAAATTCAGTAAATCTTCTACAATAAAAGAGAGGAGCTAATCCCTTAAATGCAAAATTTATGCTGAAAAGCCTAACACCCTATGAATGTTAGCAGCAACAGACAATTAATTATTATTATGTATGCAGTGCCTGAAATGTCTGAGGCACTTTACAAACAACTAGAAGACACCGTCTCTGCCATAGAAAGCTACATAGATACATTAGACAGATATATAGAGTCAAAGATTCCAAAGCCGGAAGGGGCCATTGTGACCATCTAGTCTGACCTCCCGTATAACAACGGCCATAGAATTTCCCCAAAAATATATTAGCTAATAGATTAGCTAGCTAGAGAATAGATTGCGTAGATTGTTCTGACATGTAATAGCTAAGAGATTAGCTAGGCTGATCAAATGTGGTAGCTAATAGATGGCTAGATGGATCTGATACATAACAGATTAGACATGTGACAGCTAATAGCTTGGCTAGATAGAGCATAGATTAAAGCGATCAGATACGTGATAGCTGACAGAGTGGCTAGATAGAGACCAGATTAGCCTGAACAGCCGTGTGATAGCTAATCGATTGGCTAGGTGGCACAGGTAGCTCTGGACAGAGCAGGCATCAGACATTATATGAGCTGACAGGCTAGTCGGCCTAAGGACGATCCAGGCTTCGCTGTCCCGTCCCATGGCTGTGTCAGCAGCAGCTGTTGCTGCCCGGCCGCCCCCAGCTCCCGGGGCCACTTACCGAGGAGCCCGCCCAGAAGGGACAGGAGTTCTTCACCTGCGGGGAGCCGCTGAGGGACAGCGCCCCAAAGCTCAGCGCCACCATGCAGCAGCCCAGGATGAGCTGCAGCAGCCCCAGGGACAGCAGCGGTCTGGCCGGCAGCAGCCCCTGGGCCCCGGCGGCGGCCCGGCGGGCGGACAGAGGGGAGAGCGCCGCCGGGGGAGGCCGATAGTGCTGGAAGCGCCGGAGAGGCGGCAGCGGCGGGGCCGGAGAGGCGGCGGGGCCGGGAGCCGCTGCCTGAAGCGCGGCGGAGAGCCCGGCCATGGGGCAGCAGGAGCCCGGCAGCACCACAGGCAGCGACATGGGGGGCGGCGGCCGCGCCGCTCCGAGGGCAGGAGCCGAGTGTGGGCGCTCCGCCGGCACCGCAAGCTGCCGCCCTGCTGCTGCCAAGCCCGTCCCCACAGCGCGCTGCTGCCGCCGCCGCCAGTGCCCAGGCTCCTCCGGCCAATCCCTTCACCGCCCCGGGCTGCCCCCAAACCCCCCTTAATACCCCTCCCGTCCCCAGGCTTAACCGCCCCGAGCTGCCCCCAAACCTCCCTTAATACCCCCCCCCGTCCCCAGGCTGGCCACCCAACCCCCCGTCCCCACGCTTGGCCACCCCAGGCTGGCCCCCAAACTGCCCCTTAATACCCCCTGCCCCCAGACGCCCCCTTAGCTGCACTGGGCTAGCCCCCAAACACCCACTTAATACCCTCCACCCCCTTAACCGCCCCCCAGGCTGGCTCTCAAACACCCCCTCAATACCCCCCTCTGCTCCCTTAACCACCCCATGCTAGCCCCCAAACATCCCCTTAACCCCGCTCCACCACCCCCTTAACCACCCTGGGCTAGCCCCCAAACATCCCCTTAACCCCTCTCCACCCCTGTCTTATCTCCCCGGGCTAGCCCCCAAACGCCACTTTAACCCTCCCACGCGCCTCCCCCTTAACCCTCCCAGGCTAGTCCCCAAATACCACCTTAACCCCCTCCACCACCCCCTTAACCCTCCCAGGCTAGTCCCCAAATACCACCTTAACCCCCTCCACCACCCCCTTAACCCTCCCAGGCTAGCCCCCAAATGCCCCCTCTGCCACCCCCTTAACCACACTGAGCTAGTCCCCCAAAAAACCCTTACCCCCCACACCATCCCCTTATCTGCCCTGGACTAGCCCCCAAATGTCCCTTTAATCTCCCATCACTCCCTTAACTACCCAGGGCTAGTCCCCCATGCCACTCCCTGAGCCACCCTCAAACACCTCCTTAATGCCCATGCTAACCCCCCTTAATCCCTCTGTGGTACACATTTTGTGCCACCCCCCTTAAACTTTCCATGCTAGCCCCCCCCAAAACCCCTCAAACCCCTTAGGCTAGTCCCCTGTGCCAGGCCACCTCCTTAATCTCTCTTAAATCCCTGTCCCAGCCCCTCCACCAAATGCCTATGCCAACCCACTCCTCAGGCTTAACCACTCTCTTGCTAGTGTCAAATCTCTCCCTAGCCCCCACCCCCCGACCTATTCGCTGCTGCCAGTGCTTAACCTGTCCCTGTCCACTCTGCCATGCAAAACACTCTCTACCAAAGAAAGCATTCCGCTGCCACTGCCAAACCCCGCCTGACCACCAAACTCCTCTTTAATGGTGTACCAAACCACGTTCAGCTGCTGGTGCCAAATCCTTCCTTACCCTCTTCTCCGATCACTCCGCTGCCATTGCAGCCAACCCCATCTCTAGCCTGCCCTTTACCTTCTACTACAGGTTGAACCTCTCTAGTCCACCCTCAGGACCTGATGGATGCCAAACCACGGGAGGTCAAAGCAGAGTGCGAGCGGGTCGTCATAGGTGCAGGTCTCCATAGGCGCAGCATCTCCAGGCTTTAGGCGCAGCATGGTCCCTCGCCCAGGGGCCCCACTGCCACCCAGGATCCTGGCCGCTGGCCCCCTACCCGGGGGCTCCAATGCTGGCCCCATGTCCTAGCTGGTGGCCACAGGTCCTCCCTTTCCCTTCCAGAGATTGAACACCATGAATCAGCTGTTCGCGGCACTCCAGAAGCACTGGGAGGGAGAGAGGAGGAGTTGGTAAGTGTGGGGCTGCTGGCACACAAGAGGCATGGGGGGAGGGAGGCAGGTGGGGGAAGCTTGGCGCTGGAGGATGCTCTGCACCCACTAATTTTTCCCCATGGGGTCTTCAGCCCCAGAGCATCCATGGAGTAGGCACCTATGCCTGACCACAGATGTTGCCGAACCAGGGAGTGCCAGATTAGAGAGATTCAACCTGTACTGTCTGCTTCCTCTCAAACTAACCCATTTACTGCTACTGCTTGCAACCCCTTCCCTAACCAGTCCCCCTCCCACTAAACCACTCTGCTTCTGTGCAGTGAGACTGATCACTCGTTAGCATTAGCCTTTCCCTTTTATTGTCCACAATTATTTCTTCTCTATTTTTTTCCTCCTTGTTTCTCTGTGTTGAACCCCCCAGGTCCTTGCTCTTTTTTCCCCTTTGGTCAGTGTTGTTACACAGTGAGCTTGAAGTTTTAAAATAACTCCCCTTGGGAGGAGGGATGGGGGAAGCAAGTGGATTGCATTTCACATTGTTGGCTTTCTTCCCAGGAGGAGGAGGTTTGGCAGAGGGTGTGTGCCACACACACACACACAATGTAATTCTGCCTGATCACGGCAGGGAAATTTATCTTTCAGGTGAAGTACCTTCAGTATCTCATTTGTGTGTCGGAGCTTCAGTGTGCCATTGCACAGGCTATGTTTGTTCTTCTGTTCAACTTGTTGAAATGTTGGATGAGAGTAGGCTTAGGGCCTGTGTGCTGTTGTTCCAGTTGAGTCACAACAGTTTGAACATGTTGAGCATGTCTGAACATGACTTAGAAAAATAGATAATCTCAGTCATGAAAAATATAGCTGTTAGCTAGATAGGAAAACATACACTATAAAAGTGTCATTGGTTCTTTTGGCAGCACTTACCCCTTTGTAGAAGAAGATTGTAGGTTCAACACTCAACTAGGACTTTGGTGCAGACCTGATGCTGACACTGCAATGTAGTAGCAAAGAGGGGAGGAGCTGCAGCATTAGAGGCAGTGCCCTTTGGATGAGAGCCTTTTCTGCTTCTTTCTGTAGGTTGTCCAGCTGGAAATTAAAGATCTCCTAGCACTTCTTGAAAAGAGTACATTATAACCTTACTGCAGTGGGGTCTAGATACGTTAATCTTAGTGCCCACATAATTCATGGTGTAATCACACATAAAACCATACCAAAGATAACAGGATCATAGTGGCATAATTACAACAGTCTATATAATCAAAATATAGGTTAAAACAGAAAATTACTTTTTGGTCTAACCCAAAGTTTACTTCTCCATACACACAGAAAACATCAACCACTGCAGCTCATCCAAACCCAAACACACCAATTCCACCTCAGTTTCTAGGCCCAAAGCTATTACACACCCATCTCTCTGAGAATCCTCTGAGCAGCCTTTCTTTCTGTCTCACCACCAACTTTGGGAGGGGAAGTTGGCTGCCTAAGTTTATCTTTACAGCCACATTCTCCTTTTTAGTTCAACAATATGGCACCTCGTGGAAGAGCAGATGAACAGATAACTAACACAATCAAAGTGATTTTGGTTGGGGTTACATTTGCAATCCAAACTCTTCAGAATTATGCTGTCTAATCTCTCTAGATATACCACAAAAACAAAAAGGAGTCCGGTGGCACCTTAAAGACAACCAGATTTATTTGGGCATAAGCTTTCGTGGGTAAAAAACCCATTTCTTCAGATGCACCTGAAGAAGAAGTGGGTTTTTTGTTTTTGTGGATACAGACTAACACAGCTATCCCCTGATACTAGATATACCACAGTCATCCCTGTGACATCTAAGTGCCTTTACAAATATACAAAAAGTAAACAAGACCTTTGATTCATCATTTTCTTGTCTTGAGTAAGATTTTTTAAAAATGGGTGCCTAATATTACTCTCCTTAGTCCATGTTTACACACCTAAATAAGTGGCCTAGTTTTCAAAAGTGTTGAGCAAAATTAAAAATTGGAAACCACTGGGTATTCAGCACTTTTGAAAGTCAAGCATCTTATTTAGATTCCTAAATACAGAATTAAGAGACTACATTTAGGCGCCCATTTTTAAAATCCTGGCCCTTAAATCAGGCAGTTCAACCCTACCGCTGTCGCTTCTGTTACATCCTAGTGCTTGAATTGTCTCTTAGACAAGACAGACCTTGTCTGCAAGCTTCAGGGTTTAAGCCAACCTCTAACTAGTAGAACAGATTATCCCACATCTACCTATTGTGAGGTTTCTTGCACCTTCCTCTGAAGCCTCTAGTGCAGGTCACTTGAAGACATGTTACTGGACTAGATGGACCATGAGTCTGATCTAGCACAGCAGTTTCTTTGTTCTTGTTATCAGTGATAGATGTTAAATTCTGGTAACACTTTCTAATGACTAGCAGCAGGCACTAGAAGAGCTAAGGTTAGAAGAGCCGTGCTAATCTTGCTGCTTTTATTTCTAATGGGACAGGCTGTCATGCTGTTCTGTGGTTATTTTTCAGGATACTTAAAGAGATTTAAAATTACTGCCTACCTGTCTGGGGGTTTGTTTTTTTGGTACATTAAATATTTCATATTTTACTGCTGTAATGCACTGACTGAGATCCAGGTTATTTTACTGTTGAGGCAGTGTGGTGATGAGGTACAAGCAGAGGAGTGGGAATCAGCAGATTCAAAGTTCCAATTCCAGCTCTGTTACTGACTTCCTGTATGAACAGCTTCACCTTTCTTTGTTTCCCCATCTGTAGAATGATGATAACAATCACTTACCGCTCTTACAGGGTGTCAGGTGGATTGATTAGTTAAGAAGCTAGATCCTCAGTAGAACCTCATGGAGCTGTGCTGATTCACATTCATTGGGGATCTAACCCAGTGTTTGTACAATACTTTGAAAGTGTTATCTACTGTATAAGTGCTAATGTACAATAAAAAATCACCTAGTAACAAATCCTTAATTACCAAGTAGATCTGAGCAACAATTTAAAAACCAAGTGCAGAATGTATGTGTGTGTGTGAGAGTACTTATAGGTGTGGAGGGGAAAAGGAGGGGGGAATTTACATTGGTGGACAATCTAAAGAAAATGGAAAGTAAAATAACTAAAAGATTGTACCCAGGGTGAAAAATACATTGTTGCCCATTAAAGAATTGCTGCTAGTGAATGGATGAAATTTTTTAAGTTTGCAAAAGCAGCACCATTTCTTTCATCTCTGTTTTTATTCCGCGTCGCTTAGGTTCACACTGAACTTTTCTGCTGTAACATTCATTGATCAACTGCTGCATTGTTGGAGGCTCTCTCACAATAGACACCTGCTGACTCATGACAGAAGTGTGTTTATTTAATATCTTATTCGTTCTGCTTCTTTCTCCTCTTCAGGTGTCAATTCTGGAAGGACTGAACACTGACTCTAATTGAAGGAGCTAGAGAAACTCATTGCTACTAATTCACTGCAATCATAATTATCACCCTAACAGATGCTGGCAGGCTGGAAGCTGCACCAGCCCTCCCATACAGTAGAACTCTGGATTAGCTTCTCTGCTGTCAATGGTGAGTCAGTGGCAGGATCACTGGTTGATTTTTTCCCCTCTAATCTTTACTGGATATATTGAAATTTGGAGTCATAAATATTCAGTATTCTCCACAATTTATGAATAAAATTAAACACAAAAGCTATGGAAGAGAAAACCGTAAGAATTGTGGAAGATCCTGAAAGTTTCCTTTCCGGATGGAGTCACCTATTTCTTCCTCACATCATCTTTGGTAGGAATTGCTTCCCCATCCTCACAAAGTTATGTAACATGTTTGTGGTCAAACAATTTGATAAAATTGTTTTTTCTGTCTACACGGGTTATAACACCCCCCCAACCATGTTTAAACCCTGATGTCAATGAATAAGCCATGCTAGAACACACTTGCCATAACTTATTGTGTAGGGTAGGCAGGGTCTTAAAATCAACACCCTTCTAAACAGCTTTTTAAAAATAGTTTATGAGGAAGTCACATTCCCTGCTGCTGCCCCATCCATGCCCTCCACATACAGTTGTAGGCCTCTGTGCTGCCCAAGTCATTATGGTATGACAATACTGACCCAGCCACCAGTCTTTTTTCCTCTCTTGAAATGTTGTTGCCATCATCAACTATCAGCTCTTGCTTTTGACCCACAAGCCTGGGCCAAATTCTATTCTCTGATCAGTGTAAATCTGGAGACACTCCCGTGAAGTCAACTGAGTTACTCCAGATTTTCATCGGTACAAGAGAAAGGAGAAAATGTCTCAAGGACTCTCACTAAAGTTTGAATAGCTTAATCTCTTTCCCCTCCTCACTCCTGGGTTGTTTTTTTTTGTTTGTTTTGTTTTTTAAAAGGAGAGACTGAATGGTTGCACAGGAATAGAGCAGGGAACAAAAGTTGTTGGCAGCATTGCAAAAATATTTTGTTTCTACTTGGCATTTTATCAAGGGACAGAGCAGGAAAACCAGGTATAGAGCAAAGAGTAACAAAGCAAAAAACCAGCAATTATAACCTGATGCAAACCTTGTAAGTGATAGGGACTCTGTTCCCAAGGTCGAAAGAGTGGTTCTGCTTGGCCATTGTGTTTTTATCTCCATTTCTAAATATATCCAGCACCTAGGAGCATAGGCGGCAGGTTTGTATAATTTTTGGTGGGGCCCAAAATGGTGGTTCCCCCCCTCCCCCGCTCTCACCCTGTAAGCTGATATAAAATGAAGCTACAATGCGTCAGCACCACAAGATTACAAGGGTCAATTAAAAGTGGAAAGTCAGAAGCAGCACTTGCCTATTAATACCTAATATACGGTATTAAATTTTGTTGCACCTGTTGTGACAAAGTGGGAATGTTCTTAATGTTTTCTCTGAATACTGTGTGGGTGCCTCAGTTTCCCCTGCAAAGTGCCAACTGACGGTGTTGGGGACAAAGAGATCAGGTGGCCTCCTTGTCCGGAAGAGACACAAAGGCCAGATGAGGGAGTGTCAGTTTGGAGCTGGCTGGGGAAATCGGGAGAGGCCCAGAACTTGGGTCTGGGCTCCCCACCCCCCAAGATGGACCTGACTGAGGGGTCCTGTTTTCTGTACTTACAAGCTCTGTTTTAGACTGTATCCCTGTCATCTAATAAACCTTCTGTTTTACTGTCTGGCTGAGAGTCACATCTGACTGCAGAGTTGGGGTGCAGGGACCTCTGGTTGCCCCAGGACCTGCCTGGGCAGACTCGCTGCAGAAAGTGCACAGTGTGGAAGGGCATGCTGAATGCTCCGAGGTCAGACCCAGGAAGGTGTAAGCTTCTTGCCCTGGAGACAGTATGCTCAGAGAGGAGGCTCCCCCAGAGTCCTGACTGGCTTTGTATGGAGTTGTTCCAAAGCATCCCAGCATCCCCTTCCACACCATGCGCTTCCCGGAAGTCTGCACAGGCACTGACACTCCCTCCTCTGGCCTTTGTCTCTTTTCCAAGCATTAGGAGGCCATCTGATCTCTTTGTTCTCCAACACCTTCAGTTGGCTCCTTGCAGGAGAGTGGCCCAGGCCATCAGTTGCCTGGAGACAGGGTGTCAGCCATTCTCTGTGCAGACGGCATCACACTGGCCCTCTAGGGCTTTACAACAATCACACCCCCTTATCCCACCATCTAGAGCCTTAAGAAATGCATTGGGGAAACTGAGGCACACAGACAGTATTCAGAGAAAACACCTGTATACGACCAGTAACATTCTTTGAAGGGTGTAAAATAATCAAATATTGTGCTAAATACAATGATACTCCAAACTGACCACCAAATTTAAGTTGCATGTTTTTCCCCTCAGGTGAGGGTTCTGGGGTGGGGCTGGGGATGAGGGGTTCACAGTGCAGGAGCGTGCTTGGTGCTGGGGGTGCAGGCTTTGGGGTGAGGCAGGGCTGAGGATGAGGAACTTGGGGTGCAGACAGGCTGCCCCAGGTCTAGGGCCAGAGAGGACTCCCCATCACCACCACTGGCAGCAGCAAGCTCCAGGGGAGGGACCCCTCCTGCCCCCCATGGCACACACACTCTGCACATGCTCCTAGAGCCCCTCTCAGGTCCAGAAAGCTCACTCCCCTCCCCTATGATGGGTACTGGGGGGGGCCACAGGTGGCCTTCCATGTTGCTGCCCCTCACCATAACTTCACTGTGGATGGGGGATGGGGCTGCCCCTTCCCCAGCATGGGGCAGAAGTGGGGTAGGCAGGGTGGTGGCTGGCTATGGGACGGGGGAGCAGGGTGTCATAAAATTCACCCAAGCCCCAGCTGCTCAGGTCTAGGAAGCCTCCCTCTCCCATCCCTCCTGTGGCGGGTGGGTTGATGGGTGCTGGGGGAGGGGGCATTGTCTTCACATGTGGCTTCCTGCCTCCCCTGTGCAGCCTGCTGTGCCTCACTGGGGGTAGGAATAGGGGCTGGGACTGGGGCTGGGGCAGGGGGGGAATCATAGGGTCAAACACTCAAACATAATAAAAAATCATAGGGTCAAACACTCACGGAAGCCCCAACTGCTGCTAAGGTGAATGATGTCTGTCTCCTGGCCCGTTTGTGTCTCCTCCAGGTAGGGGCAGGAGAGGGGAGGGAAGGGGAGGCCCCCTCCACTCCCCTCCCCCTCCTGAGTGCTTCAGCAGTAGTTAGCACATTCCTCTTATGCTAATGCTGCAGCCCTTAGGCTACCGGCAGCAGCAGCAAAGGAGAGAGAGAGAGAGACATGCTGTGCGCTCTTTACATTCAGGCAGGGAAACTCCGGGGAGGGGGAAAATCTAATATTTCCAAATATTGGTGGAGCAGAGCCCCTGATTATGAATATTCCTGGGGCGTTAGCTCCAAGAGCCCATATAAGTTGGCGTCCATGCCTAGGAGCCCTGGAGAGGTCAGGTGACTATTTAACTGGGATTCATTTCAAGAGGTAGCGTAACTGCAGTTGAAACTGGGTTCATCTGAAAGTAGGTAGGCAACATAAACTTGTAAATGTTGCAACAAAGCCAATTAACAGCAGCATGTAAAGATCGTAATGTACTGGATTTAAAATGGCTTTACCTGCCCACTCTGCGACCAGTGTTTGATACCACAGTGGTGAAAACTGGATGGATGGATGGCAGTAGTTCTTGCTTCTGTGTTAGACATATCTAAAGTTTTTAAACTAGGAATTCAAAGTGCCTATGCTGTGAGGTGGGATAGGGAAGAAGTAACAGTAAACACATAGCTACTGCCCTTCTGGCCTGGATGCTACTCCAGATGGAGGGCAGAGGACCAGTAATTCTGGGTAAAGGCGCCCTGATTTCTGAAACACGCCAACACTAGATTTTGCAACAAAAACAGAAAATTTGGTGACAATAGAAAATGCCAAAAGGGCAGTGGGGAGGTTAATAATTAAACTACTGATACAATCAAAACCTCTGGCTTTTGAACGTTTTAACATTTATTTTATGTGGCCACAACCATTTGGTGGAGATAAGAGAGAGTTGCAATTTAGGTGGTCAGGTGGGGTTTGGCAGATAGGAGAGGGTGTCAGTCCATTGGCTGAGTTTTCGAGGCCTTATACTCAACTTGATGGTGTTTCTCTGTTTGGATGTAATGTAATAATGTTTGTACATCACAGCAAATCCATTAAAAAAATTAAGGGAATATTTTAGACATCAGTGGCCAGAACACTACTGATTTGGGGGGAAATTGGGGAAAAATGAAAGGTGGCAATAGAGGACACACAGAACCCATGGCACGTACTTAGCAGAGCTACCAGTTTCAATGACATTTGTAACTGTTATTTGGTGGCAGTTAACACCTTTCAGCATAATATCCCTCATCTTAGAAGGGAACAGGGAGGGTGGCACACAAAGAGCTTGGAGTATGTGAAAGAATGCAAGGAGCCCTTGGTGTGTGCAATGAACTTGACCTAGAGAAGGTACAAAGTTTATGATTCTTCACCCTCTCCTCCCGGCAGTTTTGGGGTAATTATTGGCAACTCGGTATCTTTGGTCCCATGAGTAAGGGTAGGTCTATACTTACCTGCTGGGTCGACGCGTAGCGTTTGACTTCTCGGAGTTCGAACTATCGCGTCTAATCTAGACGCGATAGTTCGAACTCCGAACGCGCTCCCGTCGACTCCGGAACTCCACCACCGCGAACGGCGGTGGCGGAGTCAACGGAGGAGCCGCGGACTTCGATCCCACGGCGTCTGGACAGGTAAGAAGTTCGAACTAAGGTAGTTCGACTTCAGCTACGCTATTCGCGTAGCTGAAGTCGTGTACCTTAGTTCGACCCCCCCACCCTAGTGTAGACCAGGCCTTAGACAGGAGCTTTAATCAGCCTGGAATGAAGATCTTTCTGTCTTATTCCCCCTTTATGGCTTTTGAAGTCTTCTCTATCCCGGCCTTCTGTTACTCAGGATAGTGGTAGTGATGTGCTAACAGGCTTGTTTGTAGTTTTGGGGAGAGGTTGCAGGGTGATCATACTCCCAGCACTGCCTGCGTCTCGGAGGAGTGAATAGAATAGCAGAATGCCAGCCACCACACCACCTCTAGTCCCACCACCCCAGTAGGGCTTTCAAGGTCTAGGAGAGCAGTATTCTGCAGGGTCCCCAACTAGCAAATTCCAGTCCAAACCCTCTCTAAGCACCCCCACTGTTTTCAGTCTCTTTATTGTATGAAAGTCATTCTGTCCCTTTAATCATTTTTGTCACCCATTTCTAGTTCAGTTTTATTTTTGCTACGTATTTTTGGAAATGGGACCAGAACTGAAGACAGTATTCTAGATACAGACAGACATATAATGGCATAATATTTTCAGGATTACTTTGTCTCATTTTTATACATCATAATAGTGGGTGGTGGGAGGAGTTTGTGCAAAGCTTTGATCGGGCTGCACTAAATTGTGCATCATTAGTACTTTACATTTAAAAACTCCTACACTAAATGAGGAAATAATTGCTACAGTTTCTTATCATGGAAGCAAATTATCTATTACCCCAAACACTAAACCCTAGAAATGTCAGTGTGTTGTCTCTCTACTTGGAATATAACCAAGAGTTCTTCTTCGAGAGACTGTTCACGTCCATTACATATTAGGTGTGCGCGTGCCATGTGCACAGGCCGGCAGGGGAGCCCCACCAGAGTAGTGCCTCATGCTGCCGACCCGACCCCCCCTTCGGTTCCTTCTTACCGTCCCTGGTCGTTGGAACAGCTCTCTATCTCTCGCTTGCGTGTACCTTAGCATAGTTATCAGCAGTTAACAGTTATCAGTGGGTGGTAGTTATCAGTAGTTAGCACTTCATAATAATAGATAGTTAAGCTTTCTTTGTTTAGGTGTTGGAAGTTGTCTCCAGCACCAGCCTATGCCAGTTAGTGACCCCCATGACTGGTGTTTCCGTTGCCTGGGGAAATCACATCAGACAGAACACTGCAAGATCTGTAAGGCTTTGGCTACACTTGCATTTCAAAGCGCTGCCGCGGCAGCGCTTTGAAGCGCTAAGTGTAATCAAAGCGCCAGTGCTGGGAGAAAACTCTCCCAGCGCTGTCCGTACTCCACTTCCCTGTGGGGAATAACGGACAGCGCTGGGAGCGCGGCTCCCAGCGCTGGGGCTTTGACTACACTGGCGCTTTGTAGCGCCGCAATTTGCAGCGCTGCAGAGGGTGTGTTTTCACACCCTGCTGCAGCGCTGCAAATTTGTAAGTGTAGCCAAGCCCTAAGGCTTTTAAGCCAAGGACTAAGAAAGAGAGAGACTTTCACCTCAAGCAGCAACTCATGGAGGCTGCACTGCAAGCTTCTGCCTCGGGCGATCCAGCCTCGGTGCCAGTGTCCTCGGTGCGGAGTGCCCGGCATGTTTGCGATCTGGCTCCGGTGGAGCACTGCAAACATGCTGCTCCGAGGCAACAAGAAACCCCCCAGCACCGTTCGACCTCACCAGTATGGTTGAAGGGCCAGCCTACAAGCCGAGGGTGCTCCCCGCATAAGAAGCTGGCACTACCCAAGCAAATGAGCGCTCAAAAGGGAAGCACTGCCCCAGGACATGCTCTGGCGCCGAAGAGCCCCGGGTTAAGCGCCTTGAGCGCAGAGCTCTTAGAACAGCCCTCCACACCAGACACCTTTGAAGCGGCAAAGGACCTCATTCAGTTGTCGGTGACAAGCCCCCTCCCTGCCAAAGAGAAGCCTCTAGCACCGTCTCCTAGAGTGCCATCAAGAGGCAAGCCGGCAATAGTGCGCCAATCGAGGTCACCATCCTGGCACCGCTCCCAGCCTCGGTCCTGGTCAAGCTCGGCCTCTGCGGATTCCCAGTTGCCCCTGATCCTGCGGGACTCGAGGGCACTGGATCCCAGCCACCATACGGCACCGGCCCTGCCAGGGCACCGCTCCCCGGCGCCATCACCAGGCTGGCAACACAAGATCAAAGTCCCCGGTCCAGAGCAGAAGCCAACGATCCTGGTCCCGGGAGTATTGGTACCGGTCGGCGAGGAGCCGTTCTCCAGCCCCCGGCAGCACCGTTCTACGGCACCGCCTTGGCCTTCCAGGTCGGCGTCCTCGGAATCTGAGGTAGACTCAGGCTGCTCCAGCTATTCCCACAGGGCACCAGCGAGCAGGGATCCCCAAGACCTGTGGCATCCCCAATGGGGCCCACCAGGGCAGTGGCCCTTTTGGACACCATGGGCCTGTCACCAACAGCAGGGGCCCTCCTCCAGAGCCTCAAGATCCAGCTATTCGGTGTGTTGGTCCCAGTCCCCGCACAGGCACCTCTCTGCGCCCAAGGAGGCCACGGTATCCAGGCCATCAGACGCTTCTCCGGAACACAGGAGAGCAGAAGCGGCACCGAGCCCGGTGCCGTCCCGGAGGCAATCAGTCAGGTAGGACCCGGATAAGCCCCCAGCATGCGAGGAGGGACAAGAAGGGCTGGAAGACGAGATGCAGAAGGCCCTCTCCTCTTCGTCATCCCCAGATGAAGCTGTGGCAGGCACCGCGGTGTCAGGGCCTCCGCCTAGACAAGGCCAGGGCCAGGGCAAGCTGCAACCCGGCAACAAGCAAGGGTTTTGAAGGTGCGCTTGAGGACAGCATACCAAGCCAGTTACCGGATCTTTCCCTATGTTTCCTGAACCGCTTGTCCCGCTTCTACCATGCATGGTCCTGTATAGCATCAGACTGTTGGGTCTTACGCACGGTACAAGTGGGATACACGCTTCAGTTCTCCTCCTTCCCTCCCTCTCACCCGCCTTCCCCGTCCCTCTTCAGGGACCCCTTTCACGAGCAACTCCTTATACAGGAGGTACTGACGCTCCTCGAGGTGGGGGCAGTGGAAGAGGTCCCTTGGGATCTGAGGGGGAAAGGGTTTACTCCCCTTATTTTCTTATTCCCAAAGCAAAGGGGGGTCTTTGACCCATTTTAGACCTGCGCGGACTCAACAAATTCTTAGTCAAGGTCCGCTTCCGCATAGTCTCCCTAGGCACTATTATTCCATCCCTGGATCCGGGGGATTGGTACACTGCCCTCGACATGAAAGATGCGTACTTTCATGTCACTATTCATCCTGCTCACTGGCGGTTCCTGCGGTTCATCATAAGCCAGCATTACTAGTTTACAGTCCTACCCTTCAGTCTGGCGGCAGCCCCCCACATGTTCACAAAATGCATGTTGGTAGTGGCAGCCTTTCTACGAAAAAGGAGAATTTGAGTATACCCGTACCTAGAGACCCCTTAGACTTTATAGTGACAATCCCTGCCGAGGTGTTGGACTCTCTGCGCTGGAGGCTCAACCAGCAGGTAGTTTGCAAAGGGATCCCCTTCACCGCACCATAACCCACGCTGACGCTGGTAACAGATGTGTCAGGCCTCGGCTGGGGAGCGCACTTGGGGGGCCTATGGACGCAAGGCTTGTGGTCTAAGGATGAAATATTGCTCCACATCAATGTGAAGGAGCTCAGGGCAGTTTGCCTAGCCTGCCAAACCTTGCACGCTGCTTTAGAAGGTCACAGTGTGATAGTTCTGACAGACAACACTACCGCCATGTTCTACATAAACAAGCAGGGTGGAGCCCAATCCTCTCCCCTCTGCTGAGAGGCCCTTCTCCTATGGGACTTTTGTATAGCCCGCTCAGTACACCTCATAGCGTCATACCTCCCGGGGGAGCGGAACGAGCTGGCGGACCGCCTCAGCAGGTCATACCGCATGCACGAATTTCTGATGAGACCGGATGTCTTGCAATCAATCTTCCAGAAGTGGGGATTTCCCCAAATGTACCTCTTTGCCACCAAGGACAACAGTCAATGCCCGCAGTTTTGCTCTTTCCAGAACCACAGTCCGGGCTCGGTTGCAGATACCTTTGTGATCCCTTGGAGCGGGAGCCTGAAGTATGCCTTCCCACCACTCCCGCTCATCCACAGAGTTCTCCTCAAAGTTCGCAGAGACAAGACAATAATGATTCTCATCACCCCAGCTTGGCAACATTGGTTTACGACTTTGCTGGAGCTGTCAGTAGCCCACCCAATTGCCCTGCCCCTACACCAAGATCTCATCACGCAGGACTGCAGGCGCCTGCTCCACCCGAACCTGCAGTCTCTGCATCTCAAGGCATGGAAACTCTGTGGTTGAATGCGATGGAGAGCCAGTGTTCTCTTCAGGTGTGACAAATTCTCTTCGGCAGTAGGAAACCTTCCACTAGGGCCACATACCTCGCTAAGTAGAAGAGGTTCTCCTGCTGGTGTGAACCAAAGCATATACAGCCGCTTCATTCCTCCGTTCCAGTTATCCTGGAATACCTGCTGCACCTTAAACATTAGGGTCTCGCCCCCTCCTCAGTTAGAGTGCATCTGGCTGCCATTTCGGTGTTTTCTATGTGTTTTCCAACCCCATGGTAGCCCGGTTTCTCAAGGGGCTGGAGAGGGTGTTTCCCTACTCACGCCCTCCGGTCCCTCCCTGGAACCTTAACTGGGTCCTGACCAAGCTCATGGGACCCCCTTTTGAGCCCCTAGCCTCTTGCTCTTTCACTCACCTGTCTTGGAAGGTGGCGTTTTTGGTGGCCATTACGTCCACAAGGAGGGTGTCTGAGTTGAGGGCCCTCACCTTGGAGCACCCTTATACAGTTTTAGGCCACACCCTAAATTCCTCCCTAAAGCAGTCTTGCAATTTCATATGGGACAGGACATTTGTTTGCCAGTGTTCTTTCCCAAACCACACATGGACCCGAGTCACCATAGCCTACATACTCTGGATGTCCGTAGGGCTGTGGTGTTCCATCTGGAGTGAACTAGACCTTTCCGCAGGTCGACACAGTTGTTTGTCACCATTGCAGAGAGAATGAAAGGACTCCCTGTCTCGGCGCAGTGGATATCGTCATGGATTGTGGATTGCATCTGCACTTGCTATGAGCTCGCCAAAGTGCCAGCCCCGGCGATCACGGCTCACTTGACTAGGGCTCAAGTGTCCTCAGCAGCTTTCCTGGCACAGGTTCCACTCCAGGAGATCTGTAAAGCAGCCACCTGGTCATCGGTGCGCACATTCACAGCCCACTACACAGTCCATCAACAGGCCAGAGAGGACGTGGCGGTCGGCAGGGCTGTGCTTCAGTCAATTGTTCCATGACTCCTACCCTCCTTCTATGGTAAGCTTGTGAGTCACCTAGTGTGTAATGGACATAAACAATCACTTGAAGAAGAAAAATGGTTACCTACCCTTTCATAACTGTTGTTCTTCGAGATGTGTTGTTCACGTCCATTATACTTCCCACCCTCCTTCCCCTCTGTCGGAGTCTCCGGCAAGAAGGAACTGAAGTGGAGTCGGGTCGGCAGGGTGTATATGCACCAGCATGAGGTGCCACTCTGGCGGGGCTCCCTTGCTGGCCCGACGGGAGCCGCTAAGGGAAAAAGTTTCCGACATCCGTGCATGCGGCGTGTGCACACCTAATGTGAAATGGACGTGAACACCACATCTCGAAGAACAAGTTACGAAAAGGTAGGTAAACGTTTTATTCAGTTGCAGGTGGGATAGATGTTGCACTGTTTAATCTCTGTTCTAACATTTATCAAATAATTACCTCCAGAGAACAAGCATTATACTGCTGTGTTCTTCAGATGACCAGAGTACATTATTACCAAAAGAGAAATGACTTTGTTTAGGATTGAGGCTATATCTAGACAATGATGAATATGACTGTGCATTTTTTTGCAGTGGAAAATAGAAGAGATGGTAGTGGTTTCTTTACAGTGGAAACCTCACTATGCCCATATTCCAGCATAATGTGTTGATGGGTAATGAAGGAAGACATTTATATGCTGCTTTGCTTTGTTGTGAGACTATTGTGCGAGTGTTAACTAAGCAAAAAAATGTGTACAATTGGAATGACTATATGAGTCAGAAGGTTAAGTTGCCTTGCTGACACAGAGTTGATCATCAAACTTTATGGTGTCATTAGCTATTTATCTATACAGCATTACAAAATGAGTTTGTCACATTAAAGAACAATAAAGATAGGTCCCTAGCTTGACATACTTGTGTAATTTAGAAAACACCCCCACCAACCCATTACCACACTCAATTTATTATCGGATGATGGGGCAGTTGCATTACTTACAGCTGCCATAATCAGCAAGGTATGTATATTCCAAATGAGCTTCAGCACATCTGGTAGGCTAAATTCACACAGGTCTGTACCAGTTTCTGCTTGGCAGAAGTGCCCTGATGGGCAGAAGGCCTTTCTGAGAAAGGAGTT
Organism: Mauremys mutica; assembly: GCF_020497125.1. NCBI lineage: Eukaryota > Metazoa > Chordata > Testudines > Geoemydidae > Mauremys > Mauremys mutica. Next base: position 91,122,303 of record NC_059077.1, on the reverse strand, counting down.
ATAGGGGTATAAGGATCTATAACTTCCTTCTTTATTACAAAGACCACATTAGCATTGCTTCCAAAACAAACAGTACTGGTGGGGAGGCAAGAGTGGCTAGGATGTGCTGATTTAGCACATCCCCTCAGCAACCTCCACTAACAGGACTTCAAGGAAGGGCCCATGCAAACTTACACTTCCTCATTGGCAAGTCTTATGGTCTGGTTTCAATAATTTCTTCAGTTAGTGAAGATAGCCCTAGCAAAACACCTGCTTAAACGTTTTGCTGGATTGGAGCAATAATGCTAATGCAAAAGGATTAATACATTTATTGGCAAAGGAAATGTATGACTTTCTGTCCTGGCCAGAGATGGCTCTTGCAACCTCTAAGGTTTTATCTTTAAAACTCTTATTTAGTCCATTAATTTCAATTCTACACTCATTTGAGCAAGCAATGAGCAATTTTGAATAAATATAAAAAGAAAACAAGGATGACCCAATGGTTAGAGTTCTAGCCTGGATTAAACTTCCAGCTTCACCACAGATTTCCTGTGACCTTGGGTGGGTTCCTTAGCATATATCTGCATGTCAAAGAAAAGTCCACAGTACCGAGTCTCAGAGCCCAGGTGAATTGACTGGGGCTTGCAGGGCTTGGGCTGCAGGGCTAAAAATAGCAGTGCAGACATTCCCACCCATGCTCCAAGACCCTCCCCCTTTACTTTACCAGTTTTCAGAGGCTGGGTTCCAAACCATGCAGGAATGTCTACATTGCTATTTTTATCCCCACAGCCTGAGTCCAAGCCAATTGACCTGGGATCTGAGACTTGGTGCCATGGATTTTTCTTTGCAGCATACACATACTTTGAGTCTTTCAGTGCATCAGTTCCCCATCTGTAAAATGGGGATAACAGTATTTCCCTATCACAGAGAATGTTGAGAGGATAAGTATATTAAAGATTGGGAGGCACTCAGATACTACAGTAATAGGGCTATGCAAGTGCCATAGATAGATGGTATAAGCATACTTTCCTTTGGATCTTTAGATATAGTATAGTACTTTAGAAGCTTATTTTACTAATATAGTCTCTCAAAAAGGGTAGGCTTCTCTTTTAAACTATTCTTCAGGATACATCTTGCATCTTTCTAGGTCTTGTGGAGTAAGATGTATAAGTATGCCCCCTTCCCCCAATTCCCTACTTAAAGGTATATACAGTTTCTCAATTATCAAATGAAGAAAATATTAATAGTTATAACATCTTTAGTTCTAGGTTTCTAGCCAATGTAGTTGCTGAAATAACACCAACTAACTGAAGAATGTTTACAGTGAGAAGTGAAATATTTGCAGTTAAGAAAATAAGCAATTTACAAAGCATAAAGGAAAAAAATACACAAGTTTGTGCTAATTATTAAGGATAAGAACAAGAAGTTTTCACCTCTAAATAAAGGCATTAGTTGACAGTAAACACTAATACATTTTACAAATATTTCCTCATTTTTAGTACTCTGCTTAAAAATATTTCTTCTATAAAAACTCTAAGAGTTAAGAAGTAATCATTGTTTAATCTCAACTTTTTCCTAGACTTTTAAAGTCACACTGAAGTTGGGGAAAACATCTGTTTTCCAGAGAAATTAGGGGAGGATTTGTTGAGAAGACCAATATTATGGCCAAATGTAAGTCCTAGAACAAACGAAGAGTTTGTTCAACTTAAACCAGTATATCTTCTTCCTTTAAAAAGAACTGAGTTAGGTCAATCTGCCATGATACTTGTTATGTTTTCTTGAGACAAAAGGTACGCTTACATTAAGAGTTACATGCTGATATAATCTCTCTCTCTTGAGCAGATTTATTTCACCATGACCAGATTCTGGCACCATTACTATGCAATTAAAGAAAGCATAACATTTTACATAAAGCATCATGCTCATAATAAGTAAACTATTAAATATATACCTTCATAATACATTAGAACATACACATATTCAACATTTCTAAAGCAAGAACAACTTTGGGTCTGTATACAAAAATTAAGATATAAAACTTAATTAACAGGATTTAACATTGCTTCGTTACCATTCCTGACATAAATCAAATACATTTCTACCCTGATATAATGCTGCCCTCAGGAGCCAAAAAATCTTACCGTGTTATAGGTGAAACTGAGTTATATCGAACTTGCTTTGATCCACCGGAGTGCACAGCATCACCCCCCTCAGAGCACTGCTTTACCATGTTATATCTGAATTCAAGTGAGCTCAGGGGCATGCCCTGGTGAGAAAAGAATTAATTTTCATACTAGGTATGATTATTAAGGATGATCATTTTAAGTGATTGTAAGTCCTTTGAAGATGAAAAATGCTGCATCACTGCTGTGACAGTGTTGGATACAATCCAGACCAGTGAGGCATTGTGTTACCACTTTCCCTGCAAGCCTGGGTGCCTAGCAATGCTTTGCTGCTGTAGCTCACAGCCAGTCAACAAGCATACAAGTCACACAGTATCTGTGTACTAAACAGCCCTGGTTCAGCAGTTCTGACCTCAGCTGCCTGTCTACACCCCCCACTCATGCTTCTACTAGCCTTGGTTATAACCAACAGGGTGACCCCAACATACTCCCAGTCTTGAATTTCCCTGAAACTGTGCTCTGTAATGTCCTGCCCCATCCTGGGCAGTTCGGAGAAGTGATATGGCCTGTTTGTTCCTCAAGACACAAAAGCACATCACAGCTTATTGACTTAACTGGGGTAAATACATTTAAGGGAATAAAGAAAACGGAATAAAGTTAGAAATGGTTACAAGCAAATAAAAGTGAAAACATGCATATAAAACTTAATTTAGTAAGGTACAGGCATTGTTTAAAATGGTTTCTCACTTGCCTTCAGTTGTCAGAGACTTTGACCTGTCCTTTGTTGAAGGACCCATCTTTCTCAGCTTACAAGAGCGGTTCCCTTGTGTTTGTCTAGTGCCAAAGATGGCTTCTGTCTTTGCTTATATTTTGCAAAGTTCATTGACTTTGTTTCAAGAGGCAGGATGACCTCATGCTGGTCTTCCCATCCCCTTGTATTTAAATAGGGCTTCCATTGTTTTGATTGCACCATGCTTAATTTCCATAGCAGACGGATCAATAGCTAGCTTCCCTCCTGTCTGGAAGGAAAGCTGTTCCTCCCTGTGTGGCCACAGACTTTAAAACACAATATAATTAAGTATCCATATTACCTCATATAATGTTTATATATACATTTCACAATTATACCAATCACCAGTGGGTCATTAGCTTTCAGAAAAGACCTGATTCTGTGCACTCTTATAATACAGTAATATTGTATACGATCAGTTGATTCATTGCTTATCACTTGAGGTTCAGAGGAGTAGACCAGCAAATCTTTGAAATGGATTCTTCTGAGGGTACCCCTCAAAGTAAAGTTTATTCAAGCTGTCAGGAAGGTGGCATGGAGTCTGGTGGTGAAGGAAGCTCCATGCGCTCTCTCCTTGTGTTTACTGAAATGCAAACTTTTCAGTTTCCTGCCATCTCCTCTCCTTGCTGTCTTGATGGTCCTGTTTATTGCTAATATGTAAATTGAGGTAAACACACATTCCTTTGTGTAGGACAGACCTGTTTAACAATTACCCGGACATACCCGCTTTACACACACTTTAGTCATAATTCCAGCATATATTCATAACTTTTAATACCCACCACATACATACATCATGGAAGAAAATTAATTATTAGTGAGTTATTAGTTTTCCAATGATACCTAACCAGGCATATTTTGCACAAAGAGTATTACAACCGCGTGCAGGGTGCGAATACAGGATTGCTTAGTGTCACAACCATCTAGTATAGCTAGGAGAAAAACAGGCTCTTATCAAGGGTAATCCTTCAAGGCCACACAATTCCCATTGTCAAAATCCTATAAACAGTTATTTTTGAGTAGTGCTTGACTTCAGTGAGATTTGGGAATGCTCTGGATCAGATCCTTAATATTTATTATAGATGTATCAAGATTTATCTATACCATTTATCATCTTAGCATCTGACACTACAAAGACAACCAGGCACAGCGCTTACTAAAGCGGATCATCCCACTGATTTCAATGGGTTACTCACAGCAGTAAGTGCTAGGCCCAGTAGTAAGGGTTTACAGATTGGGCCTTGAATACTATATCCATTCTGATTATTACAGAATAGCACTTCCAGTTAGTGTGTCTGAGTTGGACTGAGTTTTATTTATTTTTTTAAATAATTATGTGATTCCATTCTGCCAAACAAATAAATATAATTAAATAAGGCTCACTAGTATTATGCAAGTATCAGAGGGGTAGCCGTGTTAGTCTGGATCTGTAAAAGCAGCAAAAAGTCCTGTGGCACCTTATAAACTAACAGACATATTGGAGCATGAGCTTTCGTGGGTGAATACCCACTTCGTCGGATGCATGTTGACGAAGTGGGTATTCACCCACAAAAGCTCATGCTCCAATACGTCTGTTAGTCTATAAGGTGCCACAGGACTCTTTGCTGCTTTTAGTATTATGCAGCTGTTCTGGTGCATCTAGTTTTAGTTTTTCCACTATTAATCTGATAAATCATTTCACTCAGTCTCAGATGCTTACTTTTATCTTCATTGGCACAACCAATGTTTTTCAGGCTAATTAATTAACTTTCCATACTTGGATTGATATATGTCATCCAAAAAAAAAAAGGGGGGGGGGAAGGAAAAGAAGTGGGACACCTTTGTTCTGTCTGCAGAAAGTGTGGTTAATTATTAAAACATAACCCAACTTTTTAAATTTACTTTCTACTATTCTGAAAAGCAGAGGCATCTATTTTTTCGAGATGTTTTAATACGTTTGAGACAGCAGAGGCCTCCAAAGTCCATTGTTTTACTGAGCAAAATATACAGTAATCCAAATTACTCAGAGACAATCTTCTCCTTAGTAAATTAGCAGATTTTGAATACATTCTTCCCACCCCTTCCCAAAAGACCTTTGCTGTGCAAGGCCCTGCATCTAGTAATAGACTGAACCACTTCTGTTACATTCAGGGCCTTCTTCAGCCTTTACTTGGTCTGCAGGATTCAACTTTATGATTACAGCCCTATTCAGTTCATAAAACTTGTAACTGACTACAATGGGAATTTCACCTGAGAAAAGAGTGCTTAACTTGTCCCTTAACCCTGCTGTTTTTAGCAAATGGAGCAAACATCCAATTATATCTGTACTATGTGGGCTAAATTTGGAACACTGGTGTCCAAGTTTGACTTGCAAAATATTTATGTGCAAACAGATAATCCTGTGCACAAAACATACAAGTGTACTGTCTGTCATAACATGCAGTGGTGTCGTAGGTGCATATGTAAGGCCTGGTGAGGAAGTCTGAAGTCTCCAGTTTCCAGCCACTTTATACTCTTATTTAATTCTTTCTGCTACCACTGCTCCTGAATGAAGCTGTGAGCCAAGTGTGCTTCTCTACCCAAACAGGATATTGATTATCTCTTGGAGGAAATGATCAACAAAGACATCCCTTGAAATGGCTTAGCCTTAAATCCTGAGCCATTAATCATTTTATGGAAGTCTGCGATGTCACTAGATCTGCATACAATGATGCAACTGAAAGCCTGGAAAAATACATACATTTATGTATGATTTTAATGCAAATTTTAAAGGGCCAAACTGGACATCCCACTAACCAAATCCATCAATTAACCCCAGATAAATTTATAACTCTTCCTGCCATTCTGTCATTTCTCCCCTTTCCCCTCTCTCCTCTCTGAGTCAGTGTTTCCTTTCTCATCAATTCTTTCCTTCCCTGGTGTGTTAGGGCTTGTGTACGCTACCGGCCGGATTGATGGGCAGCGATCAACCCAGTGGGGGTTAATAAATCGACCGCAGATTGCTCTAGCATCGACTCTGGTACTCCACCTCAATGAGAAGCACAAGGGGAATGAACGAGAGCGTCTCCTGTTGACACACCGCGGTAAGTAGATCTAAGTACGTCGACTTTAGCTACCTTATTCACGTAGTTGAAGTTGCATAACTTAGATCAATTCCCCCCCCGCCCATAATGTAGACTAGCCCTTAGTTTCCCAAAGTCCCCCTAAATCTCTATTTCCTCTCCCTCAGCCCTTCATTTCTCCCTCTATCCCCTCCCCCATGCATCCATGCTTCCAGTCCTCCAGTTTTCCTCCTGCCTTCCCAATAACCTCTCACACAGACTGGGCTGTGCTCCCTGCTCAGAAGATGTGGTATAAGTGATAAAGTGACTATCTCACCCTACTCCCCTCTCTCCTTCCCCTCCTGGCTTAGTTGTCAGTGTTCCCTGCCCTGGACTCCTCCCTGACCCCCTCTGTGAGAGATCTCATGGTGAGGGGTGCAAGCTGAGTACAAGGATTAGCTGCCTGTTGGCCAAACAGAAGGTGGGAACATAGCTGCTGGCCAAAAAATGTGGATGCAGCAGAGAAAACCAGGGAATCAAAAGTTTGAGCGCCCAGCTAAAAATTGGCAGTCGAACCAGTCTGTGTTTCACCTAGGTAGGTTTTACAAGGAAACCTGGGACATCCTTGCTTACGGGGACCCCATGGCTTCTGCTCATGAAGCTGGGTGCTGAGGCAGGACAGACTTGCTTGGCTGCCTATTCGAAGCAGCCATAATCCAATGGAGTGCTCCTCTGAGCACAGTTGCCTCATTATAAAAACTGTGTTAAATTTTTAAATGTTCTCCTCCTCCCCTTTTTAAATAATGGATGTTTATCAGGCATGTGAAACTACCTCTAAAGGGTAATTTCTGAGTAACTCAGAAATAAATTAAAATTTGTGGTTTAGAATTAAATCACCATCTTCAAACTGAACTATAGTGCAATTATACATTCCATGTTAATAGTAAGAGAATTATTACTTATCCTTGGCAGTATGCAGGTAGGTTATCTCAGTTTGTGATAAGGATTATCTGGCTGGAGTAGTGTCCTGCAGACAATACGAGAACTCTCTTCTTGACTATGCTAAAGGAAAATTGACACAGTTTTTTCCCCACCTCACAAAAATATCAAGGCATAGTTAAGATGATGCCCTCAATCATTCTGTTGTTGCAAGACGTACAAAAAAGTCTAGTTATACATTCAGGGCAACTATCTGAGCCATAACAATAGCAATTCTTGTTTGAAGAAAGGAATACCTGTTTCCATGTATTCTGCCTATTTCTGCTTCAGACTCCTCTTAATGCATTCTCTTAATTATTCCCACAAAGTTAGCACATAGTCTTTACCTATTAAGGCCAAAATGTGTTGATTATTAGAAGTTTCAGGTAAACAATTTAAAAAATTAAAATCTGTTAAAAGCCTTTGTACAGATCAGGTGGAATCAGAAAATATTTAATAATTTTTACTAATCTAGCAATCCAATAGCCTAACTGGAGAGGGAAGTGGAAAAAAAAAAGTGTAAAATGGAATGTGGAGGAAAAATTTCTAACTTTTTTTTTTTTGGAAGGCATTGCAGGATTTTTCAAGGTCATCATTTGACACTTCTCTCCCCCTTAATTTCGCTAACCTTCTTAGAGTCTACAGCAGCTGCTGAGATAAGCAGGACCCTGAAAACAATAATAGAGATAAGTGGTGCATAGTTTGCAACAGCTAGGATTTTCCAGTTTAAATGTTGGCTAGAGGAAAAGCAAAGCAAATTAAATAGCAATTATGTATTAACAAAAGATGATCCAATATACTCAGGCTCACAATAATATCTATCATAATTCTTGCAGAAGCTCTCCATCTATATAGTAGTTGAGCCCCATTGTGCCAACAAACAGTTGAGCTCTTACATTAATATTCTCTCACTGAACCCCACACCTGGAACTAAACAGCTTTTAACTGAAAAGAGTCAGATTCTGACCTCAGTTACACCCACTCCACCTCCGTTGAAACTAGTGGACCAAATTCAATGCTGCTTAACCCTACTGAATAACTCTGCTCCTGAACTGAAATGGTTATTAAAAAAATTAAGTCTCTATCCCTCATTACAGAAAAAAATGTTCAGAACATGAACCAACCAGAAACTGATAGATCAAAGTAGAAACTGAATCTGCAGAGTGTCTGAAACAATGCTCCGAGAGGTCTGAACTGCTCTATTTGTCTCAATGGATTGTTAATACTAAAGTCTGATGACAATTTAAAGTCAATAGTAAATGTTTTACTGCTGATCATTTTAGCCAAAACATTAAGCTCATCTGATTACCATTGTTTCTGGATGTAATGGCAGCTCTTGAGGTGGGGTGTGCAGTGGGGCAACCAATTGCTGGGGTGGAGAATAACTAATTCAAATCCCATTATCATCCATACCTCAAGTTTTCTGCCATTTCTGTCCCTTCCATAAGAATAGCCACATTGAGGCAGACCCATGGTGCATCTAGCCCAGTATCCTGTCTTCTGACAGTGGCCAATGCCAGGTGCTTCAGAGGGAATCAACAGAAAAGGCAACTGAGTGATCCATCCCTGTGATCTACTCCCAGTAGGCTAGAGACAACATCCTTGGCCATCCTGGCTAATAGCCACTGATGGACCCATCCTCCATGAACTTATCTAGTTCTTTTTTGAACTCTCTTATAATTTTGGCCTTCGCAACATTCCCTGGCAAAGGGTTCCACAGGTTGACTGCATGTTGTGTGAAGTAGTACTTCCTTTTGTTTGTTTTAAATCTGCTGCCTATTAATTTCATTGGGTGACCCCTAGTTCTCCTGTTATGAGTAAATAACACTTCCTTATTTACTTTTTCCATACCAGTCATGAATGTATAGACATCTATCAATTCCCCCTCATCCTCAGTCATCTCTTTTCCAAGCTGAAAAGAAAGGAGGGAGGGGAAACGGAAATGTATTTCCTGCTTGGTACCTAACCCTCAAGTGTCTCCTTAGTACCAAAACACCAAATTACCTCATCTTTCTGGGCACCAAAAGACTTAATGGACCCTTACTCAGCTATGAAGGCCTTCTGTGCTCCTCAGTCAACTTCTACAACTCAGTTACTGGTCATCCATACAAGATTCACAGCACACTGAATCTGAGGCAATCAAAAGTAAATTGAATCCAATATTCAAGTAAATAAATGGTAGGGTCATACAAGGCCTGGAGCTACACACTGAATGATTAGGATAAAAATAAATATTGAATAACTACTCATTCAGTGAGCACTATACACCATGTGCACTGACTAAGGCAGGAGTCATGTGGAAAAAATAGTATGTAATCATGTAATTAATGCATACATACAAGGGGAAGGTGAATTAAGGTTGCATAGGCAACCGCAAATGACATATCCTAACTTCTGTAGCCCTGAGGATTAATCTGTTGGTCTGTATAAAATGTCTTTTTGATAAAAGTGTGTAGGCTGCATAGATTAATAGAATTTGCAATAGCTGTAAACGCAAGATACCTAGAAACTTCTAGACCAGACATCCTGGCCTATTTCCTCTGTGACGCTGAAAGCAACCTTTAAGACCCTTACTCAGAAAAGTGATAATAGGAAACAGACCTACGCAAATTGTCTAGGGACTTTCTGAATATCTGCTAACCTTTCACCTAGTTAGGTGCAAAAGGACCTAACAAGTACACCACAAGATACGTAGATAGTTGTCATTAATACGTATACAAAGGTCAGCCTATGAAAACAGGTACCCTCACCTTTCCATGGGGAAAGCCAAATTTGGGCGTAAGAGGAAGGAGTTCTCCCTATAAAAGGTGTGATAATCCACCATTAGAGCAGGCGATACACCCATCCTTCTATTCTCCATCGCCTCACCCTGCCTACACCTACGAAAGCTGTCAACTAATGATAAGTCGTAGTGTTCTGTCCTTTCACAGCTGTAAGTATGAAATAATTCTTAATTTCTACTTCACCTCTAAAGCATCTATGCTAAGAAGGGTTTAATTCATAACCAGTTTCTTTATAACTATACTTCCTCTAGCAGAGGTGTGAAATTCACTCTAGTACTATTTGCTGCAAAGTGCATTAGATATCATATCATATCATATCTCTTAAAGAACTGTGATATTTTGTAACTTTGTAATCAAACTGCTTTTAACATTTTACATTTACTTCTTGTTTTATTGGTTTTAAATAAAAGGTCTTGTTTGACTAAACTTTGTCTCAGTGTAAATTCCTGTTATACCCCAATCTCCTTGTATTAAATTCTGTGAAGCCTGATTCAAGACGAACTTTTATCTTCTGATCACACATATTGGCGAGCCATACCCATATTATTAATATTTATCACTTATTACTAACATTCTTAATTAATTAGAAAATTAATTATTACATACAACCAAATTAAGTGGATAAATTCCACTGTCCCTACTAACCCTCCCCAAATCAGGCAACAGACTGGCGAGCCGCCAGGAGGAGATTTGAGGAGTGTGACAGGAATCCAGAGATATTTCTGGACCCTTTGGAGAATTTTTCTTTGAAACGTAAGTAAATAGTTAACTTCAGTACACTCTGGAACTCTTAAACCAGAGACACCTTCCTGTGATTATTGTTGCTGGCAGTACGCCCAGTATTTCCGTTTTGTATTGTGGTTATACATCCGAAAGGTTTTTACTTTCACTTTTGCCTAAAGGATTTTAACTGTATTAGCTAACTGAATATTGAAGTAATATTGTTTTAAAAGTGATATATGTGCACAGAAAGGGGTTTTTATATGTTGAAGAAGTTAATGAATGGTACCGAATAAAATAATAGCAGCCGCATCTGGATCCGATGACCCACACTAGTGGTGGCGGGGAGTTAATAAAGCAAGGTATTCATAGCCGCCAGAAAGGCCGCAATCAGTCAGAACTTGAATAGTTCAAAGATACCTTATCTTAGTCCCATTAACTCTTCCGGACTGCACCTCTGATCCGTCTGCCTCAGTATTCCCCGATATTTGGCAGGTCCCGACAGAGGGGAAAGACCTCTCGATCTGCTATAAGCCATCGAGAGAAGAGAGAAGAGAGTATCCCCACTCCCTCTATTTACTTGGGACTTGTATGATATATAGTGCTTAAACCGGTGGTTAAGGGGTATTATCCTGTTGTTTTCTGTAAAAGGGACGCCTTTTTGTGTATCAGAAGTAAATCGACAGAGGTTTGATTCTAGTGAATATACTAGATTCTAGTGAATATACTAGGAAAAGAAAGAGATGAATTCTCTATTTTGTAGTAAGAGTGTTAAAAGTGAAGATAGAACAGGAGTGGAGTGTGTTGGAATTTCTAGCAGTTTAGCTTTGGAAAACTTTGCTAGGAAATATATTCAGGAACATGGTGGAGGTTTGGAGCAGCTGAGAAATATTGAAATGATTTCTGAGCAGAGAAACCCATGGGGTTTTGTGAGTAATGTATTTGAGGATGAAACACAGCAGAAAAAGAAGAGAGCTAAGGTGGTGAAGGGAATAGCTGTTGAATGCTTGCTTGTAGCTTGTAGTTCATTGGGAAAGAAATTGGATAAAAAGATGGAGTTACTCAGGGAAGTTCAGCAGATGCTAGTAGCCTATAGAGTAGACCGTGGTCGGCTGTTGGAAAAGATTAAAGAACTAGAAAAGGGAGAAAATATAGCAGAGGAGGTTGAAGAATTGATTCCCATCCCTATTGGTATGGTGGATCCGACAGAGGTAGAAAATCATATTGGACCAGTGACTAGAAGTAAAACAAGAGAATTAGCTCAAGCAGACACAGTACCTTCAGAAGCGGGGTTGCAGGTTGAATCTGTGGAGTCAGAGGAAATTGGCAGTGCAGCAGTCACTGACAGTCTGCTGGTAGAGGACGGAAGTTCTGAAGTGACAGTTCAGGAGGCGGAGACAAGTGTCACAGTCAGTGAAGTAGTTAGTGACACAAACAGAGAAGCAGAGAAAGAGGAAAAGATTTCTGCTTCTGTAGAGACAGCTTCTGTGAGTGAAGAAGCAGTACCTTTAGAATCGGTCATTGTTCAAGGGTTAGAAGAGGCCGTATCACAGGTAACACAGGTAGCTAATGCATGTGATGTAGTGATCTCTAAGTTACAAAGAGAGCTACAACAACAAGCAGGGAATAGAATTCCTGCTCCTCCACCCAATGTTACATTAGCACCATATAGAGTAGAAAATCCAGTCCCTTTGGGTGGACATTTATTGGCATTTGGGCAATCAACATTGCCTAGACCCCAGGAATTTCGTGGGTCCTCTACACCCCCGTGGTATATGCTGGTATCACCTAGTGTATCGGTAGAACGCCCTACCACGCCAGACTTTAGAGGACTAAGGGATGTCCTGCGTCAGTGTGGAGACACTTTGAATGTAAGCCATAGACATTTCATGGAAAATTATCCTAGATACCCAGGATTATCTCCAGTGGAAAGTTTTGATGGTTCAGATGAGGAAAATGTGAATCCAGGTAGAAGGAGGCAAGGAATAGAAATTGTAGATTTAAGCTCAGATGAAAGCTCAGATGAAAGCTCAGATTCAGATCCAGATCCAGAAGAAGGAACTGCAGGTTCCAATTCTGATTGTCCTGTAGCAGTTGTTACAGATATTAAAACCTTAGACCTGGTAGCAAAGCAAGTAGGAATGATGGAGGATTCTTCAGTTGCTATGCATGCACAACGTGTGCAGGAGACAGCAAAAGTGTTTGGCTTACCAAGGGAGGATTGGGTTAAAATCTTACAACTCACAGTGAATCGAGCATTGTGGAGTACTTTGCCACTTAAGTTTAGGGTAGGAGAGAAAACTTTTCAAGAGACAGTAGCCCTATTGGAACATAATCAGCACCCAGGGCAAGCTGGAGTAGCAATTCTGTCTAACTTAAAGCAGAAACCTAATGAAACTCCACATCAGTTTCATTTGCGGTTAAGTGCAGCTTGGCGGAGTCATATCAAAGAAGAAACAGATGAACTGCCATATATCAGTCTGTTAGTTAATAATTCTCTTCCTCAGTTAAGAGAAATGGTTAATATGCATATCACTGATGATATTTCTTTAAAAAGAACATTAGCCTTACTGGCTAAAGCACATGCACAGGGAGGCTCTAAATTAGGTCGGCGTGGAGCCCCGGTTGCAGTACTTCAGGAACCACAAACTAATCCTACGGTGAGGATTGAGGGACCTCAACCTCAGCCAGGATTAGGACGAGGAGTTCCTAAATTCCCTAAGTATCAACGTTGGCAAAATGACCCTAACCCACGTAATAACCCTGGACCTTCGAGTGGCCAGGCCCCTCGACAGGGTTATGTGTTTGGATCCTATGCAGGAGCCCGGGATTGTGTTCCTTTCTTTTCAGATGCTGCACAGAACAGTTCACGTCTGCAGAGACCTAAATCACCGCCTTTGCACAAAACTGAGGACTCAGTTGTGAAAATGTTTAAAACAGTGCAACAGACGCTTGAGGCTCAACGACGGGCTATCCGAGAACTTCATGCCCATGTGAATGAGCTGATGATGATGGAAGGCCAAGGCTCAGCGACCTTGAACCGTCCAGTGGCCTCCGTCGATCCATCCCCTTTTCCCCAGTGGACAGCCACTCCTCCAGAATTGGCTGCCTCTGAGGAGATAGAGGAGGAACCCCTTGATTATCTGACAGCATATGCTGCATGACTACAAACAACCCCGAGTGTAGTCATAACCCCTTTGGGCAGAGATACAAGTGGAAGACCCACAATATCTGCAGTGATAGAGGGACTAGACAGGAATCTCATTATAGATACTGGAGCAGCAATCAGTATTCTCCATGTCGAGGATCCTAGATCCTCTCCTCTATCATCAGGATGTACCAAGACACTTGCAACTTTTGCAAGTAATCAGGTTACTACCACACTTTCTACACCCCTTGAAGTACAAATAGGTCACCTAAGAAAGAATCATACTTTTGCATTAATGAAGTTAGCAGACCCAAAGAATTCCTTATTGGGAACTAATTTCTTATACAAACAGGGATGTGTTCTTGATTTGTGTAACCAATTATTGTGTCTTTCAGTAGAACAGGAAAAGGATGACTCTCCAGTAGTCATACCTGAGTGTGGCATGGTATCTCCAGTGGAGGACTTTGAACCTGAAGGGTATGATTTGGACAAAATAGTGGCTAAACATGCAGACCAACCTGAGTTACAGGCATTACTGTACAAACATGCAGATGCCTTTGCTAAACACAAACATGACTGTGGATGCATGGCCGTCACTATTGTTGTGGAAGGAGGAGAAATTTCAGCCCAAAAACAGTATCCTTACCCAGAACAAGCAAATCCATACATAGAAAAGACTATTAAGTCCTTGCTGACACAGGGAGTACTACGAAAATGTACTTCCACTGCAAATTCACCTATTTGGCCTGTTAAGAAACCGGATGGTTCGTGGCGTCTCACAATAGATTACAGACGCCTAAACCAAGTCACACCAACTTGTGCCCCCACAGTGGCCAAAATGCCAGATCTAATCAAATCCTTTGATCCAGAGGCTGTATGGTTTACTGTATTAGATATCAGTAACAGCTTTTGGACATTACCATTGGCACACATTTCACAGTACCGTTTTGCATTTAGTTTTCAGGGAGTGCAATATTCTTGGACACGTTTGCCCCAGGGATATAAAAACTCTCCAGCTTTATTCCATGCACAAATGAGACGGATACTGTCACCATTTTCTAAACCAAATGTTCTATTTCAATATGTAGATGATCTGTGTTTAGCAACACAGACGAAAGAGGAGCATTTAGAAAGACTTGACGAGCTCCTGCAAATTCTAAAAGAAGCAGGGTTAAAGTGCAATCCAGCCAAGGCTCAGCTAATGGCTAATTGTGTCTCTTTCTTGGGCCTCACCCTGACAAAATGGGGTAGGACTCCAGCGCAACAGAAGGTGGATGCAATCCAAACATTGCCTTTACCACAGGAACCTACGGCTTTAAGAGCTTTCCTAGGTTTAACTGGGTACCACAGGGATTTCATCCCTAATTTTGCTTCTATTGCAGGTCCTTTGTACCAACTTCTAAAGAAAGGTGTACAGTGGGAATGGTCTGAGCAACACACGGAGGCAGTATCCCAACTAAAACAGGCCATTATCAAGGCTCCGGTGTTGATCACACCAAATCCTGAAATACCCTATCATCTGGAGGTAGCGGTGAGTGTTAATGCGTTGGCGGCTGTGGCCTCACAAGAAAGGCATGGGAAAATCAGACCTGTGGCCTATGCCTCACGTTTAATGTCATCAATTGAACTCAAATATGACAATTGTGAAAAGTATCTATTGGCAACCAGTTGGGCCATACAACACTTTTCTTTTCTAATTGGCCTCAGCCCGATCATATTACACTCATCGCACACTCCTCTTCAGTTTTTACTGTCCAACAGGGTAAAAGATGGGCAAGTTTCAAATGCTCGCCTTGCTCACTGGGCATTATTACTGCAAGGGAAAGATATCGCAGTTAAACCTATTAGGACACCATCCTTGTTACCAACAGCTCTATTGTATCAGGGAGAGCCACACAAGTGTCCCAACTTTGCTCAATTGGATCTAAGGGGGGAGGAAAAACAAAAGCTCTTTCAACCTTTAATCCAGGAGACAGATCCCATTAATAGGTATAAATTCTTTGTTGATGGTTCTAGTTATTACCATCAAGGCAAACCCTATACTGGGTTCGGAATCTATGCAGTTCCCCCTGAGGGGAAAAGGCATATTCATGCACTCCACATTCGGCTCAATATGCAGAATTAGCTGCAGTGGCTTGTGTGTTGGAGTGCTGTGTGCAGTTCTCCATCACCACCACATACCAAGATATCTGTCTGTTTTCAGACTCTGCATGGGTATGCAATTCTCTCACAGAGTTCCTACCATATTGGGAAACAAATGGTTTTACATCTTCTGATGCATACCTATTAGGTATGCATCACTGATGAGATATATCCATTGGTTAACAGTAATAGTTACTGTTTCAGAGCGGCCAATCAATATAAAAAAAGTAAAAGCTCACTGGAAATTAGACCCTTATGCTATGGAAAATGAGAAAGCTGATAAATTGGCCCGTGAAGGAGCCCGATCAGGAGAATTTTGGGAAAGTAAGGATCAGGAGTATTCTGTTATTACCCCTAATCCTAAATGTCCTATAGCTGCAACTAAATTGGTACAACCCAATATACCAGATCTAAAAGACATGCAAAAATTGGATAAGGACATAAAAAAAGTAATTTTAGAGCTTTCCAAAATAGACAAAGAGGGATCACTAACAATAGACCCTTTGTACAAACGACATGAACAGCAGTTACAAGTCGTAGATGGAGTTCTCATGTATACAGGAGGTCCTTTCCCTGTGTGGGTAGTTCCAGCTCACCTACGGAGGGAAATGATGTACATGGTCCATGACACTCCTACAGGAGGACATCAGGGAGTGGACAAAACTGTCCAACGTCTTGCATCTGTAGGGTGGTGGCCACTTCTTAGGATGGATGTGCAACAATATTGTGAAAATTGTCTGGCATGTGCCCAAGCTAATCCTACTCCATCCAAAAGAAATGCGCCACTAAGATCCCAGGTGTATGAAGGTCCGTGGATGGCTTTGCAGATTGACTTTGTAGGTCCTTTGCCAAGGACCCAAAGAGGTAACCAATATCTATTGGTGATTATTGATCCTTTCTCAAAGTGGATAGAGGCATTTCCTCTTAAAGCCAATACTGCAAAAGCCACTGCCAAGGTCTTGGTAGAACAAGTCTTCTCTCGCTGGGGGATCCCTGCAAAGGTAGAATCAGACCAGGGATCACATTTTACAGGACAGTTCTTTAGGGATTGTCTTAAATTGATGAGAGTCCCGCAGAGACTACACATCCCATACAGACCACAGTCATCTGGGATGGTGGAACGAACCAATCGGACTATAAAAGTGATGTTGAGGAAACTGGTTGATGCCAATGGACGTAACTGGGACACCCTCATGCCTTTAATTTTAATGGCATTGAGGGCGACACCGGCTGCATCTACTGATAAAACACCTTTTGAAGTGATGACAGGCCGAACAATGAGATTACCAGAACATTTAATTTGGCAAGCTAGTGGCACTCAATTAGAGGGAATAAAAATGGATACCTACCTGCAAAATCTGCAAAAACATTTAAATCACATTCACTTGCAGGTAGCTGCTAAATTGGGAAAATCCAGACGTAAGACAAAGGCTTACTTTGACAAAAACCAGAGAGAGAATACTTGGGAGGTAGGAGATCAAGTAATGTTATTGTCATATAAGTCACCAGAACATGGGTTATGTAATCGATGGATTGGACCTTTCCAAATCATTGATAAACTCAGTTCAGCAGTATATAAGATCAGAATAACAGGAGGAAAGCATAATAGAGACAAGATTTATCATGCTAACCAGTTAAAGCTGTATCGATCGTCCAGATCGCAGGAGCAACTTCCTCCTCAGGACTTAAGTGATCAGACGAAATCGCAACAATTGGAGCCCAGCAGTTTGCAACCATGAAATTGACATTGACATTTTTGACTTATTACACCCTTATTGTTGCTCTAAGGGTAGGACTATGCCAAAATCTTAAGTCTGAAACCGAACTATTGCAACCCCAGGAAACCAGACGACCGGATCGCACTCAGTTGTCTGAGCCCAAGCAACAGAACATACCAACAAAGAAGGAACGGACTATTATACTTAATCCAGAACTGGTCAACAACCCGATTCAACAGGTTAAGGGAATTCGGGGGGAGGATGTTACTTTTGAATATCAATTGGTGGAAGTAACTGCACTACCCTCTAGTGGTTGGAAAAAGATGTGTTAATTGCTTTTAAAGTTAATTGCTTTAAACAATGATCAGAAAAGAGATCAGCATTTGGGGAAAGAAATTATATGTTCTGCATATGGGGAATATGTTGTAAGTACAATTACTGATGCATTACGATCCTTAAAATTAGGAGAAGTCCCTGACTTAATTAAGGATGAACAACTAATGAGTTGGTATTGTCCTAAATGTTTTCAAAAGCTGGAAAAGGAAAGATCCACTTGTTTGGATGCATGCCAGCATTTGTCAGTGGGTGCTATGAGAGAGATAGGATCTGTGACACCTCACCCCAACCGAGACAGTTGTTCTCTTACAAAAGATTGTATAATGGCACGGTCTTTGTATGTTTCATTCACGGTCTCGTTACCAGTGTTTGACCCAGACAGAGATGTGTACAGGCAATTGGCTGCTATCCATTCTATAGGTCACCTCGAAGATGACATCTACAGGGAACGCGTTAATGCACCTCCCCTGGTAGTCTATCACACTCCAACTCAGACTTGGAAGGTACCACAGATGGCCTGTTGTTCTGAAAAAGGACCCCAGTATATCTGTAGGTGTAATGTGTTTGAAACAGACACTGTTTTGTGTGGACTACAGGGAGAGAAAGCACAGAATTCATCATCGTCATGCCTGGTGAGGCTGACCACATGGAAGACTCCGATGGAGAAGGTGACCTATGCTGGAAGGAACCAATTTTGCGTGGTTACCAACCAAAAGAGGTACCAGTATGGTCCCTTGGAGTGTCCTGTCACAGAGCCAAATTTCTGTTTTACCCCAAGGCAACCCACGGTAATAGGGAATCAAGTTATTTCCCCTATTCCTATTTTTGAGAACATTACCATTATTCAGTCTAACCCTGATTACCAGAATTTAACTATTCAAGGTACACCTACTTTTCTGGCTTATATTCCACCATTAGGGTTGCAACTGAAATCCTTAATGACTCGTAAAGAGACTCACCTCATTCAAATTACTAACAATATGGATGAAGCCCAACAAGTTATTACCCAATTAATGAATGAAGGGAATGAGCCTGCAACAACTTCCAGAGAAAAATTCGGATTAGAAGTATGGATAATTATCCAAGGAATTGGGATTGTGATTAATTTCCTTATGTTAGGTTATATGCTGTATAAACGCAACAAACCCAAGCCAAAAACTAGGCAGAGACCTAGACAGACACCCAGACAATCACCTAAACAAATGCACAGACGAGCACCATCTGGGGATAAAGATGAATATATATACATGGTGCCCATTCCTGATACCTACCAAAATTTGCCCAGGTATGAAACTAAAAAGGGCCCCACAGATGTTAAGTCCTAGGTGATGGGGTTTCTTTATGTAAACCACCCCATCAAAGGGGGGCGTGTAGCCCTGAGGATTAATCTGTTGGTCTGTATAAAATGTCTTTTTGATAAAAGTGTGTAGGCTGCATAGATTAATAGAATTTGCAATAGCTGTAAACGCAAGATACCTAGAAACTTCTAGACCAGACATCCTGGCCTATTTCCTCTGTGACGCTGAAAGCAACCTTTAAGACCCTTACTCAGAAAAGTGATAATAGGAAACAGACCTACGCAAATTGTCTAGGGACTTTCTGAATATCTGCTAACCTTTCACCTAGTTAGGTGCAAAAGGACCTAACAAGTACACCACAAGATACGTAGATAGTTGTCATTAATACGTATACAAAGGTCAGCCTATGAAAACAGGTACCCTCACCTTTCCATGGGGAAAGCCAAATTTGGGCGTAAGAGGAAGGAGTTCTCCCTATAAAAGGTGTGATAATCCACCATTAGAGCAGGCGATACACCCATCCTTCTATTCTCCATCGCCTCACCCTGCCTACACCTACGAAAGCTGTCAACTAATGATAAGTCGTAGTGTTCTGTCCTTTCACAGCTGTAAGTATGAAATAATTCTTAATTTCTACTTCACCTCTAAAGCATCTATGCTAAGAAGGGTTTAATTCATAACCAGTTTCTTTATAACTATACTTCCTCTAGCAGAGGTGTGAAATTCACTCTAGTACTATTTGCTGCAAAGTGCATTAGATATCATATCATATCATATCTCTTAAAGAACTGTGATATTTTGTAACTTTGTAATCAAACTGCTTTTAACATTTTACATTTACTTCTTGTTTTATTGGTTTTAAATAAAAGGTCTTGTTTGACTAAACTTTGTCTCAGTGTAAATTCCTGTTATACCCCAATCTCCTTGTATTAAATTCTGTGAAGCCTGATTCAAGACGAACTTTTATCTTCTGATCACACATATTGGCGAGCCATACCCATATTATTAATATTTATCACTTATTACTAACATTCTTAATTAATTAGAAAATTAATTATTACATACAACCAAATTAAGTGGATAAATTCCACTGTCCCTACTAACCCTCCCCAAATCAGGCAACACTTCTGAGTGCTTGACTTTGAAGCCTTAACATTCTTTTAATGTAATTTTTTTTTGTAATATACAATAAATAATACAAAGAATACTGTACTAACTGGGCTGGACTGGTACATGGTGCCACATATTTTTGGGGTCTCCCAGACTGTATAAAACAAAGGGCCAAGGCCTTTTGACTTCAGACTGAGAATGACTACACTAATATTTATGGGATTCCTCTGCCTATAAAAAGAGGACTAAACTGCATTAGAACACATAAGGGACTATAACAAATGAACGGATAGTTATGCAAGGTGCTCAGATACAATGAATGTGTTATAAAAGCCTAGACCAGTTCAAATCTTTAAATGGAAGAATTAATTATGTAGAAGAGTTTACTAACGCACCATTGGCGATGGTTTGGGGTTTTTTTGGTCAAGTTTTGAGCTACACAGTAAACCCTCCCACCCAGCCCACCTAAGATTGTTTTAGTCTATTCCCTGGAATTCTACTGTGTGAAATGTCATGCCTAACAAAACACTATGGTAGTTATATTTTGGTGCGTTTTAAATTAGACCATTTTCTATGGGTAAGTGAAAATTCTATAAAAGAAGAAACTTCTCTATTATCCCTCTAAGCATTTTTTCCTCAGTGGAGCGGAGAGAGAAATAAAATGCCCTAAGGTTCAAATGCTACATGCTTAAAGTCTCACTGTAGCACAATCTTTTTTCCAGATTCAGCATGTTGAAGATTAGGAGCTTCAGAACACTAAGGCCTGGTCTACACTAGGGGTTGGGGTCGATGTAAGAGATGCAACTTCAGCTACGGGCATAGCGTAGCTGAAGTCGAAGTATCTTATTTTGACTTACCTCCCGTCCTCACGGCACGGGATCGACGGCCGTGGCTCCCCCTGTCGACTCCGCTACCGCCACACGCCCTGATGGAGTTCCGGAGTCGACAGGAGCGCGTTCGGGGATCGATATATCGCATCTAGATGAGACGCAATATCTTGATCCCCGATAAACCGATTGCTACCCGCCGATCCGGCAGGTAGTGTAGACATACCCTAAGCAAAACCAATAGGGGCTAAATCTGCTTCTGATGACATCAACAGCAAACCTCCTGATTTCAATAGTGCAAGACTAGGCCCTAAAACAAACAAGCACCCTAAATGCAATAGTTAATAAAAAAAAAAAAAGTACAAGGCGTTACCAAAATATTTACTTCTTGAAATAAAAAAAGATAGGTGTGAGATGTCTGTCTAGAATATATCCATTTATTATTTTGTGGTCCATATCAATTTAAAGACATAATTAATTGAATTTCTACATCATTTTTTCAATTTCAACCCTTCCTGGCCTCATACCAGCTACTCTACAAAGGTACACACCTTTCCCCTGTACAGTCAATATTTATGAAAAGCAATATACCGCTCTATTAGCTTAGAAAAATAACATGCCGGGGAAATTATAGCCATGAAATGGATACAAAAGTTAGGCAACAGAGTAAAACATCCTTTAGTAAATTATGGCTTTGCACAAGTATCAGATATCAATATGAACAATTTAAGACACTTCTTGTTAAAGGCACTTATAGTTCTTTTTTTAATTTAGTTCTCTTGCATTAAAAAGTGTTATGTCTGATCACATTTTCATAACAGCGGAACAGTCTAAAAAGGCAGTTTTAAGTGAGAGAAAAAAGTTTAATTTTTTTTAAACAAACGTTAAACTATGAAAATACCAAGAAATAATACAAGCTTTCAAATGGGTATTGGTCCTTATAAAACAGGCAACATTCAGGCAAAAAAGTGATTTCTTTTCTTAGATACTCAAAACAAATAGTCTCAAAAAGTAAGTCCTCCAGTTCCAGTGTGTGGATATGTCCAAGTTCACATAGACCACCCTATGACCCCCAACAAAAATATAACTTTATAACTAACCAGAACTCCATTTTGGCTGTTGAAGGAAAAGAGTCTCAAAAGAGCATTATAGATGCATGTGCTAGTGAGTCTATAATTCTGTGTCCCTATATCTGGATGGCTGTCCATAATATCCGCGCTTGGAGTTGTCTGATAGCTGCCGACGGTAGTCTTCCTCCTCTGCGTCACTGCCATAACTTCCTCGATTTTCTAGGTAAGGCCTGGCAGGGGGTTTCTGAGGCTCTGGAGGTCTGGAACTAGCACAGCAAAAAACAAGAGTAAAGATGTCAGCAATTTCTGGTCTGAAAAGTGGAGGAACACAAACCTGTAATCAACTGCAAACTGTTCACTAAGATATGAAGACATGCCAATTATATGCTAGCAAGGCTAACCATGACCCTGTCCTTCAGCACTCTGCACACCACTACTCCCTTCTCCCCTCCCCCACCGCTCTCTGTTACTCCACTCCGTTACTTTCCATACTGACTACTTGGTGTCCTTCCTCTCTTGCCTTCATGCTGGCTCATATCTTCGAACAGCCTCCTGCTCCCAATATGCCAAGCACCCTCCTACTCCTTGCCTGAAGACTTCCTATATTGATCTCCCCACCAAAGAGGTCTCCACTCCTCCACAGACCTCACGAACATTTCTAAGAGTTAGATGGTAAGCCCTTTTATACAGGGGACTAGTGTTAAGTGGTCTGAAAAAAGTTGTATAGGTTATAAAGCTAATTATTTATATAGAATATAAACAGCGCTGCACAGCACATGTAATAATTCTCTACATAGGAAAGGAGGGGGATTTCACTGATTTTCAGCAGCTATCATTCTAGACTCCATACTGAGCACTGGCAAGAGGAAGCATTTTCCCCCACATTCTTTTAAGATCCTGAATGACTTAGAATAAAGCAACGATGCTGTTTAATAGTGTTGATTTAGCCAATTTAATTACACTTCCTACGAACACTCATTCTAAATTGTCAGTTGCTTGTTTCTTTTATCTTCATATTTGGCTAAACTAAATATTTTATTCCTCCCTAAAAACACCACTACAGATGCCATAAGCATACAATTCCTATAGCTTTGCAATAATAAATTCATCAGGGAAATGCTGCAGTGACTGTTTTGGGACCTTTAATCCACCAAAGGAGCTGACTGTAAAAAAAAAAAAAAAAAGAAAAACCTCACAACTCATTAGGGCTTCCCTATCCCCAAAAGAGTTACAAATGAGAAGGGTGAGAGAACTAGAACATTTCCAAATGAAAATCAAAACAGATCCTTCAAATTGTTTGTTGCAAGGTTTTGCTTAGCCGACTGTCCAATTCATACTAGTGAATAAGCATAGTAGAGTGGGTAAGGCACCAAGACTGGATATCTGGGAACTAATCCATAACTCACCGGACTCAATGGAAACACTCCCATTAACTTCAATGAACTTTGGATCAGGCCCATGGTTCTTCTCCTGACTCTGTAGTGACTGTCTCCCGTCGGGCAAGTAACTTAACACCATTTTCCTCACCCATAAAATGCATACAATAATGGACTGTGTAAAATCAGACTTTACCACTCTTACTGATGTTGAGTACTACCTTATACCCCTGTAAGCCGTGAAACTTGTCAAATCACTTTCAAATACTGATTAGTATAACACAACAACAATCCAATCTCTGACACATAAGGGACAGCCTTGAAGGGTTGACGTACAAGTGATCTTGTGTGTACATCTAATTATGAGACATAAAATGAACTGGCACCGTGAATCTCTTAGTAATATATGCTATCTGTGAAATTCTCTCTAAGTAATTCAAGTGCAGTAGTATGGACCAGTCTGAAAAAGAGATATAAAGGAAAGATTCTGAAAGGAAGGCATTGCAGAAGCGACTACTGTCAAGGCAGGTCAGCCCTAGAGCTTCTCATCTTTGACACCGTGTAAATTTCAGGAATCATTGGTAGTGTCAGGGCTTGATGGCACTACTTGCATGAGTAAGAGCTGCATAATTAAGTTGCTCTTGCTGGTGTAGTAAATATAAACCAGAGGAATATTTTCAAGTGGATCTGTCTTACCTCATGGGCTGGGGCCAGTTCTGGTCTGGCTTCTGTGTTTTGATTGGGACAGCATAGATATCTGGGTGTTTCTGGGCTATTTCCAACTTTAAAAAGAGCAGAAGAAAAAAAAATGCCTTTCAGTTTATACAGTCAGGAGATCAGAGACTGAGCAATGTAGCTCAGCTTATCTGTAAAGGAATTAAAATACAAATGGATGACTGGTCTTATTTCCTGCTCCCACACTGAGATAGTTTTTAATTTAAAGTAAAACACTGTACTGCCAAAATAACAGAAATAAAAAAAGAAAAAAGCCATTAACCTATAGTAGCTACTATAGGAAACCTCTTCATAGAAAATATTTTATATCCCTTATCCCCCCCCTACCTACTCCTCCCCAAAATGTAACTATATATTTTATATAGGAATAATGTGATATCGAGGGCAATTTTGATTCCTAATGTGTATGCTGACTGCTGGTTGGTATAATGGTAGGTTGGAAGGAGAGGGAGAAATGTGCTACTGTTTTTGTTTTTAATGATTTTTTTAAATTCAATATTGAGGGTGCTTATAGCACAGAATGTGTTTGTGTATTATATCTAAACAAATATACAGGACAGACTGAAAAAGTAGGTTACTACCTACCCTGGCATTCTGTGCTTCTTGTAGCTCCTGTATTCTTTGCAACCTTGCCTTGTGATCCATCTTCTCAAATATTTTAACTTTCCCCAGTACAGATTTTGGAGCACTCTCTTGTCTATCTACATCTTCCTCCTCCTCTGCGGCTGGAACTGCTGGCTGAGATGTCTTCAGTATAGGACGCCCAAAGGCAGGTTTCACAGAAACAGGAGGTGCTGCAGCCTTGGATAATACGGCTGAAGTCTCATTGCTGACAGTGCTAGAGCTATTTGGTTTGGATTCATAGTTCTTGGGAAAGTCATATACATCCTCTTTGTTTTGTAGTTTACCCTACAGTATTAAGAACACACTGAAGTTTACACATAGCAGCAACTTCAGCATCTTTTGATGAATCTTTTCATTTGAAATTGGTTATATTGCTTGTGCATTTTTGTATTGCCCATCTTTGCTCATAAGGGATCAGAGCACTGAGTATTTAAGTATATAGGAGCTTGGTCACTGACTTGAATAGGAACAGAATTAGTCACAAAGTCTTACATTGTATGCAATGTTATAATGAGCAGTAAAATCTGACCAGTCTATTTAATTCTTTAAAGATTTCTGGAAGGAAAAGAGAAAGAACAGGAAGAATCAGAGCAAGAGGTTTTTCTGGATTATATGGAGGAGAATAGTCTTCCGAGCTGAAACTATTACACAGGACACACGCCTATTCTCCCTGCAATCATCATTTCACTTACATATACTGCTACCCAGCCCAAACTCTATTGCCAAGGCATATTTGAAAGGATGGTTGTTTAACTGTCTAGTAAGTGTATTTTGTGCAACACAGACCAATGTTGGTGTCCACCTCCATGAAGAAAGTCAGAGGGTTGAACACAGGATTTCATTAATAGCTGCAACACCTTTCTTGAAGGGACACTGGAGCACAGTTTGGCACTACTACTTAAAAGGTAAAAATAAAAAAGCCAAGAGGATTTCCTGCCATTCTGCTGCATTAAAATCAAGAAGGAGTGTGTCTGAACTTCTCCCCAGCTGAGACATTCAGGAAGATCTTTATTTTGGGCTTGGTAAGGGAGCAAGAATGCTGGAATTCTCCTGGGGAAGAGATCAGGAGAGAAATGGGCAGTTTTCCAGCTAGTCACCAAACCCTCTAATGAAACACATGGTACCACTTCTAAATCTCAAGAATTCCCTTCCCAACCAGCTGCCAAGCTCTTTCGACAGCTCACAATCCTCTTCTTTGTCAATTCCCCTTCCTTCCTCTTCCCACATTGCATTTTAGCTTCCAACAGCAGGTTACCCTAATAGAAGAAACATAGCCCACGATGTACAGCACCAGGTGGGTTCTTTAGAAAGATGAACTCTATCTTCAAATTGATTTCCACAAATTACCTTAGGTGGCTCGGGCTTGAATGCTGGAGGTGGGCTGGGATCTCTAAGTATCTCTCTGCTACCAGCCCTTCTCATTTGAGCTTTTGGTTCTGGGCTGGGTTTTCTTATACTCTACGAAAATATAAGAAGTTAATCACAAGAAAATTCAAGTAATTCTTGACTTGTTTTAACCCTAGCCTTGTGGGCCAATTACCAGTAGTCACATGACTGGCAATGACATGACTACTATCACTGTAAAAGTTAACATCTGCACTCCAGGTGACACTATCAATGAAACTAGAGAGTTAGGCAAGCATCTTAACTTTTATGCTAGAATTAATATGACTATCATTCTGTACCGGAGCTAGCATAATGCTGCAGCTGGAATTATACTTTTCTCAGGCACCAATTACAAGGAACATTTTCTATTACCATTTTACAACATACATGACTTTCAGGAAGTCACTGTCTTGCCAACAGTCCAAATATCTTACCTCCTCATGCTGCACAGGCTCAGAAGATCGGCTAATAGAGGAAACACTTGGTTCATCTGACGGCTCATCAAGCTCATTGTCCGTGTATGCACCTCCTTCTCCATCTGTGTCTTCCAAGTCACTGATCAAGCGGCTGTCACAGCTCAGGTAGTCAGCACCCATAGCTGTTAGGTATGACATGCGATCTTCCATGTCGTCATCCATTCCTTCCATCTATAAAAGTGGAAGGATTAGATTTGACTTCACCCCCCATTTTAGTTTGCAGTAACGTTTATGGTACACAATACCTAAGAAACAGAAGCACATGAAACTGCAAGAATTCTGGGTCTCCCAGGAACATGAAAATAGCTCCAATAAAAAATTAATATGTATGCCCTAGCAGCAGCTATATGCCTTGGTTTTAATAACAGGAGCAACATGATAAAGTTATAAAAAAATAAACTTTTATCCTGTACTATTTTTCACTCAGTTACCCACTGCAAAGATGTCAGATTAGTATAACTTTTCAATATATACACGTGTTCAGTATTTAGGGTGATGAGTTTGCCATCTGACCACTTTAAAGGGGAATTATTCCCAGAACAGAAAAACAATTTAGCATATACAGTATGAGCTGTTTGACCACATACCTTTCCTTCCGATACCCATACTGCTTCAACTTGCTGTTGCTGAATTGTATCTTTGAGGCTGCCGTACCAGCTATCATTGGCTGAATTCAAGTTGATGGTAGCTGTAGACATTTAAAAAAAATATATGCATTATTGTTTTCATATATTTTTTCTATTAATTCTAAAACCTCAGTGCACCTACTTTATCCAATATTTTCCATGTGACAAGGTTTTGAGTAATGCAAGAAAATGATATGGTCATTTTTACTAGATCACTTTCTAAAGGACAATGTTTGCACTTTTGTTGGCTTGTGGGGGGGAAAAAAGGCTGACTAAATGCCAGCCCTTTCATTATTCACTTTTTTCCAGAAATAGTTTTATTACAGTAGTAAAGTTCAATATGAACATTTCTTTATAATGAAATACATCAAGACAGTGAACTCCTGTCTAGGAAGGGTTTTCACATGACCACAGGTTACTGTACAAGATGATCTCTTACTCTGAACAGTATTAATTTAGTTTCTCAAACATACATATTATTTCTCCTACATCCACCACTCTTTTGGAAGAGGAATGAGATACAGATTCTTGCTTACCTGTAAAAAGATAGGAGCAAGTCTTCTTCAGCTTATTTGCTTGATCGTAAAGCTTCCGGGAACTCTTGTTAGATGTAGGACTTAGCCTTTGTCTCAAAGTTTTCACACCCTGTTTACTATCTGGGTTGAAGAAGACTACAATTGGGAACCACTGGGTATAGTTCAACAGATCCACCGCTTTAGGAGTCACATCCAACAAAGCATGTTTATTCTGTTAACAAGAAGAGGATATGAAGATAATGGAAAATCTCCTACTGGGGAGATGGTGCAGATGGTCGGACATTATTAGAATTACTAAAGCTGTAGAGCCTACGGATTTGAATGCACAACCAGAGTGTTGTCTGGTAAAGAGCCTTTATTAGCAGCAAGGCCCAAGTCAGTGCTGTAGCGGGAAAATAAAAGAGCTGGGAAAACAAAAAGTGGTCAGTTATGGTCCTCCCAACTAGGGCCATAACTGGCCCAAATCTCCCCCAAATCCCACCATATGCTGGGACAACAACAGGCACCTCCCCATCTCCTTTCACCTACATTTTTTGGACATTCAAATAAAACAGTATATGAATATAGTATTTAATATTGGGCAATTAAATGTAGCAGAGAAAGGTATAACACGATCCAATGGCTGAAAGTTAAAATTACATTCAGACTGGATAGAAGATATACATTTTTAACAATGAGAGTAATTAACCACTGGAACAATTTACCACGGGTCATGGTGGATTCTCCATCACTGACCATTTTAAAATCAAAATTAGAAACATCCAAAAGATCTGATATTTTGTGGAAGTTCTATGGCCTGCATAAGACAGGAGGTCAGTCTAGATAATCACAGTGGTCCCTTCAGTCCTTGGAATCTATGACTCAGATACAAATATACTAACTCTGACACTGTGTGCACCTTTCACACTCTGTTTCCCATTTCTTTATTCCCTTTACTCGTTTTCATTATCTTCCTTTTATTTGCATAGAGATTCTCTTTTCTTTCCCCACCCTCCCTATCTCTTTATTGTGCCCCCGCCCGTTCATCTTCCCTCACCAGAATTATTTTTCCAGTCTTTGGGCTGATATTCATGTTGAGTGAGTAGCCAGGACACAGCTCACATTTTCTCCTGATCATAGCCTCCTACCTAAACTGCCAAAACTTAAAGCAAATATCCTCCATAGGCCTCATCCCATGCAAACTACACTCTGGGAAAGGCTTCTGGGGTGAAATCCTGGCCCACCTAAGTCAATGGGAGTTTTGCCATAGAGTTCAATGGGATCATGTTTTCATCTCGGCACATATTTCTTTTGCCTACAGGGGTTCTCTCTCCCTCAGGCTTCCTGGTTGCCATCCCTGGACTCTTGAGCTCCAGTGGTAATCTTTAAAAAGTCAGCATTTGCTGACATTTCACACAGTTACCATCGCTATTTCCTATTTCAAATACATAGGTAGTAAGTGTTAAATATTGAGTTTGTAATGGCCACGACTGCAGTTGGAGCTTAGGATGCAGGTAAAAGGTGACCCTGGCAGTTGTAGGGTATGTCTCCACAACAAACAAAGATATAAGTGCATTGCATACCCACCTTTATCTTTAATTCAATTGGCATGGCTAACAACAGTTGCGAACACGTGGCGGCACAGACTTTATCCTAGACTATCAACTCATGTACATAACCAGAGTCCTCAGCAGGTTTGTACTGGGGCCGTCACATCTTCACTACTCTTGTTACCCATTCTAGCTAGGTTAAAGCTAGCGTGAAAATGCCTACCTGTTCTACAATTACACTTCACTTGCAGTGTAGATGTACCTATAGATACAGTAGAGCCAGGAGGACATTTTGGAACATTCCAGCTCTGTTCAAGCACTGGATCCTGGTGTGGTTTAAACTTAGGCAAGTCCACAAATAACTTTTTAAAAAATATGAACATTTTAATTGGATTAATATGGGGCTAAATTCATGGCTAACATAAGTGGGCTCATTTCTAATGTCTCTGAAGCACACATTCATAGGAAATTAATGAAATGAGAAAAAAACAAAAATCAAGTAAGACTGGAGATCCAGTTTCCCCACAGTTCCAGCTTCATTTCAAATGCACGTTAACACATTTTCTTGCATATTAATATGTAAGAATTCTTTCTCCAAGTTTTTAGGAACAAAATAAACAAACAAACAATCTGCTTTTGATAGCAACCGTTTTTCAAACAGAAATACTTTACCTGCTCAATAATTTGCCTCACAGTGTTCAAACGCACCACACCAGTCGATTTCTCTGAACCTGCATCTTTGGGTTCTGTCTCTGCAATGACAACAGATGGTTTTTTTCAGTTGTGAAATGAGTGTTCAAATTACCCTTCCCCCAAAATTCAATGCTGAAGAGCCAAACTGCTGAAGAAAAAGTAATGAATGACTTACTGGCAGTTTGATACAGATCAGGCAAGTCATTTGACAGCTTTTCCATCGCTAGATCGGCAATGGGGCCAAATATCACCACAGGTCTCTTAAAACCAGCTGAAGAAAAAAATATTTAGACAGAGGTCTTTACATATAAAATCACCATGGCAATACATATTGAAACAAACATGCAGAAAAGGCTCAATTTAATCTTTAAGACTAATATCCTGGAAGTATCTAAGCTCCGTATTATATATTTTATACACACACCCCTTCAATCTTTTGGTTCCCAGTGATTCATGCAGGACCCTTCCTAATGTGAAGGGACTTCATGTATGACTTGCCCATTGGGAAAAGTGAGAGAGTCATTCACACACACGCTCCCCCTCCAATTATAAAAAGTTGGAAGGGAGAAGAATGAAAAAAAGAAAAGCGTAGATAGTCCTTCACATTATTCAGAATCAAGAACAGCTGAGAGGATTCTGCCATTTGAGCATGTATAGTACAATTTCACTAGTCTGCCCTGCAGACTTCCCTCGAAGCCACACTAAATGCCATGAGACATTCTTCTGTAGGATCAGAGCACTTTACAGTGGCAAAGAGATGAGAGAGTGTTATTATTCTGAGGCCAATGCAAGTAACATAATGGTCCTCGTAAGCCAGTGGGAGAGGGCCATATTGTGCTCAGTGACCCCTGAAAGTGTTTTTACTACTTTTTGTTCCTGTTAGCACAGTAGAACCAACACAGCACAGGAGAATGGAAACTATTTGATTCATGCAACATCAGGAGAATTATTACAGGGACAAAAATTCTTCCCTCTGTTACATCCAGGCAACTCTATTAATAAAGGCAATGGGATTACACCAGTGTAACTGAGGGTTGAATTTGCCCTAAAGAATCATTATTATTATTTATTATTATTGAATGAGCCAGAAAGAACACAGCTAAACTTTCATATCCCAGGTTATGTTTGCAAGGCTGGTAACACTTGGGCAATAACAGCAAGCTGTGAATAGGTGCTCAGTTATGTAAAGTTTCACTCACCCTCTCGCAGCAGAACTCGCTCATAGGCTGGGAACTTTGTGCTAACAGATGCAATCGCTGTCAGATCTTCACGACTCTTTTTCAGATTCTTTTTCATTCCAGATCGTTGGCCACGCATTCTCCAGAAATCTGCCCTGTCACTCGAGCCATCTCTTTGGGCATTCTGAACACTGGCCATCTGCTCGGCTCTGAAAGGAACAGCATGGAATCCATTTGAAAAATGCAATCAAAGGGAAAACATGCCACACTAAAGAAAGAACCTCAGCAAGACCCAGGATATGACTTTGTAACTACAGTGGACAACTTGGCAGGTAGGGAAGCAGCAAGGTTTATTGTGCATGAATCAATCCTCTGGCTGCTAAGGCAAATGACAAACGTAATATGGAAAGAGAGGAAGCAACCCATCATGAAATGATGGGCAAATTGCCTAATGACCACCTCCTGTTCTCCATCATCTCTTCCTCAGATATCTTAAATTGAATCCAAAAGGTAAAGCCCCCTTGGTCAGATCAGTATAACAAGAAATAGACTAAGGTGCACCACACAGGAAAGGAAAACCAAGCAGGACAGCATACTGTATATATACTGAAGTATACTGTAAAGTCACTTTAGAAGTAACTTTAGGAACTTTTGTAGAGGAGAATTGAAGATTTTTTTATAAAAATAAAACTGCGACTATATACGACTTTGCTGCACTCTGAAATTCTTCATTAAAAGCACACCAGATAACCAATCACTTGTTAAAATATGTCTGAATTAACTGGGGTTTGGTAAAAACAAATTTAGCAAAAAAAAATCCCACAACAGTACAGTCACCCTTAGTACTACAAAGAATACAATTAAAATTGTCAAGTCACGAAAACACACTTTCCCTAAGAACATGCAGCATACAGAAAAGTATTAGAGGCTTTTTCCACAGCACTTATCGCTGTAATACCGGAGTGCCTCACATATTCTATTTAATTTATCTTACCCTCTCCTCTCTCATTTGAGGTAGGAAAGTATTATTCCCATATTTCAGATGGAGAACTAAGGCATGGAAAAAGTACACAGCTAGTCCAAGATCTCACAGGAAGTCTACAGCAGAGCTGGGATTAGAAACCAAATCTCACAAGTCTGAGTGCAGTATCTTTGCTACAAGGCCATTTTTGCTCAGCTGTTACCGACTAATTCCATAGTTTTAAAAGTTGATTTTACACACACTATTGTTATGAAGGTGATCGCTTGAGGGATGGATGGTGTCCATGTTCTTTTCCCCTCCTTCCTCTCCCAAATGTGTTATACAAATGGTGAATAGGGTGGGAATAAAACGTAGATGGTGGTGGGGAATTTCTTATTTTAAATATTGGGTGGGCAGGCGGGAAATCAATGTACCTGCTTTTATTTGGAATGATGCCCTTTTCCAGTTCATTTCCAATTCTCACAGCCAGCCAGTTACCCAGTTTGCCATCGTACAGTGTATCAACTACTCGGAAGATCTCCCCTCTGGTGAATGCTAAACTCTGTGGAGATTCCTTCTCACATTCAAAGTGACTCCTTATGAAAAATGAATCCCCTCTGCCACAGGCCATTATGTCTCTATACACTGAAAGACAAGACATGACATCATTTAGTTTAACTTTGCTAAAATAGATGTCCTATACCTTGCTGTGACAGTCTTCTGTGGGTGGTGTTTTACTCACCTGCACTTCAAGCCTACAACCTTAAATACTGTAAGTTAGTGAAGGAGAGATTAAAATTTTAAAATAATTTGTATATTACTAAGCGTTCTAGCATACACACCTACACACGCGCATGCACAGAGTTATATCTAAAACCAAGCAAGCAAACATTTGTATTTGCTTATTGCCTCATGGATAAAAGCCCTGCATTGCTGACATCTGACAACAATCCCCCTACAGATACCGTGGCTGAAGGGGAAGGCAGCAAGGAGTAGCATCTTGGCTGCTGAAGGCAGAAGCTACTGGGCATAGGAGACAAGAACTAAATGGCGGAGGTTCAGAGCTAGCAAGAGGTGCTTATTACAGGCTGGGTGGATGAGTAGAGGAGCAGGGCTCATCTTTGACCAGCTGAGTGGTGAAGTGGCCAACCCACCTCTCCTCCTCCACGTGACCAGGATGGGAGTCAGCTGGACACAAAAGCAATAATTTTCTACAATACTTAAAATGAGGGCAATTAAAAAGTGTTTTGAAATGTGAGAAATGAGAAAGAGCATTTGTGAAATCCCCAGCAAAACACAGCTGAGTTGAAAGGCCTACTGTTCTTTTCAATGCCTGTCATACTGAATCATAACAAACATTGTCACACCTTTGGTGCCAGGTGCTTACCTTCATATTTGCTCTGAGCCAAAATGGTCACAGTTTCACCTTTGGGAATTTCTAACAAGTAGAGAACAGCATCCTCCCGCACAATGCCTCTAAAATCCTGCGTGTTTACCTGATGCAAAAGAAATGTTTTAGGAAAAAATTAGTCTAATAAAGCCCTAAAAGAGGAAAGGAAAAGGCTGTTTTCTTATGGTTAAAAAAAATATATATATCATCAATACAGAGGTTCATTGGTTTATGCCAATGGACATTATAGGTATGCAGAAGATGGATTACCTATAACTACGAATGACATCCTGAAAGTGCACTGCTGTTAAGGGAACTCTGTGAAGGGCTACAAAATGCCTGAATATGGGCACAGAGGCCAGGGTACATAAGAAAAGGTCCATTTCCAGGTAAGGATATATCTGTTTCCACATATTATGCTGTTCTGTAGTTAAAACCCCAAGTATTCCAAGTATAACTGTTGTGCTAAATTATCAAGGAACTTCAAGTAATCTGATGCACTGGTGTGCTCCAGATGGTTACAATTCATCACAGGATTGTACCCTAGTTTCAATATCATCCAGACGCATTCTGGTCACCTAGAGTTGTGAGTACATTCCTGTGGTTGCACACATCCTACCCCCTTTTCCATGCGTCTCTCAGCTGTTTATTTGGACATAGAAGTGATGTCCACTCCCTTGGACCAACTATGAGGCGCTAGGGGAAGAGCGGTACTGGAGTGCAGTGACTCCCAGTGCAAGGTCTTTGGGCCAGTCAGGGTCTATTTGCAGGAGGAAAGCTGAGAGAGAAAAATGAGACAGTGAAGGAGAATCAACACTTCAGAAAAGGAGTTACTATTTCAAAACCTGTTCAGGCCAGCAACCAATTAGAGAAATGAAAACATGAGAAGCAGGAGACTATGGGACTGAGACAGACCCCACTGAAATCAAGTTAGATTCTTTATTGACTTCAGAGTGCTTTCGGATCAGGCCCAATGGATTTAGACGGGAGAGAAAACTCAGGAGGAGGACATGATAGACAAAAAAAAGGAGAGCCACAGTCTTAGAAGAGATTTTTGGGGTAGAAAAACAACAACAAGGAGGGAAGCCTATGGAGTTTTGGTAAAATAACATCTATCACCTTTTATTCACTAAACTGTGAGCAAAGGAAGGGAGAAAATCATCAGGTCATAGAGGGACAACAGCTAAATGATGCGTGGGAGAGAGGGGAAGATACTCTGGTCTCATGCTCTGTGGTCTGTTTTCTCAGCTGGAGACGGGAAGAGTCACTAGTGAGTGTATCTACTTCCATCTTTGGGCATTTGTGTTGTGTAACATTTCTACCAAGTGCTTCTCCTATTGAATCTTAATACATTTCAACAGCAGAAGTCAAAATTTAAGAATTCAGATAAAAAAAAAATCATGGTCTAGGAACAGTGACCTTGTCCCTAGCAATAAAGTAATATGGATGTATGGGTTTTTTCATATTGATAAAAGTAAAGAAAGCAAATCCTTTCACCTGGTATCAAGGAACAAGCAGTTTTAGTTGCAGGGCTGAACATTTACACTGATACCTTAAGAATCTGATCTCCTTCCTGTAGCCCCTCCTGGTCAGCTGAGGTGCCTTCTTGAATTCCAGCGACAAATATCCCTACATCATTCCCACCTGCCAGCCGTAGACCCACACTGTCTCCTTTCTTGAATTTTACCATCTTCGTATTAGGACTAGAGTATTCAAATGAAGAAAGAAAAAAAGGCAGGCCAAATATTATACATATGACACCCATCATTTGTAGGAAGTAAACTTAGACATGCTTGCTGTCAATCTCCCTATGGTATTTATATGGCCCCATCACTGTACTATGTGAGCATCTCTCAGTCTTTCATGTATGTCTCCTCACAATACCCCTGTGAGGTAGGGTCATGCTATTATCCCTGTTGCACAGATGGGGAATTGAGGTACAGAGAGGCTAAGTGACTTGCTCAAGGCCACAGAGAAAGTCTGTGACATAACTGGGAATTGAACCCAGGTCTCCCCAGTCCTTAGCTAGGACCCTAACCACTGGCCCATCTGCCTCACATAGAAAGCTGTTTTTAAAATATACCAGTTTAAATGAATTATGAGCAATCACACACAGATTTTTTTCTCCTCTCTACATTATGCAGAATGCAGTGTAATACTCCACCAGGTAATCAATAGGAGAGTCAGATAACATGGAAGTGTTCAGACTTTCTTTTGTTGGCAGAGTGTCAAGAATGCCCAACTGGTCAGTTGAATCAATCCTCTCGTGTTCCAAGGAGACCGCAAGTACTGGAGTAAGTTCAGCTTTTTCTCTGCCAGAAATGCTGTATGCCTGGATGACCTTCACATACTTGGAGGACACTGCCTTTCTGTTATCATTCACTCAACATACCAGTTAGAGCCTGTACCATAAATTCTCTTCAATTGAACCATAACTAAACACTGCTATATAAAATAAATTTGTACCCATTATCCATACCTACAATACACAGGACTTGACCCTGAGACAGCCTTTCAGAAGTTTATCAGTTCTCAGATCTTTAAACCCAACTCTCTACTGGAACTATGGAATAAACAGATCTTCAATTCCCCTTCTTTAGGGATCACCCCTTCCATCCAAATCTCCAACTCTCTCCCCAACACCAGTCCATTTCCCCATTTAATTTATATTAAAAAAGTATCCAGGTTGTATTCCTATAAAGCACCTTAGTGATTTCAAATATCAGACTCTAGACAGTCAAAGCTCTACAGGTCAACATTATCACATTTAACTTGAGGGTAGATTAAAAAAAAGTTAGGTCCTAGGTCCACAGACATTTTGTTCCTGCTTTTCGGTGTGCAGATTCCACAGCTGCATACCGTACACAAACTAGGGATTGAGAAGATACACATTTAGCTGCAAAAATCTCCAGCTTGTATATACACAACTGTGGAATGGGTGTGCACAAAACCAGGCGCGCGCGCACACACACAAAACCCCCACTCCCAGACCTTAGGCCTTACTTTATGATAATCCAGCCTCTAAAGTTTTATCTTTTTCAAAGTTATCAATGCCCTTTTTATAATTACATTTCTCTCTGCATATTAGATTAAAATAGAGGAGGAGGTCCATGGACCATGCATAAAGATACACAGCTACAATTGCAATTGTGTTTGTGCGTGCAAATTGCAAAGGTATGTATTTAACTAGCAATCTGCATTTACAATCAGTCTATGAAATCGGGGACTGAACATACAAGTGTAGGGGCATGCATTCTTGTGCATATACATTAGGCCTCCTTTTTTAAAACTAAGTTCATCCTAAATGTTGTCATGTATTTAATACAGAACCCAGGTTATCTTTTCTTGACATAGGACTGTTTAGGGGAAAACCACTACGAATGCATGAAGAAAGCAGCCAAAGAAAACAAAAGCAATATGGATAGATGGTGAGAAAAAACAGGTGTTGAAAGAAGCATACCCGTATATTGCTTCATCTTCAGGACTAGGTCGAAGAAAGGTTCTTGGGGCTACTTTTGGTTGAGATACTGTGTGTAAAAACCACAAAGTTATCTAACTGGACAAACCAGACAGAAAAGAATGAAAGTTTTTCAGTTACAGGCAGCAGTTACAACAATATCATGTATTCCAGCAAAGAGTGCAGATCTGCAGCCTAAAGCACACGGCACTCTGACTGCAGTGTCCAAAAGTAAAAAGTAACTAAAGAAAATGTCAAGGCAGTAAATTAACTTATGGTTTCAGGCTCATCTCCCAATTATGTAATCCTTGTCAAATGATTTCTTTCCCCCTCCAATTTTCTTTTTGTCAGGAATCTGTTATTCAATCTCTTGCTCCAATTGTCCTCTTTTAAAGGTCTCTCCACAGGCCAGTCAGCCTATTCCAGCCAAGAAGGCTGGATGTGAATTCCCTCTGAGCCAATTTGTGCCAACTGTCAATCAGCTGGGGAAGATATGGATAAGAGATGCCTTCAGACCTTACCTTCCTGGGAGATAACAGAGCCAGGATTTTGTCAGTACAATTGCATAGATTCACTTCCGAGGATAAGAGCACTCAACCTACATTTAACCTTTGTGCTTTATCCTGTCCTCTCTTTTCAATGGAATGAAGACTTGGTTATTTAGTTCTTTATTATAGATAAGAA
This sequence comes from Mauremys mutica, assembly GCF_020497125.1. Lineage (NCBI taxonomy): Eukaryota > Metazoa > Chordata > Testudines > Geoemydidae > Mauremys > Mauremys mutica. The sequence goes on along the minus strand of NC_059077.1, from coordinate 91,084,610 downwards.
CAATTGCAGGCTACTCTGCACAGGAACTGCCATACCAGATCAGACCTGTGGTCCATCTAGTCTAGCATCCCATCTCTGACAGTGGCTAGTACCAGGTGAGGAAGGTGCAAGAAACCCTGTAGTAGACAATTATGGAATAATCTAGTGAGCCATAGGAAAAGTTTCTTCCTAACTCCCTCCAATTTGCGTTTGGCTTAATTCCTGAAGCATGACAGTTTATACCCTTTGGAATTCCCTTCCCCCCACCACTTCCCTTCCTGCTAGCTAATGGGTTTTGTTTGGAGGGAAAAAACATCTCAAATGAGACATTTGTAGCTCTGACCTGGCGGGTCATCTTTGTACTTTGGTTCTTTGTTTGTGTCGGTGACGATGACAGCAGCAGCTAGATCACTAGTTGATTTAAAAGGCGTGGGCATCGCTCCCATCCTGGACAACCTGTTGGGTGGATCCTCTTTTGTACTTAACAAAAAGAACAGCAAATTGAGAACATTAAAACAAAATTTGGTACACATTAAAAATATCTTCTTTAATAAGAAAAAGAAGAGTAATACTTCCTACTTTGGCTTTTCCTTTAGTTTTTCATTGGAGGAATGAGAGTCGAAATCAGAGTGATGTAATTTTTGGCCATCTTGAGGGGAGCTTGATCGGTTTGACTCAATTTCAGAAATATCTATTGAGAAAATAGTATCTTAAACAGACTTACTGAATTGGTCTTCAATTTCATTGCACATTTATCCGCATCTACTTACTTGCAATAATCTCAAGATACAAAATATGAAATATTTATAAACTATCCCCTCTGGAGAAAAGATGTGTGCGCGCCTGGGACTAGAAAGAGAAGTGACCTGCACCTCTCAGAGCTTTTGTCTCCCACAAAATATTTCAGGAGGGTTTTGTAACATCCAGAAAGAAATTCCAAGGAGCATCAAAAGCAAGTGTTAACTTTTCCCAACTATTATTAACATCCTACAGGTTTGAGCTCTCGCTAGAAAAACGCACCACACAGAGGCCTATCTTTATTGTTATAGAAATAAGAGAATTATAAAATGAAGACGAGATAGTGGTTGCGAAGAACTGAAACCGAATCCTGCATAGTAAAAAAGATTAAATAAAAAGAAAATGGCTTGTCTGTCATTGCCCTCCACAATTCCTTCTTTGAAAGTCCAGAGGGTTCACTGTTAAACAACATGAAACTGAGCTGTTAAATGTTCTTCAGAGAGAAAAACAATTTTCCCTGTAGCTCACAAATTCAAGCCACAACCCATTCTCAGCAGGAAAAGCTCCAAGAAGCTGCACTGAATATTCTCACACCAGAAACACACTTCCTGAATCAATTAACAGCATCATGTTTCCAGTGAGGCACCAGCACCCTTCCCAAAGCAAGAATGTTGGAAGGAGTGGAAGTGTCCTTAGAATGAAATAAAACTGAGCTCATCCCACCATTGTCATGAATTGGGCCTTGCATTAAAATGACTTTCCTTCTAGCCATGGTGAGTTGGGCTTTGCTTTGTTTAGTCAACATTACTCATGAATCAGCTAGAAAGGTCACTGAATGACACAAGGCCTGCTGAGTGACTGAAGGTTCTTCCTACACCAAAGGAAAAGGGTTTGCCGCTTCTTTGTCTTTCTACAAAATAGTTGCAATATAGGTACCAATCAAATATGGTACTTGCATTACCACTATCCTATAAGAAACACTTTATATAAACAGCTTCACTTTCTGTTTATACAGAGAGTAGAACTGACATTACCTTTTGGCCCTAAGACACCTCACCTTCTATTTCTGAGTCACTATCATGCATCGAAGGGATGTTGAGCAGTGTCTGTTTTCTGTCTCTGAGGACTACCAACTGGAGTTTTCCTCGTGATTTCTCAATCAATTTTCGGGCATCAGCTAGTGACATATTCTCTGTCACTGTACCATTAATCTGTACATATAAGGCAGAAGCACTATTATAAGCAAACAGTTAAGAACACAAATGGCAATAAGAAGTCATATCAAAGCTCAAATCTGCACATCCCCTTTCCAGTGAGCAGATGTTCTAATTAGGTTTTCAAATAAGAAAAAACAAAAAAACAAAAAAAAACCTCAGCACAGAAAGAAGCATTGTAATGCATGCTGAAGCTGCATATGTGTCTTTGTTCACAACACACCTTGAGTATTATGTCACCTTCATACAGATTACCATCTTTAGTTGCCAGGCCAGTACTGGTCATTTCTTTTATGAAAATCTGACTTCCGAGTCGGAGACCATACTCTAGAAAAGGAAGGGAAAAAAATCCACAGCCTGTAGTTTGGCAGAATGAGTAAGTGTTTACATCTAATAACTACACAGTGTACACATCAACCACAATCACATGCAACACATCACATTATAGTAAAAGGGAATCAGGCCCCTTAAGAAGCAGAGGTAACATGGTGAGACAAGGACGAAACATCAGTCCTACAATGCCAACAGTCTCACATTTCACTTTTTTAATGACAGGTTTTTGTACCTAATGGGTCAGATTCTCTCCTGTGCCATATTCTGCTAGCGCAGGAGTCTGGGGAGGGCAGTGGGGGTATCTAGGGTGGCATTTATGGTTCCCCGACTCTCAAATGGCAGTGGCTCGTCATGGCACCAACTTAGGATAACTTAGCATAGCCCCTAAGAGACTACAGTATTTGAGGAGTGGAGCCATGGTCCCTCCCCTCCCCAGATACACCCCCTATGTTGGGGGATAGGGAGGGAGTTGGCTCTCTGGCTTTATGCCAGGACAGTCCCATTGCCAGTGGAGTTCTCAACTGGACAGCTGTGGCTAGATTCCAGCGCAGCTCCCACAGCATAGAGAGGCCCAAACCACTGTCTTCTATTTTAAAAAGTAAAATATCTGTTTTGAAAGCAGCCTGTTCTAGAATTGTCAAATTAAGCTATTTTCCCATTTTCAACACCATCACAAACAAAACAGGCTGCTACAGCTCTGAATGGTCATGGTGTTTTTCTACCACCTGTTAGCTACATACAAACTTCTTAAGCAAAGTCATTAAACAGATTCTCTCTACTATCTCTGTGTGCGTTATCTTTACATATGGGAGCATAATTTTTTTTTGGTAAACTCATAATGAAAGTGATCCTGTCATGTGCAAAATTCCTCCCCCCTCCACCAATGCTATTAAGATAGTTGCAGTGGTGTGTTCCAGATTTAGAAGAACAGGTTTGCTCCTATGGAGAGACGATTTACAATATGCCAAGTGCCCCCATGCAGTGGATTTCTATAAATCCCAGGAAGACAGGATTTATAAAGTGAAATCCTGACATAACCCAATCTAAAGTGTAGTTTTGTTCCACAGCATATGTATTTTTGTGACACTATTAAAATCACCCCCCCCCACACACACACACCCGGGCACCCTCCAATGTTTTGCTAAAAGTTTACTTTTTAATTACTCTAATGATGAATGAACTAGTTCTAGTTTGAACCAGAACCTGAGGTGCACCTATCAACCCATTTCACTCAAACTATTCTTTTGGAAACGTCGCCTGCCTTCCACTAAAGCAAATAACCTAAACTAAACCAAACACTAAAAGACAGGATGCAGCACGTTCTCTTTAATCTGTAAGTGCCAGGTATAAATTTAACTTTGGTGTAAATTTAACCATGTTCAGAGTCGTGGATTCCATCAGAACTGGAAGGGTAGTGAGCTCATAGGAGAAAAGAACGAGAGTGCACAGTGACCCAGAGAGACTAGAGCAGTGGATGGTACAGGCAAGGAGGAAGTCCCATGTCCAAGGACAAAGAGTAGATGGCACCCATACACAATGGTAAGGCAGTGGAAGAGGAATGTAGGTAAACAGTTGTATGTAGAGTATTAAAGCCACCCACCCAATAGCCAACAGAAAGAACACCATTTTCCCCTTAAATCTATCCCTTCACCAGAAGCATTTCCCACCTCCCCCCCACAGCTACCTTCATTCGGTTTGATTTTTGTTAGGAGAACACTGATAGGTCTATCCTGGTACTGTTGTCCTGGGTAGTCATGTTGGCGTCGTGGTTCAAGCGAGGGGCTGTGGGAATTCAGTCTGTCTCGACTATGACTCCTTGCTTCCTTGTCGTATCTAGGGTCAGGCTGATGTCTGTAACTGTAATCCCTGGGTGGGCTGTAGTCACCAGCGCCACGTTCATAGCCATCATCCCTGTCAATGCTCCTGCCCCTGCTCCGGTCTCTTCTGCGTTCTCGGTCCAAGCTTCTCTCCCTGTCGATGCTCCTGCCTCTGCTCCGGTCTCTTCTGCGTTCTCGGTCCAAGCTTCTCTCCCTGTCGATGCTCCTGCCACGACTTCCATCCCGGCTGTAGCTGCGTTCCCTGCTGTGGTCTCTGCTGTAGTTGCGCCCTCTATCTTGATCTCTTCGGTAGCTCCTATCAGGGCTGTTTCCCCAGCTTTGGCTGCGACCTCCATGGCCACTATGCCAGCTCCGATCACTATAGCCACTTCGAGCACTCCTGCCATCAAACTCTGCTGGGTCATCCAGTACATCGAAAGCTCTATCATCATGGTCAAGAGAAGGGCTTCTCCTTAGAGCAGTGAGCTGCACTTTCCGTGGTCTTTTCACTACCTGTTTGTATTAAACACAAAACGAAGAAGAAAACCAGCACCTCTCTCAACATCCATTTTAAATCATATTCCAAATACTGAAAATCTCAAATGCTACGTCATAAAAGCAAGAGCCTCTAAGCAGCTTATTGTTCAAGAAGCTTTGTTTTCAAAACACTGTGAAGTGATATGGTTAAAATTCTATGTTGGCTGTTAGAAACATCCCCTTAGTTTCATCCATCTAAACAGAGCAAGAATGTTTTGGTTTTTTTAAATTGCTTTAACGGCATAAGTTGATAAACAAAGTAATTTTTTTAAAAAGCTTCTAAAAACTGTGCTGTGCCCAAGCAAACAATATTCTCTAGTTAAGGAAGGTAAGAAACACGTGCTAAGCCTGTTTAGATGTAAGCTCTTTGGAAAGGGACTGTACATTGTGTGTCTTGTACAGGGCACAGCATGTTGTCTCCATCTTAATAAATAAATAAATAAAAGGCAACAACAGAGATATTAACTGTGGTTGGTCATATGGTTAAGACACTGCACTAAGATTCAGGAGATCTGAACTCATTTCCTGCTCTGCCACAGACAGGCTCCTTGTGTTACACTGGACACGTCACCTAATCCCTCCCCACTTGCTTCAGTTCTCATCTGTAAAACAGGGATAATACTCTCCTCTCCCCACACACAGTTCGGCTTTTTTATTTAAATTGCAAGCTCTTTAAGGCATGGAAGGTTTTACTGTGTGTGTATGAAATAGTGTATACACCTAGCACAGCAGGTACTGATCTTGGTTGGGGTTATAGGTACAACTATAATGCAAATAATTAGTAATTGTTAACTTACAATGGCAGCCACTTTCCCACTTTTTCTTAACTGCTGCACTGCAAAAGAATGGGGAACGTTTTCCATTGGGGTCCCATTAACCATGACTACCCGGTCATTTTCTCTACAAAGGAAGTACATGATGGATTAGAAGGACATCCTCTAATTTTCAAATTGAATTCCACTTTTGTTCTAAACATTCTGTGCATTCACTAATAAAAAACAGAACACAAGCTATTCTTAAACATCCATATTAGTTTATATAAACTGGGAGAGCTTAAATAAGGCCACATGCTGAAGGCTTCTTCCAGTTTTAACAATTCATTGATTGTTGGTGGTTTTTGGTTTAAATGTCTCTATGTGTGATTGATTGATGTGCTGACTCCAGGATCAACAATAACTTACAAGACAAGGTGGGTGAGGTGATATCTTTTATTGGACCTACTTCTGTTGGTGAGAGAGACAAGCTTTTGAGCTACACAGAGCTCTTCTTCAGGTCTAGGATGGGTACTCAGACTGTCACAGCTAAATATAAGGTGGAACAGATTGTTTAGCATAAGCATATATTCCAAGGGACCATTCAAGGTCAAATGGCCCATTAACACCCCTCCAGTTATAGGGGAGAAAGATATGTATGTATGTATGTATGTATGTATGTATGTATGTGTGTGTGTGAGATAGATAGAATAGATAGTTGTAATAAGCCATAAATCCAGTGCGTCTATTCAGTCCATGAATACATGGCTACAAGATTGTAAACAATAACTTACAAAATCTGTTAAGGGTCAATGGGTGCATTCTTTTAAACCATGACACACATTTTAAGAATTTTACCTCCAGCAGAGGTTTCCACAGCCACATTAGAACTACAGCCTTTATTCCACCTGATGCTATGGCCTGAATTGTTATAGTCACAACATTCCACAAATGTTGTCAAGAACTGTTTGCTTACAGTTCTTGGCAAGGTTATTGTACAGTTCTCCTGCCCACTCTGGAAGAAGATTTTTCTGTTGTAAACCAACCGTGCTAGCCAAAAAAAAAAAAATCACACTCTGGACATTAACCCCTAGCTAATCTAGGTGAATATGAGCAACTAGCTAAATTTTACAGGGGAAAATAGATTAATCTCTAGGGGGATGTGAACAACCTTTTTTTCTGTAAAATTTCTCACTACCACAACTCCACAAGTAGGTCGCCCTAGCATAGATAATGCCATTGGCATTTTAACTTCTGTGTTGTCTGACCCTGGTCACAGCAGTTCTAGATGATACAGTCACTAAAACAGAGGGAGTCACTGTTGGCTGGTCTACATTAGCATCCCCACATTCCTACGGCTGGTGGAGCTACACAAGCAGCATAAATAATGGAAAGTTCCAGGAAAACAGATCTAGTGCAGACAATGCCTAAATGAAGACATCATGCAAACATATTATATGTGGAGGCAAATTGCTTAAGATATTATTGTGTTAAGGGCCACCATTATAATGTTGAAAGCTGTCAACAAGAACACTGTGTATGTGAAGAAGGCTGCCATGAGAAGTAATGTCCTGTTAAAGTTTTTTTTTTCTTAAAAACACACAAAGACGACATGCTTATGTATAGAACAATACACTATACCACCATTAAAGTAGATTAACTTGTTTATGAGATAAAGAAAAAAGAGGTATGATTTTAAATGAAAAATATGGACAGTTGACACACAAGTCTACAGAAAGAAACAGCCTGGATCAAGTCGCTGGGGCAGGCTCTCAAATCAAACCTGCACCTTTATCTGCAAAACATTCCAGTCATGGAGGATATAAGGAAGCACACTTACTGAAGTAATCCATCTGCTGGGCCACCTGGGAGGACATCTGAGATAACTATGGACGTTTCGCCATTTTCAAAATGAGGGTTGTCTCTGCCACCGGAAACTGCAATCCCAAACCCTCTTTTTGAATCCTAAAAAAACCCAAACCCACACATACATAAAACAGAACTGAACACGATTCCATTTCAACATGGAGACAGAGATTATGATTAAGCCAACAGACTGTCATCCCAGCAACACTCACTTTAGATAGAAAAATGCGGTTCAGATGAAGCGTTGCACAAACTAGAATGAAAAAACAACCCACAAAGTAACCAATTCGAAGTTTCCATTGTGAAAGTCAAAAACCAAGCAGGCATGTCATCCTGTGACCAATAAAAATTATAAGAGGACTCGCTGTTTCCTGTGCGATCTCTTGTTTTTCCCCCACCAATGCTAACAATTCACACTGAATTAACTGCCGAGTAGAAAGCTGCAGTTGATTAGAATGCTCGAGACCCTGGAGCAGTTTTTCTAACAATTAACAACTGAACATGCAACGCTAGCTAAATTCTAATTACTACTTCATGAAAGGGACTATGCAAAATTGTTGCTAATAAAATAAAGCTACAAACGTGTACTAAGTGTCTGGTGTCACCATCCACCACCCCCAAGCAGTGCATTAATAGATCATGAGGTATCTATGCCAAACCTGCCTCTGAAGAAAGGGTAGGCTGTCATAACATGAGGCTTTTGGAATGCTTGAATGTGAACCAGAAAAGCATATACTGGGGCAATGAAAGAGGAAGCAAGACTTGTATCTAAACCAGACTACCAGTAAATCCTGAATGCAGAGAAGTACAACAAAGTGTGCAGTGTATATACATACACACATGCGTGCGTGCGCGCACACACACACACACACACACACACACACACTCAGAGTGTGTGTGTGTGTACACATACTGATTATTTAGTACAGCTGGAAAGCCAGTAGCATCTGCTATACTTAAAGGAACAATTTAAGTCACATTTCTGTCTGGTTTGTTTAAAGAAAAAATACCTAAAGTTAATTGTTACATCAAAGTTCACTATATAACTGAAACATTAAAGAAAACATTTTTTTCCTCTCTCCATTTTTTCAGTTTAATGTATGTATTTCACAGCCCTTTCTGTGCTAGCCATACTCCCACTGACAGCAGTGGCAAAACTCAGTTCTCTCAGTAGGAGCAGGGGAAGGCCAATAAATACCGTATATTCCGGCGTATAAGGCGACGGGGCGTATAAGACGACCCCCTAATTTTTTCATTAAAAAATTAGTTTTGCCATATACTTGCCGTATAAGACGACCCCCCCCCCTTCTGCGGGGGGAAGTCAGAGGGCTCTGGGCTCCCCGCTGCGGTGGGGAGCCCAGAGCCTTTTAGATCCCAGCCGCGGCCGGGAGTCAGAGGGCTCTGGGCTCCCCGCCGCGGCGGGGAGCCCAGAGCCTTTTACATCCCAGCCGCGGCTAGGATTTAAAAGGCTCTGGGCTCCCCGCCGCAGCGGGCAGCCCAGAGCCCTCTGACTCCCGGCCGCGGCTGGGGTGTAAAAGGCTCTGCGCTGCCTGCTGCGGTGGGGAGCCCAGAGCCTTTTAAATCCTAGCCGCGGCGGGAAGTCAGAGGGCTCTGCGCTGCCCGCTGCGGCGGACAGCACAGAGCCTTTTAAATCCCAGCCGCGGTCGGGAGTTTATACCCGGCGTATAAGACGACCCCCGATTTTTGGGGGTTGTTTTTTAGCCCAAAAACCCGTCTTATACGCCGGAAAATACGGTAGTTTTATGAAGTTGATTGGACTCACTGAGCCTTGGTTGACACTGGCCAGGTTCAGGAGGCCTCCAGCTAAAAACAGCACAGAATTAAGACTTGATCCACTGACAGAGCTAATGGCGCTTGTTATTTCAACAAGCTCTAGACCATTTGGGCAGCAGCCTTAGATGGTATAAACTGACACAACTTGGCCCAATGGGAACAATGTTAACTAAACCATGTTGTGTGTTACAGTATTTTCTATTCCTGTTTTTCCAGTTAAATGTGTACTTTGGTGTGGATATAACAAAGTATAAGTGTACCATGTACCATCAAAGGCACATTGGCTGCACTGCCCATCCCAGTAAACATTACTGTCCTATCCTCAACTATTGCATTTCTTGACTGAATTTAACCATTGTATTTAAGAGTGGGTTTTTGAAGTGGTTTTGCATTTGTAATAATTAGCACAAAATTATTAAACTCTTGCTTTATTCAGGGTACAAGAGGGATGATGCTCTGTGAATGAATTAGGGGTTGTGTTGTGAAGGAGGCTGTTGTCTGTAGGACCTCTGCCTCATTTGAGCACAGCAGGCACTAAATTGTAGGGTAAGTAAGCTGCAACCTTTAGCTGATCCCTGGCCATCCAAATGGCCTGTGGGGGCCAGAGTCAGGCAGGACAGAGAGAGAACATCATCGGAACTGCTCTATTCTGCTCCGGGGCCTGGAATGTCCAGGCAATGCAGAAGTGTGTGGAACCATCCTTGCAATCCCCAAAATGTACAGAAATAAAATTTGTTTTCAAAAGATAGAAATATCTGACATTGCCTTTAATAGAGGAAAAATGAGAGTTGTACATGTTGTACTAGTCCCACATGTAATAGCAGCATATGCATTTGATAATTATGATTAAGACTAAGATTTAGTTATTAGTATTTTTAGTAAAGGTCATGGACAGGTCACAGGCAATAAACAAAAATTCACAGTCATGACCTGTCCGTGACTTTTACTATAAATACCCATGACTAAATCTGTGCTCCTAGGCCCCACTGCTCCAGAGGTGAGGGCTGACTGCCTCTGGAGGCCTGCTGCTCTGAGGCCCCTGGGGACTGCTCTCCTGGCGGCCTTTGGGGCTGCCACCCCAGCCACCCCTGGGGCCACTGCTGTTTGGGCAATCCCCAGGGCCGCCCCTGGGACTGATGCTCGAGCGATCCCCAGGGCTGCTGCTCCGGCTGCCCCCAGGACTGCTGGTGCTTGAGTGCTTCCCAGGGTCAGCTGCATCGGCCACTGCAGCTGCAGAAGTCATGGAGGTCACGGAAAGTCATGGAATCCGTGACTTCCACGACCTCCGTGCCAGAATCGCAGCCTTAATCATGATTACAATATTTTTTACATCAGATTCTACTCTTCAGTATAATGGAATACATTTCCATTGATTTCTCAATGTATTTGCAATGCAGCTCCACATCTGAGATTATGAAGTACTCCTGGTAACCGTATCTGCTAACAGAGTTATCCTGTTTTTGTATTATGTTAGTCAATTACATATTTATCTATATTGCATTTTGACCATCACTGCTCAAAACTGAACAGTAATAAAGATTGAATTTTAATGGAGTCTTAACCAAGTTTCAGCTCCAAATAGGTTAATAAAAATTGTAGTAGCACATGCTTAAAATAAAAGCAGCAATAGAGCATTTGAAAACTAAAAATATAAACACAAGCTCTCACCTTTTGTAAGGTCACAGTGTACTGTTCCCATATCAGCTCTTCCATGCCTGCGGCCTGTTACACAAAAACCAAAAAGCAATTAACCAACAAGCAACATAAACAAATAACTACCCCAAAATAAAATCTGGAAGATCCCATTTCAGAAACTGTTGAAACAACTATTTTAAGTATTCGATGGAGTCGGCTACAGAACACATTTGTTTTTATGTCAAATGACAATGAGACTAACCAAAAAAAATTGGAGAGGGAATGTATATTAGAATTTAGCAGGATATACACACACACATATACATATATATATATATACACATACACACACATATACATATATATATATACATACACACACATATACATATATATATATATACACACACACACACTCATAGATTGTAGGGCTAGAAGGGACCTCGAGAGGTCATTGAGTCCAGTCCCCTGCCCTCACGGCAGGACCAAATACTGTCTAGACCATCCCCGATAGACATTTATCTAACCTACTCTTAAATATCTCCAGAGATGGAGATTCCGCAACCTCCCTAGGTAGTTTATTCCAGTGTTTAACCACCTTGACAGTTAGGAACTTTTTCCTAATGTCCAACCTAAACCTCCCTTGCTGCAATTTAAGCCCATTCCTTCTTGTTCTATCCTTAGGCCTTGTCTACACTACAGGACTATTTCGAATCTACTTAATTCGAATTTGTGGATTCGACCTTATGAAGTCGAATTTGTGTATCCATACTAAATACACTAATTCGAACTTCTGAGTCCACATTCACGGGGCCGGCGTCGACTTTCGAAGCGGTGCACTGTGGGAAGCTATCCCACAGTTCCCGCAGTCCCCGCTGCCCATTTGAATTCTGGGATTTCCCCCCAATGCATGCTGGGGGAAAAAATGTGTCGAGGGTGGTTTTGGGTAACTGTCGTCATTGAACCGTCAATCACGCCCTCACTCCCTCCCTCCCTGAAAGCGCCTGCGGGCAATCTGTTCGTGCACTTTTCTGGTCAGTGACAGCGTGGACGCCACAGCACTGCAAGCATGGAGCCCGCTGCGATCCTCGCCGTTTTCTCCTCCTCGCACTTTATCGTCCACCTCTTCCACATTCAGCTGCTGAGAAATTGGGCTACTTTTCAATGGTTCTGCAAGCACTGGGGGACCATAGGGGACGTTTTACCAACATGAACGTTGGATGGCCGGGCAAGGTTCCTGATGCATGTGTTCTCAGGAACTGTGGGCTGCTCAGACGCCTGCTGGAAGGTAGTTTCTTCCCGTACCACGAAATAACTGTTGTGGATGTGCATTTGCCTATAGTGATCCTCGGTGACCCAGCCTGCCCGCTAATGCACTTGCTCATGAAGCCCTATACAGGCGCCTGGGACAGCGACAAGGAACTCTTCAAATACCAGCGAGCAGCGAGACCTGTGACTGTTCAGTTTCTTTACAGAGAAGCTGAACCTGCCCCTGTTTCTTTACCCAGTTACTGTTGACTCTCCTCTTCGGTTAAATACCCCGTTCTCCCCGTTTCCTCCACTTCCAAGACACGTGTAAAAATAAAATACATGTCACACTGTTACTGAGGAGAGGTTTCTTTATTCATGACTTTTCGTTAAAGGGTCGAAACTGGAACGCAGACTGCGGTGGGTAGGGTGTGCGCTGATGTAAAGACCGCCTCTAAACTTAAGGAATGACAGGCTCCAGCTCCTACAGCGGTCCGCATTGCCGAACTGCTTGTTTCAACGGAGCCTGCCATCCCTCCTTTTTGGGATTCTGTGTGCGGGCGGCTATGTGGCCTTGTGGCGGAGGAGGACGGATACAGATTCCTCTGCTGCGTGACTCAGCGGTCCACAACAAGGACCGCTGTATAAGATCTGTACCCGACCTCCCCCCGCTAAAAAGTCACATCCCCACCGCCCACACAGAACCTGGAAACCACCTCCCATACCGACCACGGTGCCTGCTGACTGCACTGTGTGTGTTACCCGCTGCTGATCCGGCCCCCGTGTCTGTACCCTGCGAAAGGTGCCTGTCCTATGCAATTAGCAACGCACTTCCCCACGCACCCCATTCAAACACAGTCTTCAGTGAGGAAACATGACGGAAACAGTACTTAACAGCAAAGTATTTTTATTACTTAAGTACACAGTTATGGGATGGGACTGGGATTGGGACTTGTTTGAGTCCGGAAGGGAAGGACTTATGCAAACGTAGGGTATGAGAGCTTTTGGTTACTTGAGCACTCTGCTGGGGTGCAGTGACAGTATTCACGGCCCAGGGCGGGCATCCTCCTGGTTATTTAGGGTGAGGGGGGTATGTGACTTTGTGGCGGGGGAGGGCGGTTGCAGAGATACTGCCGGGGGCTCTGTCCTGCAGCGGACCTGCAGAACATACACAAGTCGCCGGAGCGTGTCCGTTTGCTCCCTCAGTAGTACAAGCATTGCTTGAGTCGCCTGCTTGTGTTCCTCACGCCACCTCTCCTCCCATTCGCTGTGTGAGCGCTGGTACAGAGAGACTTTCTCCCTCCACTGCCTCTGCTGGTCCGCCTCGGCTAGGTAGCAGCCCACACATTCATCGAAAATCGTGTCCCTTGTCTTTTTCTTTCGCCGCCTAATCTTCGCCAGCCTCTGCGAGGTGGATGCTGTGGAAGGTCTGGAGACAGTGGAAGCTGTGAGATGGGAAACAGTTAGTTAATTCCTTGCAATGATACTTTTTTGCGAACAATTAACTGAGTCTAGGCTGTCTCTGTGAATTTTTTGTTGAGACCCCTGTGCCTGCTGTTGCACAAATCATTTGCGCGGTGGATTCTGGGTAAATGTCGCCAGTCATTCCTTCCTCCGGGAAAGCAAGGGCAGACAATCATTTCGATCACGTTTTCCATGAAATGCCCTGGCACACGCCATAGCGTGGCAACAATGGACCCTATTTTGCCTTTTGTGTATGTCACCGTATGTGTACTGTATGCCGCTGATAGAGGCGGACCAGCAGCGCTACACAGCAGCATGCTTATGCTTTTGCATGACAGCAGCAATGGTTACCAGGCATACTGCACCGTCTACCATACCATGAACTGGTAAGAAGACGGTAATAAGATGGTCATGGTTACCTGTCCTTTTGCACTGCGCCATTTGGTGCTGTCATAAGTGCCCCTGGTCGATCAGCCAGGGGCGCAAAAGCAAAATTTGGGAATGACTCCCCGAGTCAATCCCTCCTTTTTGGGTATCTAAAAATAGAATCAGTCCTGCCTAGATTATGTGCAAGTGTACTAGAGAACCACTGTATCATACAACCAGAGACCACAGCTGCTCTCTGTCCAATCCTGCATAAATTTTGAGCTGAACGCTATTCACAGGGTGTGCTCCTGAAACAACCCCAGCTGTTCATTCCGTTCTTCCCCCAGCCTTCCTGGGTTCCAATACCATTGTCCCCCACTTGTGTGATGAAGTAATATAGAATGCATGAATAAGACACAGGTAGTCGTTTGTGAGAAATGAGTGGAAGGAAGCCTCCAGCTGCAATGATAGTCCAGAGATGACATTAAGGGGTGTGGAGGAGGGAGCCACTCATCCCTCTGCTAGTCCAGGGGCAATTGAATCTTTTCTTTACAATGAAGGGTGGGGGCTGATGGATCTCAGCCCCCTGTTGCAATGATGAGGACGGTTACCAGCCATACTGCACCATCTACCATGAAAAATTAGCAACAGGCGGCCTTGACCGACCGGTCCCAAGCAAGTTGGTACGGTTGTCATGGTTACCAGCCCTTTTGCACTGCCCCATGTGCCAATAGGCTGATGATGAGGATGGATTTCCATCGTTTTGTACCATCAGCCATCCATAGCGTGGGGGGAGCAAGGATGTTGGTGTTGAGTGCTGCACCATCGCGTCTATCTGCAGCATTCAGTACAGATACGGTGACATGTAAAAGAGTCAACAGAGGATTGTTTTCCCTTTAACTTCTGGGGGTCGGGGGGGTGCGTAAATTGCCGAGCTATGCCCCGACCCACCGCGGACACTGTGTTTGACCCTAGAAGCATTTGGAGATCAGCCAAGAATGCAAATGCTTTTCGGAGACAGCAGGAACTGTGGGATACCTTGCGTCCTCGTTCCCCCCTCCCTCCATGAGCGTCCATTTGATTCTTTGGCTTTCCGTTACGCTCGTCACGCAGCTGCGTGCTGAGTCTGTGCTATGCCGTCTGTCCGTTTATTTATTAAAAATACTTTGGACCAGGCGTAACGTAACATTTCTTCCCCTACTTAGATGCAGGAGTCTCCGAGCGAGATCACCGTGAGGACAGGCACTGAAGGAGATAGAGAGCGCATGCTGCGTGAAATCTAGCACGAACCACGGACCTATGCAGCCGTGCTCTGGGAGGCAGTGCTCCCTGAATACCGCATGAAAGCCTCGCGCGGAAAAGTGTGCTATCACGGAGCACCCAATAAGGCAGCTCTCCCCAGGAACCTCCTGCTGATGCTTATCGATTAATGGCAGGAGAGCTTCGTGGCGTTCTCCCAGGAGGATTTCTGTTCTATCACCATATATACAGAGACCTCCTTTTCACACACTTCAGATTCCTGTTATATTAAGAATAAAAGTTAACATGGTTAAAGCACTTACCGACTGCTCCTACCCCTGATTCAGGATCCGGGTTCCTGGCCGGGGAGGGTTGGTAGGGGATCTCCGTGAGGGTGATGAAGAGATCCTGGCTGTCGGGGAAACCAGCGTTGTAAGCGCTGTCGCCTGCCTCGTCCTCCACAAACCCTTCCTCATCTTCCCCGTCCGTGAACATCGTCGAGGAACTGTCCGTCGACACTGTCCCATCATCAGAGTCCATGGTCACTGGTGGGGCAGTGGTGGCAGGCTCCGTAGCGTCCGTTGGCCGCTTTGATTTTTTGGTAGCCTTGTCTGGGGTCCTTGATTTTCACGCGGTGCTGCGTTGCATGACGGCTGTATCCTCAGTCTGTATCATGGCTTTGGAGACCTTCTCGTAGGTCTTTGCATTCCGTTCGTTGGAGCGCAGCTCCAAAAGCACAGACTCCTCGCCCCACACACCGATCAGATCCAAGAGTTCCCGGTCAGTCTATGCCGGGTCCCTCTTTCTATTCAGAGATTACATGAACTCCTCTGCTGGAGAGCTCTGCATTGCTGCCGGTGCTGCGGAGCTCGCCCCGATGTGCAACCAGAACGTCAGATTCAAACCGCCCAGACAGGAAAATGAATTCAAATTTTCGCGGGTCATTTCCTGTGTGGCTGGGCAGAGAATCCAAGCTCGGGCTGCTGTCCAGAGCGTCAACAGAGTGGTGCAGTGTGGGATAGCTCCCGGAGCTACTAAGTTCGATTTCCATCCACACCTAGCCTAATTCGAACTAGCCATGTCGAATTTAGCGTTACTCCACCTGCCGGGGTGGAGTACCAAATTCGAACTAAAGAGCCCTCTAGTTCGAATTAAATGGCTTTCTGGTGTGGACGGTTGAGCGGTTAGTTCGAATTAACGCTGCTAAATTCGAATTAAAGTCCTAGTGTAGACCAGGCCTTAGAGGCAAAGATGAATAAGTTTTCTCCCTCCTCCTTATGACACCCTTTTAGATACCTGAAAACTGCTATCATGTCCCCTCTCAGTCTTCTCTTTTTCACACTAAACAAACCCAGTTCTTTTAGCCTTCCTTCATAGGTTATGTTCTCTAGACATTTAATCATTCTTGTTGCGCTTCTCTGGACCCTCTCCAATTTCTCCACATCTTTCTTGAAATGCGGTGCCCAGAACTGGACACAATACTCCAGCTGAGGCCTAACCAGCGCAGAGTAGAGCGGAAGAATGACTTCTCATGTTTTGCTCACAGCACACCTGTTAATGCTTCCCAGAATCATGTTTGCTTTTTTTTGCAACAGCATCACACTGTTGACTCATAATTAGCTTGTGGTCCACTATAAACCTTAGATCCCTTTCTGCCGTACTCCTTCCTAGACAGTCTCTTCCCATTCTGTATGTGTGAAATTGATTGTTCCTCCCTAAGTGGAGCACTTTGCATTTGTCTTTACTAAACTTCATCCTGTTTACCTCAGACCATTTCTCCAATTCGTCCAGATCATTTTGAATTATGACCCTATCCTCCAAAGCAGTTGCAATCCCTCCCAGTTTGGCATCATCTGCCAACTTAATAAGCTTACTTTCTATGCCAATATCTAAGTCATTGATGAAGATATTGAACAGAGCTGGTCTCAAAACAGACCCCTGCAGAACCCCACTTGTTATACCTTTCCAGCAGGATTGGGAACCATTAATAACTACTCTCTGAGTGCGGTTATCCAGCCAGTTATGCACCCACCTTATATTGTATTTGCCTAGTTTATTGATAATATCATCATGGGAGACCGTATCAAATGCCTTACTAAAGTCTAGGTATACTACATCCATCGCTTCTCCCTTATCCACAAGACTCGTTATCCTATCAAAGAAAGCTATCAGATTGGTTTGACATGATTTGTTCTTTAGAAATACATGCTGGCTATTCCCTATCACCACCTTCCAAGTGTTTGCAGATGATTTCCTTAATTACTTGCTCCATTATCTTCCCTGGCACAGAAGTGAAACTAACTGGTCTGTAGTTTCCTGGGTTGTTTTTATTTCCCTTTTTATAGACGGGCACCATATTTGCCCTTTTCCAGTCTTCTGGAATCTCTCCCGTCTCCCATGTGCACCCGGATATGTATGTACATACACTCTGGTAACACCTTGTGCAGTGAACATTCCCTGGGCCAATACAAAATAAATCATAACATATTGCCATTAACTGTCTGGATTCTGAAAATGGACAAAATATTGCAAATTCAAGACCAAGGGCAATTTAGAATACATTCCTAATCAATGACTGGAAATCTGACCTTTGAATTCTACATCATAGTTAATAAGATTCCAGTGCTAAAAAGGAGTATTTACAAGTGGAAACCCCCTCCCTGAGACGCTAATTTAGCAGCAATACGTTTTAGGAAGGAAAAAAAAGCATCTAAACTTAAGAAAATAAGAAAAACTCAGAACTGATGTTAGGGAGCCAGGGTAACAGATTTGGCTGGATTACATCTCCCACAATGCACCACGGTCTCCCTTCTTGCTGAGACGCTGTGGTTCATCACAGGAATCACATGGCTGCTGCGCAAAGAGGAGATGTAATCTCTGGCCCACAGAGAAAAATGAGAGCATGAGGTACCCGAACTACCAATCCCATTGGGCACCAAAGTTGCATTTCTGAATGGAAATTTTCTGTTTATGAACAAAAAAGATGTTCACTTCAGTTTTTCAACTGAAAGTAGACACGTTTCATGGAAAGCAAAAATTCTGTTACACAAAAACCCAGTTTTCCATAGAAAAATAGTTTAAATAGAACTTTGACCAGCTTTAACAACTAATCGAGAAAGGGGTAGAAATGAAGGAAGGAAGGAAGTACGTAAGTGTAGTGTTTTTAGAAGTACAGTTAACTACAATAAGTCCACCTCTATTAGACGATCCCCATCTTAACTAACTATTTTGAAGTGTACCCAATGTTTCCAGTACAGTTGTTTTATTGCAGCAGCAGACCATTAAGCACACAGTTGTTTCTGTTCTCTTGGATGGTCAAAGACCCCATGAAGTGTCACAGGAAAAGAATCCACACAGCCGATTCTGGGTACATCTGAAGGGTACTAGGTGGTCATGTTTTGCTATGAGGTCACTGGATGAAAAAAAGCTTATAGTCCCTGCTCCAAACATTATTTAAGGAACACCCAAAATATTCTCCATGCTTATCAAACAGTTTATAACACAGAAATACATCTTAGCATACACCAATACAAGCATATTTATATTAATAATGCACCAATACTGTCTCTCTAAAAATGGATAGATAATCTAAGTTTTCTAATTCAGAAGTTAGCAGATCCTACAAATCAAGATCTAGAACTACAACTAGCAAAAATACACTATAAAAGTCAAAGCAGAGGTTTTATGGAGAGGAGCTAGTGTTAAAACCTATAGAACTATTTTTAAACATCTGTCTTCTCATCTAGCCTAGTGACAGAGAGACAGTGACAGAGACAGACAGAGAAAGAGTTACAGAGTTAAAATCATTACTATTAAAGCATTCTTGCCCTGGGTTGAGTAGATTAACCTACTTGCTGAAACACATGGTCAGTGAAATCATCATCTGTCAAATAATGGTGCTTCCAGCTATTCCTGTGTCACCAGCTGGCCAGTATCACTAGACAGTTAAATTGCTGCTGCTAGTTGCTACTTTGTTGTCTCTCTCTACCTTATTCCAACATGTGGGAGAATCCTGTACAGAAAAAAACCCTTGGGAACTGACACATCTTCTGCTCTGCTTTTCTAGTTTGTTTGTTTTTTAAACTATATGCAGTACTGGCTTGGGGGCAGGGGATCTCAGCTGTCATTTCTATCTAGCAGTTTCCCTTGAAAAGAGCCTTAAAAATGTGAGCAGATATCAAGTGATCTCTAAATTTGGAAGGACAAGCAGCTGGGCTCAATTTCTGCAGCAACAGGCTGTGGGCTAGCAGTGGTAAAATTTGAAAGGACTCCTCCCACCAAAGAGCCAAAACATTTTTAGTGTAAAATGAGTCAGTCAGTTAAATTTGGTGTATATTCCAAATAGTCTTACTGCCCCGTCCCTTAAGATTCTGAGGCCGGCCCTGGGCATATGAAGGTGTCCGGTGATGGAGAGGAAAGGAATAGACTGGCCAAGGTCAGAGGAAGCAAGCTGACCTAGGGAGAAGGCTCCATGTTTCAAAACACAAGCCATGCGTTACAACACAAGGACACTGAACGTACCCTGAGCCAAGCCCAAAGAATATTCTAGAGTGATGAGGAAACGGAGGCAGGGAAATGCATGTAGGGTTTATGATTACTATTATTATTTTTCACAGATCTGTACATGTCTCGTGATTAAATAAAAAGCAATTCTGTGGTAGATTTCTGGGCAAAGTGTCTGTTGTGTTATATGCTATACCCACCATGTGGCCCCTTGAAGTTGTAAACTTTGGGAAGAGTTCTGGGAGAAGGTGTGTAAAGATACAGCAGTATTCGGAGGGGCTAGCACTGGTTCCGGGGTCTGGGCTGGAGACCACATGGTCACAGCTGTCAGGACAGGGTGCTAGACAGGATCTACACCTTGAGACTGTGCCTGGACTTTGTTCAGACTCTGGAGGCTGAACACCCAGCAGCAAAGTCTCTTCACAGCTATCTGGTAGACTGCCAGCAGCGGAGCCTGAGCAGATCAGTGTCAATGGACGAGGACAGTCATGCTTAGAAATGTGTTAGCTGGTCGTGAAAACAAATTAGGGAAAGAAAAATCTATTACCAAGACAGGAGAACTAGTTCTTGACATACTGATAAAATTACACAAGCTATATAATGCACAGTATTGAATGGTCACCTTGGTAGTCTATCAGACCCTGAAAACATCTGCATTGCCCTAAATCTCCAACTAATAATCTCTTGAACATTATAAAATGTACTGCTGCTTGCCAGTGCTGAGATGCTAACCAATACTGACAGATTAATGGAAAGAAGGAGAATGAGAGGGATGGAAAGACTACGAATGTTATAAATCACCAGCTGAGGAGCTCTGACAGTATCAGAACGAGGATTTAACCCTCTATCACAGGAACAAAATTCCTGCTTTGTTAGAAATCATTATCCTAAGGCAGAAGATGGGTCTCTACTCTAAATGCACCAAGAGAAAAACACCTTTTATCCTTGAGACTTTTTCATGTCATTGGCTAGCTGGAAAGAAATGCAAAGGGAGACTATGGTATTTGTTTCTTTTAAAAAGTCTCACAGGAACACAATGGTTACTGAATTACCCACACACAGAGAAAGAACTACTGAAAAGAGGCACAAGCAAAAGAAATGAATCCTATTTATCTATCAAATTACTAAAAGTAACTATTTGGCGAGTTTACTCAAGTTTTCCTTCAACTAGAACTGTAGTGTTTTCTATATAAATGAAACTTACTGTAATTAGCCAGTATGAGTTCAGTAGTGACTTCAGCCAATACAATACTTCTGATTAAAATATCACTATCAGGATTTGTTTAAATATTCCTGGTGCTCAGATACCAAGGTGACAGATGCCTTATTAATAGCTAGAATAGATAGATCAGTAGCCCCTTGATTACAAAACTATTCAGGGGTGGAAATTTTGAATGACCGTTTGCTAGAATAAAAATTACACTGTGTACAGAACACACAACCCTCGTGGATAATTATCACAAATTTATACAATTTCTTATTACTGAGTTACCAAACACACACTTAAACAAACAAACAAAACCCAATACCTGGTGTGAAAGTGTAGGGAGGGCTTATAACAAGATATAATGTAAAAACAACTCACGTGCCCTTTTAAAATCGTCAACTTTTTCACTGCACGTGCCCACATTCTCTGTAGAGCTTGAGCTGTCTTCATTGTTGCAGGGTATATAATCTGTTAGGGGACTCTGTGCATCCCAGTCTTTTCATCAGTTTCCACCACTCAACAATGTTATGTAATTCTAATACAATAGTGGCCTACATACTCAACAAATCCTGCTGTCATTTCACACAGTAACACATCAAACCACAAAGAAGAAAAATCTAATACCTAAACAAACTCCACTTATGAGACACAAAAACCAATCTTAATTAAAGACAATTTTTAATGTCTCAACACAGATTAATATGCAGGTTTTTTTAATTCTAAATAGTTAATACTTATATTTTTCCTATAAGTATACCTGAAACTTTAAGACAAGATGTGGATTTGTGGTTATTTAAAAAGTCAGACTATGCTAGTAATATTTTATATTAATAACCTGTGACTAGAATAAATCTTAAAGCTGAACCCTAGGCCCCAATCCTTCAAATTCTTATGGACCTGACTAACTTTATACAAATGAGTAATATGAGTAATCCCACTGAACTCAAGTGATTACTCATGTATGTAAAATTATTCATATGCATAAATACTTGCAGGATTAGGGCCTTATTTAGCTCCAGCAAACAAGAAGTGAGTAAAATATTGAAGAGGAACATCATGCCAATCTCTCAGTGACTGCAAATACTGTTTAGTTTTTTCCTGAATACTAAAACAATAAAAACAGGACAAAAAGTTAGCCATGCACCCTAAAGAGATCACTTTACTGTAAAATAAACTATCAGTCCATTATCAGTGAACGCTGTAAACTTTTGCAGATTTATACCTACAATCTTTCCTCCTAGGCTTTATATGAGAAAGCTTCAGAGAGAGTTAACTTAAATGTCAAACAGAGAAACAGGCATTTGTGGCAAGTTTAGCACATTCACACACACAAAAAAGCTTGTAGATTTCATCTTTCAGTGTTGGAACACATCTGTACACTGTTGAAGATTCATGCAACATTGGAAAACATCAGGCCATTTTTCCACAGGACAGGTTTAATGCAGAGCCCTGCTTTGCAAGCTTGCCTGTGTAAT
This sequence comes from Mauremys mutica, assembly GCF_020497125.1. Lineage (NCBI taxonomy): Eukaryota > Metazoa > Chordata > Testudines > Geoemydidae > Mauremys > Mauremys mutica. The sequence continues at coordinate 91,062,443 of NC_059077.1, read as the reverse complement.
CTCCTATATTTCTCTACACTCACCAGGAGGTCTAGAATGGAAACAACATTGAGCTTCCAAGACAACTGCCAACAACGCATTCTACTACATCAAGGACCGTTCCCCTTCAGCACCAACAAGGAGAAAGTTGTTTTGTAGGAACCTGGGACTAACAAGCTGGGCTTTGCATCCCAAAGGAGTGTGGGGTTACTCAAAAATAACTTCATACTTTAAACAAAAGTTAGTTCACAAAATAGTTTTGAAATTTCATAGTTTTTCCGCCACCAAAACAACTAGTGGCATAGCAAATATAAAGCTGGCCTGATTCTTAAGAAATGCTGGTCACCCATAATGTGCAGCAAAATGGGGGCTCCACCCTGCAGGTGCTGTGCTCTCTGGCCTGACTTGGCAAACCTCTTAACATTAAGCATGCAAGGAGTCCCATTGCAACCATATGCTTTGCTAGATCAGGGACAGAGTATTCAGTAGCTGGTAGTATTGAGACCGAAGAGTTGTACATGCTCAGCAAGTCGGGGGGGGGGGGGGCGGGGGGAGAAAACCAGGCCAAAAGCAAGTAAAATACACATATTCCACCGCACCCCCAGATATTATATTTTAAAAAAAATCACCAACAAAAATGGTCAGTTGCAAGAAATCCAAAGAGAGGGCACATGTCTGGGATGGGTAAAAAGACCGACGTCACTAATACAGAATGATCAGAGACCCAAATTCAGAGCATGGATAGACCCACTGAAGTAGAAGAATGGGTTAAATAAAAGTAAAATGGGAAGTACAAATGATCTGGCAGGGCTTGTGAGAACAGAATTTAAAACAAATAAATAAAAAACCACCCAGAAAAACTTTTACCTGTAAATATTGTTTCTGTATCTCTGATGTCGTCTTGTTGCTTATTTTATTTAAACAATAGTCAGCAGGAACAATTACATGGAAGCAGAGATTTTGGCACTCACTGGTAGCCCTGTCTTGGCTCTCCTCTTTGCCCCAGATTGAGTGTCCATAGCATTCCAAACACAAAGTAAATACTAAATAGGAAAAATGTAACAAAAAATGAAATAGGTTGACAGTGCCTAGCCGTGAGAAGTTAAAAACTTGCAGGAGGACCCAGGATCCATCCAACAATAGTAGAACCAGACCTATAAGCCACACCTGCTTGGACCAGGGGGAGCAATTACAGTACAGGGGTCCTTGTTTGCTTGGATCTTGCCAAACCTTTTGTACAGCAGAGCAACTGAGGGAAAGAGAGAGGAAAGACTGATTCTGCCAGAGCAAAAAAGCTTCAATACAAAATGCCTGACTTTTCATGCTTCTGCTGCAAAACAAAGGGATGCTCTTCCCACATATATCAGGAAATAGGCACCCAAAGTCATATGTTGAGTAGGACAGAGCAGATTTTTGGACTTGTTCGCCTCCAGAATGAGATATTTTAATATATTCACAATTGGAACTCCCCAAGCCACTGGTAAGAAGGCGTCCTGAAGCAAACAACTTTCCAAGTGATTTATCAACAGCTCCCCACCACCTGTTCTCAGGTGGGCTGTGAAGACAGTCTTCATCTTGCCAGAGAGACCTTGGACCAAGGCAAAGGTGAAAGAAGGAGTCCATTACTGCAGGCGAGAATTCCCCAGGCAAAATTGCCACAGTTAGGTAGTGGATGGCACGTGGAGATAAGAATCTTGGTGATCCACACTTCATGTGGATTCTAGTTTGGAGCTCTTTTTGGAGACAAACTGATTTACCCATTTCAGGATGTGAAGGTTGCTCCCTGATTCCTTGTGGACTTCTAAATAAACAAATTAGATGCTTGTGAACCTCTTCTCTGAGTGGAATGGAATGAGGATGTGAATGTTTTGCAGGTGATGCACAGTGAGCAGGACTATGTCGCTTTTCACCAGGACTTGGGGCAGCGAGTAGAGGAAAATATAAAGGAGAGGTGGAAGTTCTTGACCTCAGAAAATAAAGGAGAGGAGCCTGCTGTTGGAAAGAAACTGTCTCCATTGATTCAGACAAACCAAAAGCTTCCTCCTTGTTGCCACCCTCTGTTGAGGGGGAAGAGAGTCAGAATTCTTGGTGAGGCTGGTATTTGTTGGTCCTACCTCTTCCCCTGTAGCCAGAGAAGTGGACGGACTGGTTTACCGGATACCTGTATCTATACCTGCCAGGTCTATATGAGGAGAGAGGATACCTGACACCCCTGTTAGGCCTGTTGGAGGCACGGGAGGAGTTAGAGGCCTGAGGTTTTTCTTGATCTCCTGGCATAACTGTACTCTTTGAAAGATCCTTTAAGGCCTGGTCTAAGGTTTCCCCGAAGAGATGACTCCCATCATAAGGAAGGCCAACAAGTTTGAGTTTGGCTGAAAGTTCCCCACCTGTTAAGGGACGGAGCCAGAGGGCTCTCCTAGCCACTGTGAGAGTTGCTATGTTATGGGCAGCCAGGTGGAGGGAATCCTGGGCTGCATCATGAAGATAGCAGGATGCCAGATCACAAAGGGTGCACACCTTGCGAGATGACCTAGAAACAGGCCTCTTAGAGTGGGGCAATAATTTCCTTAGCCATTCCACCAGTGACCTGGCTGCATACAGGGAGTAAATGGAGACTGAAAGCTGGATGGTAGCAAATTCATAGGCACTCTTAAGAGCCTCATCTACCTTATGTTCTAAAGGGTCCATAAGAACAGTTTCTCCCTCATCAGGACGTGAAGATTTGGTGAAGAGAGATGCTATTGTAGAATCAACTCTTGGTGCAGAGGCCCACAGGTTACTTTTCCCAGCTGGAAGTTTGTAAAGCTTAGCCAGATGAGTAGGTAATATAAACTGAGCATCTGGAGCCTGCCAGATGTTTTTAATTAAGGCACTGATGGATGGGTGAAGGGGAATGGTATCATCTGGCTTCTCCTCCACAAGATGGGGCAATTTCCTTGAGCCACTTCGTGAGGTATAATGTTTTAGCCTGAGTTGCTTCATAAAATATTTGCACAGATAGGGTAGATCCTCAATCAGGAATCTTCGAGATGAGTCTGTTTCACCAGGTGTTTCTTCAGGCTCGGAGGACACCACTTCCCCTTCCTCAGTGAAGTCAGAGGAGACTTCGGTAACCTTGGTAGAGGATCTCCCCTTTACTTCTATCAGGGATTTGCTGGATGAATGTGGTTCATATGGCTCTTCCTCAGGCTCAGAGGACATCACTTCCCCTTCCTCAAAGGAGTCACTTATGAAAGGAATCAGGGACATTGCTTGCACTGAATTCCCTTTGGCTGATAATCTTTTATACTCTCTGAAATCCATCTTCGCTTCCTTTGGAGCTCTAGGAGCTGAAGTAAAAGGAACTGCTTTTGTGCAGGATGGAGTTGTGAAAGCTCTGTGTAAAGTCACTGGTCTGCTAATCTTGACAGGGAGTGCTTGGGAAGCCGAAGGAGCCCTTGCTTTCACAAATGCCTTAGTGATAAGAGAGGCACGGTCTGGCAAAAAAGTGGGAGGCAAGGTCACATCTTCCACAGATAATCTTGGAGCAGAGGGAGGAATAGGAGCAGAATTTCCTACCTCCCATGCAGACTTCTGTGCTGCTGAAATAACTTCTTCAAAAGAGCAGCTGACCGGCATTGAGAAGCAGAGTCCCGGATTGCTGAATGGTTCAGAGTTTCCTGGACAACAGAGACAAACTGGACCCATAAAAGTAGCTTGCGAAGGATGATCACAATGGGAACACTTCTTGCCTCTCTTCTCTTGCTGGTCCATTCTGGTTAACATCACAGATGTTGAGAAGAAGCAGCACAAGTAGCAGCATGCAACTGCTTCCCATTGAAGCAGAGAAAACTGGGAAGACGACAAGGCAGGACTGCAAGAAATGATGGCACAGTGCTATATGCAACATGATTGGTGCTGCTACGTGCCACTCAAGCAAAGCAAGGAACTACCTCTCTCTCCAGATGGATGTATTACAAGGGTACACAAGCTTGCAGTGTAAAGTCAATGTCATATCTCCCCAAATCAAATAATACATATTAGTTATTATACAAGTATTAATAGACACCCACTATATGGCACTCATTTAGCAACTGAATGCCAGTCCTTGAGAAACAAGACATGCTTTTCACATGGAAAGTAATTTGGTGCACAGAGTTTTGTTCACGTGCACAATCTTTCTAAAGACTTGGCCCATGGAAAAGCACTTTATAAAGAAAAGTATTATAAATCCCATTTTACCAATGGAGACACTGAGGTATAGGGAGGTAGAGTGATTTAGCCATGATGGACTTGTCTTCACAGGGAGACAAACAAGGTGTGTCCTTAACTCTTTGAAATAGCTTGCTCAAGTTAACTAACACAAGGTAAAAACCTTAGTGCCTCCAAGGTAATCTATAGTTTTCACACAAGTTAGCAGGTCAAGGTAAATCCTAGGCTCCACCATAGTCTAACTCAACTTGCTAACATGGGTGAAGACTAAAAACTGCGTTGACTTCACTAGGATTTTACCTTGTGTTAGTTAACTTGACATAAAGAGCTAAGGACACACATTTTTGCTTAGTGAAGAGACACCCGATTTCATTGGCAGACCTAGGAACAGAACACAGGCCTCTTTATTCCCAATCCAGTGCTCTAGCCACTGGACCATGCTGCCTCCCAGCTTTCTTCTCTCCCTTCTAGCAGCAAATGTCATCCTGTTTTGCAAAGAAAGGCTGTATCTACAACAGGAAAATTAGGAAGAAACATGAACTCAGGATGGAAGCTGGAGTTAGAGCCACAAAATTTGCTGCTGTTTCTACCCCTTGCTGCAGAATTGTACCACAGAATCCAGGGACTGTGAGGCAGAATTTAGGACCAGACTGCTACAGAATACATAGGGCACAGGCTGTAGTGGACATGGGCATGGTCATCACGCTACTGAGAGCGGAGTTAGAGGATACTGAAGTAAAAACATCCAAGTCTTGTTTCCACTACAGCTCCACTGTTGCAAACACTGGTGGAGAATTAAGAAGCCCAACTTTCCTAGGGTGGACAAGGATCAAAGGGTAAAGCATTTCCTATTGAATTATAATCAAGTTTAGGCCTTTAGTGCACTAAGGAGATTTTGCAAAAGTTTTCTAGAGTTGCTAAAACTATTTTATGATTTAGAAAAAAACAAAACAATCTAATCCTGTTCAGAGCAGAGTTCGTTAATATGATCTTTTACACACTGGCAAAGCCAGCTACCTGCCTATACTTGCACATCCAGAGTCGTTAACACAACAACATGGGAAGGGGGGAAGCGGGAGCCCAGCATGCAGCATCCCCCCAGCAGCAGCTGGGGCTCCCCTGTTAAGCAGGCCCATCAAACCCTCACTCTGACCAGCCCTACACCTGGACCTCTCCGACGAGCCCCCAACACCCTTACTCCCATCCCACTGATCTCCAACCAGCTGCACCTGGACCCCAACCGCATCAAGCCCCACTCCCCCAGCACCTGGACCCTCCCACTACACTCCCCAAACCCGGACTCCCCCCTGAGTCCCAACCACTTTCACCTGGATCCCCTGGAGAGTCCCACTGACCCTGCACATGGAACCCCCCAATGAGCCTCGGTGCATCCAGATCTCCCACTGAGCCACCTGCACCCAGATTGCTCCACACAGAAACCTCTCACCCCACACCTGGATCCCCTCACACTGAGCCCCTGCTGGGCTGAGCCTGCCCACCCTCACCTAATGCACCTGGCACAGAGGGGCAGGGCCCCGGGGTGTTTCTGGGGCAGGCCCAGCCCTTGCACCGTGTCAGGGTCTGGTGCAGCCTCATTGCCGAGTCTCTGTACCAGGGGAGGTGGAGGCTTCAGAGTGATTTTCCACCTCAGTGCAGCCAGTGGCCTGTGCTCCCCACTGCCATGCTGGAGCCACATTTATTTATTGACAAATAAAATTTGCAGAATTTTAAAATAACGTGCACATCATTTTTTAGTGCAGAATTCCCTCAGGAATATCCCTGGCATAGTTTATTTTTTTGCTGCCACTCAAAACACCTTAAATAAAATACATTAGTGACCAGGCATATAATTATCTGGGGAGAGATAAAATTAGGGCAATTTGGAAAAATATAAGTAAATAAAAGATATTATGGAAATGTTGCTGATCTTGGCTTGACTTGTGTAAAAAGTAAAAAAAATAAAAAAAACTTCCAGTAAGAAGATACTCCCGTTCAAAACATTTCAGTCTTACCCACTTTCTTCTAAAAATGTGAAGGCCGAGAGACTCTAAAAGAGTGATATGGAGCAGTCAGCTTGAGACATCAATAGAGTTCTCATTTTCAAAGCCTGGGGGCTGAAAAGCAGATCCATGTAAAAATGTCTCAAGTTTGGTACCCAAAAATCACTAAGAGCCATTGAAAAACTCAGAAAAAATTCTTTGCAGTGTTCTTGTTCCACCGTTTCTTATATTACTTAACAGTTACCCTCTCTACCCATCCCCTTTTACCTTTCCATTCTCCACCCATCCACCCCGCCTGGATTAACCTTCCAAAGATGTTTACTTAAACTTTTCCATCTCTGGGGATGTGTATTACTGAGGGGGAAAATAAAATTAAGTCTATAATATTAGATGGAAGAGAAAACTCATTTCCTTCCCTCGTTCTTCACACTATATGTTAAAATTAAGTGAAGAATTTAACAACAGGAGTTGAAATTTTCTCTCACATGGAAACCTAAATGCATTGACAGAAGTGTACTCAGACTCTAAGGTGCCACAAGTAGTCCTGTTCTTTTTTCAGAGACCAAAGGAACTAGAGAGTTAAACACTAAAACCCAAAAATAGAATAAGAAACCCCAAATCCCTCCAACGGTCCATTAGCTATCTAGATATCACTTCTGTATACTGTGGGCCTGATCCTCAGCAGGTATAAATCAGCGCAGCTTCTTGTCCTGATCCAAGGCATGTACATTATACACTCCATATTCCACTAGATGGTGCAATGATGCAGCTACACAAGTCAGGACACTGACTCTCTCATATGCAGAGTTATGTTGGAAACTATAAGTGTGTGTGTGTGGGGGTAAGTGTGTGTATGCATGTGTGTGGAGGGGGGTAAAATGTTGAAGGTAACGACAAAGCAGATTTGGCGTAGAATAACGCACACTTTGGTTGGATTTTTCTGCATATTATTTTTGGCCAGAAAACCTCAATATGGTGCTAGTGCAATGATAACTTTCCTTAATTATCTCTGCAAGAGAGTGGAGTCGAAATGTAGCTGAGTGAATAGCGTATTATAAAATTATTCAAGCTATAGTCCAGAAAAGAGGCCAATCTATGAACTTTTCTTCTTATTTCTCTACCTAATATTCCTCCAGATTGATAAAAAGAGCACTCAGAATGGATAGTAAAATATTAGAGAGTGACTACATTTAATCTGAATAGATCAAATAAATAGAAAGTCATCTTTTTTGGACTAATCTGCAGATTTTGCCACATATTTTTGGGCCAAAAATACAGTGGTTATAATTTAATGGTGAGGTTTTCACAAGCTTCTAAGGATTTAGGAGCACTAGTTCCACTGGTAGACAAATGGGACTTGTGCCTCTAAATCGTTTTGGTACTTTTGAAAATCCCACTCTATATTTTTGAAGTGCCTTTCATCCAGCAAGTGCTCAAGTCCCATATTTATCTCTCCTCTGTCATACTATGTATGGCTGGAGACCAGACGCTAAACCATACATATGTAAGTCGTACAGATTACATCTACACTGCAAAAAAGACCCATGGCAGGGAGTCTCAGATCCTGGGGACTAAAAATAGCAGCGTAGATGTTCAGGCTTGGGCTGGAGCACGGGCTCCAAGATAGGGATACCCACTTTTTAATCACACAAAACCAAACACCCTTGCCCCGCCCATTCTCCAAGGCCCTGCCCCCATCCACTCCATCCCTCGTTCTCCCCAACCCTTACTCACTTTCACCAGGCTGGGACAGGGATAGGGGTGGGAGTGGTTGAGCACTCCTGCTGGAGATGTGAGCTCCAGGGTGGGGTGAGATCTGAGGGGTTCAGGGTACAAGATGGGGCTCCAGGCTGAGGCAAGGGTGCGGGAAGGGGTGAGGGCTCTGGGATGGGGCCAGGGATGAGTGGTTTGGAGTGTACGAGGGGGCTCCCGTCTGAAGAGTTCAGAGTATGGGAAGGGGCTCAGGGCTGGGGCAGAGGGTTCAGGCTCTGGGGCTTACCTCAGCTCCCAGTTGGTGGAGCAGTGGGGCTAAGGCAGCTGCCCCCGCAGCTCCCATTGGTTGCAGTTCCCAGCCAATGGGAGCTGCAGAGCTGGCACTTGGAGTGGGGCAGCACGCAGAGCCCTTGTGGCCATCCCTGTGCCTAGGAGCCGGACATGCCTGTCGCTTCCGGGAGCCGTGCAGAGCCAGGGCAGGCAGGGAGCCTGCCTTAGCCCCACTTCACTGCCGACTGGACTTTGAATGGCCCAGTCAGCTGTGTTGACCAGATCCACCAGGGTCCCTTTTCACCCGGGCGTTCTGGTCGAAAACTGGATGCCTGGCAACCCTACTCCAAGACTCAACCTCCCCTTACTGGGTTCAGAGCCCAGGCTCTAGCCCAAGCCCAAATATCTACACTGTTATTTTTAGCCTCATAGCACCAGGCTGAGTCAGTTGACCTGGGCTCTGAGGGTATGTCTGCACAGGGATAAAAAAACCTGAGGCTGGCCTGGGTCAGCTGACTCAGGGAGTGGGGCCTCAGGCTGCAGCCTGAGCTCTGGGATTCTGGATTACATTTCAATTCAATACTCAAATTCAATACTTTAAACAAAGAAAAAAAAACACAAAAACTTTACCCCACAGCGAAACCATGACCTGAAAGGGTTCCTACTTCTAACTGTAAGCTTGTAAAGCAACTTTTACTTTTTGAAAGAGACCTTGTTCCTTCCAGCACTTACACACAAGGAATAACATTACCTATGGGATTCAAGTACCTACAGGGTATGGGCTTTGGTCTTCATTCTTACCATGAAAATGTGATTTTGTACCTGGGAGTGTGAGCAGAAAAAAGTAGCAATGAAAACAGAACTCTGGGCATTTAAAATCTGAGCCGATACCTGGGCAGTACTACTTCAAGTTAAGAAATTCGCATACAATCTTGTACCCAATTTGGAGGAGAAGAGGAAAAAAAAGACTGAGTCAGATTTTTATTTCTAAAAGAATTGGAAAATGGACATTTCTTCAGAAACAGCGGAATTCTACTGTGTGCATATGTGCATCACATACCAGCACAACAAATACCCCATGTCAATATAAATAAAAAACTATTTTACACTGGAAAAATGGATCAGGTTGTATCCAAATATCTGTGGTGGACACAGATCACACCTACCAGAAAACTTTAAAAAGCCATGACAAAAATGTGGCTTAGTTTGTTGCAGTGGCAGGTCAACCCTCAATATCCCATGCATTGTATTTCTTTGAGACTCTAACCAAGAACCATTACAGAATCATGCTGTAATTGTTCCTCTATTTCCCCCAACAGGAAATAACCAATCTAGATGTGGAACAACTTCAACTGAAAAAAGCAGCAGCCATTTCAGCCAATAAAAAATTATATCCTGTTTTAAAAAATAGAGCCAAAATATTTTACATTAGTTATCTTTTATAGAGGCTCATTTCTTCCTCTTGAGAAATAAGCCTCTGGGAACTAAAACATTCCCTTTTCAAAAGTTTGTTCCTTTGTGTATGGTGGCTTATCATCAGAGAGAAAGGGAGGAACTGATTGTCATAAGTGTCCTGAGAGGTACAGGCTCACTCCTATGAAGGAAGTAGTATTTTTACAATCTTGGCCATGTTTATTTATGTCCCCATCATGCTGTTGCAGTTGTAAAAGAAAATAAAGAGCCTGCTTCTTGAGATTTGGGCATGACAGGTAATACAATATTCAAATGGCTAAAGATCTGACAAAATTAATAGCTTGGCTTCCTTTCTCCCTCTCCCCACCCTCCACCCCCCATGAATATAGTGATGTGTTGGCAAAACTTCAAGATATCTGGAAAGATTTCCTGGAAATTAAATACACTATAATGTGTGTTGGAAAATAAATTCAACCTCTTAAGTAAAAAAGGGGAAAGATCTAAGATTTTTTTTCTTTGTTTCCTCTTTCTTGATATTCATCCTTACATTTATCCCTCTCGCACCATTATATTATACAGAATAGTATAATATAAATCTAATTTTAAAATGTACTGCAACAAGGTTGCATGATTGAAAGGACACCATAAAACTGAATCTTAAAAGCAGTTTCAGTTACTGCCTGTGTCTCCCTGTCAATTCTTGTGGTTTCACAAGTATATTTTCTAATTTTTAAATATTGTTTTACTCTCCCTGTTGCTGCATAAGAGACCCACACATAAAAAATGGGAAAACAATTTAAGGCCCCAGTCCTGCAAACACTTTCACACAAGCTTAACTTCAAGCAGGAGTGTAGTCCCATTTAAGTCGGGATGTAAAGTTAAGTAGCCGGTACGTGTTTGCAGGACTAGAGCCTAATTGATCAGGGAAAACAGCAAAACCGACTGCACAGAGTACTGACAAGTGCACAAAGTACACAAACTAAGATAGAAATAAGGACTTTTCCACCTCTCAACTATTTTATTCATAGACATCGTATATGTTACTTGTTACAAGGGCAGGTAAACATGTTCAAACAGGAGCATAGTTTTTAAACAGATGCTATCCTTGAATATAAATGAAAACAAACATGCCTCAGTTAATATAATAGCTCATGGGTGTACATGACCCTCAACAGTAGTTTAGAGTCTTCTTGCTCAATTGGTATGATATCGACTCCAAAAGCAGATTTTCTTGCACAATACGAGTACCATTATATTATGCCTTAAATAATAAACAAAATAATCAACGTTCCCTCTCCCCAAGCAAATCAATATCCAATACTTTGAGCACTAAAACTATAGCCAGCACTAGCACAGATCAGCTACTGGCCAGAAGTTGCATCTATGCAGTTCCTATGACCCTGCATTGCATAAATTATTATCCAATAAATAAAACCACTAGCTCTAAAACACATGCCAAAAGCAGCGCGCGAGCTGATTTTCAGTGGCACTCATATTGCGTGGGTCCTGGCCACTGATCCAGGGGGCTCTGCATCTTAATTTAATTTTAAATGAAGCTTCTTAAACATTTTAAAAACCTTATTTACTTTACATACAACAATAGTTTAGTTATATATTATAAACTTATAGAAAGAGAGCTTCTAAAAAGGTTAAAATGTATTACTGGCACACGACACCTTAAGTTAGAGTGAATAAATGAAGACTCTGCACAGCACTTCTGAAAGGTTGCCGACTCCTGCTCTAAAAGAACAAGTTGGGTATTGGTGGACTACTGTAAGTAACTTACTTTTTTTTTTAAGCACGATTCATTGCTAGGATAAAAACCAGGCAGGTCAGCATTTATACCTAATCATCCAGTCATAACGGAAGACAATTCAAAACAATTGTCAGTTTTTCAGCTTGGTCCCAGCCAAATTAGATTTTCTTTTTCCATTAACATTTCTCCTATCCTTTGTTCTAGCTTTATTAACAGAAGAATGATAGGCCATACTCTTCCAGGCATTACTGTTGCTATAAAAAAAAGAAGTGTTCCCCTGTAGCAATAAGAAACAGATTATAAGCAGTCAGTTTAGCTCTCTTTTCTTGGAGGATAAAAGCCTACAGTAAGCAATGATAGTTTGGACAGTCTTTATTTTAGAGAGCGTTCAAAGACCAACACCCCCGCCCCAATACTACATACTCACCCCAGAACTTAGGGTCACAACACGGTTCTCTCCAAAATATACATACCACATGCGAGGCAGTACCCCAATCACATAGCAGATAAAGACAAAATTTTAGTCAATTTTGTCAACCTTGAAGGTTCTCTCTTTTGCTCAAATAATTCAGACCTTTGGAAGAAAATAATTCTGGCATTTTTCACTGACACTATCAAATTAATTTGTTAATGTCTTTATATGTACTTCGACATGGCCAATTAAAATAATTATGAACCATGGAAGTACACTAAGTCACCTTGCAGAGAGGTGAATTAGAGCAATAGCCACAAAAAACTTCTGCCATTTTTGAGAATTCAGACACTGACCTCTTTGTCTATTGTATCAACCACTGTAAACTGTTTGTGCTGCAATTGTTAGATCTTGGCAACAGCAGGCGCAGTCTAAGCAAAGGAAGAAGATAAAATTGTGAATGTGTCAGTGTGTGAGTTTGATATATTAGCAAACTCTTTACCAAACTGCTAGTTTCCATTGGTCAGCACATTCTGCAAGTATAATCAGCTCTGCCACTCTTTAAACTGCTTCCTGAATTTTCATCTCTTCCTTGGCCTCATCTCACATGGATTTTGTGGTCTGTGGCCCATCAAGTCAGTAGTTCAGACCTCCCTCACCCTCCAAAAATAAAATAAAATAAAATCTCTCAGTTAGCTCTACTTTTCCTCTAAAGGTGTCTCAGGGGCTTGCTCTACACATGCTTCACTGGGATTGCATATGGGGAGTCAGCAATGAACCTGACTCAGGGTACGTCTACACTACCAGCCAGATCGGTGGGTACTGATCAATTTATCGGGGATTGATTTTATCGTGTCTATACTACATGCGATAAAAATCGATCCCCAATCGCTCTGCCGTCGACTCCGGAACTCCACCGTGGTGAGAGGCGGAAGCGGAGTTGACGGGGGAGTGGCAGCATTCGGCTCGCCACCATCCTCACGGCCAGGTAAATTGACCTAAGATATGTCGACTTCAGCTACGCTATTCGCGTAACTGAAGTTGCGTATCTTAGGTCAACACACACCCCCAGTGTAGACCTAGCCTTAGTCATTCATCAATTTAAACATCCACCTGGCTTCTGATGAACCAGTCCATGTTTACAAATTGAGAATTCCCAAAGTGGTGAAAGTTGAGCCTTGTTTTACACACATCCACCAGCTAACTAGGTTTAGATTACACTGACTTAAAAGCTAGATTGGGACCAAGCCCACCCCATACTTGATCATATTATCCCTCATCAAGGCTATAGGTGTGGGGGCTTGGGAAAACAGGGTCTGCATGCCAGGTACTCGCACTCCTCCCAAGCAGGTGAGCAGAGAAAGGATGAAGGGTGTGGAGCTTTGATTTTGCCCAACCTCCTATTCAACATGCCAGCTACCATGAAGCAGGGGGATTAAGTGAACCACACCCTATAAAGAGCTGCAGCACGTTAACTTTCTCCCCCATGAGCAAAAGGGAGCAGAAAAGGAACCACGACTAAATTTCCTCCCCAGGGTCCCTCCTGGAGCAGTGAATCTGCATTTCTATCCTACATTGAGTCTTTAGGCTAGGTAAGAACTAAATCTTCTGAGACAGCATCATAGGAGCATCCAGTTTACTAATTTAAAATTATGTTGATCCTTAAAAACTTACACACATTTAATGTTAGGACTCTTAAAAAAAAAATTACTTCAAGGGTTGCCTCCATTTGGCTGATCTTACGACAATATTCCATGAGAGGCTGTGAGGGCAACTCACCTACATGCTCACTCTGCCAACAGCCTCCTTAGTGCTTTTGGATCAGAGAGAGCGAGATAAGAGTAATGTAACAAAATGGAAAATTCTTGGATTTTCCACCCCTCTTCTCAAGGGACTAGAGAGAAGGGCAAGGGAGGGTAAAGTTCCCTACCAATGGCAAGAATTTTATCCTGCCCATCTCTGAACTGGAATGCTACATTATTTTCTGTTTGTTCATCTTCTCTGGGCTGTCTTTTCAATCAATGTTAGCTAAGCCTTACTTACACTGGGTAGAAGCTATTCACATCAGTAGTATGGGACTACTGGCATGAATAACTACTGCTCACCAGGAGTTAGGGTTCCAAAATCAGGCCCTGAGAAATGCAAATTAGTGGCATATTAAAATGACATGACTATGGGAAAAGTGGAAATCACAGTGCCTTTCATTTTACAAACCAAAAAAGTACAGCATTTATACACAATTTTGAAGAATGCAATCCTCTGGCCTCAACCCCACCCCTGGAACGATCAGTGAGGAGTATCTCTGATGCAACAGTCCTTGATAAGAAAGGCTGATTATAAAAATAAAAATATATCCTGTTTGAGCTAATGCGCACACAAAAATCTGATAACTCAGTAAGTGGCTCAACAGAAGTATAGCCAAACAAATCAAACACTGGGCCAAGAACATACATAATTACATGCTAAGTAATATTTTTGGAACATTAAAAGTGTTTGAAAACAGAAGTTTAGAATAAAAATGTCTTCTCAACTATGAAGGTAGCATCACTATAACAACATTACGATAAACGGAACAATAAACATAGTTCACATGCACGTGTTAAGCTAGAAATAGAGCTTATAGAAATGTAAGGTTTCAGTTGTATCTGAATGCAAGACCGTACTTGTTACATACACTATTGATTTGCTTAATAGTATCATGGTAATAAGGTAAATAATTGTTTAAAAATAAACTGATATTGCAAAACATCTAAAAGCGTCTGTATTTTTACCTCTAGAATAACTCAACTAGATTATTGCATGTGAAATTGAGGTTATCCATAAAACCATTTAATTGTGGAACCAAAATATTTCACGTCTCCTGAGATAGGTCCATCTCAAATAAATATTCTGAATTACACAGGAGAACTCTGGCCATTAGATGCAACAAATAATTTCACAATAGCAGACAGATTTTGCAGTGTCAGCTTTGGAACAGAGAACAAGGTGTAATTTGAGCCAACTGCTGAGCCTGGAAGCAAGCAGCACAGTTTAAAAAAAAAAAAAAAAAGCCAACAATTTACTTCTCACAGATCTCTTTGTGAAGCCTGGTATGACAGCATAACTGGATGACCCATGTTCCCCTGACAAGCACATGAGACTCAAAATTTCTCAAGCTTCATAAATGACATTTTACCAGATAAAAGCCTTTGAAATGCCTTGTCAACACAGACTGGAGAAGAGAGAGTAAAGGGAAGACTAACATCATAACTCAGTGGTTTGAGCATTGGCCTACTAAACCCAGGATTGTGAGCTCAATCCCTGAGGGGGCCACTTAGGGATCTGGGGCAAAAATCAGTACTTGGTCCTGCTAGTGAAGGCAGGGGGCTGGACTTGATGACCTTTCAGGGTCCCTTCCAGCTCTATGAGATGGGTATAGCTCCAAATATTACATATCATATAGTTTTAAATAATGTACATATGCAGTATAACTGAATAATATACACGCATCTCACTTCTCGCAGCTATATCAAGAAACCATTACGTCAAGACTATCTTGCCATTAATCTCTTTTGTTGCTGTTGACTGTATATCAACGGGACCTCTTGCAAGGCACATACATATATTGTGGATGGCTGCTGAGGAAGCAAATATTGATAGTGGTATGTTTTTGGAAGATGAAGAAATTGGCTCATTTTTGTGCTGCCTGGTTATTTGGTATTACCTCTCTATTTTATTTTTAAAGTCTTTACAGAACAATGTTATCAATGCTGATAGGAAAAACACAGAACTCTGAGTTTATGTCTAGCGCGTGAAAAGGATTTTCAAAATACTGTTTTAAAATGAATGTATTTGTATTGTAAGTCCACCTATTAATTCTGTCAGTGATTTAGGATTTTGAACAACTTTTTCAAAGACATAGTTCAGTTAATCTGAAAGCAAATTTTAAAAAAATACTACAATATCATTTACATAATACCCCAATGAAGTTGCCTTACCACTGATGTACAAAGACCTTAATATGTTTGAAAAGTGCTCTGGTGCCTCCATTGTTTTCTCTTTTCTCATGACTCATTGTTAGAAATACCTAGAACTGTGGCCACCTTTTCTCTTTTATAAATAAAGATCTTCAAAGGACAAGATATACGCATGAAACTATGAGAAGAAAATTTCAGATACATTCTTTTTAGATTATTTTAAAGAACACAAAATGGAAAGATGATGCCTAAGATGCCTTTTTTTCCCCCAAGAGAAAAGTTATTCTGCCCATTAATAACCAGCATATGAGGAATATAATTAACAATGAGTTTTTAAAATATCATAAGTTAATATGCTCATGATAGGTGTCAGATTGATTGCACTGGAGACTTAAGTTTTATTCTCTGTCCACAGAATGGGACAACAGAAACACATGCCTCCGAACAAATTTTAAAAGAATCACCTTAATGGGCAAGACGGTAGCTCAATCCTTCCATTCTTTCTGCCAATTATAATGATAGTTTGGGGACATGGGAACCTGCAGTTGGACTGAGACCAACCACCATTACTTAGTGTCTGCCATAAGTCATTACGGTGCTGTGCTGGATTGGAACGATGAGAAGCTTTGTATCCCTGAGCCATCTAGTCCCTTCCTGCTATATATAAAACAAAGAGAGTGCAGTGTATTCAAAGAGTGACTGGCTTTCTAAACATAACTATTTCAAACAGCCTCTTCATTCAATGGATACCTGACAGTATCAGATTTTCCTCTGATGTTGACTCCACATCAGATACTGAAGGCAAAGAAAGTTTGTGGCCCGGTGCAAATAAAGACAAAGGATGAAATCCTGGTGCCACTGAATTCAAAAGCTCCAGAATTCTACTCACACCAATGAAAGCAGTACTAAAATTTGTATCCATTTTATTAAACTCTTCTAATCTTTCTCTCTCAAACCCTAATTTGCAGTAAATCTCACAATTACACTTAAAATCACTAGTCTAGCTTCGTACATGCTGAGCTCTGAAAATATGAGGACAACAGAAGTGGATGTGGTCCTCCCTGAACTCTGGTCAGTTACAGCTAATCAGTGTTGAAGAATTTCACTAGAAGTTAAATATGCATCAGCAATATACATGTAGTCTTGCTACAAATATAGGCACAGTTTCCTCCTTGTGCTGACATCCTCTTTTGTGTTGAGTGTGGGATGGGCATAAGGGAGCAAGTTTCACATCCTTGATTCTCATGATGCATTTGCTCAAGCCACAGCCCATCCATGTAAATTAGAACAGTTTTGGGGCTGCTCTGACTTACCCCAGTTGGCGATGATCTCTAAGAGACCATGCCAGTTATGAAAGGTGTAGCACAAAGGTGGTCTGCCCCTCCCCTAACTTGTGTCCTACACCACAGCTTGGGGGAAGTTGGTGTAGTCATTGGGTATTTGGGGTGTATGCCAGCTGAGAACTCTTCCGCAATCTGCTCTAGAGAAATTCTCGGTTGGCCACTTAGGGCCACATTCTGCCATCTAAACAGTTTGAAGTGGCTGGAAAAGAGAGAAACTGTTGCATGATTCCCTAAATTAATGCTGAACCCCACAGGCCCCCATAACACCTTGAACATGTGGTATTATTAGGTAAAATAATTCATGTAGCAAAATGGTTTCCTTACATGGAAAAAAAAATCTGAATTCTCACAGGCTGAATCATAATTGTGCTTTCAGAACTGCTCTACAGCAGTTAATCAAAGTTTTCCATCACAGAACTTTTTTCTGAGATTTAAGGGTGGGCTATTGAGCTGAATCTCATCATAGAATGTCTTATTCCAGGAATAACTTCATTTTTGACATTGAATATATGCACAATTGTTTTATTTATTTTAAATGAGAAAGCAATCATTGTGCACAATGCCAATCTCTAGATTTCAAATCCCAGGGCTACCAGAACAGACACTATGGCTGTGCAAGGTCAACACTCACCTTGATCTGTGTAGCTCAAATCGAGCCTAGACGGACCACTCCTAGGGATAAGATAATCAGTCGGTTTTCACAAGGGTTTATAGGTCTATATTCAGTCTAGCAGCACAAGTAATTCTAGTTATTTCTATTACAGTGGCCCTCAGAGACTCCACATCGAGATTGTGCTAGGTGCTGTACAGACATATTGTGAAAGATCATCTCTTCTCCCAAAACTACAAACTTGATTTAGAAAGATGAAACAGGTGGGTGCAGCAGACAACAAAGCGAGTAGGATGGGGAGAATAGGATAACAGTAATGGGAGCATAGCATTACACAGATTACTTATGTATATAATTTGAATATTTCAAGGGTGGTTTTTATTTTATTTTTTTAAAACAGGAAAGAAAACTGAATTATAGTTTATGTGACACCTGATGTGTGTCCACATTACTATACTGACATATTATATACTTATTAAAAAAAAATCCTACCACAAAAAACATACAGAAAATAGTCTGAGACTACCAACTGATTCCACAAATCACTAAACAAGTTACTTTTTATTTACTGTGGCCATTGGTCATAGTTTAACTGGGAAACTAGAGATAAGAAACTGTATTTCACTAATAATCACCTGAGCCCCCAAGTCCCACAGTCCATATATACTAAAAACAAAAAAGAAAGTTAATTGTATGACACTTAAGTCAGTTATTTTAGTTTGAGAGAGTGCAAAAAAAGCAAATACTTTTGCATGAAATGTGCAAATTATTTTCTTTAAAAAAAAATAAATTTAATGGCTTACATGTATAGTAGTTCTCTACTCCCAGTAAGAACTATTTTTGTCCAGAGCACAAATAATATGTTTAAAAATATAGAATGCATAAAGTCAAGCAATTGAAGTTGAGTCTCAGACCAAAAAAACCCAAACCATAACATATTTTAGAGCATTCCAGGAAGGATGTTAATTACAACAGAGCTCATTAGGGTTTGATTTAAACTGAAAATCCAGGAGTTTCATAATCCTTCAATCCATGCTGCTGCTGCTAAAGAGTTAGAAAATAGATCTACGATTGCTGGAGCAGAACAAATCAGCCTAACTCAGGCCCACAATAACTGCAAACTTTTTTTCTCATATCCACAATTCCTCTCTGTTTGTATAGTTTAAAGCACCATGCAAACCTATAGTGCTAAGAAATTAACAAAGCAAATGCATCCTAAAGGGAGTTTCACCACCAGTGGGGGAGGAAAACAGGGCCAGGGCAGCATTTATGTCAACAAACGCAGGATATTGTTGCTACAAAAATTACCATTGTCAACAGTCAAGTAACTTCATAGGCAGCTTTTTATTCTTTGAAAGAATTATTGCTATAGATGTAACTGTGCCTGCCAACTGAGAAAGTTCCAGCTACAGCAGGGCTGAGCAGATCAGCATCTCTGCTGTAGTCCCCTGAACTCCTTCCAGCTTCACACAACCCCCTTAAAAGAGAGAGGGGGAGAGAGAAATTATGCCAAAACAGAGCACACTTACCCCGAGCCATGCTGAGAGCTCCCGCCCAGGGTACAGCAAGTGATCTCCTCCTCTGGCCAGCATCTCTGAGGTATCGCACTTGGGAGGGGAGATGCAGACACACCCCACCCCCACCCCGCCTCCCTTTTGGAGTGGCTCGTCTCTTAGCTGCACTTTGCTACTCTAAACAAACTCAGGCTCTTTGGGCCATAATTTCCCCGAGATCCCCTCCCCGCCCCCCGGTGCTGTTAATCCCAGAGCCACGATGCAACTGTAACTAACCCTTCCACAGCCAAGTGCGACCACTCTGGGGCAACTCACTACCATTTTCCGTGCAGGGGTGTCGCTTAACCACATACAGCTCCTGTTTTACAGCAGCTTTACCCTCCGGGGAAGTGGACAAAAGGAGCCTCCCTGAGCTGAATGGACATCAGGCAGGAAGGGAAGTAGGGATGGGAGAGGATATTTGTTACAGACCTGTTCCCTCCCCCCTGCAGGTCCAATTGGTTTGCTCCTGGTGGAACCCTGTGCAGCTCCCATTGTAACATTTCTTCTTCCCCCTTGGAAGTTGAGAGCGAGCCGCCTGCGGGGCATTAATTGTTCGCTTTACGCCTCACACGATGGGAGGGGGGAATCGAATTAGCCATTCAATGCACCAGCTCCAGAAATGCTGCCCCCTTTCAGATCAGGTGACCCCATTTCTAAGGAAGTTTGCAAAGTAATTAGACTGCTGCGCACAGAGACACACTGTCCGTCAAGCCCTGGCCCCTGTCACACTGAAGCAAGAAGAATAGCTGAGTCAGAGACAGAGACGCTACTCATGAAATCCCATGCCAATAATAGGACTTAGTACTATTAGAGCCACCCCAAAAGATGACCTGAGAGCATTTCACAAACATTAACCAATTAAGCCTTACAACGATGCTGGGAGGTAAGAAAGTATTTTCATTCCCACTGAGTAGGGAAGTATTCTCATGCCTACTTCACAGAGGTGGAAACAGGTAAAGAGAGGTAAAAGGACTTGCCAAAGGTCAAAAGGGAAGATTGTGGACCTGTTTTTAGCAGAACATTTACACTCACCATTTTAAAAGCCTAATCTAAATTTGATTGGTTATTTATGGGTGTTTCTTTTTAAATGACTAAGTCACTCAAAGTTTTGGCACATCTCTAGTCTATACAAACATTTCCCCATCTCTGCCTCCCTGAAAAACTCATTGTTTCCCGGACTTCCTTCCCATTGCTGAAAGCTCACTTTGAGTAGCCATAATAGCATCCACTGACTGTAATTAAATTTATTCCTCTCCCCTTCCACATCAGGGTATTCCTGGTCTGGCAAGTTCTGTTTTCCTGATTTGGATCATTATACCTCCCTATCTGGTAAAACTTCATTTTTGAGCAACCCATTCATATTCCCAGTGGCTAGCATCTGTGATAGCTTTTTCCCCCTCTTAATAAAAATAATTAATCTTTTACTAGAAAAGGATATTATGTATTCAAGATCTAAACAGCCCCTGTGAACAATCTATTTACAGCACTAACTGTGCTTTTTGCCCTCTCCCCAGGACCTGAGGGGAACAGCGGTCTCTTCCCCACCCCGAGGCCTCCATGTTGCTGAGCTCAACTAGCCCTGGTCCCCTCTTTGGCACATCCTTCCTGTCTCTTTATCAGCCTTGGTCTGATGGGGTAATTGGCTCCTTCTCCCATTCAGCTGGCCAGCTGATTACCCCCATCGGCTTTCTCAAGGGGAACTAATTAACATCTGAGTGATTAGAGTGCAGGCTCACCAGTTCACCCCCTGCACTATGTCACAGGACAAATAAGGAGTTTAAAGAATCCCCAAGACTATATTGGTCCATTAGTAGATGGGAATGGTAGAATTCTCAATAATAATGCAGGAAAAAAACCCAAATATTTATTGAACACTTCTCTGTTCTGCACTCCTCTGTGGGGGAACAGATAATATAGTCTCATCACATGCTGATGATACCACTCTTAATTCCACTACTATCTCTATAGGATGTTAAACAAAAGCTACTAAAGTTAGACATTTTAAAATCAGCAGATAACTTGCATCCAAGATTTTAAAAGAGCTGGCTGAGGATCTCAATGTGGATTTTCAGTAAGTCTTGAAGTACTTTTTTTTTTTTTTTTAAAGGGCAAATGGGATGACCTAGGTAATGATAGGCCTGTCAACCTGACATTAATCCTGGGCAAGATTATGGAGAGGCTGACACAGGACTCAATTAATTAAGAATTAAAAGAGGGTAATGTAATTAATGCAAATCAACCTGGGTTTATGGAAAATAAATCCTGTCAAAGTAACTTGGTGTTTTTTTTTGAGATTACAATTTTGGTCGATAAAGGTAATAGTGTTGACATAATATACTTAGAAGTCTTTAAGCCATTTGACTTGGTATCACATGATCTTGTGACTAAAAAACTCAGACAACATAAAATTAACATGGCACACATGAAATGGATTAAAAACTAGGTAGCTGATAAGTTTCAAATTGTAATGGTAAATGAGGAATCATTATTGAGCAGGTGTATTTCCAGTGCGGTCCCACAAGGATCTGTTCTTGGTCCCTTATACTATTTAACATTTTTCATCAATGTTCTGAAAGGGAACATAAAATTGTCACTGATAAAGTTTGCAGATGACACAAAAACTGGGAGAGTGGTAAATAATGAATAGGACAAGTCACAGATATAGAGCAATCTAGATCACTTGGTAAACTGGACACAAGCAAACATGGGTTTTAATACAGCTAACTGTAAATGTATACATCTAGGAACAAAGAATGTAGGCCATACTTACAGGATGGGCGGGACTCTATCTTAGAAAGCACTGACTCTGAAAAAGGCTTGGAGGCTGTGATGGATAATCATCTGAATACAAGCTCTTAGTGTGATGCTATGGCCAAAAGAGCTAATGCAATCCTTAGATGCACAAACAAGGGAATCTGGAGTAGGAGTAGAAAGATTATTTTACCTCTATTATAGAGCTGGCGCTAGGCATAAGCAGACGAAACAACTGATTAGAGCACTGAGCAATTCAAGGGGGCCACCTATTAATTATTACTATGTGGGGTTGGGGCAAAATATTCCTGCTTTGGGTCCCCAGTTGGCTAGCACCGGCACTGCCTCCGTATTTGCCACTGGTGCAGCCATTGCTGGAATAATGTGTCCAGTTCTGGTGCCCACAGTTCTAGAAGGATGTTGATATATTGGAGAGGGTTCAGAGAAGAGCGAGAAGAATGATTAAAAGGATTAGAAAACCTACCTTATAGCGATAAACTCAAAGAGCTCCATCTATTTAGCTTAACAAAAAGAAGGTTAAGGGATGACTTGATTACAGTTTATAAATATCTATGTGGGGAACAAATATTTAATAATGGGCTCTTCAATGGAGCAGATAAAGATATAACATGATAAAATGGCTGGAAGTTGAAACTAGACAAATTTAGACTGGAAACAAGGCAAACTTTTAACAGTGAAGGTAAATTAGCCACTGAACCTATTTACCAAGGATTGTGGTAGATTCTCCATCACCAACAATTTTTAACTCAAGATTGTATTTTTTCTAAAAGGTTAGCGTTAGAAATAATTATGGGGAAGCTCTATGGCCTATGTTACACAGGAAGTCACAGGTTTCTCAACCCATGTGTTGGGACCCAAAATTGGGTTGCCAGAATATTTCAAAGGGTCATGTGGCAGCAGGGCCGTAACCAGGGCAGGGTGAGCTGGCCAGCCACTCTCTGGCCACCCGGCTCTGAAGGCAGCGCTGCCACCAGCAGCAGCGCAGATGTAAGGGTGGCAGTACCATACTGTGCCTAGTTATAGCATTGCATGGCAGCTCCTGTCCCATGTGGTTGTCTGGGCTCGCCTCTCTGCTCCAGGGACTGCAACTTCTGGGGTCCCAGTACCACTCAGGTTTGGCCCAGCCATCATGATGAAAGCCGTCTGAGTAGGATCCTGAGCCCAAAAAGATAGAGAACCATTGGCCTAGATGATCACAATGGTCCCTTATGGCCTTCAAATCTATGAGAAGGATGTAGATCCATCAGTGTTTATACAGAACACAAAGCTAAAGCTGGTATGGTATGCAGTGAAAGAGCATATTTTCTCAATAGTATATTCAGAAACTTGCTGAAACTAGAAAGGAATGTACAGAAGCTTTGAAAAGGGGGAGTTTGATAGAAATCACACTGCTTGATTCAGAAAAAGGGACTGTAATTTTCTCTCTCCAGCTCTATCATTCAACCACCAGAGCAATACAACTCCAGGAGGATGGGGCAAGAGTTGGTTGCAAAGAACTATAGCTTCAAAAAAAATTGCTTCCCCCCCAGGCCTACCCCAGACAGAGAGGCCTGCCTGTTCATATAAGTTGCAAAGATAAGAGAAGACAACAGCTGAGTAATACAGGGAGCGTACAGATGTAACAACACTTTAGAAAAGTGCAAACAGCATATTACTTTGTTTGATATATGCACATGCTTATAGAGAAAACAATGGAGGATTTCCTGTACACCAGGGGTTCTCAACCTTTTTCTTTCTGAATGTCCCTCCTCCCCCCGCAACATACTGTAAAAATGCCACGGCCCTGCAAGGGGCAGGGGCGGCTCCAGGCTTCAGCTGCGGGTGGTGGTGGTGGAAGGGCTCTGAGTTTCAGCTGCAGGTGGGAGCTTCTGTCCCACAGGGCTGAGGGGGGGTCTCAAGGACTTGGGACTTCTGCCCCGTGGGGTGGAGGGTGGCTTGGGGCTTTAGCCCCATGGGGCAGCTTCTGCTGGAGCTCTGGGGTTCTGTCCCATGGGGAGCTGGGACTCAGGCCTTCTGTCCGGGGCTGGGGGGGCGGGGTGTGCAGAGGCTCAGGGCTTTAGCCCCATAGGGTGAGGCTCAGGACTCCAAGCTTCAGCTGCCGGGTACTGGGGCTCAGTGTGGCCCTGCTTGGTAGACCCCCTGAAAAGTCTCACAGACCCCCTATAAGCCGTGGACCCCAGCTGAGAACTGCTACTGTACACCAAGCCTTGTAACCCAATTCTTCTCTAGTTCAGTCTCCAGACCCTTCTTTCTAAACTACCCTTCACAGAGAACAATGAGGACTTACATTCAGAACACACACTTGTCTTCAGCTCGTTCCATTGCAGAACAAAGCAGAATTGCAGCCAAATGTTTTCTAGAAGCAATATCCAATCTTTTCATCCTGAGGGCCAAACTTATTTCAGGAAGCCCATCATCCCAATCTCTCATTTTCTGTACTGTAAAAAGGAGAGAAATCATCTGCAAGTCCCCTGCCAGGAATTTATGTGGTGGGGGTGAGGGTGCTAAGGGGAGGGTAAAGAATCCCCAACAGGCATAGAGCATGGGGCTTGTTAAGGGCAGGGATGCAGCATGCTCCAGCTATCCGAGCCAGCAGGTGGTCCCAAGTTAGAGAAGACCCCATGCTGCTCTCAGCTTCTCTTCCTTTTTTCCCCCACTCTTGGACTACCATCCGCTACCCTCCACCCAGGGGAGGGGAGCCATCCCTTGCTAGGCCCTCTCCTAAGCTCAGGCACAGCTAGTCAAGCTCCTATCTTGCTCTCCCTAGAGCTCCCTTAGCCTGGCTGGTAAGCAGACAATGGAGTAGCCACAGCTACCATTCTCTTCCCTCTTCTGCAGTGCCAGGGATGTGCTGACCCAGAATGTCAGGGAAGGGACAGCAACCCTCAGATCACTCCTGGCTCACACCAAAGTTACTCTGGAGGCAGCAGGGAAAGCATGGGAGCTTTGCTTGCTCCACATCTTCTCCCCCTAGTGATAAATCAAAGCTGAAGCAAAACCACAGGATCTGAGGGCACGTCTCAGGGAGCACATTTTTAATGCACAGGAAGAAAATGTGTATATTACTCACAGTTGCCCTTGAAGGCCCCAATTTAGTGCCCGGAGGACCATAAGTGACTCTCTGGCCACAATGGGATCCATTCTGTATCATAACTATCACACCTACCCACCCCTAAGCCAAAACATAAGGCACTGTCAGCTGCACAAGTAGGGCTTCTCCTGCTCACTTTCTAACACCACGGTTAATTCTCCCTCTCACAGGTCTCAGTGCCCTGGGGACCTGTGAGAGAATATTCCGAGGCAGAGCAGCATGCCCAGCTGGAATGTTACCTAACTCTCCGAAAATCATTAAGTGGGAACACTTGCCTGTCACACCTTACATGGAATACTGCAGTGGGAACGGTTATGCAAGAGCAGAACTACCATTTCAAAACAATAGTAAAGCATTCTCGTCTGTTCTAGAGGGGACAGAAGTGATATCTGTGAACCACAACTTACACAATCCAGTCATTATTTTACATGCCAAACAAGACAAAGAGGCCACCTCTGCAACTCCATGTGCACAGGGGCATTGCAAGGAGTGATATTTTAACATCAATCCCATTCCTGGGAGAATTAAACATCACCAAACTATATGACAAGTGTGCAAACAACTCTTTCCATAACCACACCTCCCATTGTGCTCGCTAGTTTAAATACACAAAGCAGACATTGAATTTGATCATGGGCAAACAATCTACATTCTATGCAGCAGCAATTTAGAAAGATGACTTGCTGGAGCACATGATCATGAGAAACCCATTATTTCTTCTGCAAATTATTAAATATTACTGTGAATGAAGGAATTGTGCAACCATCAGCTTCAGCAAAAACACTCCAGACAGTAGTGGGGAGGGATAGCTCAGTGGTTTGAGTATCAGCCTGCTAATGCCAGGCTTGTGAGTTCAATCTTTATGGGGGGCCATTTGGGGGTTTAGTTGGGGATTGGTCCTGCTTTGAGCAGGGGTTTGGACTAGATGACTTCCTGAGGTCCCTAATAATCTATGATTTTAACATTAGTTTTAATTTGTATCTTATAGTCATCAGCACGCACACACAAATATCCCCCATTGACCGGCGACTGGTTATACTAATCAAAACTGAGTGGTTATTTGTTGTGTTATGAATTATGCTGCATTTTATCATTTCTGAACTGCCCCTTTCCCCTGGATTTTCTGACAAACATATTTATGTATTTTTACATGCATATTTATTGTCAATGTCATGACTACTAGGCAGTGATATATAATGGTAAAATCAGGGGATTAGGAACACACTTCAGTGAGAGATGCCAGTGTGACATACCAGGGTACAATCTAGACTAATGAGTAGCTGTGTGACCCCAACTCTCTAACCTGAGGTGCCCTTTAAATGCCTTGCTGCTCACAAACAGCCTTCAGCATGTAAGTCGCTCCCAGCTATGTTTCTGTGTGTGCGCTGCACCCAGACAGCTACACTTTAGCTCTTACCAGCCTTAAAAAAATCACCACAGGGTGACCCCAAAACACTCCTAGTCTCGGATTTTCCCCAGAAACATACCTGTCCTATACTGCCCAATCCTTTCCTGGACAGTACAAATACATGGAGTCCATTATTCCTTTAAGGGAATAATATGCACACAACTTGTTACCCCAAATGAGGTTACCCAGACACTTCAGTTTGAACACACTGGATTAGATAAAACAACAAAACACGTTTATTAACTACAAAGAGATTTTAAGGGAGTCCAATTACTTCTCCCTGTTTGTCTCTTTAGGTGCAGTGAATGTGATGGGCCGAGAGTGAGAAGGATGCCTAGGGGTGTTTGTCCCTCCTCTTTATAGTTTCAGTCCCTCTCCTAAAAAACATTTCCAGCTGAGAACCAGGAGCCAAAGAGTCTATGTGGAAGGATATTCCCTGCTTGTTTTTTCACCTGCTTCAACTTCCTTTGTATTCCCTTCCTGCTTGATGACTCTGTTTACTGCTTAAATGCAAATTAACCAGAGCACACATTCCTTTGTTAAAAATCTTAGCCCAGAAAATCTGGGTTCTATTCCCAGCTTTTCCACAGATCCTATACAATCTTGGGCACGTCAATTGTGTCTCTCAGTTTCCCCTATCCATAAAATGGTGTTAACACATACCACAGTAAAATTATTTAAGATCCTTTGATGAAAGGTGCTATCAATTCTTTTTTAATACCACCATGCTGTTAAGCTCCCCTCCCCCGCATCATAGCTTTTACAGGTTGATGGCAAACAGCATTCCAAATTACACATAAAACAATTTGTCTAGCCTTAATGATTGAAAGTGATGGATTTATTAATATCTTGGGGGGGTGGAGGACATACAGTAGAATGAGCCCTCAGCACTGCTTAGGGGATTAGCTAGTGCAGGAACGCCAAACAGGTGCAATATACAAACTACAAGACATAGCATACTGAAGCTGCACTCAGCTTTAACGCTGAGATAGCAGCCACTTGTGGCTACCCCTAGTCTGGCTTCTATGACTACAAAAGAACCACCACCAAATAGCTATACATTTTCAACTCTGCTGGGAAAAGCAGGTTATTCTCTTTCAGTGTAGAGATGCAGCACAAATGGAACTGAAAATTTTAAAGTAGTTTAGATTAATGTAAGCTTAGAGTGAGAAAGTGTGCTAAACTTTAATATGAATTGTTATGACTGGCACTTGATTACAGTTCACAAAGTGAAAAATTATTTCAGCCACTGTGACATACTAGATTAAAAACCCACTGCAGAGAGATCACTACATTAAGAACAACAATAAACTTTAAAGAGCAAGATACCAAACCTATCAATTTATTTATAGTGCTAGTTTAGAAATCTTTGGCCACTTTGTTTGCATAAGATTTTTAGCAGTGGACCCAGAATTTTCTTATGCTAAAATACAATGCAAAAACATCTTGTTTTGTGTGCTCATGAAGAACTGTATCTCTGCAAAAATAGAGATGAAATGCACAGAGAAGTACAGTGCCAAGCAATTGTTTACTCTGAATAGATTTTCACCTATTGTATAATGTTGAAAAACATGCAACAGCATCCTGAACTATAGCAAATGGGAGAGGCAGTACAGTCTACCATACAAAAGGCAGACCGTGGGCCAAATCCCGACCGCCAGATGCTTTTGAACAGACACCGAAATCTTTTTATTTACTTATTATCATTATTATTATTTTTTAGTTATTTTCTCTGGAGTCTGGACCTTGACAAAAAAAAAAATAATAATTGACTACCCCTGGTCTACTGGATAGAGCACTGAACTGGTACTGATACTTGGAATCTATTCCTGACTCTGCCACTGGCCTTCTAAATGGCCATTCTGTGCCTCAGTTTCCCCATCTTAAAATGGGATTAATGATACTTACCTCTTTTGTAGAATGCTTTGATATCTAGTGATTAAGCTAAGAGCCCGGTATTATTATTATATTATTATTAATATTAAATGCACTGTACTACTAAAAATTCTGAAGAAAAAGAGGAGCAATTTTAAATCCACAATTAATATATGCGCTTCTCTCTGCAGAACCTCATTAAAAAGAGGACCTATTCAGTACTCATTTCACAGGCAAAACTCCCCTGGACTATTTTAGAATATATGACATGAAAACATTGTTTAAAAACGATTTTGTTTCCATTGTGCATCTCCTGTACTCTTCATTTCTCTTCCACAGTTCTTGATTATTAATCACATCTGTGTGACATTAGGATCTTTGTCTCTTAATAGTTCAAGTGAGAGAAATGGCAATGGGGAGTTGATGAAGTCAAGTTCCACTAATATAAAAAAATCTTTTCCACAATAATGAATGCTTAAGTCACAAATAGAACAAGCAGACACCATGGGGGAAGAAAGATCCTGCTTTCATGGAGATTACCATATTTATCAAGGGCAAGTGAGAGAAATACAGAAAGTATATGACATACAATAAAAAAAAGCGTTGCTTGTAAAAAAACATCAGTTAAGGAAAAAAATAAGTTCCAACAGGCTTTAGCAGCTCTTTAACCAAGTCCTTCCCTGACAGCATAAATCCATCTTCACAACTCTCTCTCTCTCCCCCCTTATCTGCTGTGTCTCATCACATCATCCCTGCTGATTCAGCACATCCCTGTTGCTATCCTCTCCAAAGCGCAGTGTGAAAATTATAGTTGCACCTAACCCTGCAGAACCCCCAAAACGGGGTGGTGAGGAAATATTACCTGCCCTCCTCTTGGAGTTAATATCCTCCCCCCCCACCGCATAAAACTGTCTTCTCTGCAGTAGTGGGGGTGTTGTTTCAGCCTGTTCATCCCCAGACTGCTGACTTTGTCTACATCCTCACTAGGGAATTAAACATAAACCACCCTTCCCTTACAATCACCAGTTCATCTGAACTGCTGGGAGCCCAAACGTACATCAGGCTTTGGTAGCTGGATGCATTTTCACGAGTGTGCCAGCAGAAAAAATGGGTCTGGTCACTGAAGCCTTTTCTACAATGGACTCCCACCAGTTCAGCTGAACTGATGGCAGCAGTAGGGGATTTTCGATAGGCTAAACTCCATAATGTAGACAGAACTTTACAGCAGAAAGCAGTCTGCTTTTTTGCCTGCATGGGTGGGTGCAGGTTAAAACAGAACAGGGTCTTGTTCCTGATGTGCAGTGCACAATGCCTTTCCTTCCCACAGGTGTTTTCAGGATTATGCTCTCAACACATCTGCTGGAAAGTGCAAGGATGACATTCCTGCCCATTACCTCTCCACTGTCAGCGTGCTTCTTCCTTTGATGCCATAAGCCATTTTAACAAAACTTAGGTTCTAATTTCATATGGCTAAATGCCCAAGAGATCAGAGGTTTTTGTTCCTAACTCCACCCTCTTCGGCAAAAAACAGAGAGCAGGAGGAGGCAGAGATAGCTCAACACAACGGGATCAAAGTCCTTTACTTGTTCAGGTAAAACTCAAGATTTGAAGGCAGCACAGGTTTCCAGGTTCTCAATAGCCACGTCCATACTGGGCACACTGACAAAACAGAAGTCCCACCAGTTCTAATAGCAGTTCAGCTGAACCATTCTTAGAACTGGTGGAAATCCTTATGTCAGTTTCCCCAGTGTAGGCAAAGCAAATATGTTTTTTGTAAGAAAAGTCCTGCTAGAAAGGGATCTCAAACCCCATTTTCCTATTTGTAGTGCTCAGGCAGAGACTCTCATTTAGCACCATCTATTCTTGCTTCTAGATTATTAAACTAGATTAATCAAAGCTGCTAGTGTGTCAGATACACTATCCAACAAGTTCTTCCAGCCTGTTTATCACAAGTAACAGACACCCATCACCACAGAACCTGAGCAACATCTTAGGAGTCTCAAGGCCAAAATTAATTTGTATCATGCTCATGTAGTAGGGTATGATGATCCTTATGCTCCTTTAAAGTTACCTTCTGTTTATTCCACATGAAACCAAGCTGAGCATATATTTGATGTTCTCATCAAAAGCACCTGAGACAGGGTTTCAAATGCAATATTTTCTAAGATGCCTAAAAGATACATTTACCTTAATGATGTACAGTGAGAAAATATATGCAGCACAACACTGTGGTCTCTCTGGGTATTCTATGCTATCCATGACTCAGTAACTGAGTAATTCACAATCATTTTGCCCTGTGTGCTTAGTTTAAAGTAATTGATTTTCTCCACACACACCCATACCAAATATTTATGTCGGTGGAAGACATTAACACAAATGAAACTAAACAAGTACTTATCTAATGTTTTGCTCCCAAAATATCATCTAACCGATGAACTAATCCAACCCAGTGCATCGTTATTTACTTGTCACCAACATACTTGATGTTTTGCAGACAAGGTCTCTACTTCAAAGAGCCTGTGTTATGCACTACCAAACTTTACAATATGCACGTATATATTGCTCCTAAGTTATAAGGGAATTCCAACAGAATTACATCCAATCACTGCATGACCACCTGAAGAGTACAGCCTGATAAATCAATTTAAAACCACAGCTGAAGGAAATAATGATAATTTGTCAGCTATCATAAAGCATTAGCTATAACATTTTACAGATTTCAGGCTGATGACTTTTTCCTAACTGACCTTATGAATCTGTTAACTAGTACCTGGTGAGGAATGCTGCTTTTCGACACACTCTGTCTATTCCTGGTCAAGTGTTTTGGGCTTGAGGTATAGCCGTGCACCCAGTCCCACTCGCAAGGGGATGGCAGGGTAGTATTCTGTTTCCTGAAAAATAAGATTGCATTTAAGTCAAGCATAATCACAATGAATGTGTCAAGCTGTCCTGCACTGGCTCAAGGCACGAGCACCAACAGCCGGGCAGACTGTTAAGAAGCCCAAATGGTTGTGAGCCCTATACTTAGATTTCACCAACCAATTATCAAGTGTAAACTCCTCAGGCATTATAACAGCCTTAACATGGAGACACAAACAGTCCCCTTGGGTACACCGACCCATCTTGCCACTCAGGTGAGCCTACGTTTGTGATAGATGGTCCCTTACACCAAGTATCACAGCAATATTCTGGTTACTTCAGTCCCAAATTACTACACCTCTACCTCGACATAACACTGTCCTCGGGAGCCAAGAAACCTTACCGCGTTATAGGTGAAACCACGTTATAGCGAACTTTCTTTGATCCACTGGAGTGTGCAGCCCTGCCCCCCTGGAGCGCTGCTTTACTGTGTTATATCCGAATTCATGTTATATCAGGTCGCGTTATATCGGGGTAGAGGTGTAGTAATTTACCCCATGCCAACTGCACTTTAGATCTCACACCAAAGACAACACTTGTAGCCAATCCTGTAATAAACTATCTAAAGATTTATTATATACGAAAAAGGAAATGACAGTTATTTACATGGTTAAAGCAGGTAAACATAGATAACCACAGTTTCTTAAGATTCAAAAAGTCATAGAAATTTCAATAATAAGCAAGTGCTATAGGTCCCTTAGGGCTAACACTGTCTAAGCATTGGAGAGCTTTTGCTTACGCCCCCAGGGTCCAAACCACATGAAGATATGGTTCCTTATTAGGAGTTTTTATTCCCTTTCCCCCTTCTGCTCTGAGCTGCAGACTCAGCGGATGGGAGCAGGGCTGCCCAGAGGATTCAGGGGGCCTGGGGCAAAGCGAGGGAGCTGCGGCGCTTGTACTCATCCGGCAGCGGTCCGGGTCTTCGGCGGCATTTTGGCGGCGGGAGGCCCTTCAGTCGCTCCGCGTCTTCGGCAGCACTGAAGGGCCCCCGCCGCCGAAATGCCGCCGAAGACCTGGATCGCCACCAGGCCAGGGCTCATGGGGCCCCTGTGGGGCCCGGGGCAAATTGCCCCACTTGCCCCCTCCTCCCCCCAGCGACCCTGGATGGGAGGAAATCTCTTGAATCATTCGTCTTAATGGAGGGGTTGGGGGGAAAGAGTAACCAACAAAGTCTTTAGTCCTCCAACATTCCACACTAGTCCATCTAGTATCGGGGAGCCTTCCTTGATGGGCAGGACATAAAACCTTCTGTTGGAGACCAGCCTTTCACACTAGTCTGGCGATTTACACAGTTACAGAGGCTTACAATAGAAACACTCAAATGTTACCTTACAATATGAATACCGATATTGTAAGTGAGATTAGTGCAGGCAGCAACTCACAAGCATTCCATAACATCTAAACACTAAGCACACCCTTATCATTCTAATGCCTATTTTAACAATATTAACATATAGGTGAGCCAGACTGGTTCCAGCTCTGCATTTGTCAGTGTTCAGTGGAGACAAAGGGACCTTGGAATGAGCCGGCACCTGGCCTGTCAGCATCACAGAAGGGTGATCATGAAGCCTGGAATAGAGACATCCATAAGAAAAGGGAATTAAAGCAATTTCTTCTAAGTTAACTTGGCTGCTTGAACTGTCCCTGGCAGTAAAGCGGAAACGTTGCCTGCCAAAGGGGATCGTCAGCATTACTATTATTTGCTATGGTAGTGTCTAATCGAGTTCGCAGCCCCATTGTGCTAAGTGCTGTATGAACACGAGAGACCGTCTCTGGTCTAAACAGCTTACAATCTAAGCAAGCAAGATAGACAGACTGGTAAAAAGGAAGCATCATCATCCCCATCCTGAGGCAGCATGTACTGATGATGTGACTTGCCAAGGTCACATAGAAAGCCTGTAGCGGAACTGAAAACGCAACCCAGGTTCTCTAAGTCCTGTCCTTTCCCTTGACAATAAGGCCAGCCTTCCTTTCCAAAACATCTTATGCAAGTGATATGCTCAATCTCAGCCGAAAGATATGGTCCTACAGTCATTTGGTGGAGGTGGACCCACCTGTACATGGACTCATCCTTTATCTCTCTTTCTGCTTGATTATCCACAGCCACTGCTGGTTAACAAGATAGCAGCAAGAAACAGACGGTGAAATAATCAACAGAAGAAATTCTTCAATTATTTATTACCTAAAGAATTTCTAAACCATATTTTATTTATCTTTTTAGTTTTTCACCCCACTCTGTTTGAGCAGAGCTATGTCAAGATAGCAGATTTTTTAAAAAGTTAAATAGTCTATGACAGGGGTAGGCAACCTTTCAGACGTGGTGTGCCAAGTTCACTGTAATTTAAGGTTTGACGTGCCGGTAATACATTTTAACATTTTTAGAAGGTCTCTCTCTATAAATCTATATTATATAAATAAACTATTGTTGTATTTAAAGTAAATAAGGTTTTTTAAAATATAAGAAGCTTCATTTAAACAGAATTAAAATGCAGATCTTATCAGTTTAGTGTGATCCTTGCCCTCGCTTTTCCTTGCTGAGTTTTCCAATGTGGGCTCCAGCAGGGGGCGACTGAAGAGCGCTGGGTCGAGGCCAGGAGCAGAGCCCTGGGCTGGCTGCCGGTACCCCAGGCTGGCAGTGGGCTGAGCGGGGCCGGCGGCCGGAACCCCAGATCAGCAGCGGGATGAGCCGCTCAGCCCACCGCTGGCTCCACTCAGTCCGCTGCTGGTCTGGGGTTCCAGCAGGGGTGAAAGTAACTTAAATTTCTTACAGGTACTGTCATATTGCAACCCCTTCGGGGGGAGGAGCTCAGGGGCTGGGGATGTGTGGCTGTGGGGGGGAGCACTCAGGGCAGGGGGTTAAGGTGCGGGGGGCTCAGGGCAGGGGGTGGGGATGTGGATGATGCAGGAGTCAGGGCTGGGAGCATGGGGGGTGCGGGAATCAGGGTTGGGTGGCATGAGGGGCTCAAGGCAGGGGGTTGAGGTGTGTGTGTGGGGGGGGGGAAGTCCTGGAGGGGCAGGGGCTTGGGGCTGGCCTTAGACAGTCCCAGCTGCAGCCGGGTTACCTGGATGGTGAATGGGTCCCTGCCCCACGCTGTTCCTGTTCCTGCCAAGGGAGCTGTGGGCCAGCTGTGTGGGGGCATTGCATCAGCAGACAAATGGGGAGCAGCCGCCGAAGACCCCCTGGCCTGCCGCTCCCTTCCGCTTCCCCCCGAGGGGCCGCAGCTGTGCACGCCGCAGGGATGGCACTTGCCTGTAGTGCCCTGGTATCCAGCCACAGTGGCGAGAGAGGGGAAGCAGCACAGGCTGGGACGCGGACACCTCCACCGCACCTCCCGCCGGCCCCTTTCACTTGCCTGACTGCTTGCTGTTTAGTCTGGTGCACGGGGCCGCCAGCGCCAGCCTGCCGGAGAGTTCTGGCAGCCAGCAGGACTCCAGCTGGGAGCACGCCACGCGCCGTGCCTCCAGTCGCAGTGGAGCACCCTAGCATCAGCCAGCTCCGAGCGTGCACACTCCACCTTACTTTCACTTCTAGGGGTCGGCAGCCGGAACCCCAAAGCAGCGGCGGGCTGAGCGGGGCCGGCGGGCTGAGCGGGGCCGGCGGGCTGAGCGGGGCCGGCGGGCTGAGCGGGGCCGGCTCCAGACCCCAGCGCGCGCTTGGGGCGGTGTCCCGTGGGAGGGCGGCAGGCCGCTCCGGTGGACCTCCCGCAGGCGTGCCTGCGGAGGGTCCGCTGGTCCTCGCGGCTCCAGTGGAGCATCCGCAGGCATGCCTGCAGGAGGTCCACCGGAGCCGCGGGACCAGCAGACCCTCCGCAGGCACATCTGCAGGAGGTCCACTGGAGCCGCGGGACCGGCGACCGCCAGAGCGCCTCCCGCGGCATGCCGCCCTGCCTGGGGCGGCGCAAATCCTAGAGCCGCCCCTGGCGGCTGGGACCCCAGAGCGGCAGCGGGCTCAGCCCGCTGCTGGCCTGGAGTTCCGTCCACCAGCTCCTGCCAGCTGGGGTTCCAACTGCTGGCCCCGGTCAGCTGGCTGCCGGCCCAGGGTTCCATCCATCCAGGCCAGCAGCGGGCTGAGCGGGGCCAGCAGCGGGCTGAGCGGGGCCAGCGGCCGGGACCTCGGAGTGCCATTAAAAATCAGCTGGCGTGACACCATTGGCATGCGTGCCGTAGTCTGCCAACCCCTGGTCTACGACAACAACAGTCTATTTGGACTTGTTTCTACTTCTTAAAACAAGCACTTTCAAAACCCAAATTCAAGATGTAAAAACTGATTGATGGTGTGTGGTTTTTCCCCTGCTGTCTCTTCCAGCTCAAGAACATTCCCAGGGCGTGGGATAAGATTGTTTTAGTCATGGCATGATTTTGCAGCTGCAGGACAAAAGGACACTGCGGCATGTCTTTTGAGCAGTGAAAGACACATTATGAACATTAGTGTCAATTTTATTGTTACAGGCTGCACACATAATATTGATTTTCCAGGAAGCAGCAGGAAAGTTATACATTGGGCTAAAAATTAAAACACCATCACAGCCATAATTTTGGCTCCTTATAGAGAGATCTACAGTTATAAATACTCAACTGCCATGTAAATCTCATCATTGGTCTACAAAGACAAAGATAAATGGTAAAGAAAATAAATTCTATGGTGCCTTTGATCTTTAAATAAAAATAATTGCGTGATCAAAATAGCATGGGTTATTCTCCTTTAAAATTAAGCTTTATTCTTCCATTTTGTTTATTCTCAGTAACTCTCCATCTACCATGTGGTAGTGCTGCACTTGAGAGTACATCCCACTGTTGATTTTTACTATAGAAGTCATTAAGAGAAGTATCGGGTGGGAAAAATTAGAAAACTCAACTAGATAAATGTTCGCTAGAGCTGGTGCATGGAGAGATAACCTTGCATTGAACCTTAGCCCCTGGAAAATGATGTACAAAAGGGGAACTGAAAACAATTTGTTTGATTTTAAATTGTGGTTTGAGTTAGTTACCCACGTACCTCAGTCATATCATTAGAAGTTTACTGATCAACCAGTTAATATTTCAAGAGTTTATACACAGGTATTAACCTGTAACTGGAGCAAACATTTATCAATGTTGATAAATACAAAGTAATGCACATTGGAAAACATAATCCCAACTATACATACAAAATGATGGGGTCTAAATTAGCTGTTACTACTCAAGAAAGAGACCTTGAAGTCATTGTGGATAGTTCTCCTAAAACATCCACTCAATGTGCAGCAGCAGTCAAAAAAGCGAACAGAACGTTGGGAATCATTAAGAAAGGGATAGATAATAAGACAGAAAATACATACTGCCTCTATATAAATCCATGGTACGCCCACATCTTGAATACTGTGTGCAGATGTGGTCGCCCCATCTCAAAAAAGATATATTGGAATTGAGAAAGGTTCAGAAAAGAGCAACAAAAATGATTAGGGGTATGGAATGGCTTCCGTATGAGGAGAGATTAATAAGACTGGGACTTCTCAGCTTGGAAAAGAGATGACGAAGGGGGGATAAATCATGACTGGTGTGAAGAAAGTAAATAAGGAAGTGTTATTTACTCCTTCTCATAACACAAGAACTAGGGGTCACCAAATTAAATTAATAGGCAGCAGGTTTAAAACAAACAAAAAGGAAGTATTTTTTCACACAACTCACAGTCAACCCGTGGAACTCCTTGCCAAAGGATGTTGTGAAGGCCAAGACTATAACAGGGATCAAAAAAAGAACTAGATAAATTCATGGAGGATAGGTCCATCAATGGCTGTTAGCCAGCATGGGCAGGGATGGTGTCCCTAGACTCTGTTTGCCAGAAGCTGGGAATGGGCGACAGGGGATGGATCACTTGATAGTTACTTGTTCTGTTCATTCCCTCTTGGGCACCTGGCATTGGCCACTGTTGGAAGACAGGATACTGGGCTAGATGGACCTTTGGTTTGTCCTAATATGGCCATTCAGATGTTCTTAAGCACATGAAGACTTATGCCACTGGAAACAGAACAACCCACCTACCTCTAGCACAAGTTATTTTTGACCTTTTACTCTAAAGTACATTATAACCTCATTAAGATCTTCTTTGCTTTTTATTAAAAAGACCAATGACAGTGTTGTAAACTCACTTTTGTTATCTGAACATGCACTTTAAATTCTAAACCCCTTAAAATATAATACATGCATCATCCCCAATATCTCAGCAGAAGAGCCAAGATGTATGATCAATGCTGTTGGAAAGAAAAGCAAATAAGTGGATTGATGAGACATTGTCATCTGTAGTTTGATACTAGCTGAAGTTTGATAATAGAGACAAATTTCAAAGATGCAAAAATTATCAGTTGTACAAGTGTTTTTTTAAATTAGCCTACTTTTCTATTAACGAACATTTGTGTAAAACCAAGTTTGTTCCACTGGGCAACACACACATTCAGAGGACAGAGAAATGCAGAAAGAATTTGCCATTGCTTTCCAACACAGCTCCACAAGGTATTCAGAGAAACCACACAATCTGTTTATCAGCAAGTAAGGAGTGGCTGCAAAACTCAAACAGATTAGCATATAGGTGCAGCCATGAAACAGAGGAAAAGTTATAGTTTGTACAATACTAATAATGGGGTGGAACTGTTCCTAAATAGAGTGAAATTTGCATTTGGGAACTCTTCCAATAAGTAACTTGTATCTAAGTGTCCATTTTAAGGCCTTGTCCACAGTTAACTGTTTCATAAGAATTTCCCATTGTTGCAATACCACCACTGCAGCTCCAACCTGGGGACCTCTAGTATAGATGAGGTGCTGAAATCAATGTAGACACAGCCAAAAAGACTGTCTTGTCAATTCTGATTTCAGGTTTAGGTTTTGTATCAGCAAACTTCAAGACCCACAGGAATGTTTCCATAAGTTGGTCTTTAACAGAAGCTTTTTCTTTTCTTTTTTCTTTTCTTCTTCTTCTTTTTTAAATGTATAAATTAAGTTAACATTCCCCTACAGTGTATCCAATAAAAAAAATTGCAGCACCCTGGTGTAGGAGAACATGAAAATAACTGACTAGAAACAGACTACAAAACTAAACTGAAACTATCTGGTTCATTTACATCCTTGAAATGGAGTAAAATGCAAAAAGCAAAGAAATACCAAGAACAGGGAGACCTTAGATTTTTAAAAGCTTTCAGCTTAACCCTCTAACAAGTGTTATTTGTAATACACATCTCTTTTAAAATGTAGTATTTAATTGGTCAGTGCCAAATCGATGTATCCAGGGTTTTCAGTCGAAGATCTCAAGACTTTACATAGGCAACCATTTTTAATCATATTTTTTTCATAGCAACTTAAAGGATTTTACTTTACTGTTCATTTAACAAAAATAAATTCAATCCTGGAAATTGATTTACCTTAAATGTAAGAGACCTTTGATATTCAGTAGACAAAGCAATACTGAATGAAGTTCCGTAAAGAAATTAATGCTTTTCTTTTTCATCTTCAGGAGCTGTGAGATTTCCAACACAGATCTTAAGAAATGTGTTTTAAATATTTCAGGAGAAAAGTAATTAAGGAATAATCAGGCTGCAAAATATCGATTTAATTTGCTATTGTAGAGAGTATGCTCCATCTTATCTATTCAGTTCTTAAATCAGAAGTTTGCACAGAGTATTAAGTATTACTACTGAGGACACTTCCAAATTACCTGAAAATGGCCATACCAGTCAAGGAAAGCATACACATTTCCCTAGGGAAACAACATTCTGCATCTTTTACTTCAAAACACTATGTATTTTTAAAAGAGATTATTTTTGTATGAATGATTCCTCCTCACTGCAGATAACACAACTTTCTAGGTCTGTGTGCAGCTTTAAGGTAAATGTTTGTCTTTCGCAATTCCTCATTGACCAACTATTCATCACTTACCCTGGATGTTGCCAAAGGTTTGCATGTCTGCCCTCAGGAAGCAGTTCTCTCTTATTAAGGGGGGTAATGCCAATTGCAGCTTCTAGAATGGTTATATATTTCTTGTACCTCATTCTGCCACCAAGCTAAGTTACAATCAGTGTTCAGATGCAACATCTGAAGTCATCTCTCCTCAGAAATCCAAGCTTCTGCCTTTCTAAACGTGCTGCGCATTATAAACTGGAGTAATAAAAATAACTTTTTTGTGCGGGGGGGGGAGGGGAGAAGAGACTAAAATAAACTCCTGCCAGATTCCCCTGAAACGTCACTGTTACATAATTCAAACGATCTTTGAATAAAGCACTAATGAAAACGATTCAGAGACAATCATGGTTCTAAGCCTTGCCTGATAACGTACCCTCTCCAATTTACTAATCCTGAGCTAAATCTCTGAGGTTTATAATCTTCCAAGTACTAATAGAGTATTGGTGATTTCTCTCTCAGATCAACTCAAGGCCTAGTAAAGATGTATTCACAAAAGTTGATAGCGTTTCAGATACTTCAGAATAGAAGCACCTACCCTGTCTCTCTCTCTCACACACACACAAACCCCACAATATATGAGCTTATGTATGGTCTATTCAGCACAAAGTTGGAAGGCAAAGGAGATGTGTTCCCTTAAGTGGTGGTTACTTGTACAGAATTAAGCAAGCTAGAGACTCCACTATAATGCCATCTTTTATACCCTACACAGAACAAATGCCACCTCACACAACTATGGAAACCATTTTCCATTTATTGAAATTATTCCAACCAAGGTAAATTACTGCAGATACCAATACCTTCAGGTATGTTATAAGGGTAGAGAGAGCGGAGGGGGCATGATGGCGTTGTTTCATGTTAGATCGGGGTAGTGCCAAAGCCTGGAGGTAAAATTATCCAGGGGAAATCAAAGAATCATGTTTGACTCCAGAAAGACTTAAGGCTCTAACATTCTGTCTAATCTGTGTGGACGGACGGACACACACAGCGCGTTTGAGTGTAAGTGTATGCATGAGAGTGATTAGATCTTTATTTTAAAAAGGGGATAGGAGGAGGGGAAGTGTTGCCCTGAAGTCCTGGGCCAAAATCTTCCTTCCTCTCACTGTTATGCAGTGTGCCATGCCTAATAGTACCCTCTGTCCTTAAGATGCTTCCATTTCAATGGTATTGGATTTATATGGTCTGCACACCACTTTGGGATATTTCAGGACGGAGAGCATCTCTTACATTTATACATCATATTATTTATTGTACGGCCACTCCTACCTTCAATCTTAAATAATAAATCCTTGAATAGTCACTGCAAGATCTTTACTACTTATTATAGTAATTTCCAGCATTATTGGCATGTCTACAGAGCAGGGTTATATGCACTACAAGAGTGTGCTTTAGAAATCACACCAACTGGTTCATGAAGACCCTGCGGGTGTGTATTAGAAGTTCCTTAGCGTGCATTTATGTAGTGCATTGTGTTAACATGCACTTGGGATCTTCTAGTGCACACTAGCAGCAACTACATGGACCCATTAGTGCGCTTAGAAATCACACCTCCATAATGTGCATGAAGACTAGTCATGCTAAGTTGACTTTATCAGGTAGCCTTATTCATAGCACCACAAGATACACAAAGAAACTGAATACTGAAGACAAGTTTTAAGGTAGCACACAGTCTCAGGTGCATTATTAGATAGCAATTCATTGGATCAGTCTCACACAAACAAGACAAAATTCAACATCCATGGGTTTAGTAAGAGGCTACTAAAGATAATGGGCAGGTGGAAGCAATATAATTTTTTTCTTAACTAGCTATATAAATGCATAACCACACTATAATTGCATCTGAATATATTCACATGTGGAGAATATGAAGTGTGAAAATGTGTAATATTTTAGTCAAGTTTCTTGTAACATTAAAATAGCAACATGGAAATGAAATTGACACTGCAACAATGTTTTTTCTATATAAAGACCCTCCGCTGCTATGTTTGGTTTTAAAAATCAAAATCTTCAAAAAATTTAAGGCTCTAGATAGGTATATTTGTCTAGAATCAAACAGATTCTGTGGCAATTGAATTACATGCCCAATAGACAAAAAAGCACTTAACTACAACTTTAAACATCTGTATACAAAATATTAATAAGATCAGGAAAGTGAACTATTCCTAGAGTCTGTGAGAACAGCTAATGCCATGCTGTTTGCATGCATCCTGGACTTCTAATAGCTTTGGCAGCAATAGTGCCTTTGGGCTGATTCTGAGCTAAGACAGAATCAGAAAGTGAAATTGACTAGAAACTGACTAGTCTATTTTCACTGCCCCACCTAATGACTGAAATACAAGTAGTAAACAGCATAAATGGTGAAAAATAAACAAAACTGTAGAACTCCTCTCTGTTTGTATAGTCTACAGTAATATTAAAATGTACTCAAGTGAGGAAACTGATTTTCAAGTAGTATATAGGGTGAAATCCTGGCCCCATTTGAAGTCCATGGGAGTTTTGACATTGGGACTTGGACTTCATTCATGGACTTTTAATTGGAAAGTGTCCTTTTACTTAAGGAATGCTCTGGATAACAAGTTTCATTACAAACAGTTCCCAGGAAGCAATCTTCAAAAACCAAAGTCCTAAGCAAAGTGTAAAAAAATTTTGAAGTCTAAACTCCATCTCGGTCCAGAAGAGTTAGCCTTCAGCCTCCTGATTTACTATCAGCTCATCTTAGTCTGTATTGTGGATATTTTATGCCATTCCACTGGCACAAAATGGCCCTATGCTGGATATATTTGGCCATCACATTTTTTTTCCCACCTACAAGGGGAAATTCTGGTGGTAAAGGAGTGCTATGGAGATTTGGTCCCATCCCTTCTAGCTGCCAAGATAGGCATATGGCCATGAGCACCACTTCTAAGGGGCTGTGATCCAGGCAGGGTGGAGACATTCGCAGCTGGCACAAGTTAGAATGAAAGCCGAAGGACAGGCCTGGTGTACAGCCAGGATCTAGGCAGTATGGTTACAAGCTACTCCAACTGCTTCTTACTCATAGTTAAGTATCTGGTCCTATGAGTAAGCAACACTCATTTCAAATAAAGAAGACAGACTCAGATGTTACTAAATATTCTTCAGCTATAGGCAAAAATGGCAAAGGACATAGGCATCTAAAACAATTATTACATTCCTTATTTGCTCTGCAGAAACAATCCCTTCTGTAAAATAGTTTGAGATACAGCCATAGATAGGGATAAACCATATTCAACACCTGTTACAGAAAATGTGCTAGATCCCTCACACTACGAGTCAAACACACTTAATATAAATGGTGATGAGCAATTTGACCCTGTCTTCACTAACCATAGTCACAGCTTAACCATTTTAGTACCAGTTGAACTGCATGGCAGGGAGATAACTAACTGATAATATTAGCCACAGGTTATTTTCCCCAGTGCAGAAAGTGTCTTGGATACAAGACAAGATTCACTTCCTCACATACCCAAAATTAACAGCTTTTACTCTGAGCATGTATGGATTATAGAAACTAATCATGGAAGTGACAAAGAAACAAGCCATCTGGCCCACCTGCACCCTTGTTTCAGTATTAGACAAATAATTAAAAAAGAATGTTAAGGAATCTTTTTAAACTCTGTTTTTTAATAGTTACAAGTCAACATGGGTGCTCTCCCGTAACAATATGCACAGTGCTGATCATATTTAGCTAGACCTGTTGAAATAATGTGGGGGGAAAAGGGCATATCAAAAATCAGGGAAGGCACTGAAACAGAAGATGAGGGCCAGAAACTTCTTTGAATTATTTCATTTATTGGAAATGCTTTTGACCTCTTCTTAGAGAATGTCCCTAGCCTGAACAGCCCATATGGTCCCAGAGATTCTCAGAATCAGCTTATACAAAGTTGCACTAAGGAGGCTAGACACACCATGGCACAGCAAGTCAAATCTGCTGGCTATTAAGCAGAGATAGCTGATGAAGCAGATGCTAGAAGGAAGAGAGAGAAAACAGCCACTCTTTGTGTACAGCATCACTGCTAATGGCTACATGGAAGGGAGGTTTCTTGGCTGATTTCTCCAATCAGACCTCAAGGAGTAGCAAGTACCTTTCTTTTCAACATGACTACAGGAAACAGGCAGAGCAAATGTAAGCTATGTAGCATAAGCATGTGGAACCTTTGTTAGAGGAATGCACACATTACTGGAGTTCAGACTTAGTTTTTAAGACAATGTGGTCTAAATACTTTTTGGAATTAGTTTGTTTAGTGTGGTGGGTGAAGAATATAGATGAGTAACTCTCATTAGGAGAAGTATGAGCAGGAATGTGTGAATTAGTATGGGAAAAAATCCAAACCAGCCCTGAAAAGTCTGCACTCCTCTGTAGCTGAATGAAACCTATACTGTATTAAAAATCTGGTTAAAAAAATACTGGTTTGTCCATTTTTCTGCATAGCTCCAATTAAGAAGTATGAGGACATATGACTCACAAGACCGAGCTGCACCTTCTTGCCACAGTTAACCTAAGTCTAAGCATCTTACAATTTATCATGCTTCCTAAAAGAAAAAAACATGCAGCTATAATGTGCACAGTTGTGAAGGAACCTTACAAGATCTCAGCTCACACTAAGGGTGCTCATCAACATGACAGCCAGAATTGTGTCAGGAGCTCCCCAGACCTCCTGCCCCATTATAATACAGTTCTATTTTAGAATGTTTTAAGAACAAGCCATGTTCAGATTTGAACAGAACCCTCCAAAGCTATCTGGAAAGGTTTGGAGTAACCACAAGATTTGGATTCTTAGATAAAATTTATCTGAACCACCCACTCTGATGCCTTTCCAAAAACAAAGTGTCAAATACATTTATTTTAAGTAAATAGGGAAAGATGTGTGGAATAGCTGTCACTGATGTGTAAAGATGTTGGGTGAGGGCTGCAGAGGCCAAAGGTCAAGACTCATCCTCCGTTTTGGTAAGCCAGGTCCTGGGCTGCAGTCAACACTAAGCTCTGGTTGCTGTTGTGTTAGCTAGGTACGGTTTAAATAAAAATAATGTACATGCAAGATACAAGCTCTTCAGGCCTTAATAAGAAGACAGCACACAATCCAAGGCCCCAGCATATTGATACTGTTACAGACTTATCTACATTCCAAAGCAGAACACCATTATAATAGGTAGAGCACTGAGTGGAAACAAAATTTGTATCCACAAACACGGCCCGGAGATGTAGATATCTGCAGATTTTCACGGCTCTAATAATCAGGTCTCCTGACATGAATGAAGTTGTACGGTAGATTTGACCTTAAAAGGGTAGTAAGATGCTCTAAAGACATCAGGGTTAACAAGTAAGGATATTGTAGAGTTGGCTGGACTCAAGGGATCTGTCCTGGAGCTGTTCTTTTTGAGGAAGAGGCTAGGTTAGTTGAGGGAGAGGGAGTGGCCTGGGGCTGGACAGTTCTGTTTTGGGAAGGGCAGTTCAGATATTTTTTGGATAAAACTCTGAACCTGATGGATTCTCAAACACTTTTTAATATTTGTCCATCACTAGTTGTGAGTCTAAGGACTTGTCAACATTAAGAAAACATGCACAGATGTCCCTACATTGATATAATTACACCAATGCAAACCTAATGTTATTGTGGTGCTGCCATGCGAAACAGCAGTTATATTGGAATAGATTAATTTAGTAGTTACATGGATCCTAATTCTGTTAATATAGACAAGGCCTAATTCACCACATCCCATGTTAAAACATGCCCTTGTATGCCTGTTGTTGTGTGCATTTG
This sequence comes from Mauremys mutica, assembly GCF_020497125.1. Lineage (NCBI taxonomy): Eukaryota > Metazoa > Chordata > Testudines > Geoemydidae > Mauremys > Mauremys mutica. Next base: position 91,017,476 of record NC_059077.1, on the reverse strand, counting down.
TTTTATTGGCGGCTTGGTTGGACTGTCTTGGAAGAGCCATCAAAGGCTCATTGAAGTCCAGTGCATGTTGGGATTAAGATTCACAGACTTTATGCAGTTATCTGATATGAAAAATAGCCATGTCAGAATGACTAAATGTACTTTGTCTCAACTAAACTTGATACTTTCATATCTGTTTAAAACAACATGAATGTGTCAGGAAAAAATATATATTCCAAGCCCAATACACTGTAGCTCTTTCTCCATAATTGTGCTTTTTTTTTTTAATGGAATGACTGATAATACTCACAGATGGTCAAAAAGGGATTAATTGGATGTGCATAGAGGCTAGTAAAAATTGAATTGGTTATGGTGCTTAGAATCGAAATGCTGAGTTCTGCTGCTGAAGTGATCAAAAAAAGACTTACAAATACTGTATTACAGATCATCTCTCTTCTATTCAGTCCAGAACAAAACACAAGACAACTCCACACAAATGGGAAAATTTCACATTTGTAACAGAATATTCTGTTTTATATGAATGGTTCAAAAGTGACTCCCTCACCTCCAAAGAATAATCTCTTCCTATATTTGGATAGAAATATTTCTGTCATGCGCTTTTAGCTGTCTGGATGTTAATGAAAGCTGCTGGTGCCAAACATTTTGCCAATTTTGTATTTAAAATAGAACTAAATGAAGATTTGGATATTATTCAATTTCTCATAATTCAGGATGGCTATTGTCCAATTCTTTTTTCTGATGCTGTTGACACGTACTCTTTAAAACAAACAAACCAACCAAAAACCAGTCCAACTCTGTGAACAGTGTCAGCAGCTACATGATATTTTAATATCAAAGAAATCTCTCCTGCTTCTCCTTATGAGACACTGAACTAGGGAAGGGGGAGATTAAGCAAAGATATGGGAGACTCAATTTTAAACTTAAAGCCTCTGTGAAGGAGTGCTGTAGAGACTGCATTTTGTGCACAATATTATGGTCAGTTTTCACCCATGCTAGGCTCTCAAGATATATTACCCACACAGCCCTCTAATTTTGTACCTATACTAAGCACAAATTCTAGATTTAACAGTTTTTGGATTAGCAGGGCTATCCAGGGTGTCAAACAGACAGAATATGGCCCACTGTGTTGTATATACTATACAGTGACATCATGTTATAACAGGCAGTTTGGCAACCCCTACTTAGATCATTATATCGAAATCACTCAGGCAGTGAGTTTTCTAAAATCAGATACATTCACAGAAGAAAAACTTCCTTACAAGGATGTGACTAGTTTTAGACAGGTGGGTGAGGTTTATAATTAGCTCTGACCAGCAACCAGGCTGTAGCATTCTTTATCACATAAATACCAAAAAGTATGAAATTCCTTCCCATTTTTGAAAATAATTACTTCCCTTCTCATCCTTATGACTGCAGGCCCCATTCAAGCAAATTTGTTAAACTTAAACAAAACAGAAAAGGCTATTAAATCATCCCCACCTCTGCAACAGTGCATTTTGGCTTTGTCTATTGTCACCCCAATATTGCAAGCTGCTGCAGATTGGGGCTTTGGAGTGTCAACTCTTCAGAAAAGGAACTAAAGTGCATTGATGAAAATCACTAAATAAGAGCTAGGCATGGTTATTATTTTTATGTCACGGCCAACACTAAATAACCATAAGCACCAATTAGCAACACATCAACACCAATGAGAAATGGCTTTTGAATAGTTATTTTCAATCCATAGCCAAATGACAACATAAGTGACCTGAAGAAGAAGAGCTCTGTGTAACCTGGTCTACACTACAGAGTTAGGGCACTGTACAGCAGCTTATGTCAACCTATCCCTGTAAGTGTCTACACTAAAATGTAGCTCCCACCAACATAACTCACCCACTACATGGAGTAAGTTTTGATCTATGCTACAGAGCCCATCTGCACCTTGGGCTAGGGCTCTACTCCCACCCTCCAATCCCTCACCAGGAGGCACCTGTGGAGCTCCCAGCTCTCAGTCCTGGCAGCAGGGCTAACAGTGGGAGCCCCCACCAGCACCGCTTTGGGGCTGATAGCAGGGTTCAGTTTCACAGCAGGGAGCCTTGGCTGTCAGCCGTATAGCTGGGGGGCTCCATCTGTGAGCCCCACACTGGGCTGACAGCTTGGGCTGTCTGGCCCCTAGCTGTGAGCCAGCACCCACCTGACAGCTGGGGGGGCAGGTTTGAGCCCCCTGCCTACAGCTCAGGGCTGCCGGGTTCCAGCTTCAGTGTCCTACAATGCCCCACTTCAGTTGGTGGAAGTGCTGCTGGTAAGGATAAGCGCCCACTGACAAAGAGCAAGTGTGAACACAAACCACTACTTTACTGTGGTAGCTGCACATTGAATTAACTTAAATTGACTTAATTTTGTAGTGTAGACAAGCCCTTAAATACTCCACCTCCATGAGAGGCATAACGCTTAAGTCAACGCAGTGTCAGTGTAGACACTGTGTTGCTTATATCAACTTGCTGCCTTTCAGAAACCATCCCACAATGTCTCACACTGGCAATTAAATTGGTGCAAGGACTCCTGGTGAAGATGCACACCGCCAATGCAAGGAGCATAGTGTGGATGTGTAAAAAACTATTCAGTTACTGCCATGGCGTAGTCAACATAATTTAAGTTGACTTAATTTTGTGGTGTGGACTTGCCCTGAGCTTGTCTCTCTCACCGACAGAAATTGGTTCAATAAAAGATATTACCTCACCCACCTTGTCTTTCAAACCATAAGTGATGGTCATTAAAATGAAATTCCACTGTACAAGGCACTGCACCAATACATTCTAATTAATCTCAATGGGCTCCTTGTACCCATGCTCAGTCACATCCAGAGTTTAATCAAAGTAGATGTGCGGTGGCTTCTATGGGGGCCCAACTTTGGGGTTTAGAAGTTTAAAATACTACCTGAGCCCCGTCACAATCTCATTTTTTAAATCTTGTCTGAAACTTCATCTAATACTATTATTAGCAATATTGGTACTGTGTAATATTGTGTTTGTGTTTAAGATTAGCAAATATTTTAAACCTAGTAAGAAATATAAAGGGGAAATGAGAACTTAATAGGTCTGACTGAAGAAACAGAAAAGTTGTAAAAGTATTTCGGAACCCCTGAATTGCCACACCTTGTTTTAAGATACTTTGACACCCGGAAATGTCCCCAATCCAGAAGTTTGAAGTATGGCTGGAATTCAGTGAGGATGTGCCAACATAAAGATCTTGGGAATTCTTTGTATTGCAAAGACATTCTAAATCCCTATTATTTTGGTAGAAGCAGCAAAGAATCCTGTGGCACCTTATAGACTAACAGACGTTTTGCAGCATGAGCTTTCGTGGGTGAATACCCACTTCTTCGGATGCAAGTAGTGGAAATTTCCAGGGGCAGGTTTATATATGCAAGCAAGAAGCAAGCTAGAGATAACGAGGTTAGTTCAATCAGGGAGGATGAGGCCCTATTCTAGCAGTTGAGTGAAAACCAAGGGAGGAGAAACTGGTTCTGTAGTCGGCAAGCCATTCACAGTCTTTGTTTAATCCTGAGCTGATGGTGTCAAATTTGCAGATGAACTGGAGCTCAGCAGTTTCTCTTTGGAGTCTGGTCCTGAAGTTTTTTTGCTGCAGGATGGCCACCTTAAGATCTGCTATTGTGCGGCCAGGGAGGTTGAAGTGTTCTCCTACAGGTTTTTGTATATTGCCATTCCTAATATCTGATTTGTGTCCATTTATCCTTTTCCTTAGAGACTGTCCAGTTTGGCCAATGTACATAGCAGAGGGGCATTGCTGGCATATGATGGCATATATTACATTGGTGGACGTGCAGGTGAATGAACCGGTGATGGTGTGGCTGATCTGGTTAGGTCCTGTGATGGTGTCGCTGGTGTAGATATGTGGGCAGAGTTGGCATCGAGGTTTGTTGCATGGATTGGTTCCTGAGTTAGAGTTACTATGGTGCGGTGTGCAGTTACTGGTGAGAATATGCTTCAGGTTGGCAGGTTGTCTGTGGGCGAGGACTGGCCTGCCACCCAAGGCCTGTGAAAGTGTGGGATCATTGTCCAGGATGGGTTGTAGATCCCTGATGATGCACTGGAGGGGTTTTAGCTGGGGACTATATGTGATGGCCAGTGGAGTCCTGTTGGTTTCTTTCTTGGGTTTGTCTTGCAGTAGGAGGCTTCTGGGTACACGTCTGGCTCTGTTGATCTGTTTCCTTATTTCCTCGTGTGGGTACTGTAGTTTTGAGAATGCTTGGTGGAGATTTTGTAGGTGTTGGTCTCTGTCTGTGGGGTTAGAGCAGATGCGGTTGTACCTCAGTGCTTGGCTGTAGACAATGGATCTTGAGGTGTGCCCGGGATGGAAGCTGGAGGCATGAAGGTAGGCATAGCGGTCGGTAGGTTTTCGGTATAGGGTGGTGTTAATGTGACCATCAATTATTTGCACCGTAGTGTCTAGGAAGTGGACCTCCCATGTAGATTGGTCCAGGCTGAGGTTGATGGTGGGGTGGAAGCTGTTGAAATCGTGGTGGAATTTTTCCAGAGTCTCCTTCCCATGGGTCCAGATGATGAAGATGTCATCAATGTAGCATAGGTAGAGAAGGGGCGTGAGTGGACGGGAGCTGAGGAAGCGTTGTTCCAGGTCAGCCATAAAAATATTGGCATATTGTGGGGCCATGCGGGTGCCCATAGCGGTGCCACTGATCTGGAGATATATATTGTCATCAAATTTGAAATAGTTGTGTGTGAGGATAAAGGCACAGAGCTCAGCAACCAGTTGTGCTGTGGCATCATCAGGGATACTGTTCCTGACAGCTTGTATTCCATCAGCGTGTGGGATGTTTGTGTAGAGAGCCTCTACATCCATGGTGGCCAGGATGGTGTTTTCTGGAAGGTCACCAATGCATTGTAGTTTCCTCAGGAAATCAGTGGTGTCACGGAGATAGCTGGGAGTGCTGGTGGCATAGGGTCTGAGTAGAGAGTCCACATATCCAGACAGTCCTTCAGTGAGAGTTCCAATGCCCGAGATGATGGGGTGTCCAGGATTTCCAGGTTTGTGGATTTTGGGCAGTAGATAGAATAGCCCTGGTCGGGGCTCTAAGGGTATGTTGATTTGTTCCGGTGTTGGTGTAGGGAGTGTCCTGAGTAGATGGTGCAGTTTCTTAGTGTATTCCTCAGTGGGATCTGAGGGAAGTGGCCTGTAGAATTTGGTGTTGGAGAGTTGTCTGGCGGCCTCCTTTTGGTAGTCAGACCTGTTCATGATGACAACAGCACCTCCTTTATCAGCCTCTTTGATTATAATGTCAGGATGGTTTCTGAGGCTGTGGATGGCATTGCGTTCTGTACGACTTAGGTTATGAGGCAAGCGATGTTGTTTTTCCACAATTTCTGCCTGTGCACATCAGCGGAAGCATTCCATGTATAGGTCCAGACTGTCATTTCGACCCTCAGGAGGAGTCCATGTGGAGTTCTTCTTTTTGTGCTGTTGGTGGGAGGGTAACTGTGTATCAGTGCGCTGTTCAGTGTTGTCCTGAAAGTATTCTTTGAGTCGGAGACGGCGAAAGTAGGCTTCCAGATCGCCGCAGAACTGTATCATGTTGGTGGGGGTGGCAGGGCAGAAAGAGAGTCTCCGAGATAGGACAGACGTTTCTTCTGGGCTGAGTGTGTGGTTGGATAGATTGACGATATTACTGGGTGGGTTAGGGGTACCACGGTTGTGGCCCCATGTAGCAGGTAGGAGTTTAGACAGCTTACAGTCCTTTTTCCTTTGTAGAGAGGTGAAGTGAGTAATGTAGATCTCCTGTCTTATTTTAGTGAAGTCCGTTTGTATGGAAGTTTGGTTATTGATGAGAGTCTCCAGGTTGGAGAGCTCTTTTTTGATGTTTTCCTATTTGCTGTATAGGATGCTGATCAGGTGGTTCCTCAGTTTCTATTATTTTGGTGTGTGCACACTATTATTTTGGTGTGTGCTTCTCTCCCACCCTCCGAGAAAGAAAACTAACAAAGCCTATCTGATTCCTCAGTGACAGCTCTTCCCACCTAGTATCATAGTCTCCCTGAAAGTACTTAATGTGAGAACAGAAACATATAGGCCCATAATCCTGTTAACGAAAAGATCATCTGTAAATCAGATTCTCGTTATTCACACTCCCTAGAGGAGTGGTTGGTAGTATGAGCCAGGAAGAAGAGCCTCTCCCTCCTGACGCCAGGGGCGGGCAGCCTGCCGAGGCTTGCCTCCAATTTCACATGAGGCTAAACAGAGTACAATGTGCAGCCAGCCACACACACCCAATCCAGGCTTCTCTCAACCAAGGCACACAGGCACGTACACAATAGGGCAGGAAAGCAGAGACGGGAGTGAGCTACAACTTCCCGAGCCACATCCGAGATATGCCGGGCTCCGGAGCAGACCTTCCCCACTGGCTGGGGAACAGGAGTTTTGTTCAGCGGCAGGAGCCGGGTGGTCAGTTTCAAGTCTCCCCAAAGTCAGGGGGCTGCTTTGCGCACCTCTGCGCAAGGAACTAGTGCAAAACAGGGGTCTTGACAGAACAAAACAGAAACAAACGGGAACAATCCCCTCCCGGTCCTGCTCCCAGCGGCACCTACGCTGGAAGAGTCCCGGCTAAAGGACAAGCGACGTGCCTAGCGTACACGCGGGCAGGTGGGAATTACACCCTTGGGCCCCAGGTCCCCCGTTGCGTCTCCTAAGGGCTAAGCTCAGGCGGGTGGGTTGGGACCAGAAGCTCCGCAGAGAAGCCGCTTCAAAGGGGGGGCCGAAGGCTCGGCCCCGCTCCCGCTCCCCAGGTGAGTGACATACCTGGCGCCGGCGCCGAGCCGGGGAAACGCGTCCGGAGCAGACGGAGCCTGACGGAGCGGGGCGCTCGGCGGCCCCCTGCCCGCGCTCGCTCCGGGGGCCGGGGTGCGGCTGCGGTGTGTCTCGCAGTCAGGCTGTTTCCTGTTGGCGGCAGAGGGAAAGGCGCGAGGGGGGCGGTGTTGAATCCCGGGCCGCGGCGCTAGCAGGCTCCCGCAGGGCAGGTGAGCGCGCCGCTCGGGCTGCGGGATGGGAACGGGCCCAGCCCCGTGCAGCGAGCCCCGGAAAGCCCAGCGGGCACCTGCCGCTCGAGTCTCGCCACGCGCGCCCGGCCCAGCCCTCGCTGGCTGCCCAGCAAGCGGGAGGGAAGGTGGAGCCGGGAGCACGGAAGCGCTGCCTGCCCGAGGTCTGTGCCCGGGTCCTGCGCACGCCACCGCGCTGGGCGTTACCGCTCCGCCTGCGTTTGGGTTAGCCCAGCTCCTGTCCTGGCCTTCCCCCGCCTGGGCAACTCGCCCCCGAAGTGCAGGGAGCCTGCCTGGAAACTCTCACAAACTTTCCAGCCCGAGCTCGGCTTTCAGCTGATCTTACGCCAAAACACAGAGCCGCAGCCGGAGCTGATCTGCTCACTTACCCCAGACTCGGTGCCTTCTCTTCCAGACATTTACTGGCAGCTTCACCCTCTGGCCACCCCCGCGCCTGGCTCTGGCTGGAGACAGGGGAACAGGAAATACCGGTTCAAAGCCCTGGTACAATAGGTGCGATGAGGAAAACAACTCCACTCGGAGCTTAGTCACTGTATGGTATCTAATGAGCCACTAATCCAGTCATTGCTTTGACCTGAAACTCACCCTCTTGCTGACAGTTTTGCCTCATAAATTAGGGGAAAAGTTTGTGAGGAGACCCCTTCCCCTAAAATCTACATTAAATTCCAAATCACAAGTATATTAATTTCAAAAGAAAATATCAGAAAAACAGCCCTGTCTTCCCTGATCTGTGACTACTTGGCTTTACAGCATAAAAGTTTGATAACTTTTTCGTTAGGAAATGTTTAAGATGCAGTGCGATCCATAGAATGGGGAGGAGAGCCTGAGATTCAGGGGAGGTGATTTCTGCTACTGTCCTACTGTTTCAGAATAGCAGCCGTGTTAGTCTGTATCTGCAAAAAGAACAGGAGTACTTGTGGCACCTTAGAGACTAACACATTTATTTCAGCATGAACTTTCCTGAGCCACAGCTCACTTCTTCGGATGCATAGAATGGAACACACAGACAGGAGATATTTATACATACAGAGAACATGAAAAGGTGGAAGTAGCCATGCCAACAGGAAGAGTCTAAGATGAGCTGTCATCAGCAGGAGAAAAAAAACTTTTGAAGTGATAATTAAGATGACCCATAGAAGGTGTGAGGAGAACTTAACATAGGGAAATAGATTCAATTAGTGTAATGACCCAACCATTCCCAGTCTCTGTTTAAGCCTGAGTTAATTGTATCTAATTTGCATATTAATTCGAATTCAGCAGTCTCTCTTTGGAGTCTGTTTTTGAAGTTTTTTTGTTGCAAAATTGGCACCTTCAAGTCTGTCACTGAGTGGTTAGAGAGGTTGAAGTGTTCTCCCAGTGGTTTTTGAATGTTATGATTCCTGATGTCAGATTTGTGTCCATTTATTCTTTTGCGTAGAGACTGTCTGGTTTGGCCAATGTACATTGCAGAGCGGCATTGCTGGCACATGATGGCATATATCACGTTGGTAGATGTGCAGGTGAATGACCCCCTGATGGCGTGGCTGATGTGATTAGGTCCTATGATGGTGTCACTTGAATAGATATGTGGACAGAGCTGGCATCGGGCTTTGTTGCAAGGATAGGTTCCTGGGTTAGTGTTTATGTTGTATGGTGTGCGGTTGCTGGTGAGTATTTGCTTCAGGTTGGAATGCTGTCTATAAGCGAGGACTCCCAAGATCTGTGAGAGTGAGGGATCATCTTTAAGGATAGGTTGTAGATCTTTGATGATGCGCTGGAGAGGTTTTAGTTGGGGGCTGAAGGTTACAGCTAGTGGCGTTCTGTTATTTTCTTTGTTGAGCCTGTCCTGTAGTAGGTGGCTTCTGGGTACTCTTCTGGCTCTGTCAATCTGTTTTTTCACTTCAGCAGGTGGATATTGTAGTTTTAAGAATGCTTGATAGAGATCTTGTAGATGTTTATCTGTGTCTGAGGGATTGGAGCAAATACGGTTGTATTTTAGAGCTTGGCTGTAGACAATGGATCATGTGGTGTGTCCTGGATGGAAGCTGGAGGCATGTGTGACCTTTGGCAAGTCACATCACCTCTATGTGCCTGTTTCCCCTCCCACCCTTTGTCTATGTAGATTGCAATCTCCTTGCATTGGGGACTGATCTCAATTGCAGCCTCTACAAATCATACTACTCTTAAAAAGCACTGCTGATTTGACAGCTGTTCACTCTGTTTAGTCACAGAAAAAGTACAAGAACATAAGAATGGCCATACTGGGTCAGACCAATTGTCCATCTAGCCCAGTAATCCTTTCTTCCAACAGTGGCCAATGCCAGGTGCTTCAGAAGGAATTAACAGATCAGGCACCCATGGAGTGATCCATCCCGTCATCCACTCCTAGTTTCTGACAATGGGGTTGCATCCCTACCCATCCTGGCTAATCGCCATTGATCTGCTGTGCAATTGTCTTTCCTCACCCCTTTGAGGGTAGTTCATGCTCAATGCATGTTGCACACTGATCTGTTTAGTTTGCTAACAGTACCAGTTAAGACCACTCTGTGAGCAAATGATCTCTAGGAATTGGACTGAGAGCATTAGCTCATAGCATGTCACTGAGCAGCCATTAAATGGTATTACATTTTCATTTATTTCAGGTCTATGACAGATTAAAACTGATGGAGTGTCTCTAGCCCACATCCCAGTACCAATACCTGATGCCATTCTATCCCTTGTATGTGCATATTTTTAAAGCTCTAGCTATGTGCTCTTATGAATTTGGGATCACAAGTTATTAAAAACCTCTTAATTTAGAACAGTTTTACTGTTGTTTTTAAAAAGGGCTTGGTTCCTTTGCTTTTCTTTCAGGGTATATAATATTGGCCTCAGATGTTTGTATTTTATTCCCTGCCTTTATTACAGAAGAATTATAAAGGACTTTACTCTGTTTTGCTGGTGGACATGAGCAATCTTTGGGTGGTGACATCATAGCTCTAGGCTGAAATCAGTCTTAGGTGAAGCAGCTCAAGTTGCAGGCTAAAAAGCATAATTGAATCCTCCAGCTCTTCCAGACATGATCCTGAAACCTAAACTTCCCAAATCAGCCTATGCTTCAAGCTGTAATTCCAGATATTTCAGCTTTCCAGGTCTTTGCTTAAGTTCTCCAGCTGAAAAGGGAGAGTCAAGACGTGATAGTCCTAATGTGAAGCATGAATTTTTTTAAAATAAGTAGTAATATTTACACATCATAAAGGACCAATAAACATCACCATTTGTTGGCTAGTTTGCTTCACCGTTCCCATCTAAGCAAACTTCTCCCAAATCAAAGAGTTTAATCCCCACCAACAGTTTTATAAGAATGTATTGTAGCTGTTGGACTTTACCCTGTACAGGGCTTAATGAACACTTCTAATAATTTGCAGTGCAGTTGCTAGTCAGGTCGCTTTGCAGCAGTTGCCAAAAATTAGAAATTCTCAGAATTCCCAAGAGCATGGGTTCACAGAACTGCTTTTTGATTAAATGTGGTGCAATATGCCATGCAGTGAACAGAAAGAATAAGAAACAGTGTTTTTAATGAAACCACTTGACTTGGAAACTAAGCACAGCAGACAGAAGGAGCCTGCTTCTATTAAGATAACATATCACTGCATTAAAAAAATTGTAAAGGTCTTGCTTCTAAGTATAGTCAATCATTAACCCAAATTTAAGTGACATTAATGGACTAACATCCCCCCTCCAAACAAACAAGAGTTAATATAGGTATTGACACTCAGGCTTCAATGCTCTGAGATCGATCCACCAGTGATCAATGTAGTGGGTCTAGTGAAGACCTGCCAAATTGACAGCAGATTGCTCTCCAGTAGACCCCTATACTCTACCCCCGACAAGAGGAGTAAGGTAAATTGATGGGAGAGTTTCTCCTGTCAACCCCCTGCCGTGTAGACCCAGCAGTAACTCGACCCAAGGTATGTCAATTCCAGCTACCTTATTCATGTAGCTGGAGTTGCATAGTGTAGGTTGACTTACCGCGGTAGTGTAGACATAGCCTCAGGGTTAATTAACTCATTGTTTTCCTTCAGCTACTTTAGGGCTCTAAGATGAGGTTGGATAACCAACTGCAACGCTCAGGCAAAATGGGACCAGATAGGGAGAGTGGAGTCTCTGACTGTCCTTGCTTTCCTGAGTTTGTCCAACCCTTCGCATTACTTGCTTCACATGGTTTTTGGCATCTGATTCTTTTATCCTTAATAAAAGTTAACTCCATATATAATTTTCTGTCTGCAAAGTGGGGACAATATTTCTCTCTCATAGGAATGTTATTAGGATTAGTTAATGGTTTTTAAGTGCTTTGAAGATGAAGAATGCTACAAAGTGTTTTATATAGAATAAGACAAACAGAACAGAAAATATTAATTGGTAACGGGAGCAGAGTCAAGATCAGTGAACTAACATCTACAAAATCATTAATTGTACCATTTTGATTTCTTAGTGTTACACAATTACCCAAACAGATCAAATAATTCAGCAACTTGGAGAGGTTAGCTATCTTGCTGAGGAGCTTGTTTTAAACATTTTCTTTCTCTAGATATTATGCCTATCAATCTTCCAGACAAAGCCCTGGAAAGGAGTGCAAACAACATCTTTCTTTTTTTGTGCCCAGCTCAATGTATATTATTTTTCCATCATCTCTGGTATCTGCTATCTTCTGTAGGGGATGGGGACCCTTCCAATTTCCGATCGTGAGTACTTGATCTTGTAACTGCCAGTAATTCAACATTATGTAACATATGCATAGTCTGGGACATAACATAGATATGAACATTTTTTCCTTGTTTTACTAGTTTAAAAAAATCTCAATAGCAGTGTGCAAATCATTTCTATTCTTTATGGACCATCCACATGATAGATTCATTTGTGCGCAGCAAATTTAGAACTTCTTGTCCTCACTTGCAAAGCTCGTATCATGCAAATCGCACCTGTCACCGACCTATTTTTTCATGTCCCCTTTTGCCTTGCCCACCTCCAACTGCCTTTGACTTCTTTTTCGCACAGCCTTCTCTGCTCTTCCTATGCTGACCCTTATACTTTGAATAGTCTTCCAAAAATTGTTTTGTTAAACATCTACATCATTCCCAAGAACTCACTTCTGCAACACCCTACAAACTTGAGTGGTTTATGCTCAAACACTCAAAACTGAGCCATTAACCCAAACACATGCCTAACCCAAACTAACAATCCAATTTTATGTCTCTATCCCGTTTCATTACTCTCCCTGCCCTATTTCTGCTTATAAAAGTGAGACCAAATTTTTCAGCTGAAATTTTTTGTAAACATATTCAGGTTTACCAAAACAATTTGTGACTTCATGTCAAATGTGCTGTATGGTTTTGGAAAAAAACAAACCCACAAACACACACACAGGAAAAAAATTCTGAAGTAAAGCTGTTTAATTTCACCATTTTCTGAATGAAATGTTTAGATTTAAAACAACTTTTCATTTTGATTTTTATTTCAATATTTTTTTAAAAGGTTAAAAAAAACCTTTGAAACTAAATGTTTTGTTCAACCAAAAAACCCCAAACGCCTCCATAATCCTCCTCCCAACTTTTTTGTTTAACCAAAACCTTGAAATTTTTGTTGTGGGTCAACACAAACTGGTCTTTATAATTTTTTTGGTTCAGCCAGAAAATGAAAAAAATCAGTTATTCACACAGCTTTACTGTGTATATCCTCACTTGTCAGTCTTACACATTATTTAGACTATAAACCCCTCCGGGGTGGGATTTTTTCATTCTGTGAAACTAGTGGACCTAAAGAAATGATGAACTAATAAATTGGGGCTTTTCTTAACCTTCTATTTTCAGCCTTTTTGAATTCAGAACATTTGTCTGAGGCTTTGGCTACACTTGCACAGCGCTTTGAAGCGCTAAGTGTAGTCAAAGCGCCAGCGCTGGGGGAGAGCTCTCCCAGCGCTGTCCGTACTCCACCTCCCTGTGGGGAATAACGTACAGCGCTGGGAGCCGCGCTCCCAGCGCTGGGGCTTTGACCACACTGGCGCTTTGCAGCGCCGCAATTTGCAGCGCTGGAGAGGGTGTGTTTTCACACCCTGCTGCAGCGCTGCAAATTTGCAAGTGTAGCCAAGGCCTCTGAGCATGATGCCACAACCGAAGCAAAGTGAGCAAGAGACAAGAGGAGCTTTAGCACCTATTCTCATGGTAATGGTACCCATCAACTGTGTAAACACATTGCGGCCTTAGTGAAGAGGGACAGATCAGAGGGTGCAGCAATCTTCTACTTCTTGTTCGGTCTTTCCCAATTATTAGTTGGGCCTGGGAAGTGGCCATTAGTGGAGCCAGCTCTCAGATTAGCACTTGCACAGTTGTTCATACTAACATCCATTAGTAAGATTTTCTACAACTGTAGTCCTATCCCGTCCCTCCCTCCAGTCCATATTAACTGTTCTAGTTTTATCTCTGCTCTGCGTAGTGGTGTGTTTTGGTCTCACCAACTCATACTGGTAGCCTTCACTGTATTTCCTTGATTTCTGAAGTAATTTATCAGAGAAGGTTTCAGGTGACTGACTCCCTTTTTCCTTTGGCTGAAACATACACGTACACAGCACAGAATCTAATCCAGAACTGGCTCCAATGAGATGTTATTTCATATTTTAATTAATAGTGGCCAAGCATTGGTATCAAGAATTCAATTTTAATCCTAAATAATAGACAATACCGCCTAAGAATACTGTATATTTATTAGATATATTTCAATAACACATCACATCAGTAACAGTATTAGCCAACCAGGCAGCCATGTCATTCTAAACACAAGGAAGTTGTCTGGGGAACTCAGAACCCAAAAAAACGTTGCATTTCAAAATCAGTACCAGGCCTCTTTTAATGTAATGCTGAAAGCTTACTTAAATGTGGCTCAGTCTTTCAAACCTGACAGCAAATTTGGGCTCCCTTTTTATGTACAATTTTTTAAAAGAAATAATGGTAATGTTACAGTAAGGCAAATTTTATGGCGGCACACATTTCCATGTCACTTATTAAATTATTTTTTTACAAGTCATTCGGTGTAATACTTAGAGTGAATCACCTATTTTTGTCCTCATTTCTTTTTATTTCTCAGCTAGTCAGAAGACTCCAGCTTCTTAGTCCTAAGAATGTAGCAATAACACAACAAGGTTTGCATCAGTGTGAGCCTTGCATTGTCACTTTGCCTTTGGCCTTGTGCCTCACTTCAACTACATGAGAAGAGCAGCATGAGCTATGCCAATGCAAAAACTGGCATGGCTTATTGCTGTTGGAACAGAACATCCTCGCTGTGCTTAATATTAATAATATTAAAGAGTTATATATTTATGCAAGGTATGCTTACTCTATGAAGACACTCATAGCAAAAGGAAATAGAGAAAAGGTTATAAATTCCTTTCTCTACAACTGTGAATGTATCGTTAGACATTTAAACTAAATCAAACACTTTTTTCAGCTCCATATATCATTTGGACCCCTGCTGATAGCTGGAAGCTTAGCTTAAAAGGATAAGTGTGAAGGGGCAAAGGCAGAAATGTGAATTTCAGATTAAATCCTGTGATATTTTAAGAAGAAAATTCCTATTACACTTGTTATAGAAAAGACATTTTTCCCCCTTGCCTCATTTTCTTTTAAACACAATAGGCTCTTACATAGAATATTACCTTACTCCGCCCAGTTCATCTAATTTATTTCAATGGAACCTGGGTAAGGGTTCCATAATATGGCCTAAGGTATGTAGCAGAGTTTTCTTTGGTCATGAGATCCCATCTGTGCACTACTGATGAATCACCAACCAACCAGTCAGAACATAGTTGGGGCAACCAGTGTCCAATACCATACTCTTAGCTATGAATTTTGGAGGCAGTGACACAAAAAAATCCATATAACAAACACAAATCCACACACGAACACATAAACCCAAACACGTAGAGCTAAGAAAAATATATTAGGTTCACATTATTGTTACACAACATAGTGAAGTTGAAACAAAAAATGAAGACAAAAGTAGAACAAGGTGTTAACCTTAGGAACTATACACCAAAGAGGGGCAACAAGACAAAGTCTTTTGATTTCTTTGAGGTAGACAATGATCAAGTATCACCTTTTCCAGAGTATACTAAGGGAGATAAGTCTATTTTAGTTTTCAATGCCGCTGAGAGTTCCACTGCTAGTAGTTCATGAAGGGATACTCCATCATGAGAATACACCCAGTTTCTTCCAGTCCAGTCGTAACGTTTGGGCCCACTAGAAAACAACATGTATACTGTGTGAGCATAGGTCAAACATTTCTGAAATTTCAGCCATCTCCAAACAAACACCAGGAGGATGTGAATTACTAAGTTAAAGAAAGCAGCCAGAAGTAAAACAATATTTAGCAAGAAAGAGGTGTGTGGCTCATGGTCTCAGCATGGACTAGAGGCCAATCATCACCAAATTCTAATTCTAGCTCTAACACTGGTTCCAACATGTGGCCTTGAAGAAATCATTAAGGCCTAAATCCAGCAAAGCACTTAAGCATGCGTGTAAATTAAAACACGCGAGCAGTCCTATGGACTTCAATGGGAGTACTTTTGCTTATACACTTCACTGGATCAAGGTCATTAAGGTCCTTCTCTCCGTCACTTGTTTTACCTTCTCCACAATCTGTAACAGTGGTAATAATACCTAACTCCTAAGAATGTTATAAGAGTTGTTTGTAAAGTGCTGTATTAATATAAAGTATTAATTCTAACACAATAATATAATGTGCCAATGTCCAAAATGCTTCACTGCGCAAAGCAAAGAATATTTTCTCTCTCAAGTTAAACACAATAGGATTAAATTACTAAATAAAAAATAATCTCCCATGTGGGAGATCTATATCTGAGAGCAATGTGGAGCTCCTGATGCTTCACTCCCACAACAAACACAGTAAGGGGAGAGTAAGGAGACCTGGACTCTATTTTCCAGACTCAGCCACCAAGCTTAGGCAGGCTCATCTGCCTTTGCCTCAGTTATGCACCTGGAAAATGGGAAGAATGATTGCAAGGATCTTTAATAAGTATTTATTATTAACGAAGGCAGTTTTGACTTGTCAACACAGAAATCTATGTCTGCCATGGAGGGCATTTGGTGAAGTAGTAAGAAGGGAAGGAGACGATAGAATAAAAATGTCTGCAGAGAATGAAATACAAGGAAGTCTTGAAACCTCTCATCTCTGAAATAATATTTTAGGTCAAATTGCCTTGGGATTAGAGGTGATTCCAGGACAAACTCTGCTAGAAGACAGGCTGTCCTGTACACACATGCCAGGCTGCAGTGTCTAAAAAGTAACAAAAAAAAAATCTGACACCTCAATATTTAAATTATTCACAGTATCACAATGAATAACCTTTGGGGCATGAACTAAAAATATTAAGAACACACAAAGGTAAGTCAAAATGATTGGGATCTTATAGGAACATCTCTTCTGCTGCATGTGAGCTGATGGCTGTTTTGAGTCAGGATTATGTGCTCCAATTATTTCATTATGTGTTTCTCACTGGTGTGGCCTTTGCAAAAAGCAGCAACTTTTTACTGTTACACTGTAACGTGCAATTCTGGAAGTGGAGACAGCCTATAAAAAGTTAGAATGGGATATGGTTACGGGCAACTGGACTAAAACAAAATATTTTGATGAATGATGTGAACTGTTCTGAAATGTTACCTAGTAAATATCAAATCATTGTGCTATTATTTAACAAATATAAAATAATAAACATGTATAGTGCTTTACACCTTCAAAATGCTGCACATTTACTACCTTTTAATTATAAGGATCTTTTGAATTCTAACAAAATGCTAAGAGTCTATACAGTAAGTGTATTTCTCACACAAGAATATGAATACATTTTATAAAGCAGTAAAAGATCACGACAACCAAAATAATTAGGCCTTCTTTGTTAAAGACATTTTGCAATGTTTAAAAGCTTTAATTAATGGAGCTGCACAAAAGAGACACTTTGTGCAGGTGGCACACCTTCTTTTGAATGTGCCAATTGTATATTGCCATATAAATGCAGGCTTAGTTCACCTGCGTGCGTGTAACAAAGCACAACAGCCTGGAGCTAGAGAAATTCTATAGTAGTTTTCTTTTCTTGCCTCTCTCTCTCTCTCTCTCTGTGTTGTTGGCAAAGTGGTCATTAACACTCAACAATTTTACATTTATTGGTAGCAAACACCACAATATTCAAAACTGTTTATCATTAGCAGCATTGCTTGATTCTCCCACTCCATAGCGCATCACATCCAGGACACAGATGTTATGAGCATTAGTTACAGTATATGCAGTACACGTTTGCATATAAAAGTTACAAGATCTCTTAGCAGGAGTTGGAAAACTAAGTAAACGTACTGTTTTCTTGCAGGAAACACACAAATGTTTGCCATACACAGATGAACATAAAGCCAAACCTTTACAAGGGAAAGAGATTTCTTAGACAAATAAACATATGAAAAATTCTCTCAGGGTCAGGAGCTTTTAGCAGAGGCTATTTTTATTTATTTATTTTTTTGGGGTGTTCCTTTCTTCATCCCTTGAACATACTGAAGATGAAAACTACTACTTATATTTTCCACAAATCTGTTATTCAGGAACATGTACTACTTCATTCAACTAGCATTGGCTCATAAAAGTTAAATAGATCCAACTACAATATAAACTCTCTGACTTCTTAATCTCCAGATACGGATGTAATAGAACCTGAACTTGTGTTTTATGCTTGAGGTTAAAAAAAAACCTTATGCATAACTTGGATTCTGAGACACTGTCTGCAAGTGTCTAGACATAAATAAAAAGGATTGTTTGATTCTTGCCTATTGCCTCACCAAGATAAAACCCTTTGAAATACAGTATCTTGTTTATTTAAACAAACAAGATTCTGGGAGGAGAGAGGGGTTAACAATAGGCTACAATGGCTTACCTAATATAATGTACACCATTGGTCTTCCAGGGGGTACATCAACTCATCTAGATATTTGCCTAATTTTATAATAGGCTACATAAAAAGAACTAGCGAAGTCAGTACAAACTAAAATTTCATACGGACAACTACTTGTTTATACTGCTCTATATACTATATACTGAAATGTAAGTATAATATTTATGTTTCAATTGATGTATTTTATAATGTATGTGGAAAAAAATAAGAAAGTAAGCAATTTTTCAACAATAGTGTGCGGTGACACCTTTGTATTTTTATGTCTGATTTTGTAAGCAAGTAGTTTTTACGTGAGGTGAACCTTGGGGGGTACGCAAGGCAAATCAGACTCCCCAAAGGGGTACAGTAAGTCTGGAAAGGTTGGGAGTCACTGCTGTACACCGAAAACAGTTACAACAGGTTGGAAGGCAAATCACTAAGGAGTATTTTAATTACTTAGGTGGACTATTTAAAATAAGATGATTCTCTAAAAATTTCACTTTCAAAAATGTTAATCCTATTGCACAATAGCTTGATCCATTCCTGATTCTATAGTTAGTATGTTCTATTTGAATGACCTCTAAGAAATCTACCTGCATATGTACAGTGAATCTTTATGCTTTGTCTTTCCTTTTTAGCTAAACCATTCATCAGCAATGCCAGAGAGATGAAAGACTCCCTCAGTCTGCTGCTGGGAGAGTGGCAGATTTCATTGTAAACTTTTGGTGAGGCCACTCATGGCATTCTTTCAACATATTCTGTACATCTCACTCCCAGTCAGAACCAACTGCAAAACCTGGAATGGATCAAACTGCTGTAGAAGACAAGGGAGAGGACACAGCAATCAAGAGCTCCACATTAAGAACTGCCCAAGATCAATAAAAACATCTCTCGGTTAAACTGTAGAAAACATGCACACGAACAAAACAAGAAACTTGTACACAGGCTTACAGGGTCAATCCATAAAGAACAGTGTTAGACCATAACTCAATCTCATTTCTCTTCCAGACAGTTCTTTTGTCACAGCTGTTTAGTCTTCTATGAATAGGCTACAGTCGCGTTCATAGTGCTTGTGAAAACTGGACATTTAAAAAAATGGAACACATTTTATTACATTATATATTTTACTGCACTAGTTTGTGGGTCAGCCTGTCTATTTCTGTCGGTCACCACCTGAAGTATAAACAGCAACTAGTTGTTATACCTCTAGGGAAAATCCTATTGGGTGTATGTGTTGAGAAAATGCATAAAATATATGATCAGGGCATTAAATAGTCCCCACGAGGCTAGCAGGCAGGCTTTTAATTTACCTCTGAATTTTCAGACATTTCCTAGCATGCAGATAATTACTTACCTAGTAGGAGAGGACAGCCAAATCTGCTTGTTCGGTGTCTGCCTGTTGATTACATAGATTCCCATGTCTCCACCTAGTTTAGCTGTTAAAACTCCATTCTAAAGCATAGAGGGGGCAGGAGGGGAGAGAGAGGAATATTGATGTACTGTTACTTAATAAGAATTATGATTTTTCTTCTATAATAAGGCACTGTAGATATGAAGATCAAAACAGCAACTTGTGAGATATCTGCGTAAGCATCATCAGTGGAAATTCAAATCCTCCACAATCTGCTATGCCATTCTGCCTCACTGATGACCAGTGGGAACACCGTTAGATATGAAAACTCGTCAGTCTCCATGGTGACATATATATCATTTGTGTCTGATCTAAACTCTAAGCTCTCTTGATCCGGACTTGTGTGTTGGTAATGCACCGTCCATATTGTTAGGACTCAAATAAATAATACTCCTGTGAGTTTTGACCTCTCTTTTGAAATTGCCAGCGTGTGCACTAATTAGTGCTCAATTGTGAAGTGGGGATTCTGTCCACTAGAAACTGGATTGAGACCATCAATTAATTTCAGAGAACATTCAACAGCTAACAGAAAGCAACTATTTTTGTTCACTAACAACCTAAAACCGATTAAAACAGGTGGCCAGAGGCAAGAGGCTCCATGTCACATTACTGAATCTCCAAGCTATCCAGGTTTACCGTACTTTTCTGTAACTGTATATGGTCTCCAAATGAGTGGGACAAGTATATTCCCACATAACTTGTGATGAAGTGCCCAGATCCTGGATTATACCTCAGGAATGTTCCACTTCTAACTATCTGAGGTTTGTTTTGATTCACTTATGTCAATTATAGAACATTTTCCAAGAAACTGTTTCTTTCCTTTGTACTTCCTTCCTTCCATCTCTGAATTACAGATTTACATTGGCCTGACATTTTCAGAAGGTAATTTTGGAGGGCAACTAAAACTCTTTTGGTGAGTCCTAACTTTAAGGGTATAAGACAGATACCACTTAGACTGAGTAAACATGAGTGACCTCAATTACACTTAAAAAAAAATAGCAGTATTGTAGATTATGTACTGTGGGGCTACTTCAGGTATTAGGATAGCCGCACATTTCTTTTTCCTGACAGCCTCCCCAAATGCACTGCAGCCCACACTGTCTCGCAGCACCTTTTGCGATCCCGCAATACCTTTTTCTGATCCAGAAGACAATTGCTAGATCTATTTTAATTTTCTGTAACAATTTGTTTTGAAATTTCAACAGCATTTTACCTTGTGACCGAGTAGCTACTGAAAGTTCAACATCATTTCATAGCAAAAGCAGCACTTCCTCTGCAACATCAGCCAACCCTTTTGATGACTGTACTGACATCTCACAAGTGATGTGTAAAGCTAAAGCCCAGTCCTGCTACTGTCCGAGTTCAGTAAAGAAATAAAGGTTGTTTGATTATTCTATATGGTATGGGGGAAAAGAAGTGCAAATGAATAAAACACACCTCTGATGGTGCTAATTAATACTGAGTCATTCGATTTCCCTGCCAGTTATTTTATTTTAACTAGGTACTGCTTTAGCCTAATGTGTCATGAGGATTAAAACTAACCTCTTCCCAGTCTCATTGTGAGCTCACTCCTTACTATTTCCTGGTGTTCTAAGAACAGAATGAAATGAAAAAGGTAAAACAAGACTACTTTGGAGAGCTCTGAATACTACAAATTACAGTATTCCAGGTAAATCATTTGCACAAATGTGTTAGTATATTCTATTAGCTAATGTTCAGAGCTATACACAAGTGTTCAGCATTAGCCCATAATGCATGCTGTATGTTAAAGTATACTAGTACCAAATAGGGTTCAACTGATCTAATAAGAACACTACAGCAACACTTACATTATTATGGGGCTTCTGTTTTTTTTGGATTTATTCATTTCATTTTTTCGGTTTTATTTTTTAGCATTTTTTAAATTTTATTGAGATGTCCAAAAATTGGGGGCTTTCGGGGCTCTCTTTCTATATACTGTAAATTAATAACATATACAAATGACGTTACTCATTACAGTAGTATATATGGTAATCAGTAATCTCTTTGTAATGGTCCCCAGTGCACTTTAATATAGTACTATTGCAAACAGCACTATGTTATAATGCAGTAGGAAGCCTTCAGTGCGCACCAGCAGGGTCTACATGGACCAATTAATGCACACACATTAGTGTGCCTTAGAAATCACACTCCTGCAGTCTGCATTACTGCTCTCTGGAGACAAGCTCTGAGATACAAGTAATCATTTCTGGTGTTTTTTCCAGTGTTTAATGGATAAACACCTTTTTTTTTTTTGTATCAGGGGTGCTTTAATAGGTTAAAAGTTAAAAATCAGAAGCCTTAATGATGTATCAGACATAACGGAGATGATCTTTGCTCTTTCACATTGTAAATTAAAGAACGATTATCTTCAAACCCTGGTATTCACACATTCATTCTGTACTATTCATGAAACTTTGGAAAACAATTTAACCTTTAAAAAAGGTTTTAAAATGTAATATAAAACACTTGAAAATTAATTTTTCATTTTTGTGCACAGCTAGTATGAAACTACTGCATGCTGTTATGGACATTAATAATTTCTGCTAACAGGATTACTCTCCAGGGAGACTTTTTCCAGCATACCACATATTAACTGAATGGAGAAATTTAAAAGGTCAGATATTACAACTCTGCCAGTTCTTTTCCAAGTGTGCCACCCTGTGGCTTGTCATGTTACTAGTATTTTCATAATTTGAAGCCAGTCATAATGTATATATTAAAACTGATGTAAATAAAAATCCTCCAAACCTTTCAGTAAGTACATGCCAAAAACACTACATTGAAAAGTTACTGGAGAGAAAGGCAATTCAAGTCAGGAAGCATATAAAAAATATTTACTCTAAAGAAAAAACACAAAACCAAACTTTTTGGTGTTATTTTTTCTATTTAGTTTTCAAAATATTCTTTATATTGAATAGATATTGAAAGGCTAATAATCACAGCTTTTCAATATCTATTCAAAACACTAGGAGCTGGATAATACACTGCTATTATTTATTGGAAAAGTTACAGGTAAAATATTAATTGAATATTTGACCAGATCAATTACTTATCAGTTTTGCCAATACAAAAAGAGGCTAAGGTGTTATTTTCCCATTGTGTATGTACTTCTGTGAGATAAAGAGTGAATGTAGTGCTCAGAAAAGCTGACATTTGGACAGATCTGAAGACTAAAGGCCTCTATACACAGAACACAAGCTCCAGCTGCCCATTTATATGCACCTAAATCATGATCTGGTGGAGCCAATAGTTGGGAACCTCCACCTCCATAAACAGGAAGCAGCTATTATTTCAGTCCAAAGACCAGAATAGTGCAGAAGCTATGTTGCAGCCAGTGGCCTGGGTTAGATTTTATTCTCCTCAAATCAAGCAGAGCACAACAGCATACAATTTGATTGATTCCACCAACTGTAAATAAACTGATAGGTATTTGAAAATAATTTTAGCTACAGTTGTCACTTTCACCAAGATAATTCTAAAGTGACATGTGTAACACCAGTATCAGAGACCAGTATAAAAGAGACCGGAAACCAATTTCCAGTCTCATGTAATAATGGTTTAACTCTCATAAAAAGAAATTCATCATTTAAATACTACTACAATTCTTTAAATCTTAAAAGTGTATTATATATTTTTTCATCAAAAAAGCTGCCACTCCCTCAGTGAGTAAAATCAAATTTAAAAACTTGATTTTCAGATATATTTAACTTATTTATTCAGTGTGAACGGTTTCTTAAATCTTAAACTTTTGCACTAAAGATTAGTTGAATGATGATATTTCCCCCAAGGAAAAACCCTAGAATCATTACAGCAAGAACAGAAACTGTAAAATATACCCCAAAGGAGACATCGTAATCTTCAGGTGTAAAAGGCTTGTCTGCTAGATCCTCAAAGAAGTCTGCTAATGAGTCCAGTGTTTCTTCAGCAAGTTTTTCATAAGTAGGCTCATCTAAAGAACTGTAGTGGCACGTAAACAAATCTGAGATTACTAGGAGAAAATACATATTACTTTAGCATGAAACTCTTTCCTACAACAAATACAAAACACGAACAGTATTATCTTGGGAACATGTTAACCATGAGATAATCACATGCGATTGGAGGAGGTGATTTCTCACAAATTGCCGTATGCCACAAACCACCTGATAAATTGAGGTAAAATTTTAAAACCTGAGATTACAGATAGCTAATTGGACTAAGTATGTTTCTTTCCCCAGTTACTTCTGTGCCCAGAACGTTACTGAAGGTAGATCTCTAGATTTTAAAATATAACATTGTTGCGGAAGTACTCTGTACATGCAAGTACTGCTTAATCTTTAAGGTAAATCTAAATAATTTATGTTTATAAACATACAGTATGTTGTTTATAGACACATTACACAGGAAATAGCAACTATATGTATAAACAAAGTTGTAAAGATGTCAACATTTAGACACATCCTGTCTACATACAAGTGACTTCCTCTTGTGGAAGTCCCCATTCATTCCAATAAAATAATAATTGTGCACTTCTACTGCAGTTTTCTTCCAAGAATCTCAAAGTTTGTTACAAATATTAGGTAAACCTCTCAACACCTCTACTTTACCAACAGAGAAATGGAGGCAGCTGCAGACCTGGAAACCTGGGTCTCTTCACAGAAAAAAAGATTAATTTTGAATCCATCTCAGTGGTGTACTTTAACCTAGTTTGCGCATCTGGGTATTATGTATGTATATTTATAAGAATACACAATTCAGTGAAATGTTTTCAGTATCAAACAAATGTGGCAACACAAAATAACTAGTTACCATAAAATACTGCAAAGTTACTGAATACTTTGAATTTCTATAGCATCTTTCATTCAAGAGTGCATCAGGCCACTTATCTGAGGTACAGTGGGGAATCATTTATTCTACCTTACAGATGGGAAAACTATGGTATGAGAGGTTAAGTGATTTCCCAAGTTCACACGGAAATCTGTGGCAAACCTAGAAATAGAATTCAGAAGTGATCATTCCAAGTCCTTTCCTTACCCACAAGACTAGCCTTTTCCCTTACTCATATCAACAATCACACTATATTAATTTTCAGGGCTGCCTCATCTGCAGATGGTTTCTCTGGAATCTGTAAGCACTGTCAGAATTCTCATATAAATAATTCAGAATAAAACTTACCTTTTGTCATTCAAAGTTCCTGCATTTCTTAAATTAATAAACTGAACACTTCTGTTTCTAACCTTTAGAACATGGTCTAATTGTTGCAGATGAGAATCCTAAAAATAAATTAAATTAAATGTTAACAAAAGTAATGGTACAAAATGTCAATTTTTGTCATATTTAAGAAACAGAATCCCAAAGCTACTTTTTCCCCCCTAGTTAAAGGTTCATTTGTTATCTTACAGGACCAACAAAGAAGCAAACTATCACAGAAATTCCAGTCCATACATCTATCGGTATTCTTGAGGCAGAAATGCATGTTTAGGACACTCTTGCCTTTTACTATGATTTAGTAGGAAAAATGATGTTGTGTTTAAGGCACTAAACTAGAAAACAGGAGATCTGAGTTCTATTCCTTTGTTTGTCACAGACTTCCTAAACAACCTTAGACTCGTCACTTAGGCGAACACTTTCAAAAGTGTCCACTAATTTGGTGCGCCTGAGTTCATGCACCTGGAGTCAGATTACGGCCAGTGCTGAGCACCTACAACTCTAGTTGAAATCAATGAGAGCCATGGGTGTTCATCACTCTTGAAAATTAAGTCCTAAATGTCTAAAGGTGAGTACCCCGAATTAACTGTCACTTTTGAAAATGTTGGTCTTAATCACGGTTTCCACACCTGTAAAATGGGGTGTTGCAGGTATATATTAATAGTTTCTAAAGTACTCAGATACTACAATAAAAAGCCTATAAATAAGCTATGTAAAAGAAAGCTAGAAACTCACTTAAAGTGGCAGCACACTAACAGAAATATTCTAATTCCCCAAACTAATCTTCACAATTTCACATGATGGGGATTAGTCACCATGCTGCTTGTCTTCAGACAAGCTGAGACCACCACCAAGTATGTTGAATACTGAGCATCCACTCCCTATTGTCTTTACAAAGATGCGCTTATCAGGCCTTGTCTAAACTGGGGAAAATTTAGCAAAAAATTCAAACTAGTTAAAACCTTTTGGACCCACAGCACAGACAAGGTTCTAAGGGCTAGAATAGTTGTTAATTGGAGCTCTCTGAAAGCTGTTAATTCGTTTGAAAATTGGTTTAAATTGCTGGGGAAATGTCCTCCCTACAGACAAAATATTCAGTTTTGGAGGTGATGTCTGTGGACTTCACTCCGCTAGAAAATAGTCTGAACACTAAGTTCATCTCACACAGAACACTGTAATTATTGTAGTTTTCGGAGTGTCACTGAAGGAGTAATTTGTGTACTGAGGACTGCTGGGTGTGGCTGATCATTTCTTGTCTCAGACCAACACGAGGACATAACAACACTGGAATGTATTTCATAAAGCTCCTCAACTATAGCAGGTCATAGAATAAGACAGAGTTTAAAAGCCTCCCTCCCACGATGCAATGGACGGGGGAAGGGGGCTCAGCAGCATTTCAACCTCCTGCTAACACTTTTTTCTGCTGCGTCTGCACGCTGTTACCTCCGACCCTGACTCCCGAGCACTCATGCAGCAGGCAGGGAGCCAGCTTCAAGACAATGACAAAGCATTTCAGGCCGCACAGTCTGACACTCCCCACCTCTCAACAGTCCCCTATGCAGCGCTTTGCATTCACGGGGGCTAGGAGCGCCACAGCTCCAGCTCCGTCCTGCGGTGCTGCATGATCACAACCCTGCTGGGAGGAGGGGGAGAGGGGCTCGGCGACAATGGGAACGAGCGGATCTGAAACAGCTCATGGAGACTCGCCCGGCAAATCCTTCAGCGGTGCCGGAGGCGAGTCTCCGGGGGCGGGGGAGAGGCACCAACCCGCACGCCGGGGCCAGACAGGGCACCGCTTCGCGGGCGCCGCGCGGCTCGCTACTCACAGGCCGGCGGCAGGAGGCGGCGGGTCCCCCGAGCGGCCCCCGGAGCCCCGCGGCCTCGCGCAGGCCCCGGACCGCAGCGCGCGCCGGCCCCGGCCTCCACATGGCGCCGCCGCCGGAGGAGGAGTCGGCCCAGCCCGCCCCCAGCGGCCGCTTCTGCGCGCCTCAGCCCAACTCCCCAGGACTGGCCCGGCGCCGCAGCTACCGCCCTCCAGCGGCGCGGGGGCCTGTCCGCTGCCGCCCGACCCCCGCGGCCCCTTGTTGTAGGGCCACCGCCCGGAGCCCGTGGGGCTATTCCGAGAGCCCCACCCACTCAGTGCCATGGGCCAGCAGCGGCTGCAGCGCCGCTGGGGCTGTGTGTGTCCCCTCAGCCCTTCGCCTGCCCTTCATCACTCCCCCCAGCCGGGCAGCTCTCAGCCTCTCACGTGGCCAGTCCAAGCCCCTGGCTTTACTAGTTGTGGCTCTGACTAGTCAGTGCTAGCAGCAGCCTCCCCTCCTGCCAGCTTTGAAGCCAGGTAGGTCTCCCTGAATTAGAAAAGTCTGGTTATGGGGACAGAGGGCAGCATGGGACTCAAGGCTGGTTGTACCGCCCCGTGCACACTCACTCCAAGAGAGCAAAACCTGGGCTAACTACTTAGACATGCTACATTTCCATCTAAACCCAGAAGAGTGGAGGTTGAATTTAATATACTCAATTTCATTCCTTTCTGACAGCGTATATGCATATATTTAGAAGTATGAAATAATGAGAGAGACAGTCCAGGAAAGCTTTTATGCTAGAGAAACTATGCATGATTACAATAAGTAGAACTAAAAACAGAAGAATTGGCAATGGCTAGACCACCTATCTGTATTCTCAGAGCTGATCCTGCAGCTCGTGGTTTTTCCCTTGCCCTGCTTTCAGCGCTCATCAAACTACTGGGCACCTCATTACAAGGACCAAAAGTCTCCAAAGGTTTCCATCACTTCTGTCCCCTTCCAACAGCCATAACCACACTCAGCCACACTTCCAGCTTTCATGGACATGGTAAAGGGAGCACCCCAACCTGGACCATACCATGTCTCTGAAGGACACCAGAATCTGGTAGATTGTGTTTGGGATTTTCAAAAGTACAAAGTGACTTAGGAGCACAACTCCCAGTGACTTTCAAAAACCTTGCCCTATGTAAACATTTCTGGTGAAATGTTCTTAAGAACAAATGCTTCCATCCAGTTGAAGACAAACTGTGGTTGACCCAACTGTGTAAATGAGATGAACTTTCACAAATGTTATCACACAAGACCATACACATTCCTGAAGGAAAAAAAAATCTGAATGTCATTTTTTCCAGATCCTATTGAGTTCAGTCACAATATCAGAACACAGCAAGTAAGATTAAAACCACTGAAGTTCCTCTGTGGAGCAAAAAAAGATCTATTGCTGTTGCATCAGACTTCAACATGAACACTGCTGCTCACCAGAAATCTATTTTCCCATCCCAAGAGCAGCTTTTTCACTAATGGTCCAGTAGATGGAGAGCTTGCACTTCCCTCTACTGCAGGGGTCGGCAACCTTTCAGAACTGGTGTGCCAAGTCTTCATTTATTCACTCTCTAATTTAAGGTTTTGTGTGCCAGTAATACATTTTAACATTTTTTTAGAAGGTCTCTTTCTCTAAGTCTATAATATATAACTCAACTATTGTTGTATGTAAAGTAAATAAGGTTTTGAAAATGTTTAAGAAGCTTCATTTAAAATTAAATTAAAATGCAGAGCCCCCCGGACCGGTGGCCAGGACCCAGGCAGTGTGAGTGCCATTGAAAATCAGCTCATGTGCCATAGGTTGCCTACCCCTGCTCTACTGGATGCGGCAGGGTGTGTATACTAGAATACATATCCTGCTACAGGATTTTAATTGAGTAGGTAGGGGAAAAAAGTGTGCAGTTTGTAACATACTGTTTAAATCAAGGCCTCATCTACACAGGAAAATGAACCGGTATAGCTATTGAGTCTCCCCCTGTGGACACTATTCCAAAATAAAAGTGACATTATTCCAGCATAATTACTGCTCTTACAAAATGGAATAATTATTCCAGGGGGAAAAAAAAAGACTCATTCTGGAATAATATCCAGGAAGGGAGTTATTCTGCAATAGATATTCTGGGCAATTTCCCTGTATAAAAAAGACCTCACACTGATCTAGTAAAGGGAAGATGATGTCCCATCTACTAAAATAGAAAGTGTAATGGAAATAAGTATCCCCTCTACAAAAAGAGCTTCCCCGTTAAAACAGAGAAATGTGTAATTTCCATTTCTTCCAAAGAGGGACTTTTTAAAAATGTAATACAGTCCCAGCTAACATCTGAATTCTGCAGCAGTAAATTATTATTTTGATTTCTGTGTACTGCACCTTTAGATTTCTAGGAGTCTGCTGTCTAGAGACGGCAGCTGCAATTTTATGAAGCAGAATAATTTTGCATGTTACAGAAAGACACAGTGCTTTTTCATAAAGACTTTACTTTTGTTCTTTTGTTGTTTACCTTAACCTGATGTAACAGTTTTCTCAGAAAAATACGATTTACTCGTTAGATCTAGAGAAACATAAGCTCCATCTAGATGTACAAACACAGAGTAAACTTTCAAATGAGACCATAAAAAGCAATGTTTGCTGGAGCCATCAAAGATCTCATCACACTTTTCATAACCATAGCAAATCACCTCACCCTGTTAGCAGAGTTCCCTACACTGACTGATTACCAACCTCTCATCCTAGAGGTGCTTGCATTTCTGTGCTATTGTGTTTCTGTTGCCTTTTGATTCCAAAGCATAAATATGACACTCATTTTGGTTCAAGATGGCCCAACCCTCCTTCTTTATATTCTTGTCTCTCCTCTCTTTGCTAAGGGTAATGAGGGACACAGTATAAAGGATTAGCGACATTTAGATGTAGTTTTCATTCTCTGTTTCATCCTCTAACACTGTTTTTTTTGTGGTAGTTTCTGTCTGCCCACCCAGAGGCGGATTAGGATTTTGTGGGGCCTCTGGGCTAGAGCAAGTGGGGGCCTCTCCCCACCCCTTCATCTTGCAGTTCACCCTCTTCCCTCCCCTCCCCCCACTCCTGCCATGGAAATGGGCTTGCCCTGCTCCACCCGCCCATTGGTCACTGTGCCCACCTTAGGCTTGGTCTACACGATTTACTTCAGTATAACTATAGGTTTGAAAAATCCACTGCCTTCAGCGACGTAGTTATACTGACCTTAATCCTTCTTGTAGACAGTGCTATGTCGGCGGGAGAGCTTCTCCTGCTGAGATAGCTACAGCCTCTCGGGAAGGTGGATTTATTAAAAGCTGACGGGAGAGCTGCACTGACGTACATTTGTAGTGTAGCGCTTCCCTGATATCTTCAGTAAATTCCAATCCGTGACTGAGAAATGTTGGTTTCTCTCTGCTTGAGATGGATCAATGAATTCCTGTAGATGAAGTGTCCTTTCCTCATTGTTAGCACTTGCACTAGTCAAGCAGAATGTGTAAATAATGAGCTTGTCAACAACGTTAAAGTTAATGAACCGGCACTTTACAAGACACAGCTGAAGTTAAATGCATCAGATTAGTAGTAATGGAGAATGATTTCAGCAGTCCTGAGTTGATGGTTTCTGCAGCTTCTGGAAGGGTGGTTTTCTTACTCCCTAGTGCTAGACATCCCTCACAATGACTTAAGTAGTTAGAAGTTTCTAAACATTTTCAAATTGCTTTCATGTTATCCTTGAATGTAAATTGAACAGTGACTGTACTACAGCTGTTAGTATTAACACCTCTTTGGTTTTGCCTTTAACAAACAAATCCAGTAATAACCCCTACAAAATGGCTGTGTTTCATAAAAGTAAGGCCCAGATTTGTAAAGGTATGTAGGCCTTTCTGTATGCAGTGTTGCACTGCTTAAGGGATTTTGTAACCTACATATTTTCAAAAGGGATCTAGGCACTGAGGAGTCTAAATCACTTCAGATTTAGACTCCTTAGTGCCTAGATCCCTTTTGAAATATTTAGGTTTCTAAATCAATTATGTATTATACCGAGTGCAATGCCTAAATACCTTTAAAAATCTGTGCTTAAATATGATTTAAAAAATAGCAATTAAAATCATTTTCTTCTTTTTAAACTATTTTTTCAGATTAAACCTGAGTTTTGTTCATCAGTGGACTTACATGGTACGAGTTGCCATAGTTTTGACATTTCACTAGCAGAGTCATAGAAAGATCTATATTAAGGTTTGTTTGTTTGTACTAACCAGGTTAAAAATTTGGCCTATCCATATAATGTTACATAGTTTTCTTCATTTGGATTAACTCCCATACCATACATAGAGCACATCAGGCACAATATGTTTCTTTTAAATTGTATGGACCGAAGCATTGCGATATATTTGTACCTGTTTGAACTGCTGTCAAATACTTTAAAGTCTGCTTATATGGCTTTTTCCTTCTGGTACTCAGCTGAATAGAGATGGTTTGGATAAAAACCACTAATATATGCATGCCTTCACCCAAAATTTATAATGAATCTTTTGTAAGGTTTAAACAAGTTTTAAAATGAGAAGGGAGGTGAGGAGAATGGTTTCAGTTGTTCCCTTCCTCTGCACTTTCTGGTTCTAACTCGCTGTGAAAGTATCTATATGCTGAAAGGTTTCAGAGGGGTAGCCGTGTTAGTCTGTATCAGCAAAAACAACGAGGAGTACTTGTGGCACCTTAGGGATTAACACATTTATTTGGGCATAAGCTTTCGTGGGCTAAAACCCACTTCATCAGATGCATGGAGTGGAAAATATAGTAGGAAGATATATATATACACACTACATGAAAAGATGGGAGTTGCCTTACCAAGTGGGGGGTCAGTTCTAAGACGACAATTCAATTAAAGTGGGCATCATAGGACCTAACCACATCAGCCACACCATCAGGGGCTTATTTACCTGCACATCTACCAATGTGATATATGCCATCATGTTCCAGCAATGCCGCTCTGCCATGTACATTGGCTAAACCGGACAGTCTCTACGCAAAAGAATAAATGGACACAAATCAGATGTCAAGAATTATAACATTCAAAAACCAGTCGGAGAACATGTCAACCTCCCTGGTCACTCAAACAACAGACTTAAAAGGGGCAATTCTTCCACAAAAAAACTTTAAAAACAGACTCCAACAAGAAACTGCAGAACTGGAATTAATTTGCAAACTGGATACCATCAAATTAGGCCTGAATAAAGACTGGGCGTGGATGGGTCACCACAAACACTAATTTCCCCATGCTAATTTCCATTAGTGTTACTCACACTTTCTTGTCAGCTGTTTGAAATGGGCCACCCTGATTACCACTATAAAAGTGATTTTTCCTCCAGTTGATAATAGCCCACTTTAATTGAATTGTCTCATTAGAACTGACCCTCCACTTGGTAAGGCAACCCCATCTTTTCATGTACTCTGTATATCTTCCTACTATATTTTCCACTCCATGCATCTGATGAAGTGGGTTTTAGCCCACAAAAGCTTATGCCCAAATAAATTTGTTGGTCTCTAAGGTGCCACAAGTACTCCTCATTGTAAATGCTGAAAGGCTGTTATTGAATTCCCAGACCAATCTTGCTAGAAAGCTTAAATCTCATGAGGTCTGACCATAAAGTAGAGTAGAGGCAATTAGAGGTGAGGATTATGAAATTAAGAAATCTAAGAATTGCCAGACTGGATCAGGCCTGTAGTCTGATTAGTGCAGTATTCTGTCTCTGACAGTGCCCAGCATCAGAGGATTCAGAGAAAGGTACAAGAAATCTCATATTAGGCAGATGTGAGATAATCTACTCTCTCATTAAAAGTTTGTCTATGCAGGGAATTTACTGGAATAGATATTCTGGAACAGCAACAGCAGAATAGTTTATTAATTTCCCCAGGTACACTAGCCCTACTCTCCTTCTATTCCTTGACGGAGATTAAACTCTGAAACATGAGGTTTAACCTCTCTTCCAAAAATTGGTTAGTGTTTATAACAACTCTGGATATTCATAGATTATAAAACTACAGGATCATGTAAACCATTTGATCATCTAGTTTGACCTCCTGTGTAACAAAGCCTGAATTAAATCCTGTTTGAACTACAGCATCTCTTTTAGAAAAACCATCCAATTTTTATTTAAAAATTCCTAGTGATGGAGAATCCACCACAAGCCTTGGTAAATTGTTCCAACAGTTAATTACCCTCACTGTTGTTAATTTGCACCTTAGTTCCAGTCTGAATTTGTCTAGTTTCAACTTCTAGTTGTTGGATCCGGTTATACTTTTGCCTGCTAGATTGATAGCAGAGGACTTTTCAAATTTTGTTTCTGTAATGGGGTTCACACTGTGCCCCTGAGTATTCAGCCCCTGAATATTCAGCCCCTGGGCCTCCCTCTTCAATGACTCAGGGACACTTCAGTCTAATGCAACACCCATGCTCTTTATTCTCAAAAGGTTTCCCACCACCAGTTCCCAACTATATACAGGCTTCACAGCTACTTTGCCTACAACTGGGCTGGCCAGGAACAGACTACAAGGAGCCTGCTCCCACTTCCTTCTGTGCCTGACCTTTCTCTTTCCCTCCCCTGTCTCTGGCTTCCTCCCTGCCTTTATAGCGCTGGGCTAATAAGACTGGCAGGTGCAGCCAGGCAGGCACTGGGCTATTTGCCCAGCCCCAATCCATTCCCCTTGATTAGGGCTGGAGTGGCAAGAGATGATTAAGGGTTTCTCAACCAGCACCCTGCCACAGTTTCTCATGTAGATACTTAAGGACTGAGCAAGTTATTCTTGTTATCCAGATGTGTCTCATTCCTTTGTAAATCTTGTGAAGCTTTTGGCCTCAGTAACATCCCACGATAATGAATTCCACATTAACGCTTGAGAAGCTTGTTACAGTCCTGGGTGATTCTTCGTGGCCCCCCCCCACCTTCCCCACTGGACAGTTACCAATCTGCTCTACTGGACCCCACCTTTGGATACTTCCAAGTGAGGCTATATTTTAGTAAAAGTAATGCACAGGTCACAGGCAATAAACAAAAATTCACGGCGCATGATCTGTCCATGACTTGTACTATATACCCCTAACTAAAACTTGGGCAGGGGGCTGTGGATGCTCTGGGGGGCAATCTGAGGGGGTGACCCAGGACCCTCCATGTGCCTGGAGTGCAGGGGGGCTAAGAACAACCCTCAGCCCATGTTCCTACCCCCAAGGCTCCCCACACACCCAGGGCAGGTGGGGGTTCTGCAACTTCATACCGACTCCCCACAGCTGCCTGCGCAGCTCTTCCCGACCTGATTCCGGCTGGGGTGGGGAGTCGCAGCCTGGCCATGGTAAGAGCTGCGCGGGCAGTTGTGAGGTGCCATGGAGTTGCAGACCCTGCATCTGCCCCAGGGTGGGGAAAGGAGGGGCAGGACCCCTGGCAGAATGGGTGAGCTAGCCAGGGGCTAGCCTACGCAAGCCTGCTGGTCACCCACCGCCCATGGACAAACTGGAGAAGAGCCCAGGGGCTGTTGGGCCCTGCCCCCTACCATCACAAGTAATCCCATTATACAGTGCACTCAAATTTGTCCAACTCTCTTTTGCAACTGATTAAGTTGTTTGTCCCCACAGATGCTGTTCCAGAACCTCACCACTTTGATGGTTAGAAACATTCTTCTAATTTCCAACCTGAATTTGTTCATGGCCAGTTTATATTCATTTGTTCTTATACCAGTATTGTTGTTTAGCTTAAATGGCTCTTCATCCTCCTTGGGATTTACCCCCCTACTATCTAGAGAGAGCAATCATGTCTCCTCTTGGCCTTCTTTTTGCTAGACTAAACCAGCCAAGCTCCTCCTGTCATTTCTCATCAAATAGACACTCTAGGCTCCTGATCATCCTAGTATCTCTTCTCTGCACCTGTTCCAGTTTAAATTAATTTTTCTTAGACACCCTTAGATCTTTGTCCATCCCGTGCTTTGCTGCACATTGGGCTACCCACATTTGCCATCCTTGCCTGTCAACTGCCCTTCTCTCCAAATCTTCCCATTTCAAGTTGAGGTGCTTGATGTCATTCAGAACTGTTTGTTTCCATGTTAATTGTGGTCTTCCTCTCTTTCTTCTTGCGTTTTCTGGCTTCCATTCAAGGGCAGTATTTGGTAAGTGTTCTTTTTCCATTCCCAGCACATATCCCAGCCACTGATGTCTTCTTTTCTAGATTATTTGTGAGAGGGTGCCTTATCCAGTCATTTTTCTGACTTCATTTGTCTTCCTGTCTCTATATATTATTCCCAATATTCTTCTCAGACATTTGTGATGAAATGCATCCAGCTTTTGCATCTCTTTCTTGGTAAGTTGCCATGTCTCACTGCTATATGTTGTGATGGCGATAACAATTGCTTTGTACACACATTCAGTTTTGTCTTGAGGGAGATGTTTTTGAGTTGCCAGATGTTTTTGAGTCTTCCAAATGCAGCTTTTGCCTTCCCGATCCTTATTTCCTCGGAACAAGTACCACCTTAGCCCATGGTACTTTCAAGATACATAAAATTGTCCACCTTCTCCAGTTTCCATTTTGATTTTTGTCTCTATAATCCCCATTAACATAACTTTATATTTCTTTGCATTGTATCTCAAACCTATCTTCTCCATTACTGCTTGGTTTGTGATTTTTTTGTAGTCTGTTGGCATCTTCATTGATAAGAGTGATGTTGTCAGCAAAATGTAGATCAAATAGCCTTGAATTGTTCCATTTTAGGCCATGTGTATCACTGTCTCATTGTTTTAATCCATAGTCGATTACTAGCATAAACAAAAAGGGAGACAGGACACACCCTTGCCTTACAGCTGTCTTGATACTGCATGGCTTACTCAATCCATTTTCCATTTTAATGCAGCATTTTGAGTTGGTATAGAATGTTTATTAAACATAGGTGACCGGAATTGTACACAGTATGCCAAATGAGGTCTTATCAGTGCTTTGTACAACAGCATTTATGCTTCTCTATCTCTATTGGAAATGCCTCACCTAATATATCCTAGGATCGCATATGCCTTTTTCACAGGTGGCTCAGTCATCCTGTGATCAGCTCACATGCCCAGTATCTCTCTCCTCCTCTATCATTTCCAACTGATGAGCCTCCAGTTTGCAGTAAAAAATTTTTTACTATTAGATCCTAAGTTCATGGTGGTGTACTTTGTACTATTGAATTTCATCCCATTTGTCACTCATTTTCAGGGTCATCCAGATCTTCCTGTGTAATACTCCAATCTTCCTCTGTATTGACAATTTCTTCCAACTTTGTATCAGCAGCAGATTTCATTAGTACACTCCTACTTTTTGTGCCAAGGTAACTAAAAAATATTAAACAAGTTTTTTCCCAAGATTGATCCTTGAAGAACTCCACTAAGTAACCTCCTTCCAGTCCAATAATTCACCTTTCAGCATAACTGAGTGCCTTCTCCTTTAGCCTGTTCCTTATCCATCTTACAATGCTTGTACTGATCTGCCTCTTCCCTAATTTCACTAAATAATTTCCTCTGTGGTACTGTGACAAATGCTTTGCTGAAGTCCAAGAACATTAGATCTACTGCACTTCCCTTACCTGAAAAAATCAGTTATTTTCTCAAAGAAAGAAATCAGGTTAGTCTGACGTGATCAGCCTACCTTTTTAAAACATGTGTTGCATTACATTCCCTTTACCATTTATCTCTGTGAATTATTTTCTCCTTCACAATTTTTACTAAAAGAGAAGATATTCACCCTGTGCAGTAACTGAGGTTCTTCAATTATCTTTGTTCACACTAAGGGCAAAATCATTAACTAACAAAGTTAAACAAATTGTTTTTTCCCCATATAGAAAACAAATTTCATTGGCGAAATTGTCTAAATTTATCACAAGAAAGGGAGAAGAAGTGTCTTATTTAGCTACCCTTTCTGCAATTCTTTGAAATTATACTGTGGTGAGTATGTTTGGGAATGAAATTGATGTTCTATACTTCAGACCAGATTTTCAGAAGTATCCACCTGCAGTGTTACAAACTACAGCTGCTTTGTTCATGCAAATATAAGAGTTACATTCTATCAATTAGTGTGTGCAAGTATAGTTCATATGCACAAAACTAAGTTTTGAATGTGCAGTCACTCACTGAAGCTTGAGTGCACAAAATTCCAAAGTAATCGTAGAGACTGGGTTGTGTTCTAATGAAGGATAAACTAATTTATTGAGTGGATAAGTGACTAAAAGCAAGAATGAGTGAATGAATGAAGAGGCAACCAATTGTATATGCCAGTTGTCTGTATTGAGGCAGTCTTGTTTAGCTAATATCTGAAAGCTAAAATAATGTTTTGAAGTGTGTGCGTGTGCGTGAGAGAGAGAGAGAATTTATAATTTACGATTTTTGGAATGAGTTTCCCTCATTAAACATTGCAATTATTGTTACTTAGATTTTTCATCATTTCTTTTACCCCCTTCAGAACAAAGAACCAAGCGAGTCTTTTCATTTATAATTTATAATACCATTTGCCTTTTATATGCTGAACACAAAGTGTTCACAAAAATAGCTTCAGATCAGCAAATTAAGTATGAAAATTAAGACTACTTACCAAAAGCCAGCCAAATAATGTCTGGCTCTAATATCACATGCATCTTTAGTTAATTAATTCCAAATAGAAGGGGCTTAGTACAGCTAAAAAGGCATAATCCTGTAGTCAGAGTTCAGGAAATTTAGCCAGTCATTATCGCCCATGCTTATTAATTCTTCAGCAGAGAGATATTTTTTTCTCTTGAGGTTGTGTATCTTTGAATTTGTCCTGATTAAGCTAAGGGTAAAATTCAACACCCCAACACAGTGGCATTAAATTCTTAGGGTGATATTTGCTTTAGCACAGAAAATAGCATAAGGCCTATTCACTACTTAAGTCTTCAAAATAGAGCTTAAGTGATGCACAGGTTGCATGTTGGCTCTCTGCATAGGAATGAATTTTACCCTCCATGTCTAATGCTCTGTACCACTGAACCCTTCTGTGTCTTAATCTCCCCACCTGAAAAATGAGAGCAACAATACCCATCTCTTAAAAGCATGTTGAGCCCATGGGGGATGTTCCTATATAGAGTTCAAAGCTTTAATATTTTTTAAATCATGCAAGTCCCACAAGGGACTTAAATCATGTAAGGTAATTCTAGAAAGTTGAAAAAAAATCTGTAAAAACCATACCACACTTCATTTCTCTAAGCCCTCTGCATGCAGATTTCCATGGTTTTCTACAAGAGGACTTTCACATGAAAAGGAGTTGTGTGCAGGGTCAGGCCTTTTATTTATAATCTGGAAAAAGCTGATAGAATATTGAAAGCAAATGTGCACATCATCATGAAATGACTCAACAAATGGCTTATGTGCTGAATAGACAGAGTGCTGCTGATTTGCTCTTTATCACTGTCTGCTGTTCACTGGCTTGAGGCGCATAATGGTAAAAGATATCCTGTGGTATAGTGAAGCCAACACCACCTAAATAATATAAATAATAAATAATATATCAAAGTAGGAGTTTGGTGGTTTTCTCAGTACTGAAATTTTAGAAGAGGTGCAGAAGTATCCAGTTTTTCAGTCAAGGGAGTATGCCACAAAATCTTGTTAAATGCAAATGATACCTTGATTTATTTTTCTCCCCCAGAATTCCACAGGATTACAGAACAGTATCAGTTACAAGGTCACATATAACAAGCCTAAATTATTCCCCATACATTCCCCTAGTAGACGTCAACTATCTGCCTTTTCTTCTGGGAGGTTCATATTTAAGAATTTAAATATCTGCGTATACACATTTCTGTGTCCTACTTCTTCACATTTTGTTCCCTATAGGGTGTTCTATCTGCCCAGACCTGAAGAAATAAGCTAAGATGACCCTCTTCTAGACCAGAAAACCTAATATTTGGTGACCAGGTCTTCTTGCACATATTTTATTTTTTTCTGGCAGGTGTCCCCTTTTCAACTCTTATTGATGTGCATAAAATGATCCTTCAAGCTTAATTAAAAGCCATCTGTGCAAACTAAATAGCATCTAGTTACTTAAGGGTGAGACATGCAGATTCCTTCCAAACCTATTTTGTAGTAAGATTTTCTCATATGGTTTCAGGCATTAGAGTGCATTAGAACTTCTGAGTCAGGCTTGAACCATTGGCCATCAGGAGTGCTCCACTGGATTTCCTTTCACAAAGTCCATTGGCTACACTGATTGGAAAATCATATCAACAGGAACACAGTAATGTACACTTCAGAATGAGAGCCTTAGAAAGAAAAGAATCTTTCCACTAATACTTGTAATCAAACCTGGATTTTCTTTTGTCTGCATTGGATGGCTGTTTCTATTCAAGGGGGAAAGCAGGCATGCTGGGGTGACCGTATATAAAACACACTGAACATGATATGTCATCTTTTTATGTGGAGCAAATTCCCACTGAAGTTTACAGCATTTTCATTTATAAAGCCTTTTAAGCGGCTACACAGAAGAAAGCATGTTATTTGAGAATTACACAATATAAAAATGCATCTTTGCATAGACAGGTCACTTTTCAATACATTTCTTTTTTCTGGGGTCTTGCTAAGGATAAGTGATTTGGGCATTCTATAGTCCTAGAGGTAACTGGAAAACTGACACGAATCTACCAAGAAAAATTAAACATCTGTTTTGAAAAAAGTCTCTCTGATGCCAAAAAACTAGGAATTTTGTTTTTTATGAAAAAACATTTCAGTGAAATTTATTTTTTATTATAGATTATGCAGTAAGCAGGAGGCAGTTATCCCACATATACACATTATATGCAGCAGTTTTGGTCACAGGGCATAGATCTCTCTGTTGCTTAAGATCCAGGGTGCCACTGGGAACTGTTGTCTTCCTGAGAGTGGATAAAGCACAGAGCTAGGAATTAGGAGATGAGGTTCTAGTCCTGGCCCTGCCACTGATTTTCTATGTACTTGAACAAATTGTATGACCTGGGTTTGTCCATCTCATCTGTAAAACGGGGATAATACTCACCTACTTCACAAAGGTACAGAGGTTTAATTTATTAATGTTGGGAAACATCCTCACATGGCAGGTTCTACAGAAGTCCCAGCTCCAGTGTCCTATGCTTTATCCATTCTGCAAGGAATGTGATTTTTGGGAGAGATATAATCATCGCCAATAGTTTCCATACACCTTAAAGAGGCATTTGTGAAGTCCCTAAATATGCTCCCACACCAAGGTCTGTATTCTTAGAATGATGCTTAGCAGACCTTACCCTGCTATGACTAATCCCTGCTCCTATGTGGAACCAGAATGCTTCTACCTTTTTTTGCCTGGCAATTGTTGCACATGGTGAGAGATCTGCAACATTTATCAAACTATACATGTTGCATCTGTTCCTTTGCCTTTCTCCTTCTAGTAAAATGTGTTTTCCACCCTCTTTTCTATGTGAGGCGATACGGGACAGATTACCTGTTATATACTGTTTGGCACAGTGTATAAATAATGATTCTCTTAGAAAGGGTCAGAAGGACAAGAACAGGCGGTGTATAGACCAGAAACAGCTTGAGATGATGCACCATAGGTTTTGAGAACAAAATATTTTATTTCTGTCAATAAAACTATAGTTTACAGTAGTATTTACTAAATAAATTATATAATTTCTCTTTTACAAGCAATAAACTAAATCACACATTTCAAAGACAATGTATGTACACAACATAAGGCCTTATTATAAATAGCTTTTTTCTCATTTCACTAACAAACAGTGAAAATATCTTTAGAGGCTATTGTCCATAAAGTAAGTGCAGACATTTACATTAATCCTTGTTTGAAATCAATTTGGACTTCCAACAATATGGACCTAAGTAATTATGATTCCAGGGGAGAAAAAAGTGGAATTAATTTTATTTACCACTGTATTGATGATGGATCTTTAAATAGGTAAAGCAGATTACATATTTTGCTTGTACACAATCACTGAATACATGCAAATGAAATCATGAGAGTCAATAGGAAAATATCACTTTCAAGTCCAAAAAAGGTGATTGGCACTAGTATAGAAAGCATCTTAAATACAGTTTATGCAGTTCTTCACAGTTTAGCAAGCAACAGCACATGATAGCAAAGTGTGGAATGTTTCATGTCACATCTGTCGAGTCTAGCTATCATTTCCACGGTTCAAGGTTCCCATGACATTTCTCAGAGATAAGTTCCATCGATTATTACTCTTTGTCTATTAGGCTCAGCAAATTCTTCTCTTTAAATCAGGAGTGCAGAAAGTGCTCTTTATCAACCATGGTCACTTCTTATCCACTTTTACTTTGATTTTCTTTTATTCCCTATTACTGGAAATAGAAAATAATTTAAGAGGTCAGGAGGTTTTGTTTCTTTATTCTGCACTTTATAAAATAGTAATTGGATAAAATCTCTCTCTGTGACCAAAAGCACCCCTGTAGTCACACCCTACACATTATTGTAATAATCTTTGTGCAAAATATGCCTTGCAAGGTATCATTCATAAACTAGTAACACACTGATCATGAATATTCTTGTGTAATGTATATACAAAATGTATACGAAGAATTATGAATAGTAAATGAAATAACAACCGTGTTTACCAGTCTATCTGGGGAAGGAGTAAACTTGTTTCTCAGAGACAAAGGACAAGCTGACACCTCTAGCCAGGTGTCAAAGTTGGTTGGTAATCACCTGTCAAGAGGGCATTCTCTGGCAACAAAGGGGGACAAACAAATCTATATGCATCGGCACAGTTGCAGGGAACATGTGGTAAGGATTTACCTTGAGCCAAGTCTAGCTTGTTAAATTTTAGCTACTAGGAAGCATTTTATCTTGATTTTTCTTGTAACCATTTCTGACTTTGATACCTTTATATTTGTACTCACTTAAAACAACCTATTTCTGTAATTAAATACACTTGTTTTAATTTTAATCTAAACTAATCCGGTGTTGTGTTTATACTGAACTGTTTGGTAACACCACTTAAAGTAGCAAACTGTTGAAAATTGACCCTTTACAAGACAACAGACCTTTAATATCCAGACTGTCCAGGACAGGGGATGCAAAGTGCAACACACATTTTTTGGGAAAATTTGGGACAGAGTGTGTCGGCCCTGCAAGTAGTAACCAAGTCTGTTGGAAGCTAGAGTTTGACTGGTGTGTTGCTGAGAGGCTGTTGGGATCAGAGTGGCTGGACCAGGGCTGCAGCTATATAGAGACACTACACAATGTTAGGCTGTTTGTGAGTGGCCCTGGTTGGGAGCTACAACAACAAAGCATTGTGAGGCACTCAAGGTTGCCGATTGCAGCCTGGCATGAGAGAGACACCCTCCATCTCCACGCTTCAGTAACTTGCAGTATAGTTCTGCAGTGATCCTCTTTTTTTTTTTTTAAATTCACATGCATAGTATTATCTTCTCCCCTGTAAAATAGTATCCCTCTTACATTTATGTCTGTGAATATTGATATACTTAATACATAAAACCAATATTTGCTCTTGCAAGATGCTGGGCAACCTGGATATCACTGAAGTCAGTGAAAGTGAAGGGCATCAGCCAATCACACGAGGCATTTATAACCTTGTAGGATTGATCAGCTCCTTAGAATGCACCGGGGGCAAAATCCTGGTCTCACTGAAGTCAGCTACAAAACTTCCATTAACTTCAAAAGGACCAAGATTTGGCCCTTAGAAAATAACTAAATATACATTCCTCCAGGTGTAGGTTTTCTTATGGAGCTGTAAAGCCTCATGAATAATTAACGCATATGTAAATAATAAAGCTACAAGAGTCACTCATAATATGACCAATGAACATGACATTTAAAATTATATAACAATTACTCTATTCTATAATATTACTGGAGAAACTCATTTCTATAGCACAAATTTTATTTTTAATATTTCTGTAGGATCAGGTGTGTCTATATTGGGCACTTAAATCAAGGTCAATTGGATCCCCAACAAACTTCTAGAAAAACCAGGGAAGACTATAATTGACATCACTAGAATTTCTAAAGTGAAAAAAACCCAAACCAATCCAGACTCCACTTTAAGAACTTCTTTGTACATCCAAATAAAGCACAGAGGGCACAAAAGCCTCATTTTTATTAAACTCTTTTGTAGGTCACTGTTAACTTTAGTTCCAGATAAAGGTATTTAATTAACCTTCAAACAATTCAAGAAAAGAATCTAATCTTGGCAGTGGAGGAAAATGAAAGCTCCTCAGGCATTCTGAATAGCTTCTTATTTAGGAAAAGGCAACCAACAGATAGAAATCATACATTTATTTTAATTAGCATTTTTGGTATCTGGCACCAGGCATATGATCCACGTTACACTACTGCAAACTTTCAGAACTGTGATTCAGTTGTACACTGGAAAATGGTGCAAGCAGGATTTTGTAATCAGTTGCTTACTGAATAGACTGAACATATATATCCTCATCCTCAGTGTTTGGACATGACGTCCTGGCCATGGCAGGCTATGCTGCAATATGTGGGATGTGGGTTCAGTATGCAAAGTAATTTACTATGTAAAGTGAAACTGCTGAATAGGTGACTAGAATGAATTTGAGTGGATGGATGAAGCGGAACTGATGACTGAATAGAAGGAATATATTTTGATGACTGAGTGAAGTGAACCTGACAAATGGATTTTTTTTTAAATCATCAATTTTGCAAGAAGACAGAGCTACATAAATCACTTTGTTAGCATGTTTTCATGAGACCAGGATACATGAAGCACAGTTTTCCCATTGATAACTGAGCTAGTGTGTGGCTGAGGGGCAGGGTCTGAGTGGCTATTGTTACATCTTTGGAAAGGGTACAGTATGCATTCTCTCACCACACCAGTTGAACTCGGGCTCCGCCCTCACTTCTCCTCAGAGACCAATAGCACTGCTGGCACTTGCTTTAAGCGGTTCCTGTACTGTACTCTCTGCAACTGTGACTAGCTTCTCCTTGCTCGTTCTCAC
Organism: Mauremys mutica; assembly: GCF_020497125.1. Taxonomy (NCBI): domain Eukaryota; kingdom Metazoa; phylum Chordata; order Testudines; family Geoemydidae; genus Mauremys; species Mauremys mutica. Next base: position 90,974,025 of record NC_059077.1, on the reverse strand, counting down.
ATCCCTGACCTGAACAGGCTAGTCACAACTGAGCCCTAAACATTTAGGAAAGAAGCTGCACACAGTTTACAAAGTGGAAGGAGGAGGATTGACAGAACTGTAGTTGGACATGACTACAGACTGACAGAATTAGTGCTGTGTCACAAAAATGATGCTCATGGTAGTGAGAAGAAAGGCAATTGGGCTGTAGGGAATTGCTGTCTGGAATGCCCCACTCTGGGACCAACCATATGCACCTCATTTCAGGCAAAACTCCCATCTTCAATGTTCAGGAACTGTTTCTCTTTGAGCAATACCTACGGTGCAGTTGTTGGAGTGACACTGAGGGCAACCAGAGAAGCACCGTTTCCTGCCCATATTGATAATGAATGAATATGGTCATGGCGATCAGAGCTGAGATCTTTGATGGGAAACGCATAACAAGACAAAAGTGACTGACAGCTACAATGGGCGAAACACTGAATCAAATAATGAGTTTGTACTAGCCAGGGTTTGTTATGTAATGGATTTAGAACGTGCTCCATCATTTGAGCATATTTTTGTGCTATTAATTTTTTGCATGCATTCATTCCTCAGTAAATTGATTTCCTCATGCAGCACATTAAAAAGCCTCAGGGCGCTAATAATTTATGGTTTATTGAAATTTACACAGGCTTTCTAGCACTCGAATCACTTTGCTAATGTGTTAATTGTAACCTGAAGTACATTCACATTTAGTAAAGCACATTTTTCTTGTATCTGACTTTGATACGCAGAGAGATGGATGTGGTTATATTCTTTCTTAACTTAAAATATGTCCCGTGGTCCAAACTCTGCTCTCAGATGCCCCGGTATAACTTCAGTGAAAGTCAATGGCAGCCATGCACTCATATTCAAAGGACAAAATTAGGACCTGTGTATTTCAAAATGAACATTTTCCTTTTTAAAAAGTGGCAGTAATAAATGGATAAAATACTTTCAATCATATTAGACTACAAATGTGTACTCCATTTTAGATGCCATTGCAACAATAGATGGCAGTATTGTGGGGTTTTGGGGTCGTCCCCCCTCAAAGGAAGATAATTTTGAGGTCCTCCATTTTTGGGTTCAGAGCCTTCGACACCTTGGGCCTGATCTTCAGGAGGTACTAAGCATCCACAGCATCAGTTGATTTGTCAGGACTGGGTCCACTCCATACTACCCAACCTCCCCAATACACACCTTAGGATTCAAAGTCATTTGTTGAGATTTAAAGGAGGGCTCCAGATGCTTTTGTGTTCAGTTCAAAAAAGCTTCTGCACAACACTGACAATGTCACTTAATAAACAGGGGAGCTTTGGACAATATTGTCCATAGACATATACACTATCCCTGGAATGACTGGATGTGGAGAAAGCTACTAGAGGGGAGGCTGTTCTAGATTTGATTTTGACAAATAGGGAAGAACTGGTTGAGAATTTGAAAGTGGAAGGCAACTTGGTTGGAAGTGATCATGAAATGGTAGAGTTCACTATTCTAAGGAACGGTAGAAGGGAGAACAGCACATTAGAGACAATGGATTTCAAGAAGGCAGACTTTAGCAAACTCAGGGAGTTGGTAGGTAAAATCCCATGGGAAGCAAGCCTAAGGGGAAAAACAATTGAAGACAGTTGGCAGTTTTTCAAAGAGAGACTTTTTAAGGGCACAAGAGCAAATTATCCCACTGCGTAGGAAAGATAGGAAGTATGCCAAGAGACCACCCTGGCTTAATCATCTAAAATTCAAAAAAGAGTCCTATAAAAAGTAGAAACTTGGTCAAACTACAAAGGATGAAAATAAACAAATAACACAAGTATGTAGGGACAAAATTAGAAAAGCCAAGGCACGAAACAAGATCACACTAGGTAGGGACATAAAAGGAAACAAGAAAACATTCTAAAAATACATTGGAAGCAAGAGGAAGACCAAGGACAGAGCAGGCCTTGGTTACTCATTGAAGGCGGAAGACAATAACAGAAAATGTGGAAATGGCAGAGGTGCTTAATGACTTCTTTGTTTCGGTTTTCAAGTGAATCGGACATCTAAAATAGTGAATGCCAGGTAGGATCAGAGTCTAAAATAGAGAAAAAACAAGTCAAAAATTACTTCGACAAGTTAGATGTCTTCAAATCACCAAGGCCTGATGAAATGCATCCTAGAATACTCAAGGAGCTGACTGAGGAGATATCTGAGCCTTTAGCAATTATCTTTGAAAAGTCATGGAAGATGGGAGACATTCCAGAAGACTGGAAAAGGGAAAATATAGTGCCCGTCTATAAAAGGGAAATAAGGACAACCTGGGGAATTACAGACCCATCAGCTTAACTTCTGTACCCGGAAAGATAATTGAGCAAATAATTAAGCAATCAGTTTGCAAACACCTAGAAGATAATAACGTGATAAGCAACACTAAGCATGGATTTGCCAAGAACAAATTGTGTCAAACCAGCCCGATAGCTTTCTTTGACAGGATAACAAGTCTTGTGGATAGGGGGGAAGTGGCAGATGTGGTATATCTTGACTTTAATAAGGATTTTGATACTGTCTCGCATGACCTTCTCATAAACAAACTAGGGAAATACAACCTAGATGGACTACTACTAAGGTGGGTGCATAACTGGTTGGAAAATTGTTCCCAGAGAGTAGTTATCAGTGGTTCACAGTCATGCTGGAAGGGCATGGGGATCAGTTCTGGGTCCACAGGGATCACTTCTGGGTCCGGTTCTGTTCAATATCTTCATCAGTGATTAGATAGTGGCAGAGAGAATACACTTATAAAAAGTTTGCAGACAATACCAAGCTGGGAGGGGTTGCAAGTGCTTTGGAAGATAGGATTAAAATTCAAAATAATCTGGACAAACTGGAGAAATGGTCTGAAATAAATAGGATGAAATTCAATAAGGACAAATGCAAAATACTCCACTTAGGAAGGAACAATCAGTTATACACATACAAACTGGAAAATGATTGCCTAGGAAAGAGTACAGCGGAAAGGGATCTGGGGTCAACAGTGGACCACAAGCTAAATATGAGTCAAACAATGTAACGCTGTTGCAAAAAAAAAAAAGCAAACATCATTCTGGGATGTATTAGCAGGAGTATTGTAAGCAAGACATGAGAAGTAATTCTTCCGCTCTACTCTGCGCTGATTAGGCTCAACTAGACTATTGTGTCCAGTTCTGGGCGCCGCATTTCAGGAAGGCTGTGGCGCTCTTGCAAAAAAAGCAAACGTGATTCTGGGATGCATTAACAGGTCTGTTGTGAGCAAGACACGAGGAGTCATTCTTCCGCTCTACTCTGTGCTGGTTAGGCCTCAACTGGAGTAGTGTGTCCAGTTCTGGGCACCGCATTTCAAGAAAGATGTGGAGAAATTGGAGAGGGTCCAGAGAAGAGCAACAAGAATGATTAAAGGTCTTGAGAACATGACCTACGAAGGAAGGCTGAAAGAATTGGGTTTGTTTAGTTTGGAAAAGAGAACACTGAGAGGGAACATGATAGCAGTTTTCAGGTATCAAAAAGGTGTCATCAGGAGGAGGGAGAAAACTTGTTCACCTTAGCCTCTAATGATAGAACAAGAAGCAATGGGCTTAAACTGCAGCAAGGGAGATTTAGGTTGGACATTAGGAAAAAGTTCCTAACTGTCAGGGTAGTTAAACACTGGAATAAATTGCCTAGGGAGGTTGTGGAATCTCCATCTCTGGAGATATTCAAGAGCAGGTTAGATAAATGTCTATCAGGGATGGTCTAGACAGTATTTGGTCCTGCCATGAGGGCAGGGGACTGGACTCAATGACCTCTCGAGGTCCCTTCCAGTCCTAGAGTCTATGAATCTATGTAATTGGAGAAAGTCCAGAGAAGAGCAACAAAAATGATTAAAGGTCTAGAAAACATCACCTGAGGGAAGCTTGAAAAAAATTGGGTTTGTTTAGTCCGGAGAAGAGAGAACTGAGAGGGGACATGATAAGAGTTTTCAAGTACATAAAAGGTTGTTACAAGAAGGAGGGAGAAAAATTGTTCTTAACCTGTGAGGATAGGACAAGCAGCAATAGGCTTAAATTGCAGCAAGGGCAGTTAAGTTTGGACATTAGGAAAAACTTCTTAACTGTCAGGATGGTTAAACACTAAAATAAATTGCCTAGGGAGGTTGTGGAATCTCCATCATTGGAGATTTTTAAGAGCAGATTGTACAAACACTTGTCAGGAATGGTCTAGATAATACTTAGTCCTGCCTTGAGTGTAGGGTCTGGTCTAGATGACCTCTCAAGGTCTGTTCCAGTTCCATGATTCTATGTGCACATAGTATCTGACTCCATACATCATTTAAGGCATAATGCTACACAGTGTATATTCAAATTTTAATCAAGTTTTGAGTATACAATACAAGCATTGAAAATAAAGGATTAGTTAGAAAAACAAACAAGCCAGAGGTTTTATTACAAAGCTCATGTGCTAAAGGATTTACCCTTATTTTCAAAATATACAATAAAGCACAGTATTTATAAAATCAAGTAAATTCCACAACATTTATATGACACTGTTGTATTGCTCGAAGAAATTATTATACTACTCAGAATGGGTTCTGTGCGAAGATAAAAGATAATGGAGACTGTTATTTGGACTATGCAGAATGTTTGGCAAATAGAAACTCCCAGCATCACTGGCCCCATCAGATGAGGAAAGAAGGAACAAGGATATTTTAAGGAGGGATTAAACTATTTTGTTGTGCTTGTTCTCTATATTTTTAGTTATATAAGAATGTTTTGATTATCTCTTATTTTGTTGCTTTGTTCATGGTTAATCAAATATATGTTTATACTTAACATTTAGCAAGAAATTTACCTTCATTATATTATTTTATTTACTAATTAACTGCATCTTCCATAAGAAAAAAGCACACTGATATTTTAAATATGTATAAATTAGCTATTAAATTCACGGATTTCATACAAATGCCTCTATTCTTCTGGAGTCTAATTAAAAAAAAGCATTTATTTATTTAAAACTAATTAATTGAAAACATTCTTTAGCCATCTGACATCAACCCACCATTCTTACACTACTTGAATATTTGGCAACCACTGAGATTGCCTTGAACTTATTCTGCATGAAGCATGCTTAGTCATGTATTATTAATAAATTCTACGTTTGATTAATTTCGTATCTGGACTAAAAAGGTTCAACAGGAAAATAAAATAACCAGCAGTATTTTACAGTTAAGTCTTACAAAAGTATTTTAATGTGAAGTAGGACACCAATTAAAGTGATCATATGTCCCAATTTTTCATGTAATGTCCTAGAGTCTCAGGATCTTCTTTTATGACATCTGAAATGTATGTTTTCCCCCCACTTCAATCATCAACATATTTGGCTTTTTTATAGTCACAGCATATTTGTTCATAAAATATTGTTATACAACGTGGAATTTGTTCTATTTACCAGGAACATTTCAGTGGAACGAGGGTTCAGAGTAATGACTAGTGTTTGGAGTGAAAAGAAAAATTGAATGTCAAAGTTGTTCTTTTGCTCAGAGAAATAATGTTAAATGACACTTGTTCAATGTTTCATGATAATTAACTCAATGATAAGCTAGTGGAAAAAATCCTCTACTCCAAGTCAGAAGCTGGCAGTAACATCAACACTTTTTTTTTTTAAATGTCCTTTTCTGTGTCTCTTTCACAACTTGAAAATGTGTCATCACAATTTTCCTGGTTTTCAGTTTTGAAAACATGGTCACCTTAACATTTTGTCATTAATGTGCTTTCAAGGTTGTCTTCCTCCTCCCTCCCCATATGTTCAGAACAGCAGCTGCAAGAGAGCATTGTTGCTATTTCTACCCAGATTTAAGAGTTTAAGAAGCAACAGCCTCTAATGCTGAGTGAAACTAACCAGGACTTTGGTCGGCAATGGACTTCCAGGAAAAGTGACTGCAAGAGTATGGCACTACACTTGCTTAGCAATCCCCAATATTGGTAGTTTGTCACAGGCATTCGCAGTGCAACATGTAATATATATTAGACATAGCAGACCCAATTCTGATCTCACACTAGCATGGACATGAACCGAGTAACTCCACACCAGTTTAAAATTAGATGAGAATCAGGTCCAGTAGCTATGAACGAATTTCTGGTGGCTGATTCTCATATACAAAGGCCAGAAAACAAATGGCCAAAAGAAACAATATAAAATGGAAGTTCTCTGTCCTGATTTTGGCTTCCCCACAAAATCCATGAAATACTCTGGAGGCTTTTCACAATAGAAGCCATATAGGGGGTTTCCATGTGGGTGTGGTCTATACATTTGTCTGTGTAAACCCCTTTACCTTTCTATGGCATGTAAGCAGCACCCCAAACCTGCAGATTGGATTACTCCTATTCTGGACTGAAATCTCCTTTGCAGGGCTTGGCAACTGCTTGGAGATACAGATGGCAAAAACAGTCAAGACAACATTTGCAGGATTATGTGCACCTGTTTTTATGATGAAATAGTGCAGTTCCAGAAGCTGTCCATTAATACAACACCCAATAAACAAGAGCTCTTGTCTGGAACAAACTCTTTAATTTCTACCAACACCCCCCCCCCCAAGTTTACCCAACCATCTAAATTCTGTGTTATACATGATATTGTTCAGAGCTAGATACTCTGCCCTCCCTGTAGGTGGCAAGTCCATTTTATTTTACAGTTTTCCTCATTTATAGGATAAAGACATGACTGATCTTATTTTATTGAAGTCCTTAATATTCCTTAAGAAGCTTAGCACTTCAAAGCAAGAGGAGTAAGGCAATGGAGTTATTGAAATGAAGTTAGATATTATAATGTGTAATACTTTAACAGACAAGGTTTTAGAAACTTGCCTTGCAACAAAACCATTGATAAGGATTATTAACCAGCCTGCTAACAAGATAACCTTCAAATGACATTTAAACCGGTTTTCCATTAATGATTGACTTATGTCAATTTTTCTATGACGATGTTCAACAGATGCTTAAATCCATCTGAAAGTAGTCATCTTTGATTTGTCTAGTTTTCCTAGGAAATGCATGATTAGAATGACCAGCTTTGGTGCTTTGTTCATGAAAACCATTTAATCATGATCCTAAAGACAGAAAATGGAAGTGCACTCCAATCTATCAGCTGTGAATTAAGCTGAAAACATATCACTGTTACTTCAGTTCTGAGCCTTATTTTAATCACAGATTTACCATTGTTTCAAACTATATATGATGATCTAATGAGGTCTTCAGAAGTAAAAGGCTTGTGCACACAGACTGCGTCACTGACCCTTCCTTCCTCCAGCATACAACGTCACAAGACACCTGCTGGTCTGGGACATCCATTTGATTCTTTTGAAGTAGTTGGCAGATGCAGAATTAGGCTGTCTACACTATAGCCTATGTCAGCATAATTTATGTCGCTCCGGGGGATGAATACCCCCCCCCCCCGAGCAACACAGGTACACCAACTTGTGTGCCCAGCGCCATTGGCGGGAGAGAAACTTCTGCCACTTGCGGAGGTGGTTATTTTATGCTGGCATAGTGTGTCTTCACCATAGACATGACCTCAGACCCTTATCAGTTGGGTGACATAACCTTGTCTCCATAACTCTTTTATAGTAGAACAGAAGCTTGACGACCATCAGGGCATAGTTTCTTCCTATTTGTCCAGGCTTTTGCCTGAGGGGCAGAGTGCTGTGTACACAGTCTTCTCTAAGGAGTAGGATTTTATTTACATTGCTATTCACACTGATCAATACATTTAGTGTTTTAATCAGTTTTGTATATTCACCCAGAGGCAAAGTGATAAGAAGTGTTGTTACCTTCACCTTGAATGGTCGGTCACAACACATTAACTCTTTATGCAAAACAATCTATTCCACCGTGTATTTAGCTGTGACACTGAGTACCTTTCGCAACCTGAAGAAGAGTTCTGTGTAAGCTCGAAAGCTTGTCTTTCGACAACAGAAGTTGTTCCAATACAATATATTACCTCACCCACTCTGTCTCTCAAATCTAAAAATACATGCCTCTGAGAGAGTCATAATGAGAAAGTTTAGCACTTCAATTAAATCCACACTAAGTTATTCCCACCACTGGATTTCCCAGCACATTCTGTCTTTTGTGCATCTTTCTTTTAGACTGTAATCTTTATTTTGGGGTTTACTGTATTTACGTGTCCATTAGCATTTGTGCTAAGGAAATAATTAAAAATAAGCATATTATAGTTTTCTAAGCAAAATAAAATGTTTAATCTAGGCTGGATTTTTTGGGAGGGAATGAAGGGAAGAGGAGATCCCTGTAACTACTGTTTATACCTCTATTTCCCCTGATTTCCAACCTTAGCGAGTGCTCCATTGGTGGTGAATATTAATGTCAACAACAAACCAGCAACAAGGCTGATTTATACAAATAGTAGAGTAGAGTGTAATGGGTTGCTTGATGGACACAAAATTGTCAGTTAAACCAGTTCTATATATACGTGAGCACTGGCTGTTTGCAACTGGTACTGAAGTGCGGAGCAATGACTGTTACATGGGTTGGATTATTAAATTAATTTGGATTATTAAAGGTGTTCAACACATTCAGTTTTGCATCGCTTGAAAACTACTCAGGAGATAGAACATGTGTGTGATAGCACATGTAAAGTGCAAGGACAGCATGGGGATCTGAAACACAAACCACTGTAACAAGCCTACTGGATCCCGTGGGACAAGAAAGCCAGGAACCATGAGACATCAGGAAATACAGAATCCTAGGATAATCCTTTTCTAAGTGCTAAATGATTGTCACCTTTGGGGATTTTTCATTCTAATCACAGACATATTTTCCTTTTTTCTCCACTGTAATTCATGCCCAAGTTTCACATAAAAAACTCTTGCCTTCATCCTATTAATCTTTTGCCTGCTCCATTTTTGAGGAAATTTCTATTTTCCATTTTAAAAACACAAAACCCCTAGAAAAATAGTCCCAACACAATATCGTCACATGAAATTGAATGTATTTGGGTGGCAGGGGGAGAGACAGCAAGTATTGATTTTATTACAAAATGCTGTCATCATGCTGGGATTTCCAAACGGACCTGAAAGAGAGATCTGTCCAAATCCCCATTAAAATCCAATTGGATTTCGGTGTCTTTGGGCCTTGAAAATCCTAAACATAGTGATCAGAGTTATTTAAAAGCAGGACTGCACAGACACACATGTAGATAATCCAAACTGTAGGCTTATAAAGGAGTTTCTCACTTCAAATAATGAAATTTGCTATACAGCAACACACAGACTACTCACTGGGAACCACAGCAAAAGAGGAAAGCTGTAACTTCAACATACTTCTGCAGCCAGAGCTGTGTCATTAAGAGTGAAAAAGGAACCACTGTTTATTTTAAGTCCAGCTGTGCAAAACCACTTGTTTTCATCTTCACAAGTATTTGCATGCAGAAATGATAGTTTTCAGTCTCAGAAAACTAAGCTGCAACACTAGAAAAAGTTCAACGTGAGAAGTAAAAAGAGAAGTGCTTTTCCACAAGACTGTAAAAAAATTATTGTTGCTAGGGTATGTTGAGAAATGTTTTGGCATATTTCTTGAAGAATACAACAGTGACTAATCACTTAGTGAACATTTGAATTCTTTAAGATCCTGATTCAGCAGGGTACTTAAGCATGTGCTTAAGTTTAAATACTTGAAATATTTCAGTGGGACTACTGTGATCTTAAATAAATAAAACTAGAAGAACTCATAAATTAAGAAATGAAAGCAATACAGTCTGACAACTTACTAAATAGACATCCAAAACTGAAGCATTATCATTTTCCATTTCCAGTGTGCTCTGTTCTGAAGTCAAGTAGATGGCACTGTCTTCTAGGGTGAACGTTGAACTCGAAGGTAACCCTTTACTGGAAATACAGGGGGGATATAATGAACACAAAAGCAAGTTACATAGGGGAAAAAAAAGCCCTACAAACTTCAGCTCTTACGTTTTTGTACTATTTTACAACTCGTTTCCCACCCTCCCTACTTCTTCGGAGCTATACTTTTTAAGCCGACAAATGCAAATATGGCCGATTCCTTGTTAGCAAAAAGTGCTCACATACAACTAATGTGCCTTATCCACACATTTCTATAGGTTGGGTTGCATTAAATAAAGTGCTATCAGGAAGAAATGATGCTCTTTCTGAACACCGTAGACCAAATCCTGCTCAAAGTTACATCAGGATAAATCTGGAGTAACTTCACTGTTGTCACAAGAGATATTCCAGTTTTCACCTGATGTAACTGGGAGAAGAATTTCCTGCTGTGCCCTTAATTTTTAAATTAAACCCAATGACGAGCGTAATAGCACCCCCACATAACATAAAAGGCTAAACTGTCCAAACAATACTCATTATATCCCCTACTTCAATTTAGTACAAAAGAAAAGAAAAAACTGACATTTTAGCCTCCCACCAATGTGATCAGGTTATACTATGATCAATATATTGTCAAGTTTTTCCTGTTTCACTCATCCTGAATTACAAACAAACAGAGTCATTACTTTGACTATGTAGCCTATTATTTATTATGCTGAAGTACCATTGTTTTCTTCATTTGGCTTAAGTTAACTGTTATGTGTGAGGGAACACCCATAACAAGATTGCACCCGCACACAATTCAGAGTAACTTAAGTTCAGTAATCGAGGACTGACCATATTGTATTCTGATGTGCAAATATGGGATGCATTTTCAAAAGTATGTCCTCATGCACAAAAAAAACAAAAAAACCATGAAAACGTGCTAGTGTGTGCAATTAATGCAGTTGTGCATAAGTAAGGCTAATTCTTTATCTGCTGGGTGTAATTAGCTGATTTTAATGAATAATCGTAGGGAGGAAGTGTGAAACTGCAAGTAGATTTTTGCACTTTTTTTGCACGAAGAGCTTGGGTCTTCATTTTTTAAAATTGTCCCTTAAGGCTAGGATTTTCAAAAGGAGTCTAAGAGAGTGACATGCCCATCCCTCGCTGAAAGTCAATGGCACTGTGGTGCCAAAATGCCAGCCTAGATTTTTGTCCCAGACTTTCAAAGATGGTCATCCTTGCTTCATCCACAAGCATCCCAGGCAACCAGCTAAAGTGCTGCCACTCCGGGACCTAGGAAAGGAGGATTCATTTCTTCCTCCCCTGAAGAACTTCCCAGTTTACAGTTTGACTACTTGGGTTGTGCTCTGGGGACAGGTTTTGCTCCTGTGTGTATGCCTAAGAAAATGCACATCACATACTACAAGAGCATTAGTCATTGCACTAGTCAGTATTAACGTCTCCTTTTCAGAATCAGTAAAATTAACACTCAAAATATAAAACAAATACAAACAAAATACAAAACAGAACGGATAAAAATGCCCAATACACCTGATGCCATACTAGTATTAGATGCATTCTATTACATTAAGATAGTATTGTTACTTTTGTTATCTAGTGTATTGGGTGTCTTTTCAATAATAAGGCCTTACTCTCTTTCCTTCTGGGCTTATCCAATTCCCACTAATTTCAGGGGAAGTTGGATAAGACCCTCTATTTATATGCCATCTAGTAACATTTCAGTCACACTACTTTCATTTAACTAAAGACAACAAACAAGAAATGAAGGCAGTCTGCCAGGGTAGCACTGGGAGTGCTTCTTGAATGTTGACTATGTTTTATCATCTCACACAAATAAAGCACTGGCTTGAAAGATGTTGTCCCTGGCAAAAAAATGAGAATTAAAGAAAAACAAGAGTTGCTTTAGCTTTTAAAATTCAATAAACTCATGGGGCCTAATTCAAACCTCAGAATGTACAAAGGCGCGCACACACATGGCCATGAAAGGAGGGGAATCACACAGAAGGTGTGGAGTAGCTGCTATTTATGTAAGGATGGGGGCAGGTGTGACTGCAGAGACCAAAGGTCACCCTCCCCTTTGGCAGATAGTGCTCCAGGCAGCTGGGTGTAGAGCAGACTGGCAGGCTGCAGTTCACAGCAGGTTCTCAGTGCTGTTTTGTAATGTTTAAATAGAAATAATTTAAATGATTAAACACAAGCTCTTCATGCCCTAATAAGACTGCGCCACAACACACAGTAGCTTTTCTATCCTGCCCCAAAAAGCTGCAGAGCTCACATTCTGCAAGTCCTCTATGTCGGGAGCTGGAGAGTCAGGGTGTGAGTTAGGTCAGGACATTTTAGCTGTTTCCCCTGGTTAAATCAGCAAAAGGTGGTTCTGTGACTACTTGGAACAAAATCTACTTCTACTCAAGTTAGTTTATTGTTTCATTCAAAGCTCCAGAAAGAACCTGGTACTATACTTTCTTTTCTAGAACACACTGCTCTCCTTTCCTTACCAATACATTATTTTCTGCTACAGCCGATGTTGCTATAGCCTCCTGTGGCTAGAGAGTGTTAACACCAGTGCCATGATGCTAAGTGCTATGATTTTCATTCTGGCACTTAGTGAAATTTAACCAGTCGTTTTAGTTACTGTACAGATAGAATCCATTTTAGTAGTTAGCAGCAGTAATGATTTCATCTTTAAAAAAATGTAGAGGCGCTGTTTTCACCTTACAAGGTGCCCATCACCTACACATAGCAAGGAAGGACAATAGTTTCCATGTTATAGTCCCACCATGCAACAGGAGGTGGGTATAAGGCAGCAGTTGAGGGGAAAAGAAAAACAGAGGGTGGAAGGAGAAGACAAAGAGAAGCTACTCTTAATGGTCACAATCCAGTCACCCAGCCATGAACTTTCTATGAGTAGGTCCCTACCAAATTCACAGCCTTGAAACAAACACCACGGACCATGAAATTTGCTCTTTTGTGTGCTTTTACCTATGCTATACAGATTTCATGGGAGAGACCAGTATTTCTCAAACTGCGGGACCTGACCCAAAAGGGATTTGCAGGGGGTTCCAAGGTTATTTTAGGGGTTGCAGTATTGCCACCCTTACTTCTGCACTGCCTTCAGAGCTGGGTGGACGGAGAGCGGCAGCTGTTGGCCAGGCACCCAGCTCTGAAGGAGGTGCCCTACCAGAAGCAGCACAGAAGTAAGGGTGGCAACACCATACCATTCCACCCTTACTTCTGTGCTGCTGCTGGCAGCAGCTCTGCCTTCAGAGCTGGACAGCTGGCCTGCAGCCACCGCTCTTCAGCTGCCCAGCACCGCTGCCAGCAGCAGCAGCGCAGAAGTAAGGGTAGCAGTACCCCAACCCCCTCCCCCTTCAATAACCTTGCAACGCCCCCTGCAATTCCTTTTGGGGTCAGGACCCTTACAGTTACAACACTGTGAAATTTCAGATTTAAATTGCTGAAATCATGACATTTACAAATTTTTAAAATCCAATGACCATGAAATTGACCAAAATGGACCGTGAATTTGGTAGGGCCCTAACTATGAGGCAACAGTAGAGAGAGAGTAGGGGAGAGAAAGAAAGACATGTGTATAAGGGAAAAGATATATGGAAGAGGGCAGAGTAGAGGTCCCAATGATAAGATAAATCATCTGTTTGGGAGTTAAGACCCCAAGGGAAAGAAGGCACCACAGGAGAAAAAGGAAGAGGAATGAGGCAACAGGAATTCCATGAGCCAGCACATTTCTTCCTGTAATTGAACTCCCCAAATGTATCTATGTGGACAGCAAGCTGCCTCTTGCTTCTGTGACTATCATTTCAAATGGTCAAAGGTCATCCCTTTAGCAGCCATTCATAAAAAGGTGACAGCCTCCAGCACAGAGCTGTTTTTTAGATGGGCCTTCCCCCGGCGGTCATAAGATTTCAGTTGATCGGGTCCCATGCTACAGGGGAACCTCACTGTTGTGTGGAGGGACAGCAACAAGGAAATCATCACCCTTCCTTTTTCCTTTTCTTTCTTTCTATAGAAGGTGGGGTAGAAAGTAAAAGCTCGACTACAAATCCTTGAAAAAGGCATGCTCAGAGCTGTGAACCCGACAATGCACAACCCAAGATAAAGGCTGTCTCAAATACAGTGAAAAAGCTGCAGTGTGTCAATGAGCTGGCCATGTTACAAGAACTAGAGAAACTGGATTCTGTGTGTGATAAAATGGAGTGCAATGGACTTCAATGGTAGGGACAATAGTAACCAACACCAGAAAAGTTGTTGTCAGAAGTCTTTGCAGCACTGATAAAATGTCACCTTTGTCCCTGGATAGGGATGCTCAGGTGCACTCACATTTCACAGGCAGCTCTTCATTTTGCAGTGAATAGAAAAAGGTTATGATGATGCCAAAAAGAGTAACACAGGAACCTGCAGTATCCTTGTAGCAGAACAGAGCTTCTTTTTAATCTACCTTCAAGTTCAGTAACTGGAAAATTATAGAAAATGTAACATACTATAAGAAAATTTTAGCTTCTACAGATTAAAAAATCAGTACTTTGCAAACTTGGAACAGCAGGTAGAAGCTCCCCTTTATTTATATACCTGAGACGTTTGTGTCTTATTTTTAGGTGAAGCATCTGGTTTGGAAATATTGCTGGAAAGGGCATGTGAACAAGGACTGTCAGTACTGGGAAGCTAATCTGTAAAGTGAGTAAAGGAGAAAGTGGAAATTCTGAGTCACCAGCACATTAGTTTGCATTTGGAACCCATCCTGGTGCCAGAATGCAGGCTCCAGCCTTTGCCAAGAGCTAAGTTCTGCCACACATTAAGCTGCAGTTTAATGTTTATTGATAATACTGTAATGTCACTTCAGTAATACACTGTCTGCAGCAAACTAACACAGAACCTCCAAATGGAAATACAAAAGAACATACTGCCTGCGCCAATAAGGCTCCTCAGTTGGAAATCAATCTGACGACAGAAACCAGTCATTTAGGTTTACTAAAACTGTTTTCTTCATTGTGTTATGACAATTTCTAGAACAGTAGGAGAGACCATGCAATAGGCTGAAGCTATGTTTAAAGCTAGGCCTACTCTGGTTGTCTTTTCCCTTTAGAGGTATATGATGAGAATCAAACAGGCCTTCCCTTATTGTTTTCTGAGCAACTGGATCCAACTTTGAGAGATACTGTAATCTGCCATTGTGTTATAGCATGGAGAACAGCTAAACGCCCTCCCTCCTCCTCAGCACAATCTGGTAAGTGAACAGACTCCATTTTTATCTCCTTCTCAGCTAGAACAGATATTGCTTGAGAAAGTAAAACCTTTACCTACTTAGATGAATTGTGAAAACCCTGCCTTGGACATGAGATGCAACAAGTACGTTGATTTTTGTCGTGGTTAAGGATTACTCACATAAATCAGGGTTGTGGGACTGGGCACAAAATTACTGATAGAATACTCAAAACTAAGCTAAACCTATGGTAGGTAAGTAACAGCACAACTCTTACATGCTTACATACTGCTCCTAGCTTTCTAACAAGTGAAGGTAACAATGTCAGACTAGGTCAAAAAACTGATTGCACAAAAATCTGGCAAACCTATTTGAGGGGGAGGGTGGAAATCAACAGATTGGAAATCTGGTAGGAAACCCTCAAACCTTCCAAAATGTGAACACAGACATTTTTATTCTTCAACAAAATCTCCTGTTTTATTTACTTATTTTTATTGAATTGTACTTATAGCCCTAAGGATTAATCTGTTGGTCTGTATAAAATGTCTTTTTGATAAAAGTGTGTAGGCTGCATAGATTAATAGAATTATTTACAATAAGCTGTAATGCAAGATACCTAGAAGCTTCTAGGCCAGACATCCTGGCCAATTTCCTCTGTGACGCTGACAGCAACCTTTAAGACCCTTACTCAGGAAAGTAATAATAGGAGACAAACCTACGCAAATTGTCTAGGGACTTTTTGAATGTCTGCTAACCTTTCACCTAGATACGGTGAAAAGTGGGGTTTTTCTGCCCACAAATTTCACACATACACCCGCAGATGCGTACATATCTGTCATCCATACGCACACAAAAGGTCAGCCTATGAAAACAGGGGGGAAAGACAAATTTGGGCATAGGAGGAAGGATTTCTCCCTATAAAAAGGGTGACAATCCACCATTAGGGAGGCGATACATCTTTCTATTCTTATCGTCTCAACCTACTTCGAAGCCTCTTTCTCCTACGAAAGCTGTCAATACTAAGCTGTAGTATTAAGTCTTTTCACAGCTGTAAGTATGAAATAAGTCTTATTTCTGTTTTACTTTAAAACATCTAGTTTAAAAAAGGGTTTAACTCATAACTATAACTTCCTCTATCAAAGGTGTGAAATTCACTCTAGTGCTACTGCTGCAGAGTGCATTTAGAACTGTGATATTTGTAACTTTGTAATCTCATACTGCTTTTAACGTTTTACATTTACTTCTCATTTTATTGATTTTAAATAAAAGATTTTAAATAAAATTGACTAATTTTGTCTCAGTGTAAGTTTTCTGTCATATACCCCAATCTCCTTGTATAAATTCTGTGAAGCCTGATTCAAGACGAACTTTATCTTCTGATCACACATATTGGCGAGCCATACCCATATTATTAATATCAATTAATTATTAAATAAAACTAAATTAAGTGGATAAATTCCACTGTCCCTACTAACCCTCCCCAAATCAGGCTACATACTCATCATTTAAAAGGTCCCAAAATTGAAAATTCTGGAAAACGCTAGCCACAGAAAAGATATGGCATTGAAATTCAAGCTTCCCTATGCTGCTGTCAATAAGCTTTGACTCTGGTTTACCGCTAAGATTAATGGGATCATTTAGTCTCCACACCAATTCGATACATGCCTCCACAGAACTGCAGCAAGTGTGCCAATTAGCAGGATGGGCATAAATAGATTTTTTGGGGGGTGATATGGACATATCTTGTAGGAACTGAATTGAAACTATCAACTGCTTTCATATAGGCCAAATTAATGTCACAGTTTCTTCAGTATAAGGGTGACTGGGTGGCTTTGGTGCATTGTAGTGTTACTATCATCTAATATAGATGAACATTATACATGAGATGGACACCAAAATACTCATTACTTGAGTATCTCACAATATTTACCCCTATGCATCAGCACCTAGAATAGCTGCACACGGACAACTTTCCCATAAACATGAGGGTTCTCATGATAGAATATTGAGCTTCCCTGAGGCAGCCTACAGCACATCAACCCTGGATATAAAGTTTTCAAATGCAGGGCTTAAAGAAGGAGGGCAGAAAACAGCCTTGTTTCACAATGGCTAAGTAAAGTAGCAGCTACATGGGCAGTAAAACATATGTCCTAACAAATGAGCTTTTAAAAGCTGTGGAAAATGCATCCAAATACATGTACATATTTGCACAGAGTCAACTCACTCTTTACGGACCTATTTGGTGTGACTGAATAATTAGTCTAATACTGGAGTGGGCAACCTGAGCCTGAGAAGGAGCCAGAATTTACCAATGTACATTGCCAAAGAGCTACAGTAATATGTCAGCAGCCCCGCATCAGCTCTGCCCCGGCCCCAGCACCTCCCGCCCACTGGCAGCCCCACCAATCAGCGCCTTCCCCTCCTTCCCCACACCTCCCGATCAGCTGTTTTGTGGCATGCAGGAGGCTCGGAGGGGGAGAAGCGAGGGCATGGCAGGCTCGGGGGCTGCGGTGCCCCATTTGAATACCCGGTGGCAGTCTGGGGCTTTGGTGGTACTTCAGCGGCGGCGGGTTTGCTCCGGGTCTTCGGTGGCACCGAAGGACCCCCCACCGCTGAAATGCTGAAGACCCGGACTACCCTGACCAAAAAAACCTCCAGCTCGGTGGTAATGACTGGTCCAGCTGGAGAGAATGTAATCCTTTCTACGGAAGCCAATCAGAGTGAGTTCTTAAGTCACTTGCTCATTGAGTTTAGATGGAGGAACCAGTCTATCACATGACAGAAGCCCTCTTCTCCTTCACTAGTTTATACTCTGCTTTAAGAGGCCATTAGATATGGACTAGCCTTTTAAACCTCAAAATTATTGTCTGTCTCTTGCCCCTGGCTTTGTCTTACCCACTGGTCAGTGTGTTAAAAGACCTTCCAAAGCTACTGAACTATAATTTTTACATAAAAACTTTTGTTGGTAGTTTTTGCAGCCTTGGTGGTTTATTACTTGTTACTGAGGATCTCTAATTAAAATAGATGACTTATGACAAAGCATAAACTGTCAGTTTTTGCCACAGATGTTGGATCCTTATTTGATATCTTTAGCTGTTGTTGATTCATCTATTTGCCTCCTAGTATCTACATGGGCAGATAAATATTTGATATACTCTTTTGGGAACCAGAAAATTCTTCTTACTCAATTAGGGATTTTGGGGGGGGGGGGGGGGGCTATTCATTCACTGAGAAGTTTAACAGTACAAAGTATGCAGAAGTTATAACAAAACCTAAATATTTGCCTCTAGTTTCTAACATCACCATCAAAGATATTTTAATTTGTCAACACAAAGAATAGTTTCATAAGATGAAATATAGAATCATAGAAATGTAGGACTGGAACGAACTACAAGAGGTCATCTAGTCCACATCCCACCAACTCGAGGCAGGATCAAGGATACCTAGACTACTCTGACAGGTGTTTATATAACCTGTTCTTAAAAACCTCCAGTGACAGGGATTCCACAACCTCCCTTGGTAACCTAGTCCAGCACTTAACTATTGTTATATTTAGAAAGTTTTTCCTGATTTCTAACTTAACTCTCCTTTGATGCAGATTAAGCTGGTTACTTCTTGTCCTACTTTCTGTGGATATGGAGAACAATTGATCACCATCCTTTTTGTAACAGCCCTTCACGTATTTGAAGACTTGTCAGGTTCAACCTCAATCTTCTTTTCTCAAGAATAAACATGACCTCATAGGCCAGGTTTTCAAAACTTTTTATCATTTTTGTTGCTCTCCTCTGGGCTTTCTCCAATTTGTCCATATCCTTTTAAAAGTGTGGTGCCCGAATCAGCACACAATACTCCAGGGGAGGCCTCACCAGTGCCAAGTAAAGTGGAACAATTACCTCCCATGTTTTACATACGATACTCCTGTTAATACACCCCAGAATGATATTAGCCTTCTTTGCAAGTACATTGCATTGTTAATTCATATTCAATTTGCGATCCACTATAACCCCCAGATTGGCTATGCAGTACTACTGCATAGCCAGTTATTCTCCATTTTGTACATGTGCATTTGATTTTTCCTCCTTAAGTGTAGTACTTTGCTGCAATTTCTGGCTCCACAATGCCTGCCCAGGCTATGCTAAGAGGAACAGTTCAGACTGGCTTTTTCATGTAAATTTCCTTGGTTAGAGTACATTCAGAATTCTTCACATTCTCTAGGCCTCTCAAAATTGAAAATGATTAATCTTATTTTAAAAACATGAAATCCCTAATCAAGTTGAGATTAGAGGATATTAATAAGCAATTAGACATGGCAGTTATTTCCATTACAAATGTGTCTCCTTGGTTCCCCCTTGTTAAAAAGAGCCCTGGGTATGCAAGTTATTTAGACAGTTTGTCCAATAACAAGTTAAGGAGCTCTCAGTTTTCAATTTATGCAGCCAGATTACTTATGTCTACACTTAAACACACACACACACACACACAAAAACCCTGTAGCAGCAAATTTCAGAGCCCAGATCAACTGACTTGGGTTCATGGGGCTTATGTTCTGAGGCTTAAAATAGGAGGGTAGACCTTCCCACTTGGGGTGGAACCCAGGCTCTGAAAACTGGCGAGGGGGGTGGGTCTCAGAGCCTGGGCTTCAGCCCGAGCAGCAACACCTACACTGCTATTTTTAGCCCCATACCCCAACCCCTGCTAAAGCCCTGAATCAGTTCATCGGGGCTCTGAGACTTGCCAACCATGGTTCCATCTCCCCTTCCCCCAGTGGAGACATACCCTTAGAAGGCTGATGTATTGACATCAAGAAACATAACCACCTCTGTCCATGCCGCTCTGAGCAGGTAGAAGAAGACCTACCCAATTATTTATTTTGTTGTAATCTGTATTGTCACTTGAGGTCAAAATGGCTTTCCATGTTTGTGTCCTTTTTCTATGACCTCTCAGAAAACAGAGTATTTATTAGGAAATGACATATTTGATCAAAGTGACTACCCTATTGGCATGGTCAGCAAATAAAATAAGGAAAAGGCAAGTGGCATGGTGCATATATATGGCTTAATGGTCTTTCGACATTTGTATTTATATTAATATTCTAAAATTTTGGATTTAGTTTTAAGTTTTACAGTAATATTTTGTTTTTGGTGCACTGTCTCTGGCTAAGTCACTGATAATAAATTTGACCTGCTTGTAGTACTTTGCACTTGCCTATATTGAGTTTCATCTGGTTGATTTCAAACCAATTCTTCAATTTGTCAAGGTTGTGTTGAATTCTAATTCTGTCCTCCAAAGTGCTAGCAACCCCTTCCAGTTTGGTGTCACCCACACATTTTATGAACACTCTCCAATTCATTAATGAAAACACTGAACAGTATTGGATCCAGGACAACCCCCCGCGGAACCCCACTAGGTTGGTCTTCCAAGTTTGACAGCAAACTATTGATAACTATTTTTTTGAGTACAGGCAAGTCGCATCTTAGGCTAATTTAACATGCGCGAATTCAGCTTTGCGCGGTCGGCAAAAAACTGGAAAAAAAAGAAAAACAATATAAAAACTGCATCTGTAGTGCGGGCGATTCCATCTGCCATTCAACTCAATGAGTGTTTCACTATACGCGGTTTTCGCTTTACGTGCTAACCGCAGAACGGAATCCCCGCGTAAGATGAGACTTGCCTGTAGCTCAGTAGAGCAGTACCATAAACTCACAAGCCAACTAATGCAAGATTTATAGCAAAGACGCATACATTATTAAACATCCTCTAACGTCTCACTGAGAAAAAAGAGTAAGTTTAAATGGTACAGAACTCTCTAAGTGAAGAAAAAAATGGATTTCTTTTCTGAAAGCCCAAATCAATCCTTTGGTATCAGCAGTAAACAGTAATTTCAACTCTTGTATCTGAATTCATGAGTGAGTCAATATTCCTTCTGCCAAAGTACCTCATGAAACAACCTAGACTTCAAGAAAGAAAATTTCAAATTAAATTCTTCCTAGATTGTAAACTCTTCAGGGAAGTGACCATCTTTTGCTATGCATATGTGTAGTGCCTAATTCAAGGAGATATTTGGGCTACTGTAATAAATGTAATACAAATCGAACGGAGGGATTATTAGTTAAGATTACTTAGAAGGCATATTTTAAAAAAGTCTTATCTACTTAGTATTCAGAGACCAACATAACCTTTCAGATAACTGGTCTAGGACCATTACAATACTGAGACAGATTTCTGTCCATGTCCCCCCCCCCCCCGGCCCTAAAGTTTAGCCACTAATATTACATTAAAACTATGCTAAGGTTAATGATTATATCATTGGACAGAAGGAATTCTATGCTTTCCAATGGCATAAATATTATTGTAGTGCATGTGACTCAGAAAATATCGGACTTTAAAACTATGTCAAAAATTTACATTGGCCTTTTGGTCTAGCAGTACTTTTGTGATACTGATCCAACTCTGTATACATCAAACCCTGGCTTACAACAGTATAATTTTCAATCCTGCTATCACATTTTCCTCTTCTGTATAATAGTTTAGTACAAGGTTTCCTACTACTGAACCCTGTCACCAATCCCTAGTTTCAGTAAAATATTTATCCTCAAGAGGAACAGGTAATTGATATATTCTGGTGACATCATTTGTTTCATACTGTAGGCATAAAAAAACTTTATACATGGTGCATCAAAATTGAGAAATGTGTTAATTACTGCAGCTGGAACCCTTTTCTAAAAAACAAAGACAGACAGCGCAGTCTTTCAAATGTGCAAAGCTTTGCAGACAAGATGAAATACTGCCTCAACCAACTTTCCAACCATTCAAACAAATTACTGCCTACTCTTTCAAATCTTAAATTAGTAATTGAACTGAAACCAGCATGTGTATCAGTACTGCTCCAAAAAAACCTATATACAGTAAATGCACAAAAATCTCTTAATGCAACCCTTAAAATCATCAAAAGCCTCGACATGCAAAAGTTCAAGTTTCCATAGTGATGTCTACATAACTGCACACCATATAGGTTAAGGTACACATTCTATTATGCAGTAACAGATTAAGCCATGTATTTAACCAGAAAAATGCTACTACTAAATATATGCGTGAGCAACAGATTTTACATTGCATTAGAATTTTTTGCATTTAATTTTCCCAAGAGTTTCTTAAATTGAATGTTTCCTATGATTAATACTAGCAATTAAATGGTCCCAATTAAGTTGAGCAGGTCACAC
The DNA here is from genome assembly GCF_020497125.1 of Mauremys mutica. Classification (NCBI taxonomy): domain Eukaryota; kingdom Metazoa; phylum Chordata; order Testudines; family Geoemydidae; genus Mauremys; species Mauremys mutica. The sequence goes on along the minus strand of NC_059077.1, from coordinate 90,951,749 downwards.
AGAAGTGAATGGGGTTAAAGTGGAATGAGGTCCCATCTCTGCTGTTGGTCTCATTTTGCTCAATACAAGGCAATGTATTCCCCCTCCCTCTCCCCCCCGCTTTTTTTAAAGGTGTAGTTAGAAATTTCTTACAATGGAAAGCTATTTTAACTCTCTCCTAGCTTGGAGGAGGGGAGAGGGAGGGGACAAAACAGTTGAGTAGATTTTGCATCTGCCCTCAAATATATTCATTTTCAAAAGAAGTCCAGGCATAAGATGTTTCAGACCAAAATGTGAATGTTTCAGCAAGTTTTAACAGTATAAAAACAAGGAGGAGGATACAATATAAAGTGTTTTGCAACCTGAATTATAGTAATTATCATCAGTGATATCTATGTTCTATAGAAACACAATATTAGTGTTTCTCTCTGGTTACCTTACTTTCTTCAAGCTATAGTATAAAAACTAGAGAGAACATAACAGTCAAAGAAACCATACATAGATGAAATCTTATCTGATAGAAGTGGAGTAAGTTTTACTGTTTAACCTAACACCCATACAGAACTCACAAGGCCAGATTATGCAATTGAATGAATTCATTGCATGTGGCACAAGTCACAGAAGATGTTGCTTTTTATTTAGAAAGTGGCTTTTTGATGAAAGGTATGTGTTTCTTATGAGATGTATTGATTAGTTACTTTTAAATTAAAGCTCACAAACAAGTCCTGAAGATATTTCCTTTGTGTTCTCGTTTTAAAAGATCCTTTGCCTCTGGATCTTGCAATTTTTGTGTAATTTTATGAACTGCTTAGTACACAGGCATGACAGAAGGACAGACTGAAAGCAAAGACAGTAGGCAGAAGGGGAAGAGAGAACCACTGGGAAACAGAGGAAAAGAGTAAGAGAAAGGTAGGACAGAACAAAAGAGTTGGAACAAAGGAGCAGACAGAAACAATAGGGAGAAGAAAAGAAGCAAGCTAAGAGATAGCAAACAAGAGAGAAACGAAGAAAGATGGAGAAACCCATCCTACAGACACGCCAGCTTGCATCCTTCAGAAGGAAGGGCTAGCCTAGGAAAGTACAGCAAGAAATAGGAATTTTCTATGAACAGAAAAACTAGAGACAGAACATGCAACATTCCTTCCAGTATTAACATACTTCCATATTACACGAAGTTCTCAGCACATTCTGGTTACAGAAATCCAGTCCTTCTTTACCCCTTTACAATAATAAAATATCCTGCTATATTTTATTTCTGTGCCCCCAAGCTACCATTTAAAATATTTCAGTAGGTGGCACTGGACTTCCATAAAGATCATGACGTGACTGAGCTCTTTGCAGGTTTAAAAGCAGAGAACGAGTTCAGGTCCTTTTACACAATCATGGCAACGGATACTGCACTTGACCATTTTGGATATAATTATTATGTGTTTTTAAATTTTTGCTGTGTGAAGAAGTTTTAGCACTCTGCTTTAGCAAACAGACAAACAAATATTGCAGTCTCTTCTGTTACACAAACAATGCACAGGATTACATACTAGCATATACATTTTCTAAGGTAAGGTTGAACTCTTTCAAATAACAGGACTCAAACTGAGCACACATGTATGTTATTGACTGTAGTCATAAGAACGGCCATACTGGGTCAGACCAAAGGTCCATCAAGCCAAGTATCCTGTCCTCAGACAGTGACCAATGGCAGGTGCCCCAAAGGGAATGAACACTCAGGTTATCATCAAGTGATCCATGCCCTGTCACCCAATCCCAGCTTCTGGTAAACAGAGGCTAGGGACACTATTTCTGCCCATCCTGGCTAATATCTTCCATGAATCTTTCTAGCTCCCTTTTGTACACCGTTATAGTATTGGCCTTCACAACACCCTCTGGCAAGGAGTTCCAGAGGTTGACAGTGCATTGCGTGAAAAAATACTTTCTTGTGTTAGTTTTAAACTTGCTACCTATTAATTTAATTTGGTGGCCCCTTGTTCTTGTATTATAAGACGGCGTAAATAACACTTCCTTATTTACTTTCTCTATACCACTCATGATTTTATAGACCTCTACCATATCCCCCCTTAGTTGCCTCTTTTCCAAGCTGAAAAGTCCCAGTCTTATTAATCTCTCCTCATACAGAAGCCATTCTATACCCCTAATCATTTTTGTTGTCTTTTTCTGAACCTTTTCCAATTCCAATATATCTTTTTTGAGATGTTGCAACCACATCTGCACGCAGTATTCAAGGTTTGGGCATACCATGGATTTATATAGAGGCAATATGATATTTTCTGTCTTATCTCTCTCTTTCTTGATGATGCCCAACATTCTGTTTGCTTTTTTGACTGCCACTGCACATTGAGTGGATGATTTCAGAGAACTATCCACAATGACTCCAAGATCTCTTTCTTGAGTGGTAACAGCTAATTTAGACCCCATCAATGTATATGTATAGTTAGGATTATGGTTTTCCAATGTGCATTACTTTGCATTTATCAATATTAAATTTCATCTGCCATTTTGTTGCCCAGTCAAGCATTAAAACAACCACAGCATCAAAAGACGACGTATTTGAGAAGGAGAAGAAAGTCTTTGAAGACTTCATAATGGGAGAAATTTTATTTCCTTATAAAATTAATATTTGGCACTGCTTATCTGGCAAAACCACTTAACTGAGACCCCCTCTTTTGCCCCTACCCCTACCCCAAAACCATGACAACTGTCAATTCACAAATAGAAGAAAGCCAAAGGTCATTGACTAAAGTATTTATTACACATTATTTGCCCTGCATTAATCAATTTTTTCCCTCTTGTTTCTGTTTTGTTGGTGAGGCCCTGCTACCCTGGAAATCCCAATTTGGCCATTCCCACCTGCTTCCTGCTGCAGTTATGGCTTCTCTAATTCTCCTCCAGCTATTCAAAGTTTGAAGAATGGCATGCTGAAAAGGGGCAGCCCAGTCGTGCTCAGAAACAGGCATGCATAACGCTACTGATGTCTGGATTTTATGACTGTTTATAGGTCCCTACTTCACCTCAATGACAAGCCTCTTTGCTGGGCCCTAGTGCATCGACTACCATTCAGTTGTGTGTTTTCTAATCTACAACAGAGCCCAGGATTCTCAAAACCCCATACTTGCACAGTACAGCCACAGCCTTCAGCTTCAGCAAAGCACTCCTGCATATGCTTAACTTTAAACCCACAAGTAATCCCACTAAACCCAGCGGAATCACTGAAGTAGCGGATACCCTCCTTAACACAGACTAAGTTCCTCATTTCCATAGCACATACGGGAGAGGGAATGCAGAGTTTCTTTCCTCTAAGAAACTTTTCCCTCCCACTGTAAAATAGTTAAACGCATAGTTGATAAAAACCATTTATGTTTCAATAAATTAAAGCTAATACTTCAAATGAAAATCTTTGTCAAGCAACGCCATGCTGTTCAAAATTAATGATTTGTTTTTCAACAGGCAATTAATGGATTCCATTTTCCCCACTGATCCATGAGTATATTCCCCTAACATTAATGGAAGTCAAGTACACACACAAATATAGAACTACTAAGCATACATGCAGTATAAATTTTCTTTAGTAAATATAACGCAGGGAATCCAGTCTACATACAAGCAGTTTCCTCATTCTGTACTTTATGCCAAGTTGCTTCCTAAAATACAGATAAGGAACATGACAGATTGGAATGATATTAAATAATTTAGCAAAGTAATAGTCTGTTACATATTTAAGGGCTGAAAATGGGTCATGTTTGTAAACAAATCTTTCAGTTTTATGTCAAAGCCTGCTTTGGGCTTCCTTTTTATCAAAGAAAGCTCATGGAGTAATGGCTTTGCAATCAAAGTTTCTCAAATTTAAAACACAAATCTAATCACCAAAAATATCGAAGTACACCTAAAGTATCAATTTCATTTAATCTTTTTCCCACAAGGATTGAGGATTTCCCAATGTACCATAAAATGTAGGCAAAATGTAAAACACATGCTTTAGGAGAAAAGAGAAAAGGAGAGCTGCAATGGAGCGGAGGGATTGGCATATTTGCATTATCTGTCAGTAGGAAGTGCTTCGAATCATCCAAAAGGGCATAGTATAGAATTGCCACCTTTGAGGTGCAAAAAACCAGGACATCCAGTGTGATCCTGAGCCCATAAAACTAGACAGCTGTTAGTGTGTTCTGAGCATCCTTACAGTTTTCCAGGGGCAGCTACCCCAAGAAATGGATGATCCTGGGAAAACTTGGACACGTAGCAACCCCATGCATTAGCCGTTATCGAGCATGATCATTAGGTTTCTTTAAACCTAACAGAAACCATCATGGGCAAGAGGTTGTCTGTCTGTCCTACATACTCTGCTTGGGGGCTGAGCCAGAGCTTAGGGGGGAAATATAATAGTAATTAAAAGCCCTAGGGGACTTTGGCTGAAGAAAATCATGTAAGGCTGGGAGGTGTGCTGGGTATTAGGCCTGGGTCATCAGCACCTGTGGCATTGTGGCTACGGAGCAAGATCTTCCATTTTGAAGCACAAGCTGAGGAGAGGCAGTCATCTAGTAACAGCGGAGGAAGAACTGCTAGCTCGAAGGATCCACTGACTAGACTTCTATACTGCTGACAAGCCAGAAGTATTTGATTCTGGAGAGACTCTTGCAGTCCTATTCCAATTCTATAGGATCCTGGTGGTATGCACTACATTATAGGCCACACTAAAGACTGAGACAATAATTGCTGAAGATGAACAAGCGGGAAAAAAAACGAACAAGTTTATAGGAGTGCACTAAAATACAGCATAGGAGTTATTAAAAATGTAGGATTTTAGCATAGCAGCGAAAAGTTTGTGAATGTCTATATAGGAAGAACATGATGATAGATTCGTTATCTAATAGCCTTTATTTAAAAATTATTTCAGAGTATTTACAGTATTTTCTTTATTTTCATTAAATATAAATGGTTGTTTACTAAGCAAATTGTGTGGTACCACTGGATTGAAAACAAAGGCACTATTTGCTTCCATAAGAGAAGGTTGATCTTGTTAGGGTGAGTTAAGTAATCCTCAGCCATGCCACAGACTTCCTGGGCAAACCAGTAGGGCTGAAGTTTCTAAACCCAACTAAGCCATTGATTTCCCTGCATGGGTGAATTCCCATAATACGTACGCAAAAGGAGAATGAATTAAAGAAGCCTGTGCCCAAAGTCACAAGGAGGAAAGGAGCTGAAGGCCTTCAGGCCTCTCTCAAGTCAAAAGACACTCAAAGGTGGAGTAGTATATATGGTTGGGATCCTGGGACCAGCACATGGCTGGTGTTTCTCTCACAACACCACAAGCCTCAGTGCTTTTGCTTTCATAACAAACTTCCAAAACTATGCATTTCACTGCAAAAGGTTTGGACAAGCATAGTCCAGAAATGACTCAGTCCTACCAGTCTCCACATACATGCAGAAGCGGGCAGACAAGTATACTTCTAGAAGTGAAAAATGTTACCTTGGCCAGAAAAAAATACACACTTGGTAATGTATTTTACATCATGTGCAAAGATAATACCAAGGCAAACATAAGCATATAGTTACAATGCTTAGTTGTGCTTTTCTGCACAATCTGTAGCTGTGTGCATGTACTCAAAATTAGGGCTGTCAAGTGATTAAAAAAATTAATCGTGAATAATCACACTGTTAAATAATAATAAAATACAATTTAAATAGTTTTAGATGTTTTCTACATTTTCAAATAGATTGATTTCAATTACAACAGTGAGCACTGTGCACTTTGTATTTTTTTATTACATATATTTGCATTGTAAAAAATAAAAAACAGTATTTTTCAATTCACCTAATACAAGTACAGTAGTGCAATCTCTATCATAAAAGTTTAACTTACAAATGTAGGCTCTAAAGTTTTACATTGTTTTATTTTTGAATGCACTTATTTTTTGTACATAATTCTACAAGTTCACTCAGTCCTACTTGTTCAGCCAATCACTCAGACAAACAAGTTTGTTTAAATTTGCAGGAGATAATGCTGCCTGCTTCTTGTTTACAGTGTCACCTGAAAGTTTAAACAGGTGTTCTCATGGCACTGTTGTAGCTGGCGTTGCAAGATATTTACATGGCAGATGTACTAAAGATTCATATGTCCCTTCATGCTTCAACCACTGTTCCAGAAGACATGCGTCCATGCTGACGACGGGTGCTGCTCGATAACAATCCAAAGCAGTGTGGACTGATGCATGTTCATTTTCATCATCTGAGTCAGATGCTACCAGCAGAAGGTTGATTTCCTTTTTTGGTGGTTTGGGTTCTGTAGTTTCCACATCCAAGTGTTGCTCTTTTAAGATTTCTGAAAGCACACTCCGAACCTCGTCCCTCTCAAAATTTTGGAAGGAATGTCAGATTCTAAAACTTTGGGTCGAGTGCTGTAGCTATCTTTAGAAATCTCACATTGGTACCTTCTTTGTGTTTTGTCAAATCTGCAGTGAAAGTGTTCTTAAAATGAGTAACATGTGCTGGGTCATCATCAGAGACTGCTATAACATGAAATATATGGCAGAATGTGGGTAAAACAGAGTCGGAGATATAATTCTCCCCCAAGGAGTTCAGTCACAAATTTAATTAATGCATTTTTTTTAAATAAGCATCATCGGCATGGAAGCATGTCCTCTGGAATGATGGTCAAAGTATAAAGGGACATATGACTGTTTAGCATATCTGGCACGTAAATATCTTGCAATGCCAGCTACAAAAGAGTGCCATGCGAACGCCTGTTCTCACTTTCAGGTGACATTGTAAAGAAGTGGGCAAAATATCGCCTGCAAATTTAAACAAACTTGTTTGTCTGAGCGATGGGCTGAATAAGTAGTAGGACTGAGTGGACTTGTAGGCTCTAAAGTTTCACTTTTTTTTTTTTACATAACTGCACTCAAAAACAAAACAATCTACATTTGTAAGTTGCACTTTCACGATAAAGAGATTGCACTACAGTACTTGTATGAGGTGAATTGGCAAACAAAAGAAATATTTTTCATTTTTACAGTGCAAATATTTGTAATAAAAATAATATAAAGTGAGCATTGTCAACTTTGTATTCTGTGTTGTAATTAAAATCAATACATTTTAAAATGTAGAAAAACATCCAAAATATTTAATACATTTAAATTGGTATTCTATTGTTTAATAGTGTAAGTAAAACTGCGATTAATCACGATTAATTTTTTTGAGTTAATCGCGTGAGTTAACTGCAATTAATTGACAGCCTTAACTCAAATCCCTTAATTATTCATTACTGTATTTAACATCTCCCCAACCTTATTGCAGGCTGTTCCAAGTTGTGGGGAGGGCAGACTAACGGAGACTACACTTTTGTGGGGAATTTTCAGCTGCAAGAGATACTAAAAGTGCAGGTAGTGGCTTTGACTGTTAAAGATAAACTCAGAACACAAGCAATCTTCCATATGGCCTTTTGAGCATTTAAAAAATACATTGCAGGGAAATTACTTAAGTGTTGTGTCCAAAAATGGTCTTGGAATGAAAACATTTAAGTCTCATTCTCTTTGTAAGTTTTAGCAAAGTTTTGAAATAACGAACAAATCCAATTGGTTCTCTGAGTAGGTGAGCATGGTAATGTTTTGTCTGCACACATCAACCTAAAGCTAACTGCTAGTGAATGTCTCCTAGACGCAAACCTATTTATTCTTTATTCATGTTCAAGAAAAAGCTAGCAACTGAAAATTCCAAAATATTTCAACCAAAATAGTTCAACAAAAATTTTGCTTTGGTCAAATGGAATGTTTTGTTCAACCTGGGCTAGATTCACAAAACAGCGAAAGGAAGAGGAGGAGGCAGCTCCCTTATAGCGTTCAGCCCAGCGGTTATGGCACTCACCTGGAATGTGACACACCCCAGTTCCATTTCCCCCTCTGCCTGATGCGTAGAAGGGATTTGAACATGGGTCCCTCACCTCTCAGGAGAATGCTGTAACTACTGGCCATTGGGGTTGTCGGGGATGGGTGTCTCTCATTCTCTCCTGTTGAAGCTTTTAAAATCTGTATAAATAATTAGCCACTGGGGCAGGAGGGCTGGAACCTGGGTCTGCCACCTCCCATGTGACCAAAAGCACCCCTGTATTCACACCCTACATATTATTGTAATGGTCTTTGTGCAAAATATACCTTGTGAGGTATCATTTAAAAAACTAACACCACAATGGTCATCAATATCCTTCTGTAACATATGAACAAAACGCAAATTAAGAGTTCTGAATAAAGTGAAATTATGACTACACTGTGTTTACCAGACAAGTCTGGGGGTGGGAGTAAACCCACTTCTGAAAGACATTCTTTGGCAGCAAAGGGGAGCAGGAACCAATCAATCTGCATTTTAGCAGACAACAATGCGGAACCTCTTTCATTCACCATGAGTCTCCAGATCTCCTCCTTCACAGCTGGAATTAACTTTATCTAGAGATAATCTCCAGGAAAATGCATTTCAAAGGGTGACTGGACTATAAAAATGAGGGGCAAACACACTGCAGAGTCTCTCTCTATTACCCAAGACAAAGGAATCAGCCCTTTGACTTTGAGGGAAGAGTCTGACCTGAGAATTTGGTCAGTCCTGTTGCTGGAACCAAGTGTTAAGGATTTTACCTTTAATCAAATATAGCTTGTTAAGTTTTTGCTACTGGGAAGCGTTTCATCTTTATTGTTCTGATAACTATTTCTGATTTTAATATCTTATACTTGTACTCATTTAAATCCTCCCTCTTTATACTTAAATAAATTTGTTTTATTTTTAATCTAAACTAATCTGCTGTTGTGTTTAAACTGAACTGCTTGGTACCTCCAGTTAAAATAGCCAACTGTTGAATATTGACCCATTACAGGAGTAATGGACCGTTAATATCCAGACTGCCCAGGAAATGGCTGGACAGCGCAGAACACGTTTTTGGGAAAATCTGGGTCTGGGAGTTTGTTGGGGTCATCCTGCAGGTAGTAAACAAAGCTGCTGGAAGCCAGCGTGTGACTGGTGTGTTGCTGACAGGTTGCTGGGGTCAGAGTTGGTGGACCAGGGCTGCAGCTATACACACACACACACACACACACACACAGGGTGTGACCTGCATGCTGTTAGACTGTTTGTGAGTGGCCCTGGCTGGGAGCTACACAGAGGTGGAAGTAAGCAGGTACGGGCGGGTACGGAGGACCGGTAAGAAAAGGTGCAGTAACTACTGGCAAGAAAATGGAGCACTCTCTCCCTCTCTGACTCCGCCTCCTGGCTCCAGCAATATTGAGGGTCCGAGCCCAGCTCCACAAATGTTCGAGGCCGGGTCTCCCCCCCGGCCCCCCTTTGCTGCCCCCATGCACCTCCCTGGGTCCCGGAGCACAGTGTTTGTCTCTCCCTGTCCCCTGCAGCTCCATGCTGCCTGCCCGCGTTAACTGTTGCCACAGGGTCCTAGTGCCTCCCTCTACTACCGCCAGGGCAGTCTGCCCTTCCCCCTTGGAGCCTTTCATTTTCCAGTGGGACTCTCCACCGGTACAGCTGCCCCCCTTCCCGCAGTCACTGCTCTTGCCCCACGCTGGGCAAGGGGCAGCCCCAGTGAGGCTACGGTGAGGGGCAGCAGCAGGGAAGAAGGCGCACATGTGATAGGAGCCCCCCCCCCCCCGGCATGGCACCCACCACAGGGGAGGCGAGGGGGATTCCTGGACCTGAGAGGGGCCCTAGGAGCACATGCAGTGATGGGGGGGGGGGAAGAAGGGGGTCCCTACCCCAAAGCTCACTGCTGCCAGCAGGGAGAGGGCTGGGGGGAGTGTCTCTCTCTGGCTCCAGTCCCAGGGCAGCCTGCCTGCACCCCAAACTCATCTCCAGCCTTGCCCCACCCCAGAGCCAACACCCCCAGCCAGAGCCCTCATTCCCCTGCACCCTAACCCTCTGCCTCAACCCTGAATCCCCTCCCACACCCCAAACCCCTCATCCCCAGCCACATCCCAAATCCACCCCCAGCCTCACCCCACAGCCCTCACCCCTGCACCTCCCTCCCTTCATATCCCCTCTTATCCCCAAACTCCCTCCCAGTACCTGCACCTCCTCCCTCCACACTCCCTCCCAGAGCCTGCACCCCAGTCCCCTGCCCCAGCCCAGGACCTGCACCCCAGACCTCCTTCCTCACCCAAACTCCCTCCCAGAGTCTTGGGCAGGTGGGGGATGGAGTTGGGGGGGGGGCAGGGGCAGGTTCTGGGCACCATCAAAATTTCTACAAACCTACCACCCCTGCTGGCAAGAGCTGGTGCACCATACCGGGGTGGACCGGCTTCCTGAGGCAACAATTTAAAGGGCTGGAGCCCAGGGCCCTTTAAATTGCTGCCAGAGCCCCGCTGCCAGAGCCCTGGGGTAGCGGCTGCGGGGCTCGGGTGGCGATTTAAAGGGCTCAGGGCTCCTGCTGCCGCTACCGCCCCAGGCCTTTTAAATCACTGCTGGAGCCCCACTGCCACTACCCCAGCATTCCAGGTACAATTTAAAGGGCCCCCGGAGCCTGCCGGAGCCCTGGGGTAGCGGCAGCAGGGCTCTGGTGGCTATTGAAAGGGTTCGAGGCTCTGGCTGCCTCTACCACCCCAGGCCCTTTAAATAGCCACCGGAGCCCTGCCGCCGCTGCCCCAGGGCTCCGGAGACTATTTAAAGGTCCCTGGAAGGCAGTGGCAGCCGGAGCCCCGGGTCCTGCTGCTAGCGCCCTGGGGCTCCGTCGGCAATTTAAAGGGTCGGGGCTCTGCTGCGGTAGCAGCAGCTAGAGCCCCGGGCCCTTTAAATCGCCCCATTTAAATTGCTCCCGAACCCCAGGGCTCCCAGCCACCTCTGCAGCTGGGAGCTCAGGGGGTGATTTAAAGGGCTTGGGGCTTCCAGCTGCTGCTACCACCGCCCTAGCCCCAGGCCCTTTAAATCCTGATTTAAAGGGCCTGGGGATTTAAAGGCTCCGCATCTTCCGGTGGAGGCCCCGCCCCTCCTCAGGATTCTGGAGTACCGGCAAGTGCTTTAAGTTACTTTCACCCCTGGAGCTACAACAACAAAGCATTGAGAGGCACCCAAGATTTCAGGGCAGCTGCAACTTCTCACTGGTCTGGATTGCCTGGGTCTTCCACCTCCCATGCCAATGGCCTGACCACTAGTCGACAGAGCCATTCTAATTCTCTTACTGGCCCAATGAATAATTATTTATACAAGTGAAACAAGAGATTGAGAGAGGCCTGCCCAGGATATCCCATAACCCAGGGGCTAGGGCACTCTCCTGACAGTGGGTGACCCAAGTTCAAGTCCCTCCTCCACATCAGGCAGAGAGGAGAACTGAATGAGGGTCCTCCCACATCCTTATGGGTGCCCTAACCTCTGGGCTAAAGGTTGAAGGGGAGATGGAGGCAGCACATGCTCCCCACCCTCATTTTGTGAAAGGTGCTGAAGTCGTCTCTGCCCCTGCCCCAATATTGTTCCAAACCATGTGGCAAATTCACATCTAATTCACTAATAGTTTTGGGTCAACCAAAACTGAATTTTTTGGGCAAATAAACTATTTGCCAGACAATTTCTCCCCTCCTCTACATAGGACTATGCTGCCCCCCTTCCCGCAGTCACTGCTCTTGCCCCACGCTGGGCAAGGGGCAGCCCCAGTGAGGCTACGGTGAGGGGAAGTGGCAGGGAAGAAGGCGCACATGTGATAGGAGCCCCCCCGCCCCCCCGGCATGGCACCCACCACAGGGGAGGCGAGGGAGATTCCTGGACCTGAGAGGGGCCCTAGGAGCACGTGCAGTGATGGGGGGGGGGGGAGGACTATACAGTTATAAGACTGCACAAAAAACCTTGTACGAATGTACATATGGACAATTGATGCACTCAATTCTGAATGCTTTATGCAATATTTACTCCTGCAGAGCATTTATTTATGGTAGTAAATATAATTTATGTGGTAAGTTAATTTACAGGATTGATGAAGCAAAAATGTGGTAAAAAGTGATTAAAATACTTCCCTCCCCCATTACAGATTTACAAAAGAAACTTGCAAACATTTCATATATGTGAGGAAGGAAAGAAAGCAGAGCACCAAATACTAGCAAAATGAAGAGCTAATTCCTTTTCATTCTACGTAAGCATGTATGACATTCAGAGAATCACAAACAAGCCTATGCTGACCACAATAATGTAACAAGGAAATTATATGAAACACAGATATTACTTTCAAAACTTATTTGTAAAGAGTCATTGTATATTATAAGAAATATTCATAAAAAGGTGCCTTAGTTCTCTTCCTGTAACGTTTAAATACGGAATACCACATCCCATGAATAAAGGCCTTAAAATAATGATTAAATGTGACATAGCAAATGTGTCCTCAGCTGAAAATTGGAATTGCTCTCCCACTAGTTTTCTACACCCTTTCTACCTATTTTTAGGCACAAGCAATTTCTGAGCATGCAAATAATTTATGCACACAAATTTGTGTTTCCTGAGAATGTACTGCAAATGCAAATTGTTTGCTTAACTTTACATACTAAATTAGGTCTGCAAGACAAGTCTGTGTTGATATGACTCACTGAAAAAAAAATTATATATATAAATGCAACCTCCATGCAAATTAGTAGACACAAATCTGACCAAACAGCCTAGAACAGTTGAATTACCAAAGAATGTATGAGCTTCTTAATTTCCTACAGCAACCATTTCTACTAAACACAATAAAAACTTAAAAACCTAAAATTAAATGGTGTTAAATTAAAAAAAAATATTTTTTTCTGCTCTCAGCCACATAAAATATTAATATGTGGAATGTTAATTGAAAACATTTTCACTATTAACAACCTTAAAAATGTTCTCAACATTTTTGTTTGTATCATCTTACTATTAAGTTTGTGAATATGTTCATTTGGCATATGTGTACAAAAGCTTAAAGAGACTGTTGGTTTCGTTTAGGATTCAATATTAAAATAATCATTACAAAATCCAAAAATAGATATGTTTACAGTGAATATTTAGATATAAATAGAAATGAAAATAGTTTTTAGTTTGGAATGTTACATTCACTTGTAATATCACAACCCTAACATTGTAATAGTTGTGCTAGTGCATTGGACCCAGAAAGCAAAATAGATTAGCACCTCACTGAAGTAACAAAAGTGAAGCTATTTATTTTCACTGCCAAGCCGAGTGAAATACAAGTAGTCAAGAAAGAGCATGAATGGATAAATATGTATTAAATCTGAAAGAATTTTTAAAATCTAACAACCTAAAAGGTATTATTAGTAGAAAAAGGCAGGCACTCTTAAAATATATATTTTAACCTAATAAAACATCATACCGTTATAAACACTAACCTCTTTATATGCAGAGCATAGATATATTATGTTTACATTTGATAAGATTTATTATGGTCATTTGTCATATACCAATGTGAATCTTTTCATGATGACGACGACTTCAAATCTTCATCATGAAAATTTCATGATGGTATATGGCAAAGATGAGTTAAAAACAAAAACAAAAAAACCCCCAAATCTCCACCATAGCTAATTCGAAGCCCAGTTGAAACAGGAGGAGGGTTGGTGTCAGGCTGGTGGCTGACCATGAAAACTCACCATAAACTGACACTACGAGTCCTCAGATGAATCAAGAGAATGAGGGGGTATTCTAGAAATGACGCACAGTGCCCCGAGTGCTGAGGATAGAGAAGCCAATGCAAGGAGAAGTGGTGGGATGTCATAGGAAGACACATTAGCATGTGATGTGATAGAGACTGTGGCACTGAACAGAGCACCTTTTAGGGAGAGGACTCAGAGCAACCCCCCCTTTTGATGGGGTTAACACAAGGAAGAAGATGGAAACTTCAAATGAAAGGCCAAATTCTCTCCACTATATCATAAAAACACAAAGGCTGAAGACAGAAGTTTCCTGCTCCATTTCTCACTCCTGTACAAACTCCCCCAGAGGTGCTGCTCCATGTGTTTTCTACAAGCAGGGGAAGGAACTGAGGCGTTTTCCAGCTCAGGTCTTTGGGTCTATGTGTCTGTGTGCACAAACCCAGTAATCCAGCAAAATAGACGTGCTATTCCAACATGCAGATACCTGCATGTATCACAGTAATGAACTCAGCAGAGGACCACTGCAGTTAAAATATGGGCACACATTAATACTGCTTTGTCACATGTATGCCTGTTTGGAGGGCATTTTTACAAGGAGGCAGAATTTGGCCCAAACTGGTCCCATCAAAAATAGACTAATGATCCTAGCATGTTTCCATCATAAATCATGCAAATAGATTATTTTCCAAGCAAGAACGTGTAAAATCTCCCCCAGGGTTAAGATATTTTTCCTACATATGATATCTGTGACATATTTTCAGTAACTTAAATTAAACAAACCATTACCTGCTGGAATAAAGCAGAGTTCCATCATGTTGATATTGTTCATCTACATACAAAGAAGAAGAAGAAATAGTGGTTGCTAAGGAAGCTGCTTCAAATAGAGATGGAGTGCTTGGCACTAAATCTGGACGGTGCCGTGAGCCTAATACTGCATAGGAGAAAATACATATGTTTTACTGTATATTCATTTTTAAAACTCATTTCTAATACAACTACCAGGGAAGTTATTGTTACTCCTGGGGAAATTCTGCACCCAAATAATTTAAAATTATGTGCACGATATTTTATTTGTCAAAATAACAATCACAAAAGTTTCAATTATTTTGGTAATTTATTTCAAAATACCTGTCAGCAAGTATGTCTAACAGTACTGACAACAAAAAAGATTCAGGAAATGTTTTTTGATAAATAGTTTCCTTACTAGGCATATTAATACACAACTTTAAGTAATAATTCATTTAAACTCCAATACAGAAATATATTTCCTGCACCCCTCAGAAGCAGTGCAAAGGCTTGGGGGAGTCAGGGGTAATGGAGGAGCTGAGGGAGAGCGAAGTAATTGCTGAGAAGGAGCCTGGGAGTAAACCTGGAAGGTTGTTGGGTGTGGGAAGTATGGAGCAGATTTTTTTGGTGGGGTGCTGGGGGAGGGATTGTTAGTGAGTCGAGAGCCTCCCCCATGCAGACCCTGGCTGACCCCCAGCCTCTCCTATTCAGTCAGACACATCTGCCCCTGACCCCATGTGTCCCTGCACCCCCACTCCCATTCAGTCCTGGCTCAGTGCTCTCCCTCCACTAGCTCCTGTGCCCACACCCCAGTCTGTCCCCCCACTAGCCCTTCTGAACCCCAGTCTATGTACCCCTTTCTGTCCATCTCCCCCGCCCCCCCATATCCCATGCCTCCTCAACTGGCCCTGCAGGCAAGGCACTATGAGGAAAGCAGCCACTGCCCCTCCTTCGCCCCCTCCCCAGCTGGCTGCCCTCTCTTCTGGTGCCTCAACAGCCCTTGGTGGGCAAAAGGTGTATTTGCAGCATCTCCTCAGCAGAATCTATTTTCTGCAAGGGGTTGAGGGGTGAGGTCTGCAGGGGACATGAATTCTGCATGTGCACAGCAGCATAGAATTCCCCCAGGCATATTATGTTATATTCTATCAGTATCTAAACAAACACACATGCACACACTGTAACAATACTAATTTTCCAGAAGCAATCTAACTCATTTAACTGATGACAGTAATAGTTAATGAGGTTTAGTCAGTGATGCAGGCACACTTCCACACCCCTGTAAGCCTCTTTAAAGCCAAAGAACATGCCTACGCAGCTAGCCAAGACATTTAGCATAATCTAGGTTCTCTATTTTGAACAACTGTGGCACAGATACCCAGGTTAACCATTCCAAAATATTACCTTCTTCATCAAGGCTGGAAAAGCTTTGTCCTTCAGTAAGCATGTCATGCTTTTCATCCTTCCATTCTTGGCTAACAGCAGATACAATTTCTTGTGATGTTGCCTTTAGGGCTGCAATGGAACTGCATCGTCTCTTGGAAGGAGAGGACTTTAGAGCTGCATTAAGAAAAGAGTGCAACGAACAAAGCTGGTAAATTATAATGTTTTACTCATCTTTCACAGAGTGCATATAGTTTTACTAACTACAAACCGCTTTCTAAATGCAGATCAAGAATAAATCTAGATAAGAACATTTTAACATATACCAGTTTTATTCTACAGAGTCCACATTAGACATTGTCTCTCAAAGTCTCAATTGAGTTTTTATGGTCTTAGGGCAAAAAAGGCTACAAATGGGATCTACCTGTTAATTGTTTTGACATTTCCTACACTGCAAGTCATAACTTGAGTATCTGCCTGTAAAAGTCAGAGAAAAAGAACAGAATGCAGGATAACGAAAAGAAGGAAGAAGAGAAACAGCGATTGAGTAAGCAAAAAATAATCAAGGCTTTGGGCATTATCTGAGGATTAGGGACAACCTAAGATTGTTTATAGCCTGAGGACATTACTGCTATACTGTGAAAATATTTATCCTGCCTTATGATTGCCACTGTAGTTATGCACATCAATATATGTTTTGGATAAAACAAACGTTTCCAAAATATTACTGACTGACATGTTCACTAATGATGTTATGCAGCTGATCCATGAACATTCCTGATAGTTTATAATGCCGAGCAGGACTTGCCTTGAATACACTGGCATACTAGACAAACACAGGATCAGATCCTCTCCACTATTACTCTCCCAAATTTGGTCCTTTGTCAATGCAATTTCCTCTCCTAAAAGGAGGTCAACCATTTCTGTTTGTGTGTTTAGTTCCCAAATGCATTAGAGCTCCTAGACACTGCCTGCAGCAACTCGCACAGAAAGAGAGTTCTGGAACAAGATAGATACCAGAAGAACCAACTGCATATAGCTAAAAAGCTTGTGACCCTCTTGGAATGAGGAATCAGATGCACAGAAACTCAGCACCAAAGACCCAGAGCTACTCCAGAACCCCTAGAGAGGATGTCACAGGCAATGGCTATGCTAACGCTGAACTGGCCTATGCCTAACACAGTCCCTGATGGTCACTAGTTTTTGTCTGTTTAAAAGGCCAGGTAAACTCTTGTTCTGTGCATTGAACACTGGCGTGTGACATTGTAAAAGCATATTGACAGATTTGTGGTTAAGGCGCTGGAGTAAGACTGCTTTCCTACTATGCAAACAAGATTTTCTTCCTACCGTGATCTCCCTGCATTGCAAAATGAACTATGGGACTCAAACCTCCATGGACCCACAATGGTGAGCAACAGAATTCAGCCCGTTCCATCTCAAGACGGGCAACACATTTCCTTCCAAGGACCCTGACTGAAAAGGCCCCCTAATCTCCCATCCATTTCCCAAGCCATCCTCCCAAAATGAGCTACTGACATTGCTAGAGCTCCAAAGCACTATGTTCATACAAATTAATAATAATCACTGAAGTCTTCTAGGAGTCCTACAAGCTTACTTCTTCACACAGGATGCCACAAGACCAAGTGCCAGAAAGAAGCTTCCTACAGATGGTGAGGTTGCTGCCTTTACAGTGCTTACAGCCTCCGCTACCCTGAAAAGCTCAAAGTCGAAACTTTGCTCCTCATCCATAGGGAACTTTGCACTGCCATTAGGATCGCTGGGATGGCCAGCTGACAGCATCCCCAATGCACAATTATTTTAGAAAAGCTACCTGTCCTAATGGAAGCATACTAATAGCTTCTCAGGATTAGCTGGAAGCGAAAGGATAGCAGAGTAATATCATCAGAGACCGTTACCATAGAACACAGCAGAACCGCTGATGAACAAGGGATCCAGCAGAGGGACCAGAGGATTGAAAGTTTTTAGAGACATTCTCAGAGGAAGCTAGCAGCCTTACATAATTTGGCTAAATAGGACATTCTGAATTCTTTATTTTGCAAAAAAATGAAAATGTCCTTAAAACCTTTAATCCATATACAAGTAGATACACAGTCTTGTGTCAAG
This sequence comes from Mauremys mutica, assembly GCF_020497125.1. Taxonomy (NCBI): domain Eukaryota; kingdom Metazoa; phylum Chordata; order Testudines; family Geoemydidae; genus Mauremys; species Mauremys mutica. The sequence continues at coordinate 90,933,879 of NC_059077.1, read as the reverse complement.
AACAAACCATGAAAAGAACCATCAGATACACCACACGTTAGAACTTTAGATATGATTAGTTCTGAAAAGAAAGAAGATGGAAAATTATGATAACTAAGAAGAATGAGCCCAAAAAGGGACAGAAGGCAAATACTCAGAGTCTTTCAACTTAGTCACCAACAATATATGGTCTTCCTGGAAATAAGACAGGAACAGACTGAGAACAGACCAAGGTCTGAGAATAGCCCAACTAGTAACCAACAAAAATGAATATTCCAAGCATAGTCACACTGTAGTCATAGGGAAAGGAAACAATACTGTTCCATGACAATGCCTTATCAGAGTGGGCTAAAAGATTTACCATTAATTTGATCACTGTCACCCTTAACCATTACTACCCAGAGATTCTCTTTCCTATTACCTCTCTGAATTTCAGGTTACACTACCTCAGATATATTAGCTTACATTTCCCCCATGCTGAATAACATTTTATTATTCTCACTGTCTAGATCCCTTTGCCAGGAGAAGGGCTTTTAATTGTGCATTTTCCCAGCACCTTGCAAAACAGAGCCCTGATTTGGGCTGTTAGGTACTCCCATTAATGTATGAAAACGTCATTGAATTTCATGAGTTCAATCAGATCATCATCCACATTTGGATCTTTCCAAGCATAATTTTTGAATTCTGGTCTGCTGGAGAGTAATACTATTGTCCTTAGATCAAATGTAGATGAATAAAGGCCAGTACAAGGTCAAAAATATTGACTTCCAGTGCTTGAATTTTTAATAAAAATAAAACCTGAATTGAACTTTTGATGGAAAGAGCCAGTAAGAACATGGCTTGCTGGAATCAGATTTTACCAGATAATCTCTTTATCTCATAATGAGCTAGTGACTGACCAATTTTCATCTGTAATTGTATACAACCAAAATGGCTTTAATATTATGTAAGCCTAAATCTTCCTGCGGATACAATTACAAGTGAAAAGCGTATTTAACTCAAAGAATTTTAAAAGGTATCTGACATTTTCAGCTCTATCATACCTAAGGTTAATGTGAAAAACTTCAAGGGCCAAATCTTCAAAAGTGACCTTTAATTTTGCTCTGTTTTTTTTTCCAATACTCAAAAGATAATGAATTAAAATTGCATTCAAAAGTAGAGGCACGGTGTGGCCCCTTTGACAACATGGCCCATGCTGGCTCCTTGAACCTCTCAGACCACTCTATGAGTAAAGATTTAGACAAGAATACCGCTAGAAGAAAGGAAGACTGATGCTAATTCCATTTGCTGTCCGACCTGCCCCCTTATGAAGCATAGGCCCCAGGTAAATAATAGTATATGATCATGTAATTAAAGATTATAATATAAATGTATATGCACAAGAATGCAGAGATAAGACTGCACCCACAACCTTAACTTAAGCATTTTCTGACTTTTGAGGGCTTCAATTTGCTGCCTTAGCATTCTTTTAAACATATTATGCCATGAAAACAAACTACTACTCTGCATTTCTGCAGCTCATTCTAAGGATTACAAAGAACTTTATAAACAAGAATCAACAAAACAGCCCAAGACCCCTGTGTGCTGAGGAAGTACTTTTCCCCCAGTGTAATGAGGTGTTAAAAGGCTAAGTGACTTGCTTGTGGTCATACAGCAAGTCTGTGACTGAGTAAAGTATAGAACTTCTGATTCCTATTCCTATGCTTCAACCATATAACTACTTCTTCCCTTTTATGTATTACTAATGGTTACTTATGTTATAGTAGCAACCACCTGCCCTGATCAAAATTGGGCCCTATTGTGCTAGGCATTGTGTAAGCAGACGGTAGACATGATCCCATCCCCAACCAGCAAGACCAGTCTTCTTCATGTATACCTCGTCACACTTCTATAAAGATGCTTTTCAACTTTCTTATTAGCATGGGTTAGACTTGGACATTAGTAAATATCATTAGAGTTGCATGACAGCAAAGAGAAAAATCAACTATTTATTTATAAAATCTAACTGAGGGGCCTGGTTGCTTTCTTTTGCATATAGCACATTCTTGATGTGAATAATTTTAAAGAAAAATTCAAATACTATATTGTAGCTCTGCTCCAAAATTTAGATGCTGATCACATGTACACACGAGTATCAAAAAACATAACAAGAGAAATGTTTTCATGAAATTACATTTTGAAAATATTTCAAGTTTTTTTTTTTTAAAAACAAAAGCCCTTCAGTACTTAAAAACAAAAACATGAAAAGAACCAGCTTAATTTCACAGTCTAAGCTAAATGAAGCAAACAAGCAGTACATGTAGAGCTTAAGGATTTAATAGAATCTATATTAATGTAACCAATTTTGAATACATGGAGGTCAGACAGCAAAATTTTTCTGGAACAATCATGTTCCAAATTTTGATGAACCAGCAACCCAGACTGGGTACACATAATCCAAGGGCCAGACTGTCCCTCCCAAGCAGTGCTTAATTTGTAATGAAAGAGGTGAGGGGACTCGAGCAATTTTTTTTACTTTCATAAGTGACATAGCAAGCCTAGAGGTGCTGGGGCTATGAACGGCCAAGCCCAGAGGTGCCAGGTCTCAGCCCTGGTACAAATTAACCACTGCCTCCAGGGTTAAAAGCTGTGGGAGGGCACTTTTTGCTTGTAAATCTCCATAAGGAATTCCTCCAAGATTCTCCTGCATCATCCTGTTCACTCAACCCTTTCCCCCTTTGTGGAAAGCCCTTTGTAGGGCCCGGGTGGTGGTGTCCAAGAGGCGTCCTCCATGTGGGGATCCAATTAGGGAGAATCTAGGTCTAAGATCTTAGTAGCAACATATGCCTTAGGAACTTAATTATAACATATGCCTTTTTAGCTTGTGTAACAGGGAGATCTGTCCTTTTTAAGGAGTAGTGGGGATTGGAGCCATCCAATCTGTTTCATGACATTGCCTCTTTAAGGAATAGGTGTTTAAGGGAGCAGCAGACAAGCTTGGAGAATCAGAGCCAGATGGTAATCAGGGAGCTACCTCCTGAACAGGATAAAAACCCAGCCAGTAGCTGACTACAGGGGATAGAAGAGGTTCTGTGTAGCGGGGCTGGAACCCAAACACCAGTAGGCCCGGGAAATCTGCTTGAGTCGGTACCCAACCCCATGCAGGAGGGCTGAGGAATCCCTTAAACAGGGGTTCAGATTTAAGACTCCAGGGACCAGGGTTGGATGAGGCCTGTGGAAAAGACTGTCCAGAGAAGCCATGGTTTGCAGTGTGACTGACTGAGCTCCCTGCCTCACAGGTAACTGGAGGGGAAAACTTGGAACCTGAAACCCTGGAAGGAGGATGAAATTGGAAACCTCAAGAGGGAAGGGTTTGGACCTGATGGGCCAATGGAGACTGCACTTCATAAAGACTCAATAAACTGAACCCCAGGAAGGAGATGGTTACATTGAATACTCTGGGCTGTGAACAGCTACTGGGAGAACTAGGAGGGAACTGAGGGTGAGGAGCGTACAGGGTCAGGCAGTGCCACAAGGGGGCATGCTCTGGGATTGGACCCTGTCACAGCTTGACGGTTTCATTTTGAGCAATGGTAAGGAAGAAATTGAGTACAGCAGACTTGGAAACAAATCACTTTCTTCCTCTGGGACATTTGCAAATTCGTTTGTTTCTCTTGATAAGTGTGCCCAGACTATGATAAAAGACCTGCTGTACTCTGGCAGGGCTGTGGGACTATGGCAATATTAATTTGTTCTTCTCTTTATGCAGCACGATTTGGAATCAAGAAACAAAATATCTGATAGTTATTTCTCAAAACCTTTGCTGAAATCCAGTTTCCCACACCCAAATGGAAGGTAATTACTGGAATGTTATTTGTTCTACTCTAACTTTCTAGGTCTTCCTAGTTTCACTTCTTGTCTGGTTAGAGAGGAATGGGCTCTCACATCTTGTACTTTTGAATGTTATAGATACTCCTTCTCTTTTAAGTCAGAGAATCCAGTGCCATTTCAGAGGGTAGGGATGAGGGTGATAAATGTGGTTAATAAACCTTCCAGCAACATTTTAAATTTAATTCAGCAGAGTTTCACATTGCTGCCTGCAGTACTGGTGGCCCTCTCTGGTTACACAGATCTTTGTATCCTTAGTGAACTATTTTTGTAATCTTTTTGGTGGTGCTTTCTCATTTCTTCCCAACTATCTTCTAGTGACATGCCCATTAATCTTGAAATGAGTTAGATGATTAAAGAAAGGCAAAATGAAGGAAAAAAAAGTTGAAATGGGATTTTAATCAAAGAGGAGAGAATTTAATAATTTAGACACCTCCATCTTTCCAGATTCTCAAACCCCATTTTTGTTCTGCTAAAGCACAATAGAAAAGGAATCAGAGAAGGTCCATCCTTACCAAACTTGTCAGAGTTAGGGCCCAATCCTTCAATCCTCCTTTATGTGACCTAGACACATTCAAGTCAATGGGACTACTCACATGAGCCAGGGCTGCAGGATAGGGTGTTACCTATTAGCTCTAAATGCCCTTGACCATCATTTAAAAATAAATCACAAATGTCCTAATTTCAAAGATACTGGGAAAGCTCCTAGTGGCTTCAGTGATTGGAAGGTTTGGGCTCTTAGTGTTTGTAAAGTGCTGAGAGATCCCTAAATAAAAGGTGCTATTCTACAGGAGTGTAATACACTATAAAAGAACAGAGTATGAAGTTGTCCAGAGGGCTTACAATGACAAACCCTTACCTTGAACTTTTTTGAAAACCCTCGAACTCATGAACTTTAAAAACCTGTCTGCATAAAAACTTGGTCTGTGGACTGAAACAGTGTCCTAAAAAGACAGAAAAGGCCTTAAAGTTACACTCTTCATATACAATTCAAAATGAAATGCACAAGAGGAAAACCTGGAATGTTTTGGGTAAGTTATATCATGCCCCGTTTGGGAATTCATGCAAGGAGATCTAGGATTTTGCCTTCTCAGAGGTTACTGTATAATTACTACACTCCTCTGCCACCCACTTTATTTTACTGTAATCTTGATAAAACACCAGTCTAATTATTTTAAGCATTCAAGATAATTTAGAAATAATTTATAATTTATAATTTATTCGATTCATATTTTACAAAGTCTTGCTCATTTACAAATGTATCATTTCCCTTTTCGGGTAAAAATCTCAACAACTGAAGGCTCAATATTCAAACATGGGTGCCCTAAAACGACCAAATTCCTTATCTGAATGCTTTAATCAAGCATTGATGGGCACTTAAAATGGCAGTGCGTCTAAGCACCCATTTAAGCACTGAATACTGTGGGGCCAAATTCTGCCCTGCATTACATCCTTTGCAACTGGACTGATGTTGATTCAGGGCACAATTTGAATAGTTAATTAACTTTGAATTAGCGTTTGGGATGTATTACTCCATCCCCGTTTTAGTTGTATTGTGAGGATAGTTTTGTGTAACCCGGTACAGTGTAGTTATAAGGATGATCTGGTCACCTTTGCATGTGTCTCTGTTTTTCTTTTTATCTTTTATTTAAAAAAATTAAACAATCAGTAAAATAAGATGGACATATATGTCAGAAATCACATAACTAAAATCACTAAGGAAAACATACAGAAAAAAAATCACATCTAATTGCCTCTATACCACAGTGATGGGTGGATTATAAACGTAATAGCTCGCTGTCTTAAACAAGAATCAGAACTCTATTATGAAAAATGCTGATAATTTAAAAAGCAACTTACCCCATCATAAACAAGTGCTTTCCAGGAATGTTCTAGCTTCTTCATTAACCTAAGCAATTAAATCAAAAAAACTTTGTGGAATTCCCTCATCTTGCAATCTCAGAATACTCTATTAAGATAATGGCTTTAAATATAGCAAAATATTTTCATTCTAAACTGCCACTTACCTGTAAGACTGTAGGATATCAATAATACCCATAAATAGAAGCAGCTTCTCTCCTTTATGGCTTTTAGCTGGAATGCCTCCCATTCTAATGGCAACAAAATAATTTTATTAGATATTGTATTTTACAGACTTTTTTAATATCACTATTTAGAAGGTGAACTGCATTTACTACAAAAAAAAAAAAGCAACATTAAGGCTAGTTGTTGAATGCAAGCTGCCCAGGGGCTTCTTGCTGCCTCACCGGGAGCAGGGGTGAGGTGGAGGGGGGAAGCAGCCCAGGGCCTCTTGTCCCTGGGAAACAGGGTCCAGGTGCCCTTGCATCTCACCTCCTCTCCCAAGCCATTAAAATCATGAGACAGCCAACATTCCCAGCCGGGAGTGGGGTCCAGCTGCCCCAGCTCTGGGGGCAGCTGGGCTCTAGGTGCCTGGCTTTCTTGTCAATTTCCTGGCAGACAACAGCTAACAGCCAGTGTAAGAAATGCAGTGTCTACACAAAAACTGCATTGTCCTAACCATAGGTGCCAACTCCGTGCTTAATGTGTGCTTAGCACCCACTGGCAGCCAGCTCACACCTGCAGTGCCTGCCTCCCACCCACCAACAGCCCTGCTGATCAACTCCTCCCACCAGCTGCAATCTGCTGTACTGCGGCATGCAGGAGGCCCTGGGGGGGTGGAGGAGCAGGAATGGGGCGCGCTCAGGGGAGTGGGAGGAACTGGGCAGGAAGAGGAAGGTTGGGTGAAGATTTGGGGGAAGGGGTGGAGTGAGAGCTGGCCTGGGACCGAGCAGGGGTTCCCATGGAAAGGAAGAAGCCAGCGCCAATAGCCCTAACTACACAGACATAAGCCCTATGCCTCTCGTTGAGGTGATTTTATTATGTCAGTATAGCAGACAAGTTACATGAACTGGTTGAGCATTTCAGTGTGTACACCTCCACTGTTTTGTGGACAAAGCTGTGTAGTGTAGACAAGGCCTTAGAAGCCTACATTCTATTGACTTTCAATGGGGCTTAGGTTTCTAAGTCTCCTGGGCACTTAAAATTTTACCCAACATCCCTACTCGTGTAAATAATGGCAGAGGATTTTTGATGATCCAAAGTGGTCAGAACCTTAGCTTTAAGACTCATTGAAAGCAGGCCACTTCCAATAACAAAGTCCCCACCATCATGCTTGAGCATTGGTTCAGTATAACTCAGGTCATCTTGTATGCAAATTAGAGTGTAATATTGTACACACTGGGCACAATTCAGCTCTGTCTCAACTTATATTCTAGTGCTTCAAACATTTAAAGCTATATATAAATAATAATAATGCCCAGCCCTTATATAGCACTTTTTGTCAGCAGATCTCAATGTGCTTTACAAAAGGAGGTCAGTATTATTATCCCCACTTTCATATGGGGAAACTGAGGCACTGGAAGGTTAAAGTGACTTCTCCAAGGTCACCCAGCAGCCCAGTGGCAAAGCTGGGAACAGAACAGCATTATCCTCCCATTAATATGTTGTAAGTTTAAACCCAGCTTCATTAGCTTTAATGGTATTTATCTGCATAACTCCCTGGTTAACAGACAGTAAACCCTTTTCAATGTGAAATTAAGTCTCTATTATATCAAGGATTGATTATACAGAATAAGAATGCTAACTAACTCTCTTATTAGCACTGAACATGCATCAAAGATAGAATAATTTGAGGAGCCCTTGATTCTTGGAATAACAATAGTTGAAATGTATCATCCCTTTCTGTAAATTTATCTGTCACAACCTTAAAATTCTCTGTATGTCACAGCCTGTTGTCAGACATTAAGGGGATAGAAGTATTGTCTTTTGGATGTGATATAACCATGGTGATCAGCACCTCTGCTTTATTAAAAATTCCATGGCACTATTTGTAAGTGTAGGATTCTTAACATCAGTGTCCTGGCTGAATTCCAGCCTGGATAATTACAATCTGCCTATCTAAAATTCCTCTGCAGTTTCAGTTAGATAGGAAGAGGAGAGTAATATGTTCTAAACTGTAGTGTAGCATTTCTGTAAGCTGTTAAAATATCTGTCTTGCTCCACCTCAGCGGTGGCTGCATTTCAACACTTGGAGAAGCAATTCTTGTGTATTAAGTGAGTACATTTCTTTGGGATGACAGGCCCTACACAAATATCAATATAATCAATAATAGCTTTTGCTCACAGCGCATGACACTGTTTACAGTTAAACAGAGATTGTGTGGAGGTCTTGTAATGCAGAGATTGTGTGGAGGTCTTGTAATGACTTTCATTATATATAAGTGAGTTCACTATGTGCCGATAAATTGTTCTGAATTATAACTGCAATTGCCATCATGTATTTAAAGATGATGAATAAACTAATCAAAATTTTAATTTTCTGGTCTCCAGTGAACCTTGGTATGCAAGTTTTGAACACTTTTAAGAAAGTATTTAGCTTAATCCTTCAAATCCCTCCTATGTAATGCTTTCAAGGATGGGAAGCTACCCAGAGTTAGATTTAATACAACGTAGAACAGTTTGCAGAAATAAAATTTAGAAATTCCCAGTCAATTTTTAACAAGAGATTTTGGGGACTTACGTATTTGTAGCTTCTGTGATGACAGATTCCCCAGACTTTCCAGGACCCTGTATGGATTCCATGGCTGTAGAATAGAGAACTTTCTGTCCCCCATGACGTTTGGCATCAGATGCATTCTGGGAACTTTCCCCATCCTTCTCTTTTGTGATACTGTCCAATACATGGATCCCCAGCAGCAGACTATAATCCATGATTTTAAAGCTTTCCAGCACCTATTAATGAAGAAGGACTGCATGTACTGTAACACACACAAATGACTACACAATTTAATTTCTGCTGTGTAATTCAACCACTTGAGAAAATCCAAATAAAAGGGAAAAAAACCCATATAGGTATGTCAATATAATGGGTTTGACTAGGACAGTTTGCAAAAAGATTAACAAAAGTAATATTTTTGTACTAGCCTCCCACCTTCTGTCTGAGATTCCCAAATCAACTTACAAATGTTAATAAGCTAACCATCCTAGCACCCTCATTAAAAATGGGAAGCCTAAAGTACATAGAAATGTAAGGCCTAATGTAAGACTATTTTCAGTTGGAGAGTTTGCCTCACAAGCAACTCCATTTCATTTATAGTGAGAAAGCAGTTAATTAGTTGTCTTTTACTCTGAAGAACTATATACATTATTTTTATCCTATCTGATGTACTTATGGATGATCTGCTGTATATATACAAACCCAATGCTGAAAAAAATCCTTGGAGGGCGGATTTTCAAAAAGGAAAATGGGCAGTCAAGATGCCCCACTACCATGAAAAGTCAATTGGATTTGGCACCTAACTCCCATTTGTGCCTTTGACAGGCTCTCTGTAACAGGCCAAAACTGGCCAATATAAACTTTATACTTGATTTTTAACCAGTCTCCTCCTCTGGTCCTACCAATCACTTTGGCTCCCGGACCTTGACAGTTTCCACTTCCCCATTCTTGCAAGTATGTATAAGATTCTAATCTCAGTTGCACCAGTATGAATCCAGACGGACTCCATTAAAAGGAAAAACCTCTCTCTCTCTCTCTCTGAGTCAATTAACTGTGCATAGGATCTCCTTCAGTCCCCCTTTTCACATTTTAATACTATATCAGAATCACCAGCAGACAGGTATGAAAGCCCTGTTTGGCACAGGGATAGCAACCTATTTAACTTCCTGTAATCTCAAAAGGAAATATGGAGCAACATGTGTCCTTTTCTTCATGCAGCTCAAGAATGATTTAACACACCTTTTAATACAAAGATGTCTTACTGTTAATGTTGTAATTTTTGGCACTGAACTGCAAAATTTTATGTCATTTTACCAGGAACAAGAACAATTTGATTTTACAGAGACAACAAATGAAGCACAGTAACTCCAGGTGTGCCAATTCAGCCAGGCTTATCAGAGCCTGACTTAACTCAGTGTTTTGTGTAAAATACCATTCATTTATGAAACCCTGTGCACATATCTGCATTTTCAAAATGAGATCAGAAAAGATTTCAACATAGCTGGGAGGTATGTAACAGGGAAGGGGAGCTCCACCGCCTATGAATACATTTTATCTTACCAACCATTGACTGTAGACATGGATGTGGGGAAGCTGTTTTATTAATATGCACATTTCTAAAGCGCCCAACACTGTAATAACTAGAAGGCATACACACATACACACGATATTAGCATCCGTTCTATCCCCATTTTGAAACTCTCTTGCATCTCATGTTACTTTCCTGAATTAAATCACTTTTCTTGGCTGTCTTCAATGAGAAACATCAAGGCCTCCTTCTACCACTATTGTTAATGGGGGAAGGCTTGCACAAAAAGTCTTACATTGTACCCTAACTGCAGAAACGTCAGGTCTCACTCTGATCTCTGGGGGTAACACATGTAAAATGACTGAGCAAGTGGTGTGAATATAAAAGGTAACTGAGCAAAGTCAAACACATACATCTTGCAGAATTCTTCTATAAAGGAGGAACAAGTTGGCTTCAAAGTGCAAGAAAAGTGCGTCCACACACTCAAATGCACGAGATGAAGCTATCAGCACCCCAGCATATCCTCTGATCCTGCCAATATAGTCTTTTGGGCAACAATAAAGAATCTAGAATATCACATGACAAGATCAGAAAAATCTATTTCATTACACAGAATGTGGGACTGATGGGTCACTAAACACTTCTTTTATGGCACTGGGAATCTTGAACTGCAAAAACAGCATAGTTAAGGAATACAAGATCCTGTATTGTATGAATACATTAGAATACTAGAGTCAGAGGAACTCACACAAGTACAGTTTTCTTTGCCCCTGCCATAGTAAATAAAAGTTTATTTTAAAAACATTTATTGAAGATTTTCATAGGTTGCCTATTTTTATAAAAATAGATGGTACAAGACAACTTGTATGTGTTCCATTTAAAATGGAAAGAAAGCTGAAGCCTAGCATATTGCAAAAAAATAAATAAAAGGTAAATTAACATTTGCCCTTCTGAAAATACTACTCTGGTATTACAGCCAGTATCAGTGTCTACGTAAATTCTGATTTCATCAGCTAAACATGCTTGCGAAGATGGTGCCATTTTCATTTGTGCACTTCACTTTAAATAAAAAAATAAATCAGCTCACATTCTTTTGCTTTAATGAAATCTGTTCTTGCCCCATTCTCTACTCCCTTGGGATTAGATAGTTCATGGTTCCGCTGAATTAAAATCAAGGGTAACACCAAGTTAATATCTGATAGTCTCTTGAAAGACTATGGTGTATATCCAGCTTGCCATTGCAGAGGGATATATTGTGCAATACAGAAGAACTTTTCTAACTCTGACTGAAGCGATCCACCCCCATCTCCTTTTGCCCCTGCTCCTTGAGCTAAACATTGACTAAGTTTCATTGCTGTCTGCATTTTTGTTCCAGGATCACTAAAACTAACCATGTACTACTTCCTAGCTGCTCTAAATCTCTTGGAAACTGAAGTGAGCAAAGTGACATTTTTTCTTAGACAGACCCTCAGCCCATATTTCATTTTTACATGCAGCAACCTATCTGAACCCTACTGTAGCCGTTTGAATCCTATTCTTGCTCTCTAGACATTTAACTGCATACACCAGCTGAACAGATCCCAAATAAACTGAAATAATAATACTCAAATCTTTTCAGGGTACATTAAAATAGTGACTGCCATATAAATTATCTAGGCTCCAACATATCTGCATGCCTGTTGGTATATGAAACGTGTACATTATGACAACCTCTGTACCTATATATTTGCTAATCAAAGCAGGTAGCTAAGCCCTGATGCAAACTGATCTTAACCATGGTTCCATTTCCTTGTCAAAATGACAATGTTAATATGAAAAGACCATTAAACTAACCAGAATGGGCAGGAAATTAAAAACTTCAGGGCCAATAAGTCATTGTCACCAAATCCTGCAGTCCTTACCTCAGGCAGAACTCCATTAACTTCAATGTGATTTCTGCCTGAATATGAATTGAGTAAGGACTCCTAGATTTGGCCCACTGTTAAGACTTGAAGGGGAAGGAAAAAACCCAATAAATTAAACTCTGCTACATTTAGAAAACAACATTTTTCATGCATTAATGTTAATGCAAATTAATAACTTTGGTTACACTCATAAAACTTACATGATTTCTATACCTCCAATATCCCAAGAAGTGACAAAGGGCCCACTTCTACAACCTTTACTCATGTTGAATGAGGTCCTAATGTAAGGAGAGAGAAACCTCTCAAAGCAGAGATCATGATACTACATCTACAAAAACAGTAAAGCATAGACAAAAGCCTCATGCTTGATCACGAGGGATCTAGAGATGCAAATGATATCCCCTCTTCCCTAAGAGCACGTTCCCTCTAGGGTTATAAATAGAGAGAGAAAATCTGTCATTTTCAGTTTCAGTCTTCCTGGATTGAAGGGGTCAAATGCATAGCACCAACATAACAAAGCTTGCATTTTGCAAGAACTTCTGGATTTACTGACATTTAGACACACAAGGTTTGCCAAAGTGCTGTATTATATTGTGGCAAATTAGTACGAGTTTGGAGAGCGTTAGTGAACAGAAATTACAGCATTCATCTAGTCTGCTCATTAGTAAGCTGTCACATTCTCAGGGCACAATCCCAACTAATGAGTAGGTATGTCATCCCCTTCCCTCTAACCTGGGATGCTCTTTACAAGGCTTTGCTGCTGTAACCTCCAGTCTGGAGTGCTCACAAACAGCCTCCAACATGCAAGAGAGAGTGAGTGAGTGAGAGAGAGTGTGTGTGTTTCAGCCAGCCAGCCACCTGGGCCCTTACCAACCTTGGTTATATTGCAGGGTGTCCCCAATACATCCCCAGTCCTAGATTTCCCTCAGAAGTGTATGTCCTGTACTGCTCAGCCCTCTCCTGGACAATTACAAGCCTATATAAAGTCTGTCATTTCATTAATAAAAATGATAACCACACATCTTATTACCCCAAATGGCGTTTCCCAGAGATTATAATTTAAACACATTGGATCAGAGAAGACAATAAAACAAGTTTATTAACTATATAGAGATAGATTTTAAGTGAGTACAAATAATGAGGTATAAAAGTCAGAAACAGGTACCAAAAAAAGTTAAAATGCTACAGATGCCTAACAAACAATATCAGTTTCAAGCAAAGTTTTTCTCACCACATGCTCTCAGCAGTCTTACTGACCAAACTTCGTAGGCCAGGACCCCTACCCCAATTCAATGGCCGCTTCCTTTGTTCCTTCTGGTGCAGCAAATTGATGGAGAGAGAGAGGGTGTCTGATGCTTTTTATAGCCCTGTCCCTCCTTTGGGGAGCATTTCTAGCTGGGAGCAAGGCAACAGGCAGTCTGTATGGAAGGGAACTCCATGCTATTTCTTTGCCAAGATGCAGATATATTTGCCCTGTCCCTTTTCCCCCTTCAAAAATGGCCATTGAGAAGATAATGGTCTATCAACCTTGTTTACACTTGGCTGAGGCGTCAGCTTGCCCTTTGTCTCTGAAGAACTGGTTTGGCACACCCCAGACTTATCTAGAAAACATGCTTTTAGTCATAACTTCAGTATGTGTTTATAACTTCACATAGAATGCTGCTACGTGCATTTTGCCATGATATCACTAATCAGCAAATTATGAGTGTTCAGATGATACCTCACAAGGCATATTTTGTACAAAGATGATTACAATAGTGCGTAGGGTATGGACATAGGGTGCACAGACCTCTGTCACATAAGCTTCCCCTTGTGGGGGTTAATACATAAAGGGCTGGCTTCCAGCATAATAGTATCATCTGGTAATGATGCTAATGGTTATGGGTCTGGCTAGAGATGTTGTGAGAACTTCTAGGCCATGGGCCCCAATTGCCCCGTCTATTCTTAACTTGTACTGTACAAAGATTTAACAGGATTGTCAAAAATAGTGTCCAAGCTGGATTTATTATGTGCTAAGAGGCAATACATTGTCAAAAAGAATATGCCATAAGGAAATTATGAAAAATTCTTCTCCTCCCTCACACACACACTGCCATTTGAATGATTAGGTTCTCCCTCTGCTGAGCCTTTGAGTTTAGTCAGGGGCCCTGTGAATAACCCTAGCGAGAGCCAACCACTTAAGCTACCACTGTTGCACTAAGCCCATGATAAACCAACTAGCTCTGCCTCCGAACATCACTGTGTTCCTGATGCAGCATGTGCTATATAGAGACTAATGATGGGGTCTGCATGTATAATATGTGGTCACGGGCAATCACAGCACATTCAAAACTATTACAGTGTAGTAAGACATACTCATAATAGAGCTGCTAAACAAGTTGTTCACAAAAACTAATACCATGACCACATGGAATACAGAATCAACCTTTTCAGATTTTGCTAACAGATCATTTCTTTTCTAGATGTATTTTCTTGACCCTGAATTTAGCAGTACCACCAGAGTCCATCTGGTGGTACATCTAGAGACTTGAACTGCTGATTTCAATAGACTTTGGATAGTGACAATAATATAATTGCTAATACTACTGATGAAAAAAATACTTGACCATTACACTAGCAGAAATGGAGGGTTATTTTAGATTTCAGCTGATGTGAATGAGATCAGAATCTGGCTCACAAACAATAGCTGACTGCCATGGAAATACACGTTAGGCAAAGGAGAATGAGATACAAAAAACTATGGGCTTTACATAAGCCCACAAAATAAAGCAAAAATTGGCTCTACAGACCTCTATCCCTGGTACTCCCATAACACTGCAATGGGTATTCAGATGCCGTATGAGCTGTAGCATTTGGGCACAACAGATTGAATTAAGGCTGGAAGAAAATAATGCCTAGATCTTAAGTTCTTCTGAGAAAGGAGCTTTTTGTCCTTAACTCTGAATTTCCTTATTTTAGTAGGTTTAAGTCAGGCCATTAATGTAGCTCTTTTAAAATTTAATTTCCTCAGTCAAGTTCACAATGTTCTTTGCTAATGCAATAAAAGAAAAATACAGACTGACAAGCAATACAACTCTTACTGGAAAAAACAGTATGAAATATCTGCCCTGTTCTTAAAAATTCATGATCACAACTAGATTAACTATTGTTGCTTCTGTAATAGCTATTTTAAATTTCTGGTATTGGTGGGTTAACTACTCTAATACTATGAATTATGAAATTTATGATCAGAGACTACACAACTGTTTGAAATGTTTAAAGACTGCACTTTATTTATATATAATTTTGTAAGTATAGAGAATGTTGCCTAACAAACTTGTCTCTTCTTTGTTTTGTCTTCCTAATTCACTGGCTCCAGAGACAGAATGAGTTCTTAATACTAAATGTTGCAAGTGTACTCAGAAAAGGAAGAAAAATGAATTCAATTATATCTTAAATTCTTTGGGACAAATTTAGCCTTGGAATAGGTGGGCACAACTTCCATTGAGGTGGACAGGTCAGATACCTAGTTACTCAAAATCTAAATTTGGCCCTTTAGTTTTGTTTGCATTCCAATTAAAAATAGCAGACAGACACTTAGGCTGGTCAGATAGCATATATCAAGATGAATTTCCAACTAGAAACAAACAGGAGAATGACACAAATTTCCCACTCCCTCCCACTATTTTCTGTCCAGCTCTATTCAGCATTGAAATATTGATTTTCCTTCTTCAGGATGCTTTAAAACCAGTAACTCAATCCTCAACACTCCTGTGAGGCATCTAAGTATTATCCTAATTTTAAATTGGAAAAAATGAGGCAGAAAGGTTAAATAACTTGCCATGATATAAAAGAGAGTAAGAGCAGTCTTCAGAACTCAGACATTTTTAGCTCCCTTACTTGTAGTCACATCATCTCTCTTACTCAGCAAAATGGGGGTTGAGGCTATTTGACTCAGAATTTCCCCCAACAGTGCTACATAAAATGTCCCCCTTCTCTCTTTTTTCTGGAAAAGCTAGCACTTGTGAGAAAATAATTAAAAAAAACTGTAATGCATCTTCTAGTACATGTGTCCCTTTTTAGGTCATTAGCATTTTGATTGACAAGTTTTCCTCATTTGTAAAAGCTCCTGTTGAAACAGTACATCTAATTACTTAGCGTTAGATAATGGCTGTCTTGTTTCCACACTGCCCAACAGACTATTCATGCATAATGACATAATTCTCCCAAATGTGTAAAGATACATGCCATGGCTAAAACTAAACTACTGCATACCCAACAGATACACCACATCAGGGTAAACACCTGCAAATACAAGCCATCTAAAACTTTGATTTCAGCACTGCAGGTAAGTGCGCTTGCCTTGTTTTAACTTGAGGCCAAAATTTCATCAGAAAGTTCCACAATAAGACCTTTTTGTCTAAA
The DNA here is from genome assembly GCF_020497125.1 of Mauremys mutica. Taxonomy (NCBI): domain Eukaryota; kingdom Metazoa; phylum Chordata; order Testudines; family Geoemydidae; genus Mauremys; species Mauremys mutica. The sequence continues at coordinate 90,917,621 of NC_059077.1, read as the reverse complement.
CCAAAAGTCACCAGTTGGTCATCCTCAAAAACTCCTTCACATGCCCCTTTTCTACAATGCATGTAAAGCTGATCATCAGAATTTTTCAGGGGAAATTTAAAATGCTTAGTACAAACAACATTTGTTTCTATACAACGTGGGGTACACACAAATTCTGGATAAACTGGGTTCAGACAAAAAGGTTTTTTTGTAATCCTACAACAATTTAGTAAATCTTTCAGTTACACGATTACAAGTTTTTATACACAAGCATGTTGACAATTACTGGAATCTTTTGCTCACTTTTGACCCAAGTAGGATGGGAAAAAACCCCAAAACATAAAATTAGGACATTGTGTGGTTTTACAATCCCCTGTGGGGAATTTTGGTCTATAAACTCACACACTAAATAGATGCTGCTCATCTGGATAAGTTTTGTGCTCTGTGAGAGTTATAATTTGAACAACAGTCGGAGATATAAGGAGACAGCTTAGAGGGCTAAAGCAGTAGTTCTCAAACTGTGGGTCGCGACCCCGTTTTAATGGCGTCGCCAGGGCTGGCATTAAACTTGCATTAAAAAGCCCAAGGGCTTCAGCCCTGAGTGGCAGGGCTCACGTTACAGGCCCCCCCACCTGGGACTAAAGCCCTGGGGCTTCGGCTTCCCTGTCTGGGATGGTGGGGCTCAGGCAGGGCTGGGGCTTTAGCATTGGCTTCGGCCCCCTCTTATGGGGTCGTGTAGTAATTTTTGTTGTCAGGGGTGCGGGGGAGGAGGAGAGAAGGTGTTACTGTGCAATGAAGTTTGAGAACCCCAGTTTAGAGCATGGTGGATGGAAAGGGGCTGGCTGGGGAACAAGACTATGGCTGTGGTGGGTGTGGGAAGTGAGTATGGTTAAGGAATATTGTGGTCAGGTAAAAACTAGTCAGCAGAGGTTTAGGTGGGTGGCAAGTGGATGTCAGGTGTCAAGGAAAGGGCAATAGGAAAGATGGCTGGAAGGGTGCAGGTCCATCCTCTCAACAGACAACCAAAACCCATTGTCCATGCACACCCATTTCCTGCCAGCCTTCTTCCACTGGACAGGTGCTGTTTTTCTGATCTGGTCTTGCTTGATTCAGCAGTGAGTGGAAAAAGTGACCAGGTTCACCGTTTCACTCATCTTCAATCAGAAATTTCCAAAGCTGCTTACAGATGACTCTCTCACGCACACAAAGCGTGCTCTTGTATGCCACAGGATGTAAAGATTTCCAGGAAAATCAAGGTCTTGTCATTGACTCTATTCCCTTAGAATACAAGTTTCTCTGTTTATGTTACCCACCAAAGCATGTTAAACTGGATTAGAAACAACAATTTGGAAGGGCCAAGAGGTCTGCACTACTTCGTAATAAACATTTAGATCACCAAGATATTATTAGATTACATATCAGCTTTCTTTGATGAACTGCTTCACCTGCCTTGCACTCTGTGGGACTGAAAGGAGACAGAGAGTTTGGTGTTGTAGTTAAGACACTGGACTGGGACTCCCAAGATAGGATTTAATTCCCAGCTCTACCATATTCTGACCATGTGACCTTTAGCAAGTCATCTACTCTATCTGTGCCTCAGACATCCACTGTAAAATGGAGATGATAATCCTTCCTTTCTCCCATCCTTTGTCTGCGTTGTATATTTGGATTATAAACTCTTTGGGGCAGAGGGTATTCCAGGTGTACATCTTTTACAGTGTATCAGTATAGTGCAGGGGTCGGCAACCTTTCAGAAGTGGTGTGCCGAGTCTTCATTTATTCACTCTAATTTAAAGTTCCGCGTGCCAGTAATACATTTTAACATTTTTAGGCCTCTTTCTCTAAGTCTATAATATATAACTAAACTATTGTTGTATGTAAAGTAAAAAATGTTTTAAAAATGTTTAAGAAACTTCATTTAAAATTAAATTAAAATGCAGAGCCCCTCAGACTGGTGGCCAGGACCCAGGCAGTGTGAGTGCCACTGAAAATCAGCTCGCATGCCTCCTTTGGCACCCATGCCATAGATTGCCTACCCCTGGTATAGTGCCTAGTCAATGATATTCTGAACTCAGTTGGAGCATCTTGGCACTACTAACAATGAAATTTTGCCTAACTTTACTTGGCTTCTGTGTCATCTGAGAACTAGTTCAGGGAAAAACAAACCACTACCACTACCGATTTCTCAAAGGGTTCTACTGCTTTAAATTTAATTATTGCTAATATACATACATGGCCAGAATCATTCCTCAGATATGCACCTACACTCCCCCGACCCACCCAATTTAATCAATCATTTAAATTTGTCATTTCATTAAAATGAATCTGATTTTCAGTTCAAATCCATCTTCTCCATCTTTAGCACAGAATTCTCTAAAGACTGCACAATTCAACTCTCTCCAATGTCTTTGTTATATCATTTCAATGTCTTTCATATCTTAGTGTGTAACATACACAACAAAGCTTCCGCATTTTTGGACAGGTCACATTTAAAACAGTTTCTATTAATGTTTATGAAAATGTAATTATGTCTATTGGAAATTGAGAATCTGCACTATGCTTTAATAATTTATTACTTGAAGAAAAGAACAACATTGTAATTAATAGCATGATGATTAAGAATAAAACCAAGAAATTTAGGTCACACAGTTATCAAACTAACTCTGAGCCATTTTCTATTTAACAATAAGAAATAAAGCAATATTGATTTACTGACCATCATGAAGTAAAGCAGGTCTCAAAGGAAAACCACAAGAGAATACTGAAGTATAGGAAAATACTAATGGCCAATAAGAACAAATTGATTCAGTCTGGTAGAATGCTTTATACTGGTACTGTATACTTGTATTTTTTAAGCTTGACTATTACACATTGGAAATGCGTATTTTCATTATAGTCTTTATCTATATAATTAACACTGACATTTTTAAAATAAGTTTAGTACACAAAACTGAAAGCTATTCTATAATCTGAAGAAAACAGTTTTTACACTGAACCAGTATCTATTATTCTCCTTCTCAGAGTCCAGCAGTTTGTATAATATATTAAATGGCAAAAAGCTATATTAAAGGAATACTGAGACTGTAATTTTAAACAAGATCATACAAAGGCAGGAAACACAAAAGTTAAAGATATTTGTCAACTTGAAATCTAGTCACTGAAATAAAAAATTGTTAGAAGCAGTTTGTTGCCCCCAAATCCTCCTTGCTAGTTTTTGTGACTTTACAATCACATTTTTCCCCGCTTTCTAAGAAAACGTTCTTCTCTCCCGCTGTTGCTGTATAAAAACACCCACACAAACCAACAAGAGAAAAACAGAGTATGGATCTATTCCTGAAACCTGATGTGTTGGTGGCCCCCTTGGGTTCAGGGTCTAAAAGACCGCACAGAAGTCCTGTGAAACACACAAATAAAATTAACTGAAAATAAGATGGAGAAATCCGCCCCCCCAACACACACTTAATTGAAAGAAATTACAGTAAAATTAGTGTTACTTGTTAAAATTGTAGGTAAAAAAAATTTAAAATAGAACATTTGTCCTGATAAGTTCATGATATCTCTAGAGTACCAATAACAATGTTGTCCCTGGGTATTTTATGGTTTATCTTGTCACAAATTTCCATTTGAAAAAAAAATTTTTAAGTGAAAAATGGCCTTTTAATAAAAATTCTTAGTTTTCCCAAAACGCAATTCCCCTTCCCCCCAAAACTAGGGTGAAAAAAAATCACTCCCCTCCCACCGTTTTTCCCTTCTTTCTTTCCTATCCTCTTTCCCCTTTTCAGTGGCAAAGTGGGAAAGGGGGAGAAAAAAAGGGGGAAGGAAGAGGAAAAAAAACGTTAGGATTTTGATGAAAAATGGACACAAGAAAACTTTTCAAAATCTGTGAGAAACATATTTACCGTTTTTCTACTAGCTGTACTAAAAATATAAATATGTTTAACTAGAGAAACAACAACAGGAAATGCTACATATACACAATGCAGCCAATTTAACATAGCCATTGAAACAATAATAGGAAGTCTAGTTTAACATTACACTTCTACCTGAAATGTGTTTATCTACTGTCTCACACAACAGCTAAGACTAAAAGAGCTGAAAGATAGGATAATAAAAACCATAGGTATAGTTCTTGAAATTATATTTTTAACTTATTTTTTAAAAATGGACTAGATTTCAAGTGGGTGTTTAACTTTTGTATTTCCTAATTTGTTGTTGAGCCTTAAATGTGCATTAAAGTTGATGGAATAGTGTTTGCCATAAGATATATAGACTGTACATTAGGATACCACAAAGGAAGCACATTAGTCTCTGCTAAATTCCTAGCGGATGCCTAAGGCACATGCTTCAGAGTACTTAACTATTATATATATTTTTAAACGAACCTTTCCCCCAAATTACATAAGGGAGAATATCCTCCTTGGGGGTGGGCCCATGAGGCCATGTAGAGCCCCACTACAGCCAAATGGACTCCATGTGGGCAGAAGGGTCCAGCCACACCCAGATAGTTGGAGGATTTGGGCCTTAATCTTTAAAATCTTTGTCTGGTCTATTTAGCAGCAGGGCCGAGATCATCATCTGAAATCTGGCACACCTCGTTATTTTTTACTTGCCAAAGTTTTAACTCTGGGGTTTCTGTGCGGTTTCAGAATTTCTGTCAAGTATAATATTTGTTTTAGGACATTGGCTGATCTCTCCTGAAATACAACTTTCAACATTCCCCCCGTCCCCGCCCTGTTTGTTTGGGAATAAGCTCATGAATTGTGCCTGGAATGGAATCAGTGTCTACACAATTTGAGAGAGTGCCCTGCTGGGTACGTATATTGCTTCAGGGTTTACACTGCTGAGGACTCTCAGCACTCTTTTTTCTTCCTGAATGTTTACACTCTAATGAAAAAGAAGTGGTTCAGGAAACATTTATAAATGTGGGCAATTGACATTAGTTTAGTAATGACTTGAAAAAAAACCATTACCCAGTACAATAACTGGCAGAAGAACAAAAGAAAATGCCTAGTATCAGAGGGGTAGCCGTGTTAGTCTGGTTCTGTAGAAGCAGCAAAGAATCCTGTGGCACCTTATAGACTAACAGACATTTTACAGCATGAGCTTTCGTGGGTGAATACCCACTTCTTCGGATGCAAGTCCAAAGAAGTGGGTATTCACCCACGAAAGCTCATGCTGCAAAACATCTGTTAGTCTATAAGGTGCCACAGGATTCTTTGCTGCTTCAAAAGAAAATGCCTGCATACATCCATGTTCTGTTGTGGGGAGCTGTTTCAGTATTGCCAACTCTTGCAATTTTATTGGGAATCTCATGATATTTGGTATTTAGCTCATGGGATACTGTGATTACATGAGAATCTTAACTTTCATTTAAAAATAAAATCAAAAGTTTCTAGACTTCGTGATTGCAAACGAAGTTTGAAAATGTGACCCAAGTGAACTCCAAAAGTTTCAAAAGCCAGATAGCAAATACAGTAAAAGCTGTTTTATCCGACACTTCAACGGAAAGCTCTATAAACCAACATTTATGATCTTCACTGAAATGCCCGTTTATAGTCTGGTTGGCGTGGGGCAGGAATGGGGTTGGGGGAAGGGGGGGTGCCAGATCCACAGGCTGCTCACCTTGGCCGGCTCCCTGCAAGCGGCCACCTGTCTCGGCTGCTCCTAGGCAGGAGGTGCAGCAGGCAGCTGTCTGTGCTGCCCCGGCCTCAAGCACTAGCAATGCAGCTCCCCTTGGCTATGAACCCCAGCCAAGGGGAGCTGCCGGGGTGGTGCCTGCAGGTGGAGGCAGTGCGCAGAACCTCCTGCCACTCCTCCACCTAGGAGCAGCAGGGACAGGTGGCCGCTTGCAGGGAGCCGGCCAAGGTGAGCAGCCCATGAATCTGGCACCTCCTGCCCCAACCTGCTGCCCTGAGCCTTTTCCCGCACCCAAACTCTCTCCCAGAACCCACACTCCACACCCCAACACCCTCCCTCTTAGTTAACTGGCATTTTTCCTCACTTACTGGCACCCGCTATTCCCCCCCACATGCCAGATAAAAGAGCTTTTACTGTAAAAAGAATATAGAAATTATTATTCCATAAAACCCTCATGGTTATTAAACTGATCTCATGATTTCTGAACACTTGTGGTTGGCAATACTATCATTTCCTAAAAATCACGGCTATAAAGTGCAGAGTTTTTCCTTCCTCAAAATAAAGCTGTCTCAGTTCCCATTCAAGAACAAACATATGAATAGTTGAGTAAATGGTTACTAGACAGTAGTATGCATCCTACCAGGTAACAACAGGGTACTTCAGGGTCTTGTGATTAGTATTCTAGTCCCCCTCACCAACTCAGTTAGGTCTGTCATCAGGATCCCATTGAATCATAGAATATCAGGGTTGGAAGGGACCTCAGAAGATCATCTAGTCCAACCCCCTGCTCAAAGCAGGATCAATCCCCAGGCAGATTTTTGCCCCAGATCTCTAAATGGCCCCCTCAAGGATTGAACTCACAACCCTGGGTTTAGTAGGCCAATGCTCAAACCACTGAGCTCTCTCCCCCTGCCCCTTTGAAGTTAATGGGAATTTTGATGAAATCCTGGATTAGACTTTTCTTTTCCCTGCAAATTTCAGATTCTAATCTGAATTCAACCCAGATTCAAATTTAAAGTAACGATCACCTGAAATAGCTGAGTTTCACTTCATTCCATGCAAACACAAAGTGATCCATTAATTGTAGAAAAACCGATGCAGATAGCTACTCTTCCTCCCCGTTCTCTCCCACCCCTCTCCCAGTGACATACATCAGGCAAGAATTTGGCTCTAGATACAACTTAATATTAATACATCTTGACAAAAGCTTAAAGTCTGATGTTGCATCATTTGCTACTGTAAATCTTGCATTGTATATTCCCTCACCTTTGTATAGAATATGCTGTACACATTATTTAATGGAAAACAGGTATTGTAATAAGCAATCACAATAAACGAAAGCAGTGTTTTCTGAAGCAAGGGGTGTGTCTACCTGAGGGGGAGCATCGCAAAAACAAACAATAAAAAACAGAAAATCCTAGCTGGGGTGAGATGGTGAAAGTGGGAGCAGACACACCTCTCGGTAGTTTTCTAGAGTCTCAGATTTGGTTTTTAAAAATGTAACTCCCTACCTCCTATGATTGCAAAAGCAAACCTTGAAAATGTAAGTCACGTGCAACTGACACATGAATGTCTGCCTGAGTTTGCAGAGAGCCTGAAACAATCATTCTGACATGTGAGTAGCCACAACTCCTCAATGAGTTCTAACCCAGATGTCAATGATAATACATGAAAATGCAAACAATGTTAACTATTTCACTGTTAATCAAACCATGCAGAAAGGGAGATGAAGTATCATTCTGAAAGTTTATGTAATCTATTCTAAACGATTGTTCTACCACCACATGGGTAGGACTGAAGTGGTAGCAATTGGTTTTAGGGTGACCAGATGTCCTGATTTTATAGGGACAGTCCCAATATTTGGGGCTTTTTGTTTGTTTTTTAAATATGGGCTCCTATTACCTCCCACTCCCTGTCCCGATTTTTCACATTTGCTATCTGGTCACCCTAGTTGGTTTAATTTTTCTGAAGGGCAGGTTCATCTTTAAAAAGTTTGAGAACCGCTGAACTAGTGTAAGAGAGCATCACAATCTGCATTTTGGTCCTCCTTTTTGTCAACCTTCATGGGTATGAATAAATGTTATTTTTGGTTTGGGGTAGAGGGGTAAAAATCAACAGACGTGGACTGATAAGATGTACATACAAAATATAAAATCTATAATCTTAAGGGCTTATCTTCACCACTATGCTAAATCAGCACCACTGTATTGCTGTAGTGGCCTCGGGTGAAGGCGCATTATGTCGATGGGAGAGTGCTCTCCTGCCGACAAAGCGGTGTCTACACTGCGCTAAGTTGATGCAAGTTACGCCGCTCAGGGCCTGTGTTCCCTCTAATTTTTCCCACCCATGTGTGGAATGAATTTTGTTATGGGCACCAACATGGAGGTGATGTGTGACATCACCTCGACATCACCTGACACATCACCTCCATACTGGTGCACATAAAATTCATGTGGTGGGGGAGGGGCCAAGAGATTCGGAGCATGGGAGGGAGCTCAGGGCTGGGGCAGAGAGTTAGGATATGGGGAGATGAGGGCTCCAGCTGCAGGTGTGGGATCTGGGGCTCAGGGCTGGGGATGAGGGTTGGGGTGTGCAGGCTCTGGGGTGGGGCTGAGGGGCTGGGGTGTGCAGGCTGCCCTGTGGGGATGGGGGGTGGGAAGAGAGAATGAACTCCACCCAGCTCTCTCCCCGCTCCCCCCTACAGCAGCACCTGGGCTGAGGGAGAGGGAAGTTCCTCTCCTCGCCATGGCAGCTCCGGGGTTAGGTTGGGGCTCTGGGAGGGACATCTCCCCCTGCCATGGCAGATCTGTGCCGGGGCACGTCCCCCGGCCACAGCAGGTCTGTGCTGGGGCTGGTTTGGGGCCAGGGAGGGGCATGGCTCCCCCGGCCACAGCAGATCCATCCAGGCCTGGATTGGGGCCAGGGAGGGGTGCGTCTCCCCCCACCGCGGCAGGTCCATGACTGGGCTAGGTCGGGGCCGGGGGAGAGGAATCTCCCCTGCCACAGCCAGAGTGCCTGCGCAGCGCTTAATAGGCTGCTATGCGGCTGCGCAGCTTAAAGGGAACTTAGCTCACCCCATAGCAACGTAACTTACATTGTGGTGGTGGTGTAGACAACCCCTTAGTATTCAAAGACCAGCTTTCTCCACCCTTTGTGACAACAATCAATCCTAACTCTGCCTTTAAAAACCTCAGGCTATTTTTTTTTCTTGTACAGTTAAATTAAGGTGATGCTGTGAAAACCGATGTTTAGCCCTTACATCAACATAGACTACATACTGAGAATACATCATGATTTGAAGTACAGTTCCAACAAGAAACCCCTTCACATATTATAATCAAATTACTGATTCTTGTTTTTAATCTAGTTTTCAGTCTATTTCTGTCTCTTTTAAACAATCTGTTTACCATTTTCTGTACACCAGATTTTTCTTCTCAAAGCTTTGATTGTGTAATTAACCTTTCTGACAATTGGGGGCAGAAAAGAGCATCTGGATTTCCAGATGTGACCCGCTGGTGCACTCTGCATTATCGCTAATGGCAGAAACTCGGGACATGCTCACCGAGGAACGCTAAAGGAACAGTGCCCTTTGTTAGAAAAGTGTCTGACAGTGAGCATGCAGCTGACTGTTAGATCACCCTGTTTTACTTACAAAGCACAAGTCATTTCGGACACTCATTTATTAAACAAAAGGTAGCATTCATGTTCAACAACAAGACTTGACGTACAGCAGCACAGGTGGCAGCAAACAACACAGTGCTGTGAGGGATGCCCTTTCTAGGCCATGAGCTCATTCCACCCATGCTGCTGTTTTCTCATCGAACTGTTAGGCCAGTTTTCTTCTTCAGTGGACTTCTCAGAACCCTGGGAATCTCTCCCATTTTCTCCTTTGTGCTCACTCTCCCTTTCACAGCAACTACCCTTATGGCAGGAGATCCCTCCACTATCACCAATGCCATCCTCCCAGTAGGACAGAGGGGCTTCCTAAGAGCAAGGCCAGACATTCTCAGCCTCCTCTTGAAAAGAATTGCAGTATGTTCTCCTCCCTACCCTTCCAGCCTTGGACCAGAAGAGACCTCCTGACTCATCAAGTCCAGTCCTTGCTCAAACGGGCACTCTGTCATATAATGCTTACGGGATTATGCTCTAGAACTAAACCAGAATCTGCTGCAACTGGGGTTTTATTCACTTTGTCAACTTCTGTTAGCTAATGCACAGATTCATTTAACAAAGCAACATACAGCACGGACAAGCCTGCAGATACTTTTGCACATTTGAGAACAGTACAACAATTATACTTGCTATACCTCAGAGAACAATTAAAAAAATCCCGAAGTACAAAATCTGAGTTCTAATCCTCTTTTTTTTATGGTCTTCTAATAGGAATTCATCACAGAAAGCAGTTTACTGTTATATAGCAACCCATGTCAAATCTCAGCAGCTGGAGATAGAACACTTATGCCATTTTAAAAAAATAACTGGAGTTAGAATCTGTCTATAATTAAATTGCATCAGAAAGCTTCACTGGTTTGAATGATTTACAGAGCCAGATTCTGTTCTTAGTGTTTTCTGGTATAAATCTGGATTAAACAAGTCTGAATGTCACTTTAAATATCAACAATTTTTACTTACTCGGCAATCCCTCTGTAGTGTTTTCATCAGTGCGCTGTACGTTTCTGAGTCAAAATACAGTCCTTCATGCATCTCTTGCAAGAAATCCAAGTCTTTAAATGTGGGGTTAGACTTCTCTCTTTCTTTTCTTGATGCTCTCCGTTTATAGGTAGAGCCTTTCAAGTCATATGTGAAATGCATTTTCATTGCCCGAGGCAAAACATTGTTCATCACAACGATTCTGATATTAATGCCCCCCGACTGAACACAGTACAGTCCATAAAATTTTGGTAGGAGAGTCCTTGGATTCTGGTTCAAATTCTTAAAAAAAAAAAAGTTAGAATAGATTTTTATAAACATCCACATTTTAGAAGGATTTTCACACTTAAGCATATTAACATTGAAAAAGGGGTGTGTGTTACTTTATATTCTAAACAATTCATTTGACCAGTCAGTCATTCTCTCCATACCACGGCCCCAAACTTGAAAAAGCTGGCACAACCCAGGAGAAAAGAGACCATGTTTAAATGAAATTGAGGGATCTGTGTGACAGAAGTGTCAGGGCCAAAAATCAAAGAAAGGCCCAGGACATCCCAAAAGCCAGGCCATGTCTCCCTATACCTGTGCACTGAGGAGGCGAGAGCAGTGGTGTAGAGGGAAGAGACATGGCCTGCTGATTCCATTTTATGTCACTTTTGGCCACGTAGTTCACTCTGTACATTTTAAGCTTCTGACATGACCACATTTCCTCTCTGTACTGCCTTGAAGAGAACCACAGAGTCTTTCATCACTGCACACCATAGGGTTTCTTTGTCCTCTTGCATGGGATCTATTTAAATTAAGTCAATAGCATAGCAGAAACTCAGCATTTTTGCTGTATTTGACCTTAATGTGCCCTCATGAGAAGGCTCTTGATTGAGTCTAGAGATGGTGTGAAGACTTTTAGCAGAACAACCCTCTCACCCAAAGATTTTTTTAAGGAGTTTGGATCCCATTTTATTCAAGTCATCTCTGGTTTCGGTTTTGTGAAACAAAAGCCCAATCCAGTGAGGTTTTGCAAAACCGGAGTTACTGCCAATTTTGGCCATGTTTATTATAGCCCAGATTACTTTTTTGCATTCTGAAGTAGACAACAATGATCCTTTTATGACATCACAGTCTGCCAAAATGGAAACTGTATTGTATCCCAAATTCAACAGCAGGCCAAGCATCTAGCAGGAGAGAATAAGAGCTGGGAAGGCAAGAACCGTATTTTAGACACTCATATCTTCAATCACTATCAACATGAGACACAGATGAAGAAATAATTTTTATTTTAAGTCTGTTATGGTTAAAAGTTCCCCTGTACAACTAAAGAAAGAAAGTTCCTCCTTAAGAAGCCTCGATACAGGAATTGCAAGAATTAAACCTTTTTATTTTGGTAAATGCTTGTGTGTATAATGTTAACTTTGTGATTGGTTAGTTCACAAAAACAAAGCAGAAAAACCTTTATAATGTGTATTTGTATGATGGCCAACTCAGACATAAATCAAACAGATTATAATGATTAACAACGAAGACTACCAGCTATGATATATTTTCTGAATCTTTGAATGAGTGAAGTCTCTTTACACAAACATTCAAACTCAGTTACTTTATATTAGCTTAATACCACCATCATCAGATAATTACTGTACATTTCAAATAAATGGGGGGGAAAGTGTCCAAGAGTGATTTTAATTTTTTTTTTTTTTTTTTTTTTTAAAGAAAGGGGATTGGGAGGATGGGGACACATCTGTTCACTACAGGCCCAATCCTGCAAGGTGCTGACCATCACCTGAGCGGTGTTGGGGGCTTGCCTCTTCATGGGAGCTCAGTAGCTATCAGGAAAAATGCAGCCTCTTGCAGAATTTAGTCCTATTTGTTTCTGATGGTCAGTTTATTCACTTTGCTGACAACTGGCCCATATTAAAGAGACCGTCAACTTAGCTGAAGCCCAAAAATATATCTGGTTAAAATAAATATTTTTTAAAGAAGTTATATGAATAGAAATCTTTTTCAACAAAATGTTGTTGTGCTAATATAGGAAAACCCAAAATTAAAGCAGTTTAGAAACTGAAGGGAAATTGACCAGTCTAGTTTCTTTGGCCCCCTTGAATGAAATGCAAAGGGCAAACAAACATAAATGAAGAAAAATAAATTAGGCTTTTAAAAGTTCTTTCCATTTTAATACTAAATTAACCATCTTGATATTGTCCCTTTAGCATTTAGGGTAAAAGTGACCTCCACTTTTAGGTTAAATTACTTTTTGCTGGAGAGTGTATGCCCACAATGAAGTTGTTTTTAAAGTGTAAGATTTATAAAAATATTAAGATAAACATTAAATAAAAATCAACAAAAATACTGGAAGACAATCAATGAAATTATTCATAAATAAAAGGACATGTGAAACATGAAGGATATGGAAAAAAATGTATGGAAGTAGAAAAATTAATGATCTGCAGTTACTCACCATGTAGTAACCTGGTAACAGCTTCTGAAGAAACTCAGCCTCTTTGTGTTGAACTGTTTTGATGATGAACTCATCATCACTGGTTACAAAAAATAAAGACCCGCTGGCACCAGGGTTGGATAATTCTATTAAAGGCTCACTGCAGATTGAATACTGAAACAAAGACAAAACGGAATTTGCAGCCAATACAGGTGGTTTTCAATATAAAAATCTTTTAAAAGAATGGCTGGTACAAAGGGGAGGGTGGGGGGAAGACAGTAAGGAGATGGTTAAAGTTCCTCAATTCTCAAGCTGCCTCAGCCCCTGCATAAGTTAGAACAGATAGGTGATCATACAACAGTTGAGAACTGGAAGAGCATGGATATGTTCCATGACCCCCAAATTATGGTGAGGAGATAGCCCTCTGCCTCAAGAATACATACTGCAATTTGCCTTTACATTAGATAAAATGTAGAAGATAGAATACTTTTAGCTGATGGGAATCAGATGTCCTATACAGAAAAATAGAAAATCTCTATATTTATAAATATTTTACTGCATCAATGTTAATTCACATTTCATGCCCCCACTCAACCCTTTTAGTATCCGTCTCCTCTCTAAACCCAGTAATTGAGGGATTTTCATTTGTAATAAACTGAAGAGTGGGATTAATATGCTAATAAAAAAAATCTTGGTTAAGAATCTCTTTTCCTCTATTTAAAAAAGCAGGTATATAGTTAAGATCAATAACTTCATACACATTGAAATTGTAGCACAGTAACATTAATAAGGGACTGTCCCTCAAACAAATAAACTACACTTAAAACAAGATGTGTTTTAAACTATTTACGTACCAGGGGAATCGTTCTTAAAATAGCAGCATGTTTACTGGTCTTTTTACAACTGCAAGAGTGGCTGTTCCTTAACTAGTTGCCCTTTCCACCAGGACTATCAAGAAAAGTGCCTGAAAAGGGCTGAGTTTCATTACAAGAAATCATTTTTTATTAACCAAATCCTGGTATTATTGAATTCAAAAGGAGCTCTGCCACTATTTCAGTGGGATGAGGATTTGGTCCTATAGACATCAATAGATGATGAGGTGGACCAGAGATGTTCAAGAACAAGGGGGTTGAGGTAGGAAGAGGAATGGAACAACAACAACTATGATTAGGGGAAAATATAGTTTAAAAAATAAATGCTTGTTCTGAGTTCATGTGTTTTACCATGTAGTACATATTTTTAAAAAGATAACGCATCAAATTTTCACTTTCATTTTAGTAAATGTTACACTATACACCTTTGAATCAAGAGGGTCTTTACATTATGTTACTATCCACATTTCTAGCCCACCCTGCCAACATATGCAGCCTCAATAGTGAAAAGTATTATTGCTATGAGGTTTTGAAGCCAATTATTTGGAAAATTAAAATATAATAAATTACATTATTACATGACATGCATCCAACGAAGTGGGTATTCACCCACGAAAGCTCATGCTCCAATACTTCTGTTAGTCTATAAGGTGCCACAGGACACTTTGCTGCTTTTAATAAATTACATTATTACAATAAAATAGGGATGGCCTATAAGGAAAATCACAAATCCAGGATTACATGTTATGAAACAAGGATCTGATTTTATCCTTGGATTTGTTTTTTTGCAAAATAAAAGCCTAACTCTCAAAGTTTTGCTCAACCAAACCCTGAGCCTTTTGCTCAAGACTGAGAAGAGAAAGATAGTTTGCGATCAACACACTGACATGCTGAATACCCGTGTTTTGTATACTTTCCAGTCACCATTTATTTGTACAAGCTGTTCAAATTTATTTTTTCCCTTCATCCTGCTTCCTGCAGCGCTTCCATACTGTATCATTTGGAAGAAGGCAAAGCTACAACAGCTGTGCCCCGCCAATGCAAATTAACAGTGTAAACCTACTTAGTGTTGCTGAGATACTTTTCCTTCCATTTCTCTCCTCCCCCTCTCTCTTTAACAGGAACCAGTATAAAAGAGCAATCCCACTATTTTCAGTTGCTTTATTGCAGCCTGAAAGGAAACTGATTAAGACAACAGAATTTTGAATTATATCTTGTTTAGTAGACAGGGGGTTGAGGTAAGAGGTTGTGAATGGGGAGACTAATTTTATTGTCAACTGATTTTAATTAATAAATCCAACTCCTTCAGAAGCAAATAAAGTAGTAGCAGCGCTAAAACCACTGTAGCCCTTTCTAGAAATACAGAAAATGGTTCAGGTACTTACTTTTGGCCTAACACTGTGCATGTTATAACTAGAGAGAAGATGGTCAAATCTGGATTGGTTTTAAACAAATTCAAGGCTGAGTATATAACAGCAGCAAAATCTCAAGAAATATTCTCATGAGATTTCTGCCATTTTTTGTCAAGGATTTCAGTCATATCCAAACTGGAAAAAACTGGTTCCAGCCAGTTGTTTCTGACCTCATTATTACAATCCAATCTCCCGTGGAATTCAGGGTTCCACTTGTGATCTCTCTCATTATAATATGTGGCCCAAGAGACTCTTTAATTGAATCCACAGAGAGATGAATAAATCAAAAGGCTATAAAAATGACACACTGTCTACAGCAGTGATTTGCCCCCATTATAAGTATCAGTGGCTAGCCAGAGGGGAAGCTGAACTGGTGCAAACCTATAAGCCACAAATTCCACCGGTGTAGTTTACTCCTGCTTCAAACTGGGTTCAGTTGCACTGGTACAAATTGGTTGTGACAGCTTTCCCATCTGCACTGGGGTAGCTTCCCTGGTGGCCAGCCACTGATGGCTGAAATCCACAGTGTAGACAAGGCCTAAGACTATAGTGTCTCCAGATCCATCTTTTAAAAAGGATAGGGCAAGGCAGATTTGCCCTTAGACTTTAAGGTCAGAAGGGACAATCATGATCATTGAAGCTGACCTCCTACACATTGCAGGTCACAGAACCTCACCCACCCACTCCTGTAATAGACCCTTAATCTCTAGCTGAGTTTCTGAAGTCCTCAAATCATGGTTTAAAGAATGAAAGTTGCAGAGAATTCGCCATTCACACCAGTTTAAACCTGCAAGTGACCCATGCTGCAGGGGAAGGTGAAAACACCCCCAAGGTTTCTGCCAATCTGACCCATTGGAAAATTCCTTCCCAATCCCAAATATGGCAATCAGTTTAAGTATTGTATAAACAAGCCTTTGTGAAACCTAAAGCCCAACAAATATTTCCATGCAACTAGTACAAATATCCCAATGGAAAGTTTTACTTTAATTTGAAGTTGGGATCAGTATAAGGCACCCAAGCACTAGCATAATGCTCCTGTATTTGGGTTGCCAACTTTGCAGGACAATATTTTTATTTTAAAAAACTAACTAGGCTAGTTTCACAGTCCAAGATGTGAGAAATATATTAAACTGGACAGAGATGGTCTAGAAATATTCTGATTCTTTTATTAAACCAATTTTGTTGTGTGTGTTTCACTTAAGATAATTGACAAATAGCTTATTAAAATTCTTTCAACTGTAAAGAATCTCAGTTGTTAACACAAGTAAAAATATTTGTAAAAAAATGCAGGTTTTTTAAACTCTACATTGAACCTTTAAGCACAAGGAATGCAAAAAGCTGCTGGGCCCCATATTGGGGGATACATAGCTCTGAAGTGAACTGGCAATGTGAAAAATGATCTGATCTTGCCCTCTTAACAAATGAGGAAGACACCCTACACACAGACCCCTCACAACCTTGCCAGCAGCAGATCTGTAGGGGGAGGAAGATCTTGGACCATCCTTTTTTTTGACAATGTTGGTCCCCACGAGGAAGGTCAGACCTGTCTACCTAACAGCAAGGTTGCTATATTTTCACATTCGAGCACGTGCATGAGACACATAGTATGAGTAGGGCCCTACCAAATTCCCAGACATGAAAAACATGTCACGGACTGTGAAATCTGGTCTTGTGTGCTTTTACCTTAGATTATACAGATTTCACACTGGGAGTCCAGCGTTTCTCAAACTGGGGGTCCTGACCCAAAAGGAGTTTCAGGGGAGGTTCGCAAGGTTATTTTAGGGGGGGCTGTGGTATTGCCACCCTTACTTCTGCGCTGCTGCCTTCAGAGCTGGGCAGCCAGAGAATGTCAGCTGCTGACTGAGGGCCCAGCTCTGTAGGCAGCAATGCAGAAGTAAGGGTAGCAATACCATGCCACCCTTACTTCTGCAGCGGCTCTGCCTTCAGAGCTGGGCTCCCAGCCAGCAGCCACTGCTCTCCAGCTGTTCAGCTCTGAAGGCAGAGCCACCACCAGCAGTGCAGAAGCGTTGCCATACCACAACCCCCCCTATGATATCCTTGCAACCACCCCACAACTCCTTTTTGGGTCAGGATCCCTACAATTACAACACCATGAAATTTCAGATTTAAATAGCTGAAATCATGACATTTACTATTTTAAAAATCCTATGACTGTGAAATTGACCAAAATGGACCATGAATTTGGTAGGGTCCTAAGTATGATTATTAAAGGCTTCAAACACTAGAAATGATACAGCGGCACAGTTTCAGATGCATGGCTGTAGCATTTCAATGTAGATCCTATCTATGCTGAAGGGTGTGGTGGTTCTGTCACTACAGGTATCCTCCTCTCTGAGAGGCAGTAACTAGGTCAATGGAAGAATACTGAGTTACTAAGCTGGGCTGACTTAACTTTTTATTGTAGACCAGGCCTAAGACTGCAAATCAAAAGGAACAGAACAGAAAGCAGCCTTTACAAGGGTATCAGTGTCTTTCTCAGGTCATCTCTTTTTCCATGTCAAGGTTAGAACAGATGTATGTAAACACTATTTTCTTGTGAAGTACATAAATAAGGCAGTTAGCATATGAGAGCACTCAATTAGAATTCAATTAGCAAAATTCACATGAGTTTTTAAATCTAATTATAATATTCGTGTAGAGATAATTACCTGAACTAGCAGCAATACTCTAGGTATTAAACTATCAATTAACATGGCAGGTTTTATAGCAATCACTTAAAAGCTGGAGAATTAAAAAAAGTTTTGCCAAAAGCTAAATTTATACACCAGTTACAAATTCTAAAAACTTCTACTCCTCTTTAGAGCATTGTTAGCCATCCCCCTCCTCTGCTATAGACTAGAATAGTGTTCACATCACTTTTTTATTATTATTATTAAAGTTCAGGGGAAAATTATAAAATTCTTACCAAGTAATCATCAGGCTTGATACCAAAAAGTTCTCTGAAGTAACGGAAAGCTAGAGGAGCATAGGTCTTAAATCTGAAGTCGGGGTAATGATGAGCAGGGGTCAAATTGCTGCCTTCACTACATTGAAAAGACAAATAAAGAAAACAGCAAATATTACAATAAATTTTTTAAAACCACTTCTTTTTGCAGCTAGTTTTCCTTTAATACTTCCCACCATGATCACTGGCATCCTGAGACAAAAGTCACTCGAAAGAGTTTGAAATAATGTAGAATCAAATGTTAATGTAAAAGTGATGCCAGGAAAACAGCAGTCTTGTGTCCTCTCCTCACCCTGAGGGAAGTAACCATCATCATCATCAGTCACACCATCAGTGGGTTAAGGTATTATTTATACCAGCATCTCAGCCTTCTATGTCCCCTCAGTGTTACTCTCTCTTGCAAACTAGGTCATGGCACTACCGTAGGCTCCCTCAACCCTAAAACTTTGTAGTCTGCAACCAGTTACTTACATAGCTGGCTCTACACCTGGTTTTGGGTCTGCAGGACACATGGTAAAAAACCTCCATTAATTACTGTGCTCAGGTAAAAGTGTTTTTCCCCTACCACAGGTGCAGGCTGGCACAACTGTGGGCTGAACTGGTTAAAGGAAAACAATTTATTTCAGTGTGAACAGAGTACCCTAATCATGACCATGTTACTGGATTGGCTATTCCACAACCCCCGCCTCCCTCCTCCCCTCCCCCAGACACAAAAAACAAAGAAAACCCCACCTTTCTTGGGCAGGACATCCCAGAGTGCATTGCCTCATGTACTATGATTCAACTCTGGATGCATATCCTGTGGGAATTCTATCCCATGCTAAGTGACTATGGAATAACTGCCCAGATACATTGATACAAGACGTGTTTCAGCAGCATAGTAGGATGTGTACCCAGACAGTTATGGCGGATAGCTGCTGTGTTAACACAAACTGAACGGTGTAACTTGTAACCAGATACAAAATAGCAGATAAAAGTTGTAATGCAGACAGGGTCTAGGACATAATGCCCTAATTTGATCATTTCAGCCATACATTGTGCATCCAAAAGTTCATTTACCTCTGCATAAATTTGTTTACAGTAGAAGTATCTAACATAAAAGTATAAATAACTAGTAATAAATGTAAATATTTGAACATCCTGGTTTTTTATACTCTAAATTGTTTTACTACCAGAATTGAAACAGATGACCTGAAATATATTCTGAATATATGCACTGAAATTATATTATAATAGTAACATATTGTGATGGAAGAAGTTCATTCAGCTCATCTACATCTATCTTTTATTATCAGGCAAAAATAGAAAAAACTGAGCTTAACTCAATTGTGCGAGCTGGAAAAAAAGGTTATTGAGCCTCCACAAAACTGACCCCCAAAACTCTCGAGCAGGAGATCAATGATAAGGGGATAAAAGGGATAAAAGAACCGATGAAACTACAGGCTAAAAGTACTGTATCAAAGAAAAAACTCTGACTGGCTAGCTAGTCCCTACCCTGGTTGCTAGCTGTTAATAAAAGCAGCTTTTTCAAAATGAACTATTTTGCAGATTTTATAGGCTGTGCAGCACAAACTGTCTTAGATATAAAATCAGTTCCATTCATCTGTTTGTTGCTCCTAAAATGTCATGGCAAAGGGAAAACAGTTATGACTGCCTAACACCACCAATTATATGTCCCTATTTTCCATTGGTTTTAACTTGGCCAAACTTCAACTGTTTGGACTGAAACCGTCCAAGTTCGGTGTATGGCTCAGGCTAATCTTTTGGGGGAAATGTTTAATCAAAAAATGGTTCCCAATTATAAGATTAGGGAAAAACTAAACTGTTTTGTCCATGTTAAACTCTTACCACAATTTCATAAGGAAGCTCCAGTGCCTCCATGCTTTAATTTGAAATATGGGAGGGAATTGTCCTGATATTGGGATGTGCCTTTTGCTGTTCTTATGTAAGAACTCCCAAATTTGGCCAAGTATAAGCCTCTGAAAAAGTCACACATTGTCAGCAAAGACATATCAGAATGTAGCAGCTACATTTTCCAAAGATTCCATCTGCACTGAGCACGGTCCAGCCCTGGTGCTGTCAAAAAAAAAAAAAAAGAGCTCAGGATAACTTGCATTAACTGGTAAAATATCTATATCTATCTATACATATATATCATGACCAAGTGTCATATCATAACAAAGTTGTGTGAACTAGAGTTACTCCGCGACATGTCTTTAACACCAAGACACCTGCAAGTCATAACATCACATTGGATCTAAGAGGACCAGTGGCACGGAGCATGCAGCATTTCCCCAAGATTCCAAGGTAGAGTAGAGAATCCTTTAAAGTTGGGTTACAGAAGGGAAAAGAATGATTAGGCTGCATAAAATATCTGTCAGCTTGGCTGTTACTGCCAGTATTGCTACAGTAACTGCATTGGCCCTAGTAGTGGGAAGAGAGGCTATGGATTTGCATAGCGGTGTTTATGAGGACAGGAGAGACTATTTGCACGAGTTCCCAGAGTAGCTTCACACTACCCAAATGCAGAGCAGCCATAGGTTCCCTCGTCATATGCCGGGTGGGCCAATTGCCCTCAGGATCAACTGGCTCAGCCAAATTTGTGTTCTGTAAAATAAGCACTCATGCTCACTGCCATTTAAACTGCATTCAGAATCTGGTCCTAAAAATGAATTACTGTACTGTAACCCTCTGTGACACATCACAGTTGGCTCCTAAAAGCAACATGCTGTAAACTTCCTTCTGGATAGCCCAATATGAATAACAAGAGCTTTGCCCGTCACATCCTGTCCCAAAAATAAGTGTGGAGAGGAGTGGAGGCTGGGAAGGTATCTTCTCATCCTTGCACATGTGCTATAATGGTTAGTGAAAGAAAACATTTTAAGCAGTTTAAAGGCACAGTGCAAAGACAAGGTAACTTACTGAAACTGACTGAGTCAAACATGCAATACACACAAGCTTGGGCCAAATTCTGCTTAGATACATCAATGTAAATATTAAGTAATTGCACTGAAATCAGTGGAGTTATTCCTGCTTTACAGCAGCATAACCCAGCCGAACTTGGTCCATTATGTTGAGTTCTAAACTAACCAACTTTTCTCTCTTGGTGTTTTTACCACATGAATCTCTTACTGTTGGTATCCTGAAATACTACTATGTTTTGCTATGGTTACTAAACTATCAAACAGATGGTGCAGTTTACTTGAGGGGTGGAGAACTACACAGAGGTTATTTCTTTTCTGTTATTGATTAATCATAAAACAATTGTTGGCTATCTTTCCACATTTTTCTTTTATACAATACTGTAACTGTCATATGATTTTGCTTGCTGGAATGCAAGAAGAAGTGTTGTTTCATTACACTTCAAGTAGTCTGGATCTACAGCATCACACTCCCCATCAGTACCCGGCCTGGGCCAGGGAAACTAATGATCCAACCAGCAGACCAAATTTGGTGATGAATCCTGGTCACGTGGTGCCTCAGGCACATTGCACATATGCTAAAAACACCACCACTGTAACAATGCTCCCACTACTATGATAATGTGGCATCAGGAGTGCACAGAACTCTATGAAATAAGTGACATGTTACTTCATTGCCTGTATCACTCCCATCAGGCCTGGGTGCAGACAAGGGACCAGTCAAAGGGGAGATGAAATGATCAGGACACCCCGTAAAGACAAAGTGCTGCTGCAAGTGGACACGTACATTATATAGCAACATGGGAGTTAAATTAATATTCTTGATGCGGCTACAGCTAAATCACATTGGAAACCTGAAGCTAGTGCAAAATGTGGCTGCTTGCTTGTTAAGCCTATTTTCTCATCATGATCACATACACCTCTTACATAGCTCAAATTTGCCAATGATGCCCTAATCACAGAGAGGGAATAATTCAAATTATCATCAAACTCACCTTAGCCTAAGGTTTCTCCCTAGATTAGCTGTTCCTAGGGTTTTGCCTCCTTTGCCTCACTCACTACTCCCTTTGGCTTGAGAAAGAGAAACTCCTACTACTTTGATATCCTAGTTGACTAACAATCTGCTGGTGACACTCAGGAATAATCTGCATTGTACTTTCCAATGGGACTCAACAGTGGAGCTCCCTACGTTACTATGAAGGGTCCTGCTCTTGCAATTCATATTAACTAGTACCTTATTATTCCTACTCAATATCATTTTAGACAGGCAGATAAATATGCAATTTACAAAGAGACAAGACTCAGACTTTCCATCTCCTTATACACCCTAATGCACAGAAATTGTAGATTCAACAATTCGTCTTAAAAGACAAATGGATTGCTACTCCTGAATCTAATGGAGGAAGATCATCATCAATAAATACCCTTTCTATAAAGATCCTTTGTTTCAGTCAAGGTGACTGACTATCAAATTCTCTCTTGCTTACTGATTAGTAAAACCAGACAGCAAGTCAAATTACTTGATGCATCTGGCTATACCTTTAATGGATATCTTTCTGTGTGTTGTCTTTGGATGACTGGACAAGAAGATGCTAGTAATTTTTTTTTTTTGAGAACACAATAAACTCTGTTAATACAAGCAAGCCAATTTGCTCCTCATACCCCCATTCCGTTTTTAAAACGGAAGAAATTTGTCTTATCGCTACCATTAACACAAGAACCACACAGGCATTTGGAAATTGCATTTGTAAGCGTGTATGCAGGAGTGTTTTCATATCAGGTAACTAACCTGTTATGGCTTTCACTTTTTTTTTTTAATAAATGTCAAACAAACCAAACTGGGGGGGGGGGGAAGGGGAGGGAATGGAATAGATTCTTCCACTTCTGTGCTATTAATTCAAAAACAAGTGCTTATAGTAGTTTTTGTGAAGGCAAGTTTCACTTGATATTTAAAAGAATAACTTGGGCTCTGAAGTCTTTACAGATAGCCATGCAGACTCCTACTGGGTACAGGCACCGTCTTTGTAATGGCAACATCCTCATCCAAGCAGGGCTATTATTTTGGTTTTTGAAACAGTGAAGGGTTTGGTTACATGACAATACAGAAGTGTTAATTTACTTCTTGTAATCTGAAAAAGTCTTGAAGTATTAAACATATTTATCTGGTTAGCATCTACATATTTTCCCCAGAATATATCACACAGAAAAAGCATATACAAAACTCATCAATTATAGACACTCACAAACCACGAGCATGGAACATGAATAATTCCCACTGGCACAACTACAGCATGTGGGGTAAAGACTGGATTTCATCCAGGCAATATGTTACGAAGTTTGAGATTTTCTTTAAGAAAATCATAGACTATCAGGATTGGAAGGGACCTCAGGAGGTCATCTAGTCCAACCCCCTGCTCAAAGCAGGACCAATCCCCAAACAAATTTTTGCCCCAGATCCCTAAGTGGCCCCCTCAAGGATTTAGCAGGCCAATGCTCAAACCACTGAGCTATCCCTCCTTGCTCTAGATTAGTTTAGCCCCAAGTTGTCTTCCACATAAACAATGGCTTTACATTATCAGACCAGATCAATTTTTTAAAAAATATGGCTGTCATAGAACCATAGAAATGTAGGGTTGGAAAGGACCTCAAGTAGTTATCAAGTCTGGCCCCCCTGCAATGAGACAGGACCAAGTCAACCTAGACTATCCTTGACAGGTGTTTGTCTAACCTGTTCTTAAAAAAATTCCAATGATTATTCCAAAGCTTAATTACCCCTTAGGTTAGATTTTAGAAAAAACTTCCGAATTATAATCTCCCTTGCTGCAGATTAAGCCCATTACTTCTTGTCCTACTCTCATCTGACATGGAAAACAATTGATCTTCTTTATAGCAGTTCTTAACATATTTGAAGACTTATCAGGTCTCCTCTCAGTCATCTTTTCTCAAGATTAAACACTGCCTATTAACAAATACATACCTTGTTTTAGTGATGTCATTTCTAATGTTTCTGAGGACTGTATTTTATGTTAGAGACGATTTGTGGTCTTATGTTCAGATTACATCTTAGCCCACATGCAAACTGTCCACATGAACACTTAGTTTGCAGCAAGCTGGAGTGTAAATCTACCTACACTAGCCTGCTGCACATTAAGTGTCCATGTGGACCCTGCTACCATGCACTAGAAGCTCCCTAATGCACTTGAAACAGGAGATCAAAGTGCACTAGTGCAGTGCTTCTCAAAGTTGGGCTGCCACTTTTTCAGGGAAAGCTCCTGGTGGTCCAGGCTGGTTTGTTTACCTGCCGTGTCTGCAGGTTCGGCCGATCGTGGCTCCCACTGGCCGCTGTTCGCTGTCCCACACCAATGGGGGCTACAGGAAGGGCGGCCAGCATATCTCTCGGCCTGCGCCGCTTCCCGCAGCCCCCATTGGCCTGGGATGGCAAACTGCAGCCAGTGGGAGTCGCAATCGGCCGAACCTGCGGACGCAGCAGGTAAAAAACCGGCCCAGACCACCAGGGGCTTTCCCTGAACAAGCGGCAGCTCGACTTTTGAGAAGCACTGCATTAGGGAACTTTTAGTGTGTGGTAGCAGGGCCCTCGTGGACACTTAATGTGCAGCAGGCTACCGTGGGGTAGATTTACACCCCAGCTTGCTGCAAACTAAGTGTTCGTGTAGACAAGCTTTAAGTAGGTGGCTTGAAATGCCTGGCACCCGCAGCTCCCAGTGACTACAACGGGAGCTGTTGAGGACTCAGCATTTCTGAGAATCAGGCAGGTACCTAAAAGTGGATTTAGGAACTCTTATTTTTGAAAATCTTGGTCTATATGTTCTTTATACTTTCTGTCACATGTGACAGTTTGGAAAAATATATAAGCCATTATGTAACAAGTTTTTTGTTTTTTTTTAAATTGTCGATATCAATGTGGGAAATCCAGATCACAGCTAACAGGAGTATGTTATTTCAAATATTATCCCTTAAATAGGGCCAAAGCAATATCTGAAACTGCTATCCGCACAATAACTATGGTGTCCAGTCTGTGTACAAATGCTTAACGTTGGCACCAGTTATGGAGTTAGAGGTTGGTTGAAAGTTTCTACCTATGTTGCCCCCATCACCATAGGACCTGACTAGCTCACATATTAGTCCTCACATGTTGAGTTGAGGCACAAAGATATTAAGTGACTTGCCCAAGGTCACACAGACAGTCTGGGGCAGTCTCAGAAATTTAACCCAGATCCTGAATTTCAGTCTAATATCTCAAACACAGGACCATCTGTTCTCACTAATCAGTGTGCACCTGGTAATCCCTCTCACCATCCTTACACCACCATATTTGGAATTATGGATCTGGAAACATGGATGTTTCTGAATGAACTGAATGTCGGAGACAGTTGGCAGACTTAACTGTGTGCAAGGATTTGCTTCAGTTGTGGCTATGGCACAGGAAAAAGGTAGAGTTTAGTCTACTACATTAGTTTTCAAAGTATTTTGAACGCCAAACTTCCAGTTGAAATAGTTCATATTCATTTCTTATTTTTTATTATTATTAAAATGTCCTCTCATAAAACCACTGAACTTCTCTTACATTAATAACTTACTATGATCCCATTTATTTCAGGATAATTCTTTTTTCAAAATAATCCTTATAGTTAGTACATCTAGTAAATGAAGACATGCTGTTAATTTTTTGTTTGAAAAGTCTTACATTAGATGGGATTGTCCTTACCTGGGTAGAAATACACTTTCCACTACATAGAAGTCTTGCATAAGTACATCTCTGTCTGGCTTAGAGGTGAGGTTACCTACTGTGTATCCTATTCCCAGCTGAATAGTTCCTTTAATAGCAGAAGATGCGGTCTGCAAAAGAAAAGCAGCATTAGAATGTCAGTTTACTATATCTGGATTCCTGCTCTTTATCATGAGTACTCTTTGAACAAAACATTTTATTTTAATTAAATCTTTCTTTGGGGTTGGTACCTGGTCAGCTTTACTTTTTCAGGTTGGAAAGCAGATGAGATTCACCTCTAACTGGAGTTAACTGCTACTCGGAAAAAAAAAGATTTAAAGAGATATTGTGATGTAGCTGAGGCCTCAAATCTAAACACATCTTATAAAATGTGCATAAACTGCGATTTTCAAAAGTGTCTCAGGGATTTGTCCTAATTCCTATAGGAACTGGGCATCCAAATCCCTTCAAGAATTTTGAAATACCACCTATAATCTTACAGGAAATGCCCTCCCAAATTCTGAGGGCCAAACTCTTATGCAGAGCTACTACTGACACTGATATCTGAGCTTCAAAATATAGATTCTAGCTTAACTATAATTATTTTATTATATATTGGTGAGATTAACAGCAGCAGCAAAAGTGTCAACAGTTTAACACTGGTGATCAAGAGCGGTATTCAGTTCCAATTCTGTAGTACAGACTATCTTAACTGCTAGCAAAAGAATATCGGAATCAACACCATTTTGATAGTTTTAACTATCCAGGTAAGAAAGCCTTACACTTAACACTTCGTAAGATGCTTAGCCTTTCTATAATGGTAATCACCACCAGAAACCCCAATCAGGACTGGGCCCTTTAGTGCTAGGTACAGTACATACACACAACACACAGGGCTCAACTTTGCCATCCTTACATTGAATAACCTGCAGGTTTTGCCATTTACTTACATGGGAGCAGGTAATGGCCTTTACACAGTAATGGCAGTCCTGATTGTGGAGTAAGGGTGGTAGGACTGGGGTCAGAGTGAGAGTCCCTGCCCTGCATAGCTTCTCAAAAACAGGACAAAAGATGGGGACAGGAACACAAGGTTACATAGACCCCAGCTATGTGCATGACTTTCAGGTTTCAATTTTTTTTTAAACAAACAAGAAGATAATTACAGTGAAAGACAGCTGAGCAAAATGTCAAATTCTCACTGCAGATGAAAGCATCTGAACCAGCACAATTTAACTGAACTAACTGGGAATTACAGTAGGAAGGGCTCCAGTATCAGATACTAGATGAGTGTTTCTCAAACTGGAGCCGCCGCTTGTGTAGCCGCTGCAGGCCAATGCGGGCTGCTAGAAGCGCATGGGCCGAGGGATGTACTGGCCACCACTTCCAGTGGCTCCCATTGGCCTGGAGCAGCGAACCGCGGCCAGTGGGAGCTGCGATCGGCCGGACCTGCGGACGGGGCAGGTAGACAAATTGGCCCGGCCCGCCAGGGGCTTTCCCTACCAAGCAGCAGCCCCAGTTTGAGAAACATTGTACTAGATCTTTAGTTCTCAGGAGTGCATGTGCTATGGTGAATGTTTATTTTTAAATGTGAAATGATGTAGCGATGTGTACTTATTTTAAATAATTAACACTACACACCAGGCAGACCTTGCACTTGCATAACAATTCATAAACAGGTCATTTGGTGGAACAAAACAACAGAGTCCTTCTTAAAGTGCTACTTCTACTATAAAAAGTTTTGGCTTGTGGGTTGTTAAGAAGATTCCCATTTCTCTTTCCCTGAAATGCCTTGATTCATGAATGATTAATGCCCTGCATAAGCACTAATTATGTCGCTTCATTTAAGATGGTATTCATGCAGACAGATTCTTGGTACAAAACTGGACATCCATCTAGTACACGGCTGGAAAGAGGGATGGAGACTGAAAATATGGCAAATAACGAGGAACTGCAACTTATTGACAGAGGATTACAGACAAGTCAGGTGGAAAAGCAACAGGGAACCTAAGAGGACATTAACCTTGCCATCACAGTTGGGCAGGAACATGAGCTGTTCCTGAAGGTTTCTCCAAGTGGGCACAAGTTACCATGTATAGCCTTGTAGTGCAGAAGTTCTTAAGCTTTTTTTCATACCGTGGACTACATCTTAAAGAAAGATTATTTTCTAGATCACCTCCACTTCCATTCATGATTGCCATCGGGAGCAGAGTTGGTCAGTACAATCAATCCCCATCCCCATAGCAATCACAGCAATTGTTGACATAAAGAAGTAATGCCGGGAAAGTATTTATTGGGTTTTTGGTTTATTTTAATACAATTTATAGCAGCAGGAAGCAAAGAGGAGAGCCAGCACCATGTTCCCAGCCAGCATTCCCTGGACCACTGGTGGCTCACAGACAGTAGAGCCACTGGCATACTCTTTAGTCCAAATTCCTAAAGCAGGGTGGCCCAAGCGTGCCCTTAATGGAGAGAGTCAATACAGTATTTAGAGTTGCATCAGATGACAAAATAACGTGTATTTAAAAAAAAAAAATGTTGGAGTCTTTCACTACAGGAAAACATTTGTTCCAGTTTAAAATATTTTATTTTGTTCCAGGGTGGATAAAAATCAATGATAAAAAAATTATTTAAATTGGATTTTTTTGATAAAATGATTTTTGAGGAAAAACCTATCTAAAGATAGTTTTAATTAAGATACATTATAGCTCAAAGATATTTCATCATGGCATAGGGATTATAAATTCTAATTCTATAATACAAGATAATATATTCATATAAAGTTTAAGAAAAGTTTTGTAAATGAGTTCCAATAGTTCATGGATTAGGGACCCAATTTTATGGGCTTCTGTATAGATTATGTAGGTTAAATCTTTCTATAAACCCAATGGGACTCAGTGTTCAGTCTAGAAGATACCATCAAAGATGCTTAGTTTTGCAGTTCTCAACTGTAAATTTATGTCTCCAGAGATAATATGCTTGTTAACAGCAAAAACGTAAATAAATAAATAAATAAATAAATAAATAAAAGGTGAGCAATAACAGACCTCAACCCTATTGTCCCTTTGCAAATTTGTGTACACAGAGTCAATCATTTACCTCTCTCTAAAAGTGCAAAGTTTCAAAACGTTCAATGAATAGAAGATTGTTGGGAGTGGAATAGATCTGACAAGGAGAAGAAGTCTGGAGATAAATGTGAGAAGGGAGGGACGGCAGTAGAAACAAAAGTGAAACTGTTTGAGCAACATATTCCAGAAGTCTTGAGGTCTTTCTGAGCGTAGCTTTCATTGATTTGAGATCTACCATACCATTCTCTCACTAGAAGGGAAAACCTATAATGGCAGCAGGCCATAAGAGACCCAGTTTGGGAATATTTTAATGAAGTTCCTCTATGTGTGGGTAAGACAGGCATGCATGGACAATGCAAACAGTGCAACAAAGAAATGCAGGGCCTGGTTGCCAGAATGAAACAACATCATGAGAAGTGTCCTTCTCAGGAGGAAGCAGTGCTGAAGATGATGAAAGGAACATGTCTGAACATGCAGGATCTTCAGGTTGGTAAACTTTTTTATTACATACTTCTTTCTTAAGGATTGCCTGTCTTCCTTCTGGACTAGTCTTGAATTCTCATGTTTGAGCAAAAAATATAGTTGTTACTCTATGGTACTATCATTTTAGATGCAGTTGTGATAAAAAATAAATAGCTGAAATAGGCATATCTTCCTCTTACAATTTCACCTTTAAAGTAGTACTGAATGTCAGTGAATTCAATGAGTAATACTAAATGAGCAATATGGTAATAATATTTAAGTAACTGCATTGCCTTATTTTTGTTTAGGAGAATCCACCCTCAACATAAAGGATTCTGAAGACTATCCACCTCAAGATCACCATCAATTTTCTATAGTTTCAGAGTTATCTGCCAATCATAGTGTTTCAGTCACATCATGTATGTTACATACAGTATATCACCTGTAGCAAAAAGAAAAAAAAATCTCCATAATCCAGAAACAACTGTAGATAAATTTGTGATAAGAACCAGCAGAATACAAAAACAGGTAATGGACGAAAAAAATATCCGGTTTGTTTATGCAACAAACTCTCCTTTCCGTACGATTGAGAACCCACACTTTATTAACATGATTCAGTCATTAAGACCAGGATACAGTCCATCCAACCAAGCAGATGTCACAGGCAAATTTCTGGATAAAGCGTACGAACGAGAAATTGAGCAGCGAGCAAAAGGTTTAGAGGGTAAAATTGTTAACCTGAGTCTTGATGGATGGAGCAATATCCACAATGATCTTGTTGTATGTGCTTGTGACACAAGAGAAGGGCATGTCTTCCTTACAGAAACAATTGATACATCAGGAAATGCACACACAGCAGAATGCTTACAAGTAGTAGCAGTAAAAGCTATAACAAACTGTGAAAAAAAATTCAAATGTCTAGTACGCAGCTTGGTCACAGGCAATGCTGCAAATGTATCCAAGATGAGAAGAAATTTAGGAGAGAGTAAAAAGAGTCCCAAGCTAATAACATACAGTTGCAGTGCCCATTTGATGCACCCTCCTAGCCAAAGACTTCAGTGTTCCAGAAATAAAGGCTAATGTTGTTGAAATTGCAAAATACTTCCGTAACAACCACTTTGCCGCAGCTGCTCTGAAAAAAAGTGGGAGGAACCAAACTAACTCTCCCACAAGACGTGCGATGGAACTCAGTAGTGGACTGTTCTGAGCGCTACATCAAGAACTGGCCTAATCTGATGACAGTTTGTGAACAAAATCATGAAAAAAATAGACGGCACTGTCACAGCTAAAGTTCTCAACATTGGGCTTAAGAGAAATGTTGAACACATCTGATTACCCTGAAGCCTATTTCTGTAGCCTTGAACAAAATGCAGGGAAATAGCTGTTTTATTGCTGATGCTGTTTAAATTTGGAAGGAACTAAGTGGGATCTTAAAGAGAAATATGCAATGACAGAGTTAAATTACAAGCATTAAAAAAACCAAACGGGACAAGCACCATCTCCAGCTCATTTTCTTGCAAATATTCTCAATACTTGGTATCAGGGTCCAACCTTAACTGCTGAAGAAGAGGAGTTGGCTATGACATGTACATCCAGCAATCATCCCTTCATAATGCCAACTATAATAAACTTCAGAGCTAAGGGTGAACCATTCAAGAAATATATGTTTGCTGATTATGTTTTAAAGAAAGTCACACCAGTGAACTGGTGGAAGTCACTTAAGCACTTGGATTCAGAGACTGTTGAAGTGGTAATCTCACTTTTAACAGCAGTAGCTTCTTCTGCCAGTGAAAGAATACTTTCTTCCTTTGGACTAATTCATTCCAAACTGAGAAATCGTTTGGGACCTGAAAAAGCAGGAAAGCTGGTTTTTCTTTTCCAGATTATGAACAAACAGGAAAATGAAGGTGAAGATGACTGAGTTAGCTGCAGAAGCCAATATTTTAAGTTTCTCATGTTGACCTGGCTGACATAGTCGATTAAATTTTTTTTTTAATATTTAATTTAACTATTTTAGTTAAAACAATTTTAACAAAAACAAACCTGATTTTAAAAAACCTGAATGTTTAATTAAATTCAAAAATTCATATGCTTGTTTTGTTAAAATATTATGTTTGCTGTTGAAGAAAAAAATCCAGAATACATAATAATGTTGTTTTAGTTAAATAAAACAATTTAAATGCCTGTCTGGTGATGTTCTCCTCCTAATACAGGATGGGCAAGAAAATCCTCCAAATATTAATGAGTAACCTGTTGAACTGGAGATATTTATGAAGTCATTGGGAGGTGAACTATCTGCTTTGAATACCTTTGGTAAATGAAATAACCAAACAATTATTAATTTTCTGATATAGCTGCAAAACTAATCTGAAAAGTTTTCGAAATAAGTCGCTTTAAAAATGTATAGTGTGTGCCTTCTAAAAATGAAACCTACATCTATCTCTGAGTTGTGAAGAATATGTATTAAGGTTATAACAACTAACAAGAATGCACTTTTATGTAGAAATCCATGATTAAATCGAGTATTCCTGACTAGTGATTTAAATCAAATCCACCCTGTTTTGTTCTTAAGAGTGCAATCCGGGGTGGGGGAAGCACAAGGGAAGATGACAAACTTAGGCCACGCCTACACTACGGACCTTACAGCAGCATAGCTGCAGTGGTACAAGGTCTCCTGTGTAGCTGGTCTATGCCAGTGGAAGAGTTCTCTCCGGCTAGCATAATTAAGACATCACCAATGAGCAGCAATAGCTGTGTGTTTTTTTCCCACACCCCGGACCGACAAAAGTTTTGTCAACAAAAGTGCTAGTGTAGAAAAAGCCTTAGCTCCCCTATCTTACTACTGCAACAATATATTTATTGGACATTAAAATTCCTTACAGTCTGTGGGAAAATTCCACTCACTTGCATTTTCTCTACACTCATGGTTCCCTTTTATAGTATTCCAGGGCAGCAATACAGTACAAGATCAAGTTTCAGACCATGTCTGGTATATTTTTAAATGCCCTTTCAACACTCCAGTGCAGTAGAGTTAGCAATAAAGTTCAGGGACCTTCAGTATGAAGAGTTCTCTCCTTTTAGAGACTGAAACTGATTTTTCTTCATTTTAGCCTCATGTGAAGGTTCATAAGATATCCCTTAGCCCCTCCATCAAGCATAACTGCACAATGATTCAAGATCACATAACTGGGAATCAGAATATTTTAGAGTACTAGTAACAGCAGCATGAGAACAATCAGCATGATCAACATGGATATGTATGTTTCATTAACCTTATGCTATGAAACCAATTGGCTTCTTGTCTCATGTTCGACACTAAGACATAAGTTTTGTGTCTGCTATTGAAAATGATTGTAGATCCCACCATAATACTCAACTCATTTTCCTCTGCACATATCTGAATCACATTTACATGAACTGTTGGCCACTCCTACTGAGACTCATGCATGCTAATATTTCTGGACATTGTGTTGCTACATACTGTCCAACCCATACTTCTGCCCAGTTGCATAATTAAAACGTTGTTAAATAGCACCATCTGGGCCAAAATCTGCTCTCAGCTATGCATACACAACTCCTGTGACTTCAGTTGGATTGCATATCATGCCACTGCACAAAAAGCAGATTTTTGGCCCCCAATGTTTAATGCTTGATCAACCACTCATCTGGCCTTTTAGAAACAAAATGATCTGATCAACAGAAATTTAAAATATTTTTTTTTTGGCAAGGAAAAAGACTGCTCTGAACCTCGTGGAAGGCAATGTACTTTAGAAAAAAATAATATAATATGATATATATTTGTGTCTCCATGTTTACAAGTAAAAATATATTACAGATAAAACTTCTAAGGAGATTTGTAGCTTTTCTAGATGAAATATAAAATGTACAAATGTACTTAAAATATAGGTGCTTTTTCTACATTAATTAAATTGAAGATAGTTACCACATACAAGGCCTTTCCAGGGCCGGCGCAACCTATTAGGCGACCTAGGCAGTTGCCTAGGGTGCTAACATTTGGGGGGCAGTGACCGCGGCAGCCGGATCTTCGGCCGCCCCGGTCGTCAGCAGTATTTCGGGGGCGGGACCTTCCTCAGCCTCTGTCGGGGGTGGTATTTTGGGGGTGGGACTTTCTGCCGCCTAGGGCAGCGCTCCTGGGCCTTTCTATACTTATATAGAGTGGCACAGTTAAAAGAGTTCTCATCTTTTTTACTGGTAGTTAAGATATTACTAGATCTGGTAGTATCGTACTGGTAAAAAGAAGGTGAGAGAATCTTTTTTTAAATGGCACCTACTGTATTGTACAGGAGGAAAACCACAATGCCAAGAGCCACTCCTCTTTCAGGCTCTAGTACAGTCTCTGCAAATGAGAAGACCAACTCTGGAATTTTTGAAGTTGTTTCAGTTTGAGGCTTTTGCAAAGAAAATAAATAAATGGGACAGATGTTCCCCTTCCCTGCTGCAGTACGAAGAGGAGAAAGGGATCAGAAAAAAGCCTAGAAGCCAGCAGAAAGAGCAGAACAGAAGTGGCATGCCTCTTTCCCCAGTATTCAGAGGCAGAGCGGGTGTTTGTGTAAAGCCAGGAAACATTCTCACAGCCTGCTTTTTTTTTTTTTAAATTTAAACTGGGGGAAGGAGAAGATAGCATCCAACTATTCAGAAAACTGACTCCCTCACTAGGGCCTTGAGTAAACATTTCCTTAAGTGCTTGCTGAAATTAAGCACATGCACAATTCCCAATGACTTCAATGGGACTTAAAACACATACTCAACTTCACACACATGCTTAAAAATGCTTTGTTGATCAGGGCCTAAGATTTTAACTGTGTGTGAAAGAGGTATAAACATGCAGCAGTAGTGAGGATGCAAATGCCAGGAGAACTCAGGAGCCAGCATGCTATCAGGATAAAAGGGAGACCTTTAGCCCAGCTGGAGGGAATTCTGCTTCACTGTTTGGTTGGAGATTTATGTGGTTGGATCCCCATTCTACATTGGCACTGGAGATCCTGACAACTTCATCTATGAAACCTCCACCCTCACACAGTTAAGGTGCTATGAAAATGTTGTGGTGCTCTACATGCAAGTTTTCCCCTACTACTGCTTATTTTGTGAAAGGTGCTGATCTGGGCCTAAATAATTGTAGAAAAGAATCTTCTCACCTCCCCACTCTCCAAAAGGTTTATTCTAAGATGCAAGTTGATTTTAAATATTTGTCTTATTAACGTATTTTGAGAGAGACACACAGAATGGGACCAGTTCAGTGTGGGGACAAAGTTGCATTCTATGAAGGCCTGCAACATTCCACGGTCACGCTGAGGGGATTCCAGGAGGAATTGTGTCTTTTGAGGTAAAAATTCCTCCCAGAGAGAGAATCCAGAGTTTATGTGGCTCCACAGTGCCCCCACTATGGCACCAGACTTCTGCACTGAGCATAGGACTGTGCCCAACTAAGCCCTTTAGAAGATCAATGTGTTCAGTTTGTAGATTAGCAAATTGTGAAAATAGTAATATTAGAGGATGCTACGGTGAAGTCATTTTTCTCAAGTTTTAAGTTTTATCATTGCACACTGTGATCCATCCAGATATCTTTGACTGGAATCAACAAGTTATGAAGTTTAAGGTCACCCTTCCCTGGCGTCCCCACGCACAAACTTGAAACGTAACTCCCCTTCCTTCACCTCCTGCCACTAGCACCCTCCTGTAAATAACCAGGGCTTCCATTTTTCAGGGTTTACTATAATTTCATTTTGGAGGCGTTATTTTTAGCAATATGAGTTTTATGTAGATGTCAAAAAAAAACAACCCACCAATGTTTTTCTCTTTGTATATAATGTATATTATAATCTGTTCCTAAAGTCCTCTACTGTACTTGAACATAATAGTGTTTCACTATGTTAAAGCGCTCTAGGGAACCTTTGTGCACACCAAAAGGACCAATTCATGCACAACACATTAATGTACTTTAGAAATCACACCCCTATAATCCTCATAATTGCTCCATGTAGACAAGCCTTTTATACATGTATCCATTACACTTGTTTTTCCAGGGTTTTGTGGATAAACACACACACACACACACACACACACACACACACACACACACAGTATGTATTGGGGTTGGTTGGTTTGTTTACTGGCTAACATTTGAAATCAGAAGCCCTCAAATAACTTGGTTTTCATCCTAGGATGTACTTGTATCCCTCTTTTTTTTTTTGGTACATATATTGATTTTAAATTTTAAAAAAAAGTATGCAGTTTTCTTTATAAATGCTTACACTGAAAGTGTGTGTAGGAGAAACCTGTTACTTGGATGCTAAAAACAGCAACAAGCCCTGACAAAAGGCTATAGAATAAAGCCACAATATCATACAGGTACTCGGTCAGCTTTGTACCTATAGTTACTTTCTCCCTAGTGAAAATATTCTCAGACTTGATATATTGCTAGGTGTATTACTACCTCAACACATAGTAAATAGACTTCTGTCTACCTCACCATGAGCTGAAATCCTGTAACTAGCTGACATGCAAGCAGTTTCTGAATAATACAATAAACAAGACCTTAAATCCTTTCAAATGGGGTATTTAAGTCACCACATGATCCTGTGAATGTAATAACTAAGATTTTAATGATATTATGCTGGCTACAGACACAGAGTTTTCTATTTTAAGCTGGATCTGTGGAACTCACCACTATATATTTATGCTGCCTAACATTTTATATAGAGGAAATTATTAAATGGCTTCATTTCAACAAGTTTTGTTAGTGACCTTGTGAGCTGGCTGCAAGGTTACAGAAAAGACGGCCTTCATAAAAAAAGAAAAAAATTATGGTTGACAAATTTAGATTCTATAGTTATCGGAGAAGGCATTGCTTGTTGCTAAATTATTTCCATAAGAATTTGAAGGCTGTTACCTGCTGCCATGTAAGTTAATGGCAAAAACTCCCATTGATATAATGGTGAAAGATTGGCCCTGAGCACAAGACACTATAGAATAAAATATTTCAGATAACTATGAAGATAAATCATTTAAAATAGTAATAGACCCAGATCTGGACTGCAGGCACATCAAAAGGCCACATGCCCCCCTTACTATGTGAAGGGGACATTGACATAGCAGATGTTCTGCACAAAGACTGAAGGGAGAACTGAAGGAGAAGAAATGAGTAGGGCATTGGGAATAGACTCAATTTCATTTTATTTAGATTGCCTATAGACAATCTGTTTTATTTAACAGAGTTATACATGTTAATAGGATATCACCATAAGCAAATAAGTGATAAATAGGATAGAAGCATCATAGAAGATGCTGAATTCAATCTTTTTTTTCCCCTCCTTTTTTAAAAAGTAAAGAGTTCAATAGCTGAAATAAGCCCCAAGATCCAAACTAATCTCTTAGCGGGTTGCTCCCCTCCTTCTACACTCTGCCAGTGCTGTAAATGATCACAATTGAACGAAATTCCCCCTCTACCCTGGTCCACTATGGGTATGTCTACACTGCAAAGAAAAACCCGCAGCACCAAGCTTCAGAGCCCAGGTCAACTGACTGAGATTCTTCTATCTTGGGCTGCAGGGCTAAAAATAGCAGTGTAGACATTCAGGCTCAGGCTGTAGTCCAAGCACGGAGACCCTCCCCGCCCCTCACTGGGTTTCAAAGGTCAGCTCCAGCCCAAGCCAGAACATCTATACTGTTATTTTTAAGCCTCGCAGCCCGAGTCCTGCAAGCCTGAATCAATTGATCTGGGCTCTGTGACTGTGCCACAGGATTTTCTTTGCAGTGTACACTATTCTTTCTTCATTTAATTTGTATCCACAGGTCATTTTCTGCAATGACCCAAATAAGCAAGTCATGGTACCAATTATATATATTAAATAAAGTTTGGGGACCATAATTGAACCACATGCCTGAACAGAGTAACTGCACAACCACATTGATATAATTATCGCCCTTATTCACCCAATCCCCTTCCTTTTGTGTCGCTCAGTTTTAGATATGACAAAATGAGTGAGATTATAAACTCTCTGGGTAAAGGACATGTCTTCTGGTTCACCTGTGTAGCACCTAGCATGCTAGTGTGTGATAAAAAATAACTACTCTCTCTATGCCTCTGTTTCTCATACACACACACACGAGAATACTTGCTTTTTTCCAACCCTTGTCCGCTTTGTCTATTTAGACTATGAACTCTTCAGGATAGGGACTTACTATGTCGATACACAGCACCTAACACAGTGGAGCCAAGATCTTGTTTAGGACCTTTAAGTGCTGTAATACTATTATTATTAAATACTAATAACCACCTTGCTCTTTATTAGTGCAGTAAGGAATGGTAGGGATAGTTAAGAGCCCAAAGCTGGGCCTTTCCACCACTCACTGTTTCTTGCCCAAGGGCAAGAATATTTATAGGAAAACTTTCAGTGACTTGTTCTGTCCTGCAGCATGACTCCGGTAAGGAGACTTCCAGTGGCCCACTCCCTTCTACCACTGCTGTTGCCCCACTCCCCTATGTTGCTGCTTGTGGGGATTTAGTCAAATGGGCTGATTCTGTATCCCATAACACCCCTATCCTGTATGCCACAAGCAACCCATCCTTCTCTCCTGCTCCCTGCCTGCTTGGTGCTAGTAGCCTGCTTCCCCTGGCTGTTGTATTGCTGTTTTGTTTACATTTGCTACTCTTATCTCCACAATTCCAGCAGGTTTATAATAATTCTTAACACTATTCAACTATATTCAGTACATCTTCCTTTAGAAACCCTGGTGCAGTGGTCCCCAACCTTTTTCGTCTGGTGGGTGCCGCACGACAAGCCACCGAGGACCGTGGCTGGTGGATGAGCATCCACTGAAATGCCACCGAGAAGCGGCAATGTCAATAAGTGTCGCTGCCGAGAAGCAATGTCATCCAGGGGTGTTGCCGCCGAAAATCAGCGGCATTTCGGTGGCGATGCCTCTGGATGACGCTGCTTCTCGGTGGCATTTTGGCATATGCTCATCCACTGGACAGTACACGGGCGCACACAGATGCCCCGGCGGGCGCCACGGTGCCCGTGGGCACTGCATTGGGGACCACTGCCCTAGTGTCTATTAAATTACACTCCCCACTGCAGTGTCTGTTAAATTACTTCCCTCTCTGGGGCTCGCATGACATAGGTACAACTCTTAAATGACAGAAGTCCCTAACTGAAGGATGATTTTCATGAAGGTTCTTGGTATATAATTTTTAATTGTCAGTGTAATTAGTTTAAATTATATCACCACTGCACAATGATAAATCTGAAAAAGGGACTAAAGGTAAAAGACAGTCGTTTTGCAGGCAGGACTCCCACTAATTTTAATGAAATACTAGAAATTTCCTTTTAAAAAAATAAAAAAAAAAACCTCAAAATGATTCGAGTCAGCTTTGAGTCACGTTCATGCTCTAGGAATTTTTGACTACAAGGAAGCATTTGTTCTTCAGTCATACTTACTTACAAGTAACAACAATCTACACACAGGACCTTTTCCAATCCCATGCAAACACCTTTCCCATTCTCATGAAATAAAAACAGCCTTGAAACTTAAGTCAAACCACCTAAGGTTACAGCATGTCGCATAGTGATATTTCCTTTCCTCGTCACCTTTCAAAAGATGTTAGAGCAGTGATAATTTTATTTTTATTATTGTGTTAGGTACTTGTTGTGTCCAGTTAACTTTACATTCACTGCTGCTACTAAGAGGACATCCAGCTCTGGGTGGGTGCTGTGCCATTGATACAGCACCCATTTTAATTGTTCTTTGCTGGGGGGTGGGTGTTGGGATAAATTCCTTGACTTTGCTGGTCATTTTTGAGGCAGTCACACTTAGACATTTTTCATCTCATCTCACTGTTGTAACATAACTACTCAAAAATAAATCTCTCCATTATTTTTAAAAGGCCTAAGCTGCATAAGCCTACTGTTTCACCACCATTTGTAACTTTGAGTGGCTGCATTCTAGTATCCCTGATTTCAGACTGCACTCGGACTACCAGCAAGGATACCCACCTGTTGTTTGTGGTACTCTTAGATCTGAGACTGCAGTCCCTCATAAACTCCTTTCTCTGACCTTGGTACTGCTGGGTAGGTGGACACTAATACCTGACTTTTCCTCTCTGGAGAACAAGATCACCTTTGTTATTATTGTGGCACATCTGCTGTGTTGGCAGCAAATATGACTTCCAGACCTGCAGGCCAAACCTAATTCTAATTGCAATAAAACAATCTATTGCTTAAGAGTGGGAAGGAAGAAAACATTTACTCTTATCTAATAGATGCAGTTATGGGAAGCTGCAGGGAGTGGTGGGTCAGGAAAGGTACAAAAGTTTAGTGGCAAAGATATAGGGGCAGCTACAAAGGTTAAAGGTCAGCAGTAGCAAGAGGCTATATCTGCCCTCTCCTCATCTCAGAAAGCTAATGTGTTAACACAGTTCTATTCCCTGTCCTTGAGCCATCCCTCTTTCCTGCCCCTTAGAATCACATCAACAGAACTCAATGAAACGATGGTGGCTACTCTTTACAATGAGTAATATTTTTATATTGAACATGTAATTGCACTGCAACTTTCTTTCGTTGCAATTCCTACATCAAAACAATTGCAACATTGTTCTCCTTTTCATATCAATTTCACTTTCTGATATGCTGCGCTGTTCAAAAGAGGGTTGCAAATAGATTTCTTTTAACTGTTTTATGAATGGTGGTGATCATTGCTGGGCAGCTCGGCAGAAAATTAAAAGTTACTAAAATTATTTTCTTGCCCAGTTTTAATCAGAGCATCCTGAACACTGCTAAGCTGGGTAAGAGGGCATCTGAGATATTTGTTCATTTTCACCATTCTTTGAAAATGTCTACATTTACATTTTTAAGAGTGTTTGTTGATTCTGGGTGCCCAATTTGAGAAAACGTGGGCCCTGCTTTTGGAAGTGCTGAGCACCCATAACTGCAAGTGATGTCGTTGGGAGCTGAGAGTGGTCAACACCCTTAAAGAAAACAAGCACTCAAAGCTAGAGGTCACTTGTGAAAATGTTGACCTTAATTTTAATATTCTGGGCTAGATTTATTTACCTAACCCATTCAGTGTTACACAAACAGAGAGGGCCAGGTTCACTTTGGCTTCTATACCAGCTTCCACCAGTGTATCCCCTCTCTGCCCCGCTAGGGGCCTGCAGCTATCTAGCACAGCCCAAGAAGTGGTGGCTGATAGCAAGGGATAGGGGACATAGCTATGGCAACTAAAGGATGTGGTAATTTAGTGCATTCACACTGCAGGCTCCCTCAGCAGGGTTTGTATAGTATCCATGGTGGAAGTTAAAGCCCTCACTCATCACCTTCCTTCACTTGGGTGCTTTCCCACCACGGGTGCAGTGACCCATGCTGGGAAAGGGAGACAAATTACAGCCACAATAAACCTGACCCATTCTGTTTAAGTGCAACATTGAATTGGTTACGTAAAGCATTTGTTATAAAATGCAAAGCAGAAGGAACTGAAGATAAAGCTGAGGTGCAAAGTCTGATTTTAGTGTAAAGGTTGTCAGTAAATACATAATCTAAGTATTAGTAAACTCACTGCAACTGCCAGAACACAGACAATAAATGCTTTCCACATTTGCTTTGACTTCAGCCTTGCCTTTATTATTATACATACCCCACCGTGGGCCAGTGGATTCCCCATCATAGTGGCAAGTGACAGGAGACTCCTGAAATCCGGTTTACCCTTCCCTGGGGAGCAGATCTGGGTGTTGCTCTGTGGCTGGGAACATGCAGAAGTTCCATGTCCTAATCAGGGCCTGAGGCCTCCTCTATTGCCTGTTGTAACTCGCACAAGAACCACAGCAGAGGCCACAGAATCCTCTGGCCAATCAGCAGAGATTGTAAACCCCAATGGCTATTTCATGCAAGTGACAACCTCCTCAGCCACCCAGAAGATTGCGTGAGATACCCAGCAAAAGTTCTAATCTAAGGCACTCTGCTGTGGAGGGGTAGGATCATGCCTCCCAACTTGGGCAGACAGACATACGCTAGTTCTGCTCAAGCTAGTGCACAAAAAACGGCACTGTGGATGTTGTGGCATGGGCAGCAGCACGGGTTAGCTGCCCGAGTAGAAGTCCACCAGTACTCGGATGGCTAGCCTGTGCCACTGCCCATGCTGCAACATCCACACTGCGATTTTTGGCACACTAGCTTGAGAAGAGCTTGCGTGCGTCTATCGACTCGGGCTGGGAGGCATCTTCCTACCTACAGAGTAGACATATCCTAAGATCTTTTGATAAATGTATCATAGCTATTTGGCTCACAGAGCGTTCAGGCCCCAAGTGGTGTCTCTGAAGCTTTTAGTTTCCTTAAAATCATACCATCTGGTTTACAGAGCGTACAGAATCCATTTGCCATATCTGCATAGCTTGGGATCTTGAACTGAAGTTATTCAATTTCTTCAGTTTAAAAATTGTGTATTTGTGAAGTTTCTGTATTTCTTTAGCCAAATTATTTGATTAGAGAGATTGCAAATCCCTCAGGTTATATCTAGAATATTTATAAACCCAGCAAAACCAATCAAGAAGTTTATAAATTCAGCCAAAAAACTTAAAATAGGTCCCAGAGATTCAAATGTGTGTGGTGAATAACTCCAAAACGAACAAGCTGTCTAAAAACTAGGGCCATCAAACAAACAAAAATATTGTGATTAATCAGGAGAGTAAAAAATAGTCACGATTAATCACAGTTTTAAGTCACACTGTTTAACAGAATACCAATTTAACTGTATTATAAATATTTTTGAACGTTCTTCTACATTTTCAAATGTATTAATTTAAAATACAACACAATACAAAGTGTACAGTGCTGACTTTATTATAAATATTTTCACTAGCTGTGGGAAAGAATCACAAAATAAACATAGAAACTAAAGTACATAGTAACTAATCACAAAACACTGTAGTTTTATTTTAAAAAGTGGGCAGCATTATCTCCTGTAAATGTAAACAAACTTGTTTGTCGTAGCAATTGGCTGAACAAGAAGTAAGACTGAGTGCAGTTATGTTAAAATAAATAAAAATCTATATTTGCAAGCTGCACTTTCCCGATGGAGACTGCACTACAGAACTTGTATGAGGTGAACTGAAAAATACTATTTCTTTTTATAGTGAAAATATTTGTAATAAATAATAAAGGGAGCACTGTACACTTATGGGTCACTGGATTTTACATCACAAGTAGAAATTTTCCATGCATCATATTCCTTTTTTGTATGTATTTTATAAATATGACTAACCCTCTGCAAACATTATAATCACTGCCTATTACTCAGAGATGAATAAACACAGGAAATAAACTATTAAGAAGCAAAATACAATATCTAAGGGACAAGCCTCATTTGTGTGTCTTATAAATAATTTTGCTTTTTAAATATTAGGTGCCAAATTCAGCCCTTGTGTAAAGCAGGTGCAACTCCATTTACTTCTATAGAGTTGCACCAGAACTGAATGTGGCCGTAATGGTTTGGTTTTATTTTTGTCATCTGAACATTACTAAATCTTTAAATGTTATGGTATGTGTCTGCAAGGAGTCTGTCTGCCGGGTTAGCCTCCTACAAAGCCATTTCAGGTCCAGATTCAGCAAAGCACTGAAGCACATGCTTATGTACTTTACTTAATCAGCGCTTTAGTAAAGTACTATAAATTGTTAGTACTGGGGCCGAGGCACCCCAGTTAGAGAGACAGTTGTGTTGTGCGGGGATGGGGCTGTCACTTTGGGAGAGAACAGCTTTAAAATCCTGCTGAGGCTCTAAAGGAGCCCAGCCAAACATGGCCGGCTGGGAGAGTTGAACTAGTACATCTCTGGGCCAGGACTGCCCACTTTTGAAGTTGTGCCACCAGTTCTGGGCCTGCAGTGGTGCAGGGGTTGCAAGTAGCTTGCACCGCTGCACTCTAGCTCTAGGCAGACTTACTCCTGTGAACTGTCATCACTCTGGAGCAAATCTGGCCTGTTGACAATATTAAGGGGAAAAAGCATGAAATCTTACCAGTCCAAAACCAGAAGATTCTGACCCCCAAATCCCAGGAACTTATGAACTACAATCTCAAGCACCCTTTGACAATGCAGTCCTTAAATTAATAT
This sequence comes from Mauremys mutica, assembly GCF_020497125.1. Lineage (NCBI taxonomy): Eukaryota > Metazoa > Chordata > Testudines > Geoemydidae > Mauremys > Mauremys mutica. Next base: position 90,874,381 of record NC_059077.1, on the reverse strand, counting down.
GAAGAATTCACTGCAGAATAACTAGTGTGTTAGGTAGTGCGTGTAAAGATTCTAAATCACAAAAATACTTGGTCATCTCTGTACTTTTCCTAGCTAAGAACATATTGACAGCAACAACTTAAAAGTCAGCTCTCATTTCTTCCATAAATAAACAAAAATAAAATCTGCTGATGTCCCAATGCCGCCTTTTATTTCTACTACTCCACTGGAGATTTTCCAGTCATGACTGGTGTCATTTTGCACTAGGACAACATATATGAGTTGCCAACAAAACTGGATCAATCTGATATTGTATGTATACTTCTTTCAAAAAATTAGTTCTAGAATATACACCTGTCAATCTCTGGGAACATACCCTATCATTAAAAGTTAGCTGCAAAGAACTGCAAGAGGCAGCCACAAAACACTGTCATGGCAAGAAACTGTGGCTAGTTTTGGGATTGGGGGGACAGGGAAAGATTGGGAACCTCTGAGGTAAGGGGACGAGTCCAGACAGAATAGGTACAGCAAAAGAAACACAGGTGAGTTGTGGCCACTAGAGGTTACACTCTTCATGGAAGAGGTACTAATTTCATAAACTAAAGTATTCTCTCTCTACCTACAGTACCTCTCTATTGGAAGTACTATATTCTCCTCGTTTAACGGAGCCGTGAACCCAGCCTTTTTCTGTACCCCAGCCTCAAACACCCATCAGTATTCAATCCTTGAGGGATGCTAACAAACAACAAAAAAGTCACATCTATAAAGCCAGCTCAAAAGCATAACTGCCTGTTGCTTCTAAGGAAAGAAAAGGGTCTGGAATTTTAAAGCCACCCACATACTGAGAGTGTGGCTGCCAAGGAAAGGAAGAATTAAAATGGAATGTTTAAAAATCCTCCCCGACTTTCCAACAGTGTTACAGCAAAACTGCAAATGTAGAAAAATTATCATTTGTTATTGGTATTGCAGGAACTCTTATAGGCCAGAGCTCAGTTGTACTATGCGCTGTACAAACACAAAGTGAGGGACCGTCCCTGCTGTATAGAACATGTTGGCAACCAAAAGGAGAGAACTGAATCCAGTAGCCAAGGATTTGTTCACTTTAAAAATATTGATTTTTTCTAAATTAAATTTATATTTTTGTTTTAATTTAAAAAAGCGTATTGTGGGTACCATCATTGCTAATAAGACTTTCGCTTAATGTCACCCACACAGAAAATCAAGGAGAGGAAGCAGCAGCACGGAAGGTACCATGTGTTGATGTAGCACCTAAACAACAGTCTCTGTTACACTGTGCTACAAATACTGTGTTAATCTCTATGGTTGTTATTGTAAGAAAGAATTAAAGGCATTAAGTTATCTATTAAACAAAATTACCTAAAAAACCTTACAAACCAAAAACCACACCTTTGGCAAAATATTAAGGAGGGTTAATTTGTAGTCAAGAGACACAGTACAAACATTTGAAGCATTTGAGAACTTACTGTACTAGATTCTCGGACAATAGTGTTTTTAGCAACAGAGATCTCTGTTGCTAGGAGCCAAGAATTTCCCATGCTATAGCAAGGTGTGTATTTAAGAAGAGACGTTAATATTGAGTAGTCACACTTCCTGGGTATAGGAACTTGGTATATCTTTTACAAAAGAGAAAGGACTCAGAAGTGAACAATGGCATTTATTTTGTTTTGCTTCTTTGGCCTATTTGGATGAATGTTTGACTTACAACAAGTACAAAGCGTGGAGGAATAGCTCAGTGGTTTGAGCCTTGGCCTGCTAAACCCAGGGTTGTGAGTTCAATCCTTGAGGAGGCCACTTAGGGATCTGGGGCAAAAATCAGTACTTGGTCCTGCTAGTGAAGGCAGGGGACTGGACTTAATGACCTTTCAAGGTTCCTTCCAGTTCCATGAGATAGGTCTCTCTCTTTCAATAGATAGAGAGAGATTTGTTTTCTTCTACTTTGAAGGCTCCGCATTAGAAATGCTCGAGTATTAAACTTTCATGCACTAGAGACTAAAAAAGACATAGTTATAGAATCGATATACTGTACTAAACAATCTTACAAAAGGAAGTTTACTGGTCACATTTACCTTTTTATATGTTTTCTCCTCATTTTGTTTTCCAGCAGGGGCATCTCCATTTTCAGTAACAGATGACATCTAAGAGATAGAAAACAAGTATTTTTCAAACCATAAATACTAATTTGTTATCCCCACTTGCTAAATTCTGATTTTGAGAGAGGACAGTAGTAAGTTGTTAAATTGTGTAAAGACTCCTCAAAAAATTGTTAGTTTAGTGTTTCTTTTAGCTTCTCACTTAAATCAATGATCAAAAGAGCTCAAGATTGCACTGACCTTTCCTGCAGGCATCCTGCACTACTAACTCATGCCTAATTTGCTATCCACTCTCACCCATATATATATGTTTTTTGTAACACTTTCATCCATGTTTCTAACCTCTCTAGGTCCTTCTGTATCATTTCTTTCCTTACTAATATCTGTAACTCTTTCCTAGTTAGTATCCTCAGTGGATATTCAGTAACATTCTTTTTACCCCCTCTTCCAGAGTATTAAAGAAATGTTAAATGAACCCAGACCGAGCAGCATGACCAAGTGTAGTATTGCACTAGATATCTGATAAGTGATCACCTTCAGCAACTTTCAAACCCACCTGTCAGTTTTTATATTCAAGCCAACTTAAATACATTTTTCTTAGTGTCTAAGTTTAGTTAGATTGTAAGCTCTTTGGGGCAGGGACTGTCTTTTTGTTCTGCTTTTGTACAGCACCTAGCACAACGGGGGCTCCCAGGCAGGACCATAATACAGATAATAAATAGTAAATAAGATCTGGAGAACAAGACTGCCTGGACATACTATCAGACTTTTTTTTTTACTGGAATCCAATTAAATGACATCTTCTGCATTCCCCTTTCCCCCTCCTTTAGTCCCTCAACACAATTATCTGAAAGACAGATTCTTGTTTGTACAAGACTACAGATGTAGAAGTCAAAGTTTGACTTCACAACAGTTTCTGTAAGACAAGCTTGATGTATGCAATAACTGGTATAAACCATGAGGATTGTGCTTGGGATCTAGATTTGTGACGGCACATCCTGCATGCCCAAGAGACCCAAGACCTGTGGCTAAGTTGACACACTGTCCCCAAAGTTTCAATGTGATATTTGACATTGTACCTGCTAATTGCAGTAAAGCAACAGCAGTTCAAGAATAAATCATATTCCCCCACTCTAGATCACCTGCAAGTATAGATGCCAAGGAAAGGAAGAATTAAAATGGCAAGTTTTAAATCCTGCTACACTTTCCTAGTGTTACATATTAGTGTTATAGTGAAGATATACATACCTTTCTGAACTAAATTGCAAGTCATCTGGAGCCGAGAGTGACTGTCAACCTATTCATTGATGCTGTCAATTTTTCCAGGTCCCTGTTAACACAAAAATCATTCAGCATTATGTAATCTGAGTTTAACATCTGTTAGATATTGTTTAATGTTTCATATAGAAAGGAATTTTTACTTTCTGAGTAGGTTAGAGCTTTGCAAGAAGCAGGGCAATACAAGATCTTTCTCAAGTGGTTTGATTATTAATGTATATTTAATAGAACTAGCTTTTGCTACACTGAATAAAATCAATATGGTCATCCTTTCTGAGTTCTAACTTGCCTTTGCCCTAGATACAATGTTACTGTGTCATGGACGTCCTTATTGTAAAACATTTATGTAGGGCCATAAATTTTCATGGCATTGTACAGAACATAATTAAGACATGTTCTGTGCCCTGAAGAGTTTGTAAAGCGAACATCCAACCCTGCAACCTTTACTCACTTGAGTAATCCATACTGAAGTCAGTAGGACTACTTGCATGAGTGAGGGTTTGCAGGACGGGGCACTGAATAGTAAATAAATAATAAACTTTACTTCAGAAGGAACTCAATCAGCACTTACTATACAAAGCTTTCTAACCTGTATATAATTAAACTATCATAATTACGTAATTAATATATTATTGGTAGTCTTGGAAAGACTAGCTTTTTATTGGTAAATGTCAAATTTCACCCTACACACAGAAACCTGTGGAAATATTTCCACTGATAATTACTGAAATTTACAGATAGGCAAAGACAGATAAATGCTTCCTGAAAACGGACTTTGATTTAAGGATATTTACTTTTTATATTTGGACATGTGATGTTGACAATTTGTGTTCTAATAATTTTAAAGCTTTAGCTTTTTTAATCTCAGTGTCGGTCATTAAATAATTGTCTGACCTCATCCATAATTTCCCACAACTGTGAAAATTTAAATAGAATTTTTTTTAAAAAGCTTAAAATAAAAACCATTATCTGTCAAAATTATATTTCAAAAGATAAAAATTGAGGTCTGCCAAGCTTAATTATAGAATAAATTCTGCTTGCTTTCCTCACAAGTAGTACCATTGACTTCAAGCAGAATTACCTTCTTGAATATATAAGGTACATGGGTGCCATTTGGTCCCTCTTTGCTCTCTCTCTCTGCTGGTAAAATTATACCCATAAGATGGTAGTTCAGTTTTGTTCCCCCCTCCACCCCCCATGAACACATTTGACTTTGCTCTTGCAATCAGTGTAAACATCTTATACATAGCTACACACTTAGAAGTATATCATTTAATTTATCTAAAGTGAAAGTAATTTTTCCTGGAAGGAAAGCCTATCCTTAACTTTAAGAAATTTTCATAAAACTGCAAACTTTTCCTCTTGGAATGGCTAAAGAATTGTAGCACCCACAGATAAAATATGGCTTGTGTCAAATCTACATCTTTGGAAAACTAGTTTCTCCATTAAGAGCTAAAAAAAATTTATTACTCAAATCCTCTGAGAAGGATAAACCTTTCTAATATCACCCACCAGCATTTTATCATGCATCACAAGTTTTATTTTGCCCTTTAAGTCTTCACAAGCAACTAATATCTTCATTATTAATGTTATTACTTGGCCATATCCTCCCACCACCCTACATGCCGAACTCCCACTGAAGTCAGACAGAGCCATTTAAAGTAGGTTTCGTTTATTCAGAAATGTACATATGTCAACTATTTTATAACAATATTATTAGGCTTCATCTACACTTACATTTCTAACCACAGTGGTACTAGAACCTAGACATGTTTTTCTAGAAAAATGCTACCATGGTTTCAAATTCCACCAGAAAGACAGCCTAACTGCTACTGGTCACTAAGATAAAAGTGCCTCAGAACACAAACAAACAAGAGCAAGATCCTATGCAACTCCCAGCATTAACCTGAGATAGGATCAGACCAACTCAAAGAAAGTCAAACATCAATATAGCATAGGAATTTCCTCCTAATAAATGTTAGCTGAAGAAAACATTCATGCCGGATGTGGAAGAAAAGCCTGTTTGTGCCCAATATAGCCAGATAAATTATTCAAGAACATTTCATCCATGTGAAAATTATGCCCCTGTAATGTTGCCAAGGTTAGGGAGACAGATGGTGATCTCCTGACTATAGTAACAATTGAACATGCAACTTAAATTTCTATGAAGAAAGTAGAACTTGGCTATTTTTGCTAGTTTCTTCCATTTTCTAAAGCTGGTTGGCCCAGGTAGAACCATTACTGTTCTTGGTCCCAGGCTTGTGGGGAGCCAAGCACCCTTAATTCCTTTGAATTTAATGGCAATTTATAGTGCTCAGCATCTTCAAGAATCAGGCCCCTATTAGCTGTAAAGAATATGATTAGGTTAATTCACTGAACTAATTTGTTATGAAAAACATCCTTATCTCTTTATTCTTTAGAGACCTGTGGTGCCGTTTTGGTACTGAGGTGCTTTGCAGAATATGTATTTTGCTGTAATTGTTTCATTTCTACAAAAATACATAGTACATTTATAGTGCAGGGACATTATATCCCCAAAGTGTTTGGAATGTATTCACAGGCTACACTACACCTCTTATTCTTAAAATCCTCTACTACCTTCCCATTTGAAAGAGAAGGAAGTTCCTGGAGAACTACAGTATTTGATCTTAGCATGGGCCAGGCAGGTCTAGGTACATGCAGCTCACTGAGATTAAAGGAGTTTAGGAAACTTTTAAGACCCAGAATTACTTCATGACTCAGTATTAGACCAGGTTATTTATAAAGGTCTTCACTGTGGCTCCTCAGGCACAGTCCCACTTGAAGGCATGGGGGAGGCATGTTATTCCCCAACAGTAATTTTAGGAAGCATTTTTCCAGACCTCTGCAGAGTACCGTCTCTGGCTTCGGGATCCCCCACCCACAAATCCAAAACTGAAGGAAGAAGTTCAGCTCCCAGAATTTAAATCCTTCATTACTGAAGGCCCTTGGGTTCAAGGTTTCAGTTCAGGCACATCTATTATTAATACATGTTTAAAATTTGGTTTTTTAAAAATTCTGTGATTTTTTTAAACAGAAGTTATTCTTTTAAGTTAAAAAAATCATTTTTATTGCAACCATTTGTGTTTTATGATTTACTTCACATCACTGGAAAACTTAGACTCCTACACCTTCTAATGTTACAAAACTCTAGTTGCAATTCCAGTGACCTCTGAGATAATAGCACTCTGCACTTTCCCCCTGAAAATACACTGGATGATTTCTGTCAGATTCCTCCACTGACTCAAAGAAAAAAAAATCCAGTCATGTTGTAACAGTCCCTTTTAAGGGTACGTCTGCACACAAACAGCCGCCCAAGGCAGTGAGTCTCAGAGACAGGGTCTACAGACTCAAGTTTGTGCTATGGCACTAAAAATAACTAACTGTGTTGACATTTGGGCTTTGGCTAGAGCACAGGCTCTGAAGTTCAGGGCCCAAGATCCCAAACTCAAATGTCTACACAGCTACTTTTGGCACCGCAGTGCAAGCTTGGGTCCGTACACCCGAGTTCTGCTGTGTAGATGTTCCCTAGGCAGCTGGAGGGTTGAGGACAACACTGGCTATGGCTACACTTAGCGCTGCCCAGCGCTGCCGCGGGAGCGCTCCAGCAGCAGCGCTTTGAAGCGCGAGTGTGGTCGGAGCGCCAGCTGTCTGTACTCCATCTCCCTATGGGGATTAACGTACAGCGCTGGGAGCCATGCTGGGAGCCATGCTCCCAGCGCTGGGGCTCTGATCACACTGGCGCTTTGCAGTGCCACAACTTGCAGCGCTGGAGGGGGTGTTTTTTCACACCCTGCTGCAGCGCTGCAAATCTGCAAGTGTAGCCATGGCCACTGATACATTAATCACCACATGTGTATTAGAAATGGGAGTTGAATAGTAAGGGAAGAGAGGGAATGTGGGCTTCCCAGAGTTTACAAGCAATGGGTATGCAAGCATGTGTTCAGGAAGAGCTCCAGTGCTGTTAATTTTAATCTACCATAAAGTTGAAGCAGAAATTTGTGTTTTTAATTGAGTGAACACGATGAATGTCATACATAATAAAGAATAGACAGTTTCCCTGTTCAGTTTTGTACTACTGCCTGCCTGAATGCATAGAGTATAAAAGTTGTTAAAGAATCAAACAGGAAAAGTAAGAGCCTCTCAGGTACACAGCTTCACAGGAGTTAACACAACAAGAGCTTGGCAATCAATTGGGTAGAGAACTTGCTTAGCTGACTCCAACCAGGCTACGAGGTTTTACTTTTCTCAAGGCTAAGGCCTTGTCTACACAACAAGCATCCAGCATAGACACAGTTTATGACGACTGAAGGAGCTTCTCTGCCAGCACAGTAACATCACGTCCCTGAAAGAGATGAGCTCAACCAACTTTTGTCAGCATAGCTGTCTACACTGGGGGTTGTGTCAGCCTAGCTATGCACTAGCCTAGGGGGTTTCTCCCACACACCTGACTGACAGCTATGCTGCCAAAACTTTGTAGTGTAGACTTGGCCTAAACCTGGGATCAAAAGGAGATCTAAAACCTCAAAAGAGGATAGAAAAGGGAGTGTGTGGGGGTGTCAGATGAGCTGAAAGAGGCTGGCCAGAATGTGTCAGTGAAACAGCTGACAGTCTGAGACAGACCCGGGAGCATGCTGCTGCATTATACGCTGTTTCTTCCTGCCAGGGATGGAGTTAGCTGGGCTGAGGGGAGTTATGTGAAAGACAGACCCACACGACTATGCTTTTTGTTTTACCGTGTTCTACTTGTTTTATACCTTTGAGTAATGAATAAATGATACTTGGTTTTGAAGAAGCTGTTTCTGTATCACAGCAAATGTGTGCTGTCACAGGCCCTTAGAGCAGTGGTGGCCAACCTGTGGCTCCGGAGCCACATGCGGCTCTTCAGAAGTTAATATGTGGCTCCTTGTATAGGCACCAACTCTGGGGCTGGAGCTACAGGCACCAACTTTCCAATGTGCTGGGGGGTGCTCACTGCTCAACCCCCGGCTCTGCCACAGGCCCTGCCCCCACTCCACCCCTTCCCGCCCCCTCCCTTGAGCCTGCCATGCCCTTGCTCTCCCACCCCACCTCAAGCCTCCTGCACACCATGAAACAACTGATCAGGAGGTGTGGGGAGGGAGGGGAAAGAGCTGATCAGCGGGGCTGCCGGTGGGTGGGAGGTGCTGAGAGCAGGGGTGGGGGCTGCTGACGTATTACTGTGGCTCTTTGGCAAGGGACACTGGTAAATTCTGGCTCCTTCTAAGGCTCTGGTTGGCCACCCCGCTCTAGAGTATAAAGCTTGCAGTTGCCAAACACCATTGGACATGCTAAAGTAGTCATGGTTGATAGACCAAGACCTGGGCTACAGCCTGTAGGATAAGAGTGGGCAAACTGCAGAACCCCACTCTAGGAGAGGTGGACTTGAGGCCTGCCACTGCGGGGCAGGGCACTAGGTAAGACTCAAGAAGGGACATCAGTGGAGCTAACCTAGTAACTGTGAGAGTACATACACCCAAATACATACAGCCAAAGCATTGTTTATATATGTACTTAAGTTTCTTGGTCTGGCTAATGAAAACAAGCACTATTACTTTAGTCCATTTCAGCTCAGATTTAAGTCAACAGCAAAACTCCCACTAATTTCAATGAGAGGGACCCTATTACCAAAAAAAAAAAAAAAAAAAAAAATTGGTTCTTGCTGGTTGCCTCCGTTAGTACACTCAGCTAATAATTAGTTCTGTTTTCTTACCATTTCCGAATGTGGAAAAAAAAATAGTTCTCAGAATCTTCAGTTCACTCACTTTCTATGAGAAGAGAGAGAAGAACCAGATTTCTATCTAATTTATAAACAAAAAGCATGCTATTTAATTGGATTATTTCCACATATAAGCAATTTTGCCTTTCGCAGCTATTGCTAGCATGGATTGGTACTAACCAACCTTTTGGGGGGTGGGGTTGTCAGCTGTTTGCACATGTACACCACCTGACTTGCACTTTTTCCCTGATGAATACCAAATCTAGGAAAAACACATTAAAATGAAAAAGTACCACTATTTTTCATCTATTATAATAATTGTAGGTAAGTGAAGTGAGAGCAGTATCCACTTTAAAAAAAAATCTAACTTGAAAATTAAAAAAAAAAAAATCTACATCTAACACTAGATGTCAATGTCCATATAGTATGGTCATTGGTCTCATATAAATGCCATAGACAACTACATACATACAGAAGTATCAACTCTGAGACAGAATTTGGAACAGATAATTTTGAAATCTCATGAAACACTGGAGGGGACTGTTTAACAATTTCACCATCATCATACAATATATCAGAATTAATCTAGAAATCCTGTTCTCATACTTTTGAGCACTTATTTACTTTTGTAAACTTATTTACTAGCGGTGGCTACTTTCTAATTACTTCTAATCCTTTCATAAATACTTTCCCCCAGAGGCATTCAGGATCCTGAAACTGGCCTGTTGCCTGTCTGGAATAAAACACAAGAATTCACACAAAAGAATTCAATACTAGTCACAAGACAAACTTAGATTATCATATTAATCAGCTAGCACTAATAACAAAAGGGTTTCAACATGCAAGATTTGTGCTTCTCATTTCTTAAGTGTGGCCATTTACCAAACCAGCCTGCAAAGATTCTACCAGCAACATTTCAAAGTGAAAACTTCAGCCTTCCTGCTTACTGTTATATACTGTATTTACTGACTCTATTAGAAGGAATTATCGTCATGGTAAGTCTCCATGTTAAGTGCTTTTAGGTCAGTCACAGTAATTTCAAAGTCACAAAAATGTCAGCTTTATAACTCTATGAAACTTCACTTATTGAACGTTGGCAAGAAACATTTTCACTGCAATATTTTCTGCTCAGTCGTACTTTTAGATATGCTGCCAGTCATCGTGTAGCTTTGTCGAGTCAGTTACTGGATTGTCCAGATCTACAATACACCTCAATTTATTTGACAGCAAGATGCAGCCCTAGACTTCCAGGTTTCATGTCCAAGTGTCACTATCTCAAATCAGAAATCTTTGTGCGTGGGTGTATAGGGTAATAAAAAAGTGGTTTATGAATAAATTGAAAGTATCTATATTTATCCACTCATTAGGCAAAAGGACATCTATGTACCCCTTTGCAAACACTTCAGCTCAGTGGAATTCTGCTTCCTTACCTGATAACATTGATGGGATTATATATCTCACAGCTTTGAGTTAAGAACAGCTATCACATTGGGCTACTATTCTCTTATGACACGTTTTTCCTTCACATTTTTATACCCTCACTTTTACTTTTGAATACAAACCCTTCTGACTCATGTTAATTGTATATTCACAGAATTTTGGCATGGGTTAACTGTACATACGGTATGACTACCCACAGATTTTTCGTTTCTTTGCATCTCTGTTCATGGGTTCCAAGGCTGCCTATTAGAAATGTTGTCAAAACCTGGGAGGACTAAAATGTAACTAATTCTTGAACTATAAAGGTTATGCTTTTCTCAAAAATAAGTAACTAGATCTCCACACTATAAGCCATCACACAGTAGAAAACAAATCAGTGTACTTCTAAATGTCACTGGGAAAGGGAACAGGAACTGATAGAGAGAGACCTTGGTGTTCTTTAATTTACAGTCTACACATTACACTAATTTCTGAACTTCCCGAAAGTAGCTTAATTTCTAATATTACATGTGGCACCTGCCCTAAATTTTCAGTGCTTTTTAAAATTAACAGTATTCCCAGAGAGAAATTAAATGTTAACTGCCTTATATAGTTCTTTTTTCTCTCTTTTTTATGCTTACGATACTATGTAAAGCTTAACTGTCCATGTTCTGATTTAGTGGGCCAAACTCACTAGTGATGTGTAAGCAGGTAGAAATTATACGAGTTATATGTCAGTCAGCAGATGTAAGTGGATGAAAAGGAATTTAAATTTGTTTAACTCACACACCTGGGGCCCAAAGAGAGCAGAAGGGGTAGCAAGAAAACCAACTAACAGAAGGAGGTAAGATGGTTTATGTTAGAGTAGACCACAAACACCAATTCTAGCACCTCAGCATGTAACTCCTTTAGGCCCTGATCCTGCAGTGAGTTCTGCATAAGAGAGGGGCCCACTAGGGTCAAAGAGGCTGTACCTGGACCCAATGGTGTATCCACACAGAGCTCACTGTAGGATCAGAGCCTTAGTGTCCCTCAGACCTACATACAATCCCTTACCAGAAGGTAACACCCCACCTCAGGACTTGGCCCTGTGCATAATGTATTTATAAGTCTTCAATTTCAGTATTTCTCTTTCACTAAAACCAACATAGATAAACAGGGATATGCTCACAGAATCCCCTTGTTCGAGTTCTGCCACAGAATTGAAGCGGTTCACAGTAACTTCTCTGCCTCTGAAGGAACTGTCCCAACCTTTGGACACTGCTGAATCCTCTCTGCCAGGAATACCTTATCCTTTGGGTGCACAAACATAAGTCTGAAGAGCCAATTATTTGTCTTTGGAATGGACCTGCTTCAGGACAAAGCATAAATAAATAGTTCCAGCAAGTGCACTCAATACAGTATCACTGGCTGGCATGTGGTATTGCTACCCTCCTGGGCAGTGGTTATTAGAAACAGATTTGTTTTAGTGGAAAAACCAATAGGCTTCCCCCAACCCCTCTCTCCTCTTCTTTGCACCACCTCTACTCCCTCAACTTGGGTTAGACCCCAACCACTTAATTGGGGATATTTATGGGGTCTCTCTTGTTGAAATATTGGCAGCACATCACTTGGATGTGGAAGGCAAAGTGTAGCGGGACCACACGGGACAAAGTTGTATAAAGCACTTGAGCCCTTTACACAACATTGCCCAATGGAACCTGCTTTCACTCTGGTATGCAGCAGGCAGTCTGGGTCTCTGTCTTCAGCAGCAGGCAGGGGGCGGTGACACTGCACCCCACATTCTTCAGTGATATTAGTATGATATAATTATGATGTATTTTATGCAAGATAAGGCATGCAAGGTGTCATTGGAAAGGTTATGGTTTGCTGAATACGATTCTCCTATTTCTAGGCATCTATCATTTTAGTATCTGAAGTTATGAATATTGACTAAGTATCTATTTCACATGTAGCTATTCCTGGGCAATGCCCACTGGGCAAAATGCTCTCAGTGTAGCTTGCTGGCTGGGAAGAGTCCATTGAAGTTATTGAGCCATTAGGAAAAAACAATAGGCCTTAGGAAAAGCTTATCTCCCACCTGGTGAGCCTTCCTGTGAATGCTCCAAACAGCCCGTGGGGGATGGCTGCTCAGACTCTACAGGGACATGTGACCAGGTCACCTGGTGCTAGACTCCATCTTGGGATGTCAGTGTTTTTCCCACTGACTGGCATGGGAAACAAGTTTTAAAACAAAGGGTTCCCGAAATATGCAAAAGCTAACTTCAAATCTTCTGTAGTTAATAAATTTGTTTTTGCTCTATCTAAACCAGTGTGGGGGAATCATAACTCAGAGGCAGAAAGCTGTTGCATATTCCTCTCCACATTCAGGGATGGGGCACATTTTATGAGCATACTTTGTACAGTTCCCTGTGCAGCGCAAGATGTTGTAATTTTGAGTTTACACTCCAGAGGGGGTGCATGCCTAAGGAACTGGAAGATGCCCTAGTTCGGAGGTTCTCACAAGGTCCACAAGCCCTTTGAGGGGGGTTGCGGACCCCCCACAGCTGAAATCAGAGCCTGAGATCCAGCACCTCCTGCGGTGCTGAAGCCCTGATCCCTGGCACTCCCCGTGGGACAGAAGCCCTGAGCCCATGGGCAGAGTTGGGGGGGCACAATGGGCATTGCCCTGCCCCAAACTGCAGTACAAGAGCAGGGCAGTCCCAGGGCAGCTCCACACCCCCTTCTCTCCCTGCATAGGCAGACAGGTAGCTAACTACATGTTGGCAAAGGATTCAAAACCTACAAGCCCATTTGGCAAAATCCATTTAGACCTGAGAGATCAGATCTTATGAGACTAGGTGATCTTTGAAGTCTCTCCCACATTAGGAAGTAGTTACGCAAATCAAGACAGGAATGGGCATTGTTTAAAAGGAAGCAGGGAACAGCAGGAAGATTTTAATCCTTGTATCTGGGAGTGGGCCATTAGTTGTCATGCCTCCTGAATTCCACTTTTAATGTCTTGAGTTCACAAATGCATGCTGTTACACTTGAAAACTAGCACTAAAAGTGAAGGAAGTCCTGTAACCCAAATCATTTCTAAGGAATGAAGTTACAGCAGACGGAAAAGGAAAGTTATGGAAACATTTCTACACCAGGACCCAGAGGAAACTATGGAGTAAAAAGGAGAGATGTAGTGTAATCCCTAATGCATTTAATCTATGCTTTTATGAAACTTTTTTTTAAAAATTAGTTTTTCCATTCATCTGAATTTTCTCACCTGTAATAGACACAGGCCATTTAATTTTCCTTAAACATATTTATGGCAAGCTTCCCCTTTCTATGACACCTATGAAAGGGTTATGTTTGCCTAATCACGTTCCCCAAACCAACAATATTCTGAGAAATTCAGCCCTCAGAGTTCTGTTAATTGTCCTCAAAGGGTTGTGATGGATAGAGAATAAGGAATCTCTCTTATTCATAATGTTAAGAGAGGCTAGATGTTTATGTTTGATAGGGCTGCATTTCTAACTTCAAGAAGCATCCACCACACCATCAGTTCCTTCAGAAATTATGATTTCACAGAAAACAGTACAGGGAGGGACTCTGGAACTAAGAACTAAAGTAAAACTAAAACCACACCCAAAACAATGCGCTAGTATCAACTAAAACAAGATGCAGAGTACATTGCAATTTTATGTTTTGGGGGCTTAATGGTTTTTCCAGTGGATGAAATGTGTGTGGGACCCTCTCCTCCCGTCCCCCACCGGCCTGAGGAAAGGGTCTGGAAGGGAGGAATATGTGCTGAAACAGTGCTTGTCGTCTCAGTTCGGCACGCGTGCGCACACACACACACACACACACACACACGAAATTCTGGCTGAGTCAATAAGAAATCTTTCTGCAGCTCCTGCTGCAAAGCAAACCCCTTCACATTCTTTCTCCCAAAGCCACACAGGTCTATACCTTGATAACCCAGCCGAGACTTGATGTAATATTTATATATTTGACATGAAAGTATAGTTCACTTATCGCAAGGTTTGCAGTAGTGGTAATAGAGCTGACAACACGCTGGGCTGTTTCCCTTAAAGATGCTTGCACCAATAATGACAAACTGGGACATTTCACACCCTTTCAAACTAATTTCCCATCAAATCACTCTTTTTTTTTTTTCTTAAACCACATGCTCATTTCTGGGGCAGTCCCAACCCAAAGGAAGGAGGCTGCAGTTTAATTTCAACAAGCTATAAAGTCAGTCCCCCCCAGAGTTATGATATTTAACCTACAGACTGTAGGTGGAAGAGAATTATGTTTTGAGTTTCCCTGGCTGATTTTTGTTTCTTTGTTTTTCAAAGAACATGATAATGTAAAAGCTTGCCTTTCAAGCAGGGGAAATAAAGATTTTAGATCTATCCAGGAAGCCATTTTAAACTTTAAACCATTCATATTAAAACAAAGATTCCAGGGGAAAAAAAACCAACAATTGACTTTGTTTACAGACTTTGCATGCCAGAAACTCAAAGAAGGGCACACCTGACACAAGCCAGGGATTCTTGGTAAACTGTAAATCTCTACCAAGTTGTCCTCATTAAGCACTTCACATGTATTTCAGAAACATGCTGTTCTGGCTAGTTCTCAAATAACTGCTTAATTAGGACTGTTGACTGTGGCCCTACTGCTACAATGTAAAGATTCCAGTTTTTTGCTTTGGTTTACATTATGTTATTATGCTATAACACTATGCAGGGTAAGGCAAGGGGGGAGGCATGAATACTGGTAATTGCTAAGGTCAAAAAAATTGAAATACTATATATAGTATACTAAATATTGCTGTTAAAGAAAGCCAATAAAATTTTAAATACCAAAACTTTCACCCAGGACCCAAACCTTCCCTCAGTCCGCACAATAATCCCACCCCCTTTTAACTTCAATGAATATTCCAAATGCAGAACAGTGGCAGGATGCACCCCCTCATAGTTAAGAGTTGGATTCTTACATCCCCAGACTAGAAGTCATTCTTTTGGTGACCAACGTTTTACTGATCAGATAGTTTAACTGTATTATAGGTCTTCTTTGATCCTAACATTTACTCTTGATGCTCCTCAAAATAGTGTGTAGAATGGACTCAACTGTCCACACACCTGAACTATTCAAAGGGGTGAAAATATTTACATTTTTCTACTGATAGATCTCAAGGATAAAATCCTCTCATGACTTTATTCTATCTCAAAACATAAAATGGAAAAACACTCATGATTTTTTCGTTAGCACCAGACTGTAAAATCTTCAGACAAGTATTTATAGCTTATCCATACACCTCTGTTAGTGTCTTGTTAAATCTGGTTTAAAGAGGTGGCAGACTTTTGACTGCAAATTCAGATCCCATTGCTTTTTCTTGTTAAAAATAGTGTAAAAAGAGAAGGGAACAGCAACAGGTGACACAGGAATTCTTTGGTGAATTGCCAAAACAAAGAAATACATGTCTACTTTTGTTAAATTAGCAAGAGGACCAAAATATGTTGGTTGTAACGGTTGAAAAACTTGTTGAAAGGCAAATTTTCAAGTCAGTTCTGAAAATGCCAGAAACTATTTGAACTCTCAGCTGTTCTCTTATCAAGCCCAACTCTTATCCTAACATTTCATTGATGAATAATGAGAAAATTTTTCAGAGTTAGCAGCCACTCCGGGTAAAAAGAGTGGAAAAGTAACTTTGGACTGCTGGGTCATGCAGAAAGTTAACCATTCTTAAGACATCCACACAACCAGCCCAATTCACCAGTTTAAAGTGCTGCTTATCCTATAGATATTTCTTACTTGTGGCATACACAACTCTCTATTGCTCTTGAGGAACAAGAGAGACACATGTATGCCACAATTAGTATGTCTAAGTTGATGGAATTCATGTTCTGAGGAAACAGAGAGAGAGAATTTACATTACCTCTTAAAAGTCTTTTCTTGGTCATATTGATAAGACTGAGAAGTTTTGAACCACACAGCTGCAAAGCAACTCCAAGCTGCCATTCAAATTGTTTACTCAGTCTTGCCCAAATATAACAGATAATATCACTTTCACTTGTTTAGTTTCAATAACTTCCATTAATTTTTATGCCTTGTCAGATCTTTCAGACCCTAAAATAAGTTATACAAAAACAATCTGCAGCTCACGAAAGCTCATGCTAAAATAAATTTGTTAGTCTTTAAGGTGCCACAAGTACTCCTGTTCTTTTTACAGATACAGACTAACACGGCTGCTACTCTGAAACCTGTCATTATTGTATCTGTGACTCAGATCCTGGCATTTTGTCGATTGTGAACATCCCAACAGTCTATTCAGCTATACCATACGCCATTATTGTAGTTGTATTATTCTGCAAAGCATGTACTGTACTTTATTTTAGAATAATCTGCCATAGGTTTTTTTGTTTTTGTTTTTTTTAATGGAGATATACCCAGTATGGTAGGAGTAAAGCTTCCTTTAGTGTTTGGTTTTTTAAAATAATAAATAGTATAAAAAGGTACAAAAGTGCTGCATTGTATACACATTGACATATACATTATATGCACACACCTGAAATCATAGTGTAGAGTGCATTACGAAACACAAGTCAAACCATTCTTCTTTGTAATTTCCTCTAATCTTGAGATTTTCTACATTTTAAACAAATATGTACAGTACAAATGCTTTCCGGACCAGAAAAACCTTCTCCCAGCAACAGTCCTGGAGCAGTGATCAAAAAGAAAAAAAAATGTGATCCCTCAGAAGATTTATATCATTGGGAAATGTATGTATTAACACTATGAGGAATTATAGATACTGAATTATATGCTTCCAGTCAGTGATCAAACAAAAGGGAGAAACAAGTTCCCCCCATTCACCCAACCAGACAGGAGGGAAGACAGCTACCTACATGTCTCCAGTTAAACTGAACAAAGTGTAATCAGAAAGAATGGGAGCTCAATTTACATAGGAATCAGCAGTGGGATGGATGGGAAGACCACAGGAAGGGGAAAAAAGGCCACTGAACTTTGGAAGACATAGGTTTAAGTGATACCAAGTATGAGGAATAAAAACAAAGGATTACAAACAAAAATAAAACTACACTTCTAAGACTAAAACTTACATTCAGTAAATTACAATCTTTGACTAAGCAGGTTTCTAACCTATATTCAGTTCCCAGAGACTTCAGGCCCTGGCCTGAAGGGCCAAACATTCTGTGATTTCAAGAGCTCTGAAAATCCTGTCCTACTGTGACAGAGGCCCAGTGGTAGTTCAACACTCTGGCCTCTTGAATCCCCCAAGTGATGGACAACTCAAACATCTTTTGCCCCATCACATCACCCCAAAGTTCATTGTTTCTGTTATTAAAAACGAGGAGTCCAGTGGCACCTTAAAGACTAACCAATTTATTTGGGCATAAGCTTTTGTGGGTAAAAAACCCACTTCTTCAGATGCTTCCTGTTGACTTCCCACCCCCATGCTGGTTTATATGAAAATGGGGTGTCTATTGTTTTGATTTCATAATGCTTAATTTACCTTGGAGCCAAGTAGACAGGTACATTCCCTCCTGTCTGAGGGCAAACCTGTTTCTCCCTGGTTTTGGTCTCAGACTTTGAAGCATATTATCAATAATTCCTCATGTAGTGTTCATGCATACATTTCAAAATGCTACCACCACCGATGTGTTACAGGCTTTAATCTTACTCTACCATAAAAGTATATTGTACACAATCAGTTGATTCAATTGTTTATCATTTGACATTCAGAGTCCCTGTAGACGGGTCAACCTTTGAAATGTATCCAGATAAAATTTCTCTCTCCTACTTGGGCGTAAACGCCATGCTATCTTCTCCTGCTTGTTAGATCAATGTCTTTGTTTGCCTAATATGTAAATATACCTTCATCTTCTCTGCTTGATGATCAGGCTGGTCAGACACACAAATACACATTCCTTTGTCTAAGGATATCTTCACTTTTGCCTTGGTTGCAAAACCAATGTTAAGACCACAATTTTAGCACACATTTATAACTTACATACACTATACATATATCACGCAAGATTAATAATACTCAGCTACTACTTTTCCACTGACAAAAGGTAGCATGTAATATATCATGACAATAGTGTATTAACGTGGTTAGTATGTGAGACCTGACAAGAGTTGCTGACAGAGTGTTGAACTACCACTGGGCCTCTGTCACAGTAGGGCAGGAGTAATTTGCTTTTGGGGTAAATTCCTCCTCTTTTCATCCTTAGTCTCCATCTCTTTTCTGGAGATATGTATATACTCACTTTACATTGCTTCCACACGACCATATGCTTGCTCAGACTTGGCACAGAACTCCCATGATATTAAAGTGGAGATGAGGAATGAAGGAGAATATGAAAGCTGTCAAATGGACTTATTGTTCTAATGGCCAAATTGGTCATGGTAATTTACAGGATATCAAGGGCTGAAGTGAGAAGCTCATTTGTATACATTCCTCACACACAAAACACACATCCTGCGACAAAAATGGACCCAAATTATGCAAACCCTAAAAGACTGGTGTGACCAGGGTCCTAAGGGGACACACTGAGGTTACTCAATTAGGGCAAACTGCAAAGAATGGGGCAGACAATCCCCAAAGCAGATGGATATGCCAATATTTAAGATTTACCAAGACAGTATAAAACAGCTTCTACAATACCTTCCTGGTTGCATAGAAGCCAAAACACAATTCCCTTATAGCAACCCAGACTTGGGCTTCCACCCAGACACCCAAGTCAGATATGAGGAGGATTATTAAAAATCTTATTCATTATATAAGAAAGTTCTACCAATCCCAAAGGATTGGACACATTACCTCCCAGATTAATGAATGTTTCAGATCTTACCCAAAAACATGCATACAGCCAATTCTTATTAACTAAACTAAAATTTATTTAAAAAGAAAATAGAGAGTATTGGTTAAAAGATCAGTATACATACAGACACGAGTACAGTTCTGAGAACAGATCCATGGTAAAGATGGTGAGCATTGGAGTTACAAAGAGTACTTAGAATTAGTCAATAGATTCAGTTCAATGTTCATATTCAGGATGATCCGGATGGGACTACAGATCTCAGTCTTACAACTTAAACTTCCCCTGTATAAAGCATATCAGATAAAGGATCAGACCCAAGAGACCTTTATACAGTTCCAGGCCTTCTCTTGAGAGCACAGAGTCCTTAGGTGAACAATAGGCAATCATCGAGACTTTGAAGTAGACCTATTCCCTAAGCATCATCGGTAATTAGCTACATGGATTAACATAAGGCAATTGCCTGTTTTCCACAATTCGCAAGTGACTTGCTATATACTTTAAAGAGAAATCAATACAGTGATATCACTATGCTTACAGTTAACATTTAAATTTTAAGATCTCCTTTTGATCTCTGAATTAGCAGAATACAGCATAGACAGGAACTGTTTGATTACATTGTTAACCTCTAACAATATATATGTACAGGTTTCAGAGTAGCAGCCGTATTAGTCTGTATCCGCAAAAAGAACAGAAGTACTTGTGGCACCTTAGAGACTAACAAATTTATTTCAGCATAAGCTTTCGTGGGCTACAGCCCACTTCTTCGGATGCATAGAATGGAACACACTGAAAGAAGGTATTTATACATACAGAGAACATGAAAAGGTGGAAGTAGCGATGCCAACTGTAAGAGGCCAATCAACTGAGATGAGCTATCATCAGCAGGAGAAAAAACCACCTTTGAAGTGATAATCGAGATGACCCATAGGAGGTAGGGGTGTGGGTGGGTGTGGGTGTGGGTGTAAAAACACACAAATTATCTACCAATATGTCCATAAAAGTTGAATTTGGGTCATTTATCGCAGGATGCTTAACCCTTTCTGGCCATATGTCACAACTGGGCAAGAACACTGAAAGGAAAATAAAAATTAGGCTAAGATATTAAAAAATGAGTGCCTAAGGTTAGGCTCCTAACTTCATATTTAGGCACCTATGACCATAACCTGTTTTTCAGACGTGCCAAACACTCAGAATGGGTGCTCAGCACGTCAGGTCACTTACTCGAGTACCTAAGCATGGATTTAGAAGTCTGACTTTAGGCACCCAAGTTTAAAAATTATGGTCTTAATGTCTAATTTCAGGTGAGAGAACAGATTTCATTGTCCAATACATTAATCACAGAAGCTCCTTTTCCTGAAGGAAGACAAGACAGCAGTTAGCAGAAGTTCTCCAAGAATCCCATCAGTCTATTTTTTAACAGTCTTGACAAACTAGTTTTAGGAAAATGGTATCAAGCTCTTCTGCCACTATCAGAGTGGAACAGTGCACGGTAAGACTCATTTCACCATTAAAATACCTTACCTCAGGACAGTGGTTTTCAGATTCTCTGGTCTGTGGAACAAAGAAGGGTTCACAGACCTTTCTGGTACATGATCAAGTCAATGGGAGGAGAAGAAGAGTGCCCTTTATCAAGTGGCCTATAAACTAATGAAGTTGGAGAACCATTATTTTAAGATGATCCCTCTACATTTCTCTCTCTTTTTTTTTAAATATAGACAGAAAAAAGTCCAAAGTGAATAAAACCTCACAAGTTAAAGAAAATTAAATTTTAAACAATTTTTATTGTCTAAAACAAAGTCTACAAAATAAATGGTTAAATTAAATCAGTTAAGGAAAGATATACACACATTTTCAACAAATAGAGAAAAGGCCTCTGCACTTGGGATGTTTTTTGAGGCTGCTTTCTCTAGTCACTATCAAACAGACATCAGTTTTTCCAACAACTGAGGTAAGCCTGCTTCAGTAACCAATCTTTAAATGTAAATAGGATTCTCTCCAAGGGCAGTCACTTTAATCATTAAGGCTATGATCCTCTCTCATGGAACCACATTGATGGTTCTGGTAGATCAGACTACAGGATTGAGGCCTAGCTCCATCACTATCTTTTTCTTGAGGTGAAACAATAGGTTGATATGTGAGCCAAATTCAGCGTATGACTTACAAAAGAATACATTGCTAAACACCGCCCCCCCCTCCCCAAATCAAACAAAAACACCTATAAACCAAACCAAACGCTCTTGCAAATGCACATGCAATTCTCATGGACTTTTATGGAAGTGAGATATACAGAGAAAGACATACTCCACCTGCTTTTTTAAAATATAGAACTCCAGTCACAGACTTTACCATGTTTTTTTCCCCATGGTGATAAAAATAGATAATGGGTTGTTTTCTATAAGACATTCAAAGACACTCAAAGACATTACTTGCAGAGTCCCACTGACTAGCAAGAAACCATCCCTGAACATTTTTGGCAGCAAGCATGGTAAAATGAGGTCATTGCTACTAATTGTTGCCAGTGCCTGATCAGTCCATTAATTTCTAAATGGCAGTTCATGGATAACACAATGCACCAATTTTCAAAATAAAAAAGTCCTTTGAGTCAGTAAATGATTTGCATTCACAAATACACCCTATGCTTGATCTGCCATCTATTCCCTTAACATTCAGTATTGGCAAAACTTCAGCAAGTGGTAGTAACCATTAGACAAGAACATCTCACCTTGCCAGCTTGTGCCATTGTACCAATAGCCAGTAATAGTTACAGGAAATTCTGCAAAAACCCTATATTGTCACTGTTACCAGGCAGTACATCTACACATTACTGTATTTCTATCAATTAGTCTACGAGTAAATTTTTTAAAAAGTGGCTTAAAATAAAAGAAGGCAGCTCTCTAACAGCTCCAAGTACAAGAGGTGAATGAAGATTTTCTAGTAAAACTGTACGCAGCCTGACACTTTCAGATTTTGAAAAGAACAGATCAGTTATCCAAAGGAAACTGAGCCCGAGTTTTCCCCAAATGAAAGTGGTTTCTAATTAGCTTCAGAGCGAGGTCTGAATAAGAATCTGTCTAATCTACATAGAAGCCCTCTGAGATTGTTGCATCTCTCTCTTTATGAGGGGAGTACAACACACACACTGAATTATCTATATAAATACTGTCAGTTAATGCATCCTATTACGCTTTTAAAAGTTAAAAATTCAGCTTTCAGCATCTGATGGATTTTTTCCTCTTAATCATGCTGTAAGAATAGTTAAATCCTTTTTTTACTCCACGTGTACGCTTATGAATCATTAGCTGAAAAAAATAGGTAAAATATCATCTTAGTCATTGCCTATGAATTTACTCATTTATATTTTCCATAAACCTAACTAAAGAAAAAAAGATTAACTGAATAGGACCTTCTCCTTTAATAAGACCAGGATATTCTGACTATTTAAGGCACATCATGTGAAACTGTTGTTGCTGATAGAATTCACCACATGATGATCAGCATCAGGAATGTCAAAGGCTTAAGAGTTATAATAAAACTTTTTCAGTCTTGATTTTGCAGGTAATTTGATTTTTATTAAATTCATGTGGATACAGTGAATACTATGAAAAGCATGTGTGTGTTTGTTTGTTGTGGGACAAATTTAATACAAATAAATAAAACTGATTAGCTCTTTGTTGTACACTGAAAAAGAGGATATTTACAAAATAGGAAGAGAATCTTTGGAAAGCTACTGAGGGCTAAATAAAAACTGAAAAAGATATTTGTTATTGTCTGGGAGGGAAGCTTAACTAGACAGGGCCTCTCTGCTGAAGAATGAAATAATGATTTTGTTAATTAATAATAATATTATAGCCATAGGTATCAGAGCTGTAGCATTAGCCTCTAGCAAATAAATAGAAAACACAACAGGAAGAAAAACAGCACACAATGCTCCAGATTCTGCCCCATGTTGCGTGCCTTTTTCCGCCATACTGGCATAGGCTACAAAGGAGGCAAAAACAGCCCTGGCAGACTCCCCCATGAGAGGGGGGAGAAGTTAGTTTTCCTGAATGGATCTATACTGTAAACCCCCCATACACCTTTACAGCCCCTGCCATGTGGGGGAGGCCGATATCTCAGAGTGGGCCAGGAGCATAGCTGCAGCACATTGCACTCTGGCTATTTGGTAATGGCATAAAAGGCCCATAGACGGGGGTTACAAATTCAGAGAAGCTGAAGGATACTTTAAGTTGCTCCAAGAGCAAGCCTTCCACTAGTTACAACCAACCTGGTCCTACACTCAGCACAGAACTGGAGAAAAAAATAAAAAATTAAAACAATAAAAACAGAAAATCTGGCAGTCTCTTCAATGCATGGGACTTTCAGCACAAAGCACTTCTGCTCTGGCCAGCTTACAGAAAGATGGTTCCAAAAGAAAAGGCTCACATCAGCCATGGGGTATTACAATAAAGGGAAAGATACACAGTCTTAACTTAGGAGTGGCTAAAGCAGTCAATTCCCCAAGTTCTTCATGTATTTTTGTTTGGGGTTTGGTCTGGGAGCCTTACAGTGCTGCCAACTCTCCTGTTTTCTTGTTTTTTGTTTTATTTTTTATTTTACTTCCAGCCCCCTTTGAGAATTTCAAGCCAGGGGGATAACATCCCCAATTGGCTGCCTTCCCCACTGCCCACCTCCTGGAAAAGAGCAGTTAATGAGCGCTGCTGGAGGAAGCGGGCAGAGCTCTCTCTCACCACCTGACACCATTCTTACAGGAGGGGAAGGGGGACCAGAGAGAGCCCAGCAGCTCAGGGCTGCCTTGCTCCCTCCTCCCCTCCTGTGAGCAATGTGTCCGTTACTCTCTGCTTCTTCTTCTTCCTCCCTCCAATAGCTGGCCTGGGAATGGGGAGAGGAAGGTGAAGGATCCCTGGAACTACAGGAGAATCAGGGGGCAAAACTGGGAAGGGTCAGAAATGATGGGAGGAGACAGAATTGATAAAGGGGGGGGGAGGCAGATATGGGGGCAAGAATTCCTGCAGCATGGGCCAAAATAAAGTTATTCTGTACACTGGGAAAAGTTGGCAACACATTGTCTCTCACACTATGGGGTGGGCTGTGCCAGGAGGAGCTCAAAAATTAAATCAGACCAATATAGCCTTGTTAATATATAGATCTGAAAATATATCTGCTTTATGATTTTTGAACCTCTGGGGATAGAAATACTGCTTCTAGAATTAGGAGAAGGAGAATACCCGCTTCCTCAAGAGCCCTCAGCTGCTTGCCTTCCCTGCTAATATATCTGCCTCAATAAGCACAGGTGGGAACCTGCCTTTTTCAGCCAGCAGAGTGAGCAGCTTCTCTGGGTGGGGCAGGCCATTTAGCTAGTACCCTTTCGAAGGAAGCCAACTCTTTACTGCCTGACTGAGCATTGGGTATACATATCCCCATCGGCAATACACTTATGGCTCTTGCAGCTTCTATCATGTATCAGGAGCGTACTATGGGAAAAATCTGCTAGTCACTAGGGTTAGCAAACTTATGGTCCATGGGCAAAAGGTGGCCCTATTCTCAGCACTCTTCTGTGCTCACTGAGCAATGGAAGTGAAAATCTATCATCTCTGGTAACTTTCACTTTAATCTACTCTGCTCATTTCCTTTGTTGTCTGAGTACATGTACAGGCATGCACAGCAGGATACAAAGTAAAACTAGCTAAAAAATCCTAGTTTCACTTTGAAGTCCTCCCAGCTGTATACCAGACAGGAAAGGTGTCAGAGAACAGACAGTGCAACATGGGGTGGGGAACAAAAAGGAAAAGTGGAAACAGGAATCAGGGTAGGAAGAGGGGGGTGGACAAGACTGGCTAAGAGACCCTGGAGTGTGGAATCAAAGGGGAGGAGGAAAAATTAGACCAGAGAGTAAATGGATGTGGAAAGGAGAACAAACAGGTCAGGAAGAGGATTCTGCTCTCACCTGATAAAAAGAAAAAGACTATTAATTTTGAACATACATGAAGGACATGACAAATCAGTAAATGTTTGTGAGGAAAATAATGTTTTGTTGTGGTAAAGGCGGCAGTGGAACCTATTGAAAATGTAATTTGATCCTTATCCCAAAATGATTTAGATACTCCTGCACTAGCAGAACTGATTCCTGTAAGCTGTGGTGAATTAGCTGAAAGAAAGAGCCTGGCATGTACCATGAATCTTGCCTACTCCTCTGTATTCAGGAGGGCCCTGCCTCCAGAACTGGTGGCACCTCTGCTATATGGAGACAAGAGGCAGGATACCAGCACAGGAATACATATCCCTGTGACGATGTGCCATAGAGCTGACTTCAGGGTAGGGTGACCAGATGAGCTGAAGAAAATATCGGGACACACTGGAGGGAGGGGTGATCCCGTGGCGGAGGGGTGGGGGTGGGGGGGACAAAAACACAAAAAAACAAACAAACCCATGTTCTGTTCCTTGGTAAATCTCACCAGACAAATTTACATTCAGATTAGCCATCACTGGTTGATGGGCCATCCATGTGGTGATGGGCCATTGAGGGCAATCAGCTCTTCAGGAAGCCCTCCCTCAGCCAGCATGGAGCCAATGCCTACCCCCAATGATTCAGCAAAACATGTAAGGACATGAGATCTAAGACTCCATCTTTTGCCAATAAATGTCCATGCACATGAACTGAAGTATAAAAGTGGAAGCTGTGTCATCACTTGTCTTCATGCCCGCTTCTCATTTCTGGACTGTGATTTTCTAAGGAACCTTTGGGGGAGGAGGGTGTCATTCAGTCCTTTGTTCAATCTGCTTGGGTGAACCAGAGAGACTTATTACAAGCTAGCAGATTTAACATCACTGCTATTATCCTGACCTGCAAGCTCTGAAATCAATTGTAATGTAGAAAATTATTTTTTTTTATTATTAAACCTTTAGTTTAATTCTACTAAAGGAATTGGCTACAGTGTGCTATTTGGTAAGATCTAAGTACGCATACTAACCTGGGATCCTTTGGGATCAGAAGAACCTGATAACCTCTCATCATTAAGACCAAATGTCTGGGTGGTGATAGGGGCTGGATTGCATAAGGAGGAAACTGTTTTGGGCTTTTTGTTAACCAGTGTGTGTGTGTGTGGGGGGGAAAACAGGAGCTCATTTTTATTACTGGCTTGATGAACTCTAATGTTAGAATAACCACCAGTTTTGGGATACGACTGCCCTGTTTTTTGGTCAGTCTGCCCTGAGTCTGGCATTCTCAGCTGTGACCCACACCGGACATGGTCCACAGGCCCAACTATCTGATCTGTGCAAAAACTCTCTATTTGCCTACACAAGATGTTGTGTTTATACCTGCAGGTTTATATGTGCACTAATTGAAGGCATGCTGAAAATTCAGGCTCAAAGCTCACCATCAAAGTTGGGAAACCCAAACTTGCCCTGCCCACGCCCCTCTATATTTGTTTTGCAAAGTCCTTATGTGTTATTCTGTATGCTTTTCAAAACAAATGCAAGCTTTTCAGTACTTCCCTCGCCTCTACCACCATAAACCCCAAACCTCTCTGCAACCAGTCCCCTATGGATGAGCAACCCTACCCCAACAAAACCCATAGGTGTGGACTCCGTGGGTGCACCCATGGAAAAAAATTTGCGGGTGCTTAGCACTTACCAGCAGCCAAGCTTCCTCTCCCCCCCGCCCAGCTCCAGTGCTCCCTGCCCATCAGCATCTCCATTGATCAACTCTTCCCCATCCCTCCCAGCGCCTCCCACATGCCGTGATCAGCTGTTCCACAATGTGCAGTAGGTGCTGGGATGGGAAGGAGTGGGGATAGGACACTTGGAGTAGGGGGCAGAAAGAGATGGGGCGGGGATGGGTCTGGGGGCTGAGCACCGCCTGGGTCAATTGGAAGCCAAAACCAATGTGTGCATAAAGATAAAGGAAGAGACAGAAGCCACTTCTGTAACATTTTTGATAAAGCCTTTATCATGAACATCTCAATGTTTCACACCCTTTCCTTCTCCCCACCTGTGTGATCATAAACAAAATAGTTAACAAGAAAGAGAAGAGATGAAAGTTTGTCTACATTCTTCTTTCTCCTAGCA
Organism: Mauremys mutica; assembly: GCF_020497125.1. Classification (NCBI taxonomy): domain Eukaryota; kingdom Metazoa; phylum Chordata; order Testudines; family Geoemydidae; genus Mauremys; species Mauremys mutica. Next base: position 90,846,947 of record NC_059077.1, on the reverse strand, counting down.
CTTGTGCAAATTTAGCCTTCCACTTTAATAATAGAATTATGCCTTACTTTGCAGAGTTAACTTCTCACTCACCAGGCCATCAGCACTTGCAACTACAGATGAGGACACAGACCTATTACTTGTGGGAGAAGACTGGCTGTCTTGGGTAGGATAGCCATGAATAATGCCTGTGTGAGCATATCTGAGCACAGACCAGGAGTCTGGAATGTTTTACGATCAGCACTGACACTTACTTCCTTTGCAACCTTAAGCAAGTCGCAACTTTTCTGCCTGAATTTCCTCACCTGTAAAACAGAAATTATTCCAACAGAGGTGCTGCAAGGAACAGCTAGTTAATGTTTGGAAAATGTTTCAGAAGATATAGAAGTGCAATAAGCCATCATCATCACTGTCTGTTTGGAATATCAAAAATATATTTACATGAGACCTTTAGCTTCTCTAAAAGCAAAGTTAAAACAATCTGAAAACATTAAATTCACTGACGGAGATTCTGGACTGCAACTTAGAACCTTAGAATTATGATTACATTTGCTGAATACTCTTGAAAATGTTCATGTATAATGAGCAAGGCTCAGAAGGAATCAGGTCAAGTGACTTGACTTTGACTTTGTGTGTGAGTGAGAGAGAGAGAGTTGTACACACACGTTTTAACCTGCCAGTTTCCCCCTTTGTAGATTTGCAAACATTTCAGCTCCCTACCCCTTGTATTTCTTATAATGCTTTAGCCAATTTGACTACTTTTATTTGCTTCTTGTGTGGTGCACAAACATCAACGAAGAGAGCAATAGTCAAGTAATGGAATGTATCTGTTATGCACCTCAAAGGAGCAGAAGAGTTTTTAATTGTTGTTCATCCAAGAAAAACTTGTGGCTATTATTTTATTACTTATTTTCTTAAAATATTATCAGTATTTATCATATACAGAACATTTTGTATCCAATTGTTATAATTTAAAGGAATGTCGTTTTGGGGTCCAAATTTATTTTACAGTATCCCAGGGACAGGAGGGAGGCTTGTAGGGGGAAGTAACCTACATTGTTTATAAGTAATTGCATTGTTTCTAGAGTCTATTTTATTTGACACAAATATCACTGGCAGAGATAAAACAGTTTCCTCCATCCTCCAAAAAGAGACCCACTTAAGTTTCAAAATATATTTTGCTAAAAACTAAGGACAAACTCTGACCTTATTCAAGCCTACTGATGTCATTGAAACAAAGGTTTGAATCAGGACAGTATTTAGTCTTTAATTAAAACCATATTTTAAGATATTTATGCACTATATTCTTAGCATTCAGATGAATAAATCCATCCTGTTTAAAATCACTTCCTCCCGTGCAGAAGAGTATAGCTAGCTATAAATTTATAACATTAAAAGCTTATGTTTACAAAAAGATCAGTTTACTAAATAGTTTGGTAATTAGCAGCCTTCTCTGAGAATCAAGCCCTAAGTTCTAAATATACAGAAAATAATGATCAGTTAACAGTTGTTGCTGAAATCACGTTGGTTGCAAAAGTTCTGTAATAATGACTCTTTCAGCAACTAATTACAGGCAGCCTGCAAAGGCAACACGATTTTGAGCATTTCGTCAAAAGGCTCATTTAAAAAAGAAATTTAGTGCACAGATTTAAAGGTGGTGAACTTTCCACATGCTTCTATTCATTTCCCTGTACACCAACTTTGCTGATGTATGCACATCTCCAGCTTTAGTGTGTTTATTTATAATGAATGTGATTAAATCAGATAAGAGTATTTTCAGTTTCACCAACAAAAATATTCTTTAGAAAAGAAAATCACTAATTTTTACCCTTATCTAAAAGTTAGTAGCATATCGAGTAACCTAGTTGAGAGAAATACATAAGCTATAATGCGCACACGGAGCCTATGGAAATGACAACAATTCCCACGTACTGTGAAAGCCTTTTTAGTGGTGATTCTTTGGACTGAACTACGGGAAAGAGGCTGTGGGGGACAACTGTGTGAATCCACCATTCCAGAAGGCCACTTGGGAGGCAGGGTGGAGAGAGAAGTGAAAATGCCTGTACTGATACTCCAGCCAACATCTAGGAATGGTGGTCATGAAGTACTGCACACAACCTGATATACTATCTCTGGTTTGGACTAAGATGAGGGAGAACATTTTCCCATCCCTGCTAGAGGTCCCCCATGCAAATATCATTTACTAGGATTTCTATGAAGGACCAAAATATCATCCTTAGTTGCAATACGTACTTGATCATGTACAAATTACCAAGTACTGCTATAAAGTAGAACTGGCATGGACGAAATATTTTGAAATTTGTTTTAAGAGGTTCCTCATGTTTAACTCTGTGTTGTACAGATTTCATTGTTATTAGATAGTAAAGTGATTAATCTTCAGACGAACATCCAGTTTCAAAAGCTGTTTACAGCGTCTTCCCACAACACCCAATAATCTACTAAATATAAAGAGGAAAATATATACATGTTCTAATAATGTTGTCTTGTGGTGAAGTAACAATCCATTGTTACTTTCATTTGGCAAAAGATTCAGCACTTCATGGTAACTTGTATAGTATATTGTAGGTCCAGATAACATTATAATTTGTGTCACTTCTATCAAATTCAAAGAACTACAGTAGTAAATCTACAATAGGGAACCATCCCGCACTGGCAGGAAAATGGACTAAAGAAATTAGGGACGGAATATGCCTGTGATTCTATAAAGTAGTAATTTATTTGGACAACTTTAACAATGTTTATTCTAATGGTTTCTGAGGTTAAGCACCCATGCTGTAGACCTTAGCACTACAAAAGAACAAAGATCATTTTCTTTTACCTTCCATTTATCAGTGCACACCCACAAAGTACTAGGCAAATAGTTTGGTTTGGAATTTCCACTAGGGCTTGGAGAGGGAAAGAGCAGAAGACTGATATGAAGACTGGCTTCACTGAAAACAAACCATCTTGTCATTCTAGGTCACTGCTTTACTCCTTCTGTTTCAATTTGTTCCTGCAGGTTTCCATTAAATTGGTATATCATCCAACTTCAGCAGGGAGACAGGGCAAGGAGAAACTGACAGCTTTCTCCAACATGGCTGTCAACAATACTATTCTGCAGGTCAGCCAGCAGAGGACACTTTGGCGTACTGTAACAAGGGTGACTCAGAACAAGCACACCATATCTCTGATTCCAGTGACCCATGCAGTGGAGCAGTGCCCATGTTTTACTTCAGGAATTGAGTATACCACTTCAGGAAAGCTATAACTGCTGAGGTGAAAATGTGCTTTAACGCAGAGCGTGTAAAGTTTACCAGACACTTACTAGTCAAGGCTGAGACCAAAGAGGGGACCTCCCCACAAATCAGAATTGCAGGACAACGCCATGGTGGGAAGCCCACCTTCCCCCTCTCCTGACTGCCAGGAGGAAGGGGAATTGCAGAGTTCCCATCAGGTTTCATTGACAGACTTCTCTGGTACTGACCTTCGCTAGTAGGTGTCTAGAGGATGGCAGTCCCCTTCCTGGCTGCTGGGGGAGGTGGGGTGGAGGGAAGCTTTATTCTCCCCAATTTTGGGTGCTGGGATAGAGTGCGCTACTTTTTCTCCACACTTCACTTCTGGTTACTGGGAAGAGAAGGCACTCCTTTCAACACCAGTCCACGTCTTTCCCGGGCTTGAGTCCTGGTACCTCCTTCTCTACCCCCACAATAAGGAGAATTATTCAGAGTTGAGTGCTCCATTTTTTTCATTCTGGGTGAGCAGAGAGCGTAGTGCAGTGCCTATCACAGGAGCACTACCAGCTGTCTCCTGCAATTTATTCTCCATCCCAGCCTATGTGCTTCTGGCAGAGAAATGGGAGGGAAGTGCCTATTAATGAACCCTAGCAGCACGAGAGCACAGCAGCTCTTGGCTACATTCAATAGTTCACTATCTGGATTTCACTTTTATAAGAAAGCAAACATATATTTTTCAAGATTGGCTCAAATGTTGGATTTCATCATCTCAGTTATCAGATCCACAGACAGCACGTAAAATTTAGAGTAGCACAGAGTGCTCCTCAGAAAATGAATTCCAATTCTTCTTGGGTTGTGGCTCCATTAAGATTCCACATACCATACAAAACATCTAAAAGTGCCACTGGACCCAACTGACAGAAGTCTTGGAGTAGCTCTCAGATCAACTAGACATCTAGTTGTCTCTGTCTATGCTACCAAATGAGCTGCTTGTTTATTTTCATCTTTAAAACAACTCAACCAGGAAAGCAGTATCCACATTCTCAGAGGGTCAAAATAAGGTTGAACAAAAAGCCTGATCATCCTCACATTTCAGAAGAGGAGTGGTTCTGAGTGACTCATTTCATTTTCTAATGACCTCACTTGTCCTTCACAAGTATAAAACACAGTAAGATTTAACAGGCTGCATAATAAACATCTGTAGACTTATTTTTGTCACCTCAGCATCATAAGGAGCACTCAACTGTCAATCCTTTCTGAATGTAACCCTGTATACAAAATGGACACTTTCCTCATACATTTTCAAGAGTCAGACTTATTACTTAGCAAAAATCCTGTGCAGGAGAGGAGAATGAAATATTTAAGCTGAAAAAATCAAGGCACATTGATTAAAGAGGAAATATGCAACACAACTTAGTTTGCTCAAAGGTACTTCATAGGGAAGATGGAAATTGTGATCTATGCAAGTCAAAGAACAAATGCTAATATGCAGATTTCAAAACATGATGAAAATGGGGAAATGGAAAAGATAATTTCTTCACATCCACTGCTTGCTTGCGCGCGCATAATTTTATACACACACACACACACACCTCTACCTCAATATAACGCTGTCCTTGGGAGCCAAAATATCTTACCGCGTTATATTGAACTTGATTTGATCCACTGGGACACGCAGCCCCACCCTCCTGGAGCGCTTCTTTACTGCGTTATATCCAAATTTCTGTTATATCAGGTGGCATTCTATTGGGGTATAGGTGTATATATAAGAAAAATAGATATTTACTGACAAAAACGGTTTTCTAAATCTTCACATTTGGTGTTCTTTGCATGTCAGGTAACTAGTATTGCTTTGTTGTACAACAAGTAAGAGAACAAACATTCCCTCAATAACTCATGAATAAATGGTTTTGTTCAAAGAAAATCTGGTTGACCATATTAAAAACAAACAATACACACAACCACCATTGCATAATATGACTATGCTCTAGGAAACTAACCAGGTCATCTCTAATAACCTAACTTTGATACCCGATTCTGTAGCCTCTGTTCATGCCAGCATGAATAAGGGTTGAGGTATTCATTCAATCTTATAGCATATGCCTAGACTCTACTGTAATTCAGTGTGGGAGCTAGCTGAACCCTGGCTATTCAAGGCTCTGATTAAAAGATAAAATTATTAATATTAAACATTTTTGTCACCGCACTTAACGCAACATGAAAAATAAATTTGTTCTGTATTTGTACAGCACTCAGCACAACAGGCGTCAAGGTGCTACCTCTGCCTTTCTTCATCTGGGTGCGGAGGGTTCTATCTGCAGGGAAACCTGCATGGTTCTTTTTGCAGGGAGAAAAGGATCTATGAAGCTTGAATATTAGGAGATGCATGCTCAGCTGCACAAGCTTTTAGGTGGGGATTGTTTAGTGGCATTAGCTCCAACGGCCATTTCCCTGAACAGAGAGGGGACTCAGGAACCGCAGTGGCTATTGAAACTGCGCAGTGGTATTGGGCTAATCAGAAAGGCAGGAGCACATTTCCCTGTGACACCCCATAGATAACAGCCAGCTTAGTTGGGCAATGCTTTAGAGATGTAATTTCTAGAGCACAGTATATTTATCACTTTCAAGCAAACTGTGTAAACAGAAAATGAGAGCTTCTTTAATCTAAAACATGAACGGAAATTTAAGCTAAACTTCAGAGTCTTATGGTTTTAAGTGTAAGTTTAACTTGCATAAATTCTTATAAAATGAGTGGAAGGCTCAGACTTGTGTGAATTCCTGTGGGCAGAAACCAATGAGTTACAAAACACTCTAGATATTAACAGCACAAACAAACAATCTTTTTATGAAACTTAAGACCTCGTGAACTTATAGTGTCCTCTGGCAATTCAAAACTCAGGACTGGATTTCAGCCTCCTGCCCACAGCCACTCCACACACTACATCACCCCCAGGTTACTCTATCTTCTCTCTAATAATATTTTGGTGGGGGCGGGGGCTTTTTGTTCACCCTTTTCTCAATACCTTTGGGAAGAGGGTGGCTTGCTGGTGTTTCCCACACCTGCCTTTTGAACCAGCAGGCCTCTCTCAATCCATGTGAGGTATCTTTAGTAGGAAGGCAAGCTACCAGCTCACCCCAGTGTCCTCCACAAGGACTGACAAAAACCTCCTCCCAGCCCTGCTGCAATTGAGCCATTAAAGCATTAGACCAGGGGTCAGCAACCTTTCAGAAGTGCTGTGCCAAGTCTTCATTTATTCACTCTAATTTAAGGTTTTGCGTGCCAGTAATACATTTTAACTTTTTTAGAAGGTCTCTTTCTCTAAGTTTATAATATATAACTAAACTATTGTTGTATGTAAAGTAAATAATATTTTTAAAATGTTTAAGGAGATTCATTTAAAATTAAATTAAAATGCAGAGCTCCCAGACTGGTGGCCAGGACCCAGGCAGTGTGAGTGCCATAGGTTGCCCACCCCTGCATTAGACAGAGGCACATCATTAGTGCCCTGGCACGCATAAGTGGGTATGTCTACATTTCAAGCTGGGGGGGGGGGTCTGATTCCCAGCCCGAGGAGAAATATTGACACTATTTCGCATTGCGCTAGTGCACTAAAATTAGAATCTAGCCATAGCAACATGAGTTGTGGCATGGACTAGAGGCCCTGAGTGAGTGCTGGCCCTAGACACATACTCGGGGCACTTAGCTTCTGCTGCTGCTCATGCTGCCATGGTTACGCTATTTTTAGCGCACTAGCTCAACAAAAGCTAGCATGGGTATGTCTCTTCAAGCTGGGAATTACACCTCCAGCTCGAAGTGCAGAAGTACCCACGGTGCTAAGGCATTGCAGCCAAGTGAACAGTACCAGTCCCTCCTAGAAAATGGCTTATGGGAAGCAGGCACTTGTCCCCTAAAAAGACCCTTAATCTAGATCAGAAGTGGTGTGCCAAGTCTTCATTTATTCACTCTGATTTAAGGTTTTGCGTGCCAGTAATACATTTTAACATTTTTAGACGGTCTCTTTCTCTAAGTCTATAATATATAACTAAACTATTGTATATAAAATAAATAAGGTTTTTAAAATGTGTAAGAAGCTTCATTTAAAAATTAAATTAAAATGCAGAGCCTCACGGACCAGTGGCCAGGACCCAGGCAGTGAGAGTGCTACTGAAAATTAGCTCGTGTGCTGCCTTCGGCACCCGTGCCATAGGTTGCCTATCCCTGATCTAGATGTTGAAGGAGAAATAGTACAGTGGACCTAACCTGGTCAGCCTCCCAAAGGAGCAGAAAGGGGAAGGGGCTGGCTAGTTACCCCTAAAAATCCCAACAGGTGAAAATGCTGGTAAGACATTTCCCTAAAGACATAAGGAAAGTGGGTAAAAGGCTACTATATTTACAAGCAAATCACGGTAAGAGGACAGTAGTACAAGTCACACAGCAAGGTGGTGGGACATGTCCAAGTTCACACAGGAATAGTCTGATCTTGCATCCTTTTAAGTCAGGGACAACACTGCAGCCTTAATTAATGCAGGATCAAGTTGCCAAATACAGGTCTAGAACCACAGTCTCCTGATCCCCAGTACTCCAGGCTTTGCTGCCTCCAACTGTAATAGTCCATTATCTCCAATGTACTATTCACACAAAATGTGAGGATTTGCAGACTAGCACCCCTGAAGAGCACAGCACTTGCCTGCAGATCTCAGACATGGTTTGCTGTTGCATCACAGGCTTCATCCTGCCAGTTACCAAACTGCCCTTGTAGATGTTTTCCTAACCATGTTACTAATACCACTTACGTTTTTAATAAACTGAAGAAATCTAGCTTATTTTGCTTCATTTGTGCTGTTTACTTTTGCCATTTCATTTAGTGAAAAGATCAACAGTTCACTTTTGTTTACAGTTTCTATTAAGTTTCAACTTTCTGGTTCTGATTCATTAGCATAATGCTACTATGTTTGAGTTGCAAACACTGGATGCAAATATTTCCCCTGCAAACAAGACACTGCTCAATTTTTTTATTTTAAGATTAAAAACAAGATTTAAAATTCAGTTTAGCTTCTGTTTTCACTTTAAAAATTAGCATTGTGTGAAAGCCAATAAAGAACTCAATAGGAAAGAACCACATTTACCTTAAACATCCTATTAACAAAACAATTAATATTTCTTTTATTTTATCTGCAATAGTGATATAAGATCAACTCTCCTACTAGAGGAACTTTATTTGATGTTCCTGTCATTAATCAAGAGACCTAGGTTACATTCCTTTTGTTATGATGTTTTATATGAGCAATCTTTTGATTCTCAGTCAGAATCCAACAAAAAATATCCAAAGGCATCTTTTGTTTGTGACTCAGTCTTTATGAGCTGCAGTCCCTTGAGACCTTGGAAAGAAGTAAATATATCTTTCTTTTATCATACCAGTATCTGGAAATATAATAAAAACAAAGCTAATCCTGTTCTGCAAAAGTCACCCCTTTTCTTTTTCCTGTAATAAAAGAGCAGTTTACATTATAAAGGCCTTTATGCTACAGTCCTTACACATACTTAACTTCCAGAGAAGTCAACTAACTTTTGTGATCATGAGGATTGCAGGATCAGGTAGTTAAAATGCTAGAGGCCAATCTACACCAGTGTTCCAACAATTGTGAACACCAGTAGCTCTGCACTAGTGGTAGCAATAATGGCACATTCAGGAAAACAGGCAAGTGCACAAAGGTCAGAGATTTGGGAGACAATTTCAGATGCTTTGTAGCAACTACTTGTTGCATAAGAGTTTAAGTTATTCATATATCACACACAACTAGTAAAAGCAAAGTGGGCTCACAACAAACCTAGGTCTGAAAACTCCAAGCTTCTCATAATTTAAGATCTGTACTGTGTACTGAAGATCCACCTCCAATAACAAACAAACAAACAAACCAAGGCCCTAATCCTTCAAAGTTTTATGCATGTATGAAACTTTACCTAGCTTGAGTAGTTCCACTGATTTCAAAGGAGCTACTCTCAGAGCCAGATTCCCTGTTGGCACAATTCCATTAGTGTTAGAGTTAAGTGAGCAGAGAATCGGACCCACAGTGCATACCGATACACATATGCTTAAGACTGGCGCCCCAACTGTTACTTACCCAAAACAAAATAAAGAGCCTGCGTAATGGTTGCAGAATTTGGCCCCAAGTGACATAATCAAAAGTTTTAGAGTTGTTTCATGAGTTTTCCAGTAATTAGTCTTGAAAACATTTGCTATAATGCATTTCTCTTTCAAAGACATAAAAATAAGTACAATGCAAGAATATGGTACTGGAAATCTACTTTATTCACTAAAATAATGAAAATAAACAATCACTGACTTAGATTTATGTACACAATAACACCAAGGCTCAGCTTTAATTACAGTTTCCTCTAAATACCTTAAAAGAAAACACTATATCAATGTTCTTTAATCGCCATTGCTTCAGACAGAATATAATTCACACTATTAAACACAGTAGACAAACACACATAAAAGATTAAATCTGCAAGGCTGTGTGCGTACTGCAAGGCTTACCCTTACTTAGTTTGGTATAGTATGTCTACACTACCAGCCGGATCAGCAGGCAGCGATCGATCCAGCGGGGATCGATTTATCGTGTCTAATCTAGTGCCATGAGAGGTGCAAGCAGAGTTGACAGGAGAGCAGCAGCAGTTGACTCACCACGATGAAGACACCACGGTAAGTCAATCTACTTTGACTTCAGCTATGTTATTCATGTAGCTGAAGTTGCGTAACTTAGATCGATTCCCCGCCCCCCAAGTGTAGACCAGGGCTAAATCGTGCTCTGACAGTAGAAAATTATATCTGAATAACAGCAATGACTGTAAAACAAACATATGTATTCACTAGGTATATCAGGCTTCTCTTGTTAAGATCTTAACAAATTTTACAAAAGTGGGCTAGCATTATTATCCTCATTTAACATAGAAGCAACCAGTTCCGAAGCTAGAGCTCTGATCTCATGCCCATTGATTTCAGTGCAGGAAGATCAGGGCCTAAACAGCTTGCCTAAACTCATAAAAACATAGGAATGTTTAAAAAAAAATCCCAAACTTCTGCACCCCCAGCCTTTTTTCCATTAGCATTTTTCTTCCTATTTTCCACCGCAGCATTATCATTGGTGCAACTCCACTAGTGGTACCTACAATAGAAGAAGTGCTGCAGAGAGGCTGCTAGCAGCCACCAGCATTTTAACTACTTGACACTGTAGTTGCAGAGCAGGGCTAGATAACATGCTGGTTAAAACACCAGCAGTAGGTCTCGGGTTTCCACCATCATCATCAGTAGTGGCCACACTGACAAAAGGCTCCCTAAGCCAGCCTTAGGTTCAGTGCAAGCCAAAGCAGTTTCACCTTCAGAGAGAATCCGGGCTTGAATAGAAAGATAAAATAATCACAAAGTGTGCAAGTTAAGGCGGTATTAATGTAAATCAATCTCTGGCTATAATATATCTTCCTTTATTCTTAGAGATAAAAATCAATCCTGTCATTCCCACAAACACAGCCCACTACCTGCTCACCTAAGTAATTGAAGTGCTGCCTTCTCCCCTACCCCGCAACTCAGGGAATTTGACACACAAGATCGATGTAAGCATGGATCCAGAGTCAGCTCCTTCAGCTGGCCGTTTTGGGACTGACCCCACCTGCAATCCACAGGGATGAACACTGCGCCACTGCAGAATGCAGAATTTTGCAGAATTCCCTGTTTCCCCCACAGAATTTCTGGCTGCCACAAGGGGCCACTGGACTCTGCAAAACCCAGATTGCAATGAGCAGAGCGCCCAGCCTGTTGGGGCTGGAGGCTCCGTGCTCCTCACTCTCCCAGGGACAGGAGAGGGCCTGGGAGACCCAGCCAGCTCTGGCAAAGAGTGAGGAAGAGCTAGGCCACACCACTCCATGTCTCCCAGTGGGACAGTAAAAAAGTTGGGGGGAGTAAAGGCTCTGGGACTGCCGGTGTCTGGGCTGGGGGCTGCTCCATGGCTGGGCTCTATGAGGAGGGGGAATGCTGGTGTCTGTGCTCTGGGAGCCTCACACAGCCCCCTCCAATTGGAACTGGATTGTTGTAGGGGTTTCTTTAACTCTCCAGTCCTGTAGAAATCTTTTTTGCTGTTGTCTGCATTGACAACATGCTTGTTGACAGGTATTTTGAAATAGATTACCAAAATAATTGAAACTGGACTGATTACATTGTGTTATTTTGGCAAAAAAATATGAAGAATTTTGCAGAATTTTTAATTTTTTGGCACAGAATTCCCCCAGGAGTAACAGATGTATATAAACTTGTTGCTATCGCTTACCTAGTGGGATGCTGGTACCGTATACAACCACCTCCCTTCTCCATTAGCTCTTCCATACAGTACATTTTCCCTGAGCACTACAGAGAATAACTGATGTTTCCTTGAAAAGTGATGCCCATCTTTTGTCAACAGTAGCAATGACTGTCTGACCTCCTCTTCCCATCACAATTCGTATATGTAACTGAGAGGGGGAAAAAAAGGTACACTAGAAGAACTGAAAAGCAAGCAAAGGAAACCACCCACTGATTGATGTGGCCACAAAAAAAACCCTCAGTTTTAGGTTTCTGCATTCCTTTATCATGAGTTACCACGTGCTTTGTACCGGTAACCGGTTTTTTAGACCATGACTGAAGAGATACAGGATGTAAAAAGCAATGCTGAATTACATAAACTCTTTGGAACTAACTTGCAAGTTGGGAGGATCTGGGAAGGATTCCACAGACTTGTGCTAAAGATGACTACAGTTAACGATAATTATGCAGATGTTCATGCCTGTTTACTAGTAAATGATTGAGCGCTCAGAAAGGTGAGGCAGCTGTTAAAAAAAAAAAATCTCAGTTCACAAATGCTAGCAACAAAAGATAAGGAGGTCAGATTCTCTGGCAAAGCATGGCTGCTTTGTTTCATTACAGCTACACTTTGGCCCTAAACCCATCTTAACAAGTCCATGGAAGATTACCATGCAGTCAGTATTACGCCTGTGATATAGAACTGATGTAGGGACTCTTACACCACTCCTCTACTCACCGCTGGGGAAGCGGGGGTATATAGCAGAGGTGGGCAAACTACAGCCTGCGGGACTGTCCTGCCCAGCCCCTGAGCTCCTGGCCCAGGAGGCTAGCCCCTGGCCCCTCCCCTGCTGTTCCCCCTCCCCACAGCCTCAGCTTGCTCCGCCACCAGCACAATGCTCTGGGTGGCAGGGCTGTGAGCTCCTGGGGCAGCGCAGCTGCAGAGCCTGGCCTGACCTGGTCTCTGTGCTGCGTGGTGGCGGCAGCGTGGCCCGGCTCCAGCCGGGCGGCACGGCTGGAGTGCTGCCAGCCACCAGTGCTCCAGGCAGTATGGTAAGGGGGTAGGGGGGGGTGGATAGAGGGCAGGGGAGTTTGGGGTGGTGGTCAAGGGGCAGGAGCGTGGATAGGGGTCGAGGCAGTTGGGGGGGGAACAGGGGGTTGAATGGGGGCAGCGGTTCCAGGGGGGCAATCAGGAAGAAGGGGGGGTTGGATGGGGCAGCAGGGGGCAGGGATTCCTGGGGCGGTCAGGGAGAAGGGGTGGTTGGACGGGACAGGGGTACCGGGGGGGGCCGTCAGGAATGAGAGGAGGGGTTGGATGGAGTGGCGAGGGTCCCGGGGCAGTCAGGGGACAGGGAGCAAGAGTGTGTGGATGGGGCAGGGGTCCTGGGGGGGGCATCAGGGAACAGGGGGGGTTGGATGGGGCAGGGGTACCGGGGGGGGCCGTCAGGAATGAGAGGAGGGGTTGGATGGAGTGGCGAGGGTCCCGGGGCAGTCAGGGGACAGGGAGCGAGAGTGTGTGGATGGGGCAGGGGTCCTGGGGGGGGCATCAGGGAACAGGGGGGGTTGGATGGGGCAGGAGTCCCGGAGGGGGGGGGCAGATAGGAGGTGGGGCCCAGGCCACGACCCCCTCCCCAAACCAGCCCTTCATACAATTTACGAAACCCGACACGGCCCTCGGGCCAAAAAGTTTGCCCACCCCTGGTATATAGGGACTTGGTAGTGGACAGGAGCATGATTGGGACATCGATCCAAAGGTCTACATGGTGCATATGTTTTCAGCCCTGTGGAGCGGTTATAGCCTGGTGTCAGAAAGTATATGCAGCAGAAGAAAGCTTGGTACATTGAAATGTTACACAGGCTTTTCTAAGTCAACTGAAAGCCTCAGGGAACGTGTAAGATGTGCTCAGTTGCAACCTTACTGTGACAGAATTCAGATTTCGAAGATGTCCAACATAATCTAGTACCCACAGATCTTTGTCAGGAGAGGCTAGGAATCATCTCTCTTTCTAGAGAAGATGTCATTCCCCAATCACATCTCCGATCATTCGTGTGGTTAAGAATGTCCATCAATGTACATTACCAAACCTGTAGCTAACATCAGGACTTCCTTTCTCAGAGCTAAAAGCTTAATTATTATCCACCATACATAAAAGGAAATGTACCAGTCTTCCCAGTGCGCATATATAAAATGCGCTCTATAATCAAAACTGTTAAACTGGGTGTCAGACTGTCTACTACAAGCTAGAGCTGCAAAAGCAATGGAAAAAAATAAATGTACTTTATTTGAAAAATACAGAGTTAGTCAAATTGATTATTCTATAAGTAGTTTGGATTGTTTTTGTAAATTGATTATTCTATAAATAGTATTTGACGAATTCAGCTGCTAACAGCTAATGAAGCTACTTGAATTCAAGTGGTAGTGACCTGTATTTCTGCAGCACAGGAGTCTGAGCTTTACCCTTACTTTCATCATGAAAGTAACTCATGGTGGGCTAACCATGAAACCAACCCTCTATGAACATGGATTTGTACAGTTTGTTTTATTAAAGAGAGAGACTTTATTCCCGGGTGCTTCACTGACCAAGAGAAGAGGAGGCCTTATAAACACTGAACACATGCACATCATCACAAAATCTTACCAAATATTGATCTAGCTAGGCACTTATAGGATTCCCTTCATTGCAGCATGTGAGCACCTTAAAAGTACATCAGACACTAAACAGATTGGACAGTATTTCTCCATGGACAGGTCAAAACAATTACTATTTGTCTGTGCTTGTTTCCAAAACCCTATGAATTAACTACAGTGCACAACAAAAGACAACATACCAAAAGAATAACCAGTACTTCATTAAATCCTTTTTGGCTAACAATAGAAGAGCTCCTCACATTGCTCTGTTTAAGTAGAAAACTAAAGAATGTGAGTTCTGAACGCAAACAACCTTCACAAGGCATTTCAATTCTGTAAAAGTTACAAGAGCTATCTCAACCTAATTATTCATAGCTCTGAGCTATTGGTCTTTTGATTTCCAGCTTGGGAAAGCCAAATCTTAAGCAAAAAGAAAATGACGGGAAATGTACATAAATTTATTTATTTATTTTTACACCTACATGAACAGCATGAATAAAATTTAACACTTGGATTCTGTTAAAAATATCCCTCTGAGTTATGTGGAACTACAATTGCTTTATTATATAGCCCTAAAAGCACTAAAATAATGTTGCCTTGTCTCTGAATATGTAATATAGATGAAGTTTCTGCTAAAGTATGGCATCATCTAAAACTAATTATATTCAAGTCCAAAATCTACATTTTCTTTAAAACTATACAAAACTTCAGTCTTTCAAAAAAAAAACAATTCGTAATATTTTTTCCTCTTTGTTTTTTATTCCGCTATTTGCGCTTCAATCCCAAAAGAGAAATGAAAGAGCATATTTCAAGGCACCAGTTCAACACAGTGATCTCCCTCTAGTTTTCTACTGTAGGTTTAGAAATTTATAAGCTATCGTAAGAATTGTCAAACTGGATCAGACCCATGGTTCATCTAGTCCAGTATCCCGTCTCTGACAGTGGCCAACACCAGATGCTTCAGTGAAAGCTGTAAGAACCTTGTAGTAAGATGATGTGGGATAACCTGCCCCCCTGATTAGGTCCCATCCTGGTCTCCAACAGTCAAACTAGCTTGAGCCCTGAAGCATGAAACAAAATCCAAGTCTAGTTTTCCATGGCTCCTGAGAAATACCCACTAATCTTTGTTATTTTTGTTTTCACCATTAAAGGGATTGTTAGATTGGTTTCCCAGTGCACTAAAACTAAAAATAGTCAATAATATCTGGCAACAGATAAAACACAACAATTATTTTATTGAATAAGGGTATGTGTTACATTATCATGCTTCTATTAAAAACAAAACAAAACCAGAAGCTGAGGTCTTCCACGAAAAGGTTTCCTGTTTCATAGCCAAAACATCTTCTGGAATAGTTCTTTTCTTTCTGTTTTGAATAAACAGATTAAATTTGGTTGGACTGATCTTTCCCCCTCCCCCGCCCCAGATCTTTTGTCAGGGGAAAAACAAAAAAACAATTTCTGGGAATTTCTTTTTGTAAAATAGCATGTGTGTGTGTCAGAAAAAAAAATCTGGATTAGTATGTACTTAATAAGCAATAAACTCACAAAACCCCAGTCCTGCAAAGAGATACATACTTATCTTTATGCACCGAGTAGCTGCGTTGACTTCTGTGGGACCATTCACAGTGCATAAAGTTAAGCACATGCATGCGTCTTTACAGAATTAGGGAATGAGGTCCAGATCCTGCAAAGATTTATGTACAAGAGTTTGACTGCAATGGGATTGCTTACATATGTAAAGCTAACCACATGAGTAAATCTTTGCAGGATCAGAGTCTAAGTAACTTTCAACTACTTGAAAGCCAATTTACAACAGGTGAGTGTGAGAAAGACTCTTGGAAGCACAGAAATGCTGCTTTATTTTTACAGCACGGGGTGGGGTGGGGTGAGTGACTGCATAAAAGAGAACCTTCACTCCTGCCTGCAAATCACAGAGCAGACCCCATCCCACCCCTGAATAGGCTGACATAGAAGGGGCCATAGGCAGAAGCAGCAGAGATTCTAATCAGCATGCACCAAGGTGGATCCACTGACTATGAACTACCATATGGTGGGTGTAGAAGGGCAGCCATCTTTATTCTAACCCAGAGGCTGAGATCAGCTACAGAAGGACTGCATTGCAGCCTGTCCCTGGGGTGAGAAGTTGAATTCCTTCCTTCCATCCATCCATCCACCCACCCACCCCCCGGTTAGTCATCTGGCAAAAGCCAAAGCAATCAGCCACACAGTCAATTTTCAAAACTCTATGTAATAGGTGAACTGTGCAAAATTCCTCTATTTACACAAATGAAACTGCATTTGTGCACACATACCAAATAACTGCTTATGCAAACAAACTTGTGCACACAAATACAAGAATTTGCACATGCAGGTAATGAACATTACATGCAAATGAAGAATTTTAAACTTACAAAATGAGTGCACCCACCTTTTGCACAATTCCTGTGTTCTGTCTCTTTTTCAAAGTACGACCAATGATGTGTACTTGCTGACAAAAAAGTTGCTTTACAGAAATGGAGATTTGTTTGTTCAGATTAATCCTTATCTTGGAGTTAGGGAATAAAATATTAAGATAGAGGGTACTTTTTTAAAAGCATCTAAGTCCCATGGGACTTAGAAACTTTTTGAAAATTTTACCCATGCCTTTGAATTTTTAGAGATTTGTTTATCAATATGGATTATTATTAAGACCTATACTGAACTGTTACTACTGAAATGTGCTTTTTAAAAATTTTATGTTATTTAAAACCTAACTAGGCAACTATAAAAAATAAAGCTCATTATTATTGGCTTATGTCCACTTAGGATGGTTTTGATGTTCTTTCAGGAGTTCTAATGCTATTAAACCATTTGTTTATATGGCTACTGTACTACATTGTTTTTATGCCAAATCTTTGACAGCACTTACACCAAAGGATATGCATATCACCATGTATGAGAGGAAACATCAACAAGCCTTACTTTAAGTGCTAACAAATTTTATTCCACACTGACATTGGATAAACTCTCTTTTTATTCACTCTTGGACACGTAAAATCTTGACAAGAGAGAGAAAAAACTTTGGCTGGTTATACAAATTGAAAACAGAAGGTTTGACTATGCATGATTAAATTAATAGCTATAGCCCCTTTCACAGCTAGAAAGTTATTACCTTAAGGGCCTGATCCAAAGCACATTGATTTCAATGGAAAGTCTCTCATTGGCTTCAACGGGGTTTGGCTCAGACCCTAAAAAAAGCAACAAACAGAATTTTGAGACAAATTTTTAGCCTCCTTGCAACTTTGGCTAGGAAAACTGGTTTGGCATGAAAATGGCCAGATTTACTCTGAAGGAAAATTATTTTTTTCCTGTTCTCTATAACATTACTTTTAAAAGTCACCCAAATTAAAACTGATGACTGTCCAAATTTTCTTTGGGTCCCTGATAAGTTAGTACTACCCCTTCAAACTTTCTAAAAGGAAACCTCTCTTTTTGAAAACTAGTGTTAGCTACATTTGGGGGGGAAAGCTTGTAGTTAAGCAAAGTAGACACAAGAGTTGTTAGTAAATTATAATGGGAGGGTGTACACAAGTATAACAAAAATGTCAAATGTTTGGAGAGTGTGGCATTTTGTGGACTCATTCCAGTAGCCAGAGATTTCTCATTAAACCCAACTCAGCAAGAGAAAAAACTGAATGGCTCTCTGGCATGAGAGGTATAGGGAGTGAAAGTACTGGGGCTAAACCAGCTTGAAGGGAAACTTGCATGAGGTTCTCAGTAGAATTGTGAACATGATCCTGCTCCAGAGATTTGTTACAAAATAAAAAGAAAACTGCAACATTCATTAAGAACCATCCATCTCATACAATGAGTAAGGGAGGTGTCCTGTAGAAAATATGGTCTATAATTCCGTAATACAACATATAGCAAACTGTATATACACAATATGGCAGAGTTAAGGGTGTGCTGATAAATATCAGAGTAAGAGGTGAGTACTTAGCTTTGCAAATTTAATGTTCTTGTGTTGCAGATTTGAGGGAGGGGAGGGACTTGTATGAAAATCTCACACTGAACTTTTTTTTTTTTAAAATATCCCTCATGTTGGTGGGTGAGTAATGGGGGATAAAGAGGAATACTTACAATGACTCCAACTGTGCCATTTTTCCACACCATTTACTGCAAATTAAAACAATACTCTCAGCACATATGTTGGCTGCTCTCGCCCCTCTTTAGTATAAAATTAATAACACTAGCCTGACGATGAATAAATTACACTGCGGTCTGACCGTCAGTGGCATACATGTAAAGCGGATTGGGATTGGGAAATGTGCGACCTTTAGGAGGACGCTATGGTTCTTTGACTCACATTGGAAGGATGAATAGGGAAGGTAGAATGGAATTTCCAATTCATATAGGGAGGGCAGATGAGATAGTTCAAGCTTTCTGCCTCAGAGGGAATGGGGGGAAGGCTTCTGTTTCTGGATTGTAAAGAATGTGATGAAGAAGATGAGATGTGTAGTCTCTTGACCATAGACAGAAGCGGGAATGGGGGAAAAGGGCCAAGTCTGTATAGGGAGGGTAAGAACTGAAGTGTTAGTGCCCCAGTGCAAAATGAGCAGATAAAAACAGAAGACAACCTGTGAGTGAGTCTATGGGCTACACAGTGGTGATTTGAGAAGCTATGCAGCTCATGTTCAAAATGTATATAACCCGGTGTGAGTAGGTATAAAAGACTTTCTCTGTTTCATAGGTTCATGCTGGGCAAGGATTGAAGGGCAGTTAAAGTTGGTTTTGGAACATACAATATTTCATAAGTGCAGATGTATGTATTGTAAGTGATTGTTGGAACTGTGGTTATATTTGAATATACATCTACCTTCCCTTAACTACTTATTTCTATACTTCTAAATGCTGTTACTGAATATTTTTTAGTTAAATTTTAGCTTCTTTGGCCTACATATGTTTAAACTTTGGTGCCAACTAGCCACTAAGGATAACAAAGGTTTACACAGCTCCTTCTGTACTCAAAATATCTTAAAGCACTTTACAAAGTCATAAGTTAAACACTGGTAGTACAGTGACTGCAGCAGGCAAATAAAACAGCTATTATGCACTCAGTAGCAGCTCCCAATCCTGCAACATGCTCAGCACTTTGTGGGAGCTGTGCAGCACTCCTATCTCCCACTGAAACAAAAAGAAGTTGAAGGACTCAGTGCCTCAAAGGAGCTGATCAAGCAGTAAAAGAGGGAATGTTGCCAAACACACCAGGTTCTTCCCTGAATTCTTTGAGCAGTGCTAAGAGACTTAAGATCCATTGCTTTTTGTATGATGCGTAACCAGAGAGTGGATATTAGCGTAATGGAGCTGCATGAGATAACAAACCACCAAAAAGGTACTTTTAGAACTTCTGGTCAATTCTGCTGGTGTCAAAAAAAATCAGATGCGTTGGTTACTTTATTTGGGTATTAGATATGAAAAAACATAATTCATACATTTCACACAATTTTAAGCACATGTTTAAGTCCCATTTACTTCAATGAGACTTAAGCGCAGGCTTAAATGCTTTGCTATAATAAAGTCACAGACATAATCCTGCATCAACAAGAAACCAATGGCAAAAATCCCATTGGCTTCAACAGATGAAGGATCATTTCCCAAACATATTGATTCTCCACTGTATTGTTGATTCTCCACTTACGTAATGAGGGGGCATGGGAGAAAAATGTGGGATGGGAATCAAAATTAGAGTAAAGAAAAATATTCCTAAATGCTTTATGCTTAGTAACTACTTGCCATGTATGAGCTTTGTCTGGGGATTTTAATTATGAAAGCAGGTTTGGAAAACAATGTTTCTCTATTCAGACCATTTTCATTAGCTGTAGAGAGTTCTTCCTGAATTATATTTTTCAGGTGCCTATGACACAAAGATATATGGACCAAAAAACCCCATGAAAGTTGAACGTATTGAGGAAAAATTTCTGTCTAGGTCACAAACTAAAGTTCTTAAAGAAATATATTTATTCAGAATTCTTTTACCATTATGTTAAACTCAAATTCTCTCAAAAGCCAATGTTCTTTAAATTAAGCTTAAGAGAAAAAAAACCTCAAATTCTGCTTTGAACTGAGTCCTTCCTGCATTATTAAAGATCAGCATAAAACATTTACAGAAACATGTAGTTTTTGTTTTGTGTTGTTTTGTTTCTGAAAAGGAGAACTCGGTTTCTTCACCTCAAGCAACATCCTTTTAAAAGTAACATGAGCCAACCGCTACTGACATTTTCTTTAGGAGACCTAATGCGACATATTTATAGATTTTTGAAGCAGTAATAAGCAGAGCAAATACAGGTAGGTTTGTTTTTCATATGGTGAAGAGGAAAAAACTCTCTAAGAACACTCCAGATTGATATTGACTACCTAAACAGTGCATCAGCTGGTTCCAGGAAGCACTGCTGTTTTAGGTAAACCACCCTGTGATACTCCAAGATAGGTCTGCTATATTTATGAAACTTGTTTCCTGTTTCATGACATTATTCAGCAAGTTTGAAGTCTTAAATCCATCTATAACAATTGCCTTAGTCCTTCTCAACTCTTCCAAACACTGAAATAACTAAACAACACAGATTCACACCATAACCCCTATCCTATGAAGGCTTATGCATATGCTTAATTTTAAGCATGTGAGTAGTCTCATCGAGTTTCAGTTTAAGTTAAGTCTGCAGGATCAGGACTTAATTCATGTAAAAGCCTTGACTTCTCCAACCCCTGAAATTTAATAAAAATTGTTATAGACTTATAGGAAGTTTGTAAAGTTCCGAGATATATGTAGATTAGACTGTATCTTGTGGCATTCTTTTCAAAGAGGACATAATATTTTAACCAGACCTCCATGCATATATCAAATCTTACTGCAATTACCATCATGCTACCAGCCCTATAATCTATGCATGGATTCGTTAAGGTGTGGGTATATAATTAGTATACATTCCCTTGTTCACTAGAGTATTTTCCTCAGTGCACTTATTGAAATTATTTCAGATTTATATTAAACAAAATAAATCATTATTACCTCACTTGTGATCCCCCTACTTAGAAAATCTCTATTTAACAATCTATGTAAACCAATCTTCTATATAGTGTTACATTTTAATGAAGACATCTGTCCTTTTACCAGACTGGTACAGCAAAGGTTGAGATTAGGGAGGATAATTTTCTGCTGTGATTACAAAACTGTGAAGTAAAGAGTTAAATTTTTGCTCTCTCCATGTTAGTATGTTTCAGTTACCAAAAGGCAAAATTCTGGAAAACACAAATCCTTAAATACCTTGAGGATTACAATGACCTAGCAGCACTATAGTGCTTGAGGCACCTAGGGCCTCAATATGAAGGGGTTTGTGCTTGTTGCTGGAAGTAGCAGTACAAATTGTAACTTGTGTAAGAGTGTTAATGGAGTATTATTCTTGTTCCAGAGCATTGATTTTACTGTCTGACACGGAACAAGGTAGCTAACCATCTAAACAACTTCCTAGAACCAGGTTACAATCCACCCCGTCAACCACAAGGCAACAAGAGACGGATTAGCACCTGCAAGGATAGCAAATAAACAAACCTGCCTTTGTAACTGAAACAGGGGAACAATTTGTACATTCTCCATCTCCCTTCCCCCGGTTAACCAGCGCAGGGTTCAGTATCAGTATGAAAGGCGTGGGGTGGGGAAACTAAGGCTTTGCAGCATTTGATGTCGTTACACCACCACCCCACTTGTTCAATCCGGATACACAGCTAGCAATGAAAGTAGGACGGAGCCTTCCCGGTGACATGCAGGGGCCCATGCAAGCTCGCTGTTGCACGCCACCACCCCCTTCCCCACCAGCAGCCACCCATCCCCCTTCTCCACCCCGGTGCCAGCCCCGTCCGGTGCCCGGACAGCCCCTTACTGCCCAACCCTCGGGAGCTGCGGCGCCCGCATAGCTCTCCCGCTGCCACCCGCCCCTAGCCAGGCTGCTGCCTACGAGTCCCTCCCGGCTGGCAGCCGGCAGGACCCGGCCCTGGAGGGGGCGGAGGAGCCCGGGTCCCTGAAGGAGCAGCTGTCACAGCCCCGCACCGCCCCCGGAGCGAGCAGCCAGGCTGGTCCGCAAGGGGCGAGCCGCGCGCACTTGCCTTTGGCCCGGGGGCTCCGCGCTCCAGCCCAGTTGCACCCCCGCGGTGAGTTCCGGGGCTGCCGGAGCGCCCAGCCGGGGCAGGCTGCAGCCTCCGGCTCGGCTCGGCTGCCCTCTCCCTCCGGGCTGGGCTTCCCCCGCCGGCCCGCCGTGGAGAGGCCGGTCCCGTCCCTGGGCAGCGGTAAGACCCCGCCGTCCTCCTGCTCCTGCTCCTGGCAGGCTGGGTGAAGTTACGCGCCGAGCCGGCCCGGCCTCCCTCCCCTCCAGCCCTGCTGCTCTGCGCGCCTCCCAGACACAGGGCTGCGCCGCTGGCTGAGGCCCCGCCCGGCAGCAGCCCAGGCTCTTCCCCTTCCTCCTCCCCCGCCAGGCTCGCACTGCGCGCCGGGCTCCATCGCCTCCCCGCTTACCCGTCGCCAGCCCTCGGGGGGAGCGGGGCTGCTTTGCGGCTGCCGGGCTGCGCGGGCAGGGGCAGGGGGTCCCTGCCCAGGCGCCAGCCCGCAGGGCCACAGCTGCACCCAGCGGCGGGGAAGGTTCCGCGAGGTTCCCGCACGTGTGGCCTTGAAGGAAGGAATGTTTGGGGGAGAGGGGGGCACGTTGCTGGGAGGAGAGACACGCAGCAGGTGCGTAACTTCACAGCGCCAGGATCAAGGCTCCCGTGGCAGGTGTTTAACACAAAACTCTCCTCCCTGCATCACGCAGCGATGTAGAATATGGCACCCCCTGCAGGCTCGTTGTTGTCTCCGCCTCCTCTCTTGCCTTATGCTTAGATTGTAAGCTCTTTGGGGGCAGGGAATTGGCTTTTCCTTCTGTGTTTGTACAGCTGCTAGCACAAATACAGGACTCTAGGTGTTCCCGTCATATAAATATTCATAATAAATATAATTTAAAATGCAATAGGATATTTCATGTACTATATATTAGGCCCTTGTGGTCTGTTCATATTACAGTATGATCTAGTGTAGTGGTACAGAAACTTTTAGTCATGCCCCCACCCACACCTCCGTTGTGCCCCATTGCCACCCTTACAGCTGCGCTGCTGCCAGTGATAACACTACCTTCAGAACTGGGCGGCCAGAGAGCGGTGGCAGCTGGGTGGGCCGTTCATATTGCTTGTGGCACGGCAGGGCTATTTTTTTAATCCTGCTTTCCTCCTGTGCTGCAATACTCACTCTATTTTTATTCCGCTCCTGGTATTATGGCAGCAGGTCCTGTGGGACTCACAGGATCCCAGTTTCTTTATGCCCCCCGAGAGAAGCTCTTATGTCCCCCCCGGGGGGTACGCGCCCCCCCCCCCAGTTTGCACACTATTGATTTAGTGGATTGACCATGGGACTGGAATCCAGGAACTCATGACTCCTGAGAAAATGGCTCGTATTAATGGCTTTGGGGAAGCCGTTTAAAGTCTTTGTTCACCCATTAGCGCTAGTAATGCAAAGAATTGAGGATTGATTAATGTTTGTGCAGTGCTTTGTTGTGCAAACCATTATAGAAGTGCAACATTATAAAAATGCTTACATACAGTAATACAAATAGTAAATAATTATGTTTATTTTCAGAAGGAAGAACTATACTTCTTCCCATGATTTCATGACCTGTCTGTAAAACCAGATTAAAACTCTATACTTGTGTGAATGTTTGCTGTATGGGTATGTTCCCAAACTCAGAGAAGTTCAGGAGCCATTTTAGATTTCTTTCATTCCCAAAGCAAGGGAATGTCCCTCAAAACTAAAAACATACGTATATTCTGAGGTGATACCTTCAAAGAAAGCTACTTTTTGTGGAGAAGGGTATTCAGCAAAGAGGTACATCCTGAAGCATAACTAGTTCAAGCAAAGCTGAGGCTCACAGCAAAGTCATTCAGGTGAGCCCTATCCACTCTTACAAGGCCCAAATTCTATCCATGAACTTCTCCACCACATCCTTCACCTATCTCAATGATTCTGCCATACCACATAGGAGTATCCATTTGAGGGAGAGAAAGGTACTGGAGAAGGCACAAAGGCAATGCCCAGAATGATGCATGTATGAAGGAAGTTAAAGAAACCAGATATGAAGATTTCCCGTTAAATAGGATGGGTGGGGTGGGAGGAGCTTGCACCAACCAGTGCTGTGATCAAGGAAACATCTTGATTCCTTAGGGGGCTCGACTTATCACCACAAAATGAGCTATTGTGTCATGTCACTGGAGCATGAACAATTAATGCTATACTACCCTTTGAATGTAAGCAGCCATAATTCAAGAAGCTCTAGATGGAAGATCTCTCTCGGGAGGTTGGGCCCATTTTTATTCCTTGTTGAATGGACCCATACTCAGACCGCACAAACTAGATAATGTTATCTCAGTATTTACTACTGTAAATTAGTGACATCAGATATGCTGACTCATGCACGTGGAATTACAGAAAGTGCAAAGGGAACTATACAAAGTGTGTTTGTGTTGAAGACTTTGTATCATTTCAAAGTCCTGCTTTCATTTCTGGTTGTTCCTTTCATTTGGGTCTTTATCTTCAGTAACGCTCACAGTGACAGGCAAGAGAGAGAAGTTGCAGCCTAGGTTTATCCAGTGGACTAGTTATCCAGTTCAAAGCCTCCTTAGGTCAGTCTAGGGAGATACTAGGCAGTAGCTTCTGGGCCTTTCATCTCCCCTTGTTTCCTGTAGAGGCAGGGAGGCCTACCCTGCTTCTGTTAGTAGTACCACTGTCCTCAAAATGCCATGGACAGGAAGAAGAGTTGCCAGCTGCTTGCCCTGCACTCCTTCTTTTGCAGTCCCCTCAGAGTGGCAAATTTGTTTCATATTCCACCAGAAGTCTGCAGTATTGCCAACACCAAGCATTCAAAAATCAGGAGTCAAATCACCAAAACATCATCATGAGACTAGGTTAAAAAAATCATCTTACATAAGTTATTTTCTTTGTGAGCCACTAGGATGCACTCACTCCACATTTACAAGCTTTACTCCCCAACAGAAGGCTAGGAAGTTACTTTGTTTAAATAAAGCTGAGATTAATGCAATCTTTTTATTCCAATAACTGGTGCTGTAAAAAAAAAACCCCACTCATGATCAAAAGAACTCTTGATAATATTGTAGGAGACTGGGACGGGGGAAGCAGGGCAGACAACTCTTCCTCCTTGTGGCACTCCAGAGAATCATCCTGTAGTAGGAGGAAGAAGCTGATGTGATCTTATTTGCCTCAGCAGGAGTGAGGGGGAGCTTAGGCATCTGGAGGATGCCTTTCACCCCCACATGGCTGCATTGTTTGCAGGAATCAATAGTGCTTAGGATCCCCTTTCCCAGAAAACAGGGGATAGTAGGGATGAAGCCCCTTTCTTTCCACCCCATTAATGCAGAATTTGGGTAGGTGTCCTCCATTCAGGGAGCCCTGGAGTGAAATCCCCTTCCCCACAGGAACAGCCTTGATGTTGCTTTCTGCTGATACCAGTGAAAATCCTAGGGCACTCTGTTTTGGGGTTGGGGGGATGCTATTCCTAGTTTGGCACAAGAGGCTCTAAACCCCTGAAATAATCTTAATTTTTAAGAAGTTATTCTATAGTGCATTTCCATGCCAGATTTCACCCTTCAACACTCAGCTGTATGGCTCTTCCCAAAGCTTTTTATTTTTAAATAATGGAAAATTACCTCACTCTCCTGATACTAAAAATATCTGAACCATTTCAAAAATATTAACCTGTATGTGTGCTATGTTAATTTTATGTCATTCTATTTTTTAATAAAAAGTGTCATGAGGTACTAAGTCAAATGCCTTAAAGAAATCTAAATATATTACATCAATACTATTATCTTTATCAGCCAAACTTGTAATCTCATCAAAAACAGATATCTACTTTGATACAATCTATTTTCCATTAATTCATGTTGATTTGCATTAATTATATTACCCTGTGTGGTGGGGTGAACCAGGCCCTCAGCCCCCCCTGCTGGAGGCATGCAACCCTGCCACCCCCAGTCCTAGAAAAGGGCAGTGGAGAGGTTTCTCCAACCTGCCTACAGTGGCTGTATGGGAAACAGCCAATTGGAAAGGGGCTGCAGAGAGCAGCCAATCAGGGCCCAGCAGACTAATATAAGAAGAGCTGCAGGGCCAGCATGACATCAGTTGCTGCTAGGAGCTGGAGGAGAGAGCAGTAGGACCATGGATAGCTCAGTAATGGCAAGGACTGGGGTGGGGGCGAGAAGTATCTCTTTTCTGACTGCTGGTCCTGAGTAAAGACTGAGTCCTGGGAGGGCTTCAGGAAGATAGAATCTCTAGGAAGGAAGCCCTGGGGATATGACCCCATACTAGGGCCAGAACTAGTTAAAGGGCCTGAGCCCAGGGAGGGCTATAGGGAAAGAAAGGCAAACCAAGGGGTACTGAGATAGGGCCCTCCTGTCAGACTGTTTCCCTGGAAGTGCAGACGCAGGTGTCTGGCTCACTGCCCCCCAAAATGGACCCGGCTGAAGGGTCCCATTCACTGTACCTATACAAGCTCTGTTTTAGACTGTATTCCTGCCATAAAATAAACCTCTGTTTTACTGGCTGGCTGAGAGTCACATCTGACTGCAAAGTTGGGGTGCAGGACCCGGTGGCTTCCCCAGGACCCCGCATGGGTGGACTCGCTGTGGGAAGCGCACGGAGGGGCACAGGATGCTGAATGCTCCAAGGAAAGACCCAGGAGGTGAAGCCGTGTGAGCTTCTTGCCCTGGGGACAGTCTGCTCCAAGGGAGAGGAGACTCCCCAAAGTCCGGATTGGCTTGATGGGGGAGCAATTCCAAAGCATCACTCGGGGACTCTGTAACACCCAGGGGTACCCAGAGTTGTATGGCACCTCACTACCACCTGCCTTTAGCATGAGGCAGTCGTGTCTGTGCCAGCTGTGAATCAGCTCCCTGACTCTACCAGCCTCTGTCAACACAAGCACTCCCATCTGTGCTTCTGCAGGCCTTGCTTTCCCTGTATGGGTTAGTGACAGGCACATGCCAACTCCTGAGCATCCCTCTGGAGTGCTCAGCCCCCCCCACCCATTGCACTGATCACTCACAGAACTTTCAGATTTGCTACTCCCAAAGGAATAGTGTACAACAGCGTGCAAGATTCAATGCAGGATCATCACTCTACTTAACAAACTGCATATATAATGAAAACTAGTATAAATTTATTATCAAAGATTTAGAGATTCAAGAGATAGAAAGTAAGAATATTGGAAACAAATGGTTACATATAAAACAAGATCATAACATGCTTTCTAGAGCCTTAACTTAACAAACAAGATAGGTTACCTCAAGTCCTTTTCACAGCTTTTGGCTGAGATCCCTCCCCATAAGATCAAACTGTCTGGCTGCTTGTCCTTACAGATTGACAGAATATCTGGGGAATCATCAGCACTCCAGATATAGTTTCAAAAGTTAATTGTCTTACTCCCAAACAGGATAATCCCGACCCTGCTGGTTTTGTTTTTTCCTCCAGCCCTGGCAATTTGTTGATTAGCATTTTGCTCAAACTGTAAGTGGGCATCCATTGTGAAACATACAATATTTAATTTCCACATGACCACCCAGAGTGAGACAAGCATCTCTCTTCCCCCCGCCTGTCAAGAGTAGGTGAATTGCCTTTTGGTGACCTGTCTTCACTCTCAAACCCAGAGAACAAATTTTTAGTATATATACACACATAACTCTTCACATATTTGCTGTATAAACATTTCACAATAATTATAACCCATGTGACACTGGCTTTTATTAGAGACTTTAATGACATTCTTTGATGGACTAGTATGCAGATATCAGACCCTGGGATCCCTTATGCACCCCTTTCCCCTCTGCCTTTTGGCATCAAGAGGACCTTGCGTCACAATTGACTTGATTGTTCTCAAATGAACCAAGGCATTTTTATCCACTTCTGGGACTTAGGATATCTTCAGTTGAAAAAGAAGACTCCAAAGCCAATGATCCAGGCAATTAATCCAGTCACATTTATAGTGTGCTCAGTCTTTTGGATTCCTACCTCCAAGACGTCATCTTCCTAACCATCAGAGAATTCTTCAATTTGTTCTTTTCAATCAGCAATTCCAGTATAAGCTTTCTTTTTGGCTTAACTGTAGAGTAAGCGTATACATCTATTTGATGGTGCTGATGTCAGCCCTGGGACAGCAAGTTCTCAATATATAACTAGTCACTATTTCCTATATTTTGAAGACAATTGGCTAATCTAGGCCATATCCATAGGGCTGGCTTGGATATGCACATAACCAAAGTAACTATTTTTCAAGGCCTACAGATGGGTAACTTGGTCTGCTGTCAGTCCATCACTTTGCAATTCTGGATGGCCTGTTTGAGCACCTGAATGGAAAATATGCTTACAACAGTGGACAATATTATCAAGGTGCAGATGCCAGTCTCTTCATGACTGAGAGCAATGACACTGTATCCAGCAGTGTCTTCAGGTTCTGCAGAATTCTGTTTGCATCCAATCCTGCTTCAATTGAATTCAATTTTGAAATTCTCAATGATTCCAGTGGGAGCAATTTCAGGCTCTTTGTGCTGTACAGAAGACATATTCAAGGTAATAGAGTATCAAGAGCTACTATATCAAGGTGAACTATGGAAAGTCAGAAAAATCTATGTTTAAAGCAAGGAAACCTAAGCCCTTCAGGATCCATTCCACTAGTACAGTAACAGTTTCCTAAGGTAAAGGAACAGAATCTTCTGTAGCTGTATAGAGGAGAGATATTAAACAGCACTTCTCACCTTTGCCAAATATTATGCTGTGTAACTACTGTATAAGTAATGGAAACTTTTTTGTCCATTATCTTCTAGTGAAGTGGTTGTCAGATAGCTAGCGGCCATTAATTCCTTGCTAGCTTTTGTGCTATTGCTTTGGAAAGGTTCCAAACACCAGTAAAGGGATAATACCAAGAGAAGAATATTTTCCTTTTTATTTCTCCAGGTTCTCACGTACTAGACAGGGATACCCTACTTGACTTATTTTACTGGTTGCTAAGACTTAATTTTGATTCTGTTATGATTAGTTTATTATGTTTATGGAGTTACTCTTTCTAGACGTGATCAAATAATTCATAAAGAATAATTTAATCAATTAATTTAATCTCATAGATGTACTGCAGGAAAAAAGCACAGAGTGTAGTTCTTAAATATATCAAAACTTTTTCATGTGTACAGCTAGCTACGTGAAATCTGAGCTATGTTGCTTCAGGGCTGCCCAGAGTGGGGGGCAAGTGGGGCAATTTGCCCCAGGCCCTGCACGGGCCCCACGAGCCCTGGCCCAGCAGCGGTCCAGGTCTTCGGCAGCATTTTGGCGGTGAGGGGCCCTTCAGTGCTGCCGAAGATGCAGAGTGGCTGAAGGGCCCCCCGCTGCCGAAATGCCGCCAAAGACCCAGACCGCCGCCGGATGAGTACAAGCGCCGCAGCTCCCCTACTTTGCCCCAGGCCCCCTGAATCTTCTGGGCGGCCCTGTGTTGCTTACTCATGATTGGCCATATAAGTTAGATGGTATCGATTCTGTGCCTTAATTATATGAGTGTATATCCCATAACCACTTTCTGGGGATGATGTTCAAAGAAAGCAAGTTCAAAATATGCTTTCCATGAGCATTCCTGTTCAAAGAACTCAGATGAATCTTGGTAAAAAATTAACACAAAACTTGGCTGAAGTAAATGTGTTTAAAGACTTGAACAAATATTCATAGCACATCTTTATGCAGCATTCTCCTAGTTCTACTTTTTTTTTTAGAAGAAATATAACTGAAATCCTTGAACTAATTAACTCATTATATAATAATAATTCCTTTTTCATATATCCTTAAGCTAGATTGTGGAATTTACACTGAAACTTGGCTTTATAAGAGTGTTACTTATTTACTAATAATGCTCATAACCTAGCATGCATAATAAACTATATTAATCTATCACAAGTGGACTTTAATATTATTGTTTGCACTGTTGTGGTCCCAGGATGTTAGAAAGACAAGGTGGGTGGAAGTAGTATCTTTTACTGGACCACCTTTTGTCCTTAATTGCACTTCTTCTATATAGTTTGAAATACAAAATTATACAAACAAAAAGTACAATGAGACAGGATAGCACCTATATATTTCCCATAACTCTCAGTACTGGCTTTCAGCCATACAACATAATCTTTGTTCTTCTTCCCTCTGAAAGCCACACCTTTTTTTCAAGGGTCAGAAGCTAAACAATCTCAGCTGCAACAAACTAGCTCCATTATGATAGCATCTCTCTGAGTTGTCCGTGAATCCTGGCTTGGAATTAGCCCCTGTGAAAACCCCACACTATTGTCTGTCTCCTCTTAGAGGCACCACTGGGGCAGAGGGCATCCCCTCCATTGGCACTGAGGACCTTGTAAACCCTTTCACACTTACACAGGATAAGACATTTTACCCAGTGAGAAAAGAACCAATTTTGTTTTTAAACCCTTCTGTCTAGACATTTGTTTTCTCCCTCTTAAAAAAATCATCTAAATTTACCTGAGTCAAGGATGTTTTACTCAGGGTATGTCTACACTACGGGATTATTCTGATTTTACATAAACCGGTTTTTTAAAACAGATTGTATAACGTTGAGTGCACGCGGCCACACTAAGCACATTATTTCGGCGGTGTGCGTCCATGTACTGAGGCTAGCATCGATTTCCGGAGCGCTGCACTGTGGGTAGCTATCCCGTAGCTATCCCATAGTTCCCACAGTCTCCCCCACCCATTGGAATTCTGGGTTGAGATCCCAGTGCAAAAACAGTGTCGCGGGTGATTCTGGATAAATGTCGTCACTCAATCCTTCCTCCGTGACAGCAACGGCAGACAATCATTTCACACCCTTTTGCCCTGGATTGCCCTGGCAGATGCCATAGCATGGCAACCATGCAGCCCGTTTAGCCTTTTGTCACTGTCACCGTATGTGTACTGGATGCTGCTGACAGACGTGGTACTGCAGTGCTACACAGCAGCATTCATTTGCCTTTGCAAGGTAGCAGAGACGGTTACCAGCTATAGCACTGTCTGCAATTGGAAATTGGTGATGACGTTTATCAGTCATTTTGCACCGTTTGCAATTGGAAATTGGTGATGACGGTTATCAGTCCTTTTGTACCGTCTGCTGCTGTCATGGGTGCTCCTGGCTGGCCTCGCTGAGGTCTGCCGGGAGCACATGGACAAAAATGGGAATGATTCCCCAGGTCATTCCCTTCTTTATGTTTTGTCTAAAAATAGTCAGTCCTGCCTAGAATATGGGGCAAGTGTACTAGAGAACCAGAGAGCACAGCCGCTCCGGGTCAGAGCCCCAGAGATCCCGCAGAAATGATGATGCCATTTTCGGGGGTGCCCCTGCAACAACCCCATCCGTTGCTTCCCTCCCTTCCCCAACCCTCCTGGGCTACCGTGGCAGTGTCCCCCCCATTTGTGTGATGAAGTAATAAAGAATGCAGGAATAAGAAACACTGACTTTTTAGTGAGATAAAATGAGGGGGAGGCAGCCTCCTGCTGCTATGATAGTCCAGGCAGTACAGATTCTTCATTAGACATGAAAGGGGGGGACTGATGGAGCTCAGCCCCCATTTGCTATGATGAGGACGGTTTTCAATCCTTTTGCACCATCTGCCGGGAATGACCAGGAGTCAGTCTCACTGTTGCCCAGGCGCCCCCGGCCGACCTCACCGAGGCCAGCCAGGAGCACTCACGGGATGAGGAGGATGGTTTTCCACCATTTTGTACTGTCTGCCATCAGGAAAGGAAGGGGAGGGGATGCTGCTGTTCAGCGCCACAGCACCGTGTCTACCAGCAGCATGCAGTAGATATACGGTGACATTGAAAAAAGGCGAGAAACGATTTTTTTTCCTTTTTCTTTCACGGGGGACGAGGGGGGTAAATTGACGAGATATACCCTGAACCACCCGGGACAATGGTTTTGAGCATTGAGAGCTCAGCCAAGAATGCAAATGCTTTTCGGAGATTGCGGGGACTGTGGGATAGCTAGGGTCCTCAGTCCCCCCTCCCTCCCTCCATGAGCGTCCATTTGATTCTTTGGCTTTCCGTTACGCTTGTCACGCAGCACTGTGTTGAGTCCCTGCCGTGGCCTCGGTCTGGAGATTTTTTCAAATGCTTTGGCATTTCGTCTTCTGGAATGGAGCTCTGATAGAACAGATTTGTCTCCCCATAAAGCGATCAGATCCAGTATCTCCCATACAGTCCGTGCTGATCAGCGCTCCACGCTGGGCAAACAGGAAATGAAATTCAAAAGTTCGCGGGGCTTTTCCTGTCTAACTGGCCAGTGCATCCGAGTTCAGATTGCTTTCCAGAGCGATCACAATGGTGCACTGTGGGATATCGCCCGGAGGCCAATACCGTCGAATTGCGGCCACACTAACCTAATCCGACATGGCAATACCGATTTCAGCGCTACTCCCCTTGTCGGGGAGGAGTACAGAAATCAGTTTTAAGAGCCTTTTATATCGATATAAAGGGCTTCGTTGTGTGGACGGGTGCAGGGTTAAATCGGTTTAATGCTGCTAAATTCGGTATAAACACGTAGTGTAGACCAGGCCTCAGTGACAGAGATCAGGAAATCTAATCATAGAAGCAGTGAGCATTCAGTGATTTCCTGCATTCTGGTTTACAAAGTAAATCCCTGATCTTACAATGTGATATATAGGGATGTGGAGCTTTGCCCATGTGCATCACAATGCAGGCTAAGGGCCGCTCGTTTTCGCACCCTTGATTTTGTGAGTTTCTAATGGTACTTAACGTTACACTGCTATTGTAATTGTGTGATATCTTCCTGTTTTATGGAATTTTTTTTATCTGGCTTTTGCATATACAAATATTTATTTGTAAGTTTTATATGCACAAATTCCAGAGGCCCTTGGAAAAAGTGGTGTGACAGATATTTCCTGCAATAGCCTTGAAAAACATTATTGAATTAAGTTTAAGTATCTTTGGGGGTCTATTGTACTAAATATAAAGTTTATGTATTACTGTGGTCCGTGATTGTATGTAACCTCTCATGGGGGGAGATGTGATATAAGGCCTAGATGATAAAAAGACTATATTGAACAATGTGCCAGACAAGAATTAATTTTTGGGATAATACGTGTGCAGTGAATTTTCTGCGAAATATTCAGGTGCTGGTGAATGCAAATTCCACATCTCCATTTAGGCAAAAACTCAGCTTTTTGAAGCTACACCCTGAGGAGTGGCCATTTGTCTGCTGATCACCTGTTACATAAGGCCAAGATCAAAGTCCCAAGCTGTATAAAGGAGAGACTGAACTATTCATGGTTGTTCTGGTTCTGAATCTGAGACCGTTATGAATTTGTAGCACAGGGAAAACTCAGTTGTGGGTTTTGAAGGACTGACTCCTACCAGAGCCTGAGGCTGAAGTTGGGGGTGATCTCTGGTAAGCTTTTTAGCTTGCATGTAGGTTCTTTAATTGTTTTTAATGTTTTCTCTGTAATGCTTTCACCTTAAGCATAAATGTGCTTGCTTAGAAAGAGCGCTGTTGTAACTTATAACTGAGGGCAATTTCAGCTGTTCTTAGCCTTCTGCGGGAAAGCAAAGTGCAGACACTGGTCTGTTTGATGGGGATATCACAGTGTAGGCTGAGAACTATGAAGTCTGGAAAAATCCTGGTCATGAGGGAGAGAGACATGGGTCTCCCCAATAGAGGTGAGCCAGGAGCTTTGAGTGGGTGCCCTGGGTCGACCAAGGAAGGGGAATACAGGCACGGTTGTCCTGAACTGTGACATGTGGGACATATGGTATAGTGGTGATTTTAAAAATGCTTTTTTAATCCACAGGAGAATATGAGCACTGAGAGGGTTTCTATAAGCCACAGGGCTCATGAACAGGCCCAAGGATGTTATATCAGTAAATGGGAGCTAATTTTGAGTCTTTCCTGGTTGGAAAATTTAGAAGAGATCAAAATATTGTCCAAAAAATCTTGCAAAATTTTCAAAAGATTTTCCTCCCTTCCATTTTCAATAGCTGTAATAATACTCTGGAGAATTTTTGGAGAATCTAGCTATATCAATCTTCCTCAGGACACATCCAATAATAAACATACATCTGAAAAGCCTTTCATTGACCTGGACAAAGAGGCAAATGATTGACGGACTCGTGGAATAGGTTTAAACAGCAGAATGCAACTTCATTAATTATAACTTGGGAGGAGCACTACATTGCCTGCCCCAGCTCTCACATACCAGGCATTTAATTGGCTCAAATGCAGGTAACAACTCGAGGTAGACCCTTCCTGTCTATCCCATGGACTCAGTTCAGTTATGAAACCTCTACCACCCCACCCCGACATATGTGAGCAGGGAGTGACAGAGGGTACAAGGCTAGGTGAGGTGAACCATAGTCTGCAAAGACCAGAAGCTTCTCTACCTCATAAGTGCAAAGTTCAACTGCACGATCCTCGGTCTCATTTACTGCTGGGAGTTGGGCCTTTTAGCCTTTACCTAGACTAGACAAAGACTGTAAGTTTCAGTGAGTCAGCAATCATAACAGCATTATATGAATCTCAAATCCTCTTGCTTCTAACCCAAGTGTGCTACTTGGAGGCTGTGAGGAAGGCCAAAAAACCTAACCAGGCTACATGCCAATATAGCCCAATGGAAAAATTCCTTCCTGACTCCCTAAAAACAGGTGATTGGTCAGATCTGCAGCATCATGAGCAGCACAGTTCCTAATCTACAGCCATGGGGAGTGAGGGCAAAGCAGTTTACTGGCAAGAAGCCTGAGATTAGTTCAAACTGACTGCTGCTTGTGCCCCATCTTCTTCTTGCCTATCAGCTGTTCCCATCTCCTTTACCCAGGCAACGCTAAGCAGAGAATGAATGGAGTGAGGCTCCCCTCCTGCCATGCATGTGTCTGAACTACTCTCATCCCCTGCTGTCCAGTCAACATTCCTGCCCCACTAATGGTGGTAAGAGGGTATTGTTAAAGGAATTACACATCCACCTCATGCCCCCCAAAAGCCCTTTCTTAGGCTCCAGTCCTGCAGCGAGCTCTACATAGTCAGACCTTTGTGTTTAAGCAGAGCCCCCAGTGAAGTTAATGGGAATCCGTGCTGAGCTATGGCCAGCGGCATGGAAGTCATGGAAGGATCAAGGCCTAAATCAGGCAGAAAGAGGAGTTGTTAACCTGTATGTTTTGGCTACAGGCTCCTGAGTTTCAAAGTTTAATAGCTTCAAGAGGAGATAGCAACACTTCTGTTTTCTTCTATCATCATGTAACCAATTTCATTTGTAATGGGAATAGCTCCTGAAAACACCTCTTTATGTAGGTTTATTGTTTTAAGAATACAATTTTTTCAGTAGGTGGTATTGATATAAAATAGCACACCTATGAAAGTGCTATCATTCAAACCACATTTTGAGTCCAGCTTACATTTATGAAATCAGTGAAGTTATCTGGAGCTAAGGATCAAATTTTCTTCATCACCCTTCACTCCATACTCTCCCAGCTGTATATAGCTAAGAAAAAACATTAGCCTTAACTCAGTTTCCCTGCTTTGATGTTTTTATATTCTGAATATTGATTGAACCTAATTTGCTTGTGGCTTAAAATCAAATATATTTATTTATGTTTATATAGGCTGGGATTTTAAAAAGGGGTTAAGGAAGTTAGGCACCCAACTCCCATTGGATTTCAGTGGGATTTGGGCACTTATGCCTTTTGAAAAAAATATGGTAGGGATTTTCAAATACACTCCTTGTCATTTTCTTTGGAGGTGTG
The DNA here is from genome assembly GCF_020497125.1 of Mauremys mutica. Classification (NCBI taxonomy): domain Eukaryota; kingdom Metazoa; phylum Chordata; order Testudines; family Geoemydidae; genus Mauremys; species Mauremys mutica. The sequence goes on along the minus strand of NC_059077.1, from coordinate 90,810,884 downwards.
AGTGAGAGGGAAAAGGCAGCATGGTCAATGAATAATCAAAATCACTGATTATTCTTGCTTGTCCTCATGCTTTCAAATACCTCTGGGAAAATAAGAAGTCATGCTGTACAAGATAACCTTCCTTCACACTGAGCATGCTGCACCACCAAGAGGAAAGAACATGGAATAATGTCTGCAGTCAAAACTCTATAAAAGGAAGCACACTTCAAAACACACGGTGACTAGTGAGAAAATACCTTCTCATATCCCCTCCTCTCCCTTTCTTATATGTGTGCATTTCCTCTTCTCCTCCTCCTCCTCCTGGTGAGGAAACTATGAGGCTTTGATCCTGCCATTGACTTTGCCTGTGCCCACATGAAGCCCTATAGACTTCAATAGGGTGAGGGAAGAGGAGTCTTCTTGCAACTGGTGTTTGCTGGATCAGGGCTGTTGATTTCAGAAACAGTGTGTAGTGGATGTTATAGATGAGAAGAGTATTCTGTTATAAATATCTTCTTTTGGTTACTCTTAAATATCTCACAAATGCCCTTTTGGGGTTGAAACTTCACATGCCCAGTCTAAGAATATTCTTTTTCTCATCGCTGTAAAATTTGAGCAAAATTCACAGTAAGTGCAGAGTTTTGTGAGCATGAGGGAAAACACACTGTTTTTCTGCTTTAATAATTTCTTGCAGTCAGTTTAAAAGCAGCTGAACCTTAAATGTAGGCTCTAACCTTCTAACTGGATCTACGTGGGTGGATCTCTGAAACTGTGTAGAGCCCCACTGACTTCCAGGAGCAGGTCTAAACCGTAAATTAAAACCTGTGGCTGGCCTGTGCCTGCCAGCTTGGGCTCATCCCAGGGCTCGGGCGGTGGGGCTTCAGTGCAGTGTTTCATTGCAGTGTGATCTTCAGGGTCAGGCTGGAGCCCGAGCTCTGGGACCATCCCACCCCGCAGGGTCCTAGCACCCAGGCTGCAGCCCAAGCCCAGAAGTCTACACAGCAGTGAAATACAGCGCAGCCCTGTTCCCTTTAATTTTCCCCACACGTGTGCATAATTCATTTTGTTATGTGCACCAATATGGAGGTGATATGTCACACAACAAAATTCATGTGGTGGAGGTGGGGCCAAGGGGTTCAGAGTGTGGGAGGGGGCTCAGAGCTGGGGGCATGGGCTCTGGGGTGGAGCTGGGGATGAGGGGCCAGGGCTGGCTCTAAGCACCAGCGTAGGAAACAGGTGCTTGGAGCGGCCAATTCAAAGGGGCAGCACTCCGTCTGGTATCGGGGCAGCATATCTGGGTCTTTGGCGGCAGGTCCCTCAATCCCTCTTTGAGCTGCTGCCGAATCGCGGCCACTCGTCTTTTTTTTTTTGCCACTTGGGGTGGCAGAAAAGCTGGAGCCGGCCCTGTGAGGGGCTCAGGGCTGGGACAGAGGATTGGGGTGCAGGGGGGGTGAAGACTCCAGCTGGGGGTGGACTCTGGGGTGAGGCTGGGAATGAGGGATTTGGGGTGCAGTGGGGCTCCCCAGGGCTATGGTGGGGAGAGAGGACTCCTGCCCCAGCTCTCTCTCCCCCTACAGCAGCATCTGGGTGCCTTTCCCCCCAGCCACAGCAGGTCTGGGCTGGGCTGGGGGAGGGATGCCTGTTCCCCAGCTGTGGCAGGTCCAGACTGGGTCAAGGACATGGGATGGGTGCCTCTCCCCCAGCCCTGGCAGGTCCAGGCCAGGCCAGGGGAGGGATGCCTGTTCCCCGGCTGCAGCAGGTCCAGGGTTGGGCTGGGGCACTACGGCAGATGTGGGGCTTGGAGAAAGGCATCTCTCCCTGCCACAGTCGTGAGTGGCCCTTAATTGGCAGCTGCATGGCGATGCAACTTAGAGGGAACTTAGCCCCACAGCCCAAGCATTATGAGCTTGAGTTGGCTAGCATGGGGAAGGCACAGGTATCTAGGGTATTTCCATGTAGAGAGAGCCTAAAGAACTCCTCAAGCTGATAAGCCCCACTCATGTGCATCACTTTTCATGAATAGAACCTGAGCACATACATAGTCCTCAATAAGGTCTGTGACCCTTCTTCAGTTTAGATAAACCAAATTGATTAAATAATTATGGGCTTGATCCTGCACTAGTGAAGTTAAAGTGGGTTTTGCCATTGAATTGAATGAAACTAAATGGATTCTTTGCTTCAGTCTTCACGGCTGAGGATGTTAGGGAGATTGCCAAACCTGAGCTGGCTTTTGTAGGTGACAAATCTGAGGAACTGTCACAGATTGAAGTGTCACTAGAGGAGGTTTTGGAATTAATTGATAAACTCAACATTAACAAGTCACCGGGACCAGATGGCATTCACCCAAGAGTTCTGAAAGAACTCAAATGTGAAGTTGTGGAACTATTAACTAAGGTTTGTAACCTGTCCTTTAAATCGGCTTCGGTACCCAATGACTGGAAGTTAGCTAATGTAACGCCAATATTTAAAAAGGGCTCTAGGGGTGATCCCGGCACTTACAGACCGGTAAGTCTAACGTCGGTACCGGGCAAATTAGTTGAAACAATAGTAAAGAAAAAAATTGTCAGACACATAGATAAACATAAACTCTTGAGCAATAGTCAACATGGTTTCTGTAAAGGGAAATCGTGTCTTACTAATCTATTAGAATTCTTTGAAGGGGTCAACAAACATGTGGACAAGGGAGATCTGGTGGACATAGTGTACTTGGATTTCCAGAAAGCCTTTGACAAGGTCCCTCACCAAAGGCTCTTACATAAATTAAGCTGTCATGGGATAAAAGGGAAGGTCCTTTCATGGATTGAGAACTGGTTAAAAGACAGGGAACAAAGGGTAGGAATTAATGGTAAATTCTCAGAATGGAGAGGGGTAACTAGTGGTGTTCCCCAAGGATCAGTCCTCGGACCAATCCTATTCAATTTATTCATAAATGATCTGGAGAAAGGGGTAAACAGTGAGGTGGCCAAGTTTGCAGCTGATACTAAACTTCTCAAGATAGTTAAGACCAAAGCAGATTGTGAAGAACTTCAAAAAGATCTCACAAAACTAAGTGATTGGGCAACAAAATGGCAAATGAAATTTAATGTGGATAAGTGTAAAGTAATGCACATTGGAAAAAATAACCCCAACTATACATACAACATGATGGGGGCTAACTTAGCTACAACGAGTCAGGAAAAAGATCTTGGCGTCATCGTGGATAGTTCTCTGAAGATGTCCACGCAGTGTGCAGAGGCGGTCAAAAAAGCAAACAGGATGTTAGGAATCATTAAAAAGGGGATAGAGAATAAGACTGAGAATATATTATTGCCCTTATATAAATCCATGGTACGCCCACATCTCGAATACTGTGTACAGATGTGGTCTCCTCACCTCAAAAAAGATATTCTAGCACTAGAAAAGGTTCAGAAAAGGGCAACTAAAATGATTAGGGGTTTAGAGAGGGTCCCATACGAGGAAAGATTAAAGAGGCTAGGACTCTTCAGCTTGGAAAAGAGAAGACTAAGGGGGGACATGATAGAGGTATATAAAATCATGAATGATGTTGAGAAAGTGGATAAGGAAAAGTTATTTACTTATTCCCATAATACAAGAACTAGGGGTCACCAAATGAAATTAATAGGCAGCAGGTTTAAAACAAATAAAAGGAAGTTCTTCTTCATGCAGCGCACAGTCAACTTGTGGAACTCCTTGCCTGAGGAGGTTGTGAAGGCTAGGACTATAACAATGTTTAAAAGGGGACTGGATAAATTCATGGTGGCTAAGTCCATAAATGGCTATTAGCCAGAAAGGGTAAGAATGGTGTCCCTAGCCTCTGTTCGTCAGAGGATGGAGATGGATGGCAGGAGAGAGATCACTTGATCATTGCCTGTTAGATTCACTCCCTCTGGGGCACCTGGCATTGGCCACTGTCGGTGGACGGATACTGGGCTAGATGGACCTTTGGTCTGACCCGGTACGGCCTTTCTTATGTTCTTATGAGACTGTAATGTCCCAATCTTGCAAAGACTTAGTGCACACCAGCTGGGATGTAAATTCCAGCGTGTGCCAGCATGCCACACACTGTCCATGTAGGCCCTCCTTGCATCAGGGCCGGCTCTAGTGTTTTTGCCGACACACACAGAGACACACACACACGCTATTGTGATCGACGGCAGGTCCTTCGCTTGGAGAGGGAGTGACAGCCTTGCCTCCGGACATGCTGCCCCTGCCACCTGCTTGCTACGCTAGTACCTGGAGCTGGCCCTGGCCGGCGTGCACTAAAATGTTCATAGTACGCCATGCTATAGTCCTATTTCGAACAGGACTACGTCAACACTCACTAAAGAATGTTTAGTGCATGTCAGCAGAGTCCACGTGGACATAGTTAGCACCTAACACACTGTCATGCACTAGAATTTACACCCAGCTGGTGCACACTAGTGTACTATGGAGACAAGCCTGTATACACACACTTAACACAGGTGAATAGTTCCATTGATGTCAAGCTCCCTAGGGAGTAGTTCAACAAGCCTCAGAACATGAGCCCCTGATTTATCTGCAGAAACAGTAATGAAAATACTGCATATGTGCAAAGGGGATAAACTAATGTTGTTGAAATAGGAAGTTCAAAGTTTAATGTCTCCCAGCCATATAAATTCTTCACTTGTAAAATTTAACCATGATTTTCATGAAACAAAATAATGAGATGAATCCATCTTTGTTGTTACTGCAAATGGAAGACAAGTCTTTGCAACAAAATCATACACACACAAACTTGCACAGCAAGGGCTATTTAATTCACAGTAGGTATCAATCTAAAGCCACACTACAAACCCTTGAAAGTTCAGATGGGTTTTATTGTTTGTTTCCTCTGTGCGTCACTAATGTTTTACATCACTTCCATGTCTCAGTTATTTTTCTATTCTTTGCTTTCCTTTTAGTTGACACAATTATATTCTTATCAATTTAGTTTGGTTTCCATTTTTAGCCAGGTAAATATTTGGAGAGTTCTATGACTTATTTTTATTTGATTTGTAGCAATAAACATCTCACAAAAGTTGGGGATTTTTCTTGTTTGTTTCCAATCATCTGTTGCTGAATCTTCTGACATCACATACACGCACAGTCTTCTTTGTTTAACATGTGTCAGAGTATTTGTTTGCCTTAGAACCTCAATAATCAAATATGCTTTATGGGTGGAGCCATATTCAACAGCAAAAATAAATAATGACCAGGAGTTCTCTAGTGCTAGCTCCCTTGTTTGAACATCTTTGTCCTCAGCAGCATTTCCTCTTAATAGTTTAATCTCTCCTCTTAAAGGAACATTGTCAACCATAAGCCACATTAGTATTATTTCCTACTTTTACTAGAAACAGTATTGCCAACTCTTACAACATTTGATATTTTACTTAATATCACCAGCTCCTAGACACAAATGATTACACGAGAAGCTGAGTTTATTTAAAAAAAAAAACCACCAAAAAAAAAACCACGCCAAAGTTTCTAGCCCTTATGGCTGACAAAATGATCCAAGTGCATCCTGAAGGTTCAAAAACCAGAAGGCAGATAAAAGAACCCAAAGTGTATTTTTTAAAAATCCCATGATTTAAGCCTTCCATCAAGTATGATTTCATAATAATCCTTTGGCACAGGAAGTTAATAAAAACTCCTACCAGTAATTGGGCTAAGGGAAAACCCATTTTCCAGAGATAAGGGATTATCATGGGAGTACCGGGTACTATAATTTTATTATGAATATTCTTTTTTTAAAGAAGTGTTGCTTTTAAATAAGCCTGCATTTGAGATTGTTGTTGTGTCTTTATCAAAGACTTCAGTTTCACAGTCACAGCCAAAATATTATTGGTAAAGTGTCCTTATCTGTGGTGTATTTTATGCACAGTTATTAAATATAACTGGGTTCAAAAAATTAGATGAGTTCCTGGAGGAAACTGTTAGCAAAGATGGTCAGAGATGCAACCCCATGCTCCAGGTATTCCTAAACCTCCAACGGGCAGAAACTGGGACTGGATGGATGACCAAAATAGCCCTGTTTTGTTCATTCCCTCTGAAAACACCTGGCATTGGCCACTGTCAGAAGACAGTATATATTAGGCTAGATGGACCATTGGTCTGACCTATTATAGACATTATAATTAACATAAAAACATAAGAAAGGACAAATTCTCTTCTCATATGCACATTGAAATTCTGTGATAGTTGGGGGCATTATTCATTAAAGGGATAGATGTAAGACTCTGCACCAAACCTGTATACTTCTGGCATCCTGCTTTCTCCTTGAAAGTGTGGATTTTCCGATCCACGTGTCTTCTGTGTTTCTGATGGCAAATCTGTAAAGGGAGGTGTGGTCTGAGTAATAATAGGCATTTGTTGCAAAACAGGTAAGTTACTTTCTTAGCTGGTAGCATGGAAATAAGATCTGGAAATGACAAAAGAGTTCTTCTCTTGATGTACAATGTGTAACTCATTAAGGGGCTAGACCTTGCTCCCATTAAAGTCAGTGGCAGAATTGTCACTGATTTGAGTGGAAGTAGAATCAAGCCCAAAGTTAGTGGGGGGTTCTTTGCATATACCTAGAGGAAAATATAGATTTTAGTGAGTATGAATTACAATTGATTTTTCCTGGAACAATTTGTACTCGTGAGCCTCATCTGCTGTATAGTCAGCCAATAACCTGTCTGGGTACTTGAGATTTTACACATTTTTTCAGCTAAATCAGAGATCCAAATGCAAGATCCAGCAACAGATTTATGACACTGCTGGAAAGTCGTGGATCCAAAAATAAATGAGTTGATTACATTTATAGATTAGAATACTTCCCCTCCCCACCGCCATCTGTGATAGACATTATTTAGTCAGCAGTTAAATCTTTGCAGGCTTTGAAAACTCAGCTTTCATTTTAAGTGCTCAGGAAGCTTCAATTTCATCCATAAATAAATGGAAACAGCTTCACAGGAGCAATAGACCAAAGTTGTTACCATGTGATGGTTGTTTGGTCACCTCACCTGCATAAAATGAGCTGGTGTCCTCAGTCCTGGAGGCTGAAGTCTATTTATCCACAGAAAATAGAAAGCACAGGCATCAGCAAATGCTTAAACGCCACATTCTACACCAGTGTGCCTCAAACCTAGAGGGAATTTGTGGTAGTTCAACCTCCATGCCCCTTAATCTTGGCCTCTCTGCTATGAGCAATAGCCAGCACCAGCTGTGGTGATGGTTTTTATTATATGAACATTTCAGTTCCAATGTGGATTTTAGATTACCAGCATCCTTTTACATAGGTCCCAGATAGCCCTCAGATGATAACAGTTTGAACTGGTCTTTCCTTTTTAGGTAACTATATCCTACTACCAAGCCCATGATCTATTTTGTTCCTATACCTTTCTAGTCAACAGAATTAAAAGGGAGGAAGTCTAAGGAGAGAGAGAGAGCGCGTGAATGTCAGGGGTAAACAAGGATTTATGCTGGGAAAGCTGTGAGAAAGAAGCCTGGTTTTGCGGGGGAGGGGAAGTAATTTAAAGGAATGCTGGGAAAACCTGCTCCCAATCCTATTTTTTTTTAAATTAAGTGATACATATTGAAGTTAGTCTACAGAGCTACCAGAGAGAAAACAATAGTGACAACACTTGCCAAACAAATTGATAACAAAGGCCAAAATTTAACTTTCCTTTGTGCTCCCAGATAACTGTATATACACAAAACCACATTAACAATTTCAGACAGAACACAAATGAGTGTTGCTCATGTATATTCCAGCAGCTGGATGCAGAAGTGACAGTGCTCAGCTATCAGATATGTGCAGAGGACCGGCCAAGGCCTCTGTTGCAGGCAGGGCTGGCTCCAGACCCCAGCGCGCCAAGCGCACGCTTGGGGCGGCGTCCCGTGGGAGGGCAGCAGGCAGCTCCGGTGGACCTCCCGCGGACCCTCCGCAGGGCACGTCTGCGGGAGGTCCCCCGGAGCCGCGGGACCAGCGATCCCTCCGCAGGGCACGTCTGCGGGAGGTCCCCCGGAGCCGCGGGACCAGCGATCGCCAAAGCGACCCCGCGCTGTGTCCGGCCCTGCTTGGGGCGGCGGAAATCCTAGAGCCGCCCCTGGTTGCAGGAGCTACCCAAGGTGGCTTGGGGTGCCTCCAGTGCCTCAGTCAGTTTCCTTTTTAATCAAGTTAATCAAGCTTCACACTGCAGGTGTTTTCACAATAACTCAACCCTTCTGGGAGTTTGATTTATTAACGAAGTTCAAAACACAGGTTCCATCCAGCTTCTTCCTGGGTTGCAACCCTTGGTGCAGAGTCCTTAGACTTGTTCTTTCTGAGGCCTTCCTCCCAGCAGGCCTGTTCCCCTGCAGCCTTCCTAATCAGTTCCTGCTTCCCACAGACATGCACTTCTCACGTCCTGTGCTGGAAACTAAGGAGAGCCTCCAGCCCACTTTCTCTCTGTGTGGAGCAGCTAACTCTGGTCGCCTAATAATCAGTCTCTCCCTTGACTGACTTCAGGTTTTCCTTATATCCCCCAACCAGGCCCTGTTGCTAGTCCCTGCTTTCCCTCCTCTCCCCTGCACTGAGAGGTAAACTAGTCTCAGGGGAGGTTGAACCCTGGACTCGCTCAAAGGGCCAGCTCATAGGCCTTTTGAAAATTTGTTCTTGTATGAATTTGCTGAAATTCTTCATACAACACCTTGTTTCTGAAACAATAAGTCGTCTTCATCTTCTCTTCCTTTCTTTTGTTTATTTCTTCAGGAAGAAAAAAGTTAAGTAGAAATGTTTTGCATGAAATTTTATTTAAATATAGAATTAAAACCATCTTCCCCTGCGCTGTTTGCAGCCAAAATGTTGCAGCACTGGACTAGTGGCATGAGAACTGGATCAGACCATGACAAAACAAAACAAAACAGACTGACAGGGGAAGATGAGAAAATAAATAAGAAAACAAACAGCAGTTGCTAGAGTAAAAATGGGAGTAAAAATAGAGGAAGAGAAGGAGAGAAATGTGATTAGAAAAAATATATATATAGAAGAGCAAAGCATCCTGGTTAGTGAATTGCTCTTTAGTCCTGCTTCTTATTTTATTGCATTGGTCCCATAGCTCTGTTGGTAGAGAGGAACTGCGATAGCTATAGGGATTGGAATCTATGGCTTTGTATAGCTGGTGTTGTTCAGATGCTAAACAGGCACAAAACTTTCTTTCTTAATGTCAGCCCTTTTCTGAGGACAGATAAAGCAGTTTCACATTAATGTAAATAATTCATAAAGAATTAAAAGGCTGGAGTGATTGCTGGCACCAATCTGACTAAGGGCTTGATCCCTCAGTGCTTGTACATGCAACACTTCCATTGACTTCAATGGGATTTCCCTGCACTTGTGGGCTATAGGACCAGGTAGTTATCCAAGGGATTAAGGGATATATAAGACTTGTGCTGGCCTTTTGCACAAGGTGAATTTCATCCTGTGGGTGCATTTTTTGGCAGTATAACCTAGAATCCTGAACTCAGGTCTTGACAGGTAAAAAGCCTTTCGTTACTTTAAATTTGTCCAGATGTGACGAGAAAATACAAGTGATAAAAATTTAAAAAAATAAAAACTAGTCCTGAGATGAACAATCTGAACATTAGAGAGCATATTGCAAACAATCCTCAAAATTATACATTATTATTACTACTACTGACACACAGAAGTACATTAAGTAAGGTTAGACAGGTAATTAGATTACTAAAATCCTGTTTTGAATGCATATACATGCACACACACACACACACACACACACAGAGTGTAAGTGACTTCACCTTCATATCTAATCTCCTAATTAAGTAGTTACTAGTTTATTTGATGCTAAGCAGCACTTGTTAATAATTGTAAAGCACTTGCAAGTCTAAGTGTGGTTTGCATACATGCAGTTCAAGGATTTTTAATGCAGTTTAGAATTTTTACTGTATGAAACAAATACAGATTAAAACAAAAAGTTTGAAACTGTCTTTTCTCCCTTATTTTGTAGTTAAACACTTCTAGTTCTTTTTTAATTTTAAGGGTGAATTCTGCCCTCTGATATGGGCATACAGCTCCCATTTACATCACTGGGAGCAGCATGTACTTATCTGAGATCAGAATTTGGACCCTTGTTACTATACTTTTTTTTGCAGGATCAGTATAATTCTTCCCCCTGCCCACCCACCTACTTATCTAATCCAACAAAACAAGGCCTAAAACTCACCTAATAGCAATGCCCATAACTTGTAAACAAACGGTGTTGAGTCTTATGAAAAATAAAGAGTTCATGTACTAATACTACGTACATTCTTTGGAGGAGCTTGTAGATATGATAGAGAGGTTAAAATCAACATTTCAGTGATTCCAGTTGTCTTTATGAGCTGCAGTACTTTGGCATCAGAGGGGCCAACCAAAAGCATGAATTACAGGGACACAGCACTGAGTCCACAGGCACAACTTTTCTTCGGTGCAATCCTTTACACCTGTACAAGGTGGATATGAAATGCAACCATACTGATGAGTAGTGTCGTACAGCTACTTTGCACAGGTTAAGAACAAGTTTGACAAACACTAGTCAGCGATGGTGTAGGTATACTTAATCCTGTCTTAGCACAGAGGCTGGACTAGATCCACTAGATGACCTCGAGGTCTCTTCCAGCCCTACATTTCTAGTATTCTGTAAGTGCCACTGACTAAACAAGCGGTGGTGGAGAATCAGCACCAATAAGAATTATAGATTTAGCTGCCAAGGAGGAGCAGTAATTAATTATGAAAATAGGTGCAGATCTAGAGAGGTTCGCCAATTTGTAATCTAGGGTAAAATTTTCCAAAGCTGTTAGCAGTTGTCCTCCAGTAAATTTACCACTTGATGAAGTAGACAATGCACATGATGATTTTCCAGTGAGCCTCACTATTAAGCAGCAAGATGCTGAAAATGCACAAATTACAGTAGTGGCATCCCTGCTGGGATACCAGTTTTGTGGGAAAGAAGAGGAGTGTTTTCCTAAAGCAAGTAATTGGGGAGGGGGGTAGCACACAAGGGGGGGGGAAGAGGGACACAGTCTAGATGGAAAAGTATCGTTCTCTTGAACTCTTTCCTCAGTTCTACCGAATAGACACACTGAGCATAAAATGAACGCAGCTATGAATTGAGTGGGGGGAAAAAAAAAAAAGACAACTGACTCACCCCTTGCTGTAGTAATGTTACAGCCTTTCTAGACATCAGTAAAAGTAAATAACGGAATAATGTTAAGGCACTGGAAATCTGAGACTAAATTAGACATGGTTTCCTGGTCATCTGAACATTAAGGAAAACATGCTGACAGAGTTGAGGTCACTAGTAATGTTAGCATAGTGTTGTAACTAAGGAAGTTTTGACATTTTTCATTTATCTGGAAGTGAACTTTTAAGATTATTACATACCATTCTGGTTACTTAAAAAGGAAGAGATATCGGATGAGGGCAGTATGTTGAAAGGGATGAATTTAAGCTGGACAAAAAAACAAAAACAAAAACACCCTAATGTACAGGTAGTTACTTTAAAAAGGTTACAAAGATGTGACATGCTCCTCTGTTAACAGAAATGTGATTTGGTTATCATGACCATATGTAACTTACTAGTTTCTCTCAATATATTTATTGTTATTGCTTTACTGAGTTGAAAGAGGCACACACAGGCCCTCTGCAATAGGGCTGGGAATCAGAACTTAAGAGTCCCAATCACAGAAGGCAGGAGTGCTGGTGCTGCTACATATGCCAATAGTTGGGAACCACTGATGAAGTGCATTTCATCCTACTTACTAGATGCTGGGGAGTACACAATAATTCATCCTTAAAGTACATATTACTTGTGGTAATCATATTTACTGTACATATACCCAAACACATAGCTTTTATGGAGAGCTTTTCACCTGTAGATCTCAACGCATTTTACAGGGGTGGGTAAGCATAATTATTTACAGGGGAAGAAATGATGGCCCAGAGAGTCTAAGTGAAATTACTTAGGTCATACCTAAGGTCACACAGCAAGTCAGTTGGAGAGCAAGGAATCTGACTAACGTCTCCTGACTCAAAGTCTGGTGCCTCATCCATTGGGCCATGCTGCCTACAAAACAGGCAACTGAACTACAAAGTGACAACTGCGTTGAGTGATTCTGGTGACACAGTGATCCTCCCAAGGGCAAAGCCCAAAGTCACCAGAAGCATGAAATAAAGTAAGCACCATGGAATTACAATTAGATTTTTAAAAAGATGTTACATAATAGATGGGTGCAAGTCTCTGAGCTTTGCACCGTAGAGACTCCAGTGGCTCTGTCCCTTTGCTATACCTATTGTTGTGTGTCCAACACAGGCACGGTTGCTTCTCCTCTGCAGATGTTGCTGCCTGCCTTTTGTTCTCAACTCATTCATGGCTGCATACTCCTGATTACTGCTCTGGTGCGCAGCTCTTCTTCCAGTTTCCCTGGAGCAGTTCTCCCTGTGACAGGAGTGGATTTCCTATCAAAGCTGCAGGAGCCTCAGTTTAAAGATAGAAAGAGCAAGTGAACTTTGGTTTGTTTTGCCAAGTAATTTATGGGTGCGCTGTGTGATTTATTTTCCAGGGATTAAGACAATGTGTTTAACAATGAACCGTGAAGTAAATTACAGAAGTTACAAAGGGGACTATATGCAGTGGGGGCTGAATCTAGAGGAGAATTACATTGATCCCCAGAATGAATGTGTGTAAGTTTTCACAGTGCATATCACCTGTGCAAACTCTCCATTCCACTTATGTCTCATGTAGGGCCATGCAAAAAGGCTGTGCTGGGAGGCCTTCATAGCCCTTCCAAAAAGAACAGTGCTGTGCCAAGCTCAAACAGGCTGGATGCAGGAGAAATTAAGGAAATGGACCTTGCTTATACAGATCTAGTGTTCCTAGCACACCACATAGGGGGATGTGTAGTGCAGATGACAAGCAGGAACAGAAACTGCAAATGGTCTGCGCAGCCCCTTTCGCACTTGACGCAAAGGCAGATTACTTGGGATGTATGTGGTGGAGATGAATGTCACACCAGACATTGCATTGTTTATTGAAAGTGAACTTATTGGATCAAGTTCTAACCTTGTTTATACCTGTGCACACCCCAACGGCTAGTTACGTGTGGCAGTTAGAAAAGCGTGGGCATAAGATATGGCAAGGAAGATAAGACACACGATTGTTCTGCTCCCTCAAAGCATGATATCCACTGTCTGAATCACATACTTCACATTCCAGAGGGTAAATAAATCAATTTGGGCCTTATACTGCCCTCAGCAGGTGCACAGAGTAAACAGTCCTGTCTATTTCTGTAGTGTGTCAGTAGTATGGTATATTTCATAGTACCTTTAGTTACCAGTAACATTCTAATCTATAATTTATCGTAGAGATTACTGGGAGAGGTTCTTTGGCCTGTGTTATGAAGAAAATCAGACTAGATGATCATAATAGTCCCTTCTGGCTTTAAAAAAAAATTATGAATTTTACTGGATTTCAAGTCATTCAAAACATGAAAAAAGGGTTCACATCAGACAGTTGTTAAAGCTACAGTCATCAGAGCAGCAACTGTTCAGGTAAACACTTCGGTCTTAGAACAAATTGTGTTTGTTATATAGACTAAGATTTTACAGTTTGGCTGCTTAAAATTAGGCTCCTAAATCCTTGTTTAGGTACCTCTGTGAGTAGCTTGATTTTCAAAATGACACTAATCTTAACTGGAGTAACCATGGTGATTGAGGCCTATGGAACTCTTCACAGGTCTTCCACAATCAGAGCTATGGAGATGGCATTCCAGGGAGGAGAAAGGGCTTATGGGCAGCAAGTTTTAGTGCTTACTCTACTCACTGCCCGTATATCTTACTCTTGCCTTTGGAAATAATTATCTGAATGAAGGCACTGGACCACAGCTAGATTAGAATCTGAGCCTACACTAATGATGCTTATGTAGTGTTGGCGTATCTCCATGTCTGTCATAAAAATAAGTATGGCATGGCTGTGTCTCTGACTAGTCTTTTCACATAAGAGGCTGCATCTCTTATGGAAATTGTCCATTTTGGAAAGTCTCAGATTTCCAGTGCCTTAACATTATTCCATAGCTATCATTAAACCTGAAATCCTTGAGATTCTTTTACTATGAAGTTTTTCCTAGCTCAATAATGTCATTTAGGACAACTTCCATTGATATAGAAATAGGATGGGCTGGAGTTTAAATTTTGTTATGTCACTGCTGATATTTCTTAGTCTATTTAATGTACACAGTGTGAATTTTCACCTTAGACTATGCTGTCTCTTTCAGTTGACTATACCTGTGTTTAATTACATAGTATATATTTAAATACAGTATGTGCCTTATGCACTGCAGTATATAATATGCATTTCTTTCAGTATAACATATAGCAGACTGTTGCGCACTCACATGAAATGTTTCATTAAGTAGTTGAATCTAAATATGACTTTTGCCCTTAAAGATTACTAGTATCCTATATGCCTTTTGACACCTCCAGCTGGTTATTCCTTTCCTCTGTTTACTATAAGCAATGCAATTAAATGAGACAAAATATCACTAAATAATAGACCATCTAAAACAAAGCAATTGAAAAAGTGTATCCAGATTATAAAAATAAAGCAAGCAATTTTTTATAATTAAAATCAGTTATCAGAACTGTAGCAAAGTCTTGATAGTTTGTCCCCTCTTTTACTACTGCATGATTACTGAAAATGGTTCTCTGATGCAACAAAAGCCTAAGGTATAAATGAAAAGCAGATAGTTAACAGCGTGTGAAACAAATTCAGGTCAAAGCAGTAAATGATGCACTGTGGGCTTAATCCTGCGCCATTAAAGTCACTAGTTGTTTTTTTTCCCCATTGAGTTGAGCAGGGGCAGGATCAAGCCCTGTGTGAGGAATTGATTTTTGCGATTTAAGACTATTTCCTCCTGTGTTGAGAAAACAAAACACAGGCACCCTGCCGCAGTGAGTTATGGGGACAGCTTGCAGAACTTGCTGCACTTGAAAGACTGCCAATTAACTGGCAGTGCTTACTGCTACAGAGGAAATTATTGGATACTGTAATCATTAGAATCACCTTGCCAGCCTTGAGTAAAACTTACCAACAGATTCAGTCTCATGATGCCCTTCCCCCCCCCACCCCCAATCTTGACTGGAGAAAAACTAGAAGAGATAGGAGTGGAGAGAGACATGACTGCTCAGAAATAAATAGAGCAGCTCAAGGGGATATTTGCCAACTTTGGGCATTTTACTGGCTTCAGTGTGAGAAAGAACAAGATATTACTAGCACCATAAGTGTGTACACAGCACTTTCCAAGAAAGCAAGCATGCCAAGCAGTTAACAAAACCCCTGCCCCAAAGGGCTTTCATTGTACAGATGAACAAGTAGAACACAAACCAAAATGCAGCAAGGCGTCTGATCACAAGTGGAAGGGTTCCCAGAGCAGATGTGGGTTCAGAAAGAAAGAAATTAGTTGACATAAGTTTTACTCCTAGGTAAAGTGCAGCTTTTTTTGTTGGCACTGCAGTGTTACCATGAAAGAGGGAATACTATGAGTGCGAATTTACCAACTCTCACTAAGCTCCAAGGGAAAAGCTTTGATTGATGTATTGATACAGAAGAGATTATTAAAGCAAACAGACCAAGGCCTGGAAGCAAGTTGCCAGGGTCCTGACAGATTCTCATGTGACTATTAAAATTTTAGCAGAGGATCTGGCTCCCACACTTGCAAATTTATTTAACAGTTTCCTCAAATCCTCTCAAATTCCAAAACTGATGGTAGAAGCCACTAGTTCACTGACTTTGAAACCCAACAGACAAAAATCATTTGTCCCTCTTCTAGGCATGTTACCCTAATAATCTTGGTCAATATCTTTGCATCAATGTTAATAGGCAAATATCTCCATTGCCACTATTTATTGAGAGACCAGAGAAGGTTTTTTCAAGTCTGACAATGAATGAATAATTCCCAAAGCTGTGGGAATGATTCATGTGGCCCAGGCAAAAGATACACTGGTTATGTGACTGACCCGAGGGAGAGTGCACCTAAGATCAGATGGAACGGAGCTGCTTAAGAAGAGTGCTGGATAGTGTGGGGGCAGGGTATTATTGTATAAGATGGATGGAATTTCTTTATAAAACCCACAAGGGTCAAAGTTTTGAACAGCTACTTGGAACCTATTAGCTGTCAGATAAGCACCCAGCAGAGATGCAGTCAACGCCCTTTTTATTTGTAGTGGCCCTAGAGATGTTTGTGTACACACAAAAAATAAATCCAGTATAAATACAAGAGGCTTAGAGAACAGTGCCTTTTATGTGGGCCATGTTTTAACTACTGCTGATCGCCTTACTTCAATGCTTCATGGTATTAAAATAGTTACGGGCATTCTGAGAACTCCCAGACTGGAGTCAGTTAAACCAAATCCCAGTTATTAGCATTTAGAAACACAAAATATCCACAGACCAATAAAGGAAAAAAATCAATGTGACTTCATTAGTCAAAAAACTTGATAAACACTTAGGGGGTGTTTATTACCTGGCATCCAGAAAAAAGTCATAGTGCAAATTATGTATCTCTGTTGAATAAATTCAAGATTTATTAAAATGGCACAAGCTAATAATATCATGGATTGATAGAATCACAGTGGCAAACATCATCCTTCTCCTGAAGATTAAGTTATTTTAAACACTACGTGACCAGGTGTGCCTGGAGTAGCCCTCAGTGGAAATGCCAAGGTCAGGGCAGGCTGCAAAAAGGAGAGCAGATACTCCCAACACTGGTGGGTAACACTGAAGTTAAACTCCCCACGCAGTCACAAACTGTGCTTCTGGTCCCCCACACTGGTTATCAAGAAGCAAAGAAATCACAAAGCCCCTTTATTGCATTCCAGTCTCTGGCTCCCAATCAGCACCTAGGTCCAGTACAGTGAGAAATTATTTAAATAACTCTGCTCACAGCTACAAAATGTTTTTCTGACACCAAAGGGTCAGCCACATTACCAGGTCAGTATAGGTTTGAATCTTACCCCAAAATACACTGCCAGCCAATCTTTTAGTGTCTAAAACCAAAGGTTTATTAAAAAAGAAAAGAATGAATAAGAAGAGAGTTGTTAAATGGTAAAACAGTCATACAAAGACTATAGATCAGGTTCCTAGCAGTATTGGTGCTTGAAAGTCCCTCTGGAACACATCCACAGCTTGGATGGGTCATTCAGTCCTTTGTTCAGAGCTTAATTTGTAAAAAAAGTTACTCCAGAGGTAAGAAGCAGGACTGAAGACAAGCAGCAAGCAGGACTGAAGACCAAAATGGAGAAGATGGAGCTGCCTTTTATAGTCACATGGCTTGGGAGCCTTAGAGTTCTGTCCATAGGCATGTCCCTGCCTGCCTTGCTGAGTAATAAGGTGCATCTCTTGCCTTCTCTCAATGGGTCAATTGTAGTCCTTAATGGGCCATCAAAAAGCCTAGGCAGTGCTAATGCCAATCTGTGTGTGTATGGAGGGGCAGTCTTGCTGCTCCAAATAGAATTGCAATCCTTTAACATTTTGACACCTTAGTAGCAGGGCCGGCTCTAGACCCCAGCGCGGCAAGCACGCGCGTGGGGCGGCCCTTTCCCGGGGGGGGCGGCAGGCTGGGCCAGCGGACCTGCCACACTCATGCCTGCGGGAGGTCCACCGGAGCCCCGGGACGACCGGACCTCCCGCGGGCATGACTGCGGAGGGGGCGCTCGTCCTGCGGCTCCAGTGGACCTCCCGCAGGCATGCCTGCGGCAGCTCAAGCGGAGCCGCCGGACCTGCGAACCGTCCGCAGCTGTGGGAGGTCCAGCTGAGCCGCACGACCAGCGGACCCTCCACAGTCATGCCCGCGGGAGGTCCGCTGCTCCCGCGGCTCCGGGGCGCCTCCCGGGCATGACTGCTTGGGGCGGCCAAAAACGTAGAGCCGCCCCTGCTTAGTAGGCATTTCTGTTGGCAGTGTGGAACACTGTATGGAATCTGGTGGACATTTCAGGATATCATCAACACCAATACTGTGTATAAATAAATAAAAGAGATGACAAATACTGGAGGGAGGGCTTAGTGCCACCTGAACCTTAGGGAATATTATTCATGCAGCAGAACTATGGGCTTGGATAATATAAAGGGGCACTCAGTGCTAGAGCACCTCCTTGTGGTTGGGTATGGCAGTTCTCCCTCCATCTGAAGGCCATTGCTGATGGTTGCTTGGGCATTGCAGTGGCCTGGTCTCTTGCCATAACTTGGTCCTTCAGACATGTCACAATGTAGTCCACTCCTTCTGGTGTAATGAGTCTAACAAATCAGCATCCAAGATCTTGTCTCATGTCTTGTCAACTCTGGGTCCCTTGGTCCTTACTCCTAGTCCTCAGGGCTCTCCAATGGCTTTGTGACCTTCTCTGGCCTCATGCCACCATATTAGTGGACAGGAGGGAAACCCAGGCCTTCCCACTACACTGGATTCCAGCCCAAGAACCCCATAAAGAGCTGCCAAGGACTGTTTCATTCAACTTTTTGCTACTGCTTCCCACAGCTTCTTCCTGCTCAGCCTCTCTCAGGCCTTTTCCCCACAGACTAAGTTCCCCCTCATCTCAAGGCCCGTCCCTGGAATCCCCTTAACAAGCCCAAATCAAGTGTATAAACTCAAACCAATTCTCACCCTCCTCAGGCTTCGCCTTTCATACCTTTCAGCTACTCTGGTTCCCCTGCTTTGTTCCTTAACTGAACATCTCCCAGGTCTCTCTCCCCAGAAGTCTAGATCCTGCTCCCTTTTTTAATCAGGTCTTGCCTCTGGAGTCTGCTTTGTCTCTTCCTTAGTCTCATTTTCAGACTTTCTGCTTAGGAGAAGATCCTGCTCCCAACTCTGTCAGCCTGCTGGTCTCTCCATTCTCTAATTGCTCCCTCTCCCAACAGCCTCCTGCTTTGTCTTGGTTTGTTCTTTGGCACAGCAGGCTCATCATGCGAAGCTACGACCACCACTTCCTTCCTTCATTTTTAGGCAAGATTTTATTTTTGTATATTTATTCTTTCATTCAGTCTAGTATCCTGACAGAAACAAAACAAGGCTTTTTCCTATTCCATTCTCATTAGTTCCTTTAGGGAAAAAAGTCTTTTGTTCCACGCTCACAATTTTTATAAAGAAACGTACCTTCCATAGAATATTGCCCTAGAATGCCATAGAACATGATCAACAGTTTCTTTAGTTTTGCGCACACATTACACATCCCATCTTTGTCTTAATAAATTTAACTTAACATTGTGCCTTAAATGATAACACTCTAAAAACATCTACTTCACTTTTCTGTCATGACGAGGAAGTACAGTGTCTTTGGTTTTTGAGCATCCATCCTAGAACCTTCACTCTTGTTTCTTTAGTCCATAGCTCTTGCTATTCCCTTGCAAGCTCCTTCATGACCTCACTTTTAAATTTTTGTCTGCTTACAGGTATCTTCATGTCCGCCTCCCCATTTTTAGAGCATGTTTTGCTGCTTTGTCAGCCATCTCATTTCCAGGTATTCTGATATGTGCCAAAATCCATGCTATTATTATGCAGATACCTGCTTGCATTATTTCCATAGTTAGGAACATTATTTCAATTATGTCATTTCTCCTTTTCAGAGTCCCTGTTCTGATTGTCATAATGCTCGACAAGGAATCAGATAAAATTACAGCTGCAGCCAGTCACACATCTCTTATCCAGGTTAGTGCCAATATTATCCCATTAGTTCAGCTGTCAGAATGATCATATAATTTGATAGTATTTTTAATTTCTGGATTCCAAGATTAGGAACACACAAAGCTGCACCCAGTCTACCTGTGCTGTCATATTTTGATCCATCTGTATAGACTTGACAAAGGTGGCTCAATTTTGCCTAAATAAATTCAGAAATGTCATAATGTGTTTTTTCTTTCCCTTGTTTTTCTCATACAATCCCAAATACACAAAAGGGGGAATAACTGTCCAGCTGTAATTTGATTTCCCATGACTACAAGTTTTTAATTATCTCAATTTCTCTGTTTTACACACCTCCTTTACCCATTTTTGGAGCAAATCTATGGCAATCCATAACATTTTGTTTACTAACCTCCCAGTAGTCCTCATAAATCTGTGGTGTACTTCTATTTTTGTGATTCCTTTTTTACTTTTGCCCAAAAGATTAGATCTAAAACAGTTTCATCCTTACTTTTATAGGTGCTTCTCTGCTGGCTATTTGCAGCATGCACACTGGCATTATCATTGTGCCACATGCCAATTGCAGAGCTTGGACCTGGAGCAGGTCCAAGTTTCTAAGAGTTGTTTTTGAGGCTGAACCAAAAATTTGGAAACCATAGTCTAAAATTGGGCTTATCACTGATGTATATCTCATCATCACCACCACCTTCATACCGGCACCCTATTTGTTTCCAGCTACACTTTTAAGCAAGTTCATCCTACTTTTACACTTTTGTATGATATTATCTGTGACCTTTCTACATTTATCATCAAGGAACATCAACTTTTGAACTATCTGATTTCTTTATGGTGAAAAAATTAAGTCCCATTCTTCCCTAATTTTCTTCCTGGTTAAAAGCATTCCCTTTGTTTTTGCAAATGAGAATTTAAATCCTCAGAATTTCCAAGTGGGGAAAATGCTTGGAGTGCCTCCTTTGTCTTTTCCACAGCTACTCTTTAGGTCTTTTATGCTTCGTCCATAAAGCACAGTCATCTGCAAAAAGGGGAAATACCTATTCCTGTCAACACACTTTCTGGGAGGTCATTGATCATAATGGAAAACGAAATAGGGCAAATGGAACTCCACAAGGGAGTACTATTTGTAAGCTAGTAGGTTTTTGATAAAGCTGTTCTCACTTTGATTTGTATCCATCACTTAAGAAGTCCCTTATTCACCAAAACATTCTCCCTTTTATTTCAATTTTGGCTAGTTTACATAGGAGGCCTTCCCTACATAGCATGTCATATGCTTTTTCAGTGTCCAGGGAGAGCATCATAAAGTTCTTAGTCTGTACGCTTTTTGGATCTCAGTTTCTAATCTCACTATATGGTCACTGTGCATCTTCCTTTTCTGAAACCACTTTGTATATTTATATTTTTCCCCACACTTGATATAAGGACAATAAGCCTATAAGCATTAGGTCTTGTATGTATCTTGCCTGATCTCCTAATTGCATATTTCCATTCTGTTGGCATCAGTCCTTCCTCCCCCCCCCCCCCGAGTATAACCATAATAGATTCTTTAGACTCTCTTCTGAGAAGTGTTGAAGCATTTTATTACTTATACTATCTTTACCTGGAGCTGAATTTTTCCTTTTTCTAATGGCTGCAATAAACTCCTCCACAACATTTTTGTTTAATACATCATCAGTGTATGCTCTCCAGCCATTTAATAGTTCACAATCATCATTCATAAGCCTCCATTTTCCCCCTCCCACAAAGCTCATTGTTTGAGTCTTATCACTACTGACCTTTCGGAATTTTTTTTTTGCTAAAGTGTCTGCCTTTCCTAAGTTGGAGACTTATCTCAATTTCATTGTTTACAATAAGACCAGGCATACATGTACTTTTACTTCAGATTCCATTCATTCTGTGAATTTACTTGCATGCTTCTGAATGCTTTGAATCTTTGTTCACTTTCTTTTTTTTGGTCTTTCATAATCGTTTATGCCACTACCTTACATATTCTATAATTCATTAAGTCTTAACTATTCATTGTGTGTTTTGCTTTCTTGTATGCCTTATTTCTTTTCTTGATTGCTAACTTCCAATCCTCGTGCCACTAGAGAACTGGATTTCTAAACCGGGGGCAATATGATGTTTTGTAGATGGCCAGATCAGCTCCTATAGTTCCTATTATTACATTGTTAGAGAATTCTCCTAGGTTGTCACTTGTATAGTTACTACATATCTATCAGCTTTAACCTTGAAAATGTCCCAAATCAGCTTTTTTAAAATCCCAGTTAGGAACACTTTTTGGGGTTTTTGACATTATCTTGGTCTTAGAACTCAATAAGCATAGGACAATGATTACATCCCTTTCCATCTTCTTTATGACTTTTCCAGCTGCATTTACTAGCTATAGTAGTTGCAATCCCCAGATCCAAAATAGAAAAAAAATCCATCCACTGAATTAAATCTAGTAAATGCTCCTGTATTCAATATTACCAGGTTATGCACATCAATAAATTGTTCTAAGCATTTACCATTTAGGTCTGTTTTCTTACTTCCCCATAGCTCATTATGGCTATTCAAGTCTCCCCAAATTATGGCTGGGTTTTTGACATTATTAACTATTTTTTCTAGTTCTAAAATAAACTATTTTACATGGATTATAAACATTGTAACTCCATATATGAATTTTTTCTGTATGAGAATCTCAATAACATTATATTCAAATGCTATAGTTGCATTTGCACATCCATTTTGAGTCCCTGTTTTATAAATATACAAATGCCCCTTGTTTACCAGATCCCTCTGGAATAGATCATATCCAGGTAGATTAAACACACAGGTTTACTAGTTAGACATGTTTCTTGGACACACATTACATCAGGCTATTTTCCCATTTCAAAGGTGCAGTTAATTACTTCTATAATGAACTCTAAACTTCTCTTTACCTACAAGCAATACACTATCTCCCATATTCTCCTCCCTGACCAGAGATGTGTTATGCTGCCCTGTACATCTACTCTCTTACTTGTGTTTTTCTGTTTTCTGCACTGAGTAGCCTCTGCATAGGACTCCTTTAGAATAATTTTAATATTTGTATTTCTGTAGCCTGTTCTACTACTGCAGATTCTTTATGTGCTGTATTGTGCTTTCCTATTGCTGCATTTTGGTTCTGTTCCTACTCGATGTTTACGGCACCTCGTTGTTCCCTTACAAATGGCTACCACCAGTAGCACAGCAGGGTGGAGGGGGGGAGCGGAGCAGTGGCCACTCCCCCACTGAGCATCTTGGTGCCTTTTTAATTTTTACTCACCTGGCGGCGCTCTGGGTCTTGAGTGAGGGCCCACTGCCGAAGTGTCACCAATGAGCAAGAGTGAAGGTTCCACCGCCAAGGTGCCGCCGAAGATCCAGAGCACCGCCAGGTGAGTAAAAGCACCGCAGTGGGTGGCACCTTTTTTTTTTAAATCACTCCCCCTCTTCCCTCCACCTGGCTATGCCACTGGCTACTATGTGTCTAAACCTTTGACAACTATAGCACTTTGTGGGGTGCGGCTAGGGAGGGGAATATATGGTTTAACCCAGAAAGATTGATACCACATTTGGATCCTATCTGGAAGTGTCCCACCTTTAAGTGTTATGTGTCTAGCTGTAGACGGCCATTTTTTTCCTCTCTCTTCTACTAAGTAGCCATTTAACAAACATTATTTCACCTATACTCTTTTTGATATCATCCTCAGACAACCCTAGCAGCATTCCATATATAACCCCCCCCCACCACCGCCTTCATCAGGAATTTAGGCATTTTACAAGCAACTTTCATTTTCTCTAAGGCTACAGTTTAAAGAGGCTTTTCCAGCTTGCTCCTTATGTGTATGTTCTATCAAAAGATCTCCACCCCACATTCTTTTATCTCTTTGTATGTCACCAACACGGCTTCATCCATTCCACCATTTTCAGGGAAGCTAACAACAGCTCTCATTTTCACATCTACTGTCACTGATTTGACAATTATAAAATGGTGACTTTTACCTTGTTCTTCCATGTCTATGCATTCCTTCTTCAAATCCTGATATATCTAGCAACTTCCCCCCCTTTCCTGATCTGAGACCATGCCTCATCCCCTGCTTCTTCACCTTCATAGTCCAAGGCAACTTTCTCTCTCCCTCACCTCTTTGTTAGTTTCAATGTTCATCTTCCTTTCAACTGGCCACCAGCTGCAGTCCTGGACCCAGCTGACTCCTACAGCCCAGTCTCACCATCTTCAGCCAGACACCAGCTCCAGCCTGCCAGCTGACTCACTTCTCCAGCCCCATCACAGCACCCTTCTGCTACCAGCTTCCTCTTTCTATACACTCTGCTCCTGCCCAGCTAGCCTGCATGATCAGTTAAGCCTCACTCTCCAGGTGCAGCCTGGTGCATTAATTGGCTTCCTGAGCCCACAGAAACCCATTCGCGTACTGTGTGGGGTATACACCCATCACACTGATATAAAATGGGACTCAAAATAAACATTAGCAGGAAGATTTCTTACTGAATCATCTAAAGTCCACTTAAAAAGATTCCATGCCAGCAGTTTTCCTTATCTTAAAAATCTAGAACAAGACAGAGCTATCTCTGCTCCTTATAACCATTAGATACAACCCAGACTTCCCTCCAGGAGACACTGAGCCCATTATATAAAAGTGGGCCTGCAAAGTATAGGGCAATTAATTAAAGGGGAAGAACTGACGCATGCTCATACATTATCTATACACAAAGTTTTTTATAAGGTACCAAAAAAGTCTAAGAACAGCTGGTAAGGGGCAGGGGGTGATTTTTATGCCTGTAATAACTGAAATAAACACAGCTCCTCACATATGGACACACATGGAGCTTCATATATTTGCATATTGGCATGTATTTAGATTTATACACTTTAAAAAGGGTGCATATTTATATACTCTGTGCACCCTTGACACAATTTAAAAATACATGTTACAGAACTCCAACACTTAGTAGAATGTACATTTAGTAGAAAATGGTGTACAGGATGGGCTTTCAGATATTTATAACTTTGTTATTCCTAAACTAAAATTTATTCATATATGTCAAAAGCTTTAGTCCTTACTGAAGGCTAAATGTGTTGCAACTTCAAAGTTGTAACTCAGAATGAGTTTTTTTCTAAGCACAGAGCAAGTATGAAAATCGATTAGCCCATGAAAGATATTTTCCCCCATGTTAAAAAAAACTCAGAAATGGTCAGGGGAATTTAACCAATCTTGTAACATAAAATCACTCTTGTACTGAAATTTTTTAAAGGTATAAGTGCCTGAAAATAGGAACTTAAAATAAGTTCCTTCATATCCTACCTATGTTTCTAGCATGATGCAATTTATAATTAGATAATTTTTGGTTTGAGCTTTATGTGAAAGTATACAAGTAACTGTTGCCAGATATGAGTGGTGTTTGCAGGCATAAAGAAAACACACTTCTTTTCAGTCTCACTAATTTTTTGATGCATGCATGGCATAGAAATAAATCAGTTTTAGGAATATGATTGTGCTATAGGATTTTATTCCATTCAATTACCATTTTAAATATGAAGCAAAAGTCTCAATTCTAATGGAGTGTCGGCTCTGCCTTGGTACTACCAGTCCCCCATTTCAGGGTGTAATGTTATTATAGTGGAATGTTATCAGGAAATAAGAATATTGCAGTAAAGTATCAAGCATTCAAGGGAATAGTGAGAGAATCCCAGATAGAACCTACCTATGATCATCACACAGGGATAGTGCTTACTAATATTGGCCCTGATTCTGCAAACATAGGCTTGTGTTTAACATTTTGTATGTGAGTAGTTCAATAAGTGTGTTAGAGTTCAGCAAGTGTGTGTTTGCAGGACCGGGAACTAAAGCTGAGCTGCTGTGAAAGTTCAGGGCTCCTTTATTCTGCTCTTACCCTGGAAATAATTCATTAGCATTAGAGCACTTTTTTACCTGTGCTGAAACTCACAGGTGAATTCTAGACTGAAATATCTTACCTAAGTTAAATAGTTATTCCATCCCTACTGATTAATCAACATGTCTACTGTTTATTTTTCTATATTATGAAAGTGTTTTATTGTGGCCAGTATATACATAGAATCATAGGGTTGGAAAGGACATCTAGTCCATCCCCCTGCTCAAAACAGGACCAGTCCCTGAGTTGCCCCTCAAGGATTGAACTAACAACCCTGGGTTTAGTAGGCCAATGCTCAAACCACTGAGCTATCCCTCCCCCTAAAGCATGTAGAAATGATTTAACCTCATCAATCTACACATATATAGTCATTAATGGTAAATAAGAGAAACCCTGAGGGGAAGAGGAAAGAAAAAATAAATAGAATGGATTTCAAAAGAGAAGGAAGAGAGGGGCACAAAATGGCAGGGAAGGGAGCAGGAGGGAGGGGGAGGAACAAGACTGCTGCTGCTGCTAGGTTTTGGAGAAAGTTAATGAGAAATTAGGAGCTTGTGGACCACATTAAGTTTGGCAAACAGAGAGCACAAGCATTCCAAAGTGACCAGAAGGGGGTTGGTGGGATTAGAGGTGGAGGGGAAGGAATATAAAAGAAGGAAGGAAGAGTGGGGCTGCTTTAGGAGAGATGTCACCAGCAGTCTGGCCAGCAGCCCCCAAAAGAGGCAGGTTATCAGTGGCAGAACCTGGAGGATCACATTTCATTATCCCCCTGCTTCCCCAACACTGTCCCACTCCAGCACCCTTGGTCTTTTTTATTGGGGAAGAAGCAAGGGGGCAGAGAAAAAGTGGGTGTCTTAAACTGGGTGCCCCAAATTAGTGGAGACTTTAAAAATGTGGGCTTACGTGACTTGTGGGAGGAGAGAACAGTTATTGTGGAGAAAGGCTGCATTGTTGCAGGACTTGCTCCAGAAACAGCAGAACAGATGCAAGAGCAGAAGTTGAAGAGCTTAGAGGAGAGCCATGGTTGGTTTTAGGGTTGTAGATGGGGCATTGGGAGCTATTGGCTAAGCTGCCTTTCCCTCACCAAAGAGACTAAGGCTGTTGCAGAGGGACAGTGAGCAGCCATGAAGGAAGGGAGTGGGCAAAGTGATTGTACTGGTTCTAACACCAGTAGCCTGCCTCTTTGAAGAGCTCGTGGCTGGACTGATGTCCCAGAAATGGAGGAGACCTTTCAAATGGTCCTTTCTGCTTTGGTAGTTCAGCCTGCCTGCAGCATTGGGAGCAACCTGTATGAGAGCAGCCGCCCATTTGCTCTTCTTCTTTATTTCCTGGAGCAGCCAATGAGAGCCAGGCATGTGGGGACTCACAAGCTATGAAAACTGGGCCCTAAGTGTCTCAAGTTGGGTACTCAAAATTAATGGACACTTATAAACATTTTGCAACTTAATGATTTCAGCATTTTCCTTGCCTGTAAGATGTGTGCAATGACACCCATCCACGTTCAGAAAGCACATTGAGATCTCTGGATGAAAAAAGCCAGGCAGAAGCTAGATGGTAGGATGATTATTAGGTGTTACTAACCTCAGGAGAAAAATGTTATATTGTGTAGGTGCAATGTGTCATTGATAAAATGCCACCCAGGAATAACCAGTACCTGCTTATTTCAAACCTAGCATTTTCCTACTGCATGACTCTTGTAGCTACACTACCTACCTTATGAGCAGGAAAGGTCCCAATGGAAGTTTATAATTACTTGCTTAACATGATGTTGTTTCAACATTTAACTTGTAGCCTGAAGGCTCCCAGCTAGACATGCATCACTGCATGCTGAATGAGATTTTTTTCACTGCCAAAAAGATGTCTGATTCAATTTATGGAATCAAAGCAGGTTTTGTTAAGTGTATTACCTTCAGATCCAGCATGACTCAGGTAGAAACAGGAAGATAAATTGAATTGCTTCCCACTGCGTAGGCTGAAGGGTTTCTTTGGGGAGGGTGTGGAGGGAAATAAGGGAAGGGGGAATTATATGTGGGTTTGGTTTTGTTTCTTTGTGGGTTTTTTGCTATATTAATTATTTGAAAGCAGGGCTGCCCAGAGGATTCAGGGGGCCTGGGGCAAAGCAATTTCGGGGGCCCCTTCCATAAAAAAAAATTGTAATACTATAGAATACTATATTCTCATGGGGGCCCCTGCGGGGCCCGGGGCCTGAAGCAAATTGCCCCACTTGCCCCCCACCCCGGGCGGCCCTGTTTGAAAGACAAATCTGATCAGAGATAGTCTGACCTTGGGTATGCCCACACAGCAAAACAAGACTCACAGCAGCGAGGCTCAGAGTTTGGGTCAGTTGAGGCTCATGCTGCGAGGCTAGAAATAGCAGTGTAGATGTGCAGGCTGGGGCTGGAGCCTGGGCTCTGACACCCAGTGAAGGGGAAGGGTCTTGGAGCCCAGGCTCCTGCCCAATCCCGAACTTCTACATGCCTGTTTTTAGTCCTGCAGTGCAAGCTCTGCGAGCCAGACTCAGTTGACCTGGGCTTTGAGACTTGCTGCCATAGGTCTTTTTGCGCTGTGTAGACATACCTGTAGAGATGACATGTGAAGATTTTAGAGTGACTCCTTTATTTAATGCTAGCCCCTTCCTCAAAAGACAGGCTTCATAGATTCTAGGACTGGAAGGGACCTCGAGAGGTCATTGACCTCATGGCAGGACCAAATACTGTCTAGACCATCCCGGATAGACATTTATCTAACCTTCTCTTAAATATCTCCAGAGATGGAGATTCCACAACCTCTCTAGGTAGTTTATTCCAGTGTTTAACTACCCTGACAGTTAGGAACTTTTTCCTAATGTCCAACCTAAACCTCCCTTGCTGCAGTTTAAGCCCATTGCTTCTTGTTCTATTCTTAGAGGCTAAGATGAACAAGTTTTCTCCCTCCTCCTTATGACACCCTTTTAGATACCTGAAAACTGCTATCACGTCCCCTCTCAGTCTTCTCTTTTCCAAACTAAACAAACCCAATTCTTTCAGCCTTCCTTCATACGTCATGTTCTCTAGACAGGGACGGCTCCAGGCATCAGCATTCCAAGCTGGTGCTTGGGGCGGCAATCTGCAAGGGGCGGCAGTCCCTGTGTTTTCGCTGCCCCAAGCAGCACGCCGAATTACCGCCGCAGACAGCGGGGGCAGTCTGTGTGCCTTTAGGGCGGCAGGTGCGTTTCCGCGGTGGCGGCAATTCGGTGGCAGCTTCTATGTTTAGCTGTCTGTGGCGGCTTCAGCTAAACAGAGAAGCTGCCGCCGAATTGCCGCCGCCGCAGAAACGCACCTGACGCTCTAAGGGCACACGGACTGCCCCCGCTGTCCACAGCGGCAAATTCGGCACGCTGCTTGGGGCGGCGAAAACTGTAGAGCCGGCCCTGTCTCTAGACCTTTAATCATTCTTGTTGCTCTTCTCTGGACCCTCTCCGATTTCTCCACATCTTTCTTGAAATGCATGCCCAGAACTGGACACAATACTCCAGTTGAGGCCTAACCAGTGCAGAGTAGAGCCGAAGAATGACTTCTCGTGTCTTGCTCACAACACACCCGTTAATGCATCCCAGAATCATGTTTGCTTTTTTTGCAACAGCATCACACTATTGACTCATATTTAGCTTGTGGTCCACTATAACCCCTAGATCCCTTTCTGCCGTACTCCTCCTTAGACAGTCTCTTCCCATTCTGTATGTGTGAAACTGATTGTTCCTTCCTAAGTGGAGCACTTTGCATTTGTCTTTGTTAAACTTCATCCTGTTTACCTCAGACCATTTCTCCAATTTGTCCAGATCATTTTGAATTATGACCCTATCCTCCAAAGCAGTTGCAATCCCTCCCAGTTTGGTATCATCTGCAAACTTAATAAGCGTACTTTCTATGCCAATATCTAAGTTGTTGATGAAGATATTGAACAGAGTCGGTCCCAAAACAGACCCCTGCAGAATCCCACTTGTTATACCTTTCCAGCAGGATTGGGAACCATTAATAACTACTCTCTGAGTACGGTTATCCAGCCAGTTATGCACCCACCTTATAGTAGCCCCATCTAAGTTGTATTTGCCTAGTTTATTGATAAGAATATATTGCGAGACCATATCAAATGCCTTACTAAAGTCTAGGTATACCACATCCATCGCTTCTCCCTTATCCACAAGACTCGTTATCCTATCAAAGAAAGCTATCAGATTGGTTTGACATGATTTGTTCTTTACAAATCCATGCTGGCTATTCCCTATCACCACCTTCCAAGTGTTTGCAGATGATTTCCTTAATTACTTGCTCCATTATCTTCCCTGGCACAGAAGTGAAACTAACTGGTCTGTAATTTCCTGGGTTGTTTTTATTTCCCTTTTTATAGACGGGCACCATATTTGCCCTTTTCCAGTCTTCTGGAATCTCTCCTGTCTCCCATGATTTGCCAAAGATAATAGCTAGAGGCTCAGATACCTCCTCTGTTAGCTCCTTGAGTATTCTAGGATGCATTTCATCAGGCCCTGGTGACTTGCAGGCATCTAACTTTTCTAAGTGATTTTTAACTTGTTCTTTTTTTATTTTATCTTCTAAACCTACCCCCTTCCCATTAGCATTCACTATGTTAGGCATTCCTTCAGACTTCTTGGTGAAGACCGAAACAAAGAAGTCATTAAGCATCTCTGCCATTTCCAAGTTTCCTGTTACTGTTTCTCCCTCCTCACTGAGCAGTGGGCCTACCCTGTCCTTGGTCTTCCTCTTGCTTCTAATGTATTGATAAAAAGTCTTCTTGTTTCCCTTTATTCCTGTAGCTAGTTTGAGCTCATTTTGTGCCTTTGCCTTTCTAATCTTGCCCCTGCATTCCTGTGTTGTTTGCCTATATTCATCCTTTGTAATCTGTCCTAGTTTCCATTTTTTATATGACTCCTTTTTATTTTTTAGATCATGCAAGATCTCGTGGTTAAGCCAAGGTGTCTTTTGCCACATTTTCTATCTTTCCTACCCAGTGGAATAGCTTGCTTTTGGGACCTTAGTAGTGTTGCTTTGAAAAACTGCCAACTCTCCACAGTTGTTTTTTCCCTCAGTTTTGATTCTCATGGGACCTTACCTATCAGCTCTCTGAGCTTACCAAAATCCACCTTCCTGAAATCCATTGTCTCTATTTTGCTGTACTCCCTTCTACCCTTCCTTAGAATTGCAGAGTCTATGATTTCATGATCACTTTCATCCAAGCTGCCTTCTACTTTCAAATTCTCAATGAGTTCCTCCCTATTTGTTAAAATCAAGTCTAGAACAGCTTTCCCCCTAGTAGCTTTTTCAACCTTCTGAAATAAAAAGTTGTCTGCAATGCAGTCCAAGAACTTATTGGATGGTCTGTGCCCCGGTGTGTTATTTTCCCAACATATATCTGGATAGTTGAAGTCCCTCATCACCACCAAATCTCGGGCTTTGGATGATTTTGTTAGTTGTTTAAAAAAAAGCCTCATCCACCTCTTCCACCTGGTTAGGTGGCCTGTAGTAGAGTCCTAGCATGACATCACCCTTGTTTTTTACCCCTTTTAGCCTAACTCGGAGACTCTCAACACTTCTGTCTCCTATGTCCATCTCCACCTTGGTCCAAGTGTGTACATTTTTAATATATAAGGCAACACCTCCTCCCTTTTTCCCCTGTCTATCCTTCCTGAGCAGGGCCGGCTCCAGACCCCAGCGCGCCAAGCAGGCGCGTGGGGCGGCATTGTCGGGGCAGGGCGGCATTTGGCTCCGGCGGACCTTCCGCAGTCATGCCTGTGGGAGGTCCACCGGAGCCCGGGATGAGCGGACCTGCCACAGGCATGACTGCGGAGGGTCCCCTCTTCCCGCGGCTCCGCTTGAGCTCCCGCAGGCATGACTGCAGCGGGCGCGCTGGTCCCGCGGCTCGGACGGAGCTCCCGCAGGCATGCCTGCGGATGCTCCACCGGAGCCGCGAACCAGCGCACCCGCCGCAGACACTTCTGCCCCGGCCGCGGGACCGGGGAAGGGCGGCGAAGCGCGCCGCCCTGCTTGGGGCGCCGTAATTTATAGAGCCGCCCCTGTTCCTGAGCAAGCTGTACCCATCCACACCAACATTCCAATCATGTGTATTATCCCACCAAGTTTCGGTGATGCCAACAATGTCATAGTTGTATTTATTTATTAGCACTTCCAGTTCTTCCTGCTTATTACCCATACTTCTCGCATTTGTATATAGGCATCTAAGATACTGATTTGATCTTGCCTCCCAGTTTTGCCCTGACCCTCCTTTCTCTCTGCCATTATGGCCCACGCTCCCTCCTATTTCTGACCCATTTCCCAGGTCTCCATGTTCCCCACTTACCTGTGGGCTTTGTTCACCTGTCCCCGTCGAACCTAGTTTAAAGCCCTCCTCACTAGGTTAGCCAGTCTGTGCGCAAATAGGGTCTTTCCCCTCCTCGAAAGGTGAACACCATCTCTGCCTAGCAGTCCTTCCTGGAATAGCATCCTGTGGCCAAGGAAGCCAAAGCTCTCCTGGCAACACCATTCACCTCTACGATGCACCTGTCTCTGCCCAGGCCCCTACCTTTGACAGGAAGAATCGAAGAGAATACGACCTGCGCTCCAAACTCCTTCACCCATACTCCCAGAGCCCTGTAGTCATTCTTGATCTGCTCAGTGTCACACCTCACAGCATCATTTGTGCCCACATGGATGAGTAGCATGGGGGTAGTAGTCAGAGGGCTGGATAATCCTCGACAATGCCTCTGTAACATCTCGGATACGGGCCCCCGGCAGGCAGCATATCTCCCCAGATGAAATGTCAGGGCGACATCCAAGACTCTAATTTACAGAAAAACCAACAGGTGACCTGTTAACCAAGAAGTATCTCCCTGCATATGGAATTGTACAAAAAATAGTACAGTTGGCTAAGCAGATGCTCAGCTAAAAACTGATCCAAAGCCCACGGAAGTGAATGGGAGTCCTTCCAATTAATTTCATAGCATTTTGTTCAGCCTCCTAATCATCTAACTGCTCCAGCAACTTATATCCAACTTATATCCAAATATATAATGTTCTGGAACATATGTTCTGCCATTCATTGCATGGTATCCATTGTATTGATTTTCATCTTTGAGACAAATCTTCCAGGCTGCCAGATAAAATTGCAATCTATATTTTTCTTATGATTCCATTTGCTCCAAGTGGCATGCATTATATTTCTAGTAATATGTGTTTGCTATTGCATGGGTACGACACTAAATATTTATCATTGACCTAATGGGGATAGAATTAGGTCAAAACTAAGTGATTTTGAAAATCTCATCCCTAATTTTTAAAGGAATAACAAAATGTCTTATGAGTTGGTATCTCCTTTTTTAAACTGAAAGATGAATTTGTAAAATCTGGTGGCATTACATATATAACAGTAAATTCAAAATTCCCTGGAATTATTTTTTTAATCTTAAATTCCATGATGGCTAGTGAATATCTTTCCATTCCATTTTTCTGTTCATCACTAGTATGGGGATTAAAAGGAAAAGCCATGACTCCAGACCAAACTTTATCGCCTGTGGGGTACTCCCCAGTTTAAAAAACTTGGTACTAACTGGAAGGCAGAAATCTGGGGGGTGGGATCACACATGACCCCATCTCCCCCATACCTCTAAGGGGTGCAAATATACTTGCTCGCCCTGGGTGCTAAAATGCATAGTTATGGCTCAGAGCTCTGTGTTGTTCTGCAGGCCTGAGAGTAGTAAGAGATTTTCACAAGCAAGCAGATATCACCTGTATTACATTGAGAGAGCAGAGCTGGTGAGAGCAGGTGCCATTTTCAGCATCACTTTTTATAGTAAAACTACACTTTCATGCACAGTAAACATGTAGTACTCTATATAAGATCAGCCAGAGTCCTCAGTGAACCACTAACTAGCAAAGTGGAATGAGTTAAGGATGGAACTCGAGTGCCTGCTTCTCCTCCACTCAGTTATACCAATTTTAGATTAGTGTAACTTACTACAATGGAATTACTTCTGATTTACCCCAGAAGATAAAGGTCCTGAGTCTTAATTCTGAATTTCTTGGTTATTACTGTATTCAGCAGAAGTTTTTTATTTTTTTAATTTAGGACCTGATCCTGAAGCTGCATCATACTAGCCAATTTAAAGTGAAGTTACATTGAAGTCACTTAATCCATTATATACCTGCCTAAAAGTCTTATTGATACAATATTGATACATCTAACATAGGAAAGAATTCCAGAAATTAAATATGTGTTCTCCGGATAGCTTTAATAAGCACATGCAATAGGTTAGGTCAAAAACTGCACATGAAAAAATATTGCAGGTACAAAAGGTGTATGTAGTGAGGCGGCCTGGCTCCCGGCCGCTCCTGAGAAGGAGGAGCCAGAACAGCCGCCACAGTGGGCGGAGCCACTGCCGCCTGTCCCCGCCCCCCGGAAGTCACGGGGGGGGACAGGAAGTAGAAAAGCCCCAGCCCAGCGCTCAGTTGCAGCCCGGCGGCAGGAGAGGACAGACGCTCCTGACCGAGCTCCTGCGGGACCGAGCCTTCCCCGAGCCCGGTACCCTGAAGAAGGCTGGCCGAGCCTTCCCCGAGCCCGGTACCCTGAAGAAGGCTGGCCGAGCCTTCCCCGAGCCCGGTACCCTGAAGTGGACTGGCCGAGCCTTCCCCGAGCACGGTACCCCGAGGAGCTGCCCGAGCGTAACCCCGACCCGCGTCCTGAGGAGCAGCCCGAGCTAGCCGGCTCTCAGCACGACGAGGAGCCCATGGTGTGGGACCCAGCGCCAGACACCAGTACTGAGCAGGTACCCATGGAGGGGGAAATGGAAAGTAGCCCGGGGGTAGCTGACCCCAGTCTGGCTACAGCAGACGTTGAGCCGATGTCGGTGTGCTGCGGTCAGGACCCCACCGACACAGCAGCAGACTAACTGCCGCTGTTAGGGTTCCCGGGCTGGGACACAGTGGAATGGGTGGGCCTGTGTCCCCCCTGCCACCCCACTCACGGGTGGCAGTCTCCCCCTCACCCCAGCGCTCAGACGGAGAAGTCTGGACTTACCGACTGGTTGCTCTGCTCCTGCCAAGGACCTGAGCCCTGAACGGTTGCTGTTGCTCTGCTCCTGCCAAGGACCTGAGCCCTGAACGGTTGCTGTTGCTCTGCTCCTGCCAAGGACCTGAGCCCTGAACGGTTGCTGTTGCTCTGCTCCTGCCAAGGACCTGAGCCCTGAACGGTTGCTGTTGCTCTGCTCCTGCCAAGGACCTGAGCCCTGAACGGTTGCTGTTGCTCTGCTCCTGCCAAGGACCTGAGCCCTGAACGGTTGCTGCTGCTCTGCTCCTGCCAAGGACCTGAGCCCTGAACGGTTGCTGTTGCTCTGCTCCTGCCAAGGACCTGAGCCCTGAACGGTTGCTGTTGCTCTGCTCCTGCCAAGGACCTGAGCCCTGAACGGTTGCTGTTGCTCTGCTCCTGCCAAGGACCTGAGCCCTGAACGGTTGCTGTTGCTCTGCTCCTGCCAAGGACCTGAGCCCTGAACGGTTGCTGTTGCTCTGCTCCTGCCAAGGACCTGAGCCCTGAACGGTTGCTGCTGCTCAGCCCTGCCTGAGGGTCTGAGCCCTGTATCTGTTGCTGCCCCGCCCTGAGCTAGGGCTTGGGCTTGATACACTGAACTGCTGCTCAGCCCTGCCGGAGGGTCTGAGCCCTGTACCTGTTGCTGCCCCGCCCTGACTGAGGGTTTGGGGCTTAAATTGCTGACTTTGTTTGCTCAGCCCCTGACTGAGGGCCTGGGCCTACATTACTGACTGTATGGGCTCAGCCCCTGCCTGAGGGACTGAGCCTAGAACTGCTGTTTTGCTGCCCCGCCCTGACTGAGGGGCTGGGCTTCCTTGACTGTTTGTTTTCCCTCAGCCCTGCCTGAGGGTCTGAGCCCTTGGACCTTCGGAGACTGAACTGCGGATTTTGGCTGTGTAGTGAGGCGGCCTGGCTCCCGGCCACTCCTGAGAGGGCCGAGCCCCGACACCGGACTCTTACACTGTACATGTGGGGTAAAGAAGGCTGTTTATGTTTTCTTCAGACAAATTTCTACAGCAAAAGTTGGGCATCTGTATTAACTGCTTTTTCTTTGAAAATCCTCCCTTCATATTCTAAAGTAATTAGTATTTCTGCTATAAAATGTTATTAAAGTTTACAACGGTTATCAAGGTATGCAATCCTACTATTATAGCAATCCTCGTTAGCTGAATGATATCACTTGCTATTTTGTTTTACTCTTCTATGGAATTAATAACAAGAAGCTGTCTGATGTTATGCAAACACATACTAGGTCTTCGGTTTTGAAACACTGTATCACCCACAAAAAACTGCACTATTTCATCAGCCTCCTCTCTGCACAATACAAGAAACACGTATGATCTTTAGAGGGTTCTGAATTAGGGAAGTATGAGTAAGATACAAACTGCTGAATATTTTCACTCGAAATGTGATTCAGATCTTTATTGATATAACAGTTTCATTCATTCGCATTTTTATTTGTAATATCAATGGTGTGGCTGTACTTTCCATTTTTAGCTGGGAAGCGGAAGTACCAAAATAGCATGAGAAAAGGTCTTGCTGCCTTTCCAATGCTTGACAGGAAGTACTGGCAGTCTCATGAGAGAGCCTAATCTCATCTGGATTCCCTAGTCAAATCAATGTAGATAAGAAAAACATTAAAACTTCTGGATTTCAAACACTTCTGGCCATCCATCTTGACAGATGAAAGGAGACACAATAAAGTCAGTCCATCAGTGGTGCTTAGGTATGGGAAAGGAGCCTGATGTGCGAGTGACAGACCTTCCCACAGTGGCTACAGGTCCACTCACCAGATGGAGATTGGAGCATATTCTGCTTCCTGACTTGCCTGCGGGCCTCAGCCTGGACTCTCTGATGGCTCTTCATGGTGACTACATCAGCCTTAACCCGGCTTCTCTAAACTGAGTGATTGTGGGCAGGATTTTCCCAGTTGTCAGTGGGAATGCTGAATTTCTTGAGGCCTTGCTTCACCTTGTTGCTGTATCAGAGGTTTGGCCTTCCTCTGAGTGATGGGTGGTACTTAAGATGGCCATAGAGCACAGCCTTCAGCAGACAATCTTGAGGCATGTGCTCCACATGTCCCAACCAATGAAGCCTGCAAACATCCAGCATAGTCTGCATAGACTGTAGGCTGATTCTCTCAAGGATCTCACTGTTGGTGATCTCTTGGTCCCAAGTAACTCCGAGAATTTTTCTAAGACAGCAGAGATGGAAATGGTTCAATCTCCAATCCTTCTTGGAGTACATAACCTAGCTTTCACAGCCATAAAGGAGGGTACTCAGTTCACAAGCCCTGATAGATGGACACCTTTGTGTTCAGGGTTAGCAAATTGTTGTTCCAGACACAGGAGGTAACTTTTTGCCAAAAGTAACAGAAGCTTTGTCGATTCTAGCATCAAGTTCTTTATTAAGTGAAGCTGGTAAGAATGAGGAGAGCAGTGATCCACATGATCCAGAGCTTCATTATTGACATCGATTTTAGGTGGAATGTTGGTACGTTGTGACGTAACTGTTTTCTTGATACTGATTACCATACCAAACTTGTATAAGAGGGGTAGCTGTGTTAGTCTGTATCCACAAAAACAATGACTCCAGTGGCACCTTAAAGACTAATAGATTTATTTGGGCATAAGCTTTCGTGGGTAAAAAAAACCTCTTCAGATGCACAGAGTGAAAATTACAGATACAGGAATAAATATATATTGGCACATGAAGAGAAGGGAGTTACCGTACAAATGGAGAACCAGTGTTGACAAGGCCAATTCAGTCAGGGTGGATGTAGTCCACTCTCAATAATCGATGACGAGGTGTCAATACCAAGAGAGGGGTAATTGTTTTTGTAGTGAGCCAGCCACTCCCAATCCCTATTCAAGCCCAAATTAATGGTGTTAAGCTTGCAAATGAATTGTAGCTCTGCAGTTTCTCTTTGAAGTCTGTTTTTGAAGTTTTTTTTGTTGAAGGATGGCTACTTTTAAATCTGTTATTGAATGTCCAGGGAGACTGAAGTGTTCTACTGGCTTTTGTATGTTACCATTCCTGATGTCTGATTTGTGTCCATTTATCATTTTATGTAGCGACTGTCCAGTTTAGCCAATGTACATGGCAGAGGGGCATTGCTGGCACATCAGGAATGGTAACATACAAAATAATATCTTTGCTCAGCCTGGTCAGCAATGTGCTTGCAAGAGTCCTGCTGAAAAGGCTCCAAGCCCTTGCTGACAGAGTCTACCCTGAGACCTGGTGTGGGTTCAGAGCTGGACGCTCTATGACTGACATGTCCTTCACACTGTGCTTGTTGCAAGAAAAAAGCCGTGAACAACCGGAGATGAGTATTAAAATGGATAATAGTAGAATAGACTCCCTGTAAAGGAGGATTTTTTCTTAATTCACTTCCGTTAGTGTCCCCGGAAGCATGAAGGTTTATATCTATTATATTTTCATCCACACATTATCCATGCAAATGTATAATGCTTTTGAAAATCCTGTTAAGCATTTGAAGTCTGTGGTATCTTGTGGCAATGAGCTTAACAGGTTAATTATGCATAGCGTTAAAAAAATTCCTTCTATTGGTTTGAAAGTTGTTGACTTTCAATTTCCTTGAAAGTCCCCAGGCTTTTTATTAATTATTATTATTATTATGAGATAGGGTAAAAAGGAGCAACCAATTTATCAGTTTTATTCCTATCAGTGTTTTGTGATATGTTAGTTGTGTGTTCTCTCTAAATAGTCCCAAACTTTTCCAGCTGTCCTTAAACTGAAGTCTCTCCAAGCCTCGGATAATTTCACATTCATCTCTGACCCCTTCTACTTTTGCGACATCCTTCTGGAGATGGAGTGATCAAAACTGAGCACAATATTCCAGGGGAGGGCATGCTGCTGATTTTAATAATCACATTGGAACAGTTTCAGCATTATTTTTTATTCTATTCCTTATCCATCCTACTGTCTTCAATGGACTCTTTAGATCAGAGACTGTCTGGATGCGTACATCCAGTACAATGCCCAACCCTCTTGGTCCGTAAAATAAGTATTTTGAAAGAGAACCTGGAAATTTTGTTAAAGAACTTGACACACCCATTGCTTACAGCCTATCAAATTGCTATTGCATAAGGTAGAGCAATTCTGAGTCCCCAAACTCTTTCACTTATTGCAATGATGTATGAGACCCTGTTCTGCACAATATGTGCTACACTGCTCTCAGAGAACACACAGTAGTGTACCCCTCAATCTTTCCAAAACAAAGGCAAATAAAGAGTTCTAATTAGAAACCTTGAGGCAGGGAAACATGCTCACGTCAATCACGCTCAAAACATCCATCCTTACCTCTGAGATCTGCAGTCTTGCTAACACTGGAAACTATAAAAAGGAACATTTTGGGGGGAACATTTCTATCCCAAAATAGAAAAATACAAAACATTTCAATGTTGCATTTTAAGTCCACAAAAATACATCCGACTGGTGCTGGAGGAGATAGTCTATGGAAATACAAACTGCTTTTGGAGGGACTGAATGGGAAAATGCTAGGTACTTGGCTAAAAAATTGGGCTTGGCTATAAATTAGCATGCATCAGGAACACATTTTAGTTTTAGACCAAATAATCGTGACTCCGTCACTGCATGTAAATATATACATATGTGCTCAAAGGAATGTGAAGAACAGTGTTGGACTATGTTAGTAGAAATATTTCTGTGCATGAATGTTGTGTTAATGTAAAATGGCCTTTAGATGGTGCTATTGCTATACTTTTATTTATCATTGTCTAAGTTACCCATTCAAGGTATGCAGGGCTCTTACTGCTCCAAACTGTGGTATCCGAAGAGGAAAAGAGTCACTCTAGCTATGTTCACATCCTTGTGACTCCCCATCGTTTTTAACTTGCTTCTTAGAGAAGTACCATGACTCCTGTGGATGCAGCTGCTCATGTTTTAATGCACATGCCTCAACAGTTGCCAAGTTTTTCCAGAGACCCTCTTGATATTTCTTGTGTTTTATTCTGATTGTAATGGGTTTCCCCTCTCCAACTAGCTGGACTGCAGGTGGGTGTGGACTGAGAGAGGCAGTAAATCTTCAGTCCACACTCACCTGCAATCCAGTTATTGGGAGAGAGGGACAGGAAGAAACCTGCCTCTTTCTCTCTCAGAATATGGCACTGCCCGTGGCCTCTCTAGGAGAAGCTGGTAGTGCTGCTTGATTGTGGGTTTTTTTGGGCAATGAGATCTCACCTCATTCATTCCAATACCCTTGATGTTACATTGTATATCAATAGTATTTCCCAGGAAAAAAATTCTGACATTCAAGAATAAAAATTTCCAAGCGTATCTAGTAAGACTCTTCTGATTATAATGTGTATATATTTAGGCAGTATTAACAGGCTTAGAAATCCTGGCCAGGTAAATATCAGAAACACAAAAACAATCATTACAGCAATC
This sequence comes from Mauremys mutica, assembly GCF_020497125.1. Classification (NCBI taxonomy): domain Eukaryota; kingdom Metazoa; phylum Chordata; order Testudines; family Geoemydidae; genus Mauremys; species Mauremys mutica. Next base: position 90,770,798 of record NC_059077.1, on the reverse strand, counting down.
AGCTTTTGTTGACAGAGACCTGATACAGGAATATACTCATCAGATCTCTCTATTTTACTGTGTGAGACCATATTACAGAGTGAGCATCATTACAATACCTATGACACAATAAGACTCATTTTTGTCCTTTTTTTTTATGGTATGGAAAATCATAGGAAATTTAAGGGAAAATATAAAGGAAATAGCTCAAGAATAATGGTTTCTTGTGTTGTTTCCCGTGCTTCCTTATATTGTTATCCCACTGTAAAACGAGGAAGTGTTGTCAGATATGGACAACAGGTGTAATCATATAAATGGAGTTCTCTGAATCTTCCAAGGGCTTTGGGTTCAGTGCAGGGTCAGGGCACAAATGGATTCCTCATGAATTCTCAGGCAAATATTGAATGCACACAACACTTTCTTTCACTTTCTATTAAACACTCATCAAAAAAATCCCTAAACTGAACTGTTCTCTAGCCAGCTGGGTAAGTATCCTCTCACTCTGGATACTGGCTGTCTATGGTCTGCAAAGGACAGGTATTAGCTTGATTGGTTTTTCTCTTGCTAACTTGTCAGGGAAGCCAGATAGGATTGGGCCCAAACGGAAACCCTGGATTTAAATTGTATACCTTGGTCTCACCTTTACAACCAAGCTGCCCACAGCTGTAGTTAAACCCAGCTGTAGCTAGAATAATTCTAATCCCAGTGTGGGCAGGGCCTTACATGTGCTAACAAATATTAGGCTAATGAAACAGCAAGGATGCTGATTGGGTAGAAAGGCAAACATTAGGTGACTTGTGATGGCTCACTTTTTGAATGCCAAACTTGAGACACCTTCAAGGGGCCTGATTTTAGAAAGTGCCTAGCATCCACCCTTTGAAAACCAGGCTTCTTTAAAGTGTCCCTGCCACCGTTCTATAGTGATGCCATAGCAGTGCTTGCTATATTGCGGGCCTACTCGGAACCCTGGGTAATTACTTGGGTAGCTAGCCTGCACTGAAGCCCATGCTGCCATGGCTTCACCGCTATCAGTACCTGAGCTAGCTAGGTTAAAGCTGCAATCACTCACACTCTTGTAAATAGACCCTAAGAGTGAATCTCTGCACAGCAGCCCTTTGGTTCACAACTCTGATAATTCAACAGGCCCAACCCTGGTCTGGCCCCTGTACGCTGTCTCGCTCCAGGGACCTGTGACCAGCACTGGTTAAAGCAACTCAAAAACAAGGTCTTCACAATAGAGCATTATTTATTCATTCATCCAAATGTATGTAGCGTGCCTAGCAAAGGGTAGAAACACTAAAGGTCTACATGCATCTTTCCCTTTACCTAGTCCATAATCTTTATTTGCAAGCTTTTGTAGTTTCAGCTATTTCTGGCTTGTGAGAAGCTGACTGCCCCAGCTGCAATTTCTGCCTCTCTTCCTCCTTGCCAGCCTGTCAGCTTTCGCTGACACTCTGGGCAGCTTCTCTTAGCTCACCTAAATCTAACTTTCCTTTTCTTGGCCTGGGCTCCTGTAACGACTGACTGATCTGTCTCTTGGCAAAACAGCTGCATCGTTAGCACTGGCGTTGAGGTGTCACCTCTTTGTACCTATAAACCTGTCTGTTTGTTGGGATGTCCCTTATTTAGCCCATAGTTTTACCTTTCCTGCTTGGTTCCTCTAACAAACTCTCTGATCGTATCCCATAGCATAAACATAAACACACACTTTCATGCCTGTATTCATAAAAAATAATGCAGATATTTCCCAGTTTGCCATAGTCTCACGTTGGGTGCCCAAATCCAGTTACTTTTGCAAATTTAGGCCAACAAGTGTGGCTATAATTAGGAACTGTTCTTCTTATCTGTGTAATGGCTTTGGGACAGAATAATCATTGACACAAAGGTAGGCTCGCTGCATTTTTTCCAGGACAGTGGACAATACTATTTAGCACCAAGAACAATCTCTGTGTAAACTGAAATCTAAGGTGATTAAACTCTGACAACCTTTTTTGGGTGTCCCACCTTTGCTTCACAGGAGTGACATCAAACCAGAAACATATCAGGAGGTCCAAGTTAACCAAACTATAATATTTAACTTTATTATTTCAAATCTAATGAGAAACAGTGTTTTAATATTAAACCTTCTCGTGTAGCCAGAAAAGTAGTTGAGAACCTTTTAGGTTATGTCAGCAGAAGATCTTCCAGCAGTTCTCAAAGGACACACTTGAATCCACTTCAGACAGCATGGGCCAAATCCTAGGGCCTGACCCTGCTGCCATTGAGGTCAATAGCAAAATTCTCACAATGGAAACAGGATCGGGCACTTTGTGTTCTGACTCAGCAAAAAAATCTCATTAAAGGCAGTGGGAGTTTTGCCACAGTGAAAACTGGATAAGAACATAGAGTGTGTGTCACCCACCCTAAGAACAGCAGTATGAAGCCTACGCATCACTTAAGTCCCATTTAAGCCCTATTTTGGAGGACTTAAGTAATACCTTGTGCTGACCCCCTGCAAATGGACAAATTTCACTCTAAAATCTTAGTTTAAAAGGAAAAGAAGCCTAATGTGTGAGGACAAAGATTTTCAATGGAAACTAAGTGATGGGATTTTGAAAAGACAGATTTTTTTTTTAAAGTTGACATACAAACTTCAAAACAAAAAAAGCTATTGTTTATACACAGCTGTTTCCTCCCCCAAGGTTTTTTATTATGTCGTTAGACAATGTAATCGCCTAATTGTACGTGATAACACATTCTAACGGTTAGGTGATTACATATCATTACATGATTAGATGGAATTGCACAAAATGCTTTAGGTGCAGAATGATGGGCTACGAAGATATTTTCAAGATGAACATTTACAAGTTAGCAGACTGTATATTTGAAAATCAGACTCAGAGAAAGTTTACAGATACCTCTCACACAGTGGATGCCATAAAAGTATTTACATATGCCAAACAATAGCACACAGTCGTTTCTTATTCACAGTACAGGGGGAAACAATTGTGTTCTTGACACCATTGTGTGGCAACTATTGGCAAAGGGACTTTTTAAAATGGTGGTGACCCCTGTACCCCAGTAGCCATTCACACTTAACTATCTCTTATTAACACTATTTTATCCATTATTAAAACCCTTATGCCTTGGCAAAACAGGGCAATGCTTCTGACATTACCCTTTTAGGTCCTACTGTCTGTAAGTAATGTAGATTTCCTTTCTTTCTGGGCAAGCCTGAATTGGGTGGGGTCTGAGGTACAAAAGATTTTGGCTCTTATGAAACAAACATTTTTTACTTTTTGTTCAGTGTTTTTCACCTTAATTCAAACCAGTGTCTTTCAAGGGAAATGTAGTTGGTGTATTTTTATAAGACACTTTCCCCAATATACTGGAAGCATGTGCAATACAAACCATCAAGATTCTTGGATTCTTGTTGGAAAGTATTTCTTGCCCTATTTCTAAGAATCCCCAGGATTTAAATATCATAATATTAAGAAACAACCAAACAGAGAAAGAACTATAGGGCCACAAACTATATGGTCAAATTCCCCACCTTTACTCACATTGAGTAGTACCTTATTCTGCAACTAGTTCCATTGAGATCCATTGAACTACTCAGTGCAAGGCACTATGTAATCAGTGTGGATGGCAAAAATATTTTTATTTTTATTTTTAATGTGGCAACCTAGAACTTTTGTTCTGACAGAGAAAAATGGAAATCAGACCTCCCTATTGCTCCTGGAACTCCCTCATTTTCTTTCAAATTCTTCTTTAATAACCTATTCTGCAAAGTGCATTAACAGCCTGCCAAAGAAAGAATGGTGCTACCTACGTTATTTAAAAAACTGCATTGTTTTGTGATAAAGCCACTCTCTGGATCCCCACCACACAATATATGAACCGTATTGCTTGTCCTGTGTTGCCCATTCTTGTGATTTAATCACTACTCTTGTGATATTTGGTGTTTTTAAAGCCTCAGCTCCTGGAGACATGTAAGAATGTAAGAATCACAGCTTTCATTTATTTTTTTTAAAAAAGGAAGTTTCTGGCCTTCATGTTTGTGGAGAAAAGCTAGAAAGCATGAAGTTAAAGGCATAAAAATAAGACGGCAAATAAAAAAGATCCAGAATGTATTATCTTTTAAAGTCTCATGAGGTTTGGAACCTGACTCCGTTTTTTTTTTTAATTTTCAGGTTGACAATTCTCCATGTCTGTATAAACCACAAACTTTGAGGGACAGGGACAAAATCTTTGTCATCTGTCTATTTTGTAAATTTCTCACTAAGTAACAACATAAGTAAGGCATTATTTTCAAGTGAGTTCTTCCACCCCCTACTCCTTTCACCTACTGGCAGCACAACCTTAATACAGTTTGCTTTGTACAGTCCAGTGGTATGTTCCAAAACATCAGCTAGGCCCTGTAATGTCATCATATCTTACTGGATGTGAAATAGTCCACTTTCAGTTTACAGCACTTAGCTTACTGAACACCACACATTAAGTAGGTTTCACTAAATTCACTGAGTGGGACCCAACTTACTTGTCAAATATGTACCTGGCCTTAATATTGTTTGCATATACAAGAACCCAAATCCACTACAGCTGTGTACAAAAGGACCAGGCATTGATTGCTTCATGCTCTTACTTTGTTACTACTAAACTAAATCCATAGAGGAGGAGGAAGCAATATACACAATGGACTTTTAAATAAGCCACAAATTGCGCAATAATTGCAACTGTCAAATTATCCAGTAGAGCATCCTGTTAAATGCTCCACTGCCAACTTCCTAAAGAAAAGTGCTTTTTGAACTTTTGTCAGGCTGCCATTTGACCTTGGCCCTGGGCCAGTGCCACTCTGCAACACAGTATTAGCTTTTCTATTTCCCACCTGAGCCTCATTAGGACTAACTTTCTTCCTGTTTTGTAGCACAGAAAAGTAGCCTGACCATCCAGCATGTAACGTCAAGCTTCACTGTACAACTTGAGGCTTTGCCAGTGAGATGGTTAACTGAAAACAGGAGAGGGAAGGAGAGAAAGTGGAGGTTAGCATTAAAAACCGACAACCTCCCCTCAAACATCTGAAAGCCAAAAAAATCAGACCCTAATGAAAACAACTTTAAATCCCATGCCAGTCTCCCATCTTTTCTTCTTTGTTCTCTTCAGACCTACTTTGTAAGATGCACACTTTTGAACCAAGGACTTTTTCCCAAGACCTCAAGTAAGTCTCTATCCATAGGCTGTGGCGACCTTAACCTGAGAGGAGACACAGCACTTCCACGGTTTACAGGAATATGAAGATCTGCAAATCTGAACCAGTGGAAAAGGAAGTTCACAGGAGCAATGTGCCCTTCCTAAGGCCCTTAGGAGACTCCCGGGAATGGGGCTCCCAGCCTATTGGCTTCCTGCTGCACCACCATGTCATTTGCTAGTCACAGCTAGCACTCCTGAGAGGCCATCTACTATTCTGCAGGAGGGGACCCCTGGCACTGTGCACCTCCTAAGGTGAACAGGAAGAGAAACCTGCTCCATTTCACAGGTGTGGGCTCTCCTCCTTAGGACAACAGGAGCATATGAAGAAACTGAGGGTGCCTTCTGCTTTTCCTTGCAGAGGAGACCAGGGAGCAGGTGAGAGTAGAAAGCAGGTGTAACATGCCTGGAATAACTCACAACTGTGAGTGCCTACTTCAGGGCAGGCTGTCAAAAGCAGGGTAGATACCCCAAACTGGTGGTATGTTCTAGAATTAGATTTCACCAACCCAGTTCCAAATGTGAACTCCCAAAGTACTACGATAGTCTTATAATGGAGTCACAGAGGGTCCCCTTAGACACTCCAGTCTATCTTGCCACGCAGGTAAGCCGGACTGCGTGATAAATGGTCACTTATACCAAAAATCACAAAATATTTAGTCCCAAGAGACCAGTACTCCCACAGGTCGATTTGCATCCTAGATCTCACACCAAAGACAACACCGATAGCCAATTTTATAATAAACTAACTAAAGGTTTGTAGCTAAGAAAAAGGAATACAAGTTATTGAGACATTCAAGCAGATAAAAATATATGCACAGGTGAGTCCCAGTCTATAATTTCAAAAGGTAGCAGAGATGTCGTTATCTGCCAGTTTCCCCAAAATTCTTCTAGGGCTACCCAGAGTAACTCTGGAGAGTTCTGTCTTCTTGTTTGTTTATTGTGTCCTATTAGAATCCAAACAGTCTAGAGATAAGATTTTTTCCCCTTGTGATCATACTTATGGCTTCATCTCCCAGAAAAACAAGTTGACAGTTTGGCTACCCACCTGGGCTCTTACTCTGATGAGAGAGGGGAATGCTTTTAGAGTCTTTGATCTCTGATCACCACACAAAATGTCCACTTGCTTTGAAATGTGCAGGAATTAGCACCTTCCTGTTACAGTCCTTCATTTGCATTACACGAGGCTTCTTTCTGTTTGATGAGTCACTTAGATATAGGGTATCTATAATGTAAATGTTTGCTACTCTATTCTAACAGGATACAGGTAAATAAAAACAATGCATGCAACCTCCCATTAGTTTTCATGAGGTTTAAACACCAAACATTCTAAAACATTTAACAGCCACTTTGATCTATACTAATACACAAATGAATTGGCCTGGCTTCCAGCTGTGAATTTGTCAGGTTTTAGCTGATGCTTATGGCCTTGGCCAGAGCTGGCACCAGTGTTACAAATGGCTCCTGCTTTGCATTGCACTAAGGAGTCCTAGGAGTGGTGCCTCATCTTTCCACTGTTGATACTCCCCTGTTACAAACCCATGTATGCTCCACCTTTCTGATGAGCTTTTTAAAGCTCGAGAGCATCCTAGTATGTTCTGCATGACCCATGGGAACTTTCCAGTGTCTCCCTACCCATGCCGACTGACATTCCTATTGCAGCATCTAATAATTTTTTTAATTGGACCGTGAGCTTCCCAGATTTGGGTGTGTGCACTACTGCTCAACTAGATGAATCTAATCTGCCTCATTTTAGTTCTCTCAGTCAGCCCCTAGGATGTTCTAAACAAATAAATAAAAATTAGAAGAATTATCTTACCTTGATGGCTTACTTTTCAGAGGGGCTGAGCATTCAACCCCCCTTCCCCCTCCCGCTTTTGGACTTCAGAGAGAACTGTAAGTGATCAGCAATTCTGAAATAAGAAATCAGGCCATTATTTTAAATTTCATTTTTAAATGGTTGATGCAATTCACTGCCATTCTGGTGAAGCAATTCTCTTCTGGCCAGAGACCCCTTACTGAAAGCTAAAGTGGAAAGGATGCTTTTAGAGGATTTGGGGAGGATAAGGGGCAGGGTAAAATCATTAAGGTGGAAGGTGAAATTCCATTCATGCTGCCCTCCCTCACCGTACAGCATCAGTCTTCTTAAGCAACATTGGTTGCTTTCAACGCACAAAATATGACCAACCATTTTTCCTGGTAGCATCAAAGAAACAACACCATAACAATTTTGTAATAATTAACTTATGATATATCCACAGAGGTATAATTTCTGTTTAATTTTATCACCTGCACATAAAACAAACAGGTCAATAAGTGCAAGGTGTTGTCACCATCAAAATTATTGCAGCAAATATTGTATGTGATCGGAAGGACAACCAGTTCTGTAGATGATCTGAATTACAGTCATTATCTTAGCGGTAGATAGAGGTCATAGACTATTCAATGGGTGTATTTACTTCCGTGCGTTATCTGAAAGATCTGCACACTTTAAACAGCCAGGAGAAGGAGGAATTATTTACCAATTTAGCAAAAAAGGACATATAAATAAAAGGAATAGGATGCAAGTTAGAAAAGGAAAGTTTGGGCTGAATATCAGGAAAAGCTTCATATTAGTATCTATTAAATCCATTAGCTTGTGGGGGAGGGGAAGCATCCCATGGGATATGGGGGAAGCACCAATACTGGAATATTTTTAACTGGACAAAACATTAGGTAAATGTACAATAAAGAACAATCCTGCACTAGCAGGGAACTGAACAAGTTGATTGAATAGATTATTAGATGGCATGTAACAATGTAGGTTAATAGGCCAGTAGTAGCATTTTCCAGTTCTGAATGTCACATGGTTACTGTGCCAGGTACACCTACAGTTACACAGTTTAGGACAGCCCCATTATGGTTTTTTGAAGCTCCTAATTGTCTCACTGATCTCCACTCTCATCCTCGGGGTGTCAGCTAGTCAGTCTGCTGACTGTATCTGCAGCCATAATACAGGGTGGCATACCCCTTTGATGCCCAGATCACCACTTGCCCTGTGTCAGAGCTGGTCTAACTAGCCTAAGCATGCTCAACTTTTGCTATACCAAAGGCCAAGTTAGCAACCTTCCAGGAGCCCAGAAGCCACAACAAATATACATTTACATACAGCTTAAAATACAAAATAGATGTGTGCAAACCTCACCTTTGCTCTTCCTTGATGGAGCAATTGCTCCATGGTGAGGAAATTCTTGTTGCCTCCTCCACCTTGGTTTTTCACAAGAAAGGAGTGACCTGCATTAGACACCTGGCTCCAAGAGAGGATTCCTGTCTATGAATCCTGAATGGAGAATGATGTCTCCCTCCAGCCCAGAATTAGGCATCTAGCTGCCGGAGAGGGATGGAGCTTATGCCTCATCCCTCTTCTCAGCATTTCCTACTGGCCAGTTAAGATGGTTCCCAGATCATTTTGCTGACTTCTTGGAATCCCATTTTCAGGTGCCTAGCTCTCCCTGAGCATTGTATAAGGAGCCTCATCACCTAACTCGGGGCTGCAAATTGCACTAAGCAGTAGCGCACCCAAAAGTTAGGTGTTGCAACGCAGAACAATGCAACATCTATGTTCCCCTTGTGAATCTAGCCCTCTATGTAGACATGTTCCTAAAACTATATTTGCCATAAACTAGCTTCTAGTTTGGGGCAGTGCTGTGTTTGGAGTCTTGTATAGCTATTGGTCTAGACACAAATGAGACAAACAGTGGTTTCTAAGCCTTTGAGGCCCAGGGCCGCCCAGAGGGGGGGGGCAAAGGGGGCAATTTGCCCCGGGCCCCGGGCTCCGCAGGGGCCCCCAAGAGAAGAGCGGAGGCTCCCGCCTCCGCCCCTCTCCTGGAGCCTCAGCGCATCAAGCGCCGAGTCTCCGGCCGAGCCCCTGAGCCCCGCCCCGCTCAGAGCCGCGTGATGAGGGGGCGGGGCTGGGAGCTCCAACGGGGCCTGAGCCCCGCCCCGCTCAGAGCGCCGTGGGGAGGGGGCGGGGCAGCTGCCTCCGCTTGGCGTGGAGCTCACAGCCCCGCCCCCTCACCACGCGGCTCTGAGCGGGACGGAGTTCAGGCCCCGCCGAAGACGCGCTCGGTAAGAGGCTGGGGCTGGGGCCGGGACCGGTGGCGGGGGGGAGGAGCGGGACCCGCCGGGGCCGGGGGCGGGGCCGGGGGGGAGGAGCGGGACCCGCCGGAGCCGGGGGCAGGACCGGGACCGGGAGCGGGACCCGGACCCGCCGCCGAAGCGCAGCCCGGTCTTCGGCGGCGGGGGGCCCCTTCTGTTCCGGGACCCGCCGCCTAAGGGCCCGGAAGGCCCGCGGCGGGGACACTCCCCCCCCTGCCACCGAATTACCGCCGAAGACCGGGCTGCGCTTCGGCGGCGGTCCTGCTTCGGCGGTAATTCGGCGGCGGGGGGCTCCCGCCGCGGGTCTTCGGGGCACTTTGGCGGCGGGTCCCGGAACGGAAGGGCCCCCCCGCCGCCGAAGACCCCGGGCCCCCGGAATCCTCTGGGCGGCCCTGCACAGCTGTACCTGTTGTGCTTAGAAACTACAATTTAGCTCTGTCCTACTTAGCTGATCTACTATTTTACTGCAACGCTAATCCCCACTTTCACTCTTCTGCTGTCGGCACCATTCACCCACCACCAGTCCTCAGCTCCCTGAAATCCCTCTGCAATGTTTCCAAACATCCCCTTATTAGTCTGGGAAAATGCCCTGGAAAATTCCGGTAAAGCCACTACCTTATCCACCTTATCACCTCTGCCATGATGCCAACGAAGCACTGCCAGGTGACAATGATGAGGTAGTAAATGAGTTGAGACTGCCTGCTTATTGTTTGAGAACTTGCTTGCTTTAACATTTCCTCATCTTCACCTCTTTGTCTCTTCCACCTGCTGTGTCTTGTGATAACCTAGACTGTGAGCTGGGGGGGGGGGGAAGGAGGAGAAACTACACTTTTACTGGATATCTGTACAGTGCCAAGTACAAATGGGTTCTGTTCCTTGACTGGTGCTCCCAGGTGGCACTGCCATACAAATACATTCAAAATAGAGTCTCCTCTCTGTACCACCAACAGGATACTGAGCAACAAGGCAGAACATTCCACCACAGTGCTCTCATTGGTGTAGCATGGCCTGACGCCAGGACACAAAGGCCCAGATTTTGCAAGGTATTTAGGTGTTGCATTGCTCGGCCTTGTAAGGCCAAAGTGACGTAGACGGCAAAGGCCCATTTTCGAAAGTGACTTAGCCACGTAGGAGCCAAAGTCCCATTGAAAGTTAAAAAATCTGGGCCATAATACCAGGACACTACCCAAGGCTGATTGAAATCTGATGCCAGGACACTTAGTACCCAGAACTGATTAACACCACACCTAATCAGAGCAATGAATTCAATTTTACTGCATACGATAAGGGATGCAGGAGATGACATGTTATTTTTGTGATATTATTTATATTACCCCTTATAATACAGTGAAAACTTCTAGTAGTGAGCTTGGCTTTGCCCCACCTGTTATAAACAGACTTTCACTCGGGCAGGAGAGGGCCCACCTAATAAGAGACCACCCGTCCCCCTTCACCTACTAAGTGCAGTTGCAGGGGACACTCTCTGTGAGAGGCTAGATGGCCACATCTTCACTCCACTGGAACGTAGCAGTAGCAAGACTGTCTCCTTTTCACACTCGGATGGGTGCAATTGCAGGAAGACAAGGCTTCTGGGTTTCTTCTGCCATGGTCTGGCGGCAACTTCTCTTCATCTCCTCCTTTGCTCTGCGGAAGAAGGGGAGGTGATAGTCTCTTTGGAAGAATCTTTTAGCACCTTTCTGGTAGGCGATAATTGCTGCAATCCAAGGGTATTAACTGGAGTTGATTGGAACTAGCAAATGAATTTTCAAACAGACTGAACTGTCACTATAAGCCAATGTAAGGATATTGAAATACACATTCAGGAAATTCACTCCACTTCCTTATAGGCAGAATTCCACTGCAACTGAGTTCATTATGAGCAAGTTCCACTATGAACCTTTCAACTACACTAATGCAAATACCTAGCTGAACGCTATAAGAAATATGTAAGCAACATTCAGAAGATCAATGTATATTAGTTCATTCTTATAAAAAAGGTGGTAATTTATTTTTATTTCACAGGAAATAACTCAGATTCCAGTGCTAAGATCCTTATATCAACAATTAACAAGCAAGAACACTGCTTATGTATTTGTTGTATTCTATGTAGTAAATTTTGCTAAAATGTTTATTAAAATGTGTGAAAAACACAGTGTATCTTTACTGGAAAGTTAGCTTGAGTGATCTACACTTGAATTATTTCTCTGTTTGTCTAGCTTGAGTGAGAGCAGTCACATGGCAGAATAATACTTGAGTTGCTTTAATGCCCTGTATCCACACTGCCACTCTATTCACTTGTGCTGTCTGCTGTGGGTGCATCCCATCATTCTTAGCATTGCAGTAAACTGAGCCATGCTAGGAATTTTTTGCAGTGTAACATGGAAACACTTGTCTGTCCTGTCTGTGCACATGGGTGAAACTGGTGTTAGCCTGACACCACAACTGAATCAGTTCTAAGTTTGGCCTCAGTTCCACAAGTTTTTCCCACTGGTAGCAGGGTGAGCATCCAACTTGGAGGAACCTATACCAAACGTGGGCTCCACTGCAACTCTCATTCTGACAACAGGAGGAAGCTACAGGGTGTGAGATGCAGAGGCAGGCATTTTGGCAGTGGCTTGACACCATGGGAAAAAGATGGTATGCTTTGTTAAGAAGAGCACATAAGCTGCATGCAGAACTGGAGAAGTGGTGACCATTGATGAAGTTTTTAGTGGGTGATGAAGCCCTCCTTATAAGGACTGACAGTTCTGGAGCAGGACCACAAGCTCAGAATAGTGGAACTGCATTGTCGTGCAGACCTGGGATCACTAGCAGTGGACGCAGAACTTTTGTGCAAGCAAGACTACATTCCTGGAGAAGTGTCAGGCTCTTCAGCACCAGGACACACAGGTGAGAGGAGGCCATAACAGTTCCAAAGCAGGTTGCTATTGCTATCTGGAATCTGGCTACCCCAGATTGTTACAGATCAGTTTGGTTTTGGCAAGTCAATTGTTGGTTCTGTGACGGAGGAGGTTTGCTGTACAATTATTACTTTGTTTCTTCTATGGGCAGTGAAGGTGATGTCCAGACTAGATGGACGGAATAGGAAGAGAGCAAGAAAATATGACTATGGGGAATTGTGGGAAGGCATTGGAGGACTGGCGGCACTCCAGTGACACTAGCCTGCATTCACGTTACTGAGTGGTCATGTTAGCTGGCCAATTGTGCCAACCAACTTGAGTTAATAGCGCCACCGCACTTGAGTGTGGGGTTTTTGTTTGTGGATGGAGGTTGAGTTAACAGGAAGATTCGCGTTATAACATGAGTTAACTTTGCAGTAAAAACTGGCCCCAACAGCTCTTTATGTGAATGCTTTGCTCTGTTAAGTCAGGCTTTTGCCAACTTTTGCTGTGTGGTCCCTTTGGTATCACAAAAAATGAAAAGGTGACCAACATCAAAACACCTTCTCACAGTTGGTAGAAAAATCTGCCGCATTGACTTGTTTTGGGGCTGGTTCCATTGAGTAGATGCACTGATACAGCAGAAGAGGGCTGAAAAGTAAATTTTTCACCAGAATGTATGGCAACTTTGTGACAAAATAAACAAGTAAGCATATTATTTATTAAGAACCCCTAGCAAAGTATTTGAGGTGGTGCCCACACAGGTAAAATACAATGCTAATAAGCAATCATAATTAAATCACTAAACAATACATGAATAGAGTCACAGGGTGAGATTGTGTGCTGTGCCTCCAGGAAGAGGTGAGACAAAGGTGACCTTTGTGCCTTTGGGGTCCTGGGCTGGTCAGATGGCAAAACCACCCAGAGTAATTTAGGAAGCCACAAGAGCTACTGTAATTTGTCACCCTACTTGGGCAGCCCATGGAGGTGTGCAGAATGGCCACATTGGCATGTACTATGACCCCTCCCCTATCCAATATGCCCCTTTCTCCCCACTGGGCATAGCCCCTGTGCCAGGACTTGTGAGGCTTTTATGACCCCTATATACAAGGGCAGCAGCGTACAGGGGCTGTAGTGGAAGAAAGAATCACTCTCATAGACTTAAGTCCAGAAGGGATCCATATGATCATCTAGTGTGACAGGCCATAGAATTACACCCACTAATTCCTGCATTGAGCCCAGCGGTGGCTGAACTAAAGCCTCTCTTTTAGAATGACGTCCAGTTTTGATTAAGGACGCTAAGCGGGAAAGAGTTGACTGCATTTTTTGGAACGGTATGGTTAATTCTCCTCCCCACTGAAAGACAAAGTGGAATTATTAAACAAATGGAGTTCTGATTATGGAGTTTGTTTTGCCATGTTAAATATTAGCCGGTATGCTTGTAGAGACAGGCACAATGAGCAACATTTTCAACAGTTTTGGGGGCCTAAATATGCAGATAGGTGCCCACTGCCATTTTCTAAATCACCTGGATGATTTCAGTGGGTGTTAGGGGCCTAGAAGCTTTTGAAAATCCCACGAGGTGCCAATCTGCATCTTTATACACCTAAATACCTTTAAAAATAAGCTCCTAAGTCAAATAGTGCTGGGAGAAAGACGACAGAGTAAAGAAAAAATGATCAACATGGAGCTGAATTTGGGGAAGAGGAGAACCACTAAACTTACACCGCCCTTAGACTGTTTTGTTGAATTTGTGTAATTTTTATTGATCATTGATGTTCCTGGTGTGGAAACTAGAAAGTGAACTATAAGAAATGCCACAGTCATTTAACATTCAGTTGGAAAGAGTGAAAGAAAGAATTCGTAATCAGTAGACACACATTTTTTTCTTCAAGCTTTTAACAGAGAATTAGGAACAATGGAGGTTTTTGTTTTGTTTTGTTTTTTAAAGAAACCTTCAGTGCTAGAAAGCATTGCCCCAAAGCTGGCAAGGTTGGTGGTTTCTATTCAAACCCAAACCCTAATGTTTAACTCATTGAGAAGTACAGTATGCAACAATGGTTTTCAAAGCTTACATTGGCAAAGAAATGACACAGGAAGAATTTTTCCCTCCTCTTACAGCAGCCTTATAATTATAAATTAATCCCTAAAGATATTATGGTGACTTCGATGAGTTAATGAGTATCGTATAACTGCCTGCTTCTCTTAATTGTCCAAAGGCCAGTTGATCCTGGAGTGCATAAAACCTTGACGAATGCAGATACGAAGCATAGCGGAGAGAGAAAGTGTGAGCGTGAGAGAGAAAGAACTAGATCCTGTGGTTAACCATGAAGATGCCAAAAAAGTTTTTCTCTCTCTTTCGTATCTTTGTGCTCTTAACTGGCTTCTCAATTATTTGCATGGGAGCCTTTTGCATTTCCACAGGCTCCTCTTTGTGCAGATGTGGGAATAATCTGCCCGTTGCTTATTCTCTGTTACCTTTGGGGTTCTTACTCCTTGTGACTGGAATTTTTTGGAGCACATACCATGAAGTCAGAAAAAACAAAAACCTGTTCTATATTTTCCAGAGAAATCCCAGCCATAGAGAAATGCACATCAACATCATAGACAGGTACGTACTGCAATGTATGTGTGGGCAAACTGGGTGTTGCATTTTGTAAATGTATCCTCAAGGGAAATAAATGACATAGCATTATATCAAAGAAAAGTAACCTGCAGCTAGTCGAAGACTTTTCATTCTATTTGTATGGGCACAGAACAGGAGCCTGAACATTTCATATGCAGTGGATTGCAGTTAGGACAGTAACAGCAGCAGTTTAGGTGATACAATCAATGTACAGGATATATTCCTGAAAAACTATTCTTAGTGATTACACATACTGGGACAAATTCCTGGGGAAAACAGGCACAACTCCGATGGCTTCAGTGGAATTACTTCAGGAGCACAGCTGGCCCAGTTGTATCACCGTCATAGACAACAGTGGCTGTGCCAGTGTTTTGGTATTGCTCCTCAGCACAGTCTTTCCAGGGAGGCCAAAACACTGGAATGATTCACAATTCCCTATATGGTCTATGCTTGAGGTTTCTGTGTAAATATCCCTGCTATTTCTGAGTGAAGTCCGATGCTTTCCAATAGACAGTTTCTTAAACTGGTTGGCCCTAGGCCTGGCAAAGTTTGTAACGGGGTCTTTGGATACAAATGACTCTTGCTGTCTGTTGTGGTAACACCAATATAAACACTGACAATAGGTTCTGTAACAGCTCTATAAATACATCGCATCACAAACCCTGGTTAGATAACCAGGACAATATGGATAGCACTTAAAAATTTGTGGAGAGCGGAAAATAATCACCATGCAATCAACTTTGGCAGGAAATATACTCCCTTTTCAAATCCGAGTGCCCTTTAGGACAGCTGCTGCACTATAGACAATCGGTGGATGATATTTGCATGACAGTCAGGAAACCTTGTCAATTAAATTCACTATTGAGGCTGAGGCTGATATTTAAAATTATTTTAATGGCACACTTTAGAGAAAGTCACAGGATGCTAGATCAGTAAATCTGTTTCATATGTTTCCAGCTGATCTATTCCTTCTTAACCAGATTTCATGATTTCAGTTTATATTTTAAACCTCAGATAAACTGTGACAAGGTGACAAAAGCAAACATATCTAACCAGGCCCAGCTCATATAAATCTCTTCTAACTAGTGACTCTTTTTTGGTGTGATTATTTTTCAGGCCTGATTTCTACCCTCCGTGCTATGAAGATAGCACTGATCCGGGAAAGCAGACTTTCCCAATACCACTCTCCCTTTCAGCAGGAGACGAAGAGATCTACAACATCCCTCCGCCACTGTATACTGAAAGCAGCATGGAATTCATAGATGAAACCAGCCTTCAGGAGGAACAACCACCATCATATGAAATGTCTGTGCAGCAGCAGCAGCAGCCAACAGCCGAGCATAACTCAAATACAGAAGGAGTCTCAGGCTCTTGTCATGCACCCATGCCAGGAGTCAGTTGCTAATAATATGAACTATGAAGGGACTTTAAAGGGACCAAAGCATGTCAGTTATTCCGAGACAAAGTCAGTGATTAAGACACTGACTATGCAAAGTGGTGTTGGAAAAGACATGGGACAGTGCTATATAATACTACTGTAATATACTAATGGGTGCAACAGTTGCCTGGGGACAGCATTAACCACAATCCATTCACGTGGCATTAGAGAGGTTGTTTGAGGAGGTTCCCAGCATTTTAAAACAAGAACAGCATTCTCTGGCCTTTAAAGAGTTTGCTAATGATATTAAGTATAACCCATAATTGTTGGCTCAAGCCAACATAAGAGCAGCTTGTTTTCACGTTTCAATATTTTACTATGCCCACACAAAAAAGTCAGTATCAAATACATTCATTCTACTCTGTTCAATATCTCTAGATGATCTGTTTATGAAAGATTTTTTCATACCAAATATCCAACTGGCTAATTTTGTTTTCATAGCCAGTATTTCATTTTCTGCTCACGTCAGCGCATCAAGATCTTGAACGAAAACGCCCTTGATATACAAATGACTGTACTGTACCTTGATACACTGGCTACCAATGTACAGAAGCCATTATTTTTTACACTAGCAGGAAAATGTTAGTGCTGCTGCTTAATGTGCCTCTATTTATTAATTTTAATCTCTTTCTCGTATTTCATCTTTTGGTGCAAGTCCCCATCTGTTTTTCCATTAATATTTGCTGATCTGGAAGACCTGTTAATTCATTAGCTAATAGTTGGGGTTTTGTGTTTGTTGTTTGTAACAGTTGAGTATTTTTCTACCATGAGTGTTTGGAGATAACTGCTTTACTTTGTGTTATTAGCTGATACTTTAACATTGCATTGAATTCATCTGTTTATTTCAATAAATTTTTTCAAACCACATCTGAACTAGAAATGAGGTTTCCGTACTTCTAGGTGGATACAACACCCAATCTGAGCTCAGTCATTGCTGCACACTGATGAGGCAACCCCAGTTTCATAGCACAGCTCCTGACAAAATAACTCAGATTGTTTGCAGACAAAAGCCTTCTGTGAACCATTTCTTTAGGCATTGTCTTCATAGCTATAAAGTTAGCTGCTTCCATTGCACTGTTCACAAACCCAGTGCCAAAGAAGCAAGGCTCTATTTGGCCCTGATCCTGCAATACTGAGTTCAACTGGAGTTTTGCCCTTTATGACGACAACATGACCAGGATGAGATGCTTTATCAATCTTTCTTTATGCTCACATATCAGAAGAGGCAAGAGTAGCCTGGATACAAATCATTGTAGAAACTTAAAACATGGGGGAAAATCAACTGCAAGATAAATCAGTTCTTCCTCCTCAAGGATTATATTCTGATTTGAAATATAGCCTTTCCCTTGGTGGGAGAAGAAGGGAAATGGAGGATGCGACTGAGGGGAATGACAAAGAAATGGGAGGTGAGACATGTTTTCCTTTGGGGGTAGAAGTAGTAGGGAGGGGAAGACAATGTGCCCAGAAAAAGAGGAGAGGGAAGAGAAGAACATAAGGTTAAAAATGGAAATAATTATACAGGAAATGACACATTAAAAGAGGTAGAGTTAAAGGACAGAAAAAAAGGAAAAACAATGGAGAGAAAGAATAAACACATTCAAAAGAAAAGAATGACAGGATAAAAACCCTATAATTGGAGAGATAGAGATAGACAAACTGGATCCACGTAAGAATATTTGTAAATGATTAAAAAGCTGCACATTCTAAAGAAAGAGGGAGAATAAAAACCAGGAGAAATGGGAACCTTTACATGTTATTTCAAAAGCAGTTAAAGGGAGGGTTTCCTCTGTGAAGTGACCACGGTAAATGACACCTTTTTACTCAAGACACCTGCTTCCTGAATGTAATCAGAATCGGAACAGCTGGCTTTAGTGATAAAGATATGTTTTTACTGCTTTTTAGTCATGTTCATACTGCAGGACACTGACAACAGTGGGGTTGGATATGTGTTGCTGAGGGAAGACATTCATTAAATGTGAGGCAAGATTCAAGTTTGATTCTCAGCCCTAGGTTGAGCATGCAGGGCTAACAGTTAGAAAAACTGCCTGAGTAAAATCCTGGTTCCATTGAAGTCAGCAGGAGTATTGTTATTGACTTCAATGGGTCAGGATTTGACACTCGCCCCCTCCCTTTTTTTTGTTTTTTTACTTTTGAATTGAGCACATTTGACCTGGAAATCAGTGAAAAACAGACATGGAAGCCCAGAATGCCATTTTCAGTGTCACTTTTCAGAATGGCACACTGTAATTCAATTATTGACTCACTTCTGCTGGAGCTCATGAAGAATTGCACCATTTTTATGTACACCCCCCCACCTCCGCCCCCCATTGGATCATAAAGTGGATGGTTAGAATACTGGAAAGTACATATTTATCGATATGTTCCTGGTTCAAAGTGCCCAGCTGAAACAGGCCCGACTTCTAAGTTCCCTTTTATCTGAATACAGGAATAATCCCTTTATCTAGGACAGTGGTTTTCAACCTTTTTTTTTTCATTTGCAAACCCATATAACATTTCAAATGGAGGTGCGGACCCCTTTGGAAATCTTAGACATAGTCTGTAGACCCCCAGGGGTCCACGGACTACAGGTTGAAAACCACTGATCTAGGTTTGATAGGCAGATGAAACTCCATGTGAACAAGGCTTCAGATAAATGGTGGCTTCTCTGAGAGAGCCAAACTAGGGGTCCACAGCCCCACGGGGTGGGGAGGACATGCCAGCTGGCCACCAGTTCTGACTGACCCACAGAGCAGACTAGTAATGAGGCAGAGGACATTTTCCTTGCATCTGCTTTATTGCCCTGTTTCTTACGCAGTTTTGGGCAAGAACTAAGAATCTGAATTCTTCCCTAACATTTCAGGTGAAATCCAAAAAGGGCTTAAGCATTTTGGCAGCCTTTCTGTGGCCCCACCAACCTCAGTCCATTGCAAGTATTGCATGCAGGGGACTGGACTAGAGAAGAGCAACAAAAATGATTAAAGGTCTGGAAAACATGACCTATGAGAGAAGATTGAAAAAACTGGGTTTGTTTAGTCTGCAGAAGAAAAGATTGAGAGGGGACATGATAATTTTCAAGTACATAAAACCTCTGAGGATACGACAAGAAGAAATGGGCTTAAAGTGCAGTAAGGGAGGTTTAGGTTGCACATTAAGAAAAACTTCCTAACTGTCAGGGTGCTTAAACACTGGAATAAATTGCCTAGGGAGGTTGTGGAATCTCCATCTTTGGAGATTTTTAAGAGCAGGTTGGACAAACACCTGTCAGGGATGGTCTAGATAATACTTAATCCTCCCATAAGTGCAGGGGACTGCACTAGATGACCGCTCGAGGTCCCTTCCAGACCTGTGATTCTATTGTAGGCTCTTAACGGCTCCAGAGCCTTTCAAGGACAAATGGACTGCTACTGCATCTTCGGACAGCAACAGGGGTTAAGGTGTGGAGGGAAGGAGGGCTCACCGGGATGTAAGACAAGTTCAGGTTAAGAGGGACTATTTTGCTTGACTCAATCTGTTTTTCATGTATATACTTCCACTGCTTAGGTAGGAGCTGAATGGAAATGATGTGGGTGACCGCATGAGTGAATAAATGTCAACAATCTTTTTAAAAGCAGAAAGGTGTTAAATGGCTGAATTAATACTGCTCAAACTTTCCAAAACAAATTCGCCTTTGGCATGACCAGCCATAAGAAGTTTTGGGTTAAAAGGGATTTTCTTTATTCATAAAGATATGAACAATTCAAAACAAGGGTTCAGAATGGAATAGGCCTTTTCTGCCCTAGCCTCTTGAACAATAATGCTATAACTATTCCCATCCTATCACTATACTCAGTGGTGAGACGTGTAGTTCCTAGGCGTGAGGCCAAGCATTTTTCTTTGATGGTAACTTACTCATGCTGAAAGAGAAATCTTTTGACATTTCATTGCAGTGATGTGCAATGCATGGGACATATGGGGCCAGTTCCTCAGCTATGGCTGAAGAATAAAAGTTGGGGGAATGGGTGTGGTATTCCTCACCTCTGCACTCTCAAGGCTAGGACTGCTCCATGCAGGGCTGGTCTGCCACCACCATGTTAGCACTGAGTATTCTTTAAAATGAAACATCTTTGCCAGCTTTTGTGCCTTATGTACATTGTTAAATATTTTATACCATAAGCCACTAGTTTACGAGTTAAAGAAAAAAAGGGTTAAGCCTGTTATTTATCTTCAGTGAGTGAAGGGAGGTTACTAATGTGTGATGTCAACAAATAGATGGCACTTAATATAATTATACACAGTTTGACATAATTGAACATAATGACAAGTATTTGCTAGTTGGCCTTTTCCCTGCTATTGCACACAAGTTAATAGTTCTTGTCCTCTCTGCCTTTCCATGTTTTGACTTCTTTCTGTCTTTCTTCTTCCATCTCCCACACTATTTTTGCATGGTCTACTTGCTAGCTGTTTTAGTTTCCACTTCTTTTTGTCTCTTCCCCATCTATCCTCCCTTCCTTGAACCTTTCCCTCTCTCTTTCCAGCTGGGTCCACAAACTCATTTCTTCCCCAAGTCTCCCCCATTCTTTTTCCTCTGGCCTCAGAAGTGAAAGTAAGGCAGTCCGGTCCGATATAGCATACCAGCAAGAGCCAGTATGCTGTGCCGGACTGGACCGGCTTCCACAGAGGTGATTTAAAGGGCCCAGGGCTCCAGACACTCTGGGGAGTCCCAGGCCCTTTAAATCCCCACTGGAGCTCCGGCAGCCGGGCTCGGGTGGGGTTTTAAAGGACCTGGGGCTCCTGCCGCTGGAGGTCCAGCAGCCGGGCTCGGGCGGGGATTTAAAGGGCCAGAGCTCCGTGGTGGCCAGAGCCCCGGGCCCTTTAATTTGCCCCGGAGCGCCCAGCTGCCTCTGCAGCTGGTAGCTCCGGCGTGATTCAAAGGCCCTGGTGCTCCCAGCCACAGCTGGAGCCCCAGGGCCTTTAAATCTTGAAAGGCCCCGCCTCTTCCGGTTGAGGCCCTGCCCCTGCTCAGGACTCTGGTGTACCGGTAAGTCCTTTAAGTTACTTTCACCCCTGTCTGGCCTCCATCTCTTTGTTTCTGGGACCCCATCCCTCTGTCTTGGTCATCCCTCTGCAAAGACCCTTTGATACCTTGCTGCCCACTCCCCCTTATTCTCTCAGAATTTCTCTTCCACGATAGCTCTCTCTCCCCCTCACCTTTTCATCCTTGCAGGCTGGGAGTGTGTTCTTAAACTACATGCTGTTTGTATGACAAACCCAACTGTTCGGGAAACAGAAGGAGTGTCCAAATAGATACCAGTACAATTATTTCCAAACTGCCATTACCATGTAGAGGCTGCAACCCATGATGGACCAGCCTAAGCACTTAATCCAACAGTGGGAGTAGAGGGGAGGACAGGCCTTTTTTTAGTCAAGCCACTCACTCTAGCAGCCTTGCAAATAGTAACACCATCCTTGTTAGAGGTGGTGGACATTTCCCCTGACATTAGCTTCTAACAATTTAGCTCTCAACTATTTGCAAGTAAAATATCTCTGTACATTAAGTGCATGATTAATGAGACTGTGATCGCAATCTTTCCCTGAACAAATCAAATACAGAGATATACACATTGTGAGTCAGCCTGGCAAAGTTTTACTCGTCATCTTGCACATGACAATTTTTTGGGTGGACAATATCAATTGTATTAATAATCAGTTTTATCATTCTCATCAATCAGTATTACAAAGGACCAGGGAGTAGGTTTTGTGTGAGGATGGTAACAGTTTTACAAGATAACTATTCAAAATCACACACAGAGATCATCCTATTCTCAAGTGCATTACCCCAGTTTTACATCAGTGCAACTCCATTACTAGTATAACACAATGCAAAATTAGACCCAGTATTTACCCTTTGAGAACTTTCCAATTCTGCTTCATTTTTTCCTAAATCCTGACTGCCACCTACTGTGGCTAATGCTGTCACGCCTTTCCTAGAATGGAGAAGTCTGGCTGGAGTATTTTCTGGATATGGTCAGTGGCAGTTTAGCATGAGGCTTTTCCCTGTCTCTTTCATAGTGGGTGGGTACAGTACATCATGTTATCAGCAATCCCAGTCTTCAGAGGCTAAGACAATGGGAAACCTAAATTAGTATTCAAACTCACCTCTGTCAGGTGATCAGGTCAAAGATTATTTAATCATCTGAGATCTTATAACAATAAGAACTTTTCAAATTCTTGGTTGGCCCATTTTCAGTAGGATTTGCCAAAATATGACGAGCTGAGTGGTTTAGCATTTTGAAAGGAAATTTCTCCCACAGTCTAGGCCAATTCTGCACATGTGCACAAGTCTGAATGATCTAAAACAACAGTGGACGAGTTTGCCCTATATGAAGCACTGCCCTCTTTAAAGAAGAGTACATTTAAATTTGGACAACCAAATTGTGGTGAAGATGCAGGGACCTTCTGATGCCTTCCACAATCCTTTATAAAATGAATTCAAGCCACGGAATCTCTTTTGACTTATACAAATATTAAATAATACTGTACTAAGATATTGTGTGGAAACATCAGTGTCTTATTTATTTAGAATCAATTAAGTAGATAATGTAATTCTATTAAAGGCGGTTTTATTAGAATGGATGAAAGCCCAGTGTGTTTTGTCAACAATTAGGTATTAAGACAGAAATATAGCAATCCACTTTATTAGATACTAAATGTCATAGCAATTTTTGACAGAAGTGTCAAAAGAAACCAAAGCAATTTCCTTCACTGCAATATTATCTAAATTGCATTGAAATCTTGATGAGTTGCAATATGAATAGTACATGCTGCAAAGTGTCAAATTGCACAAAGCCAACTCGACAAATGATATGACAAGTGACCACACGCTGTTCCCAAGGAAGCAAAACATTCAAACAAGTCACATGCACAAAGTGTTTGTGTTCTTGTTCAGTACAAAGCAATGAACGATAGCTAGAGCTGCAGCAGCATTTCACAAGCAAAAAAACCCACAAGTGTACATATGCTTCTCTGATTCATGTCAAGTCCTTTCTATTCTCCGGCTCTTTATCCTATGATCTCTACTTTAAAGAATCTAACAGACTCTGAGCCCAACTAGTGAATCAGTCAAGTATTTCATTTAATTCATTCCCTCTTCTGTATTACATCCATTCCTGACAAGTGGAACATAGGCATGTATCTGAAGAGATAGATTTTAAAATCTTTCTATGATAACGCATTTATGCTGAATTTGCAACAGTTGCTCTCCAAGCCCACTAAGCACCACCAGGACATGCTTATGAACAGGAGGGATATTGCAAAAGACAACTGAGGCCCCCGTGACTAAAACATTAATCATATTTTGGCTTCAATAAAAATAATAACCCTCCTTTAAAAAAAAGGAAGAGTCAAGTTCAGGGAAACCTAGAGAGAGACATGAGTCCCACTGCTACACTTCTAAACCGAAAAAAAGGAAGCACTGGCATCTTTCATTGGGAGTGTGTGCAAGTATGTGTGCACAGTTCTACTGCTGCTGTGGACGTGCGTGCTGGCTAAGGGTGTAGATGGGAAAGGAACAAATGGAGTATGCAAATGCACCCTTTGCAAAAACTAATATACTGCCCCTGTACCTCAGACAGGCTGATGATTTCTTTCTAAACCAACAAGAAGCTGACAAGAACCACAAACTGTATTCACCAAAACACATGGTTGCATTGTAGTCCATTTCCGCCTTCTTCCCAAGTCCAAAATTCTTCTTACTTTATCATAACACTCGAAGGGTAAAGAAAATACAAAGGTCAGCCCTTTCTGTCACACTGGCATTTTGCAACGTTCAAGGGTTGAGGGCTTTTTCTTTGGTTTTTTTTTTTTGGACAAAAAGATAGTCGCTATAACACAGAAGTCAGTACACTATTGTCTTTGGTGATTAATGCAACTGAATATGGTCAACATTATACTGAATTTTTCTTCCCACCCCCAAAAACTTTTAAAGCCTTACAAGGCACAAACAGCTAACATGTTTTAGCCAGGTCATCTCTCTTCCTTGTCCTCTCTCTTTTGGCCCTGGGTTAATGATCCTTTGTAGATTCAGGTGATGACAGTGGGTCCCTTCCGCCCTGTCCTCTCATGGATCTGAGATATTTTCAATGCAATGGCTATGAGAGGACTCAGCACAGCCTAGAAGAAAAGGAATACAGTGAGCTATGTTAAGAAGAAAAGTCAATGAACACATTTTTTAAATCTGTTATTGATTTTTCCCTTGTTGAACACAGTATTAACTAATAATATGAAACATTATACTGGGTCTAAATTAGCCAAGCTATGCAGAAAGAGCAAACCCCAGATGTTGTAATGATAACCCCACCACACACCAAGAGTAATGTAGAGCTCTGTGTGAAATCTTCAATATAAAACCATATGGAAGTCTCAAACCTGGAATTATTTATGGAGCTGAGTTGAAACTATAAACAAATGGTATTTTCATACTCACTGCACTGTTAATCTGAAGAACTCAATGAGACAGATACTGAGGCAGGTATCTTAGTAGGAGTCATAAAAATATTTATATAACTAAAACAGTATCACCTGCAGGTGTACTACATAGGTTAAAAAGGTATTCCCCATGCAGTTTCAGTTTATAGATATCTATTTATAACTTTAACAATCTTACAGTTTGTGGCTAAGTGGGGGTGTTTTTTTGTCCAGATGCCTAAACAAAATGAATAAAATGAAAATCTTATCAGGTAAGAGTGATGAAATAACAACATCTCGGTTTATGCTGCCACTGATTTCAACAGAGTTTATGGCCATGGTCATTTATTCAGAAACTTGGCCAGTGATCAGTGGGATATTACTATTCTTTTCCTATCTGGGGATCCACTTCTAATCGCACAATGATTAGACAACAACACGCAGGGAAAGAGTTCAGACATTTTATACAATACATTAATATGAAGAGCATGAACATTAACATTTGTTGGAAAATGCTGCAAAATGAAAAAACAAAACAAGCCAGCTCCTAAGCTCTGTAACTAGGGTCAGCTCATTCCTCTTAACAGCTATACCTGCATTGAAGAAGAATCACCACAAATGTACTTGGGCAGAGGGGCATTGTCCCCTCATGGAAGAAATAGAGATGCCCACAGACCCCCTGGCTCTTGGAGACCTACACGGGGCACAGAAGCATCTATGCCCTCTTATTGGCTCGGGGCTCCCTCTGACTGTGCCCCAGTCCCTGGAAGTGGCTTTCTTAGGGCCTCCCTCTCCCAGATAAAAAGGGAGATTTTTTCAATCGGGAGAGGACTGGAAGATAAAAACAGATCACCCGACCCTACTCAGTTTTACCAGCCCATCACCTTCATGAACAATACAATGACAAATTTAAACAAGAAAGCAAACAAACAAAACAACCCACTCACTGCTTTGGCTGAAAGCCTTATTTTAGACAGGATTACCACAGTTAAAATGGTTTTCAAAATTTATTTCTACTTTTAAAAAGTGTAAAGCTTTATTGGTAAAAGTTGAACTCAAAATGACATTAAAAGTGTGCCTGGATACACCACAGACATAAACTACTTAATAAAAACTATTTGAAATGCATTGTTATCCATAAAACAGCATGGAACAGTAAAGCTGTACAGTCCATAAATCAAGCAACCCTTCTATTAATTTCAGTGAGAGTTTGGCTCAGTTAAGAACCACTGGAGAATATATCCCTAAATCCATCATTGCCAGGGGAAAAAAATCACACCTCTCACAAACTAGACATACCAATAGATATCTCAAGCATGCACATATCTGACAAGTGACAATGCCCGGTGCCCTTTGCTTGTGGGTGATTTATACTGGAGCCTTGAGAGATGTGTCATCCATTGCAGAGGCTGCCTGGCTCACTGCATTTTTATTCTGCCCTGTCTTGCAGAACTCACTTCCAACTGCCTTTCTCCATCTCCACGTTCTCAGTTATGTTTTCCCCGAAAACTGCAATCCATTTGCAAAGAATCAGGGCTTCACAGCATTTTAAACTGCACCTGAGGGCTCGTTAAAAGCTCAGCAGATTCAGAGGTTTGGCTTTATGCAAATATTTTCTTTGAACTCAGTCCAGATGGTTTGGTACCATTTTAATTTTGGGAAAAATCTCATCCTTGCAGCAAAATTTCACTTGGTTTGTCAAATGCTGGCAATGTCTGTCCCCCCTTAAAAAACAAATTGTGTGCAAGTCTAATGAAAAATCATAATTATCCCAGATTAGCTTGAAAAGTTCATGAATCTTAGTAAACCTTTTGACCAATCTGGTCTGAGTGTCATTTGTAAGGCAATCCAAACCAACATGAGTTTTGCCTTGTTTAGGAATGAACATTTTCCACAGCTCTAAAATTCCCTCTCTAATCTAATGTAAACCTTAGGAGACCATGCTGGCAAAGTAATTTCATCTCTGACAAAACACATACTTTATGTCTCCAGAAAAGTTCTGGAAAAGTTGAAGCCATGAGAGCCCAAAGGGATCTCACAACACTGGATGGCAGATGGAATTCAATGTTAATAAGTGCGAAGTAATGCACATTAAAAAACATAATCCCAACCATACATGCAAAATCATGGGGGTCTAAATTATCTGTTACCACTCAAGAAAGATCTTGGAGTCATTGTGGCTAGTTCTCTGAAAATATCTGCTCAATGTTCAGCAACAGTCTAAAAAGCTAACAGAATGTTAGGAAAGTGATTGATAACACAGTAAATATCATAATGCCATTATATATAAACATGGCACACCCACACCTTGACAACTGCATGCAGTTCTGGTTGCCCCATCTCAAAAAAAGATATATTAGAATTGCAAGAGGTAGCAAAAAGGCCAACAAAAATGATTAGGGGTATTGAATTGCTTCCATATGAGGTGAGATTAAAAAGACTGGGACTGTTCAGCTTGGACAAGAGACAACTAAGTGGGGATATGACAGAGGTCTATAAAATCATGACTGGTGCGGAGAAAGCGAATAAGGAAAAGTTATTTACTCCTTCTCATAACACAAGAACCAGAGGTCACCAAACGAAATTAATAGGCAACAGGTTTAAAACAAGCAAAAGGAAGTACTACTTCACACAATGCACACCAGTGGAATTCGTTGATGGGATATTGTGAAGGCTAA
The DNA here is from genome assembly GCF_020497125.1 of Mauremys mutica. Lineage (NCBI taxonomy): Eukaryota > Metazoa > Chordata > Testudines > Geoemydidae > Mauremys > Mauremys mutica. The sequence goes on along the minus strand of NC_059077.1, from coordinate 90,743,393 downwards.
TTCTATAACTGGGTTCAAAAAAGAATTAGACAAGTTCATGGAGAATAGGTCCATCAATGGCCATTAGCCAAGATAGTCAGGGACAGAACCCCATGCTCTAGATCAGGGGTTCTCACATTTCATTGTATCGTGACCCCTTTCTGACAACAAAAATTACTACATGATCCAAGAGGGAAGACTGAAGCCTGAGCCCCACCACCAACGGATTCAGCCCCAGGGAGGGGGCCTGTAACCTGAGCCCCACCGCCCCGGGCCGAAGCCCTCGGGCTTTGGCCCCGGGCAGTGGGTCTTGGGCTTGAGCCCCGGGTCCCAGCAAGATTAAGCCAACCCTGGTGACCCCATTAAAATAGAGTTGTGACCCACTTTGGGTCCTGACTCACAGTTTGAGAATCGCTGTGCTAGATGTCCCTAAGCCTCTGACAGACAGATGCTGGGACTGGATAATAGGGGATGGATCACTCAGTAATTGCCCTGTTCTGTTCATTCCCTATGACATTGGCCACATTAGGAAGACAGGATAGATGGACTAGATGGACCACTGGTCTGACCCAGTGTGGCCATTCTTATATTCTTATGAGAGAATGCTCCCCCTTGGGATTCAAAGCATTTTTAAGAACACCAGATAATACAACTTCTTTTACATAAGTTCAAACATCTGCTTTTGTGTTTGTTAGGGTTTTTTTCTTGTGATGTTAGGATACATTTAGCAGGAAGAAAAACAAACAAACCCGTAAGATATTGTGCCAGGCTTTGTATTTATAGGGTCTTCTCATCTTAAAATGTACCCAAGTGAACATGGTAGAACAACTTTATGACATAGGACCAGTTGTGTTTACTCGGACTGCCATCTGCACCAGCCTTTTTATTTCATCTCCTATCAGCCCACAGAAAAACAACAAAAACCCATCCAAACTAGCCAGTTATTAAAAGAATGTTACAGTGGGGCAGAGATCCATTGCCAGTCAGCTATTCTTCATGTAGCTGTTGGAAAGGGTTTAGGGTATTTGACTTACTATTAGGCAAAATGACGCTTTAGAGTTTTCCATAATGTTAAGACAGTTACACAAACCCAGCTGCCAACTTCTAACCAGAGCTACAGCAGCAAGAACCAGCAGAACTCACTTTTCTGGAACAACCACTGATTTTTCTAAGGAGAGATAGGCAAGTGGTTCAAATACAAAAAGACTAGCCATCATAGGATGACTGAGGTTTGATATATGGAGCTACGTGGAGATGGCCAATCTACCAGGTGCTTTTTCTCATGCCTAGCTCTGGAACTCCTCCAGAACTCTCTATCTCCTCAGCTGCCCCCTCCCCAGATTTCCCAACTTCATAGATGGGGTATAGTATTTCCCTAATGCATAGGGATATTGTGAGGATTAATTATTGTTTGGATAGTGCTTTGAAAGTATAAAGAACTGCAAGAACTAAGTATTATTTTTATACTACAGTCGGCCTAGAAGCCCCAGCCACAGAGCAGCACCTCATTTTTCTTCTTGTATTTTAAAACTATTCCCAGTCAAGCTCTTCTCTATCTGTTAGATATGCTCCTAACATGACATTAGTGCAGGAGCAAGTTCCCCTTGTGACGCACAGTACGCCAGAAGTCAGATCAACACACAAATGATGTATTACTCAAATGACAGAAGAATTAAGGAATGGACTAAATAAACTAAATAAACAAGTACAAAATAAATGTAATACTAACATTACACTGTAATACTAACATTACACTTACACAGCCTGCCTGGTGCTCTCTCTTGCAGTGTTTGTCTCATGATGCTAACTATGCATGAGCGTGCATCTACAAGCAGATTCTGACTTGATCTTGTGCCAAAAAAGCAGAAGTTGTTTGGCAGTTTAATTCACAGTGCACTAGAAGCTCTAAGCAACCTGGTTGACCTTGGTTACTCAGCAGCACTATGCTGTCTTAACCTACAAGAGTTCAGGCTCCTCAGGGCTGGTGAAGGCACTGAGTTGACTTCAGTGAGTTGATGCACTCAGTGACTGAGCAGAGGGAGTTGATATCACCACTGTCTGCACGTTCTGCCTGCTGACGCAAGGCCAGTGTTAATAATGGTGATCTCAAAGGTCAGAAGACTAACTGTTCTTCCCTTAGCTGGAAGTACGAGGATGTGTATGTGGAGTGGGAAGGGCAGTGCTAGAATGTAAATTGAGTTCTACTTGGAACCATCTGACTTCATAACAAATGATTCCTCTTTCGTACTTCCAAAGAGCTAGGACTCAAGGTCTAGGATTAATGAGTTCATATCCATGATTCATGAGCTCTTCTATAATCATTGTCACCAGAGGTATTTTTAAAATGTGTCTGGAAAGGAAGGTAGTCTGGAAATGCTTTTTTTTATTTGTTTCAAACTATCCTCAGTGTGGCACACTGTAAGGTGACTTAGTGCGGCATCAGAAGCTAAATTATTTGAATAACATGGAAAATGCTGAGTTATATAAAAGCATGAGCAAACAGCTGAAAACGCCCTACCTCTCACTAATCCTTTTGAAAAGGCCCCTATTATTTAAAAGTAAGTGAAAAACTTTGTATAGACTTTTTCAACCATCCTATATGTTTCAATATTAAACTGTATACCTAATATATGACTTTATAGATTACTTCAAAACACCAATAGAAAGGACATAATTCTCTATTAAATTCTACTATTTCTTAGAATTATTGCTATATCTTATTAAATACATAGAAACCCATTGTTTCACCCCTATTCTATTCTATGGAACTTTTCCCAGTAGGGTTCTTATTTGAAAGAATTCTCTTTCACAAGAAAAACACATGCAAATTCTGTGGTTGCATGCTGCTACCGGATTCTTCTGTAGCTAGTTAGTGTAGCACAGCATTTAATTCAAGTATGTCCCTGGAAAATCCATTTATATTTATGATCCATGTTGTTCTATATTTGTACAGCATCTGTCACAATGTGCTCCAGGTCCACAACTGTGGCTCCTAGGTACAACTTCAATACACATAATAAATAACAATGTACTGTGAATAAAAACTGGCAGATATTTGAAGCAATCCAACCCTTTTGCTGCACTGTTTCCTGTACATGCTCTGTACACTACCAGCATGACACTGGTGTTTGAAATAACATTTTCTTAACTGTGACAACAAATCAAAGAGATTCTGCATATGGACTGTAATTTTTTCCCTTTTAGATTTAAAAACCTTATCCAACTTCCATGATTGTACCCAGGTAGCTAGGTAAAGGATAGGTAAATATTAGCCTTCTGTCATGATTTATTAATAGGCAATAAATATGAGGTGAGTCAGAAACTAAAGCTACTTGTGAATATACGGGTCACCAAACCTTATTTTGAATACGTTACACCCACTCAATTGATCTATTATCCTTTTCACCTCGGTTAAATTTAGCATAACCAATTGCTTGGTAAACATAAGAAAAAGAATATGCCAATACATAAAAGTCCAAGGTTCTAGATAAAAGCAAGTATACACTGCTTATGGCTATTGAATGATAAGGAATAATTTGGCAGAGGCTGCTTCTTGACTGGCTAATAAGAGCCAAAGAATTGGTCTCCAGGGCCCAGATCCTCCAAGGTATTTAGGCACCTAACTCCCTTTTGACAGAAGTTAGGAGCCTAAATACCTTTGAGGGTCTGGGCCTTTGCCTTTAACATCTTCTTCCTAGTTAGCCAGAAGAGAAAGATAATATCTTTTACTGGACTAACTTCTGTTGGAGAGTGAAAGAGACAAGCTTTAGATCTCTTCTTCAGGTCTTCTTTAGTGCTGTGAATTAAAAATGCTTAACAGAAAGTAAATTTTCTCTCATTTATTTTGGTCACTCACTGAGGATTGTTTTTTTTTAATTAGTGCCTCTGATTCTAAATCTTATGCACCATTGCAAAGGTTACCTTCTGGCTAGCTAATAGGAGAGAGTGAATGGTCATGGAAGATAGGGTCCCCTCCTTAGCTCCTCCTAGTAAGCCAAGAAGCAATCTTGGCCAATTTATTTCACAGGGACTGCATGCTCACTTTTATCTAGAACTTTGGACTTTTAGGTATCAGCATGTTTCATTATTCTTGTTTTATCCCTTGGACTTTTATGTGTATTGGCATGCTTCATTTTTCCTGTTTATCAAACATTTGGTTATGATAAATTTAACCTTGGTGAAAAGTATAACAGATTAATTGAGTGGGCACACTGTACTAAAAATAAGATTTTAATGACCCTTAAGTTCATTGATAGCTCTGCTTATCAGTTGCACCATTTTTATGGCCTATTTATTAACTGGAGCAAAAGAGACTTTTATTAACCGTTCTTTTGCCTAGCTACAAGGGTACAATCATTGAAGCTGTAACCTTTGAAAAGGAAGCTATAAATGTAAAAGGCTAAAAGGCTGGAAAGGCAACAGATCTTCCTGATGGAAAACAGCTGGCATATTAGGGGCATAGCCAGAGCCCTCCTGTTCTCTAGCTAGTCTGAGCTGAAGAAATGGCTCCTTGGGACTATATCCAGTTTGAATAATTTAGAGCAGCCTCAAGACTGGTTTAAACAATTCCAGAGTTGTGTAGAACAAGATGCCAAAGCAGAGAGCCATCAGGTCCTTCGCAGTTCACTCCTGCTAGCTGCACCTAGATAATACTGAGCACAGCTAAGAATTTTCTTCCAAATGTACCATTGCCAAAGTTTCATGCTATTGAAGTGGAAGAGCAGAACACTGATGACTTCTGATGATCTTGCAAGTGAAAGACTGCAGGTGTCATTGTCATAGTCAAACACAGCTATACTGATATTATAAGTCCAAACTTTCTGGGAGCTCTTCAACATCAGCTTAATTTAGGAGCAGTATCTGTTTGTCTTCAACACTCCAAAGAGTGGCAAAGATCAATTGATAATTATGTCACAAAAACATCTGAAAGGCAAAGACTGGAACCTGATATGACAGTTGCAATCTTCTTTTATGCTGACATCATCATCTTCATTGTAGCACAAAATCAGAAATGTAAAGAAGTGATTGAAGCACTTCACCATGGATATATTATTCCAGACAGATTTAAACTCACAGCTCTTCTACTACATGCTATAAATACAGAATCAGAAGAAACACTGGGGAAAAAACTAAAGAATCAAAAGACCACAAATTGGTTGTTCAGACATCAGAAATGACCCAGTAACAGCTAAAAGCATTTCTACATATTGCTACTGATTCTACATCTGGAAAGAAAATTGCAGAATACCATATTGCGTCCAAGTTGCCGAAATGCTATCTGAGAATCCAGAGAAATGTAGGACAGTTAGATATGGTCCTTTGTCATCTGCTCTGATGACAAAAATGAAATGGGAAGTATGAGAGCTTGCCAGGTGCAATCAAACTACATTTCTGAGGCCTTGTCTACACTACAAGACTATTTCGAATCAACTTAGTTCGAATTTGTGGATTCGACCTTATGAAGTCCAATTTGTGTATCCATACTAAATACACTAATTCGAATTTCTGAGTCCACATTCACGGGGCCAGCGTTGACTTTGGAAGCGGTGCACTGTGGGAAGCTATCCCACAGTTCCCGCAGTCCCCGCTGCCCATTGGAATGCTGGGTAGAGCCCCCAATGCCTGCTGGGGGGAGAAATGTGTCGAGGGTGGTTTTGGGTAAGTGTCGTCATTGAACCGTCAATCACAACCTCCCTCCCTCCCTCCGTGAAAGAGCCTGCGGGCAATCTGTTCGTGCACTTTTCTGGTCAGTGACAGTGCGGACGCCACAGCACTGCAAGCACGGAGCCCGCTGCGATCATCGCCGTTTTCTCCTCCTTGCACTTTATCGTCCACCTCTTCCACAGTCAGCTGCTGAGAAATTGGGCTACTTTTCAATGATGCTGCAAGCACTGGGGGACCATAGGGGACGTTTTACAAACATCAACGTCGGGTGGCCGGGCAAGGTTCATGATGCGTGTGTTTTCGGAACTGTGGGCTGCTCAGACGCCTGCAGGAAGGTAGTTTCTTCCCGGACCACGAAATAACTGTTGTGGATGTGCAGATGCCTATAGTCATCCTCGGGGACCCAGCCTGCCCGCTAATGCACTTGCTCATGAAGCCCTATACAGGCGCCTGGGACAGTGATAAGGAACTCTTCAAATACCAGCGAGCAGCGAGCAGCGTGACCTGTGACTGTTCAGTTTCTTTACAGAGAAGCTGAACCTGCCCGTTTCTTTACCCAGTTACTGTTGACTCTCCTCTTCGGTTACATACCCCGTTCACCCCGTTACCCCCACTTCCAGCACACGTGTAAAAATAAAATACATGTCCCATTATTACTTAACAAAGGTTTCTTTATTCATGACTTTTCGTGAAAGGGTTGAAACTGGGACGCAGGCTGTGCTGGGTAGGGTGTGCAGTGATGTAAAGACCGCCTCTAAACTCAAGGAATGACAGGCTCCTGCTCCTAGAGCGGTCCGCAGTGCCGGAATGCTTCTTTCAACGGAGCCTGCCATCCCTCTTTATGGAATTCTGTGTGCGGGCGGATATGTGACCTTGTGGTGGAGGAGGACGGATACAGATTCCTCAGCTGCGTGACTCAGCGGTCCAGGACAAGGACCGCTGTATAAGATCTGTAACCGCCCTCCCCCGCTGCAAAGTCACATCTCCCCCGCCCACACAGATCCTGGAAACCACCTCCAAAAACCGACCAGGGTGCCTACTGACTGCACCGTGTGTGTGACCCGCTGCTGATCCTGCCCCCGTGTCTGTACCCTGGGAAAGGTGACTGTCCTATGCAATTAACCACCCTCTTCCCCACGCCCCCCATTCGAACACAGTCTTCTTTGAAAAAACATAACGGAAACAGTAATTAACAGCAAAGCATTTTTATTACTTAAGTAGACAGTTAGGGGATGGGACTGGGATTGGGACTACTGTGAGTCTGGAAGTGAAGGACTTCGGCAAATGTAGGGTATGAGAGCTTTTGGGTACTTGAGCACTGTGCTGTGGTGCATTGACAGTATTCACGTCCCCGGCCGCCCCTCCTCCTGATTATTTTCGGTGAGGGGGGGATGGGACTTTGTGGCGGGGGAGTGCGGTTGCAGATACACTGCAGGGTGTCTCTGTCCTCCTGCGGTCCTGCAGAACATCCACAAGGCGCCTGAGCGTGTCCGTTTGCTCCCTCACTAGTCCAAGCATTGTTTCAGTCGCCTGCTTGTCTTCCTCACGCCACCTCTCCTCCCGTTCGCTGTGTGAGCGCTGGCACAGAGAGACGGTCTCCCTCCACTGGCTCTGCTGGTCCGCCTCTGCTAGGTAGCAGCCCATACGTTCCTCGAACATCTTGTCCCTTGTCTTTTTCTTTCGCCGCCTAATCTTTGCCAGCCTCTGCGAGGGGGATGCTGTGGCAGGTCTGGAGACAGTGGAAGCTGTGAGATGGGAAACAGGGAGTGAATTCCTTGCAAAGATACATTTTTGCGAACAATTAACTGAGTCTAGGCTGTCTCTGTGAATTCTGGGTTGAGACCCCTGTGCCTGCTGGGGCACAAATCATTTTCGCGGTGGATTCTGGGTAAATGTCGCCAGTCATTCCTTCCTCCGGGAAAGCAACGGCAGACAATCATTTCAAGCCCGTTTTCCCAGAATTGCCCTGGCATACGCCATAGCGTGGCAACCATGGACACTGTTTTGCCTTTTGTGTATGTCACCGTATGTGTATTAGATGCCGCTGACAGAGGCGGGCCAGCAGCGCTACACAGCAGCATGCTTTTGCATGACAGCAGAGATGGTTACCAGCCATATTGTACCATCAACCATACCATAAATTGGTAATAAGATGGTAATAAGATGGGCATGGTTACCTGTCCTTTTGCACTGCCCCATTTGGTGCTGTCATAAGTGCCCCTGGCCGAGCAGCCAGGGGCGCAAAAGCAAAAATTGGGAATGACTCCCTGAGTCAATCCCTCCTTTTTGGTATCTAAAAATAGAATCAGTCCTGCCTAGATTATGGGCAAGTGTACTAGAGAACCACTGTATCATAGAACCAGAGAGCACAGCTGCTCTGTGTCTGATCCTGCATAAATTATGAGCTGTATGCTATTCACAGGGGGTGCTCCTGCAACAACACCACCTGTTCATTCCGTTCTTACCCCAGCCTTCCTGGGCTACCATACCATTGTCCCCCCACTTGTGTGATGAAGTAATAAAGAATGCAGAAATAAGACACAGTGACTTGTTTGTGAGAAATGAGTGGAAGGAAGCCTCCAGCTGCAATGATAGTCCAGGCAGGACATTAAGGAGTGTGGATGAAGGAGCCCATCATCCCTCTGCTAGTCCAGGGGCAATTGAATCTTTTCTTTACAATGAAGGGTGGGGGCTGATGGAGCTCAGCCCCCTGTTGCAATGATGAGGACGGTTACCAGCCATATTGTACCATCAGCCATCAAAAATTAGGGACAGGCGCCCTTGATTGACCTTACTGATACTAGTCGGCATGGTTACCAGCCCTTTTGCACTGCCCCATGTGCCAATAGGCTGATGATGAGGATGGATTTCCATCTTATTGTACCATCAGCCATCCATAGCGTGGGGGGAGCAAGGATGTTGGTGTTGAGTGCTGCACCATCGCGTCTATCTGCAGCATTCAGTAAAGATAGGGTGACATGTAAAAGAGTCAACAGAGGATTGTTTTCACTTCTGGTGGTGGGTGGGGTGTGTGCGCAAATTGCCGAACTATGCCCTGACCCACCGCAGACACTGTGTTTGACCCTAGAAGCATTTGGAGCTCATCCAAGAATGCAAATACTTTTCGGAGACAGCAGGAACTGTGGGATACCTTGCGTCCTCATTCCCCCCTCCCTCCATGAGCGTCCATTATATTCTTTGGCTTTCCGTTACGCTCGTCACGCAGCTGCGTGCTGATTCTGTGCTATGCCGTCTGTCCGTAGATTTCTTAAAAATACTTTGGACCAGGCGTAAAATTACAGTAATTACCCTAATTAGATGCAGGAGTCTCCGAGCGAGATCACCCTGAGGAGGGTCACTGAAGGAGATTGCTGCGTGAAAGCTAGCACGAACCAGGGCCCGATGCAGCCGTGCTCGGGGAGGCAGTGCTCCCTGAGTTCCTCATGAAAGCCTCGCGCGGAAAACTGTGCTACCACGGAGCACCCAATAAGGCAGCTCTCCCCAGGAACCTCCTGCTGATGCTTTTCGATTAACACAAGGAGAGCTTCGTGGAGATCTCCAAGGATGATTTCTGTTCTATCCCCATATCTAGAGAGACCTCCTTTTCACACAGTTAAGATTCCTGTTATATTAAGAATAAAAGTTAACATGGTTAAAGCACTTACCGACTGCTCCTTCCCCTGATTCAGGATCCGGGTTCATGGCCGGGGAGGGTTGTTGAGGGATCTCCGTGACGGTGATGAATAGATCCTGGCTGTCGGGGAAACCAGCGTTGTAAGCGCTCTCGCCTGCCTCGTCCTCCACAAACCCTTCCTCATCTTCCCCATCCGTGAACATCACCGAGGAACTGGCCGTCGACACTGTCCCATCGTCAGAGTCCACGGTCACTGGTGGGGCAGTGGTGGCAGGCTCCGTAGCGTCCGTTTGCAGCTTTGATTTTTTGGTAGCCTTGTCTGGGGTCCTTGATTTTCACGCGGCGCTGCGTTGCATCCCGCCTGTATCCTCTGTCTCTCATGGCTTTGGAGACCTTCTCGTAGGTCTTCGCATTCCCTGTTTTGGAGCGCAGCTCCGAAAGCACAGACTCCTCGCCCCACACACCGATCAGATCGAAGAGTTCCCAGTCAGTCTATGCTGGGTCCCTCTTTCTATTCACAGATAACATGAACTCCTCTGCTGGAGAGCTCTGCATCGTTGCAGGTGCTGCGGAGCTCGCCCCGATGTCCAGCCAGGACGTCAGATTCAAAGTGCCCAGACAGGAAAATGAATTCAAATTTTCCCGGGTCATTTCCTGTGTGGCTGGTCAGAGAATCCAAGCTCGGACTGCTGTCCAGAGCGTCAACAGAGTGGTGCACTGTGGGATAGCTCCTGGAGCTACTAAGTTCGATTTGCATCCACACCTAGCCTAATTCGAGCTAGCCATGTCGAATTTAGCGTTACTCCACCTGCCGGGGTGGAGTACCAAATTCGAACTAAAGAGCCCTCTAGTTCGAATTAAATGGCTTTCTGGTGTGGACGGTTGAGCGGTTAGTTCGAATTAACGCTGCTAAATTCGAATTAAAGTCCTAGTGTAGACCAGGCCTGACTTAGAGTTGCTCTGTTCCTTGTTGAGGCAATAACACCACCTAATGGTTCTAAAGCACACTGTAGAAGTTAAAAACTCCTGCAAATATCAGCCTTCTGGTTGGTGGATTTTAAAAAGATCCCAACTAGAGCTTGGAGTGGGGGGGAGGTAAAGTTTAAAAGTTCAAAAATATTCTTCCAGCTCAAGTCTCAATAACATAGTGCAACTCTCCAGATGATTGTCTCTGTGTAAGAATGCTGAAGTTTGCACTGAACACAGGGAGGTCTTTGATCAAATCATAATACCCATTATACATAACAAGGGTGTCTACAAAGGGGCACTCAATTTAAAAAAACAGTTGAAAAGATTTCAGAAGAACTGACAGATTATTCACTGAGGACAATATTATCTATGATTCAGGGAAAATCAGGATTGATCTATTACCAAAGAACTAGTTTTTGTCCTTGTTTGGTTCTAACAGATTATAAAATTGACAATTCAGAGAGGCTATGGAACCATTCCATTACTTAGCCAACATGACTGGTCCCAAATACAAAGGTCATAGGTGGAGCCCAGAATGGGGAGAAGAGGCTGAAATATGACCGAAGGAACATAATCTTAAATCCTTTACATAGAAATCTGGCTATCTGAAATCCATCTTTGTGAAGGAGATTGTGTGTCAGTTCTTTGAATCAAAATAGTGAAAAACTGTGGAATCATAGAAAAGAGAACAGTTGAATTAAGAATGTTGTCAACTTTTAAATGAATTTTACTCATCCCCTACAATCAAGTGCATGAGTATGCATTTAGCATGTTTAGTCTGATCTGTTTGAAGCTTTGTAACATGCCAAGAAAATAAGTTGGCAGAAGTATATCTGTATTGAGGTTTACACTAGTTAGTAGAATGCAGACTCAGTTACTGTGTTCTTGTCTTACTTGAAAGCTTGCAATTCTGTGCATCTGCTTTTCTGTGTTTTTTTCCCCCAAGAATAAGCATGCTTGCAGAGTCAATCACATAGCTTGTTTTGTGTTTCATTTTAACAAACCTTCTGGGGCTTTTTAGTGAGTCCCCACGCCCCTTGAAAATACCAATTGATTTTTGTGGTCTATGGGCTTAATTGCAACCACTCTAACGCTAGGTGTACAATTTTTCAGAAGTCTTGGTATAAAACTGTTAAGTTTCCTAGATAATATGTTTTACTTCTGGAAAGAAACACTTGGCATTTGTAGCTGCCATATTAAGCTGGTCTACATCAGATGTTTGCTCATAACAGAGGCCAAGATTTTCAAAAACAGGAGCCTAAAGTTACGCTTCTATTTTTGAAAATCTTGACTATCATGTATGTGTTCTGATCTAACGGGATGATTAAGTGGTGTGGAGGGTTTTCTGCAGGCCACCTGCACTGGGGTGGATTTCATCCTGAGTGAGATTCAGGAATTATTGTTTCCTGTAGAAGTATAACAGATTACACTGAATCCTGAACAAGTAATTTTGCTTACTCTTAAGGGAATCATTATTCCACATCTTTTTGATAGAAATGAAACCCTTCACACTGTCTTGGTGAATCTTGGTAATATGTATCTAGCAATGTGCTATAAAGAATATATGTGGCTTCTGGAATTGATAATAAGCACATTTTATCTTGGTTTGAATGCTGCTTTTCAAAAGAAAAGTGCACTGTCTGGGATGAGAATGTAAAAGGAGAAGAGCAACAAAACAGTGAAATTTCAGAAGATTTAGAGGATTGGCTTGGTTTGAATGGGAACGTAAAAGTTTGGATGCTTATATGAACCTTATCCAAACTAGCTGAACATCATGGATCTGTAAAACTTAGCTGAAAAAAACCCCTTGAATACAGTCCTCTCACAAGATTGCAATACTTCCCCCAAGCCTCTTTCCCCCGAGCAACACGGCCGGGGCGAGGGAAGCAGAGTGGGCTGCTTCTGGCCCCCTGCTAATCTCCCGGGCCACTCTGGAACTGCGGGGCCCCCGAAAGTGCCCTCCCACAGCTCCTGTCCCCCAGGCCCTGGAGGGGAGCCCTGACCGCCCCCGAGACCCTCTGCCCCTATCAAACATTGTTAAACATTAAACATTCACCTTAGAACATTTTTTTAAAAGGACACAAACTTAAATCCAGCTCAGTGTCTCTCTCCCTTCTCCTCTTACTTGCCTTTACAGTTAATACTGAACAATTCATTGTTACAGAAGCTATTCCATTATAAGAAGCACTTTCCCCTTTTGTAATTAAGAGGGTAAGAAAGTTTAATTCAGCACTGAAGACTGGCAGAACATTCCTTATTGTTTTCTAGTGTACTTTATAAAGCATTAGAGAATAAATCATTTTGGTGGGGAGGGTGGAATCATTCTTTTTGTCAGGATGTGTTGGACAGGAAATATGGTCAGACACTTGTGCTTGTTTCATAGACTGCAAAGTTGCTAAATGTACATTGCAGACCTCTCAGATGTGTCCGGAGTGGAAATCAACACTTAGCTCTATCCCCTCCACTGACATATTTTCACTTGATTTAGGCTCTGCCTACAAAGGGCAACCAACATTGTTTAATACCTATGCGTAAACACAGTTTAATTACAATTGTTACCAATCTGTGCTATAACCAAGTTTGGCTGGGCAGTGTGGAAGGGGTCAAAATGGTGTTTTACCCTAGGTCTTTCCCCCAGTTAAAACACATTTATTAACCCATATCCACTGGCTGGCTAAATCATGTCATAACCTGAGATGGCCACAAGCATACAGTGATGTATTTTCAGAAATAAAATTTGCAAAAAACTCTGTGGAGAGAGAAAACTGTTTATTCATTACTTTAAAACAAATGTTTTGCAGAAATGAAATGGCGTTAAAAGAAGCTTTCATTTTATTGTTTAAACTGGAAACTTTTCTATATTAAAAACATGATGCACTTGTGTTTTTTTCTTGGGACTTTTGATCATGTGCATTCCCTGTAATGATTATGGAGGCATAGTATCCATACTATAGTTAAGGCTAAAGCTAATCCCTCATTATAAATCCATTTTTCAACCCCTTTTCATTTAACAAAATGAAAGATCTTCCAACAAATTCACATGCTGCACCTCATCCTACGGTAGAGTTTTCTTGGACGGTTTGGTAAAAATCAGAGAACTATAAACAAAGTATAATATTGAGGGGTTTTTTGGTATCAGCTGGACTCCAGAGAAACACTCTCAACCTTAATTCTTCTTTAGAAAACCTTTTTGATTATGATTAAGAGATGACTCTCTGACTACTACAAATTTCTCCCTTATAAGGAATCCAGAAGTTGCTTGGACTCTGTACTTTTCCCAACTGTACTTTTATTGTGAGGAATCACTGTGAAGCATTAGCTAAGTGATCCCCAGACAATCTGCTTGGCAAGGAATTATTTTTTTTAAAATGTTCACTTATAACTCAGATTAGAGTGCTAGCAAAAATTCAGCAGAAGCTCAAAGATACCTGGAGTTCACTTTAAAAACTAAAGCTCATTCCTGCCTCTCTCGCCTTTCCCTGCAGTGCAATAAATAATAATAATAATAATCATTATTATTATTATTATTAAATACTGTATTTATGTTGCATTAGCACTTAGAGGCCTCAGCCAGGCTGGTGCCTCATTGTGTTAGACACTGCACAAACATATAGTAAGTGACAGTCCCTACCTCAAAGAGCTTATTATCATGTAACTTTAAGCTTCAAATGACTTATAAATAGGGCTCTGTGTCTGTCACGGAGGTCACGGAAGTCACAGATTCCATGACTTTCTGCGATCCCCATGACTTCTGTAGCGGCCAGCATGGCTGACCCCAGGGCCACCCAAGCAGATGACCCTGGGGGCCCGCTGCTCAGGTGGCCCCAGAGACAGCCACACCGGCCGCTGCTGGAGTGACTCAGGCAGCCCCGCAGCCAGCCACACCGGCTTCTGCTCGGACAGCCCTGGGGAGCTGGCCCCAGGGACTGCCCAAGCAGCCGCCTGTGCGGCTGGCCCCAGGGACCGCCTGAGCAGCCGCCTGTGCTGCTGGCCCCAGGGACCGCCCGAGCAGCCGCCTGTGCGGCTGGCCCCAGGGACCGCCCGAGCAGCCGCCTGTGCGGCTGGCCCCAGGGACCGCCCGAGCGGCCGCCTGTGCGGCTGGCCCCAGGGACCGCCCGAGCAGCAGTCCCAGGGGTGGCCAGAGCAGCAGCAGGTGGGTGGCCCCGGGGATGGCTGGAGCAGTTGCTGCTTGGTGTCCCCCAGCAGCTGGTGCCGCTGGCCCCTACCCCGCTGCAGCAGCAGTCTCCTGCCCCCCTTTGCCCCCCACAAGCTGCAGTCCCCCAACTCCCAGAGCAGCACTTCCACCCCCCCAATCCCCAGCTAAGATTTCGTCAGGGGTATATGGACAAGTCATGGACAGTACAAGTCATGGACAGGTCATGGGCCGTGAATTTTTGTTTATTGCCAGTGACCTGTCCATGACTTTTACTAAAAAATACCCATGACTAAACTGTAGCCTTATTTATAAACACAGCAAAAGGAGATTGCCTAGTGTCCAATTTTGGGGAGGAGGGGGAAAAAGGCAGAAGACCCCCAGTCTGAAATGTATCTGCTGCTGTCACAGGGGAAGTATGCTATCTAATGAGTTATTTTAAGTTTATTAAATAGAGGGAACCTTTCGCTGGTCTGCTATAAGAGAGTTTTAAGCCAGTACTTTCTTCCCCACCCCATGAGTAACAGGCAGTGTGAATTCCAGACTAGCTTTTCGATCACCCCTGGAATAAGCCACAGTAATGCTCCTGTTCAACAATTTGATTTATAGCACGACAGCCAGTCTCCTTTATAACCGAATTCACTCAACAATGCAACTGGTAGTAAAGTGCCACCTTCCTTACACCTCTCAGCAGAGGGCTCAAGGATCCAGTCTGCATGGAGACTGAACAGGGATGGTCTCTCCACACCAAAACTGAAGCACATTGGGGAGTAATGGGTATAGGGGAGCCCTCTCTATTGCTGCCCAGGCCTCTGTTCTGTGGATAAACAGGACTTCAGTCTCCAGTACTGCCAGTCCCTGTTTTCATATGCTTTACATTCATTTTAAAAAAAAGAGAGGTCAAGAGGTCAGATACATTGAAGAAGAACAGAAGCTGCTCTCTCTCTCCCTGAGAACAGATATGGCTTGTACAAAGTCAATCTAACCCCACTCAACCCTACATAAGATTGCAAGGACGCCTGCAAGGACAAGTAAGGACAAAATATTTCTTAGAAATTTTAGATAAAACCTCAACAGTAGCTTCTGGATATTATAGGTGGAGCTGGTAGCACAATCTATCATTAAGGGTGCCTGACGCTTTCCAGTATAAGACTCTGCTTTCAGTTGCTGAGAATTTTGCCAAACTGACATTTTCTGTGCAAGGTGTCTGTCTCAGACTGATTTATTTTATTTTATTTTATTTTAGTTGGCAAGTTTCAGCTAAAACAGCTGTTTCTGAAAACAAGATTAGGGAACAATACATTTTTTGGTCATGTGAAAAAAAATCACAGCTGCTTTGTTGAGAAGCTCTAAAGCCTTTGAAAAATATCAGTAGCAGGGCCGGCTCCAGGCCCCAGCATGCCAAGCGCGTGCTTGGGGCGGCATGCCGCGGGGGGCGCTCCGCCGGTCGGCGGGAGGGCGGCAGGCGGCTCCGGTGGACCTCCCGCAGGCGTGCCTGCAGATGCTCCACCGGAGCCGCGGGACCAGCGGACCCTCCGCAGGCACGTCTGCGGGAGGTCCACTAGAACCGTGGGACCGGCGACTGCCAGAGCGCCCCCCGCGGAGTGCCGCCGTGCTTGGGGCGGCAAAATTGCTAGAGCCACCCCTGATCAGTAGAGATTTGTTAGAGTTCAGCAGCTAAATTCTTTGCCATGCCAGGCATGCTCCGGCCCACGGCTGCAGGGGCTGAGAGGACTTTCTCTGGAACTGCTGCTCCTTGTAGCCAGGGGCTTCTGTAGTGTCAGGGAACAGAACTGAGAGTAGGGAAAAGGTCTCTCCTGTGCTCTGCATGCCCCTAGTGCCCAGGCAGCATGGAGGAGGAGGAAGCAGCCAGACACAAATGCAGAGGGAAAAGAGGAAGAACAGAGGCAATAGACTGGGTCAAGGGTCCTGGGATAAGAAGACTGGGAATGGCAGCTGGGAGCTGAGAGCACAGAGGCAGAGAAGGCACAAGAAGCGAGGAATGGGTGGAGGAGCTTGGGACTGGCTGGGCAAGGAGACTGGGACAAGAAGCTTGCAGAGGAAGAGTGGGATGGTAACTCAGGGGGCAGTGCAGAGACTGGGATTTACTCGAGGAGCCCTAAAGGAGAGACTGGGACTGGTTCGAAAAGGAGATTGGAACTGACATGAATGGCCTGGGGGGGATGAGACCTAGGACTGGGAAAGAGGAGCTGGGGCGGAGGCGGGTGTGGGGCAGGCGCTAGGACGAGGAGTTGTTGAGGGAGAGACAGCACTGACACAGGGTAATTAAAGACAGTATCATAATGCATATGCACAAGGTGCCAAATGAAGGTTGCAAAGGCAGCCCTTAATTCTCGGATTTCCTAACTTGCGAGTGCTTGGACTCTGCACCTGTAATGTTCTTTTAATGTAGATTTTGGTGTGTAATTTTCAATAGGTTGCCTAATTTAAAAGATTAATAATTCACAGAAGTATCATACTACTACTACTACCTTCCCCTTCGCCCTCTCCAGTTGGTTGGCCTGCACTGGTCTAGGGGCATCCGCCTGCCTTCCATAGGTTGCAGAACGTTCTTCTTAGCTTACATAATCAATCTGTACCACTGTCACTCTGCTGCTCCTATTGTCACCTCTGGAGCTGTTCTCTTAAAAGTTTAAGAACAAACTTTCCAAATCAAAACCCAACCTTCTTGACACTTCCTGGAACAGCACCAAGCTTATGTATCTGCTTGGACACAACACTCAGTATGCTTTGCTTTTAATTGAGAAAAACCCTAACATTTTATTCAACACCTTTGAGAGCACCTGCCAGTGGCCTATACAGGGGCCTTACCACAGCTAGAAATGACACTTGGTTGTTTTTCCAAAGCTTAAAGTGGTCCTCATTGATTTACCTGTGTCTCCTTGTCATGTTTGCTGGGATCCTTTTCATAGCTTTCTGCATAGATCCTGAGGGTAGCTCGCACGCTGCTAGAAGCACTAAGTCTGAAGATGAGCCTTGAAGCATCTGAGAAAATAATTCGCAGTCCCTGCAAAAAGAAAGAGGAATATATGGGTGGCAGCAATGACTTTGCAAAATTATAATCCAAAATCAAGAGCGAGAGAGGACGGATTATTTCGGTTCAGATCTTGGCTCCTCCTGTTTACTTCAGGCAATTCACTTAATCACTATGAGCCTCAGTGCCCCATCTGTAAAATGGGGATAATAATACTTCCTTTCTCCCACACATCACACTGTCTGTTTAGACTGTAAGCTCTACAGGGCCACGGTTTTCTCACTAACGAATGTACTGTGCTGAGCACAATAGAAGCTCGATGTCTAGGGAAGCATCCAGTTGCTACAGTAAGAACAGCAGCTGCAGTTGTAATAATAAAATGATACAGTTTAACTGCTGGTTTTCTGCTGCTGCTGCTTTGTTGAAGCTGTGTTTCTCTTATGTGCCTTCATTACACGGATATCCCAATGGAACATCATGTAGCAACACTACAGGTGACTTGTCAGGCAGAAGCAAAGTGCATATGCGAAAGCTAGGGGACCATGGAACCAAAGGAGTCAGCAGAGTACACAACCGATAACGTATTTTCATATCCCTCAGGGAATGTGCATGAAGATGTGGTTATGCGTGTCTCAGGGCATGTTTACAAGGGGACACTCGGGACACTTAAGCCTCTTTAACTAAAGGTGTGAATGTAAAGTGCATTAGTTAAAGCTCAACAAACCTCTGTGTGGATGATCACATTCTGATTCACATGCATCCAACGAAGTGGGTATTCACCCACGAAAGCTTATGCTCCAATACTTCTGTTAGTCTATAAGGTGCCACAGGACTCTTTGTCACTTTTTACAGATCCAGACTAACACGGCTACCCCCTGATACTGGACACATTCTGATTAGTTTGCTTTAGCTGCAAATGTTATCCCTCTCTGCTTTCTCTGTACTGTCGCTTACTTGTACAACACGGATCTAATTCTGATTAAACAGGAATCTCAAATCCAAGGTCAAGGGTGTGATATACACTAAAAATGGCAACATATCTCTCAATTTCATCCTGATAGCTGGGTTTGGTGTGATAAATGGAAAAGATTGGGATTGCCTCATTCCATTAGTTCTCATGGAGATTTAAGTGACTCCTTTGTGCAACAAATCACTCTCGCTTTGAAGTAAAGACAGGAAGAGAATGTGGATGCTAGAGCTCTTACTGTGGAAAACTGTCAAAACACACATTGAAGGAGTAAAAATTGATGCCTATGCAAAAATTACATGAGTGTAACAGAGTGTGCTGAGTCAGTCAGGAGCAAACTCAGCACCCTGTCACTCAAAGCCCCACTAATATAGGTTAATTGGGACCTAACTGGAAGATCAATTAACTAGGTAGAGCAACAGCTGAGGGACTAATTTGAGGGGGAGGCAACTCCAGCAGCTGGGAGCATTCAAATTGAGAGGAAGGAAGTGCTGAACAGAGAGCTGAGAGCCTGAAGGAAGGCAGAGGTAGGCAGGCCTGGGTGCTGCTACTTCTGTTCTCTTCCCCAGAAGCAAGTGGGGGAACTACCTGGGGGACTGTAAATACATGTAAATAGCCCTATAGGCGGTGTCCGGTTGGAACAACACAATAAAAGACGCTGGTGGTGAAGGAGACCTGAAGTGGTGTAGTCTGTGATTAAGGCCTGAAAGGATTCGCCAGGGAGAGCATTTGAAACAGGTACATCTGTATGGTCGGAAAAGAATTGGGGAAAACAAAGCACAAGGCAAATGTGGCATTTTGACAAAGATATTAGAGCCAATGGTTGGCAAACAGGAGATCAAGTCATGCCTTTGTCATCTGCTGTTCCAGTCCAGAACTCGTGTCACAAGTGGCTAACCTGGCAAAATGCTGTAAATAGTAAAATGCCGGCCAATAATGATAAAGGAGCTCTTGCATCATTTATAAGAAAATATGCTATTGACCATGGTGCATCAATTGCGCAGGACATAATCCTCAAACCCAATCCAGGGGATGATGTGTGTTCACTGTTTGTGTCAGGGTTGAAAAGAACGTTGAGGATAAAAAAAATCAAAAGAGCAAGGCCAGCAAACCACACTATAACACACTATCTAAAATACCACCTGACCACTCAGAAGATGTCGTGATACTGATGGAATTAGGGTCTGAGCGTTTGTCTACACTTACAGCGCTGTAGCTACATCGCTGTAGCACTTAGTGAACACACTACCTACGCTGACAGGAATACTTCTCCTGTCGGCATAGTTACTCCACCTCCCCAAGAGGTGGTAGCTATGTCAACAGGAGAAGCCCTTCTGTTGGTATAGCGCCGAGTACACCAGGAATTAGGTCGGTGTAACTGCGTCACTCAAGCGATTTTCCACACCCCTGAGCAATGCAGTTATACCAACGTAAGTCGGTGGTGTGGACCAAGCCTGAGCCAATTACTATTTTCACATCAAATGGAAATACGGGAAGTGTGCAAGTCCTCCTTCACAAGCACTCTTCCCTCCAAAAGAAAATGCATCTCTCAATTCTGTGGCGGCCTGTTTTTAAACTATTTCCAGCTACCTCACCAACGTGTTTTAAGCAATGACCCCTTCTTTCAGCAATACCTGCCAAGACTTTGTGAAGTTAAACATGAAAGTGGCTGTTTTAAAAGCAAATCTTTAATTTAACTACTTGTGGCATTCAGTTCAGGGCACTGTATTCTAGTAAACAAACCCCTGAGGGTTTAATCACACATCATTCACATGATACTGAACGTTGTATCATTAGATTGCAAGCTCCTGGGGCAGGGACTGTCTTTTTGTTCTGGTTTTGTACAGCAATGAGCACAATGAGGTCTTGGCCCGTGACTATGGTAATACAAATAAAAAGATGACGACAATACCAAAAATTTGACCAATCTACAGTGATTGCAAAGTTGCTGTCTTCGTCGTGTAGCTAACTCGATTTTTCATCAGCCCTCTGGGTCTATCACCTCTCCATTAGTGGGAGTGATTGTTCAGATTAACCCAAGGAAAGGCAAGACCAGGATGTGGATATGAACGAGGCACATTTTTTTTCCCCTCTGGAATAAACTGGGCCCATGTCAGACTCCAGGCAAGAAAAGTTTCAGATGGTTCCGATTTTTATTTTTGAGTCAGGATGGTTTTCTTTTCCTTTACTCACCCGGAAGTGTTTTTATTATTATTCCTGTTGTGCACCATCGTGCTCTTTGAGTGTGGTATTCACACAGAGACTCCCTCCCTTCTCATGGTCATTTTAACTGGTGTAATTCCATTGAACTATTCCAGATTTACAATAGCATGAGGAGACTCAGGCTGAAAATCTGGTTGGGGGGGGGAACAGATTTCCCCCCATTTTCTTCTTCTCATTGTGCTGGCTCAAAGAAAGGCAGATGCAGATGTGGCCCCAAAAGATAACCTTGCAGAGGTAGGAATAAGAGTGCAGGAGACAGTGGTGTGCTTCAGCCCTGGCGGAAGCTGTCTGGCCAGCATGGGCTCCCTTAGGCCATATCTACACTACAAAGTTAAGTCGACTTTATATAAGTCAACAATGAGCCTCCAATTTAAGCAAGTTGATCTCACGTGTCCACACTATGCTCATTGTGTCGGCGGAGCGCATCCTTACCAGCAGGGCTTGCATTGAAGCACGGAGGACTGCATTGTGGAATTTTGGGTTGGGCTTGCAATGCCTTATGGGCCAAAACATTGGTGTGGGTGATTATGGGAACATGGCATTAGCCTCCCATGATGCACTTACCTCCCTCCTTCCGTCCCTGAAATCAACACCAAACAAACTAAGCCTTTTTCGCACCTTTTTTTGGTAAGCCTGGGTTACCTGCGCAGACGCTATAGCACAATAAGCTGTACCCCATTCAGCTGTACACTGTTGTTGTGAGCATTACACCTCATGCCTTATCCTGCAGTATTTACACAGCCAATTCAGGATCCACCATGCGGAACCATGTGATGCCACGCAAGCAGCCCTGCTGGAAGACAGAGCGGAGCAATTCGCAGTTGCTGACAACAGTCACATATCACCTTGACATGGTTGAGCACCATTTCTGGGCCCAGGAAACAAGCACTGACTGGTGGGACCGCATCGTTATGCAGCTATGGGATGACGAGCAGTGGCTGCAGAACTTTCGAATACGTAAGGCCACTTTCCAGGAACTGTTTGAAGAGCTTTCCCCTGCCCTGAAGTGCAGCAATACTAAAATGAGAGCTGCTCTGATGGTGGAGAAGCGAGTGGTGATAGCTCTGTGGAGGCTTGCAACGCCAGACAGCTTCCGGTCAGTGGGGCATCAATTTGGAGTGGATAAATTTACCGTGGGAACTGTTGTGATCCAAGTTTGCAGGGCCATCAACAGACTTCTGCTAAGAAGGGTAGTGACTCTGGGCAACATGCAGGACATAGTGGATGGTTTTGCTGCGATGGGGTTCCCTAACAGCGGTGGGGTGATAGATGGCACGCGTATCCCTATCGTGCCACCACAGCACCTTGCCAAAGACTACATAAACCGAAAGGGGTACTTCTCAATACTGTTGCAAGCGCGGATGGATCAGAGGGGCCATTTCACCGACATCAACATGGGATGGTCGGGAAAGGTGCATGATGTGCACATCTTTAGGAACACAGGTCTGTTCAGAAAGCTGCAAGCAAGGACTTTCTTTCCAGACTGCAAAATAACTGTTGGTGATGTTGAAATGCCAATCATGATCCTGGGAGACCCAGCCTACCCCTTGCTCCCATTGCTCATGAAACCATACACCGACAGCCTGGACAGCAGTAAGGACCGGTTGAACCATAGGCTGAGCAAGTGCAGAATGGTGGTGGATTGTGCCTTTGAATGTTTAAAAGGTACTGGGGCTACAGAGGGGTAGCCAAGGGTAGGCAAAGGCAGCAGGTCCAAACCCTCCTTTGCCAGTGATGAATGGCGTGAACACTGCAGTCTGCCCCAGGGAGCAGGGGCTAGATGGTGACTGGCAGTAGCCATATTCTGAGGTGAAGTGGGGATAGTGGGTGGGGGTTCCCCTGGGAGGGGGAGACCCAGAATTGTGGGGGTACTGCTAGGGAGCAGCACCCCAGACAACAGGGCACCAGGGTCCAAGGAGGGACACGGGGCCAGAGGACAGGCGGATCACCAGCTTGCAGAGGGCGCTCCGGAGCTGGAACGAGTTAATTCCTGGAAGTCACCAGCAGGAGGCGCCGCAGGGGTGAGTCCGCACGCTTACATCTCTCAATACACTTCACTGCAAGCCACAATGTAATCACAACTGCTGGCTATTGCAAGAGTTGGTTTGCTGCTCCAGCCATGGTGAGTAAGGCCATGAGGCATGGACAAGAGATCTTGTGCTGCTGCTTTTCTGAAGACATCTTTGGGATCACAGATTGGAACTTGAGAAAAGCCTGCTTTCCCCTAGCAACCTGGATGGTGCTTGAGGACAGGCACCAGTGTAAAGCCCAACAAATAGTTTGTTTTTTACAAAAGTGACACCGAGTTGTGGGGGAAAGGAGACAAACAGGAAGCTGCCACCCCACCCCCTTTTTTTCAATGCTGCTTGCAGTGCACAGTGATCCCTTCCAACCACAACACATCTGGAAAAGCATGGTTGTGTGACCCAGATTTCACCAAATGGGGGAGGATTACTTGTTGAATTGTTTGCAGCTTAAGGGCTAGCACTAAAAATGTCCCCATTTTCCCTACAAAAAGGAACAGGAGTACTTGTGGCACCTTAGAGACTAACAAATTTATTTGAGCATAAGCTTTCATGGGCTACAACCCACTTCATCAGATGCATAGAATGGAACATATAGTAAGAAGATATACATATATACACACACACACACATATAGAGAACATGAAAAGGTGGAAGTTGCCATACCAACTCTAAGAGGCTAATTAATTAAGATGAGCTATTAGCAGCAGGAGAAAAAAAAACTTTTGTAGTGATAATCAAGATGGCCCATTCCAGACAGTTGACAAGAAGGTGTGAGGATACTTGACATGGGGAAATAGATTCAATTTGTGTAATGACCCAGCCACTCCCAGTCTCTATTCAAGACCAAGTTAATGGTATCTAGTTTGCAAATTAATTCTAGTTCAGCAGTTTCTTGTTGGAGTCTGTTTTTGAAGCTTTTCTGTTGCAAAATTGCCACCTTTAAGTCTGTTACTGAGTGGCCACACAGGTTGAAGTGTTCTCCTACTGGTTTTTGAATGTTATGATTCCTGATGTCAGATTTGTGTCCATTTATTCTTTTGCATAGAGACTGTCCGGTCTGGCCAATGTACATTGCAGAGGGGCATTGCTGGTACATGATGGCATATATCACGTTGGTAGATGTGCAGGTGAACGAGCCCTTGATGGCGTGGCTGATGTGATTAGGTCCTATGATGGTGTCCCTTGAATAGATATATGGACAGAGTTGACATCGGGCTTTGTTGCAAGGATAGGTTCCTGGGTTAGTGTTTTTGTTGTGTGGTGTGTGGTTGCTGGCGAGTATTTGCTTCAAGTTGGGGGAGCTATCTGTGAGCAAGGACTGGTCTGTCTCCCAAGATCTGAGAGAGTGAAGGATCGTCTTTCAGGATAGGTTGTAGATCTTTGATGCGCTGGAGAGGTTTTAGTTGGGGGCTGAAGGTGACAGCTAGTGGAGTTCTGTTATTTTCTTTGTTGGGCCTGTCCTGTAGTAGGTGACTTCTGGGTACTCTTCTGGATCTATCAATCTGTTTTTTCACTTCAGCAGGTGGGTATTTTAGTTTTAAGAATGCCTGATAGAGAACTTGTAGGTGTTTGTCTCTGTCTGAGGGATTGGAGAAAATCTACCTACATGCCTCCAGTTTCCATCCAGGACACACCACATGATCCATTGTCTACAGAGAAGCTCTAAAATACAACCGCATTTGCTCCAATCCCTCAGATAGAGACAAACACCAACTTACCAAAAGGTGCCTTCCCCAGCATCACGCTCTGCTGCCAACTGGTCCTGTGAAAGGATGGGCTCCAGGGTTAAAATCAGTTCTTGGCTGTTGGGGAGAATGGATCCTCTGCTTGCCTGCCTCACGTTCTCCTCCTCCTCTTCCTCATCAACAATGTCCTCCTTGTTGCTCAGGGTCACCTGAGAGGTATTCATGGAACATTTTGGGGTAGTGGTGGGGTTGCCGCCTAGAATCATATGCTGCTCCTCATAAAAGCAACATGTCTGTGCGGCAGAACCAGAGCGACTGTTTGCTTCCCTTGTCTTCTGGTATGCTTGCCAAAGCTTCTTTATTTTCACATGGACTGCTGTGTGTCCCTGGTGTAGCCCTTCTCCCCCATGCCCTGCGCAATCTTGGCATAGATGGAGCTCTGCCTGCACAGACTCTTCTCTCCACACAGCAATAAGATCCGCCACCTCCTGTGTACTCCATGCTGGAGCGTGTTTGCGGCCTTGAGTCTCCATGATCAGCTGTGCTGACGAGTTCTCCATGCTGATCAAACAGGAAATTAAAATTCGAAAGTTCCTGGGGCTTTAACAGGGGAGCGGCTGTTTCCTGTGTACCTGGTTGAAGTGCAGAGGAGTTGAAAGTGCTCTCCAGAGCGGTCATAGCTGAGCACTGTGGGACACCTCCTGGAGCGAATTCATTCGAATTGTACAACGCAGTGTCTGCACTATCACCATGTCGACCTGTGGATGTTGAATCAAGTGCTACGCCTCTCGTGGAGGTGGAGTACAGGAGTTGACTTTACAGGCCACTTAGGTCGGCGGAAGGGACTTGGTAGTTTAGACACATACATTATTAGATCCACTTAACGCAGCTTTATGTCGACCTAAGTCTGGAGTGTAGACCAGGCCTTAGTCAGAACTTGCAGCCCAGACCATTCAGAGGAGGCAGAGGAAAGAGAAAATACAGGAATAAAAGGCCCTGAAAACAGTACTGTTTACTCAGGGGAAAGGGATGGTTAGGTCCCCTTTCTGCCAAGTCACTGTATTTTCTTTCCCTCCCCTAATCCTGCTGCTCTCCATGGCATTGTGTGCAGGGCAAGCTCCTTTTTTCATCTGCCCGAGGGGAAGTAAGTCATTCAGAATTCAGAGAAGAGAAATGATATTTGACTCTTCCTCTTCCACCAAGACTTGCTTGAGAAGCCAGTGATATTAACAAAGCAGAGCTCCAACAAGCTTAAATATTAATGGAACTTTTTTGTTTGTTCAGGTATGTGCTGAAACATTTCTAGCACCATATACTAGTTGATACTAGTCATTAACTCTAGAAAATATGTAATAGGAATAAATCTCACATCAGTAAAGGGTTGGATTAGATGGCCTAATAGGTATTTTCCATCTCTAACTTCTGTGATTCTATTAATAATCCTTTTAGTTACTAGTACAAACACTGATGTCCAGTTTTTCAAATTTCTGGGCAACGTTTATTCACCTAGTATTTTCAGTATGCACAACCTATGTGACAGAACATCACAAAGAGGTAATGTTAAGAAAAAAGGTTTAAAATGGGCTTTTCCAATAGCATGAGAACTTCAGGCAAACAGAGGAGAGAGTAGCATATTAGCCATTTGGTTTCTCTTTCCAGAATTTGCTTAGCTAAGAAAATTGTAGAGTTCTTGTTGTGTAACCCTGGCCCCAATAAAGTCAATGGGTGTTTTGACCAGGATTTCACCCAAGGTGTCCACAAAAATTATTTATGTCCCATTTGTGTGAGCTGCTGAATGCTTTTTGGTGGGTGCTGATTGCCTTCAATTCTATTACCATGAGGAGGAGGAAGATAGATTAAAGGGATCCTTGCTAACTGGACCTGTGTTTTGGAAGAATGTCAGATACAGAACGGGGTAGCTCAAGGTGTATAACATTATTGTCATTTAAACTTTTCAGGTTCCAAAACCCCAAAAGTACTGTTACATATATTTGCAGAAAGTGAATAAACTGGGCCACAAGCAGCATCCAAGGTAACGTATAGGTTTAATTCCAAGGAATGTTTGCAAATTCAATTTTACAGTATTCAACCAACTCTACTGACCGCCAGCACCACAAGGCTAGTACGACTGCTTAAATACTCTCCCCGCACACTGTATCGTGTGTAGCAGCAACAGCACTGAGGAATGACTGTTTCATTTGACACAGGAGACTCTAAAAAGGCATTTACTCATTAAATCATGGTCTTTGGAAGAAACAATACTTATGCTTTCCATAACACTCTCTCAGAATCTGATACAAACTGCTCCCCTAACTACAGAGCCTCCTGGTAATGTAATACTACCAGCGTTTCTGGTGCTTGGAATTCTCTCTCACACTCACAGACACACATCTCCCTGTATTTACTTCCTATGCTATTTCCCAGCTATTTTCTTCCTCATTTTGTATTTCCTGGTGACAGATGCTTGAGCACACAGACTCTCACAAAACGGGGAATAACAGCTGATACATCTCTAGAAGGCTAGAATTCCTGCAGCACAGCTGAGAATACTCGGAACAGGGGCACTATAAAGACACAGCCAGGGTCTACTCCTTAAAACAACAGAGTTACATGCCAGGGAGAAATCATTTAATAAGGTAACAGCTTTTAGATACTGACTTGCAACATCAAACTAGAGATGACCCCCCAAACTGTACAATTACCATAGAATATCTAAACACTTGAGAGTTTATGTGGTTTGCATCTAGGCTTTGGGCTCATTATTTATAGAGTGTCCAATTGTGAAATGTCGATTCCAACCCTGTCCCTGAAAAGTTCCGGGTGGTTCTAGAACCAACAAGGCTTTCACTCAGCAAGCTCACAGAAAAGAATAAAAGAGCCATTCAGTTTTGATACATCCCCTTTATTTTCTACAACCTCGCCCCTATTGCATCTGGCATGCCATGAATGAAAATATTTAATAACAAATAATCGTTACTAAGTGAAACGTGAACAAGCATGAATTTGAAAATGTTGAAGACTTCAGTGCCTCTCAAATTCTAAAGGAGACTGAAGTTTTGTTTTTTGATGGATCTGAACTTTAATTAGGAGAAATATTAGTCGGGGTGGGGAGCAAACTGATGAAATAACATACAATATATGTGGCATAATATTATTCTCCTACCTTACATAAGTGCACTGGCAGATATGTTGTTCTAAATCCAACTATTATTATTATTGATTATATATTATTTACCTGATCCTGTACAAGACAAAATGAAAACATTCCCATAGAATGTAGAATTTATAGTCTAAAAGAAGAAAAGGGCAAAAAGGATAAACTGGGAGACCCATAAGATGAAATAACTTTCAGTTATAATAAGAAAAGATTTATTATTGTCATCAATGAGAACAGTATCAACTTGTGAGAAATCAGATGGGTTGATAATTTCCCAGAGGAAGACTGGATGTAATTTTCACACTGAACGTCTGTGGACATTTATTTTAGGCATCGTAAATATGCTAGTGGATGTATATGAGCTGCATGGAAACTCTTCCACAAGAACAAGTTTCATGGCTAAAAAGCTAATAAAATATGAAAAAAATAAACTTTGGAGACAGTATAACATAGAATCATAGAATATCAGGGTTGGAAGGGACCTCAGGTCATCTAGTCCAACCCCCTGCTCAAAGTAGGACCAATCCCCAACTAAATCATCCCAGCCAGGGTTTTGTCAAACCTGACCTTAAAAACCTCTAAACAAGGAGACTCCACCACCTCCCTAGGTAACCCATTCCAGTGCTTCACCACCCTCCTAGTGAAAAAGTTTTTCCTAATATTCAACCTAAATCTCCCCCACTGCAACTTGAGACCATTACTCCCTGTTCTGTCATCTGCTACCACTGAAAACAGTCTAGGTCTATCCTCTTTGGAATCCCCTTTCAGGTAGTTGAAAGTAGCTATCAAAGCTATCAAATGTTAATTTCAATGATCTAGCAGATGGGAATCCTTCCTAATGAAGGAGATATTTAAAAGCAGTGGGATTGACTTTCTAGCAGTATAAGGATAAGGAACAGTCAGCCTGTAATGCTCACAGAAGTAATGAAGGTGCAAGGGCAGCTTTGTGCTACACTGTGCTACAAGAGCTGGTTTTAAAAAACATAATCAGAAAATAATCCTGCCTCTGTCACATCAGCTCCAAAAGCCAGTGGGGCCAACTGTTTGCTGGCCTACAGTGTAACCAACTGAATCGTCAACGTGACTTCCTGCAGCGCCTCTGCAGCGTATCCCATCCAATGCAATGCATTCACCAGCAGAGAATTTGATCCACTGGTTTTGGAGCTGATGTGACAGAGTTAGGCCTTGCTGTGTAAATGGAATTACAACTGACTTGACAGAGATGGTTACTCTTGTATTACATTCCAGTCAAATTAACCATTAATTTGTTAGTGTTTGTAAAGCACTCTGAAGGTTAAAACTGCTACATATGTGCTATTATTTGCTGTATTTCTTGTCATTCTTACAATTAAAGGATAACACAAGCAAGATTCAGGCGTGCAAACCTATGGATACGTTTCAGTTCAACATTTTGAAGCACTATTTACAGGTACAATACGTATGGAGGCAAAGCATGTGGCCCAGTAACAATAAAGTACATGCATAGCCACACACACGTCAGACCCATATAAAATGGCTGTGGTTTTACTTCCAAGTATTATACACTAATGTGGTTTTATTTGCTCTTCAACTGACACTTAAATGTCCCAAATGCACAGCAGACTTCACTGAATATTTTGACAGGAAAAGTCTTATCTCAGAGGCAGCATTGAAATCTCATTCTGAGCAAAGAAGAATTTTGGCCTTATCTGTGGGCATGCGAAATAACTTTTTCCAACTTTTCCAGTGTCTGCTTCCTGACTACACACTCAAAAACAAAAAACTCGAACTACATGGATAACCTTTTCCATTCTGAAACAAAGACGGGGTAGGAAAACATCCAGAGTCGGTTCACAGATCTCTAATTAAAAGGATGAGGAGTTTTCATCAACGGGTTCCAGTACATTGGACCCTCTCATCAACGTGGATAATTTGGATTTTGTCAAACGGTGCCTCTGTATTTCCCAGCAACGATTTAATACCAGAGCACAACTGGTAATGAGGTCTTATTCTAAGACTTCACTATCTGGGCCAGGTTGTGCAGCACCCAGCACAATGGGGCCCCAATAAGGATGGTGCCTTTAATCACTACCAGAATAGAAATGTTTACTGCTACCAATTATTTCTACAAAACATACTACAGTTAATTTACCAGTACATTCTATTGAATTATTATAAAATACAATTCTCAAAATAAGAAATTAATTTTTGTGATGCATTATCCATGCTTTAATTGTGTTTGTTCACTGATTAGCCATTTTGCAAAACTTTGTAATCAGCTATGGGTTAGCTAGTTGTCCATGTGAATTAGTGAGATTCTATTGTATAATTTTTTTTCTCCTTTTACATCTGTAGAATAACACTTTGAACAAGCCTCTGAAAACAGATCTGCAAAATTTGCAAGCAAACTCATTAACATAGATCAAAACAAAGCATTTGTGTGCACATGAAGAACAGAATGGCATGTATGCAATTATTTCATTTGCATATGGTAGCATGGTATTATTTACTTATTACAGAGGTGCCTAGAGGACCTCACAGAGATTGGGCTCCACTGTGGTAGGTACATACACACACTAAGAGACCGTCGCTGTCCAGACAAACTTACATTCTAAATAAATTAATGGTTTTTCCTCTGGAAAATTTTGGACACATTTTCAGAGTCTGACCTGTTTCTTTTCTTGTTTTACAGCAGGCCCTTTTTTAAAAGAAATTGATTAGCAATTTTATTTTTATTTCAATGGTAGTACAGAGCTTTTTGACAAAAAATAAGGGCAGAAAAAAGACTGAAAATTGCAAGTAAGTTTTTAAAATGGCAAAGTTGACTAGTTTACCATTTCTGTGATTTTCCAATGGGCTTGGATATGACAACAACAGGCATGTGTCATGTTTCACCAGCAATGCACAAAAAGAGAGTGGTTCAATGGCAGGTGGATTACTTGTATCATCTGGATTCAATAATGAATGGAAACTATAAAGAATCTGAGCAGAATCTCATGACAATGGTTTCAACAGACTGTAGAGTAGGATTTGCAAGGGCCTGGTCAGGTCAAGATGATTCACAAACCACAATAATTACGACAATCTAGACTTGGGTTTAGCATGTACCTGGACATTTTCTGTAAGATTTGATGCAAAGTCCTTGGAGGTCGATTATTTTCCACAGAAGGGTTGTGGGGTCTGACTACACCTATTAAAAAAACCCTAACATGCTGTATCTGGAGATTGAAAGCACAAGGCTGGCACGAGTTGCAAAAGTTAATGTATTTTTTAAAAGATCTGATGAAAATGTTCCTTCATTTTAGTTCGTCAAAATCCATGAAACCAGCGCTGAACACTTTGAAAAAAAAATCCCCTGAAAGATCTAGCAGTAAATGAAGAGTTTAGCGCCAATCACATGTGACTGTGAGAAAGGTCCAGAACCGAGAAACCAGTCAGCAGGGAAGAACGTTGGTTATAGGGTCAGTACCAGTGGCTAGATTGTTTCACAAGCAAGTCAAGTCAAGAAGAGTTGCTGAAGAGGATACATGCACTAGAAGATTATCAGCATTTTGTATGACACATACAAATATATGCTATGGTGTGGGATGATCTGATTATATATATTAAGAGACAGTATATTTTTAGGCATAAAAATGGTTAACATTTGAAGAACAAAGAGAAAATGACAAGGAAGAGGAAAACCCAGAATAAGAGCTCTTGCCAAAAATTAATCCCAACGTGGATTTATTTTAATCTAGGAAAGAGAAAATCATGAAAAAAAAGAATATATTTAAATATGAGTCACACTTTATATTCACAGTATCTCTTTATACACATTTCCACCAGGAAATAAAAATATTACTAGTATTGACCATGTCATGAATTTTGTAGCACAAAAGATTTAGTTTGGACTGTAGTTTAAGGCAGCAGATGTTTTCAGTTTGAATTGGAATGAGTGAAAACAGCAAAAGGAAGGATTTTAATTTCTTCTTGATACCATGCTTTATTCTTGGCGTTCTTAGGCAACTTGCTATTACCTGAGCTCTATTGTGTTGGTAAAATTCTCCCTTGCTTACATCCTACGTGACCTCACTGATTTCAGTGGTGTGCATTGAGAGTAAGTTAACTGTTTTCTAAATGGGGAAAAGTACTGCTATGTTACACTAACCACAGAAAATCATGATTCTACAAATAAAAGATTTTTTTTCTGTCCTTGAGTTAATAACTATAAAAGGATTGTGTATTGTTGTAAAACATTATGGTTCCCCTCTCCCCCATACACACCTCCCCATTATCTTGGAAAAGATTATTTTTGTGCTTTCATACCTGTCTTTTGGTCACAGTGCCATCTACAGGATCCACATATTCAAAGCTGTCTGTTTTTTCCACACGGTAGACATTGTTCCCAACAGCAAACTGCTGATTACTGAATGATTTGTCAATGATCAAAGCCTCCAGGTCTCTCATTATGAAATACGCTGTTCTGGGTTCCAATGCTTCATAATCAAATCTTTAACGTAATGAAAAGAAAAGTAGTATGAAGAAATATGTAAGCTCCACCCAGCAGAAAGATTCTGGTTTCACAGAGCATGAGATGCTCACAATTAGTAATTTACAGCAGACATGGAAAATCAGGCATGCAACTGAAGCGCCTAGTGCAAATGAAAACAGCTCTTCCATTTACTTACACACTTTTGTGCTCCTAAGTCCTCCATTCCATGAAATGTGCAAATCTGTCAATTAAGTTTAAGAGAAAACTGTGTGCCCTACGTGGTTAATGCACTTACATGCTTAAAAAGACAGGTCCACCCTCAACCCCTCTCCCCCTTGACACATCTGTGCTCTCTTGTTGGGCCACTAACACAAAGTCTGCAGACCGTGTAGAGTCAAAAAGTCATCTCCTGCTGGGAGTCTGGCGTTAGCAGCAAAGGAATTAACAATAAGAGAACAAGGTTATCAGCTCTGGCCTTCTCCCCAGTCTTGGCTGCCCTTAGAGTTTCTGTCTCAGGGCTGTTCAGACCACACACTGAATATTTTCCCTTCAGAAAGCCACTCCCACCTCCTTTATTTTCAGCTGGAATAACCAACCACCTGCCTCAGAGCATTAGCAGAACCCACTTAAAAAATACATGATATACTTTTACATTTGAGATATTATTAGCAACAACAGCAACAACTTGCTTTCAAACAACACCATTTACACAGAGAGATCCGTTACACGCCATATAAATACCGCTCCATTGATATGTAGCCAACTCTGGGCTGCAGGGCAGCGACCAACTACCACACTGCATGGTCAATAGTCAAGGGGTAGAGAAAGAACTTTGCTAAGGAACAAAACGTTTTATGGATTCCTTAATCTCCGTAGGGTAAAAATTCACCCTGGACAGAGGGCCAGCACAAGGCCTGCACACCACGAGTCCCACTTAAGCCCTATTTTGAGATCTTATGTAGGAGTTTAAAAGTGCATAGACCTTAGGCAGGACCATGAATTTCACCCCCTTATAGAGACTAGGCAGGACATTGGTCCTGTCAAAAAGGCCCACATACAATAGAGTGCCTGGCACTCAATTTATCTCTTTGAAAGATGAAGAGCTGAGTAAACCTCGCTGGTTTTTTAACTTATGCTTCAAGCCAGTCTGGTTCAAGTTAAAGCTGAGACTTAGACCACTAACATCCCTAGGAACACTGTTCAATCTATGGCAGATTTTCATTCTGTGCACACACCTGAAGTGCTGCTAAACACATTTCACTATTAATAGCAACAAAGCTAATCAAGCCAAACTTGCCCCGGAATTATCCTAGGAACATGCTAATCTACTGTGTTTTGTAATAATTATCTGCACCTGCAATAGTAGTGGCGGCCAAATTTTGTCCAGTGATCTCTGACAATCTCTTCCACACTCTGCTTTCGAGCTGCTATGATTGAAAGCCAGACTAGCACAGCCCAGAGCCCATCCTTCTCTCGGATGTGGTCAGACCCTAAAAAGAAATAAGTAATGCACATTTATTAGCAGATACACCAATGAAAATGCCAACAATAGTTCCAGATGAGAAGCATAGAGCAGTTCGTGTCAATTTGTTTTTTTAGATACAGTAAAACAATAACACAGACATTTTCCAGACTGACAGCCAAAATAATTGTTTAAAAGATAGTAAGGAAGAGAGACAGACAGACAGACACGTCAGAATCCACATTACTAAAATTCAACAAAAGAGGGGAAATTACTTGGCTCCCAAGAGTGTAAATGCTATTACATTCTTAACCATTATGATTCCTGCTAATCACTGTGCAGAATGATATACATCAGGGTCAGCAACCTTTCAGAAGTGGTGTGCAGAGTCTTCATTTATTCTCTCTAATTTAAGGTTTCGCGTGCCAATAATACATTTTAACGTTTTTAGAAGGTCTCTCTCTATAAGTCTACATTATATAACTGAACTATTGTTGTTTGTAAAGTAAACATTTTTAAAATGTTTAAGAAGCTTCATTTAAAATTAAATTAAAATGCAGATCTTATCAGTTTAGTGCAGTGGTTCTTAACGTGGGGTGCAAGATACCCTTTCTGGTGGTGTGAGACATGCAAGATTTTTTTAGAAGGTAAATCATCAAAAATACAAATTAAGCACAGGCACATAAGTACAACTATTTTGTTTCATCAAACCTATGTATTTATTAACATTATACATGTTTTAATGATTACTGTAATATACAAAGTTTTAAAGTTTTTAAGCTAATTGTAGTGTAATTTTTTATAAGGGCTGCAGAGTGCTGGGACCAGGCCCTGGGCTGGCTGCAGGTACCCCAGGCTGGCAGGAGGGCTGAGCAGGGCTGGAGGCCCAGACCGCAGCTGGCAGGGCGGCTGGAACCCCAGACCAGCAGTGAGGTGAGCGGGGCCGGTGGCTGGTATCCCAGGCCAGCAGCAGGCTGAGTGGAACCGATGGCTGGGACCCCGGCTGGAACTCCCGACTGCTGCCGGTCTGGGGTTCCGGCTGCCGGCTCCTGCCAGCCGGGGTCCCGGCTGCTGGCCCCTCTCAGCCGCTGCCAGCCAGGGGTTCCGTTCACTCAGGCCGGCAGCGGGCTGAGTGGGGCCAGCGGCCGAGACCTCGGCTGGCAAGGGGCCACCAGCTGGAACTCCAGACCGGCAGTGGGCTGAGCGGGGCCGGCGGACAGAATGAACCCCAGACCGGTGGTGGGCTGAGTGACTCAGCCCGCTGCTGGTCTGGGGTTCCGTCCGCCGGCTCCTGACAGCTGGAGTCCTGGCTGCTGGCCCCGCTCAGCCTGCTGCCGGCCGGGGGTTCTGTTCACACAGGCCGACAGCGGTCTGAGCAGGGCCGGTGGCCAGGACCCTGGCTGGCAGCAGCATGCCAGTAAAAATCGGCATGCATGCTGCAGGTTGCCGACCCCTGATATACATAATTGGGACTGTTTCCCAGAACTGGGCCAGATCAGATGAGCCAACTCCTAGTAATTAAGCAGAGTACTCCAAATTACAGAGTTCAGCTGCAACTGCATCCCCTTGTCTGCCCAGATGTTCATAATTGCCCTAACATCTGCCTTGGGCCAACCTGCAACATGCTTCTACATACTCAAAGCAGAAAGGTTATGCAGAAATTGCAAGAGAGTAGATACTGGTGAGAATGAGAATGCAATGAGGTCTAAGAGGCATGCTGCTCAGTTTATACAGATGAGGGCTTCCAGAAAACTTGACTTTACGTTAATAGATGACAGAGACTTGAACGGAAAGACAAAGCCAAGCAGTGCCCGGGAAAGGTGGTGCTAGGACTAACCAGGGCCGCCCAGAGGATTCAGGGGACCTGAGGCAAAGCAATTTCAGGGGCCCCTTCCATAAAAAAAAGTTGCAATACTATAGAATAGTATATTGTCATGGGGGCCCCTGTGGGGCCTGGGCAAATTACCCCACTTGCCCTCCCAGGCGGCCCTGGGAAAAATAAACATTTAAAATCATTCCGCATCTCGGCACAAACCCAGTTTGGAGAAAACTTCTTTTCAAGTCACCTTTACAAGGTATCACTGGTTCTCAGCATCAGCTAGTGCTAAAAGGCACTAAAGCTCATTAAAAGAGTTGGACAAATATTTTCCGTCAAAACTTTTTTTGGATTGAAAACTAGGGTTTTTTAAAAAGCAGAAAAAATCACAGGCAATGTCTGCTTTCCTTCAAAATTTGTTGTGGTTTTTTTAATTGAAAAGCTGAAATTAGTCTGCCAAAACCTGAACATGATTTGGGGTTTCAGAAGCGTGTGGCCAAATATTTGCTGCTTGCTGTGTTTGATTGTTTAAAGAAACAATAAAAAAATTCTGCTTAAAAAAAATCCAAAACTTTTGAACTACCTCAGCTTGTGACCAAACGCCTGAGCCCATCCAGTCAGAGATTTTTCCAGGTTTCTGATACTCTGCTGGCTTCCTTGATTCATATCTGTGTCCATAACTTTAGGTTCATTTAGGTTAGAACATAAGAATGGCCATACTGGGTCAGACCAAAGGTCCATCCAGCCCAGTATCCTGTCTACCAACAGTGGCCAATGCCCAGTGCCCCAGAGGAAGTGAACCTAACAGGTAATGATCAAGTGATCTCTCTCCTGCTATCCATCTCCACCCTCTGGAAAACAGAGGCTAGGGACACCATTCCTAACCCATCCTGGCTAATAGCCATTAATGGACTTAACCTCCATGAATTTATCTAGTATCAGAGGGGTAGCCGTGCTGGTCTGGATCTATAAAAAGCAACAACGAGTCCTGTGGCACCTTAGACACTAACAGACGTATTGGAGCATAAGCTTTCGTGGGTGAATACCCACTTCGTCACTCATGAAAGCTTATGCGCCAATATGTCTGTTAGTCTATAAGGTGCCACAGGACTCTTTGTTGCTTTTTACATGAATTTATCTGTTTCCTAGAGACTGGCTCCATGGCATCCCTCACAAACTGGAGGGATGAGCCTATGTTGTGAAAACTGAAATGCTCAAAATAGCACATGCATGTGAATGGACACAGGGTACTAAAATTAAATTAACCCAGGGGGTCTCAAACTGGTGGTCGGGACCCCTCAGGGGGTCACAAGGTTATTACTGGGGGTTGTGAGCTGTCAGCCTCCACCTCGAACCCCGCTTTGCCTCCAGCATTTATAATAGTGTTAAATATATAAAAAAGTGTTTTTAATTTATAAGAGGGGGGTGTTGCACTCAGAGGTTTGCTATGTGAAAGGGGTCACCAGTACAAAAGTTTGAGAACCACTGAATTAACCCCTCTGGAGCCTCGGGGAATGCAGGGGAGGGGAGTCTCCCTTGGTAGGGTTGGGAAGGAGATAGGTGGTGTAAGACATTGCTCTTCTCATGTGATCCCTCCCCCATGGCTCTCTTGGCTCTGTCACTGTTAATCTAAAGTGGATAATTTTAAATGAAGCTACCCTCCCCTGACATGAATCTCCCTATGGCACTGAAATTAAATGTAGACTATAATTTGGCATTTGAGAAGTGAAAGAGATGGTAGCCCTAAGGGAAAAGATAACAGATTGGCTCTTTGTGTTAAATAGCTGTCTGCAAGCCTCAAACTGCTGAATGAGCTTTAGGGTAGGGAAGGCTGTGCCTCCCCAAACAGCCTGGCCCTGCTCCCTATCCGACCCCCGACCCCTGACTGCCCCCCTCAGAATCCCTGACCCATCCTGCTCCTTGTCCCCTGACCGCCCTCCTGAGACCCCCCCGGGACCCCACACCCCCACAACCCCCCTCCCTGCTCGCTGTCCCCTGACTGCCCCGACCCCATCCACACACACACACACCCCCGCCGAGTCCTGACAGACCCCCGGAACGCCCACAATCCAACCCCCTGTTCCCGTCCAGCCCCCCAGAACCTCTGCTCCAACTGTCCCCGGGACTCCCTGCCCTTTATCCAACCCCCCTCCCCCGGCCCCCTTACCATGCCGCTTACCCCCTCTCCCGGAGCCTCAGCACGCTGCTTCCAGGTGCAGCCCTGGACAGCGCTGCAGTGGTGTGGCTCCACGTGACCTGAGCTCCCGCTGCTCGGCCCGAGCCCCGCCCCCTTACCACGTGGCTCTGAGCGGGAGGCGCTCAGGCCCTGACCAGGCCACGCCACTTTAGCTCTGGCCAGGGCTGTTCCTGGACGTGGCGCACTGAGGCGCCGGGGGATGGGGGAAGGCGGAGGCGGGGGAAGCCTCCAACATTCTCGTGGGGGCCCCTGCAAATTGCCCCACTTGCCCCCCCTGGGCAGCCCTGGGACTAACTGCAGCATAGCAACTGTTATGTCACCACTTGCTGTCTACACTGGCACTGCACCAAGACATTTAATGGCACAGTGGCTAGGCTTGCTCAGAGCAGGCACCGTCCACAAGAAGCTCTGCCTCCTTTATGAAATCACTGCATAGTCTACCTGCCTACCCTGATTAGACGGCCATAAGGGCAGCTGATTGAACAATCTGCTTGAGGGACATTCCATGTCACTGAAAAACATTCAGCAAAAGCCTCTAGCCCAAAAGCCAAACAGAGAGGATAAAATTCCCTGCGTAAAAAAGAACAAACAGAACATAAATCCTGCAATATCAAGATCAGTTTGCAATTTTGTTGCTTTCTGCTATATCCTGTAAAATCCTGTGCTTCCGTTTAATAAGATTTCTGTCTTTTTGCTACGTTATGAAGGTATATAGTTGTCACAATATAAATTGATGCACTGCTGCTGCTGCTAAGGCCAGGTCTATACATACAGTGCTTCAGAGGGGCTGCTGTACCGATACATCTGCACTGCTGCACCGATACAGCTGCGCTGCAGGAGCGTGTCTGGTGAAGACGCTCTCCCATCGGAATAAGAAAAGCACCTCTCTGAGTGGCAGGAGTTACACTGGTGGGAGAAGTTCTCCCACCAACATAGCACTGTGCACATGAAAACAATTACAAGAGGTGGCCACTCACACCTCTCCTGTCCCATTCAACTCAGTGAGGTGTGAATTTCAGATTCTAACTGCAGCCACTTAAATGCTAACATAGTTAAACAGAAACATGGAAATTAAATACAGATAACTACATTCATGTAATGTCTAGGTTGCATAAATGAAATCATGAAAAAAGCCAATAAAAGCAAAAGTTCATGTTTCTAGAAGATACAAAAACCAAACACTCTCTTACAGATTATGGTCAAGTATGTGAAGCTCACTGACATACGAGGCCAGAGAGTCAGATAACGGAACTGAGTTTAAAAGCTCTTTCAGGCAGGGAATGTGTTTGCACCATGTCCAGCACAATGGTAATAATACTTCCTTTCTCCTCCCCCTTGACTGTGTTCTCTATATAGTACGTGGACTTTTGGGGCTGGGAGTGTCTTTTACTAGAGCACTGCGCACAATGGAGGTCCAATCTTGGATGGGGCCTCGAGGTGCTGCTACTACAACACAATTGTGTCCCTTGGTTAGAGTCCCTCGGTGCTCCCATAATATTGTGTAGGTGTATGCGGTCCTGCCTCAGCGCAGGAGGGCTGGACTTGATGACTTCTCAAAGTCCCTTGCAGCCTTATCTTTCTATGATTGTATAATACAAATATTGAATAAGAAGAATAAATAGGGCAGGATAATTTTATGAGCACTTGTAGCCCTGTAATTTCACATTTCACGTCAAATAAGTAGGGCCTTACCAAATTCGCGGTCCATTTTGGTCAATTTCACAGCCATAGGATCTTAAAAATCATCAATTTCATGATTTCAGCTCTTTAAATCTGAAATTTCCCGGTGTTGTAATTGTAGGGGTCCGGAGAAAAAAGGAACTGTCTGTGAGGGTGGGGAGGAGGGTTGTAGAATGGCAGCTGCAGGCCGGGAGCCCAGCTCCGAAGGCAGAGCTGCTGCCAGCAGCAGCGCAGAAGTAAGGATGACATGGTATGGTATTGCCACCCTTACTTCTGTGCTGCTGCCTTCAGAGCTGGCCCCTCATTCAGCAGCTGCCACTGTCTGGCTGCCCAGCTCTGAAGGAAGCCACACATAAGTAAGGGTGGCATGTAGGGTGACCAACTTTCTAATAGCATAAAACTGAACTCTCCTGCCCTGCCCCTACCCCACCCCTTCTCCGAGGCCCTTCCCCTGCTCGTTCCATCCCTGCTCCCTCTGTCACTCGCTCTCCCCCGCCTTCACTCACTTTCACCGGGCTGGGGCAGGGGATGCGGGATCTGGGGTGGAGCCGGGGATGAGGGGCTTGGGGTGTGGTAAAGGGCTCCGGGCTGGGCAGGGGGTTGGGGAGTACAGGCTCCGGGCTGGGAGTACAGGCTCCGGGTGGGGCCAGAAATGAGCAGCTCAGGGTGTGGGAAAGGGCTCCGGGCTGGGGCAGGGGGTTGTGGGAGGAGTGAGGACTCTGGCTGGGGGAGGCAGGCTCGGGGGTGGGGCCGGGGATGAGGGGTTTGGGGTGCAGGAGGGGCTCCAGGCTTGGGCCAAGGGTTTTGGGGTGCAGGAAGGGGGTGCAGGCTCCAGCTGGGGGTGTGGGCTCTGGGGTGGGGCCGGGACGAGGGGTTTGAGGTGCAGGAGTGGGCTCAGGGCTGGAGCAGGGGTGTGTGGGGGCTCTGGGAGGGAGCTTGGTGCAGGAGGAGGCTCAGGACCGGGTGAGGGGGTTGGGGTGTGGGGGAGGGTGTGGGGTCCTGACGGCACTTACCACGGCTCCCAGGAAGCAGCTGCCAGGTCCCTGAAGCCTCTAGGCACCTGAGCAACCGGGGAGGCTCCGCACACTGCCTTCATGCCCCCAGGCTATGCCCCTGCAGTTCCCATTGCTCACGGTTCCTGGCCAATGGGAGCTGCGGAGCCGGCACTCGGGGCAGGGACAGTGCTCAGAGCCTCCCTGGCCACCTATGTGCCTAGGGGCCGCAAGGATCTGGCGGCTGCTTCCGGGATCCGCGCTGAGCTAGGCAGTCAACAGGGAGCCTGCCTTAGCCCCGAGACCCCACAGCTCCTCCAACCAGACTTTTAATGGCCCGGTTGGCAGTGATGACCGGAGCCACCAAGGTCCCTTTTTGACCAGGCAACTGACAGCTACCACTCTCTAGCTGCCCAGCTCTGAAGGCAGCACAGAAGTAAGGGTGGCAATACCACGAACACCCTAAAATAACCTTGTGACCATCCCGAAATTCCCCTTTGGGTCAGGACCATGGGCACAGACTGTGTGGGTGCTCTGGAGCTGGAGCACCCATGGGGAAAGTATGATGGGTGCTGAGCACCCACTGGCAGACCCACCATCAACTCGCCCCTGCCCTTCAGTGTTTGACATCTGCCGGCAGCTCCGCTAATCAGCACCTCCCCTTCCCTCTCTGCGCCTCCCGCCCGCCACAATCAGCTGTTTCACAGCATGCAGGAGGCTCTGGGAAAGAGAGGCAGGAGCGAGGGCACAGCATGCTGGGGGGAGGAGGTGGAATGGGGCAGGAAGAGGCAGGGGCGGAGCAGGGCCTTGGAGGAAGGGGTGGAGTGGCGGCGAGGTCTGGGGCAGAGCCAGGGGACAGCTCTCCCTGGCACATTAGAAAGTCGGCACCTGTGGTCACGACCCCCAATCTGAAAAATGCTGGTCTCCCCCATGAGATCAGATTTCACTGGGGGAGGCCAGATTTCAAAGTCTGTAATGCATTTTTCATGGCCATGAATTTGGTAGGGCCCTAGGAATAAGCTATTCACCAAAAGATCAGAAAGGAGCCTCACCTTCCACTCCATGTATGTTATTATGGGCTAGACAGGACTGCTACATCAAGTATTAGGCTTTCAGATATTACAATTATGGGCGGGGGGGGCTGTACAAACACTTATACGATATTAGCAACAAACAGAGGCAGAGTATACAACTAAATGCACCAATGATCTGATCTGATGTGACAAATCATACATTCTTTGTTACATAGCCTTCTACACAGCATGATTTGTTAGACACATATCATAAAATGTGTACTTATTCATTCAGCAAAATGCCTTGTACATCATCCTATCTGTATGAAAACTGAACTAGATACCAAAGATTAATTGCATTTTGATTTACCGAATACTTCATGTGCATTTTATTGAACCAAAATGGTCCAGTGAAACATGGGCAGAGGAATTTTTGGAATGGCCTCTGTATGTTCCAAGCCTTATGTTGGCATGGCCAGAGCTCATAAATTTCCATGAAGAGGGATGAGCGTATACATGTATCATTCTTCTGATCCACGTAGCAGCTTTGGCATGTTCTGTGACCTTTGCATGTCCTTCAGGAGGACAAACAGTATGGTGCCACTACAGAAAAAGGGAACGGAGGAAAGAAAAGTGGTGACAAAAGTGTGGATGGAAAAACTGAAAGCAATGCAGATTCTCCAGAATCCAAAGTTACCAGTAAAAATGCCAGCCTGTTCTGAGTACAACAATAATTCTGTGCGTACAGCAGGAGTCATTTTCTTTTATAATAAAAACAAACCCTACTGGATCATTGGCATCTCTCAAAGCCTGTTGGTCATTCTCTCTCATCTTTTAACACTGCTTTCCCTTCCTCAGCATTTCTATCAGCCACAGGTTGGCTTATTATTTCCATGCATGTTTGTTTTATCCATTGCCCTTATTCCTTTTAGCAGTCTTAAAACCATTACTTCTGCTAGGTGAATGTGTACTTAACTTACTATACCCTCTGATTTTCTTGGCCTTCTACCTCTTAATTATTCCTATTGATCTAGTTGAAAAACATGCAGTGTTTTGGATGAAGCCAGTTGCCATTTCCCTCCTCAGTTTGACTAATGGTATCTTTACTTTTGTAACACCAATGTCCCTGGGTGGATTGTTGGCACCGATCAAAGCTGGGACCTCTAGATCTTAATACATGAGCCTGTACTGCCTGAGCTAATAGACCAATCCCTCTTATCCAGGATTGTAGCACACTCCCCATCGCTAGGTGGCCCACCCACCACTGAGGGGACAGAGTGCCATACCGAGCGCACATGGCTTACACTTCAGTTCACACATTCTACATCATGCTAATCGGTTGTCCAGTAGCCATGGATCAGCATATGGGTAAGGAGGAATATGAGATCTGAACTACTTTTATAACCTAATCAAATTAAAGATGCACAACAACAGCATATATTTCAAGGGCTGTAACACCAGTACTGCTGCTTCCATCTTGCTGAGTTCAACGTACTATGCCTCTAAGTTTAATTCTGTATAATTCGTTCCTTGAAAAACCCTGAAACACTAGTGAATTCTGGCCTGTGCTTCAATGAAGAGATTGGCTGAAAGGCAGGAAGGGCAGCTTAATAGCAGAGATAACACATTTTTGTCTGTCTATTCTCTTATACTTAACTAACCTTTGACATGCTTAATTAAAGCAATAACTACTACTCAATTTAAATAGTCCAAATACCATGCAGTTTTACACTGAAGTGTAATCCCACATACAGAATGAGCTTGCAAAGTGTGTTAATGGGTGCAAAAATTGTCCTGTTCTAATAGACCTGGTATTGTAAGCTGTCTGGGGCAGAGACTGTGTCTCTTACTATGCATTTGTACATTGCCTACCACAATAGGGCCTCAATACTGAGTAAGAGCATGAAGCACTATTTTAATAAATAATAATAATATGCATGAAAATAAATATCTTCTTGTTTTGTCCCAAATTATGCTAGTCAATGCTATCAGGGACATTATTTCTCGAAATGCAATTTTTAAAACCAAAATCAAACTGAAAAAAAATGTTTAGCCTTAATGGGAAATTATTTTGTTTGCACTTCCCTTGTATCTTACAAATTCTTCCTCTTCCAGTGGTCTGCAGTGTGCTGACATTTTAAGGAAACTAAGATTTTTGGGGCCACATTCTTATCTCTGTTACACCATTTAAGCAAATGAAATTACCGTGGTTTTACACTGAGATCTGCATACACTGCTAGGTCTTTTTTATAGCAATAGAACATCTACTCCACCTCTCTTAGCTTTTCTTTCTGTTAAGCTTGTGGCAGAAAGCCTCTGGTGTTGCTGACATATGGAAGTTTAGAGATGAAGTATGAAAACGTGTGAAAATGAGATGCAGCATTTGCCAAGGTGGATATAAGCAAGATAAATCAAGTACATAGATTTCCTAATTCTGATTAATAGTTTGCTGATGAAATTTAGATAAGAACTGCTGCTGCTGACGCCTTTCTCTGAACTGTGTCTTGGGTATTACTCATAATACCAGCAAATTACTAACCGCATCTGACAAACTCCCCACACTACTACAAAAATGGAAGAAGTTTTTAATGCATTGGTTCAACTCCAAGATTAGCTGCCAGAAAACAAGTCTGGGAAACACAGCTCTATGGGATGTTTTCAAAATCTTTTGTCCTTTTATAGCAGAAAATTTGCTTTTATTTACTGGCCACTGCGAAATCTCTTTTTGTTATAACACCAGGGGATTGCATTATTTGGGAACTACAGCTGGGTTGTATTACCTGGGCATAGAACCATTCACTTTTAAGTGCTGTCAGGTTAGTATGACAATAAATGTGATAATTTAGATGCCGGCCTGTAAAATCCCTCTTGCTTTTACAGAGTAGCAAGGTCATTGTGTTGGCCAACTGGATGGTGAAGTCCTTTAAATATGAAATTCTGAAAACTAAAGAACTGCCAAGTTTCCTATCTCTACAGTGAGATCATTAAGGAGAAAGTCTTAACACGGACTCAAATTCCCAGTGCAAGCAGAAATTGGTGAAGGGCAATGTAGTCTAGGACACTACATAAAAGAGAAAAGGCTCATAGTAATAATACACATACTTATTAATAAAACACTTTGCATTTCTAAAGCACTGTTCATTTGAAGATTTCAAAGTGTTTTACAAACAAGTTTCATGTCAGTTCAGATAGATAAGACTTATTAAAATCAATTGGCAGATGGAGAAACTGAAGCAGAGAGATGCAGACATAACATTTCATAACTTGGTTGATGCAAAGTGCCATTTGGGTGCAATCTAGCAGTTCAAGTGGAAACTGGGCACCCTTTCAAAGCTAGTATTTGACTGCACCCAGGTTGCCTGAGCACCCAATGGCTTGAGCACCATGAGGTGGTGGCTCAGGACTGGAGAACATTTTTGGCAGTCAGGGCCGGCTCTACAGTTTTCCCCGCCCCAAGCAGCGCAGGGGGGGTGCGCGTTTCAGCTGCGGCGGCAATTCCGCAGCAGCTTCTATATTTAG
Organism: Mauremys mutica; assembly: GCF_020497125.1. Taxonomy (NCBI): domain Eukaryota; kingdom Metazoa; phylum Chordata; order Testudines; family Geoemydidae; genus Mauremys; species Mauremys mutica. The sequence continues at coordinate 90,698,808 of NC_059077.1, read as the reverse complement.
CTGAAGCCGCAGTGGACAGCTAAACATAGAAGCTGCTGCTGCCAAATTGCCACCACCGGAAACGCGCCTGCCGCCCTAAGGGCACATGGACTGCCCCACCCCCTCACCAGCAGCGGCAATTCGGCGCTGCTTAGGGGCAAAACAGGGACTGCCGCCCCTTGCAGAGTGCCGCCCCAAGCACCAGCTTGGAATGCTGGTGCCTGGAGCCGGCCCTGTTGGCAGTGCTCAGGGACTGTTGCACAGTTAGTAGGCCAGGATGGAACTCAGGCAGCAGCCATCCCACAGGCTGCTCAAGGCAGTTTGTGCACTCTTAACACAGATGGCACCCGCAACTACACATGAGAAACAGAGGATTTATCAAGGGTTTATTAGTACCAGGAAGAGGGAGAGTCGGGATTAGGGAAGGATATGGAAAGAGCTGGGGGCACACATACTGGTGTGAGGTAAAGGGGAGCCAGTAGGGGTTTGAGAAATCAGGGACAGACCTGGGGAAAAGCTGCAGTACAGCCTCTGACCACACTCGGGCTCTACATCAGAAGAGGGCAAACTACGGCCCGCAGCCCCTGAGCTTCTGGCCCACGAGGCTTGCCCCTGGGACCTCCACTGCTGTCTCCCCTCCCCCACAGCCTCAGCTCACCCCACCGCCGGCGCAATGCTCTGGGCAGTGGGGCTGCGAGCTCTTGCTGGGCAACGCAGCTGCAGAGCCTCGGCCTCACCCGGTCTCTGTGCTGCGCGGAGGCCTGGCTGGCTCCAGCTGGGCAGCGTGGCTGTAGTGCTGCCAGTCATCGGCGCTCCCGGCAGTGCCGTAAGGGGACAGGGAGCGGGGGGGGGAGGGGTTGGATAGAGGGCAGGGGAGTTCAAGGTGGTGGTCAGGGGGAGAGTGTGTGGATAGGGTTCGGGGCAGTCAGAAGGCGGGGAACAGGGGGTTGAATGGGGGCAGGGGTCCCAGTGGGGGCAGTCAGGGAGGGGGGTTGGATGGGGCAGTGGGGGAGCAGTCAGGGGCAGGGGTTCTGGGGGCGGTCAGGGAGAAGGGGTGGTTGCATGGGGCAGAGGTCCCAGGGGGCAGTTAGGAATCAGAGGAAGGGTTGGATGGGGTGGCGGGGGGCAGTCAGGGGTGAGGGGTCCGGGGGCTGTCAGGGAACAGGGTGGGTTAGATGGGGCAGGAGTCCTGGGGCTGGGGAGCGTCAGGGGGCAAGAAGCACAGCCTCCCCAAACCAGCCCTCCGTACAATTTCAGAAACCCAATGTGGCCCTCAGGCCAAAAAGTTTGCCCGCCCCTGCTCTAAATAATGAAGCAAGTCCAGGGAAGGAGGCCAAAGACAAGGAAGGAAGACAGAGGTTCAGAGGAGAAGACAAGCTTTGTGTCTTTGATGGTGTGTGACCATCAAAGGAGCTTCCTTTCCCTCAGTGAGACACAGTCACACAGTGGGGCAGGATCATCCCTAGCACCCATGAGACTGGGTAAAAGGGAACTTAGAGGGCCCAATCCAGAGACATGATGCCCTCTATATTCCAATCAGAGTCAGCATAGCCCAGGGGTGGGCAAACTTTTTGGCCCGAGGGCCAGATCTGGGAATAAAAATAGTAAGGCGGGCCATGAATGCTCACAAAATTGGGATTGGGGTGCGGGAGGGGGTGAGGGCTCTGGTTGGGGATAAGGGCTCCGAGGTGGGGCCAGAAATAAGGAGTTCAGGGTGTGAGAGGGGGCTTCGGGCTGGGGCAGGCGGGTGGGGTGTGGGCTCCGGCTGGGGATGCAGGCTCTAGGGTGGGACTGGGTATGAGGAGTTTGGGGTGTAGGAGGCTGCTTTGGGCTGGGACTGAGGGGTTCAGAGGGTGGGAGGGGGATCAGGGCTGAAGGAAGGGGTTGAGGTTTGGGAAGGGGTGCAGTCTCCGGTGGGGGTGCGGGCTCTGGGCTGGAGCTGGGGATGAGGGGTTTGGGATGTAAGAGGGTGCTCTGGGCTGGGATTGAGAGGTTTGGAGGGCAGGAAGGGGATTGGAGCAGGGGGTTAGGAGCGCAGGGGGAGGCTCAGGGATTCAGGCTCTGGGTGGCACTGACCTCAAGCGGCTCCCAGAAGCAGTGGCATGTCCTTTCTGTGGCTCCTATGTGGAGGCATGGCCAGGTGTCTCTGCACACTGCCCTGGCCACAGGCACTGCCCCTGCAGCTCCCACTGGAGCACTGGAAGGGGCCATTGGAGAGCATAGGAGCCGGAGTAGGGCCACACCACGGCTTCCAGGAGCCGTGTGGAGCGGCCCCCGACCCTGCTCCCGGGATGGAGCACCGGAGGCAGGCAAGCCCCAGACCCCACTCCCCAGCGGGAGCTCAGGGGCCAGATTAAAATAGCCAGTGGGCCGAATCCGGCCCGCAGGATGTAGTGTGCCCACCCCTGGCATAGCCCTTGGAATACATGCACTTGGGTCCTTTGAAAGGGCTGACATTCCACACTATGTTGCTTCTGTGTCCCTCAGAACTTCCTAATGACCTGCAGGGTTACAGACCATCTGTGCTCAGGACACTCATTGGCCAGCACTGTCCTTAGCAAAACCCAGTCTCCAAGGGTAAGTCATGCATATTTACATGCTATGTAGTATGGAAATATTGTTGTTGGTTTTTATTTTTTTACAGCATAATCACGTATTTTTCCTGGCGCTGTTCCTTTAAATTGACAAGTGACCAAAATCCTTCCCCTTTCTGTGTGCAATTGAAAGTAACAGTTTCTGCTGGCTGTAGTCCTTACCACTCATGAATGAGTCAGGAACCATACTGGCATGGTTCATTGCCATGTGGGAGGGAGGCTGAACATAAGAACAGCCATACTGGGTCAGATCAAAAGTCCATCTAGCCCAGTAGCCTGTCTTCCAACAGTGGCCAACATCAGGTGCCCCAGAGGGAACAGAATAGGTAATCATCAAGTGATCCATCCCCTGTCGCCCATTCAGGGTCTGGCCACCCAGCTGAAGCCTCAGCATCCAGAGAACTTGGGCGGAGACAAATGAGAGCATATTCTGAAAGGAAATAAACTTCCCAGTCTCCTTTAAAATGCCCCCTCTTTTCCGAGTCCTCTAAGGTCCAAGGACTGTGTAGACTGCCCTTTGGAAAATAGCCACATGAATGCCTGGTGTTTGCTTTTCTATGAAAATCTATAACAGAGAAATCATTCCAAGCATCAAAGAACTTCCTAGAATTCTTACCAAAATACAAAATAATTACAAAAAAAAAATACAGTCCAACTATTCAGATGTACTTCTATGCTAAAACCATTATCCAGAGTCAAGATTATTTTTTTAAAGAAGAACTGCAGTGAGATGCACTCAACACATTTAGGAATAAGAAGGAGACAAACACACAGTGGAGTTTATTCAGTTATTTCTATACCACCACCACCACCCCCCGCCCCATACCTTTAAATGCAAAACTTACAGATTGCATAGATCGATGTTTCACATGTTTGCAGAATGTGCTGGAGCTAGCAATCCTATGTTTCTGATGGGCTATTCATATTTGCTTTGCATTCTGTATGCCACTGACTGGCTTCATTAACTAATGAGGCAGAGGAGAGACAATTTCTTTGGGCAAATATGGCTACTGACTGGATGACATTAAAGTAGTTTTATTACAGAGTTCTTTCTGTCGCTAGAACTATTGGAAAACCAGACAATATCCTAAACAGAGACACCTGCAACAGGTTCAGTTTAATGCACAGATACTCATAATTAATACACATGATGACCATATACACATGCACAAAATCCATCAAATTGCTGGCACAGCCAGTGAAGAAAAATTTGTTTTTGCAGTAGGACCAGAAAAAATGTTCTGGGTCCTGTGCCGTTCTAGGATGGAATGGCAGGCAGCTTACCCATCCCCTCAGAACAAGTTTGGCCTACTGTTTTTGCTACTGAAACTCTGATTTTTCATAACACAGGTTATGTGGCACCCAGATCTTAAAAGTCACCTATCCAAATTTGAACTTTTGAGAGTCCACTGGTCAATCATGCCAGGGAATTAATTTGCTGAGTCTTCCTACCACTGAATGAAAAAGTTTGTGCCCAATATCCCGCAAGAGAATAAGTGGAGTAAAGGCTCTATGGAAAACACTGTTGCTGGATTTCTTACCGGTGCCAAAGCTTTCTTCTCCACAAAGTGAGCATCGTCCAGAATCCATCAGATTTGAGAAAAACCTCCAGCCTGTTGGTGTTTCATACACAGGGACTTTCAGTGACTTTGCCACCCTAAAAAAAAAAAAAAAAAAGACACAATAAAACACCATGATTAAGACTGTGCATTCATTTACAGGTGGATGTAAGATTTCACAACAATTGCTACAGGGGAGTGATGTTCTGGGTCTTACCATACCTCAAACACATTTAGAAATGGACTTTGATGTAAACAAAAGGGAATGACTGCAAGAGCATCATGCACAAAGGACCTTTGAGTGGAATTTATTTCACGCAGGGCTTGGTTGTGTTAACCCTCTGGACACAATGCAAAGCTTGTCTTTATTTGTGTATTTGTGGGAAACTCGGTCTGAGGAGCTTTATTAGTGCCCTGATTTTTTGCCAGGGAGCAATGGTTAGTCACAACAATAGGAATGGGCAGAGCAGTTTATTGTATGATCTTATGTGAACATTTTGTAGAGAAGCCTGGAGCATGGGATGGGCACTTGTTATTTTATAAGTCACACCGAATAAATAAATGCTCAAGCTGCCAGAAATTTAAAAAAAATAAAACTATTCCTTTATTAGCTTTCTCAAATAAAATACAATATACATTCTCCTCCTGGGACCCAACTGAGGACTTTTAAGAATTTAATGTTGCTTCTGTCTTTATTGCTAACTGTGTCTGCTTGTTTTCATTTTGGGTCTAGGATTTTCTCTGTCTACTATTTTTTTAAAGAGGAAGAATGGGCTTTGAGAGATAGTCAAGCAATGTGATTTGCTCAAATACATGGCATTATCTCTCTAGAAACACCCTCAACATACAAAGTTAGGTGCCAGTCTTTGAGACACTTAATCCTAGGAATTAACTCACGTCAGTAAAGTTATGTGCATGTTGAGTGTTTGTAGGACTGGTGTCTTAAACTGTATATACCATTTAAAAAAAAACCTACATCCTTTTATTGCTCATTTTATTTAAAATAATAATCACAGTTACACTGTTTATCTTGTGCATTATCACCTGCTTTCAGGTCCCAATCCCACAGAAGAAAGCAATGTCCAAGATGAGACGATTCATCTTTTTTCAAATGTAGCCACATCTAGGTGAAGAAGATCATTAAGGACCTGAACTTGCAAATACCGACATGAGTGCTTCTTAGCTTGTAGTCAGGAGTGGTGAAATCAATGGGATTGCTCAGGATAGTCAAGTTAAGCATGTGTGTAAAGGCCTTGATGATCAGCTTCACCTAGGTTTAGCTGCATATACAAAAAGATGAGTCTCTTGTCTAGAACAATTCTTTTTTCATTACAAAGTTAGACATAAAATCCCTTTGTCAGGCTAATACCAAAGAAATAATCAACAAGGCATCTCTCTCTGATCAAAGTCCAATTATGTGCTATCGAATAAATACCCTCCAATTCCTGTCACGGAGTCAGCTTCCTGCAGTTCCTTGATGCCAGGGAAAGAAAAGAACTCCAGCCATTTCCAGTGCTTTGGGGTTCCAATCTTGAGCCCCAAACTAAGGCAATAGTCTGGCAGGTCTTCCATGCTCTCTGGCCACCCTGTCCCCTGAGCTCTCTTCAGCCCTCCAGACCAAAATCTTCATTATTAAATATTTATATTACAGTAGCACTCGACGATACCCATTGGGATGGGGACTCTATTGTGGTGGGTGCAGTACAAACATAGAAAGAGACAGTCCCTGTTCCCGAGGAAGGACCCTGGAGTTCAGCTAGTTTTCCACTGGCACAGTTCCTGGATCCTCTCCAGGAAGCAGAGACAAAGATCTCTTAGACAGGCGGAACCAAAAAAAAAGGAAATACAGTCTTTAAATCCCTTCTTGCTCCAAAGGAAGAGCTAGCTGAATCTGTGGATCTCTTTTACTCCAGGAGAAGGGCAAAGCACAGACTTAAAATCAGTTTTCAATGCCCATCTTGTAGCAGAAAAGCACAAAGAGCAGTCTTTCAATTCCTTCATTCCAAAAGGTGAACTAGAATACAGTTCAGCCAGCCAGTCCCTGCCCTCTGGCCAGCAGCCTGTCTATTGAGCCATCCCTAGCAGCTGTCTTTTCTCCCTTTATAACTGCTCCAGGTGCCTTTCTAGGAGGCTAAGAAGGCCCAGCTGATTCAGAGTTCTGTCCATTAACACTTGCCTCTCCACCTAGAACCCTATGGCTTTTTACCTCTGACACATCTCTGTTCCCTTGAAGGGCAGTAGATCCAACAGAAACCAATGCTCCAATTGGAAGTACAGGTGGCTATATCATACCCCAGCTCTTACAACTCACATGTAAATCAAAGTGATGCATTACTTGTTAAACAACACCAATTAAATTTTAAGGAGTGGATATTTTTTTCAGCAGCGGATAAAAATAGATTCTTCACATCTGTAAATTGAGTATCAAAAGGTAGAATTTTCAAAAAGTGCTAAAAGTGCTATTGAAAGCAATTAGGACTGATATCCCAAAGGTCTGGTCTACACTTAAAAAGCTGCAGCGGTGCAGATGCACCAGAGCAGCTGCGCCACTGTAGCACTTCAATGAAGACGCTACTATACTGACGAGAGAACATCTCCCGTCGGCATAGTTAATCCACCTCTGCGAGAGGCAGTAGCTCTGTCAGCAGGAGTAGCCCTCCTGTTGACATAATACTGTCTACACCAGGGGTTAGGCTGATATAACTGTGTTGCTCAGGGGTGTTGATTTTTCACACCCCCGAGCAACGTAGTTATAACTGATGTAAGTTTATAGTGTAGACCTGGCCTGAGTAAAACCCACCCAAAATTTCCAAGCTGTTAATTGTCACCAGTTTGCTAGCAAAGAGATCCATTTACTTTTCCAAATTCCCAATTCAAAACTCATTTTTGTATTTATGAATTAAATCTCAAATAAGTGTTGTTTTTTTTCAGAAGATTCTTTGATCCGGCAATGCTTTAAAAAACTGTATATTAAAATTAAAGGGACACTTCCAATTTGAGATCTAGCCAAATTAAATACAGTTTAAAGTGTTTCTGTTATACATACGCCCCATAACCCCCCCTTGCCAGATTTTATGCTTAAATAATATTTCCTATTTAAAAAAATATTCTCCTCTGTTGTTTTGTGGAAGAGTCAGGAAACTGACTATAAAGAAGGAAATGGCAAAACTTGATATACACAGAATACTGCCAAACACACACAGTAAACAAACTACAGAGAAGTAGTTTGCTTCTCTCTCATCTAATTTAGTTACAGTCATTTTTGCATGTTACTTGCCACAACAGGGCTAACAAATTTCCCTTTAAATTCAATATAAACATTAAAAAAAGATCCCAATCTGCATTTCTCGTCTCGATCAGATAAACACATCAGACCTCTTCCTTCTCTTCTTCCTTCCTTTAAGAGTCAAGCAAACTAAAGATAATGAACAAAAAAAGAGAACAGAAGGGCAAACTCTCGGAGGTCCTGAATTACAGTAGGTTGATATATGTATATGATATATGTATGATATATGGAAAAAATTGTGAAAAATATAAAAACGTTCAAGTCATTTTCATTCTGTTTCAGAACTGAATGGATTTACTTTATTTGATATTTTCACAAAAGGTTTAATCAAATTTTTGCTTCAATCTTTTTTTTTTAAATGTAAATTTTTTGGCTTTCCTGTCTAACCCTTTTTCATTTTTTCCCACCTCCCTTTTCCACTTGCCACTGAAGAAGGCAGAGAGGGAGGAGGGAAGCAGAAAACCAAACAGACAAAAACTGAAAGCATGGTTCCATTTTTCATTTTACAATTTTGTCAGGAAAAAAAAAGAAAAGTTTGAAAAATATTTTTTCATGAAAATTTTTGACTTTTAAAAAGGGCCTTTTTTATTAAATATTTTTCATCTGAAAAACTGCAAGCAGCTTTAGCTCTGATCTTGTAAGTTACTCCATATGGGCACCTACACAGAGACCCGCAGATATCAATGGGGCTCCATGCAGGCACAGGGGTCTGTCCACATTGAGTCACTTGCAGAATCAGGGCCCAAGCTGCGCCTGGCATCCTAGCCCATGGCTCCTCCAAACAGGAAACAAGACAAGACAGCAAAAATGCACCAAGAAAGCCATTTCCCCTGAAAAAGCTCGGCCCTTCTTTCTAGAAGATAGAAACCATGCAGAGTACAGCATTCTAATCAACAAGCCTTCTCTTGACATGCTTTACATTTGATGATCACCCCAATCCTAAACCGTACTGGTGAACTGATTAGTGTGGGTGATTAAATAGGACATATTTCCTCCAGCAGTCACCACCAGATGTCTCGGGTGCCACTGGCAAAGACTGCATATGAAAGCCAAAAATCAATTCCTTTGGAGACATAACTTCTCCCACAAGTGACAGACTCACTAAACCTCATCACATTTAAGTAGCACACCTGTAGCAGACAAAAGGTAAATGAATGGCCATGCTCTAATGTTTCTCAGGCACAAAAGCAACTAAACCATTGCACCTCATTGGGAAAATACATTTTATCTGAAGTAAAAAACCCACTGGAGTTCAAGTAACAGTAAGAATTATCCACCAAGAGAGGGGGACTTGAACGGAGAAGGTACAAGTAGGAGGCTGGATCCTCAACTTGTTTACCCTGTGTTTGATTTAGACACTGAGTTTCTTGGAGCAGAACTATGTCTTCCTCTGTTTGTACAGTACGACCCACATTGATGGCCTTTAAAATATGCCATCATATGAAGCCGATTATATCATACAGAGTTGAACAGGTGGCCACTTAGGTGAGCAGAAGATCAGGAACAGAAAAATATTTAAACTCTGTTTACTGTGACAATAACTATGGGCTGGGAAGGGCAGATGTTCCTGATTTGCTAAGAGCAGAAAAATCTCTTGAGGAAGCCCTAACAAAATCCCAAGGAACTACTGTGCTTGCAAAAGTTTCCAAGGTCTTGTTTCCCCGCAGCTAACAGTGTTTTGGGGACAGGAAATTCTTTCACTTATGCTATTCCAAATTCCCTGGCCCTGGGATGATCATGTTAGTCCTCCACAAAGGATGAACAGCTTCCAGGACCCCTCTCCACCACCACCCGCAAGTTTCCAGGCGTTGTTATGCTAGTTCAGACATTTCCGTTCACCAGGCCAGCTTTGCAAATAAAGATGCTGATTTTGTTGGCCTTACTTTTATTTTAAACCAAGCCTCTAAAACAAAAAAACGTAAGTATAAAAATTAGTTTATGGTCCGAAATGGTAGATTTGTTTCTTAAAGCTATTTTTCCCTCCTGGTCTTGACTGGCTTGAAAGGAGATAAAGAGGTATAAATAAAAATCTACATCAGGTTTTGTTTTTTCTGTTCCACTGTACTAAACAATAGAGAGAGTTAGACAATGTTAGGTTAAGGAGGCAACTAGGGTGACCAGATGTCCCGATTTTATAGGGACAGTCCTGATTTTTGGAGCTTTTTCTTACATAGGCACCTATTACCCTCCTCCCCCTGTCCTGATTTTTCACACTTGCTGTCTGGTCACCCTAGAGGCAATATGGGCTAGTGGATAAGGAAGTAGCCTGGGAGCCAGCAGCCCTGAGTCCTAATCCAAGCCATTCTGCATGACCTGGGGCAAGTCACTCCACCTTTCTGTCTCTCTTTTTTTCCTCCCACCTGCTATCCATCTAATCTACGTAGACTGTAAACTCTTCAGAACAGAGACTGTCTCACTATGTTACTTAGCACAACAGGGCCTCAGTTCCAAATGGGCATTTAGGGGCTACTGTAATACAAATAATAATAATGTTCAAAATAAATCTCCCCTACTCTTAGCGCTACAAAAGGAGAATAAAGAGATGAGCTTCAATGTTAAGTATAGCTGCATTAGCTTTGGAAGACCACACTGCTAATAATGCACGGCTATAGTTTCATCAAAGGGTTGGGAATTTACATGTGTAGCTCTCAGCATCCATGGGACTTAGATCCCTGTGCATTGCGATGAGAATATGCCTTTTAGACAGCACAGGTTTGAGGAAATGTGGAACTCGTGAGTGTAATTTATTTCCATTGGTGGACCTCAACTTATTTAAAAAATTGAAGTTCTGATGATTCTGGAGGTCTTTCAAAAACATTTTTGAATACCACTTTTGCAGCGACCACAGATTTCTCCAGAAAAGTACAAAGCTCTTCAATGTAGTCTTATCTTTTGCTGTTTACCTCAGAAACAAAAACAAATCTCCGGCATCCAATATCTATTTTCAGAATTGCTGTGTAGCTTCAAATCTGCTGTAAAATGGTCCCATTTTCTACATCCTTGTGTGCTGTCCCCTAAGGGCTGAAGTTCAGAATTATGAAAGGCACAGTGAAACCTGAGCAGCCTCTCCTTTTTCCACTGCCACTTCATGGAGTTAAAGGGCAGTGAAGTGAGAGCCCATAAAATAAGAAACATCCCTTTATGCAACATATAGCCAGCTGATGGAAATAACTGCTCCAAAAGCCATATATTAAACTCCTAGAAGAAGCCAAACAAAAGTTTCTTAACTGCAGTAAAGAAAGCATCAAAATCCCCATCAAAAGAGGAATAACATGTTCAACAGAGTTAGCAAACAAGAATGCAAACAGGAAAATATTTAGAGAAGAAGGAAACAAATTTTTTCTATCCAGGAAGTTATTCAACATTCAGAGCCAGAGAACACAATGATTAGAGGAGAAAATTTCCATTGCTTCCACCCCTGCAAATTAATCACTATGAGGAGGTGATCAAGACAAGAACTGCAGCTGGTTCTGGTACAGAGTAGAATTAGAAAATTTATTTCGACATACCAAAAATGTTTTTTTCCCCTGAGTTACAAGGTATACACATCTGCTAACCAATCAATCTGCATGCAACTGCACAGGCAGAACTACATCCGTCAGTCACTGACAGGGGCAAGCATGGCCAGCTGTACTGAAAAGCCTGCCAGTTGAGACAGCTTCCATAGCAAAGGATACTATCCCCTGTGGACTGAAACTTGCTAATAAGATTAGAAGCACTATAGCAATACACTGAATTCCTACAGCAGAGCATAACTTCATGAATCCTAAGAACATAAGAGTGGCCATACTGAGTCAGACGAGACCAAAGGTCCATCCAGCCTAGTATCCTGTCTACCGACAGTGGCCAATGCCAGGTGCCCCAGAGGGAGTGAACCTAACAGGTAAATGATCTCTCTCCAGACATCCATCTCCACCCTCTGACAAACAGAGGCTAGGGACACCATTCCTTACCCATCCTGGCTAATAGTCATTAATGGACTTAACCACCATGAATTTATCTAGTTCTCTTTTAAACCCTGTTATAGTCCTAGCCTTCCAATCAATCTGAAAGAACCAAACTGGACTTTTTATCTTACAGGCCAAAGAAATACTCCAAACAAGGGAGGTTCAGACCCCTGGACCTTTCAACTTAAGAGAACGGAAACTGTCACTAACTCAATGTAAGTGTTCCTATTCTCCAAAGTCCACAAAAGTCCACAGATCTGTTAACCAATGGGAATTATATAGCAGTATGCTTTCAGGGAGTCAAACAGAACTATATAGAGAGTTTTAAAATTCCTTTAGTACTGATGGGTCACCACACTGTGATGCATCCTCCACCAAAGGCAGCATTCATTGATGGCTGAATGTGCAGCTTGCAAAATTTTGAGACTGTGTGAGTGGATGACCAGGTGACTGTCCGACAGATATTATGCTATGGAGCACAAGAACTCTTTGCCCAGGAGGGTGTGACCACTCCCAATGAGGCAGCGTTGATGTTGGTTGCTAGAGAGACTCTCTGGCTTGTAGGCTTCATGCCTGGATGCACCGTTTCATCCATCTTGAAGCTCTTTTCTTAAGATACTGGATGGTAGAAAATGAATAGAGCGTTGGACTTACAAAAAAACCTGTATGTGGCAGATGTAGCTCTTGAGGGCGCTATGAACATCCAATGTACACCCGAGTTTCTCTCTTGGGTGTTATGGCTCTGGACAAAAAGAGGGGAGCATGATTTGTCTGTGCGAAAAACTGAGTTAATTTTGGGGATAAAGGCCGGACCTGTTCAAAGAACAGAGGAAAGTATGCTATTTAGTGCAGCCACTTGACATTTTAACGGTGAAACTATGTCACCCTTGATCTGGCCCTCCTGCAAGAGGGCCGCGATCTGCAATACAAATGGCAGAGGAGGAGAGAAACTACATTTCTCGTTCCAGGGCTTGAACTTCCACCAAGTGCCAGAGTAAGAAGGAATTGTGGAAGCTTTTCTAGATGCCAGAAGAGTGACTATTATGCCTTCCAAGTATCCCCTCTCATGCAAGACTACTCAAAAGTCAGGTAGGTAGCCTCAGGTACTGTGGCTCTGGATGACAAACTGGTCCCTGGGAGAGCAGATACTGTCTTAAAGGGAGGACAGTGGGGTCAGAGTGACCCACGTTGAGGGGACTAAAAAACCAGAGCCTCCGTAGCCAGTACAGAGCCACTAATACTACTAGCACCCTGTCCCTCTTGATCTTCTGGATAGTTCTGGGTAGAAGGGGGAGATGAGGAAAGGTGTAGAAGGCTTACTGGCCACCTCTGGGAGACAGCATCTGTGCCTATTACCCTTGGGTCCTTCTACAGGGAGAAAAGGGAGGGGACCTTGCAGTCATGTGTAATACAAATAGGTCAATCAGTGGGTCCCTGAATTTCCTCACTAGGAACCGAATCAGAGAAGGGAAATTCATGGTCAAAATCTTTCTTTTTTGAAAATATTTTTGCTGTGCAGCAGGAGCTCTACTAAACCTTCCTGCAGCTAGGGAGGCAGAACAAAAAACTGTCAGGCCCTTTGGTTCAGTTGGCCACTCCCTCTCTTATCAGTTACTGAAAGGAAGGATAGCTCAGTGGTTAGAACACCACCTTAGAAGACTCTGTTACAATTGCCTTCTCCAGCACAGACTTCCTGTGGGACCCTGGGCAAGTCATTTAGTTTCTGTGTGCCTCAGTTCCCCAGCTGTATAATGGAGATAATAGCACTGCTCTACCTAACAGGGATGTTGTGAGGAGAAATACATTAAGGATTGTGAAGCCTCGGATACTACAGTGATTGTGGGAGGAGAGCTGGATAGGTAGGTAGGCAGGTCTGGATTTGCCTCTATAGCTGCATGTGGACTGACAGCCCATTGGTTAATGGATCTGTGGACCTTGTTGATGAAAGAGAAAAATTTATGACTATTAATAACACGTGTAGCCATGCAATCTAATGACACTGGTGGTAAAAGCATGGAGTAGTTCAGACAAGCTGTCAAACATGCAGACCCACATCAAGAGGGGACTACCCCATCCTAGGGAGGTTGCCTTGCTAGTGCAATGTTTACTTCTATATGCTACAGTGCTGGGTTTCATTCTGAGAGCTCTTCAGAGATAACAAGTTGAGTGTCCTGGAGAATCAGGCTGTCTCCCCCTTTACCACAGCCCCCCTTGATCATAGGGCATGTATGGCAAACTTCGTTTATTGGAAACCTTCATCCACTGCTTCCTCACCATCCTGACCAAAACACAGACCAACATACCAATTGTAGACACATTTTCTGTCACTCTTCCAAACTATGGAAGACCAATCTCCCACAATCCCCTCTCAAGCTAGCTGAGCACAGCAGTTTAAGGCAGAGGGGCATGGGGATAAATTTGCAAGCTGAATCTTGGGGCCTGCCTTTGGATGGTTTCAGTTGAATGGTTTCACAGGGGGGGCAAATTTGCCTGAAATGGCCCTAAAGCTGATGTTTCTGGGCATAAAATGACCACCTACCAGAGAGTCAGGAAGAAATTCCCCACATTTATACCCGGGTCCTTAAGTAGGGTGTATTGGAGACACTTTTCTGGATATGTTTAGTTGTAGGGTGTTGCTGCCTTCATGCCTCAAATGCTGTCCATTGTGTTATCCACACCACAGGTCTTGTTCTTTGCTCTACTCTAGTTCCTATCTGCTCATGTGCTACAAGTAGAGAGCAGATGGGAGTGAAGTAAGCTGGTGGCAAGGCAGACCAAGGAAGAAATATGAATACAGAGATATGAGAGGGGAAGGGGGCAAGAAAGTAAGGGAAACAGGCAGCAAAAGAGGGAAGTTGAAAGGTACAGAACAAAGAGTGGAAGAAGAGAAGAGAAAGTTCAGACCAAAAAGTGGGAGAGGTAAAGGGACACACAGAAGAAAGAAGATAGAAACAGGAGGGGGGAAATATCTTGCATCACATTCATAACTTGAGGTGTCTGTGTGCCATACAGCAGCACTAGGAGCTTGAGAGATATGCCCTGAATCATAGTTTTGATCCTACTGTAGATGATTTTCACAAACGCAGATGGAGAGCCAAAGTGAAAGGCAATGTAAGCTACACATCAGCATCTGTAACTTACATACCGAGTGGGTAGAAGGGTGGGGCATTACATCAGGAAAAACAACTGATAAAACAGCATAAGAAGGTTACTTTCCTTGTTCCAACTCTACCCTTCTATCCCTGGGGTGTGTAAATTGCACCAACTTACTGATGTGTAACACACACCATCATTTATGCCACATGCTGCATATGGCCCTAAAAGCCTGAACTGTGGCAAAATGCTACAAACCAGCCCCTCTTCTGTCAGTCAAAGCAGAGATCATAAAAATCATCCATTTTGTTTTTATGGTGAAACTGCTCTTGTGCTGTGAAGTATCAGAGGGGTAGCCGTGTTAGTCTGGTTCTGTAGAAGGAGCAAAGAATCCTGTGGCACCTTATAGACTAACAGACGTTTTGCAGCATGAGTTTTCGTGGGTGAATACCCACTTCTTCGGATGCAAGTGGTGGAAATTTCCAGGGGCAGGTAAATATAAGCAAGCAAGAAGCAAGCTAGAGATAACGAGGTTAGATCAATCAGGGAGGATGAGGCCCTGTTCTAGCAGTTGAGGTGTGAAAACCAAGGGAGGAGAAACTGGTTCTGTAATTGGCAAGCCATTCACAGTCTTTGTTTAATCCTGAGCTGATGGTGTCAAATTTGCAGATGAACTGGAGCTCAGCAGTTTCTCTTTGAAGTCTGGTCCTAAAGTTTTTTTTGCTGCAGGATGGCCACCTTAAGATCTGCTACTGTGTGGCCAGGGAGGTTGAAGTGTTCTCCTACAGGTTTTTGTATATTGCCATTCCTAATGTCTGATTTGTGTCCATTTATCCTTTTCCTTAGAGACTGTCCAGTTTGGCCGATGTACATAGCAGAGGGGCATTGCTGGCATAAGATGGCGTATATTACATTGGTGGACATGCAGGTGAATGAACCGGTGATGGTGTGGCTGATCTGGTTAGGTCCTGTGATGGTGTTGCTGGTGTAGATATGTGGGCAGAGTTGGCATCGAGGTTTGTTGCATGGATTGGTTCCTGAGCTAGAGTTACTATGGTGCGGTGTGCAGTTGCTGGTGAGAATATGCTTCAGGTTGGCAGGTTGTCTGTGGGCGAGGACTGGCCTGCCACCCAGGGCCTGTGAAAGTGTGGGATCATGAGTATTGTGCTGTGAGTATCTAGAGTGGCTTGAGTCCAAATATCCCATTTTAAACAAAAAGTATCAAATAATGATACATTACTCTGTAAAATAATCAGAAATAACATTCTGATAGGTCCCAATTCAGCACAGTTCTTTAGCATGAGATTAGTCTCACTGAAGTCAATGGGACTACTCAGATGCTTAAAGTGAGGCATGCATTTCATTACTTTGCTGAAGTGGGGCCATAACTGGGCCCATTCCAACCCCCTGTGTCCAAAAGTTAGCTCTGAATTTGGAGGTTCAAGCACATTTGTATTTAGATTTTTTTTTTATACCCAAGGTTAATTTTCCTTGTCAGCTTGAACTGAAGCCACTCTATTCATGACTAGCAGAACCCTTGATTTACCTTGTGTATATGCTCTGTGGGTATGAACTGTTTAACAGGAATACAACAATCTTGGGAGCATTCTGGTTAATGTCTTCTCAGACACTTAATGGGATAAACTTCAAACAAGCATTCTCACTTGTCTTGTTTCTACCTAAATGTTCACTACATCAGTAAGACTCCACTATAAAGCTTTCCTTAGACATCTGCATGAAGTATTTGTTAGCTCTTGCTGAACTGGGGGAGAGGGCCTTTACATACTGGATCTAAATTGTATGAAGACTATCACCCTAATTATAGTGTACATTTAAGAATCAAGGCTGTTTTACATTAACCTAAATCTGCACCCAATATGCTGCAATAATAATCACAGAAGACAAATATTCTGAAACAAAAGTGACATTTACATTTGACAGTTACATATATATTTTTACAGCTCCATTTTTGCAACAAATGAAACCTAAACAAGCTGCTTTTTCATGGGGAAGATAATAAAAGCGGGTTAAAATATGAATAAAACCTATTGTAAAGCTGTACAGTAGAAGAGCTAGTATTGTCTCAGCCTAGCTTGATAAGTCTCCAAATGTTTTATTAAATTAAATACAAACAGAACCATATCAGGCAGATGGAGAAAGGGGGCCAAAGATATTTATTCATTAGAAGAAGGCATCCCTGGAGATTTGAGTGCCTACACAGAGCTGAAAGCCAGGATTCTGATTTCTGTTACACTGGGGTAATGCCACTGAAGCCAGATGAAGTTACCCAGGTATAATGAAGTTCAGAATCTAGTCTGGAAAATTTGATACTGGAGGATGATTTTTAATGGAAAATTCTGATTGCTACTAAAAAGGGAACAGGCTGATGTGGAAACATTGCTTGTCCTCCTTCATCAGCAATTAGCTGGACCCTTTATTTTACAACCAACCATCTACTTATGCCAAAAATTCTTCTTCTTTGGGTTTCATGGTCATACACAGGGCATGCAACTGGTATGATGCGGGGGGATGGAAGTGTGGAGGTTAGGGCTGCCCAGAGGGGGGGCAAAGGGGGCAATTTGCCCCAGGCCCCGGGCTCCGCAGGGGCCCCCAAGAGAACAGCGGAGGCTCCCGCCTCCGCCCCTCTCCTGGAGCCTCAGCGCATCAAGCGCCGTGTCTCCGCCGGGGCCCCTGAGCCCCGCCCTGCTCAGAGCTGCGTGGTCAGGGGGCGGGGCTGGGAGCACCGGGCTGAGCTCAGCTGCCTCCGCTCGGCGTGGAGCTCCCAGCCCCGCCCCCTCCCCACGCGGCTCTGAGCGGGACGGAGCTCAGGCCCCGCCGGCCACACGCTGCGGCTGTTCTGGCGAGGCGCTGAGACTCCGGGTGAGGAGGGAGCCGGGGGTAAGAGGCTGGGACCGGGGTGGGGGGGAAGCGGGACCCGCCGCCGAAGCACAGCCCGGTCTTCGGTGGCGGGGGGCCCTTCCGTTCTGGGACCCGCCGCCGAAGTGCCTCGAAGACCCGCGGCGGGGACCCTCCCCCGCCGCTGAATTACCGCCGAACACCGTGCTGCACTTCGGCGGCGGGTCCCGCTTTGGCGGTAATTCGGCGGCGGGGGGCTCCCGCCGCGGGTCTTCGGGGCACTTCGGCGGCGGGTCCCGGAACGGAAGGACCCCCCGCCGCCGAAGACCCCGGGCCCCCGGAATCCTCTGGGCGGCCCTGGTGGAGGTGGGAAATACATATTCAACATTATTTTGTTCTGGTGTAAGAAATACAAATACAGTCCTGCTTAAATTGAGAAACCAGATCAATGTCCATTGAACGTATTTCTCATTTTATTTACACGGGCTAATGAAAACTGACATCTTTCTCTCTCACTTTGCTGCCCATTGGAGACAACAGATCATATTTCATGGAAAGAACTACAAAAGGCCTATGCACAGACTGGGCCTGAGCAGGCTCTCATTTACACTGGGTTTGCACTGACATAATTTCGCAAACTTCAGACTCCTAGTTTTCATGGGTGAACATCCGAGGAGAATCTGGTCCAATGTATTCTTTATGCAGCCATAAAAGAAGTGTAGAGAACACACATAACTCACACATCACAAATGACAGGCACTAAACTAACATTCTTGGAGCCCCATTAAAATCTGATGACTTCTCAAAATAAACCACTGTCAATTCTTGTCAGTCAGCTGGGATCCCTGACAAAGTTTCTGTATCAGTTTACTCTAAAGATAAGAGTCAAAGCCTGGGGAGGACTTTACCTTGATAAAATTCTCTAAATCTGGTAAATCAGAAGATTGATTTTTTTCACTGTAGGTGAAGTACTGAATGGAGTCAAACAAACCCAATTTTGATCCTATTCAGAAATGATTACTTAACTTAGGGAAAGAAAGAAGGATTAATAAAAGAATTATTTTAAAAGTATTTACTGCATGTCTCTATCTCTCTTGACTTTTTCAACCTGCAGGTGTCAGCTGCACATTAAAAATATCCTGACAGGCACATGGGAGAGAAGGCCTGAAAATGCTCCTGGCAAATGTACACACGCACCTCATCAACACATTTTTCAGTGCTGCTCAACTCCAGGGAGCCATGGGGTGGAGTGTACAATATGACTGGTTTCATGGTCTGGGTACAGCTTCGGGCCTGATGTTGTTGTACACCCTCAGCTCCCAGCAAAGTCAACAGTAGTTGAAGGTACTTAGCATTTTAGAGGGTAGCCTCTGTGTTAAATTTAATCTAAACTCCAGTTAATAAAACCCTCATTTAGTCAAAAAGGTTTATGAGGACAAATGCCTTCTCTACTATAAACTAAAGATTGATACAAATGCATTAGTTTTTCTTTTAACTTCTTCAGTCTTTCTCCTAACTAAAGATGCTCAAAACACACTTTTAGATTAGGAAAATGACTTCATTAGGAAAAAGGGTCTATATTATACATGTATTGGCAACCCCCTACCTCTTTTCCTCCTCTAGACAAATCCTAAAAGTTTGTAGGCTTCAAGGTAAAGTAAAGCATATCCAAAAATATTCCCAAAGCCAGACATTGTCATTTGCTTCCCAAAGAGTAATTAGCTTTTGGGTGGAATTCCAAAATAGGTGTGAAGTTAGACTTCTTAGTTTTCTATCCTCCCCAATTTGCCCCCAATGTTAAAATCTATGCTCCAGTCAGACAGCATTTTTCAAGAGTTAATATATCGCCTCACATGAGGATGGCAGTTCCTAGGACCCTGCATGGGGTTCCAGGGCTCCTTTATTGAGTCAGCCTGCTGTGCTGTCAAGATCTTAAACGCAGCATAGAGATGAAGGATTATTTTTGCTGACTCACTTTGAGGTCAGATCAGGCAGGTCCTTCCCAAGGTTTAAGGTTTAGAGGGTTTGTTTACATGGGGAAACCCAAAAAAATTAATCCAAATTAACTGAAAGTGGGAATTTAAAGTGGATTAGTTAAATTGCATTAAACTCCTGTGTGGACACCCTCATTCTGAATTAAAGTGGGTTTATAAATTTATCTTAATTCACTTCCGAAGTAAATTAAACTAAACCAAATTAAGAATACTTTAAGTCTGAATGTGGGTGTTCACACAGAGGTTTAATGTGGTTTCACTAATCTGACTAACTCACACGTTTAGTTAATTTGGATTAATTTTTCTGAGTGTCCCCCTGTAGACAAGCTTTTAGTCTCTCTTTAACACGGAGGGAATGCAGGACAGGGACAGAAGATCCCGGCAGAATAATGCCCAAGGAACAACTAAGCTCAGGACAAAGATGTGGCTAAGGGATATATTTAGTTTTTACTTACATTAACAATAAAAGCAACATTCCAGGAAAGACGTAAATTTGGAACATATCCAGTGTGTGCGTGCATGTGCACATGCACAAACTGTTCAAAGTAGGATGGGAATTTATGAGTGCTTAATGGTGTACAAGGAAAAAATTGGTTTCGGCTCAGAGAATTCCCTGAGTCTATTGAGTTAAATGTATTTCTATTCAATCCCAACAGCAAATAAAATTACATCTATTTCAAGTATTCACTAATTTCCAATGAGAAGAAAAAATGGAAAGATTCAGTAACACGCTGGCTATGTTTGCAGTGTAATTACAAAATCACAGAAATGTAGGGCTGGACAGAACCTCGAGAGGCCATCTACTCCATCCCCCCGCACTGAGGCAGGATGAAGTATACCTGGTGCCCAAGCTATAGACGCCTACACAACACTTTTTTTAAGAGTAAAACCTACTGGGCTCAGAAGTCTGACACAGTTTTAGTTTCTGGCTGCTTCACAACAAAAAACATGAAGAACGTTAGCACTAATACTTAAAATATAGATACAAACACTAGACTCCACACACACACACACACACACACACCCCAAAACAGCTGCAATTCACCCCTTTCTGAGCATCTGAGGAAGCTAACAGCTGTGGCTAGATTCAAACTCAGATACCCCACATAGCAATGCAATCCACTACTGCTAGTCACAACCAGGCTAGCCCTTCCTGACATGTTTGCTGAGCCTATGTGCAATATGACCACTTCAAATCCCCTCTCACTCTTTCATGAGTGCTTTACAGTCCTTAGAATACCTTGGGACGAAGATTGCAAAATTGAGCCGCATGATGAAGGGTACAGTACTGAGCATAAAAATGCACACAGTAGATCCTTTGAAAATTCTGGGAAGTATGTTCCCTGAACTATGCAGCTAACTTCTTTCTTTTCTGTTGGTCTCATTTCAGAGTCTTGCCCTCTGACTCTTGTTTTTATTTTCATTTAACTATGTAACCCTAATGGGTTGTAAGAAATTCACGGCAGTAGCAACACAGCAGCAGCAGAAGCAGTCATGTGAAATGGATGTTCTACTTCTGGATATTCTCACTCTGCATGCAGTATGTTCCCTTAAAAGGCCGCAAGCATATATACTGAAAGGAATAGAACTAAACAAAGTCTGCCCTCCCATATATGGTCAAGTTTTACAGTTACACTCCCCCTCCCCCGCCTTTAATTTATTGAGCAAAAAGTGATGGAATGCTGAGTCCTAACACAGAGAACAGATAACCGGGACATTACACTGAGATAAGATGCAAACTGCTATCACTGGCAGGACTTCCAGGAGCACTGGACAGAATGAAATATTTGGTAGACAGCGAGTTCTCTTTCCTCTTGTTTTCTGCCACGTTATATTTCATACAAAAATATCATAACAGTTGCATACAAGATAGAAACCTGTACTTTAAATAAAAAACAAGTGGTAGCAGACACTTTATTCCATTACAAAGAGTTTAGAAACGTTTTGTCGCACCTTTTTCTTCAAAGTTTCAATTCTAAAACATTTTCTTCAAGCAGCACAAATATACAGAAACAAGTTATGGGGCTAGGATTTGTTACTGACTTGAGAATTAGTAGCTTTGTGGGTTTTTTAAAAAAAGGTTTCTAGGATTTTCTTTAATAGCTATTAACAAAGCTTAAATCATGTCACTTTGTTAAATTATTTCATGGACCATTTTAATTCATTTTCCTTCAGTGGGGTCTCAGAAGTCATGGAAAAATGAGTGCTGTGCCAAATTATCATCTGAACATTTTCTCCTGCCTATCACTTACAAGTTGGGCTTTTCCTGTGTGTAAAAGCTTTCAATAGCATAAACCAAAAATGAGTCCCAGGAGAAAAACAAAGCCATATAAGCATTACCCATCTGTCTCATAAGCAATGCGTGCCCTTTTAATGCACAGAAACAACATACACAAGATACTTATTAGAGCTACAAGGAGCATATTCATTCCAAACGCAACCAGCACTAAGCAACATTTGTTGGTTTACACTTCAAGGATATGAGCTTTCGTATGAAAGTTTGGCCCTTGGCTTTAAATTTCTAAAACAAAAAAATAAAATAAAAATCTCCCCCTTTGGGCCTTTCGAGTTTATTAAATTTCTCTTGTATTCTGTAATGACAGGTTTGAAAAACTTCTTGCCATCGTAACGATCATTTAAAAACTTTGGTGAATGCACTCTCACTAATGTTACTTATATTCATTGCTGCTGTCTACAGCTTATTTTGTGACTATATAGTTCTATATCCAGCAGGGCCGGCTTCAGCTTTTTTGCCACCCCAAGCGGCGAAGAAAAAAAAAAGATAAAGCCACAATCGGCGGCACTTCTTCAACAGCTCTACCGCACCGCTTCATTCTTAGGCAGCAATTCAGCGGTCAGACATTCCCTCCGAGACGGACTGAGGGACTTGCCGCTGAATTGCTGCCGAAGACCCGGACGTGCCGCCCCTTTCCATTGGCTGCCCCAAGCATCTGCCTCCTGCGCTGGTGCCTGGAACAGGCCCTGATATCCAGCACTGGCCACCTCCAAATTTTCTTACATACAAATACTGTACACCCATATTCAGTCATATGTTACAAACATATCCCAGTACAACACATGTAAAACTGATCCAAATCCTGTACCTAGGCTTTACTGTACCATACACACTTTGTAAAGGGATGGAAAACTAGTTTCTATCCTGATCCCCAGGACCTGGTACCTCTCCATCTCAGTCGCTTAGGGTGGAAATCAATTCACCTGCATAAAGCCTAAGTAAGTTCAGCTCTACAGTCATGTAGTGCTGTCAGAGTGCTAGGGACTTGATTCCACCCAACCCAGGGCCAGCGCTACAGACACACAGGCATTCCTCTAGCCTACATGTATGCCTACACCTTGAGCTGGGGCATAATTCCCAGCTTGAGGAGGCATACTTACGTTAGCACTGATCGAGCTAGTCCACTAAAAACAGAGCATAGCAACCACGGCGCAAGTGTGGGAGGGGCTAGCCACCCTGCATACGATCCCATCCAAGATGAAAGGCATGTACTTGGGGCAGCTAGCCCCTCTCATGCAACTAACTGCCTCAAGGAGCTAGCAGGGACATTTCCCCTCGAGCTGGAATTTACACCTTTGGCTCAAAGTGTAAATTATACCTTGTGAGGCTGGAGCCACGGGTGCAACCTCTTTGCACCATTTTCCTCATATCCCTGGAACAACAGATTCACGTAAAAGTGGACACCCCCCCTAGTTCCTCCCTTAGCCTGCCACTACTGCCACCCTCGATGCAGGGCTGGTATGAAGGTCCTTTCCACAGTAAGCAGGAGGCGCAGAAGTATCTTGTGTGGGCACTGAACCCCAGTACAATTCCAATGAGTAGTTCCAAAATAGGACTTAAGGGTATGTCTACATTACAAGCATTACATCAGCATAGGTGTAGTGTAGACACTTGCTCCAGTGCTGAAGATTTTTCCATTGCTGTAGTAAAAAAATCTGCTCATTTGGGAGGTGATAGCTAGGTCGATGGTAGAATTCTTCCATTGATCTAGCTGCATCTACAGTGGGATTAGGTCAACCTACCTATTTCACACAGGGAATTAAATTTTTCACAGCCCTGAGTGATGTAGCTAGATCAACCTACTTTTAGGTGTCAACCAGGCCTAGAGTGATGCAGAGGCCCTAAATGCACAGGGGCAGTAAATGTATTTTCACTAAGAACATTAACTAAGCAGATCAATGCAAGGAGCTGAGATCCTTGGATTCACATTCACAGACTCTGCAGAAGGCTTGGTTGCTACAGTACACGACCCGGATAAGGACGTGAACTTACTGTTATGGTGAAAGGTGATGATGTCCTGCATGTTATGAGACACTCATGTATAAACACTCAAGAAGAAACTGTGACCATATCTAGGGTGTCATTAAGAGGATTGTGTGGAGTCAAACACTCTTTGTCTGAGAAGTCAAACCTCTTCCAAGGTTCTTTTCTATTGCAAAGCAGCTGCATAAAAAGAGGCTTGATGACCAGGCTCACCTTTGAAGTGCAGTCCTAGGTGAGCAGCTCTGGGCTACGGTTTCCCTAGGTAAAGCCCAGGGACTGAGGCAAGAAAAGGGAATAGTGTGTTTAAGCAATAAGATTCCAGGAAAGACAGAGACCTAAGACCCCAAAAGACTAAGCACCTAAGGGTATGTCTACATTGCAATTGGATACCCACGGCGGGCTCACGCCAGTTGACATGAGTTCCCACTAAAGGGATGTTTAATTGCAGTGTAAACGTTTGGGCTCGGAAGGAGCCTGGGCTCTAGGATTCTCTTGTCTACATTACCTGCTGGATTGACAGGCAGCAATTGATCCAGCAGGGGGTCTATTTATCGTGATAAATTGACTGCCGAGCGCTCTCCTGTCGACTCCAGTATTCACCAGGGTGAGAGGCGCAGGCTGAGTCAATGGGAGACTGTCAGCTGTCGACTTACCACAGTGAAGACACCACGTTAAGTATCGATTTCCCCTCCCCCCGGAGTAGACCAGGCCTCAGAGATGGGAGGGTCCCTAAGCTCAGGCTGCAGTCCAAGTCTGAATGTCTACACCACAATTAAACAGCCCCTGAGCCTGAGCCAGCTGGTACAGGCCAGCTGCAGGTTTTTAATTGAAGTGTAGACATATCCTCAGTGGCCTCTTGGTACTTTAGTTTAGGTTTTGGGAAGACGGAGTTGTCTGCATGCAGTTTGTGACTACCTCTGTTCAAGGAAATAGGACTGTGTACACTTCGTAAATAAACACATTACACTAAGAAAACATGTGACTCTGTACCCTTAAACTTTGCTCTAAACAGGAAAGTGACCTACTAGGCTATAATGTCTGGCACTGACAAAGGGCAAACAACATGGATAAAGCTATCTGCTTGAAAGTGTTGTGGCCCATAATACAAATTAATAATAATTGGAGATATACCAATCTCCTAGAACTGGAAGGGACCCTGAAAGGTCATTGAGTCCAGCCCCCTGCCTTCACTAGCAGGACCAAGTACTGATTTTTGCCCCAGATCCCTAAGTGGCCCCCTCAAGGATTGAACTCACAACCCTGGGTTTAGCAGGCCAATGCTCAAACCACTGAGCTATCCCTCCCCCCCCAGGATTCTTGCAAAGGAAACACAGAATCTCAGCTGTGGTCTTAAAAAAAATCTCTGAGCCTGAAACCTTTCGATGGGTTTTATCCTAGAGCAAATGCTCATAACTGAGTTGGGAATGGGCATAACTAACAGAGCTTAGGGGGTTTATAACCATAATAGAAATATAATTTTAAAAATGCTGATTTACTTGTGTTTAAGAATTTTTAAAAAAATGTTTTTGGAAATTACTTCTAGCATTTGAATGACCTCAGCGTAGTAATAAATATATTTATCATTCAACCAAAATGAATTAGTTCATTTTAACGTATAGTATTCTTTTAATTATAAATTTTAAATTACAGACAAATCCCTTTTCACTGATATTACGCATTGATCAGGAAAGGTCAGATTCTGCCACCCTTAGTCACACTGAGCAACCTTTGACACCCTGGGTACCCCCCCATCCATTTCAATGCAATTATTTGCTATGTATGCACTATTCAATATGAGCACAAGTGGGAGAATCAGACATGATAGAACAAGGAATAAGAAAAGAGACCAGGAATGAGATTCTATGTTGTGTCTAGGAGGCACAGCCCAGAACTCCCAGTCCAGACTAGGTATGTATGGTCAGGCAGGGCTAAGGTGCCCCCAGCATAACTTAGACATCCCTGGGGGGGCTCTCTAAATTATGGCAGCCTCCCTGGGTTGCACTACGGGCTGCATCACTGTCCAGTATACCCACAGGTGCTGCACAGTGCATTCCTTCCTCTATGACTCTCCCACCCTATCCCATCCCAGCTAATTCCCTGTGCTGGGGTTTACGAACAGGTTCTCCTGTGGCAGCCTTACAGCTGGTTTTTGCAGTGCCTATACCAGGGGAATCCTCCCCTGGCTCCACCTGAAATTTTTAGGACTTCTTTTCATCACTAGAGATGTTTTATGTAGGGCATAGGTGGTGGAGTTTACATGAGGATGCCACCTAATAAAACGGGAGAAGATAGAAGAAGAAAGGAAGGGGTGGAAGAGCTGTTGCAATGCACCCGCAACTTGTGTAAAATTTAATTTCTTCCTACGCCTTACAATTTTCTAACTGAAAATAGGGCCAATGATAAAAGAAGCAGACAGGACCCAATTCAGCAAAGTATGTAAGCACGCTCAAATCAATGGGACTTCTCATATGCCTAAAGTTAGACATACACTTTAGTACCTTGCTGAAATCAAGGCCACAATGAATAGAAGTCAGCTATTTGATTAAACAGACAAAACAAATACATGTTTAAAAAAATCAAGAAAAATTATTATGTTGTGCTGAAGACATACCTCCAAGGAATTCATCACCTAATCTGGCATCTCATAGACAAACAATATTGCTTATTGAGAGAGAAAAAGAAATCTGATGCCAAGTCAGACAGATCTGTGTAAATAATGATAAGCTGAAAAGCTTTGCTTTTTTTAGGGGAGGGAAAACATTTTTGATGTGTAGAAATGGATTTGAGGGAAACTTGAACAATGTGCAAGTTTATATAGAAAAACAGGATGCTGTGAACACACCCAGAAAAGAACAGTTATTTATCTTATAAAAACTGTGGTTCCTCAAGATGTTTGTCCACGTGGATTCCACTCTAGGTGCACATGCACCTCATGAACATGAGATCAGAATATTTTGACCAATAGTGTCCGTGCCCTGAACGGCCCTGTTCCGCCCTCACAGCTGAGAGCATATACGGGAAGTGTGACCCAACTGCTTTTCAGTTCCTTCACTAACTCAGGGTCTGAGCAGATATGGACTCTGAAGGAGCAGGGATGGAGGGCAGGTGGGTGATCTACATAGACAAAGCATCTTGGAGAACCAGTTACTGTAAGGTAACTAGCTGTTCTCTCCTTTAAGTCTTTATCCTGTCTAAATAATAAAGATGGGTTCTGGAAACATCTGAAGTAAGGGGGTTGTTTTTTTCCACATTTGAGTGTAGTTTGGGGAAGAAAACAAGGAGGTTGATTGTTTGGTTTAAACAAAGGTCTGACACTATTTGGTGATGAACTTAGGTTGATAAAGCACAACTTTATCCCTATGGAAAAGAATATAACAGAGTCTGCCATTAGTGCTTGAATCTTGTTAACTCTCCTGGCTGAAGTGATAGCTACTAGGAAGCCAGTTGAATGTGATGGTAGAAAGAATACTAAGGGATGCAGATCAACGGGGTTCCACAAGGCCCATCAGAACTACATTAAAATCTCAGGACAGTGAGAATCCCAAATGGGGGTGGGGGAGGAAATAGGCCTGAACCAGACCTTTTAGAGAGATTTGGAAATAGGGGGATGAGAGAAAACCATGTAAGTTTGGATGCAAGGGTGACATGCTGAAATGGTAGCTAAAAGGAGCCTGGTAGAGCTGAGGGTGAGCCCTGAGAGCTTGACCTGGAAGATGTAATCCAGAATTTTGGTCACAGAAAAGTTTCCAATAGGTCTTTGTTGTGAACCCCAGATGGAAACTTTCTTCCACTCTGATCTGTAGACTGATTTTGTAGAAGGTTTCTCGCTTTGTCTCAGGTTTTCTTGGACTTTTATGAAACAATCCCTGTTTGTTGTGCTCAACCAGCCATCTTCCAAACAGTCAGATGTAGAGACATGAGGCCTGGGTGGAGAATTTGTCCCTGATTTTGGGAAAGTAAGTCTGACAGATTGAAGAGAGAGACTGATAAACTGTGTGGATAGGTGCAGTGGCCTGTGAGCCAATAAAGAGCTATAGGTATTGCTGTGGCTGCATCCTGCCTGATCTTCCTTATGATCGTGGGCATCGGGGGAGAGGAGGAAAGAAAACCTTGCATGAGGAAAGCATGTTGGTACCCTGGGCTGGTACTCAGCCTGGAGCAGAAGAGACAGCATTTTTTGTTCTTGTTGGCAAACAGGTCTATCACAGGGAAGCCCCATCTGTGGAATACAAGCTTGACAATGGAGTCCTTCAGCAACTACTCCTGACTGGCTGAGTGCCATCTGCTGAGGTGATCTGCCAGCTCATTGTTTCCTATATCATTGCCAACTTGAAATCTAGGCAAGCCGCTACAGTTTCTAGAGCTGGGTCAGAGAGAGAGGGATGAAGTTCCTGTAATTCACTCTCAGTTCTAGAGAGTGAACCAGTTTTGAGGACTGTGCATGGGGTGCAAGACACTTTCTGTGAGGATTTCCCTCTGGAAAAACAATCATCCAAATATTGGTAGATGCATATGCCTTGCTATCTCAGATGGTCCGTCACTATTGCTGGAGCTGTAAGTAGGCCATAAGTAGTAGTACCCTATACTGATAGCTTTCAGTATCTCTGGCGTGGTGAGTTCTGTGAGAAGAATCAGCATATGGAGTTATGGTCCAGAACATGGTTCTCATGCAAACAGAAAAGATACTGACTGGGTCTATCAGCTAAGGAATAAGTCTGTCACACAACAGGCATGGGTTGAAGCTGGAGGATTTAGGCTCAGCTATTAGGCAGGAAGGTGCTTCAGCACAGAGTAGCAGTCAGAAGAAAGGGAAAAAATTTTTGAAGAAAAGAAAAACAAAGAAGAGGCTGCCAACAGGGCAGAAAAAGTTCCTAAACAACTAAACTAAACTATGGTAATTAATTATATTTACAAACTGTTTTGATGAAAGAGCATGGTGGAGTAGCGGGTGGGCACTGCCAAGTTCTGTCTCACTGCCACAGGAGGTAAGAGGGCACTGAAAGGTGGTTGGTCCACTCTGCCCCATAGGCTTTTTGGTAGAGAGGCACAAGCACATGCAGGGAACAGGCAACAGTCCCAGCAGATGCTGCAGGTCAAAAGATTCCAACCTTGACCACAAAAGGCACATGTACACCATTAGTAGGACCCTCATGGACAAAGATTCAAAGAACAAATAATCCCTAAGGGAAATGCAAAGTCTAACTCCAAAGAACACTGCTTTTTCCTGCTATTCCAAGAACCTGGGAAATGAACCACCACTACTTGGCTTCTCATGAAAATAAAATAACTGGTTCCTTTCCCATTCCCACCTTTGTGCTTCTGAAAAGTGCTTTCCTGGGCAAACATTTGGTGAACCTCCAGTTTTGAATAAGGTCAATTGTTATGCCTGTGTGTACTGTAGTCATATTAAGAGGGCTGGGTATAGTGTGTCTTATTTTCTCCAGGAGGGATATGCATAGGTCCCTAAAGCATTAATGGGAATCTTGCAGAGACATCAAGAGGTTGGCGCATAAAGACCAATTCCACAAACACCACCATGTATAATTTCTGCAGCTAGACTGTGACTAGCCTTTATGCAGGGGAGTAGGAAGGAGCAAGGCTCCCCTGTGTGGTAATGCAGGCTTGTCACAATTGCAGCCCTCAGCATTCAAGGGAGCACAGGGGCTGCAGGCTAGATGCTGCCTTCTGAGGAGCAATTGGGTGGGGAGTAGGTAGAGCCACAGAGAGAGTTGGCTGGCCAGGCCAGGAGGGTGAGTGTGTACACTAAATCCCTAAATGGGTGTAGTAAATTACTCCCCATCCCTCCAATGCAATTAAGCCTCCCTGGGGCACAAAGTGCAAATAAATGAAAATACCATAGAGAGGTCCTCTCTATAATACTATATTTCCAGGGTTGCCATTTATCAGTTGGAAAACCCAGAACAAAAACGATTTTGTTAGTTAATAGCATTTTAATCTGTTTCTCTGTTATGAATTTATTGGAAAGTTTTGCACAAAGTGCAGCTTGTGCACGATTTAGCTTTTTCTCCTTGGAGGTTTGTTTTGTTAAGTGTGTGGGATCCCAAAAGGTGGAGTCATTGGGATGTGCCACACCAAACACTATTCTCATGTTGCCTTAACCACCGGTTCACAATTCAATCCCATAATGCATGACTTTGTTCCCTCTTTCATAAATGTTGCTAGAAGCGACTCCCCAAGGGAGTATTTCCTTCAGGACAGATCCTGTGCCCCTCTGCCTTATGAAATTTTAATCATTCCCTACACAAAAGCTCTTATAGAATCACTGTAAGCAGCTGTTGACATATACAGTAACAGGTACATGGCGGTTTCAAAAGCAAGGACACAGATGGAGACAAGGTACAGTATATGTTAATTTGGTAAAAACAAATAGAAAATGAAAACATTGATAGGAATACACAACAAGACAGAGAGAGGTGTTCTGGCAGAAATATCCTCTAATAGCATTTGTGGCTTTCAGACAATAAAACCACTTGGCTCAGAGCTCACAGTTCCTATTATGCAAAATTGCACACATATGTACCGTAGAGCAACAATGGTTCTGATGTTTGAGTGCACAGAGTTCATAGCACAAGTGAAGAAAATCTGACCATTTGGCAGGGGTGCAACTGGGTACAATAGCTGTTCAGCCGTAATTCTTAAGGCTATTTTATATCATTCATGGACCATTCATTTGAATCACTTCTCAACAGCATTCACTTCTATTTCTGCCCTTAGTTGCAGTCTTTTAACCCCTTACTGGCAGATAGGGAAAGGATTACAAGAAGAAGTGATGGCTGTGATTCATAAATTCCATCATTTCCAATGCATTTCACATTATCACATGATAATATAAGTCCTTCAAGAGCTCTGGGCCCATTCCAACCTCTGCAGACCACCTAGGTTGCACAGCACAAAGCCTGCTAGAAGAGAGAAGTGGCCCCCCTTTTTAGCAGCTGTGACCAGCTAGATTAGGTATTCCATAACTGCGCCATTCCCAAGAGCAGTCTGTGACTCTGCCTCAGCTCTATGGCCAAAGACAGGCTCTTTCCCATCCATCTAAAAAATGGCTGTCTTTGCTAATCTACAGCACACCACTGGATTACCTTCCTGCAACCTTATCAGACTCCATTCTCCTATGGCGGACTCCTGTGTCAGGCACAATGTAGGAGTCGATCCAGTGCACGTAAGCAGAGAACAGCAAAGAAGTATGTTTTTGCTAAAGGCAAGCTGGCAGGTGTCTTTAATTTCTATGTCAAGGCTTCTTGAAAGCACACAAGAGCCATCCATGCATAGAAGAAACTAAAGAACACCAGGTTTCAGAGTAGCAGCCGTGTTAGTCTGTATCCGCAAAAAAAACAGGAGTACTTGTGGCACCTTAAAGACTAAAATAAATTTGTTAGTCTTTAAGGTGCCACAAGTACTCCTGTTTTTTTTAAAGAACACAAATACACTAATTCAAGTGAAAGGATTCCTCCTGCTGAGAACTTGGCAAATATTTGTTATTGTCTATACTGGGCTTTCCTGAAAGGTCACAAAGGTCACCTGGGCATCTGTACTGTAAGAAAACAAAACATTAGCTAGGAACAGTATGTGCATGAAGATTCCTCCCACCTCTCGTAAAATCAGACAGACAAATCATTTTATATTCTATGCCAGAGTCACTCACTGTAAACCCTTCAGATCCTCAGCAGCTAGGGGCACTATAAATACAAAGTGGTTTATTACTATCTTGACAGCACTTTACTCTTATACCTAACTGGCTAAGGTAGATTGAAAACTGGAGGGGAGCTCTCATTGTGCTGGCAAAGGAAAACAGGGAGATATGAGGTTATCTAAACCATGGAGAAGAGGGAGCGCTCCCCCTTCCTCTTATCAGAGGAGGGAGAGTTGTGTTCCCTCCTTTCCACCCCTCCCCCTCTTTACTTTAACCTCTGCTTTTAACTCCAGGAAATCAGTTTTTCAGATAAGGCCATTGGTGCTTTATTTGTAATTCTTAGCCAGAGGAAGTGATCAGAGGAAAAAGACCCCACACTGGGAATGGATGTATGACCAACAATTATTAGTTTGTATAGACATACCATGATGATGCCAGCTGGTTCCAAAAGGAACACGGCCAGGTGTATCCTGATAAAGATGCAGAATAAGTCTGCACAGATCCCACCAAATCCACAATATGTGACCAAAACACTATAGGAAGAGTGCTCTACGCTGAAGTATATTTTAGGGTAGAATACTTTACCAAAAAAAACCAACTATAGATTTAGATATACACTTAAAGGTTGGTTTCAGAGTAGCAGCCATGTTAATCTGTATCCGCAAAAAGAACAGGAGTACTTGTGGCACCTTAAAGACTAACAAATTTATTTTAGCATGAGCTTTCGTGAGCTGCAGCTCACTTCTTCGGATGCAAGGTTGGTTCCACAGCATCTCTGCCCCACTACCTCTCAAATTATATGGAATCTTTGTTTGTCCATCCTGTGATTCAGAGAGAACAAGGGCTGCCCAGATAAAGAAGAGGAGAACACACTGCAGCTTCTCAAACCTGGGAGGTCTGTCAGACTTGGAAGCAAACACATCAGGAGGAGCAGGAGGAGGAGGAGAGGAGAAGGTAGAAAAACGTTGACACCATTTGAACAAACAGCTTCATGCTTTTGTATAAATTAGCCTGTCATAAATCACAGTAACAACAAGAGCACTGGCAGGATCAGCAGTGTCAGCAAGACCATACTGTACTACTTCATGTTCCACCTGGACTATCTGCCTTTAAATCAAATTAGCCTGTTTATTCCTTTAAGAAAACGTCCTGAGGATTTTAGAGAGAGATGAAACAGACTGGTTTCTGTGGGAATTAAACAGAATCCTTGTGGTGGTTCTCAGTTTGGAAAGGAAAGGAGGAAAATGATTCATAGTCTGTTTAATAAAGTTTGAGATGATTTTAATTGTAACTTGTTACAAATGAAGAAGTCAAAACTATAGAATGAATCAGCTTTTTTTCAGGCCAGCATAAAAACAGTGTAATGGGCAGTTCATACCACAAATAAAAAAGGAGATACCCATTCTCCATTGTATGTGGCCTCTCACCAGCAACTTCTCAGTACAGAGCTTCTGCTAGAACTCCCTTGACTCCTTTCATAGCCCCAGCCCTACCAGGGTGGCTGTTGGGCCTTCTCAGATTTAGCCCATAGGAGAGGCAGCAGACAACTTCTTGCTCCTAACGAGCATCAAATGTGCAAGGATAGAGCCTTCCTTCAGGGTAAACTGGCCATAAAGCAAAATTTGGCCTAGGGACAACTCTCAAAACCTCTTCAAATATTATTGTTTAGCCGCAGTGGGAGACTCTCTAGGCTGCCATCTGTTCTTTTCGTTGGAGAAAACCCTAGTGCTTGTGACAGCAAGCTGTCCATAGTAAGAGTGAATAAGCCTTTGAAGGCCCTTTGTTTTAACCCCTGTTTTATTCACAAACACACAGTGGGCTGGCATATCAATTTGCTTTTCTGTTACATTCCTTAATTTGTGTTTGTTTTTTTTATTAAACCACTATTGGCCTTTTTGGCAGTAGATCCATAGGAACACTTGCGGTACATTCATGGTAGCACAAATCTATTGAGAGGTAATAAGACAGGTACAGCATTAGGAAGATTATAGATTAACTACCTATCTGTCCACTGCCATATGCAGTCTCATCAGAATACATAGTGAAACACTGGTTTTCCCAGCCCATAACAGTCAATGAAAAATGTATGTGGGAAGGTCAAAGGGGAGCATTTCTTAATACAGGCACATTTAATAGTGCAACATGCTAAAGGTTGAGAAAATGCTTTTAGAGAAAAACCACGCTGCTTTTACAGTTAGTTTTAAAAGCAGCTTTTTTGTATTTCCTGTCCCAGCAAGGGCCCAGTCTTGCTCCCATGGGAATTTAACGTGTATAAGCAGACCCTGTCCAAATTCAAAACCTAACCTTGAGCCAGATCAAGTCCATGTTTTCTCGTACATTTACTCTGTCTCAGCCCTTTCCTTGCCTCCTAATTCACGAGATTTTTGAGCACATGCCATGATCTAATGTCCTGAAAGCTGGGAGTGCCCACCCATAGTACATCATCATTCTGGGCTGGAACAAGCTTTCAGGCTCAGCTCTGAGTAAGGGACAGATGGCTGCACCACACTTGTTGCAGCCCAGGAAGGAATTGTGCCTCAGAGTAGCAGTTCCTCCTCTGCTCCACTATTGGTTTGCAGCGTGGTAGAGACAGAGTAATTTACTGAAGTCCCTGGAAAGGCCCCCCTCACACCCAGCCAGCTATTCTGGCCAGCAAGTAGGGAGTAGAGCTAAGTCTCTGCCATCTCCTCCCCTCTTGCTTATAATGGAGTCTGTGTGTTTCACCAAACTCAGATCCAAGTAGGGAGGTTGGCAGGAGGGGAGGGACTTACTCTTCCTTATTCTACTGCTCAGCAATAAAATGAAAACTTAGCCCTAGTAACACACACAATCCAAAATTATACAATCCTGCCGTATGCTCTCTTTGATTCAGTTCCTTTCTTCCTAGGAGCTGCATCTGTGTAGTACAGCCATTGCAGAACCTAAGATGCACAGTTGATCACAATCCACTCCTTGTGGAAATTTCCAAGATGTTCAAAGACTCTCATTCTCACCTCTGACTAACAATACATTTGGTGGCATTCCCACAGCTGTCCCGGGACATGTTATGAATAAACCCTCATCCTCGGCACAGCTTAAATTGCACAAGCATAATGACAGCTCCCCCTCGCTCCATTGTGATGTTGGGGATAGCAGTGCTAGGATTATTCTGAATGGTTAGATGGTAACAACTAATATAAAGGGGGAAACTCACCCTATTTTTTCATACCATTCTCTTCTGTGGAGTTGGCTCTCAAATTATTTTTTTCTTCATTTGTCAGAAAGTAATTAAACCCAAAGCTCACCCTAAAACAGACTAATTGTGACTTCAAGCTGTTCCCGCTCTTTTAATGTGTGATAGGTGACTACAGATTTAGAAAAAATGATGATGAAATGCAAAAGAACTCGAACAAATTCTGCCTGCTCTGAGTTTTATGAGGCTTAGGTGAGTGTACAAGGGAATTGTCAATAGTTGCCCAGGGAATTCTTGGCCTATCACAGCTGCTTTGAATTAACATTCAAAACAACATTACAAAGAAATCAAAACACCTCTCTCTGAAGCAGGGCGGGAAGTCTTGTTTCCATGTGGAATCTCACACTACAGATATGTTTCTTCAGTTCTGACAGGCTATTAGTTTGCAGTTGAAACCTAAGGAGTGTTCTTGACTAAAAGGGAATGGTCATTAATATATCTGCCTGAAAACTAATCTCTTAAGGAAGGGGAAAAAACTCACATACATCCGAAATGTGCACTGCCATGACCATGGCATGAAGAAATGTGTTCATCAGTACAAGCTAGGATAATGAGGCTGTGGACAGACAGCCAAAAACACAGCATGCCTATCCAGGCAAAATCTAACTAGATGTAACACACTGCACCAAGTAATATCACATCCTGCATCAAAGGCAACAAAGAGGAGTTGGATTTGCTCCCTTGGAGATATTTAGAATTTATAGATCATTACCACTCTATCTGCATATTTAAGAAACATCCACTGATTAAACAAATTGGATCTGTTGCCAGCATGTTATACAACATCCAATGGTAGATAGATACCACCAAGCAAAACCAACATGCGCTGCTAGAGAAGAAATTAGTTGAAATGAAATTCTCTCTCTCTTTAAATCCTCTTTGACAGGTTATTTTTGTGTAACCAAAAGAATTAGCTCCTTAATGTGAATGACAGCTGGTACAATGAAATTTTACATTTGTTTATAAAGGTATATAGGTGTATATAGGACCCACACTAGCAGCACCTAGTTTGCATCAGTAGTACATTTGCTAACATAAAAGTTTGTGATATCAAGTTTTACAAGGCCCAGTTTTTATACATTATTCCTTGAATGTGCTGAACTGTGTTTTTGAAGGCTTGGTGCAGTTGTCCTTCTGATTAACCAACTTTCTGACAGTAATATTCCATTAGTGCTTCTGCTCAGTCTAATTTAAAACCTGTATACAATTGACTTAGCTGGCATCTTTAAAAATGTACAGCAAGTCTACTGCAGATAAGAGAGAGAGAGTGAGACTGACTTATCTTTCTTTGGTAGTGTCTGCAGGAACAACGTCCTGACTTGCATATATACTCAAATCACACTCACATCTCTACTGAGATGTCATGCACATGGAAAGTGGGATTTTAACCTACTTGCAGTCTTAATTTGGGAAGGGCCCACTCATTATTCAACATAAAGGACATTTTAAAATCAAATGCCATTGAGGGAAGGGTGCAAGAGTTTAGGATTGTCAGTCTCAACAGTGTCCTTTATGCTGGGTAGCTTTTCATTTTAATTAAAGCTAGATAATACTTAAAATATACATGAAATAATACAGAAAAAAGGAATCATAAAAAAACTATAAGTTGTAGAAGTACAAAAAGACAGCAAAAATCCATACGGTAGGTATAATTAAGAACTCCTGGATAGATTTTTGTCAAAGCTATTACTAAATAGTGGGTAGCACATTGTGGGATTGTACTAGGAGGCTTTGCTGCACCATTGCAATGGCACATTGGCGCTTGCTGTCTACAGTGGCACTACAACAGCTGCTGAAGCACGCAGTGCTTAGCTTTGCTCAGAACAAATGCAATCACAGTGGTATTGTGAACCTCTGTGCATCATTGCAAACACTTGTGTGCAGACAGATGACATTTTACAGATGTGCTAGAGGGTTGCAATGGTGCTTTTAACACTATAATTCCCTGACCCTTGTTCTTCTGCTGTAACTACTAAACTATTCTACCTTTCAAATCTACACAACTTTCTTTTTAATATAGAAACCACTTTCACTTCTCCGGAGGTACTCATTTCAGAGAGCATTAGCTAAATGTCAGTGTTCTATTTGCTTTGGATTTGCCAGTTGTGCAGAAATTAGACACTAAAATACACTTTGTTATGATAAAGATTTGGTAAACAGGGTGTACCTTCATTTTATACACAACACACACCAAACTCATGGCAAGTGTTGCCAGAGAAATGAAGCTCGATGTATGGAGTCTCAGGGGGTAGACACTGCCACAATCCTGTTGATGTTGGATCACACTAAAGCAGATGTTTCCTGTCAACTGCTACACTTTCCCCAAAGTACATATTAGTATATTCAAACAATCACTTCAACCAAACATATGTCAAGGACCTCTATTTAAACATCTTAACTGAATTCTCTTGTAATCCAGTGTTCCATTTGTTAGTACCGTATTCCTAAGCAACATTAAATCCTCTGGATTACCGCGTCCTTCTGTTTAAGTTTAATAATGCACAGCGAAAAACTATTAAACAACACAGCCCCGCATACAGAAGAGAACACATTGACATGGCTGCATCTAACTTTCTAAATGCTTTGGAATGTTTCACATACCATACGGGGTCTTTATAAAATGAAAGGAATGATTCAAGGGTAATTATTTACACTAAATTGTGGCTGGTCTTCATGTAGCTGCACCATAAGGACAGCCGTGATTACAGAGAGGAACTATGAACTCCCCACCACCACCCGTTAGTACTGCCTCCAGTCAAGAATCACAGTCCCCATTTTCTAGATGTGCAGGGATACTACTGAGTTGATCCTCTCCCTGTCTGAGGAAACAGCACGATGGCTCCGCCCCTCCCATAAACTGGACAGTAGAGATGGTTGGTCTATTGAAGGAATATACTCTCTCTCTCTCACACACACCACACACACATCCTCAGTGCAACTGGGTAGCCCTGCAAGGCCTCCTGGTGCTTTTCCTTGGCCAATGTAACAAGCATTTTGTTACTTCATTATTCAGCTGCATTTTATACCTAATCATTCTAGTTGATACCAGGAAGAGGAGATACTACTTATTACTATAGATAGGCAAACCATTTATGATGAAAAAAGAATTAGCCCAAATTGTCTTTCATCCCCTCAACAAAATCCACACTTTTTTTGTAGTATGGCTCAGTTTAGAAAGTCCCTTTCTTAGGATCTGATTCCACTGAAGTCACTGGGAGCTTTGCCACAAACTTCAGTGGATGTAGAATGAGGCCCTTATTCCTAGCTTCTCTTTCTTACCTTGACACTCTCCCCACTGCTGCTTTTGCTGCTCCCACAAGACCCAGCTACAAACTCTGGCTATCATCTTTTTGACTCCACATTCTCTCTTGACAGGCATATCCAGACCATGATCAAACCTTGCAACTTCTTCCTGCATAACATTTCCAAGATCTACACCTTTCTCTCTTCCCATCCTGTAAAAACTGGTGGAGAGACACTGTATCATTTTAAGAGGTGCTGCAGTTCTGTCTTTTGTTTATGATGGTAGGATAATGAATATGTAATTACAGTCACTGTGCATAACATAAGGGAATACATTTGTTATTCTCTGGTTTTACTCATTGTTTTGATTATAGGGATAAGAGATGGCAATGTTGGGTTATTAATCTAATAACATTTTCATGTAATAGAATATTTTACAAATATTAAAAAGTGTGCTCAACCCTGTCTCTCTATTCCATCAAGTTTCAACCCAGAGAAATTCTTCTCAGAACATTTCTAAATGCCTGAGTAAAGGAAACACTGAGGCAACCTTAACAACAGTGGTCCTTCCAGGCACTGCTGTAATGAAATAATAAAATATAGCACTAATAACCTGGCAAGCCAATTTAAATATGAAATGGCTA
Organism: Mauremys mutica; assembly: GCF_020497125.1. Classification (NCBI taxonomy): domain Eukaryota; kingdom Metazoa; phylum Chordata; order Testudines; family Geoemydidae; genus Mauremys; species Mauremys mutica. Next base: position 90,660,448 of record NC_059077.1, on the reverse strand, counting down.
GTAGTATGGCTAGCAGCCCTTTGCCAAACCTCAACCGTCTTCTCCCAATGAAAGATGATGCTTCCAACTGAAGAGTGAACTGAGGGAGAAAAAACAATAAAACCCCCAGAGTATTATGATTATAGGTGGTAAGCATTTCATAAACAAGCTTTCCAAAGCCAAAATCTGATTTGGACTTCCAGGCTGGACTCTTGCTCTTCATTGCCATGCAGCCATGTGTTTAATGTGACTGGAAGCTTGAGTTTACTGCAGAATCGCCAGTTAAAAGGATGTTATCCAGAAGTATATGCTTTTTGTTGACTGAGTTACAGGTTAAGATTGTTTTCAATTTTCCCTTGGAATTAGCTGAGTGAAATGTCAGGTGCAGTGCCAAAAAAGGTTGCAAAGAGATTTATTCCAGCCTAAATCCAAAAGATTTAGACCACAATATTTTACAAAGGTTTAAGTCAGAAGGTTTTACACTTATTAGGGCCTTCTTGAACAACAGCAAAACCCTTTTTTAAATGCTAATGTTTTCCAACCAGTGTAACTATTACGTGAAAATATTTTTGTCACATAATTTCATTTATTGTGGAATCATGAATCTCTTTATTATTAAATCCCAGCTGCATATGTCTGAACTTAATGTTACTAACTTGTTCAAGAACAGGTAGATCTGTTTGTTAGCCTATAACGTTCCTTCTCCTCTCCAAAGTGCTGTTTCTGCTCTCTTAATGGATGCAACAGATGCATTCAAGAAAGATTAGCAACCACTGCAAGTGCGTTACAAATGTGTCCATTTTCCTACCCATTTCTGAGTATGCTTTATTTCAAATTATTTCTGAGCTTCCAATGCTAAAGCTTCGAAGTACATAACACAAAAAAATAAAGACTATTGATTGATATAAGAGATTAGAAATTATTTGATTTCTTGTTTTTTAAAGTATTCTTCCCTGTTGCTAACAATGTCTTATTGTAATTCTCCCTCTGACAACAAACTTGTTAACCTCAGGACATTTTCAGGCACTGGCAGTTGTCCATATTCAGAAAGAATATGGTTCTGAGTTAGCCTTGAGCATCCTTTCCCCTCAGTTATGTCTTTTATGTCCGCAATATATCATACTAATGACTAAAACTGCAAAACCATGAGGTATTACACACATGTTAAAGGATCAGATTCAAAACTCATTTATACCAAAGTAAATCTGGAATAAATCCACTGATTTTAATGGAGTCACATGAATTTACAATGGCTTACCACTTAGTGGCCATGAGAATGAATGTAACACATTGTAAACAAGAAGCAGGCAACATTATCGCCTGCAAATGTAAACAAACTTGTTTGAGCGATTGGCTGAACAAGAAGTAGGACTGAGTGGACTTGCAGGATCTAAAATTTTACATTTTTTTTTATTTCTGAATGCAGTTTTTTGTACATTTCTACATTTGTAAGTTCAACTTTCATGATAAAGAGATTGCACTACAGTACTTGTAGGTGAATTGAAAAATGATACTACTTTTGATTTTTTACAGTGCAAATACTTGTAATAAAAAAATAAATACAAAGTGAGGACTGTGCACTTTGTATTCTGTGTTGTAACCAAAATCAATATATTTGAAAATGTAGAAAACATCCAAAAATATTTAAATAAATGGTATTCTATTATTGTTTAATTGTGTGATTCGTTTTTTTAATCGCTTGACAGACCTAATTACAACTAGTGCAGGGTGAATAATTTATAGCAATTTCTTCAATAAAGTTTGCTATTTCTTCTGTTAAAAATCACTATCCAAAAATGATTCATGATTTATTTCAGCAAATAATATTAGTTTCCAGATGGTTCCAGTTTAAAATTTGCTTTCCATGAGTATTCTCACTAAGTTTGTTTTCTACATTATGTAAAAGTGAACATAAAAGGGGCATAAACAAAGATTACTTTAAAAAATCTGAATGACTATTCACAGAAAATGTATTACGCTCAGAGGTGAAAGTAAGCCAGTACAGTCCAATATGCTATGCAGGACTGGACCAGCTTCCCCAGTGGTGATTTAAAGAGCCCAGGGCTCCAGCTGCTGCGGGGAGCCCCAGGCCCTTTAAATCACCGCCGGAGCTCTGGCAGCCAGGCTTGGGTGGGGATTTAAAGGTGCCGGAGCTCTGGCCGCTGCGGGGAGTCCTGTACCTTTAAAGCGCTGCCGGAGCACCGGCAATGGGGCTTGGGCGGCGCTTTAAAGGGCCCAGGGCTCCCTGCGGCAGCCAGAGCCTCTGGCTCTTTAAATCACTGCTGGAGCCCAGCTGCCGGAGCCCCAGGGCTCTGGCAGCTGGGCTCGGGTGGGGACTTAAAGGTCCTGGGGCTCCTGCCACTGCAGGGAGCCCTGGGCTCTTCAAATCACTGCTGGAGTCCTGCCGCCGCTACCCTGGGGCAGCGGCGGCAGAGCTCCAGCAGTGATTTAAAGGGTCAGGGGCTCAGCTGCTGTGGGGAGCCCTGGGCCCTTTAAAGTGCCGCCAGAGCCCCAAGCTCCAGTGGTGCTTTAAAGGGCCCGGGGCTACTCGCAGCGGCCGGAGCTCTGGGCCCTTTAAATGCCTGCCCGAGCCCTGCTGCTGCTACCCAAGCGGCAGCAGGGCTCCAGCGGCGCTTTAAAGGACCCAGGGCTCCCCTCAGCGGCGGAGCCCCGGGCCCTTTAAATCACTGCCATAGCCCTGCTGCCCTGGAGTAGTGACAGCAGGGCTCCTGCGGTGATTTAAAGGGCCCGGAGTGCCACAGCAGCCAGAGCCCTGGACCCTTTAATTCGCCCTCGAGCCCCAGGGCTCCCAGCTGCCTCTGCAGCTGGTAGCTCTGGGGTGATATAAAGGCCCTGGGGCTCCCAGCCACAGCCCCAAGGCCTTTAAATATTGAAAGGCCTCGTCTCTTCCTGTTGAGGCCCTGCCTCTTCTGGTTGAGGCCACGCCCCTGCTCAGGACTCTGACGTACTGGTAAGTCCTTTAAGTTACTTTCAACCCTGATTATGGTATCACATTTTTAGCACAGCAGATTCTCTGTGGTCGACCTCTGATCTCAAACAATATAGATGAAAAGTGTACGTTAACTACAAACGCAAGATTCACTTTGTGGACACTGAATTCTGATCTTGCTGGATCAAGGAGGTTTCAGGAGAGATGTGGAAGCTTATTTTAACCAAGACCTACAAGGCCATCATGTAGCTTTTACTCTTAAGCCTTAACAATTCATATTTCTTATAGTAACTAACAGCATATGACACAGGAGTCGTCTTCTAAGGACAGGCATGAGATCATTTCCTTGTCTTCTGCCAGCACTAATGTTCATGGTATACACTTTAATTACCCCAGGTTTCCTTTCCAGTGCATGAACTCACAAACAGTTTTATGAGTGAATACGCAACGTGGTTCCATCAGAGCTGTCCCCAGAGTATGGCAGGCCAGCCCACTAGAAAGGCATAAAAAGGACCAACAAAAGATAGACTGTGCAGAATGAACAAATATATCTCCCACAATAGACAAAAAGTTACGTCTTTTAAAATATTAATTTCTTAAGAATGTCAATTTTGTCTCTATTTACATAAATATACATTGAGATAATAAAGATTAATATTAAACACCGTATTTTTTTGCTACTCCCATGTAGAACTGCACAACTTTTATTTTTAGGTTCTCTCTTGTGACTGTACAGGGAATGCACTCTGCCTTCAAAAAGGCAATAGCTTTCCTAGTTCTATGATCATGCATAGGCTACACAATAGGTGAGTTTCTATAATTTTTTCTTTCAAGTTAGCTATTTAACCCACAGCAATGGAAGTACAGATGCTGTAACCATATAAATCTTGATTCTCTACTTTCTTCCACCCATTTTACATTGGTATAATTCCATTGACTTCAACAGAATTGTTCCTAACTTACACGGTTTTAAATGAAATCAGAATCTGGACCACAGTGAAATCTACATCATAAACCACTTCCTTAAGCATCCCCACTCTTAAAAACGATTTCAGACTATGCACAAAGATTTCAGATACAAGTTTTCTAAAATGCTGTAAAGATTGCCTCTTCTATACAACCAATTTTTGCTGTAACTTGGGTGGTCATTTAAGGCAAATTTCACTGTAAAACTTGGAATCAGTGATGGCTTGGCCATTCATTCAGGAAACTCTTCTTTGGAAAAGGCATTTGTGATACTGCTTGCAGTGTTCCAATGCACGTACTTAGCACGCACATGGAAAAAGTGATTTGCAGTAGATAAAGTACTAACCATTTATTATTAAACCTCAGTTCAACTTTAAAGTCTAGCTTGGAGTCCTAAAGAAAAGGGTTTCACCATGTGCACTCACTAAAGTAGCCCTTTAAAAAAAATCACACATATTAGTCAGGACTTGGGTATCAAGGCAATTGAACCACTGGATCTCAGGGCTCTAGCAAGTCAGTAAGAAAAATCAAACAATTCAGGCTGTCTTAAGCCACAATGGAAAGTGGCAAACTAGAGGACTCCAGCTTCTAGCACTTGTAGTCTTCAAGGAAAAACAAAAACAATCCTAAAGCAAAAGCAAACAAACAAACAAAAATTACACGCACCATGTATGCAGTCACTAGACCTAATGTTAATAAACATTTGTAGGAATGGCTGGGAAAATTTGTATATCCTTAACTAAAGTCCATCATTATCAACCACTCTGTTTTATTTTATAAATAAGCCTTAGCCCCATAAAAATAACACTGGTAATGTTGAAACAAATTAAGCAGTAACTCACTTGAGACCATCTGGAAACCAATAGATCAAGTAAACATGGTCAAGAATCTATGTTAACTGTTGAGAGTGTTGCTGAGGTGGACTTCAGTACATGCATAGCCTCTAATACATTTAGCTACAACTGGGGGGGGGGGGGAAGGCAAATGTGTTTAAAATGTCCTAGATATCCTGAACTATAGGTCCAACATGTCTCTTCTCTATTTCCTTTACTGAAACCATAGTATCTCATGATAAAGATAGATTCCATTTTCAGAGACCTACATGAAGTGTGTGTTTGAGGCGGGAGAGGGGGAAAACCTGAATATACTGCATAATTTCCTTAAAGCCTCAACATTTACATACAGCAGGGAAAACTTCTCTGAAAAATCCATCAACCACCAAGGGCATGTGAATTGTCAACTTTAAAAGCCGTTGTCAGTTTCAGAAGTCCCATGAGTAGGGACCACACTGTATTACTATCCTTGGTTTTTGGATAGGCATTAATCTTTTCATGCTATTAATATTTCATTTTTTAAACAACTGTTTCCTGACTAGACACCATTTGGTACAGACAACCACTTATTTGTTTATCAGTCCTAGGATAATATACGTTTGGACACCACCTGTTCAGATTTCAGCTGGTCGGAATAATAAATGCTATATCTCAACTGATTATATATAATCTTTTAAAATGTTCACTTAGTGCTGCATTAGGCCTTCATCTTTCTCTCTCTCTAACCTTCATAAATATTATCAGCAGGGCTGTCAGGTTTAGTCTTAAACCAATATTTATTAGGAAATGGACTAAAGTAATTATGGTCAGGAATTACTGGTAAATGGTTATTTCCTGTTTCCTGCCAGTCTGCTTTGCCTCAGGTTTTGTGCTGTTTCCATCCTAATGAAGGACGGGCAAATTAGACTATTATTTTATCCAAACTACTTGAAAGTTGAAGCAAAATTTTGAGATATGTGAAGGTTTTATAACTTTTAAAATAAGTTATAAAAACAAACAAAATAAGTTATAAAAACTTATTTTTTGCATACTTTTTATTTTCTTAAGTTTTTTGGAAATGGAACCACCAAAATACCACATAAAGTTGCTGGGTATCACTGTATTTCCAGTCCAACCAGAAGCAGGAGGTATCAGGAATATCCGGAGATAGTCTGTTCTTGGATAATTCCCAATCCAGTTTTGCAGAGGCAAGAGACTGTGTAATGCAGTTCTGATTGGGATTACAAATCTGAATTTTTAGTTGTTTATTCAAACTGAAACTTTTAAAGATCCTCAGTTCACTGATACTGACCAAAAGCAGGGATGACTGACCAAAGGCAGGGATGACTGGAACATGCATAATGCAAAATAAAGGTGCCATAAAATTGGTTTCTCCAGTTAAGCAATTATTTACCAATAAGTTCACCCTAAAAACTTCAATCAAAAGTTGTCAAAAAGTTTAGAAGGGCTGATCACAAGATTTCACAGTTTTGTAGGCTGCCATATAAACTTGGTGAAATTTGTTATGGGTTGTGTTAAATCCTCATTCAAAGATGCTCTTAATTTAAGATAGTTATAAGAGACAGTTAAGGGGCCACTCCTAAAACAAAGTCTAATGGAGTTTGCCCAGAAAGTAGCACCTTGTGGGCATCGGTTTCCACTTGGTATTGTGAGCAGGTGTGTGAGTAGGTCGGGGAGAGAACACACAGAAACTGAGAGCAGACAAGAACAGATAGAGAGGTAGAGGCTAAAAAGCACAAAAGACAAGCAGTAACCTATGAGCACAGCTTTTCCCAGGGTCACTCTAAAGAGAGAGTTTTTGGCCAAGGTGTGTTGGCTAAAGAGACTTGGGGCTATATACTAAAATAATGCTCCTTTTGGTATTAGTTCCTCTCATGTTCAGAGAAGCAGAATTTTGTACATCCTTTGTAAATAAACAAGATGGCATCAGAGAGAATACCACACTCCATCAATTTCTACTTCTAACTGGAAAATCCCCAGGGCTCCAAAATTTGACTAGCTGCTTGCCTTGAAAAGGGGAAAGAATATCAAAGATGGAAGAAGTCACAACTAATGTCAAAACCATGATGATAAAAAGAAAACTTGCTCTCTTACCTGTCCAGTGCTGTGCTGGTAGGCATGCTTCTACCGAACCCTCGAACACCCATCTGACGGAAATATGGAATGCAAGAAAGATTGGCAGCAATAACTGCCAGTGAATCAGAAGGGTTCACGAAGAAACCATTTTGACCTAGGATCATATAGCGGTCCTGAAGAGACAAGAAAGACAAAAAGTGTCAGAGAGAAATCAGGTTGAGTAGCTCATCCCCATGATCACTGCAAGCTTATCATCTCCCTATCAAACCACATCTCTTTCCAGACCAATGAATCAAAATTCCAAGGTGCTCCCTGGTTCCCGTCTCCTACATGGCATTTTGATGGGCTTGTGGCTACTCTAGTGTAAGATAATCTTCTTGCTGATGATATGTACTAGCTAGAGACAGGCAGTTAATTTGTATCAACTGAATACTGACAACAGTAAATGGCTTTTGTACCTCAATAGCCTCTTTGTCCTTTTCTTCCTCCCACTCTCTCACCACACATACATACATCTTAAGAGGATACCAAGTTACTGCTGTAATACTTTGCTGTTTACATTGCTGGTAGCAAGAATGTAAGATTTAAAAAACACACAGAGCTTGTGATTCAGTGCCTGTCTTAAGTGCAGAAAATTCACTTAGCTGAAGCACAAAAGGAATTTTAGAATCTCAGCCAAAATTAACTTCATTTAGTTGCTGGTTACTAAGACAGTCTCCCTCATTTACATATGCTGCATTTTTCCTATCTGAGAAATTATGCAAACACTAAGACAAATTGGGCCAAATATTTAGAGAGTCCTCAGCCTGCCCTACAAATTTGCAGGTGCAATCAACTGAAGGCACAAATTATATCATTTGGGCTTGATTTGTGGGTACAACTGCTATCATCTGTGCATGCAAATAACTGCGTTCTCAAAATTAGGGCCTATTATGCTCTTCAGTGTCTAACAGATGCACTAGCAAAGATGACATCTTTGACCCAAAACCCAGATTGCCTGAAATACTTACTCCATCAGCATCAAAAGCAGCTCCAAATCCATATTCTCCTCCTTTCATAGCCTCCAGCAGGGTAGTTGCGTATGTTAAGTTTGGGTCAGGAAGTTGCCCACCAAAATCTTCCAGAGGAATACAGTTTATTGCAGAATTTGCAGGAGCTCCTAATTCGTCACACAGGACTCTCCTTACATAGGGTCCCATAACTGCAAAAGGAATTTACCAACCATTTTCAGGAGCATACACACTTCAAATTCCAATATTCACAACAGCATGGAAACTTAATAGAAGACTTAACTAGTGCATTCACATTGCACACATATCTCTGTCATACCAACTGAAAGAAAAACAAATATTTCACTGAACACTGTGTAATTCCCCCTGCTCCCTCCAGGGTTATCAGTGGGAACTCTGTTAGCTCAAATGGTAGACATCCATGCTTTTGCTACTGAGTAACTCTGTTAGCTAGTAACAGTAGTAGGCTCTTATCCCCTATGTGGGTTGACCACACACAGTTATCATACATACTTAGGCCTTGTCTTCACTAGGAAAAAATAGTGTTATCTAATACATAGTAACCAACTCATGGTAAAATCCTGGACAAAGCAGTTGTAGTTTTAACATGTGTTATCAGGTCAGGGTAAATATTAAGGGAATAAACACATTGGGAGCATTTACATTGACCTGATAAAACATTAAAATTACAATTGCCTTATCCACACTATCTTACCACATTAGTTACCACATGCTAGCTAACGTGATAAAAAGCCACTTTTTCCTAGTGTGAATGCATTTTTATTATGCATAGTTTGGCCATCTATACCAGTAACTAAAATTTTGTGTGTGTCATAAGTGACAGCCATATAATCCTCCATTCCTCAGCCACGGAATTTGTATTCAAAAAATCTCTTGAGTATTACCAATGCCAAATCCCCTACCATTAAACCCTAGAAAAAATCTTAAATTAAAATGGAGCTGTTAAAAATACAAACTGCATTTATTAGCTAGTGATCATGATGCACAGCCACTTGTGAAACTGCTCCTCTCCACCATTCTCTTCTAAATAAAAACAAAATCTTTTAAGCTTAATGCTCATTAAAGGAGTCATATTGAAAACCTTGGAATTTATTTATCCACTGAATAATATCAGTGCAAACTTTCCTGCACCTCGACCTGAAGAAGGTCGTCCAGTCACCATATCCAGCCTTCTGCCTCTGTTGAGATGACCAATGAGTACAAATTAATGTAAATTGTAATGGTATGTTTATTACATCTGTACATAAAAAACCCTGAGACCAGTAACTTGTTTTACATAAATCACCTATTATCAGATGGCAATGAATTCACTAAAATCCTGTAACAGAATTGAGTTAGTCACCTGAAGATGAAAAAGTCATTCTCTCTCGCTCACTCTCTCATACACACACACACACACACACAGTATATCTTCCTTATTCAGAGCCTTCAATTACAGAAAAGGTCTGTATCTTGTAATTTTAAACACAATATGCAATGATTTATAAACCACATTACATTTTAGATGTATCATATTTGTTCAGAAAACATAATTAACTGTTATTAACAAGAGAGCACATTCCTTTAATAAGTTCTCTCTTTTTTAACACGCACTATGATAATTTATTCCACAAGCTGTTTTTGCTACAATGATCAACCAAATCCTGCACTCCTTTCTCAGGGAAAACCCCCATCAAAACCAACAGAGCAAATTCCAAACAGGAATATACACTGTCAGTGAATATTAGCACTACATCATAATAAAATACCTTGAAATAGTTTACAGTATTGGGTATGTTTTAACTTTTCTTACCAACAACAGAAACTCAGAATCCTACCTCCATTCATGGCATCGATTCTTATCTTAAGCTGATTGGGTCCAGTCAGCAAGCTTCTGATCATGTTAAAGTCAAAGATAGTTCGAAGAAGATTGAGGTAGATATCCACTGAATCCACTATTTCAACTGGGGAAATAAAGCGAAAGAAATTACTAGAGTTGACCACATAGACAGATGGATAAACTGATCACTAACCTCTCTCCAAAGACACCTAAACAATCCATTACACACTAAACAAGACCAGATCATGCAACACTTAGGAATCAAAAGCTTGATTCAAAGTCCACTTAAGTCAACTGAAAGACTCCCACTGATTTCACTGGGGTTTGGATCAGGCCTCAAGTCCTGTGTAAATCAGTGGAGCTTTGCCTGCTTAAGAATTGCAGGACCATAATGTATTAAGGGTCTGTATTACTGTGAATGTATTTCAATAAAATACAATACACTGAAAGAAAAACTTCATTTTACATTCAAAATATCTTGACAACTTTTTCAGTTGGCATCAACATATAAAAATGGATCAAACTACACAAGACTGGTCTTAAAGCTGTGAAGGTATTGATTCCTAGAGAAGAACTACACCAAGAAAAAGGCAAGCCATCAACTGCAATTTGTCTTTTCATGTGACTTCCCAAGGTCCAAATTTGGAGGGGGGTGGGGGGGGAGGAATTATAGGCCAGCATCCTGCTCTTTCTCCTCTGCTGCCGCCTCCTCCTCACAAACCTAATCCCAGCCCAGTGCAGAGGATGGGCGCATTTGAAATCAAGCCTGCCCTGCATTCACTCTGCAATGGCAAGTGATGGAGGGGTGGGGAAGGTAGGGAGCTGCAGCATGGGGCTGTGGGGGGGGGAGACAGAGCCTGTGCTGGCACCACTGGGGCAAAGATGCCCTGTCCATACACTCCTGCCCGTTACAATAGCAACTCCCTCCCAGAGATGAGAGGGAAGGGAGTGGGAGGGGGAGCAGGACTGGCTGTGCGGCAGAAGGGGGGTTGTCCTACTTTTGTGCTGTTTCCTTTGTTCAAAATAAACAAGTTGAAAATAAGAAACCATAACCTTTTTCTTTATTTGTCTGCAATCTTTGCATGAGTGAATCTCTCAGTATCTGTATTATCTGGTATATAAAGTGCCTGGAGCATCATCCTTAGCTAACCAGCAAACAGGGTGTAGATCCTGCCAACTATGCCACTATGATGCTTCCTTGGGGGTACCCAGGGTTGTGAGGCACCTCCCCTTAGGGTGAGGAAGCCTTGTCTGTGCCTGTTGTGGGTCTATTCCCAACAGCACTAGCCTCTGGTAACACAAGCACTGCCTTCCAGGCCTGTGCAGGTTAGCAATAGGCACACACCAATCCCCGAGTCCTCCGAGCATCCTCCTGGAGTGCCCACCCCTGATCCACTGGACCACTCATAACATTCCCAGATCAGCTCACAAGGGAACAATACACCCCAGTTTACCAGTCACCTTAGATTATGCCTCCACAGCACTCAGATATGTTTATAGTAAAAACAAGAAGTTTATTTAACAAAGAACAGAGATTTAAGACAAAGCAAGTAGAATTAACAGAAACAAATGGTTACATATAAAATAAAATCATACACACTTTTGAGAGCTAAACTTAACTAGTAAGACATTCCTCTATCTCATAAAGGGTAGCTCACTCAAAATCTCTCTCCCGGCATCAAACAGCCAGACCAGCTGTGATTCTCCATTCATAAGACAAGCCCTGCCTGTCTTCTCAGTGAAGGATGCAGAGTGAGTCGTGGTACCTCCAGTTATAGTCCAAAAATCTATAGTTTTCACTATGACTCCCTCCTGCTGATTTCTTTCTTTCTGTAAATTCCCTCTCTGGAAGATTTCACAATCCCCTCATTAGCATTTAGCTCAGACTGCATATGGGCATCCATTGTGAACAATACAATACACAGTTTACATATAGCCAGACAGACATCTCTTTCCTGAAAGAAAACTTGCCTAATCACCTTTTGGTTACCATCCCCAAGTCACCGATCTTAAGAACATAACTTTCAGTATATATCCATAACTCCTTACACATTATCCCTACATACATATTTTCCAATTATGATGATGATCAGTGTGACACAGGCTTTCAGTAGAGACTTCATGACACTCTTTGGTGAATTAGTATGTAGATACCCAGACCCCAGGGATCCCAGTAACCCTTATGCACCACTGTGCCCTCTGCCCATTAGTACCACGAGGTCTCTGGGTCACAGGGGAGGAGGCCTGGCTATGGGGCAGAGAGGGGAAGACCCTAAAATTCCTTCCCTCAAGAAAGCCTGAAGCCAGCTGGGAGGAGGATAAGGGAGTCGGTGCTCTGGGGAGGGTATAGTAAAGGGGCTCCCAGAAATGGGTGAGCATAGTGGCTTGTGGGTGGAACAGCAGGCGCTCCTCTGTGGTTTCTAACACTCTGTGGTTTTTAACTGTAAAACTCTAGAAAGCTAACTGGTTTGAAGTTCTATGCAAAATTGTCCATCAAGTTGTTTTTTATTGTATATTTAAATTCCAATCTGAAAATTTGCTCCCCTTTCCCCCAAGAAATATCTGAATTGGCACTACTGGCACTGTGACCCTATGTGCCAAGCAGCAATGTCCAGACTGCAGAGCCAGCCCCAGCCCCAGGGGACAAGACCTGCCGTTGCAGTGTGGGTGCCAGCAGGCTTGCCCTGAAACACACCCACACAGGAGGTCTTCCCAGTGCACTAGGCCTGCACCCACCTAAAACCTTCCCATGCCCACTGGGAAATGCTGCTGTATGTGACACACCAAGACCCATCTAGGGAATGGGACTTATTTAACACATCAGGCTGAGCTGTACAGGTATCCCATATACAAGCCAAATTTCTCATTCCTTCATAACTTACAGAACAGTTTAACAACAAGTATCAGAGGGGTAGCCGTGTTAGTCTGGTTCTGTAAAAGCAGCAAAGAATCCTGTGGCACCTTATAGACTAACAGACGTTTTGCAGCATGAGCTTTCGTGGGTGAATACCGAAGTATTCGGAAGCAAGTGCATCCGAAGAAGTGGGTATTCACCCACGAAAGCTCATGCTGCAAAACGTCTGTTAGTCTATAAGGTGCCACAGGATTCTTTGCTAGTTTAACAACAGGACATCCTACCCAACTTGGCCATTGGATCTACTCTCATGCTTAAAGTTAAGCATGTGCTGAATCAATGCCTTAGATATTAACTAGTACACTTAGACCTGATCCCATGTGGTGCTGAACCGCCTCCATATTTGGAGTCTGAGAGTGGAGGGCATGCCACAGCTTTCAGGCATGGACCTTTTAAGAGGGGGAAGTGTAGTCAAACAACACTCTAGCCGGGGTTATAAAAGTGTCCTTCTGGCACTTAAGAATTGTTGAATTGAGGCCTATCTAGCAAATTGCTTTATGCAAGTATTTGACTGTAATAGAATGGATGCTCACACTTGAAGTTAAGCATGTGCTTCAGTCTTTTCCTGGATTGGGGCTTTAATACACAAACTCTTAGCCTCAGTTTCCCCATCTGTAAAATAGAGATAAGATTTACTTACCTATTCTGCAGGGTGCTGTGAGGATTAATGTTTTAAGGCATTGTGAAGAATAATCTAAGCACTGTTTAAATACTTACATTATTGTCATTCTGCGGCAACTCTTTTTATAAACAGAATCTATGGATTTAGCATACAGCTTGGATAAAAACACAGGTTGGTACCTCGGAAAGGTTTGAATTTGTTCTCCAGATCAAATTCTTGTCTTCCCAGCCGAGATAAGTCAACTCTGAGATCGGGACAAATGGCATATTCCTCAAGGGTTTTGCTGATCTGATAGATTTTGTCTGAAACAGCATCTGGGGCAGGTCCTAGAAGACAAACATTAAGAAGCTTTTTTCTGACAATGGCTCACTTTCCAAATACAGAAAGAATCTGTTCTCTATTGTAATCGACTGCAAACAGCTCTGATGTGCTCAAAATAAACAAAAAAAACGGCTGGAGTAAAATACAGATTTTTTTCTACTTAAAGCAAAACACAGAGTTAATACATTTCTGGAAGAAATATAACACTGAAACCAGAATATATTTTTCTGATTTTTTTTTTTACTAATAAAAAACAGCATACAAATAAATCATTTTCAGGGGGAGGTGGGAGCCACGATCATTTGGATGTACTGCTAAAGAAATCTGCCATTCATTGACACTCTTCAGTAAATCTCAATATGCGTGTTGAAATAAAACTGGTATTTCCTGAGTTGCTTATCCATTTTTACAAATGCTGCAAAGATGTGTTTAAAAAGTCAAAAGTAAATTCAGGTCCAGGATAGCAGAGTGCAATGTACTTCTTCTGTCCAACCCAGTTCAGTTTTGACACATGTACGAAGCTCAAATAACTAAGAGTTTTAAATAAATTCCTTAATTTGCTAACATACAGATTGATCTGTAGTAAACATGTTAATCAAATAATATAATTCACATCTCAATTGTATATTAACTGATTTGCTAGTTTTGAAAATTGGGTGTATTTTAAAAGATGTTATAGCTCAAACAGAAGTCATGGGCTTAATGCAGAAATTGCTAGGTGAGGTTCTGTCATTTTCTTATGCAGGAGGTCAGATTTATTATCACAATGGTCACTTATGGTCTTACAATCTATGAATTTATAATATTAAAGCACAGTTCTGAAAAATGATTCTTTCTGCTCCCTTACAGACTTCCTTCAGTACCTTCATACACCTCTTTTACTTCTAATTGCACACCATTCCCAGTAATATTGTTGAATTCAGTGCAGCTTTGCCATATAAATTAGAGTATCAATCATGCCACATTAGTTAGGTGTAATGCATAATATTGTACAAGGGATCGTGGTAGCAGTACACACAATGATTGCTTAACTTCTTGTTATAATACGATCATTTAGCTAGGAAGAGACCTCTGCTCATTTCATTCCAACCCTTCCAGAGAGTCAGGACAGATTTCATTAGTCCTAAATCACTCTTGATAGATGGGTGTCTAGTCTAGTAATAATATTTCCAGCTAAAGTGATCCCACAGCCTCCCCTGGCAGCTTGCTCTCCTGCCTAACTGTTCTCATAGTTAGAAAGTTTTTCTTAATACTTAACCTATATTTTCCCAGCTGCAGCTTAAGCCTATTACTTTTTATTATGCCCTTGTTGACTAATGAGAATAATTGGTCTGTCTCATCTGTTCTTGAGGAGAGTTTTATTTTTAAAGCTTAATAAGCTATATGGATTTTGCTTAAAATACCAAAGCACGCAAAAGAAAAAAACTTCAACTGTTACACATCTGTCAGGCAGATTCTGGGGGGAGAGGATTTAAGTTTGCTGAGACAGTCTGCCCAGTGGTTAAGCCATGAGACTTTTGTGCTTTAGTCCTGACTCTCCTACTGACTTGACGTCTGATGTTAGGCAAGCTACTTAACCTCTCTGGGATTCAGACATGGGCTACGCACAAAGTTGCACTGGTTTAGCATCACACCTTTAGTGTGATGCAATTGATACAACTACTGTGCATAGAAAAGCCCTAACTTTCTCTATTTCCAACATGAAGATAATACATAGAGCTGGGTAACATCTGATATTTTGGCTTGCTGGCAGTTAAATAAATAAATAAAAATGTGTTTCAGGTCAAATTAAATGTTTCATTCAAACTGACACAAACATTTCATTTTGATCTTGAGCATTTTTACAAGTTGTGGAGGTTTTATAATAAAATTGACTAAACAAGAAGTTGTTTCAAATTGAAAAGTCAAAATGCTAACGTTTGCAAATGTTGAAACAAAATATTTTGACTTTTTCAGAATTCTTCTCTTTTTTTGGATATCATCAGAAATTCATGAATCATTTCGGTGTCACCGAATCCACATTTCTTGCCAAGTATCAGAGGGGTAGCCATGTTAGTCTGGTTCTGTAGAAGCAGCAAAGAATCCTGTTGCAACCGAAGAAGTGGGTATTCACCCACGAAAGCTCATGCTGCAAAACGTCTGTTAGTCTATAAGGTGCCACAGGATTCTTTGCTATTTCTTGCCAACAAATTTCAGTTGAAAATTTTGCCCAGTTCTAATAACGACATTCACTTTTGTAAAGGACATGAGATTTTCAGATGAAAAAGCACTGTAAGTGCAAAGTATTATTAATCATTATTGTGATGTATTTCGGAAGTATAAAACAAAGTAATAATATGATCTTTACAGGTGAATTTCCATGCTTAAGAAAATGAGGGACTAGACTGACTGTACTAGCTAAAGTTTCATCTCTTGTCTACACACAAATTATGTCACTTTAACTGTACCAGTGTATTTAAAGCAGTACAACCCTGTGCTTCTACCAAAATAATTTGTTCCCATACAGGAAGACAAGAGCACAGTCCCTTAGGTGCTTTTGAAACTCCCAACCTTAAAGCAAATGCCAAGATATGTACGATGGAAATGTGAGTAGAATAGGACTTTATAATGTTAAGTTCCATAAAGTGGGTGATAGCTCGCCTGGAGCAAGGTGTCTCAGGCTGCAAGTTTTCACTAGTCTTCTAATAAGAAATTAAAGTTAAACTCAAAGAATTGGCCACCTGGCCCTTTACATTTCAAAACAAAACACCCAGTCTGTTGCACCACTTAAATGAAGATGCAGTCTGATGGTTAGGCCCCGGCCCAGACCCAGGCCTGGGGCTTTGGTTTAGGACTGAGATTTTCATCTCCTGCCACAGATTCACCCACCACTTCCCCTTTGATAATGCAAGTGTTCTTCATTTGAACTGGTAGTTCCTGATTGGCTGTGTCCTTCTCCCAGCCCTTCTAGCTATTTAAATCTGAAATTTCACAGTGTTGTAACTGTAGGGATCCTGACCCAAAAAGAAGTTGTGGGGTGGGGTTGCAAGGTTACTGTAGGAGGGAGGGTTGCAATACTGTTACCCTTACTTCTGTGCTGCTGTTGGCGGCAGCGCTGCCTTCAGAGCTGGGCAGCTGGAGAGCGACGGGTGCTGGCCAGGAGCCCAACTCTGAAGACAGAGCCACTGCCAGCAGCAGCACAGAAGTAAAGATGGCATGGTATAGTATTGCCACCCTTACTTCTGCACTGCTGCCTGCAGAGCTGGGCCCTCGGTCAACAGCCGCCACTCTCTGGCTGCCCAGAAAGCAGCAGCGCAGAAGGAAGGGTGGCATGGTATGGTATTGCCACCCTTACTTCTGCGGTATTGCTGGTGGGACACTGCCTTCAGAGCAGGGTGCCCGACCAACAGCAGCTTCTCTCCAGCTGCTCAGCTCTGAAGACAGCGCAGAAGTAATGGTAGCAATATTGCAACCCTCTAAAATAACCTAGTGACCCCCTGCAACTCCCTTTTGGGTCAGGACCCCCAATTTGAGAAACACTGGTCTCCCCTGTGAAATCTGTATAATATATGGTAAAAGTACACAAAAGACCAGATTTCACAGGGGGATACCAGATGTCACGGTCCGTGATGTGTTTTTCATGGCCATGAATTTGGTAGGGCCCTACCTATCATACATCCACTGACACAGACTAAATGCAGTCTAAAAAACAGGAGGACAAATCCAGCAGCCCTTCTGTATATAGAACACCTATTGACTTCAGAGGGAGCTGAACTAACTGAGAGGTGTAGGTTCAGGGCATATTAGATTCTTTTTCATATAAAAATATATATAAACAAAACCTCTCCTAATATTGAAAACTATTTAGCATTCTACTAACACTGAAAAATCCATATAACAGGAAAACATAAATAGTTATAACCATCTGGCTATCCTTATCAACCTATTTCTACCTTTCTGAGATACAGTGATGTAATGTGTTATAAAAACACCTACCTCCATTGGAAACATTAAACTTGACTCCAAATTCTCCTCCAGGTCCTCCAGGACTGTGACTAGCTGTTAGAATAATTCCGCCAGCTGCTTTGATCTTTCGGATAATACATGAAACAGCAGGTGTGGATAAGATGCCATTCTGGCCAATAACCAGTCTTCCAATCTAAATGAACCAGAAAAATAAGTCTAATTACACTTGAGTGATGCTTGCATTTCATCTCTGAATGTTACCAACTTGCTAAATAATTATACCTATATATAATATATAGAAACATGGCTCAATTCCCAATGTGGCTGGAAGCCCAGACCTATAATGCCAGTATTTAAGCTATCTCTGGAACAACTACTGTATAACTAAGAATTCTGGGAGTTAATCTGTTAGACCTCTGCTGGTGACAGACAATGTTTTGAATTTAATAGTGTGAAGTAGCCATATGTGGTCAAACTGGCTACTCCTCGTAAACAAATATTTCTTACAAAGATACAAATTATATTAATATATGGTAGGACTGAATTTGACCTTAACTTTAAAAAATAAAAAATGTAACCCTCAGTAAAAATTCATTAACTTCACCTGTGCAATTTGCTGAAATACTTAATTAACTTACACAAATTGTAAAGCATTTTGGCACCAACTATTTTATTATTTAGATAGCATACTTATACCTAAATATACACAAATTAGACTTTTTAGACACTATTGGCCAAATTCTGCTTTCACTTACACAGCTGGGAAGCAGGAGGAACTCCACTGAAGTCAATGAGCAGGATTTGGTCTACAGTAGACAGTAAAGCAGGGGCACCCAAACTTTGGAGGGTCACACAGGCCATTTGCCAAGAACGATATTTAGGCCCCAGGCCTGCTATTGGATACACATAGGCAGAACTATGCACCTACACAGAGCCCCATGGAAATCTATGGGGCCTCACACAAGTGCAAAGGTCAACTTTGTGGATCTGATTGCAGGGTTGGGGCTTTAATTAGCATAATCTAGAGCAGATAGCAACTGCCTTTCACAGAGTGGCCTTTCAGCTGGATCAAGGAGATCACTGTATGCTAGCGCCTACAGTCTCTGTGAGTCATACCTCTATATCTAAGATAAGGACACCAATGCCCTGGCTGTAGAACACTGTGACCTTCATTTGGCCTGCAGGGTCACTCTTTGGCTAGTCCTGTTGAAAAAAGTGTGAACCCCAAGCTACATTTGAACACAAGAAGTTTCTGTCCATTCTTAAAATACAGCAACTTTTTAGGGGGCAGTTATTAAACATGGACTCAACACAGTCAGTATTAAGTGAAAATCCACCCCAAGGTTACAATTTTGAAAACCTTATTCTCATCCCTAAATGGACACTACAGTTACAGCTCAATATAAATATAATCCAGGAATCAATCATAAATATACGTACAGGCATTTTATAGAAGAGTTCTAGTCAACGGGAAACAGGCAGATGATAAAACCAGTGGGAGACGTTAATGCCACAGACGAATAATGAGGCATTTGTATGCAGAACATTAAAGGGACGTTGCCGGCTTGATTTTTTTTTTTTAAACAGACTAATTTTAAAAATGTCAGTCAGTGTCTCTTTAAAAGAAAAGGTAGTACAGGAGTACAGCTCCCCCTCCCCTGCTAAAAGCAGGAGACCTCTGTCTCCTGTCCCCTTCTCTGGCTTGGGGACAGTATAGATAACCCATCCTCATCGGCTGCTGAAATGGGGACTCACCAGGCAGGAAACTGAAGTGGGAGCAATTGAAATTCCCATCTTTCCTACCAACATGGGAAGCAGCAGCAGCATACAGTGAAGTAGAGATGTCCCTTATCTTGTCTCCTCTATATTAAGATCTGTTCCCTGCCCTTCCCTTCCCTCCCATTCTAAAGGCAGAGAAGGACAGAAGAAGAGACATGCTTCCCTTAACTTGCCCACCACTCCATGCGGAAAGAACTGTCATGGCCCTGGTCAGCTCCCTCTCCCCGCATGACGGTCCTCAGTGCGTGCATGCAAGACTGAATTGTGGAGAGACAAAGGGGAGAATGTGAGGTATAGTAGGATTGAGTGCTTGAGGAAGGAAGGAGAGTACAGATGTAGAGCTAGGCGGGAAACAGTTCTCCCATCTCATGAAACATTTTCAGAATTTGGGAAATGTTTCCCATTCTGAATTAGGATGAAAAGTCAATATTTCAAAAATGTTCATGAACCAAAAATCTGGGGGGCAAAATTGGTTCAGGTCAATTGAAAAGTTTCATTTCAATAATTTCAAAATCTTTTTATGTTTGAACTGGAAAACCAAACATTTTGATTTAAAAAATGTTAAAATGGTACGTTTCAACACTTCTGAACCTTTTTTTCAAAAATTGTGTCAAGAAATTTGTCAAAACTGACCTTTCCTACAAAAAAGTTGCAGTTTTGCTGACTCTGCATTTTTCAGTTTTCCAACCAGATCTATACAGAAGTGCCTAGAAGTGAAAAATTGAGAGTGCTACCTATGGAGAGGAATGGAGAAAGGGAGAACAGAGGGCAGGTGTATGAGCCTCACACTGGTTAACCATGGGTTAACAGGAGTCATTTAGGCCACTGGAGAAGTATTAGGCATAATAGGTGATCAAACCAGCTATGGAGGAGCTGGGCTTTCAATAAAGGGAGCACTGAGCAGCAGAGGAAAGGCTAGGGAGAGATCCAGGAGAGAGGTAACTGGGCATTTCCTCTCTTGGACTAAAGGCAGAGAGGAGCCTGGGAAGCCTGAAGCCGGAACCAGAGGGTCCCGAGCCAGGAGGTAGCCTGGTAGGCCAGGACAGTGAATCCTGGGCCCAAGTGACCATCATGAGTAGGAGTGACCCTCATGGGAGCCAGCAAAACTCAGTGATAGTAAAGCATAAGGGACATTTGGGACTGAAGTTTGAGGGTCTGCAGTGAGAGACAAAAGAACTCTGCAGCCACTCGCTGGGAAGCAGGGGAGTAGAAAGTGGAGAGACTTGTGGAAGGCCTGTATGTGAGGAGGAAGCCTGAGGAGAGAAGATACAGAATTGGAGCAAGGTCCTGTGGCTGATCCTGACACAACTGGACCTCTGGGGAGAAGCCCTGGGAACGGTTGCTTGCTTGTTACAAAGAGCCCAGGAAGGAGCTGAGGAAAAGGCCTAAAGAAAGGTTAATGGTAGGAAGGAGTCCAGGGAAGCAGCTGCAAGATGTGTGATAGAGCAGATCTTGGCTATCTGTCCTAGAGTCCCTGGACTAGAACTTAGTGTAGGGGTTGGGCCACTGGTAAAGTGGTGTAAAGCCACCTGACATAAGGGGATAAGGACAATTCCAAGCCTAGAGAGAAGGATGTGACAACTGGATCCAGAGTCACCTGACACAAGGTCTAGGAATTATTTGTTGGACTTTTGTTTGTTTGACTTTCCATAACCCTCAAAGGTGGGGCCTTAAACACGACCTGGCCACAGGGCCAAGTCACAAGACAAGAGACCACCATAGAACTGGAGCGATGGTTGGCGCGGGTACTAGAGAACATAGAACTGCTACACCAAACCCAGCCACAAGGGGGGCAAGCCAGCATGATTTGAGGGCTTCAATAACTCAGACATGGGT
Source organism: Mauremys mutica (assembly GCF_020497125.1). Lineage (NCBI taxonomy): Eukaryota > Metazoa > Chordata > Testudines > Geoemydidae > Mauremys > Mauremys mutica. The sequence continues at coordinate 90,639,377 of NC_059077.1, read as the reverse complement.
TAGGGGTTTGTTACAGGAGTGGGTGGGTGAGATTCTGTGGCCTGCGTTGTGCAGGAGGTCAGATTAGATGATCCTAATGGTCCCTTCTGACCTTAAAGTCTATGAGTCTATGATGGAAGAAGTGGTGGAAAACTTACTGATAGAGAGAGATGAAAAATTAAAGAAGAGAGGCAGACAGACAGGATGGGCAAAAGACTAGGGTTGAAATCCTGGAACCAGATTCACCCCCAAAATATTTGAGAGACATAGTCCAGAACACTGTAAAGGTTGCTAGTACTAGTGAGACTTTTCCTTCTGAACAAACCCTGGTTTTAGGTAATGAATCTCAGAAGGTTGTGAGAAAAGTATACGAAGCAATGTTGCTTCTTTTCTATTTTGCTTCTTAAAGGAAAGTTCATGATTAAATAGGAAATGAAGCTGTCACATCTTTTCAAATCAAAGTTGTGGGCACCATCAAGTCTTTATTCTTCAATAGTATTAGTTACAGCTGCAATAGGGAACTGTAACTCATGGTATGGTATCAGACACCAGGAAAGTGAGCAGGATGGCAAGTCACTTCTATTACAGATGTTGGATACACTGCATTCCATAGGGAACCCTGCTTCCTGTACTCTGGTCCTCCCTGAAATTCTTTCAACAGAGATCCTTGGTTATATATCACATTGGAAAAAAAAGTTCCCCAGCTTTTCAGTGCCAAGCACTTTGGAATTTTGTATCTTGAAGTATTTGAACTCTCTGAGGAATGTGACAGAGATAATTGGATGCTAATTCAACTTTTGCTACTGGCTGTTGGGTCAGTTATTTGTAGAAGGTGGAAAAACCCTGACTCTCCATCTATTTTGGACACAGTTCAACAGCTGGGACCTTTCAGCTCTGTAAAACCTGTGCAGCTGTACTTTGATAAGGCTTAAAAATTCACTCACCTAATGTGTGCGTCTGTAGATTATTTTAGCAAAAAAACAGATTATGTAAATTGTGTACTTTTTTCAACTCTTACAAGTGGTTTTCCACTGTCCATCACAGCTTTGTGCTTTTAAACTGTTCAGAACATTACATTTGATTAACTGATCTTTCTATTTTGAGATTTGGGATATTAACCTCACATTCCCCCCACAATTTTATGCTGCTGATATTCATGGCGACTGTACATGTTTTTGTTGGGGGAGGGGGAGGCAGGCAAAGAAAAAAGATTTCAAAGTGGTGTTAATTAACTACAGAAAGTCTTCAAAGAGTGTTTTATTCCTTAACAAAATACATATCTACCCTACTAGAACTGGTTGGGGGGAAAAATCCTGCAGAAAATATTGATGAAAACAAACAAAAGCTTTTGTCCCCAAGCAAACAAAATAAAAATCCCAAAATGTGTGGGTTTTTTTTATTTTTTTTCAATGTAAAGTCAAAAGTTTCCATGGAAAGCAAACACTATCTGTGAAAATGTTCATTTAGTTAAAATCCCAATTTTCTGTTGAAAACCAGTTTTTCACAGAAACTTGTTTTTAATCAGACATACTGGAGGCAGTATATGTGCCTTTAATATGAATATTTGATACTGAATTTTGCATCTGCTTAATAGATGTTTTGAACAATGTGCTTTCTATTCCAGCTTCATGAGATCAGTCCTTCCACACATGGTCCTAAAACTGAATAATTAAAATCAGCCTCCACAAATGTGGAACTTAGTGCAAGTACTACATATATACACAGCTGGTCATTTGTGCTATCAGCAAGAGAGTGGGAGAACACAACTTTATTTATTCCTAAACCTTACAGTGAGTGTCATTTGTGCATGTTGTTGGAGTTGCATGAATCGATTTGTTTTTGTGGGATTCTCTCAGATGCTATCAGCCTTTGAATTAACTGTATCACTGCTGGACTCCCCTGCAACCTCTTCCAGACGGCAGAATAAAGCAGTCTTCTTCCAAGTGTCAACATTTGAAATGCTGTCACTTCACTGCTGATTAACAAACCATAAGGGGCAGTACTAAAAGTACATTTTTTCCAGGCTGGACATTTTAGTTCATTCAATGTGAAATGAAACGGATGTTTTACTAACTGACAGTTGGGGATTTCAAACTGCTTCACAAACACTTTCCACTTTCCCTATGCATAACTGCTGAAATACAATCCCTCTGAGACAGAACAAGGAAGCTATTTTGCAGGGCAAAATTGCTTCCATTTATTGTGGCCTGATTTTTGACAGATGCTTTTTTTTCCCCTTAGAAAATGGACAGGTTAAAAAACTTCATCCACCAGGAGACGAGCTGAAACCATCAGAATCTAAATAAACATTTCAGACCAGTTTTAGACCCAGGTTTGTGAGAGGAAAGGCCAGCATTTTTACTACTACACCTCCTACTGCTTTATTCCACCCAGTACTGTGCAACTAATTATAAGCGGAAATAAAGAAATAGAATTCTGAGTTGTTTTGAATTAGATTCTGTCCTTTTATGGCTTCTTTTCTGTCTGTGAGGCTGCTTATAGAAAGCATGCCACTTCTCTCAAGATCTTTATATTGGTGTTGTCACTTAACCACAACTGCCAAATAACCCTGAGGGGTTTGAGAAAATACACAGAATTGCTTGACAGAGTGCAACAAACTTTCTGCTAGCCTCCACAACTCTTTATGTATGAATATTTCTTTAAGGAACACAGAAGCATGTGGAAAACATATTTAAAATGTCTGTTTTGCATCTCAGCCCCCCCACATACATTATTTTAAAAAATAATGAAGCATGTAGAACGGCTGCCATCTATGGCAATGACTCAATCTTCCAACTACAGCTGTCAGAGATGTGTGCCAGCTTTTAAACAGAGTTGCATATATACAAGCCAAAGGGAGTTGACAGGAATTATACTTCACAAAATGCATGAGAACAAGGCTGAATCTATAGAAGTGTTCAACTATGAATGCATATCTATTGCAGATCAGGGTAGATTACATCAACATATATGTCCAGTTCTATATTCCTGAAGAAGTTTTCTGTTTTGATGTTTTTGTACACCAAACCAAGTTATTTTAATATTAAACAAAGGAAATCTATTCAACATGACTCAGAATGCACAATTAATGTATTATACAGTGTGATCTTTTAACTGCTTTGTAATTTATATGTATTTCTGTTTACCTGACACTGCAGATTCTATTCTCCCATTGAAGTGGATGCTTTAATTCCCATTATTAACATTAATCTGAGTAAATTCCTTGCTCTCAGGAAGTAACCTACAGGCATGGGTCCTGGAACTACGGGTGCTGCACCCCCTGGCTTGAAGTGGTTTCCATCATATATGGGGTTTACAGTTTGGTTCAATGGCTCTCAGCACCCCCACTATACAAATTGTTCCAGCACCCTTGAATACAGGGATCTCATTTCTACACTAATGATGTTGAAGTGACTATACAAGTTCGGATAGCTAAGTATTTGTGCTGTGTATCAATAACGATCCCCACTGCAAAGAACTCATCTCTTGAATCCTTGTGTGAAGCTCTGAAGTGCCCCCGTGAAAAGGCCTGAAGGCTGTGAAGAACTAAGCAGCACTTGCATATTAGTCATCCCCATGGAGCCTCTTCACTCAGGTATTTCACACACACACACACACACACACACACACTCTTGTCTCAGATGCTGCATGTTTTGTGTCAGAAGCAAACATTAAACTGACACTTAATTTTTAATCTTTAAATAATCGATTGTCAGATTTATTGACCTGACATTTAATAATCTGGTTTGGAAAAGTCAAACTGGTGCTCATTTACCCATTTCTAATTAAAGCACAGATAATATGCCCCTCACATTACTTGATACTGCTATGGCATGAAAAGCGTACCTCTGGCATGCAAAGATTTCAACTGCTGCAAGACTACAATCATTTAAAGTTCTTTATAATACTACACTCTGTATTGTATTCCATATTAGTTTCTGTCATTTTGTATATAGCATCTGCAGCAAGACCAGACTTTTAGCAAACTTAAGGCTGAAAGAATGGCTACCCTAACAAATACTTTGCCAGATTACTTTTAAGCATTGCTGCCACATGCAGCTGTGCATTTTCAGACGATACAGTAGATTAACATGGAGTCACTTATTTTTTTTATTCTCCCAGTAATCTCTCACATGCTTCAGTCAATTAAGCTTGAAAACACATGAAGCAAGTAGATTACGTCCTGAACACTGTGGATCTCTGCTTTCATATCCTTTACTACGGCCTCCCCTGTTTTTGTGTGGCCGAGCAGCATGCTAGGGGGGCAGAGATAGTATTAGTTATTTATACAGTACCAGCAGGGTTTACATGGAAGATAATGGAAAATACAAACAATGTTGTATTAAAAAGACAACTGGAAACTACCCAAGGCAGCGGGCAGGCAAGTTAAACTGCTAAACTCAAGCATTACTAAGTGTGGCAGTACATCCCTCTCTGTGGAACACTGCTATGCAATACGGGGGGCTGAGCGGGGGGAACCATGAACTGCATTGCAGGGTTCCTATCTGCCCAGTGAGACCCAGTGATCCCATTTGTAAACTTAAACCTACCATATACTCTGAATCAGGAATCGGCCAACCATCAGCTGTTCACATCACAATAGATGGGGGTGGGGGGCTTTCACCCTGATTCCTTCTGACTTTAGGACACCAGCACAAAATCATTGCAGTGCTGAGCAGGAAAGCAAGATCATGCCTAAGGTGGTTCTCCTACCTCATAGCACTGTAAAGACTGCTTCTTTCACATGGCTATTGAGGCAGTAAGCAGGTGCAGAAAGCGGGACATGATTCTCTCTGCTCCTGCAATCGCTTTTACGGCCAAATCACAGCATCCTGGTTCTGTTGGGTCTCTTTTCCCAAAATCCAGCCCATCAGCCAGGTATCTTTGCAGGATGTGATTACTAGCCGGTCCCATATGGGCCTTCCACATGCAGCTCAAGAGCACAACCAGCAGCTAGCCACTGCAGGCTAACCCATCCCTACTCTGGTCGCACATAATTCAGAATCAAACGAAGTATACATTGGCTACCATGCTGAGTGAGCCAGATTGTGGCTGCCCTGTAGTGGGGCCCACAGACAGAATGCTGGGTGACTCACAAAACAAGAACAAGGGGGCATCCAGGCCACTGAATGACAACACATTTAAAGCTGATAAAAGAAAATATTTTATTATTTTTACATACTGGAGGCATGATTTACCATAGGACTGGCTGTGCCTCCTCCATGGTAGAGATGCAAGCCGAGTTTGACAGCACAATTTGGCCAACACCCTCCTGGAACTCTGGCCTGGGTAAAGGCTCTGAATACAATTTCATCAAGGCATCCCTAGGTTTCCTTTGATCCTTCTCAGGGGCAGCTCACGTCTCTCCCTGCAACACCAGTGCCTCTCCTTTGAGTGAATTCCTTCTCTCCCAAGGAGGGGGCTCTTCTGCCTTCAGGAGTGATCCCTTTCTCTCCCCTGCTTTCATGGCTAATAACACAAGGAGTTATCCAAGCTGATATGATGATAAATTAGCTATGTCCCCAGAAAGGTTAAGATACTTTACCAGCAGACATATTTTCACTGTAAAAGTATACAGTATATTGTTAGTATTAGCTCAAAAATCTAAAGTAATTAAGCTTTCTGTGATATTAGAGGAAGTGGAGGTGTAAGTTTGCTGTGGAGGTGAAGAGTCATTGTGTGTGGAGGCAGGAAGGTATTTGAATGTCAGTGTAGCCTTACCTGTTGGTCTCCTGGAGTTGTAATGACATCATTGTCAGGGAATGTATCCGAGTAACCTTATATCTAAGAGTTTGTGTGGGAATTGTGAGGAGAAATTTGCCCCCTGACAAACACAACTTGGAGTGACATTAACAGAGCAAACTCTGTGTCTGGCAAAACTTCCCATAATTCAGCAGGGGAGCTCTGCTCCAACAAAGCACAGTAAGTTTGTCAAACTGACCTGGTAAGAATGGCCAGTGAAGACCCAAAAGGAGTGCTGGAGTGCAAAAGGGAGGGCAAAATGGGGGATGTGACAGGGAGATTGAAGGGATGGGAGAGAAATAGGCAGGGATACAGGCATAGGCACTGACTTCCCCTCTGCCCAGTGAGTGCTCGATCCTCCCTCACCCTTGGCCCTGCCCTGCCTCTTCTACATCTCCTCCCCTGAGCGTGCTGTGTCCCCACTCCTTCCCCTCCCTCCCGGAAAGTCCTAAGTGCTGCCAAACAGCTGTTAGGCAGTGAGGGGCAGGGGGAAGCACTGGGTGGGAGGGAGAGGGAGGAGCGGGGATGCGGTGTGATCGAGTGGGGAGGCTTGGCTGCCGGTGGGTGTGGCGCACCTGCTAATTTTCCCCATGGGTGCTCCAGCCTCAAGCACCCACAGAGTCGGCACCTATGGACACAGGCATCTAGCTAACAGGAAGTCTTACCTCTGGTGCTACCTGGACCATTGGTTCACCAATCCCTGATCCTCCAGCTCCTCTGATTCCTGGTGCCCACCCTCCTGGTTCCTCAGCCCCTTAGGCCTCATGGCCACCACCTCCTCTGTACTCCTGGTTCTCCCAAAGGGAAGGTGCTAGCTGGCTCACACTAGTGTTTGCGGAGCTAGACCCGGATCCACAAAGATGTTTAGGCTCCTAATGTCCATTGACTTCAATGAAAGGTAGGTGACCTTTGTGGATCTGGGCCGTAGTGGCCAGCTAGGTTACACGAGAGGAGAGCTCCTGCTGCAGCATCCTGCTCCTGGCTCAGAACACCAGGACTCCCTTGTTTGGTGAGCCCAAACAGGTCTTCTGGGCAGTGATGGTAGGGAGAGCTACTTTCTGCTGCCTTTTCTTCCAACAGTCATCCTAAATGCCTACCCACAGCCTCCTTCAGCCTGCCTCCACACTCCTCCATAGCTAGCCACCACAGATGCTTTCATCCTCATGCCTCCCCAGAGTTCTGCTCATGCCCTATACTTCCTGTGCCACTTCACAAAGTCCCTCACTGCCCAGAGCCCTGTGCCCTCCTCCAGTAAGCTCTTTACACATAATACTTGTCTGTTTCAAAATCTCTCTCGTCTACCAGCTCCTGATTGCTAAACTCATTTCTAAAATATGTTTTCACCAAAATAACTTTTAAATGTTAACGTCACATCAGAGATATTGTAAAGATGAATTACTGGGTACAATTTGAAATGTGTACAACTTTTACTTTCAAAGTTAAAAGAACCCAAAGAAAGGACTGAAAAACAGGTTTAAAATTTTCATAACGTTTTTTCTGCAAAAATTAATAAATTACTACTAAAGATTACATAGAAAATTTAACTCTCTCGAAGAGTTATTGTGACAAATTTGGAGAGTTAATAAATTATAATATAAAATAGAAGGATTTTGGTCCTGCTTTAAGTGGAAATTTCAAGGCAACATTAACTATGGCTACATAACCAATATCTCCAGAATAAATATATGTACCCATTTGTACATGTGAAAGAATTCATCAGAAGAATTGATCATCTTATGCTTCTCTGAGATTTTTGACAGCGGAGCAGAATGTACTGCAAGCAACTGCAGCACTAGTCACTATAAATAATTTGTTTGACACTCTTGTCTTTTTCCCATACATTTAGGTCTAAAAACAATAGAGAAGAAATTATTTTCATGGTGATATACACACAGCACAAGGTCAAAACATGTAAGTGCTCTGACTGTGAAAAATAAAAAACTTACTTCACTTTCACATTCTTGAAAAATATCCATCCTGCAATAAGTATAAACTTGATATACACCTACTGAATCTTCAGTCATTCCACAGGGTTCAATTTTCTCATGCAGAGTCAAAAAGCATTTCTCAGCTTCCCTACCAACCTCAGTCTAAAATAAGGAGTCAAAGAGCATGATAAGACTGCTTCTGTGGATTTTCAGGATCACCCTCGTTATACATAAAAAAATCTCTACCCTGCTGAAGTCTCACGGCACATCCTAAAGGGCATATCAAACGGCATTAGGCATACAGCTCAGGCATTAGATACGCATATGAAAGGTCAGATTACAAGTAAGAATCCTTTACATTTTTAGTATCTATTCAATACCACCCACATCTAAAAGCATTTTCCCCCTTCTTACATGATGTCTCTAATTCTGGCTGCTCCTTTTTCTCATTACCACTTGCCTGTGATATTAGATTAAAAGTTCTTTGAGGCACGGACCACCTTTTCATCGTACGTATTACAGTATCTAGCACAATGGGGCCTTGATCTCTGAGTGGCACAACTGAGTGCTACCACAATACAATTAAAATACTAATAAATACAAATTCCTTCTGGATTGAGATGAAGAGCCAAATACAACTGAAACATTTTCCCCCCAGGTTTAAATAATCTGTTTTATCGCCAACACATAAAATATTAAAATCCACAACAAAATAAAATATAACATTTAGAGACAAAGAAAGCAATACATGCTCATCAGACCATCTGTGGTAAATCAGAGGAAATTACTGCCTTTGATAAGTGGGTTTATGGGCATGTCTCTGCGTCTTTGTTACTCAAGTAGTAAATTACAGTTAAAATTAAAGCTAACCCCATAAAGTCATGACACTACATTTTGTCATTTTGAGATAAAAATCTAAGGGAAATAATGAGGAGACGTGCAGAAAGGAGGGTTTTAAACATGGAAAAGGAGGATGAGAAATATGGCTCAGATCTTTGACAAGAAGGAAACGTGGGTGTAATATGTGAAGGATGTGGGAAAAGGGTGACCACGGATGGGCAAAGGATGGCGTAGGGAGAAATGAGTGTTGATGCAATCGGTGCAGTAGTGGGGAGAAGAGTGTAGTGGGTGGAGGGGTGCTAAAGAGGGAAGAGTGGTTTCAGAAAAGGAAGAACATGGGTGCAACGGGTGGCAGGACAGACAAGGGAGAGAATGGGCAGATGCAGCATGTGAAGAAGAGGGAAAGAATGGAGGGCTAGAGTAGGGAGGTGAGGATGAAAAGTGAGAGGAGGAAATCATGGATGAGTGCAGACAGGGAGGGGAAAAGAAGAGTGAGACTGCAATAGGCTGATGGATGAAGGTGGGGAATAAGGGGATTGTAATGTGTGAAGGAGCAAAAGAAGATATAGAGATGCATTATGTGGATGGGCATAGGGATGACAGTGGAAAGGGTGCGGGAATGCTTTTGGTGGAAGGGCACAGAGAAAATGGGGGTTCAGTAAGTAGGGTTGCCAATTTTGGTTGGATGTATTCCTGGAGATTTAATCACATGACATAATCTTTAAAGATAAATGTTTAATTCCTGGAGACTCCAGGCCAATTCTGGAGGGTTGGCAACGCTAGCAGTAAGTGGAGGGATTAGATAGATTGGTGGCAGTGTGTGCGTGATACAGAACACTGCCACCATAGGTGCCGGAATTAGGGGTGCACCCCCTAGCTTGAAGTGGTTTCCATTATATACACAGTTTACAGATTGGTTTAATGGCTCTCAGCACCCCCACTGCACAAGTTGTTCCAGGACCCCTGACTGCCACAAAGATGGGTGGGTGCAGTGAATAGACGAGGGGAGCAGTGGGCACAAGAGTAGCCCTAGAGCTGCAGTGGGCAGGTGGGGGTGCAGACAGCACAGGATTGTGGATGGTGGGGAAGTGGAGTAACCCGGGCTGCACAGGATGGCTGGGGGAAGCAAAGGACATGGGGATGCAAAAGGTGCAGTGGGTACATGAGGGACAGAGGTCATGGGGCTGCAAAGAGGGCAAGGGACTGCAGAGTGGAGGTGACATGGGGAAATGGAGGGCATAGGGGTGCAGTGGGTTGATGTGGGAGCAAAGGACATGGGTTTGCTGTTGGTGGATGAGTGCAGGAGGAGCCACCGAAGGGAATGGAGGGATGCAGGGGTTGCAGAGGGCATGGACCTGCAATGGCAGAATCAGGGCACAGAGGGCATGAGGACTTGATGGATGGATGGATGGATAGTGGGGAGCAGAGGGTACAGGGCTGCAGTGGGTGTGTGCCTAGTGGAGAGCAGAAGGCATAAGGGTGCAGTGGGTGGATCGGGGCATGATTGGTGCTGCAAATGGCACAAGGGTGGACTGGGGCAGGGAGAGGCAGAGGCCACAGGGCTGTAGCAAGTAGGTGGATAGTGGGAAGCAGAGGACCCAAGGACTCGGTGGGAGAATGGGGAAGAACTGGGTGGGTAGGGGGGTGCAGAGAACAAGGGGGGTGAGTGGGTACAGGAGAACAGTGGGTGGATGCGGGGGATGCAGAGGGTACAGGGCATGGGGCAATGGGGTCCTGAGGGCAGAGTGCACCAAGGGCACAGGGGGCAATGAGGGCATGCAGGAGGGGGGTGCTGAGGCCCCAGGGGAGCAGAGGGCACAGGGGCAATGGGTGGGGGGGGTACAGAGAGCACAGGGGGAAGAGATGAGGGGATGCAGAGATGGGGTGCTGAGGCCCCAGGGGAGCAGAGGGCACAAGGGCAATGGGTAGGTGGTGCTTACGGCCCAGGGAGCAGTGAGGGAATGCAAAGAGGGTACTGAGGGCCCAGGGGAGCAGAGGGGGAAATGGGTGGGGTTGTAGAGTGCACGGGGGGCAGTGAGGGAATGCGGGGGGGATGCAGAGGGCCCAGGGCAGCAGAGGGGCAATGGGTGGGGGGTGCAGAGTGCACGAGGGGGGCAATGAAGGGATGCGGGGGGTGCTGAAGCCCCAGGTGGATCAGGGGGGCAATGGGTGGGGGGTCCAGAGCGCAAGGGGGGCCAGTGAGGGGATGTTCCCCGGGGGGGAAGGGTTGAGGCCCCAGGTGGATCAGAGGGGCAGTGGGTGGGGGGTGCCGAGCGCAAGGGGGGCCAGTGAGGGGATGTTCCCGGGGGGGGGTGCTGAGGCCCCAGGTGGATCAGAGGGGCAGTGGGTGGGGGGTGCCGAGCGCACCGGGGCGGCGGGGAGTGCGGGGTGCCGAGGGCTGGGAGCCGCAGCTCGGCTGGCTCACCCCGTTGGCCGCGGCCATCTGCACGACGATCTCGGTGGCGGTCCGGCTGAAGTACCTGCCGTCGCTCCCCACCACCATGGTGCAGCCCTGGCGGTCGCGCAGGTCGATGGAGGAGAGCAGGCTCTGCACGAAGTTGGGCAGGTAGTTGCGCTGGCTCTCGAAGAGCCCCGTGGGCCGCCGCAGCCCCCCGCCGCCCGTCGGCTTCTGGTCCTGGTAGGGGGCGGTCTGCACCGTGAGCACCGGGATGGGGCTCCCCTCCATCGCTGCCGCGGCCGCCCCCCCAGCGGCTCCCAGTCCCCTCGCGTCCGCACGGAACCGGCCGCCGAGAGTTAATCCAGCCCCGCGGCCGCCTGCCTCCGGAGCGGGGCTCGCCTCGCCTCAGCTCCACGGCAGCGAGCGCCGCCCCCGCCGCCTCGGGCTCGCCCTGCCCCGGCCCGAGCTCGGCGGACTCTCGCCTCAAACACTGCTCGGGAAACTTAGCCGGGAGCAGAGGAGACCCCGGGGCTCCTCCCTCCACTGCGCGCTGGGCGGCGAACTGGCTCCTCCTTTTGAACAAGGACACCAGGGGCTTGCCAGAGCTTTGCCCCAGCCCAAAATAACCCTGGAAAGAGAAGCTGAGAATTGTTTTCCCCTGCCAGAGATGTAACTGGAGGCGTGGGGGGCTGAGCGTCACGCATTTGTTCCAGGGGATCACGTACTGTCAGCCCTGGAGCTTTTCCTTCTTGCACACAGCAACCCCAACCCCTGGTGGCTCAGAAATCGCAGCAGCTGAACAGCTGGGGATTTCAAGCACCGAGTGCTGCAGCGCTGTGTCAGATCAGTAATAATGTCATGAGAATTTTCACTTCTGTGGCACCTCCCATCTGAGAATCTCACCGGGCTTCACAAATATTAATGAGGGACCCAGGAGAGCTCGGGAAAAGACAGATAGGGAAACTGGGGAATAGAGGGCCTCCAAGGCAGCCTACGGGAGATTCAAGAACGTAAGAGTAGCACGAAATCAAATCCTGTGCCCCCTGCTTAATTTGTGATGAAATAGGTGCTGGGGCTCAAACAATTTTTTTTCCCATGCATCAAGCCCTGAGAGTTGATGCAGCAGAGGTGCCAGGGGTATGAACTGCCAAGCCTAAAGGAGACAGGGCACAAATTAAGCACTGCCTGTGACTTTACTACAATGCCATCCTTGCACACCGACTCTCCCAAAAGGGGACATTTCATAGAGGTCTGCTGCACTGACCTTCAACGACCCATGATACTAAACCCAGGGAAATTTAATGGATTTCTATTCTAATAATTCCAGTGCTGAGGAATAGTTTGGTACAGAGACAAACAATTGATCTACCTGCCTGAGGTTTCCCATTTAGAAAATTGAGGTCACTTTCTCACAAGGATGTTGTGAGGACTGGTGAATTCATAGGTATAGAGTACTTTGAAGAGTAATCAATGAGAATAAAAACACACAAGAGTTTTAAAGGCTAGGCAGAGCTGGTAACCTACAGTTAAGATTGACTTAAACCAGGTGTGGACAAACTACTGCCCCGGGGGGCCACATCCGATCCTCCAGGAATTTTAATCTGGCCCTCAAGTTCCTGCCGGGAAGTGGGGTCCGGGGCTTACCCCGCTCTAGTGCTCCAGCCGGGGAGTGGAGTCAGGATCTTGCCCCACTCTGCACAGCTCCCGGAAGCAGTGGTACGTTCCCCCTCCGGCTCCTATGTGGGGCAGCCAGGGGGCTCCGCCAGGGCCGGTGCAAGGATGTTTCGCACCCTAGGCGAAACTTCCACCTTGCGCCCTCCCCCCCGCCCTGAGGCGCCCTCCTCCCACGGCAGCTCCCCATCCCCCACCCTCCGCCCTGAGGCACACACCCCAGCCCCAGCTCCCCCTACCTAAATGCCGGCAGCGACCGGGGCAGCCGAAGATCCGGCCGCCACGGTCGCTGCCGAAGAAAATGGTGCCCCCCAAATCCTAGCAGCGGTCGCCTAAATGGTTGCACCGGCCCTGGGAGCTGCCCACTGTGCTGCAGTGCCAGGGGACTAGCAGAATGGAGAAATGGCCAAATCATTAGTGGTCTCAATAAGGAGAGGGGCAGAATCATTGGAATTATGGGCGTGAGGAGAGGTGAAGAAGAGGCAATGAGGAATTGGGGTAAGGAGAAAAGGAGGGTAGAGGGGAGAGCCACCAAGAAGTAGGTTGCGGGGAGGAGAGGTGCAGAGCCAGGAACAGGAAATTGAGGAGTGGGTAGTTAGAAGGGACATCGTGTGAGTGTGGAGGGGGGGGTAGTATATAAAGATCTAGACAAAAAGCAGCATACATTTAAAACAAACCAGCCAGATACTAAAGAGGCTAGTCTCAAGTGTCTGTATAACTCAGGGATATACTGGCCGTTTGCTTGGAGTCCAATCTCAGTTTTATGGTTGGCATGGCACTTATATAGCATTTTAATCCATAGATATCATCTCAAACTGTTTTGCCAGGGACAGTAAATATCATTATCAGCATTTTTACAGGTGGGGAAAATGAGGCACAAAGAGGCACTATGACTTCCTCAAGGCCACCCAGCAGATTGGTGGTAGAGCTGGGGCTAGATCCTAGGTTTCCCAAGTTCCACTCTTCTGCCCTACCTGCAGCACCAAGCTGCTTCCTGGGGTGTCCGTGGTTGGAATGACCTGGAGGTCATTAATCCTGGTGCAGGGAGTGGAGGGTTACAAACCTCAATGGGAGGAGGGTTCTAGTATGGAAAAAACTGAGACTCCCTGGACTAGACATCTAACCATGGATATTTGCCTTATTCTCTAATATGTGTTAATTTCAAGAGGCTGGCGTTTCTATCTGCACATTTTAAAACTTAATATTTCCTTTGATTTCATCAGAAATACAGAGCCTACTATTGGACATATGGTAGTTGTGTACTACAGTCTCAGCCTCTGCCTTACGCAGTCACCGGTTATAATATCTAGAAATATAGCACTCTCTTTGGTGGCCATAATTAACAAGCTTCCCTGGAGCTGGCAGCTAAAAGAAACAACCAGGCATTTATGTTCCACTACTGTGTTACCAATGTACAGCCCAAAGTCTCCAATTATCAAGCTACAGCTGAGGATATTTTTTCCAGTTTTATCTGATATGGGATAACAAAAATGCAGTTTAAAAGGATTAAGCTATACAGTGAATTGTTAATTTAATGCCAGCTAGAAAGAGTGAAATTTAGACCATGAAATAATATATCTGCCAAGCTTCTGAAGTATACCAGTAGGAGACCATTTGGAGAAGGCCATTCAGTTGGCACCATCTGTAAGGCATAGTTTGTCATAGTTATAGAGCGTGATATCATCTGAGCATAATAGCCTTGAGGGCCTGATTTTCAGAGGTGCTGAGCATCTGCTTCTCCCCCTGACTTCAGCTGGCGCTGTGCTTTTTCTTGCACCTCACAAAATCAAACCTTTATTCTATGGCTGCTTCAGCATACGATTTTTTTTTCAAAAATATATCCTGTCAGAGTTTCAGTCAAATGAATCAAGCTTTCCAATATTCCTTTAATCCATGAGACAGAGTAACCATAACTGGAAGTGTATAACTTCTAGATTACCGTATATGGGGAAATCTCTTGCTAAATCACCGTTTGGCAACATGTTGATTCTTGGCAGCACGAATAGGTTCTCTCACAGAATGTGTCTCTGCTGCACAGGGGAGAGGGAGCGCGGAGAGTACACATGCAATTTCACACAGGATAGTATTGGATATGTTCTACATTTGCAATTAGAAACTGTGTGTAAACTGCTTGACTTCAATGGGAGAGGTGGGTGTTCTGCCTCTCAGGATCATGTCTTGCCACACAAGGAGAAAACACAAGTTCTGACAAAAAATACCTATAAGGAAGACCTAGAGTGTGCTCAGACTACCTGTCATGGCTCAGCCATGGAATTTAATTCATTAGTTAGAACAGATAAATATAGTTATAATGCCCCCTTCTTCCTGGTGAACAACTTGTCCAAAGTGGATCTCAGACATCTCTGGGGGTTTTTTTTGTTTTAAATTTTATCTGCACCTCATCCACTTTAAGCCTTAGCCACATGACTCTATTCTAACATCTTCCCACCAGTCCACATTCCCTCTTACTTACCAGTTGTACCAGGTATAATTAATGAAGAATCTATTTCGCATCCTGCACTTTCCAGAAGTGTTTGTAATAACTTCCATGCACAGGAAAAATCTTGCATAGAGAAGTAAATCCCAACCTGGACTTGTTTAATAAAACAAACAAAACAAACAAAAAAACTTTATAGCTGTGGAAGGCTTTTCTAGTGGCAGAGGAGAGCATGCTTCCCTTGCAGGTAGTGCATTTTATAGCTCTGAGACTGGTAGCTTGCACATGCCTAAGATTTTGTATACAGTTTACAGGTTATTTTAACTATTACCTGCAATCTTTTTTCCTAACATCTAGTAAAAAAGCTTTACCAAACAGCAGAAAGAAAACCTGTATCATATAAGAGCTAAAACAACAAAACCCAAGTAATATTTACTCCAACCCTAATGCAACAGGGCCAATGTAGGCAGACTGATGAATCTGCAGCTGTAATATGTATGTGTGCATGTCCTTTACTTTATCTGATTTCAGACCTCCACCAGAAGTCATTATGTCCTGATCCTTTCTCCTGTCTACACAGCCATTTTGCAAATCCAGCATGTGGAATAAGTGGGTTTGAGCCTTGACACATCTGTTCTTATTTGCAATGTACACCGCTACCCCAATATAACACTGTCCTCGGGAGCCAAAAAATCTTACCGCGTTATAGGTGAAACCGCGTTATATCGAACTTGCTTTGATCCGCTGGCGTGCGCAGCCCCACCCCCCTGGAGGACTGCTTTACCGCGTTCTATCCGAATTCCTGTTATATCGGGTCACGTTATATTGGGGTAGAGATGTACTTCCTTTTCAGGGATGGCTCTAGCGATTTCGCCTCCCCAAGCACGGCGGCACGCCCCGGGGGGCACTCTGCCGGTCGCCGGTCCCGCGGCTCCAGTGGACCTCCTGGAGACGTGCCTGCGGACGGTTCGCTGGTCCACCGGAGCCGCGGGACCAGCGGACCCTCCACAGGCATGCCTGCAGGAGGTCCACCGGAGCCGCCTGCCGCCCTCCCGGCGACTGGCAGAGCGCCCCCCGTGGCATGCCGCCCCAAGCACGTGCTTGGCGTGCTGGGGCCTGGAGCCGCCTCTGTTCCTTTTCCTTCTACATAAGCAGTGAGTAAGAAGTGAACCAGATTTAAGAAACCTAGTGGAACATGTGGAGTAGCCAGTGGTCCACTTGATAGCTTGTTTGCACATGGGAAGTGTTGCACTAGTGACTGCTCCAGGGGAGAGGCTCCAGAAGAGAGACTCCAGGGAGCACCCTTGTATATCCCCAGGTAGGACTTTATAGAGGGCTTAATGTGGCTATATGAGACTATATTTTGTTTCCTCACCACTGTTGGTCTTCGTATGAGCAAAATGCCAAGCTCCTGTTAAGAAGGTAGGAGAAATGGAATGTGACTGTGAGCTGCTGCTCCTGCTGGTCACACTGCTGGCAAGACAGTTTGAGCCAGCAAGTGAGTTGCTGAATTGCCCCAGGACTAGGGTCAGAGCAAAAGTAGTTGCTTATGCCTATGTTCAATTTTGCTTCCTCCCCACACTGGCAGGAGATGCTCAATGATGTTATTGCTCATACAGGGCCTGATTCTGGCACCCTTACTCATCTTGAATAGTCCCTTACTCCATGAGCATTCCTGAGTTGTCCTATGGAACGACCCAATGCAAATAAGAGTGTCAGAATTGGCCCCTCAGTAAATATACCCAAAAGTGAAAAGCTGTAGGTAAAACATTAGTTCTAAGTTGCCCACAGAGTATAAGTCTTAATTTGTACCTCCTTGTTTTTAGGGGTTTGAGTTAGACATTTATCCCTCAACTTTCAAAGTTTTACAGGAGATTGTGTGGTTTAATCCTGTGCATCTCTGAATATTTACGGCTGAATGTTATTTTCACACGTTTCTCTGATTTTGTTTAATACTCTGCAGGGCCGGCTCCAGAGCCCAGCGGGGCAAGCACCCGCCTGGGGCGGCCCTTTCCCGGGGGGGCGGCAGGCTGGGCCGGCGGACCTGCCGCAGTCATGCCTGCGGGAGGTCCACCGGAGCCCCGGGAGCAGCGGACCTGCCGCAGGCATGACTGCGGAGGGGACGCTCTGCCGGCGGCTCCAGTGGACCTCCCGCAGGCATGACTGCGGACGGTTCGCTGGTCCCGCGGCTCGGCTGGACCTCCCGCAGGCATGACTGCGGCAGCTCCAGCAGAGCCGCCGGACCTGCGAACCGCCCGCAGCTGCGGGAGGTCCAGCCGAGCCGAGCGACCAGCGGACCCTCCGCAGTCATGCCCGCGGGAGGTCCGCTGCTCCCGCGGCTCGGGGGCGCCTCCTGGGCATGACTGCTTGGGGCGGCCGAATTTGTAGAGCCGCCCCTGATACTCTGGATTTTTTTTTGTAATTTAACATACAGTGGCAGGCATCTTTATAACCTATTTTTCATATTATACATTACTAACAGTGTCTGAAGCTTTAATCAATCAGTTGTCAATATGACAATTGAGTTCTTAAGGAATTATTGCTGTTCCAATCTGTAGCTTGGCTTTTATGAGCCAATTTGGATTCAGGTCTGTGTGAAAGGATTCCTTAATACAATGTAATGGCTGTGTTTCAATAATTAGAAACCCACAGCTGTGGTGGAGAAGGCTCTTTTTCTGGAGGTGTAACTTTGAGAAAACAACTCCACAGGTTTCAGAGTAGCAGCCGTGTTAGTCTGTATCCGCAAAAAGGAGTACTTGTGGCACCTTAGAGACTAACAAATTATAATTCTCAGCAGATCACAAATACTTGCTCTTGATAAAGTTTTGTTGCCAGTGTTTTAATCCTTGCTCTCAGACAAAGCAATGTTTAGCCTGCTTTTTCTATTCAGTTAATAATAGAGTTGGAAGAAAATGGCTTTCCTGTCCCATGCAAATTTCAAGATTTTTGGAAATTTTTCATATCCTGAACTGGGAGGAAAAGTTGAACCCTTGAAAATTTTCACAAACTGAAAACCTGACAAAAAATAAAAAAAAATTCTGATCAGGTCAATAAAATGTTTTGTTTCAATAATTTCAAAAAATTTCATTTTGATTTTGACCTTTTACATTTGTCAACCTTTTAAAATATAAATTAACTTACATTTCAAAATAAAAGTAATTTTAACTGTTTAAAAAAATGTGAAAAAGGAATGTTTCAACAATAAAAATCAACTTTTTTTAAAACTAAGAAATTAGTTAATACCATCCCTTTCCTGCAACTAGTTTTGGTTTCAATTAATGTTTTTCCATTAGCAAGTGTCAATTTTGTTAAAAAATTCTTGACCAGCTCCAGTCAATAACCCTTTTCTCTTATTACTTAATTCCACCATTAAATTAAAAAGAGAAATGTCCCATTGAAGTAACTGGAAAACCTAGTTCTGTGGTGAAGTGAGAATGTGACCTCAAAACATGTCATAATAAGGATTAGCTAGTTAGTATTGTGTTAGGGAAGGGTCTGTCCATTTTTCCATTGCAAACACTCTTTGCATGAAACAATTGTAAAAATCTGCTCCAGTTTAAAATTCACATATCAACCCAGGACTGCTTTATATTCTTTAAAAATGCAATTGGAGGGGCAAATCCTGCCTGCTCCACTATGGGTGCAGAGAGCCACCGGCAGTGGGATCGGTGCAGTTCTGCTGCTGGGGAGAGGGGGCCATATGTGCTCCCTCCAGTGCCAAAGTAGGCCACAGCAGCCAGGAGCAGTAATTACAGAGAATCCTGTGAATCCTGTTCAGCCTCCACAATCCCAGGCTATAGTATGATCCTTATAGGGAGACTATTATTTAATTGCCAAACTCTATAACAAGTGTTTATTGACCATGTGCACCCTGAGGTTTTTTCAAAGGCTTATCAGGGCCAGTGCAACCTATTAGGCAACCTAGGCAGCCGCCTAGGGCGCTGGGATTTGGGGGGCGCCATTTTCTTCAGCGGTGACAGTGGCGGCCGGATCTTCGGCCGCCCCAGTCACCACTGGCATTTAGGCGGAGGGAGCTAGGGCAGGGGGGCGCAGGGAGGGCCGCCTGCAGCAAGTAAGGGGGGGGTGGCACGCAGGGGAGCTGCCGCAGGGGGGGCATCTCAGGGTGGGGGGGGAGCTGCCACGGGGGGGCACCTCAGGGCGGGGCGGGGGCAGGGAGCTGCCGCAGGGCTCGGGGAGGGTGCAAGGTGGAAGTTTCGCCTAGAGCACGAAACATCCTTGCACTGGCCCTGGCAGCTCCTGATCCTTTCCTCTATGGGAGCAGTGGCTACTTCACGGCCCCTATATCCATAGGACTGCAAGCAATGCTGAGGTAAGATTTACAAACTGAGTCCATAAAAAGAGAGGATAAGAATATTTAATGCAAGTGATATTAGCATGTCATTCACATACAATAAAGGTAATTTTTATGGCATTTGTTTATGCTATCTTGGCAGGAAAAACGTTCAGGATTTTTCTTTAGTATGTTTCCCTCCCTCTCTCTTTCATCAGGGATGAAATAACCTTTCATCAACTAATCAAAATATCTACCTAACAAATATTTAATAACTTCCTTCTTTAGCCAGCAAATTTATTTTATGGTTCTTTTATAATTCATACCCTAACAGCAATAAAGCCCATTTATCAAAATAAACCCAAGTATCTGCTAATGATTGTCTTGATCTTTTAAATGCCTTTGATTTCCTCTTTGGCTATTAATAGAAACAGATATGATATAAGGGCAATTATTGCTTCATTCTTATTGTTTGAATATTTTAAATTACACAGCCAAAGGAATATTGCAATAACACTGAGGCTATGTTGCATAAAGCTCAGGCCTATGACAAAAACAGTATTAAATTAATGAGAAGGTAATTATTCTGTTAATCAAAAGGAATCGTTTCAAATGGCACCAGAAATTCAAAACAGACCAGATTAATCCTCTGAGTTCTATATTATCATTTTCAACATTAATCATTAACTCTAGAAGCAATGTAGAAAGTAGTCAAACAGCACCACCTGCAGTGAGAATATTTAACACCGCCCATGTCAATGTCTGCACTGATCTCTCCCTGTGAAAAACAGGCTTCATTTTGTCTCCACCACATTATGTTGCTCCCTCTGGTGTGCAGAGGTGAAAAGCACGGAGACCAGCTCATGCTGATTCAGTAACTAGTACAGGGGTAGGCAAACTTTTTGGTGCGAGGGCCACGTCTGAGTATAGAAATTGCATGGCAGGCCATAAATGCTCACAAAATTGGGGGATGGGGTGCGGGAGGAGGTGAGGGCTTTGGCTGGGGGTGTGGGCTCTGGGGCGGGGCCAGAAATGAGGAGTTTAGGGTGCAGGAGGGGGCTCCAGGCTTGGGCACAGGGGTGGGGTGAGGGCTTCAGCTGGGAGTGTGGGCTCTGGGGTGGGGATGAGGGATTGGGGGTGCAGGAGGTTGCTTTGGGCTGGGATGGAGGAGTTTGGAGGGTGGGATGGGGATCAGGACTGGGGAAGGGGGTTGGGAGTCAGAGGTGCAGGCTCTGGGCGGCACTTACCTCAAGCAGCTCCCAGTAGCAGCAGCAGCAGCATGGCCCCCATCCGGCTCCTATGCAGACGCACGGCCAGGCAGCTTTGGACACTGCCCTGTCCGCAGGTGCCGCCCCTGCAGCTCCCATTGGCCACAATTCCCAGCCAATGGGAGCTGTGGGGTCAGCACATGGAGCCCCCTGGCTGCCTCTACATATAGGAGTCAGAGGAGGGACATGCCACTGCTTCTGGGAGCCGCGCAGACCCCTAACCTCAGAGCCTGCTCCCTGGCAGGAGCTTGAGAGACGGATTCAAATGTCTGGAGCGCCAGGTGTGGCCCCCAGGCCATAGTTTGCTCACCCCTGAACTGGTATCAATTCCACCACCTCATCTTAATTAGGTGCCTTTATTTGGGTGTATAATTTTAGGTACCTAATTTAAAAAATTTTAGCCTCAGCCTTTCTGTAGATCCAGTTTCCTGGGCCAGATTCTGATTTAAATTGTACACATGTAAATCCAGAGTTACTCCACACTCTGGATTCATGCAGGTGTATCTGAAATCAGAATTTGGTGCCGTCTCTGTAAAATGGGAGTAACAATACTTACTGGTATGTTAGGAAGTTAAATAAACTTTCTAACAAATAAAAGAACACAAGTTGCTGGAAGGCCTTTGTGGGAGCTGCATGGGGTGGGAACTGGGAAGTATATGGAGCAGTCCCACTGAGCTGCTTGAGCATCCCCTAAAAGTTGTGGATAGAGGCCAGTCTCCACACTTACCTTGCATAGGCAGGTGTGGAAGGCTGCAAAAGCCACGGACTATGAGACTGGTGTGAAGGCAGATCAAGTGGTCCCAACTCCAGGCACAAATGGCGCAGAGGAGCAGCGGCTTTTGTTCCAACACAGACTACAAGATTCCCACTCAGTGCAGCGTGGCCGTAATCCCTCTCTTTCTCCTTGTGCAACTTAAAGGAGGAGGGGTTGTGAAGTCTACATGGAACAGGCCCCATGTGCTCCTAGTGGCACAAGCAGGGACTTCCCCTTGCAGCAGCTTCCACATTTGGGGCAGCAACATGGGCGGCGGGTAACAAAGGCAGGAGAAGGCTCAGCCTACCAAAACTGCCTGCGTGGCCCCGCCCACAATCCACCCCCCGGTCCTCTCCTGCTTCCCGCCGTGGCTCTTCTTTCCCACTTTTAAAAAGTGGGCAGGCCTGACCCATCCCCTTTTCACCAGGGCGGACCCTGCCCCCTTCCCCTCAAGTCCACCTGCTGGCCAGGCCAGCCCTGGGAGAGCCACGGCATACCCTCCACCTGCCTGGGATGCGGGGGAGCAGAGAGCAGCTTCTGACCATGTCCCCCCCCAGCCTCCCGGGGCAGGAGGAAGGTTCACGGCCCCACGCCAGCCTGCACGGCTCTCACCGACCCGTCTCCAGCGGGTGCAGCCCGGCCATGGTAATAGCCCTGCGCAGGCAGCTGTGAGGAGCTGCAGCCCCTCCGCATACCCCGGGAAGGGGGGGCTGCTCGGGCCACCACAGCTGCCCGCCCGGCTCTTATCATGGTTGGGCTGCAACTCCGAGGGCCCCCTCCCAGCCAGAGCAGGGTTGGGGAGAGCTGCACAGGCAGCTGTGGGGAGCCTGCCCCCCCCACACACTTTTGGGAGGGCTCCAGCACCCTTGCCCCAGGCTGAGGCTAGTGGAGCATGCTCTGGACTGGAGCTGGCTGGGGGCTCGGGGCTCCGGCGGGAGGGCCCCAAGCAGAAGGGACTGGCTAGCCTACCCATGCCCACTGGTCACCCGCCATCCATAGGTGGGAGTTTTGCGTTCCCTGCAGCCAAATGCTGCAGCCCATTTGCATGTCCTTTCTAATCTCAGCAATCTATTTGCATCAGTTTACATTGACAAGCCAAGCCATTTACACAAGGAAAATTAGTGCTACTTTGCCAAGGTTTCCTATTTTGTATTCTCCTTTACAGGACTCAAAGGCCTGCTCTTTTAAAAAGAGGCTCCCGTCCCCACAGCTGACAAGCTCAGGTCTGTAATCAGGACAGAGCAAGTAGGGCAGCTACCCAGGGCACAAAGTCATGGGGGCAGAATAATGACCAAAAAAAGTGGTAGGGAAAGTAGTTTGCACTTGCTCACCCCAGGTGCTAAAATACCAAGTTATAAACACTGGATAAGCTCATCAGCATGTGGGGACATTATTCATTATTGTGGTATATCTCAAGCATAAGTATGTTGTAGCATAGCCCCATTTCCCTCCCTCATTGCTGCTTAAAAAGGACAATGTCCCTCTGCCATGTACATTGGCCAAACCGTACAGTCTCTACATAAAAGAATAAATGGACACAAATCAGACGTCAAGAATGATAACATTCAAAAACCAGTCGGAGAACACTTCAATCTCCCTGGACACTCGATTACAGACCTAAAAGTCGCAGTATTACAACAAAAAGCCTTCAAAAACAGACTCCAACGAGAGACTGCTGAATTGGAATTAATTTGCAAAATGGACACCATTAAATTAGGCTTGAATAAAGACTGGGAGTGGATGGGTCATTACACAAAGTAAAACTATTTCCCCATGTTTACCCCCCACACCACCACCACTGTTCCTCACAACTTCTTGTCAACTGCTGCAAATGGGCCATTTTCATTACCACTACAAAAAGTTTTTTTCCCTTCTGCTGGTAATAGCTCACCTTAACTGATCACTCATTAGAGTGTGTATGGTCACATCCATTGTTTCATGTTCTCTGTGTGTATTTTCCACTGCATGAATCCGAAGAAGTGAGCTGTACCCCACGAAAGCTTATGCTCAAATAAATTTGTTAGTCTCTAAGGTGCCACAAGTACTCCTGTTCTTTTTAAGAAGAGTGGTATTCATCTGTTCCACTCCATGCTGAGTAATGGAAAGGTGATTATGACCCATGTTTTATAAATATTAGCTGTATTCTGACAGATTGCAACGTTAGTCTTTAAATTAAGTTCATGTTTTTCTTTTCTTTCTGCATTGTTGAAACTCTCTTATGATATAGCTATATACTATACCAGCTATACATGTGGCTCCAAACAATTTTCAAGAATTTGACAAGAGTACACACTTTTTTTTAACAATGCAGGGTAAGGATTTCTGAAAACAGATGAGTTAAGAAAGTGGACTAGTTCCTCAGCTGGTATAAATAGATGCAGCTCCATTAATGTCCATAGTGAATATTTAGAAGGGAAACGCTGTGCATACATATGGTACTGCATAAAAATGATGCCTGACTGTCTATAAAAAACAATACTCTCGTTATTTATTACTTTTCTAAAATTATCTATAAAAATGTCCTCCCTTGTTATTAATTAGGGGTTGGGAGAACTGAAGCTTAGTTTTCAGCCTTGTTTGATGTCATCGTCCAGTCCTGCAGTAACTGATTTTGGTAAAGTTCTCCAGCCAAAAGATGGAAGCTAGAATATTCCTGTGTCAGATGTAAAATACAACCCAAATAAACATAAAAAAAAAAATCCAAATGGAATTTTTCCCCATTGTCGTTTGTCTGGGAAGGAGCCAGCTAATATAGTCATAATAATCTTTCCTCTGAGAAAACACTAAAACGAGTAAAGGATTTAATTTTTATTAACACTATCAAAAGAATATTCCCTTCAAAATGATCATATTTTATGTATAGTTTATATGCTGTCTTATTTATTTTACAGTAAAGTTGTGAATATAATTAACACATACAAATGCAGTGATTCAGAAACAAAAGTCCCATTAGTCATAAGATTCTACTGTGCACACATTTAAAATTGCAGCTCTCTGGGCCTATTGGCCCATTCCTTTTTAGGTAGAACTCCTCACTGATTTCTGTGGGGACTTCTGCATAAAGATCTCAGTTCAGCAAAGCACTTAGGCCTGATCCAAAGCCCACTGAAGTCAATGGGAAGATTAAAGTTAAGCATGTGCTTAAATGCTTTGTTGGATCAGGACATAAAAGACTTATGCTATGTCCCAGCATTACTGACAATTATAACCATGTTGAACAGGTCATCAAATTAATGTTACCACTAGAGGGAGCAAATACCTGTTTGCTGTGATGTTTTCAACCTCAAGCAGCAGAGTGAATAGGAAACAAAGTTAGGCTAGGAAATCTCAAGCCAATATAGCAGGTGGAATAAATACTCATTTGAGGCCAGATACTCCTCCCATTGAAGAGAACAGCAAAGCTCTCACTGAGCAAGAGCAGACCTGTTGTGTTTTGAGAATCCTTTTCTGTTTTGGTCTCAATAACACACTACTGTGATGCACATTATTAACAAGTAGTATTAATCCAACCCTGCTCTGAATGAAGAACTTTGAGCTATACAAACTGCTTTCAAATTAGATAAGCCTCTGTCTTGTGCAAAATTAATAATAAAACAGAATCAATTATTTTCAGAGGCTTACAATCATCTTAGATTTAATTGAAAAACATCCATATCTTAAATTTGTAAAAGATACAGTCAATTAGCATTACTTGCTCACTGGGCTAGAAAGAAGTCACCAAAAATAGTGTTGGATTTGCACAAATAGATATCCAGGCAAGGATTCAATGTTAAACTAGTAGGGTCTCCAGTTTCCTTGAGTTAAGACAACAGAATTTGGCCCACAAGGAAATTTTTCCTTTGCAAAACAATAGAAGGTATTTTTAAAGCAATCAAAATATATATTTTTAGTACATTGCTTGAAATATTTATACAGGACAGTTTTCTTACTGCTCTATAGTGACAGATACAGAGTCCAAAACACAGACTTTCATATAGTTGTAAGTACAGGCCCACTCCTCTACGCAGAATGTCCAGTGAATTTACTGGGAGCAGGCCTTTGTTCATACCTCTTGATAGCTCTGCCAGAAATGATGCCTCTGGTCCAGAGGCAGTAATTTGTGAAGCAATTGGGTCCAACAGAGTTGGACTTGCTCTCTGTTTTATTTGTATGTACATACCAGACTACAAGCAACTAAAGGACTTTATATAAGAAATAGATAAAAAATAGAAGTGTAACAGCTTACAAATACTTGATAGTGAGAGAGGTGTGAATGGCTACTCAGATGGAGCATAAGTCATAAATCAGACAGCCTGCCAGAAACTGACCTGAGAGAAGAGAATCACCAATCCACTGTCCTCTTGAAGGGGGCTGAAACTTGGGAGTGAATTGTTGCAAACTGCAGCAGTCTCTTGCAGAGAAATAAACACCCAGGGCTTGAGTCTGATCTCACTCACATTTCACTCTGACTTATACCAATGTAGTTGCAATGACTTCAGGAGTAATTCCCAATTTAGGCCTCACTCCTGCAATCACATATATTAGCATGGCCACCTACACTCATAGAGTCTCATTGACTCCAATGGGGAGTGGGGAGGGCTCCATGTGGGCATTCCCTATGCAGATTTGAGTGCATGACTGAGGTTTTATATGGAGTTAAGTGAGAGTAGAATCTTGCCAAGAATGTATTGTTTACTATTTGATACATTAGGTAATCCTTAGTGCCTATCCAAAATGAGAGCTGATGCCTATGAATTAAAGCAGTGGTTCTCAGCCTCTTTCCTACTGTGAGTCCACGTTACAACAGAAAAATATTCAGGGCCCCCTCCAGCATATGCCAAAGGAAAGAGGAGGATCACAGCCCTCAGCTTCAGACCCCATTGAAGGATAGGGGTGAAATCTTGGCTCCACTGAATTCAAGAAAAAAAATGGTTGGAAGCCCCTCAAATAACATGCAAGCCTCAAACATACATCTTACTCTTCTGCTGCCTTTACAGTACAGGATTTCCTGATTTTAAAGAGAGAATGGATGTATTTTTCATAGTATTTCACTGCAATAGTAGTATAGCAACACAAAACAAAGTTGTTGTTTTTTTATGTGAAAAGGTCTAGATTTTATCATTAATTTTAAGAGGTGGAAGACAGATATGTTTGTTTTATATTCGGGTTTTATGGATTTTGTAAAACCCTGCGGGTTTTTTTTCCTGTGAAACTCAAGCTGGTCACTTCTTTTGGAGCTATGCGTTCTCTTTGTTTTCCAGTTTAAGGAGTTTCGCTCTAGGTTAGTTAGTTTCTGGATGCTTTGGGAAGCGTAAGAAGGGAATTGCTGTATAAAGAAGGCTTCCCATAATCTCTTACCTTTGCGTCTGATCGGAAACGTACTGTCAGCCGCCATGGACACGAGCTCATTGTGCTAAACCCTTAGTACGAAGTTACATTGTCACGTCTCTCGCTAGGTAATTAGGAGCTGGCCTTAAATATCACTCGTCCTGCGTGTGGTCATTTTCTCCCCCCCTTGAAAAGCAGATGCCACGAGTTAAAAAGACCTGACCTGACCAGTGAGCACGTCCTGAAGTGTTTCTCTGCTAACGCAGTAGTTTATGCTGCCAGCCTACGCAATAAGGGCCGGATCCATCCCCTTTGATGTCAATGAGACTCTTTCCATTCGCTTCACTGAGCGTTGCCTACCACATCATATTGACCGCAGAGAAAGATTTGAGGTAGGAGGCGGGGCTGGTTTTGTGTAATAGGGGAGGGGGGTTGCAATAATCTTGATCACCCTTAATGTAGCCTTGAGGCGCTTCTTAAACGTCTTTAACTACTCCACCAAAGGCTATTTTCTTGCAATTTCACGGCCCGATCCTGCAGTCCAAAGAGTTTGAGCGAGTTAGGACTGCAGGGTCGGGCTCAAACACCGCTGATGGCTACTTTGGCCTTTTATATTTTAAAAACACGAAACAAATGTTAATGATGACGAATTACAGTTTTAAAAACCGGTTACTTCCCTAGGCAGAGGTTTTGTCACGATACACCTACTCATACATAAGAGGAACACTGCAAACGTGTAATCCCAGTGTACGTGATCTTTATAATGTGGTATTATTGTCTCGTTCAGAATACGGCTCATATATGCCGGGATTGGGGATTAAAGAGACTATGAAAACCATGGTTTCTCTTGATTGGGTTCGTCGAACGTGAAAACCCTTACGTACTATATAGTTTTTCCGTTTATTTTTTTAAAGAAAAATGTTTGTATAAAGTCAAAGAAAAGTATTATGAGCAATAACACATACTTCTCTGTATGAACCCAACTAGTCATATAGTAAAAGCAATGAAATAAAAATTCGTTTCTGTTTCACCTGAGGAGATGCCATAAGTATCAAGTTAACAGTGTGAGGCGTTTTCCAGTGCCTGCGGACCATCCCGTAGAGGCACTTATCTTTACATTTTTACATGGCCTCATCTCAGAGCCGCCCCCGCGAAGTTTAAGCACATGGAGGTGGGTTAGAGATGAATTTTCAAGGGAAGTCAGAATGAACGCTGCCTTTTTGGATGTAATACATTAACTGCATAGCCTCCCGTGTGAGTTAACATTAGGAGGTTTCGGGGGAGGGGGGATATTTGATTTTAAAAAGGAAGAGAAAAATTATTTAGGTGAAACTTCAAATGTGTCCAGTTTGAGTGAGACGGTTCATCTGTTAACTGTAAACAAAAAAAAACGGACGGGTCAAAACGATTCACTGACTGTCCATTTACTAGTCACCGGGCAGCAAGGCGCAGGAGAAGAGCACTGTTGGGTGCCAGGCTGAAATAGCCAAAGCAAAGTAGTAACTGCTGATGGTTTCAAATTGCACAGCAAATTCTGAATCTCTTGTCAATTCCTCAGTGCCTCACCACTTCAGTGCGACCCACTTTCCTTTGCTATTTGCCCTCATCCACCACAGCCCACTGAAGTCTGCAGCAAGACTCCCATTGACTCATGGGTTTTGGGTCAGGCCTAGAGACCCGCTGTTTACTCCACAATTATCCGAGTCCAGAAGTGTAGGATCGTTCAGATTTCTCTGTGCATTTGACTGATTTAGAGGAAATGTCATTTTGATTGTTTTAAATAAATATGCAGCTTCCTCGTCGTTTATGTACATTGTATATATTTTTAATTCACGGATTAAAGTAAAAATGACCAGGACAAAGTGGAGTGTTTTATGCAATTATTGCCGATTGTCTAAACTGGTTTGAGATTTAAAATAAATTCCTCCCACTCCCCCCAGAAAAATCAATGGAAAAAGGAAAAAACTCAGATCAATGCTCTGATTAAGCCAAGGAGTTACCTGCTGGAAGAGTTTGTTCCGATTGACTTCCGAGGGGGAAGGAGGGAGCTAGCCCTATTTCAGAGAGGAAGAAACTTCCCTTTCCTTAGGCAGTTAGAAATTCTCTGAAATAGGACAGACCATTAACTAGGTTTGTTACACACTATGGGGCCGATCCTGCATCTAGTCCAAAGGCAAAATTCAAACGCTCAAATAAGATTCAAGGATCTAGCTCGTAAAGGGAACAGAGCCTAAACATCAACCTAAACTACCAAAAACCACTTCCACACGAAGTTTTTCCTTCCGGACACAGGACCTGCTCCAGCTCTTGCTATACTGAATGGGAGCAGAATCGGGTCCTTAGCAGATCACTACCTATTTTCTTCCTTTAAATCGTCTTGCTCCGTGCAGCCTGCCAGGCCGGATTATTAGCCACGTGGGGAGAAGCATATTAAGCATGGAGCAAAGGGAGGGTTGCACTGTGTGGGTCCTGTTTTAATAATCAGAGAACTGCAGCACGGAAAAAGAAAAAAGTTGCCGTGAACAGGCTCAGGAATCCTTAACTTTGTTTTCAGACAAAAGGTGACCACGCGTTACAAAGCGAATAAAACACCCCAGTGCCGCTCAGAGATGATCAGACAATTGCAGGCGGACTGTGACATACAGCTAGGCGCCTACGAAAAAAATGTCACTTTTCGCGAGCCTAGTAGAATTTTGTAACACTCCATCTCCCTCTTTAAATGGCAATCCCACTAAACAAACAACGCAGGTTGTGCGGGAGGGGAAAGCTACATTCATTTTTGATGAGGAGACCATACCTTTTTGAGCTCACCTCTCTACCGGCTCTCCTGTGACCGGCCAGCAGCCTGTACACGGGGGGCGCATTCGGGTTCTCAGGAGCAATGGGCATTTTTGCTGAAAAAGGCAAGAGGCAAGCACACTGCGCAGACCGCACTGGGATGGGATCATATAGTGTTTAATCTCCTCGCCGCCCGGTAACTAAACAAGTCTGAACGCGTATGAAGTGTTGGCTATAAGGAGTGAAAGGGAACAAGGGTTTTGCAATGTTCCAGGGGAGGTACTTTCCCTGGGAACTGTAATTAATAATACATGTACATATTGGTTGAGCGGGACCCGGTAACCCCTACCCAAGACCTTGGCTTCTACTGCACTCTTCCCTCCTTTTATACGTCAGCTCCATTCACCGAGTTCCTTTCAAGACACTGCTATTGGTTAAAAGAACAGGAGTACTTGTGGCACCTTAGAGACTAACAAATTTCAGCATGCGCTTTCGTGAGCTACAGCTCACTTCTTCGGATGCTATTGGTTAGACACCTAAAACAGCCGTGAGCTTCGCAAGAATGTTCTTTCTGGTGGTATCCCTCTTTGCGGGTTGAGAGGGGGAAATTACACATGTAAAGGTAGATTTAATACAAATACAGTTAATACATTCGCCTACCGCTAAGAATCAGAGAAACGAGTGACATTTCTTTTCCACCTCCTAATTTGTTCTCATTGCCCAGTGTGGGGAGGAAGATGACACCTATTATCCCAATGTACGGTTCCGATTCTGCTCCCAGTGACGCCACTGGCAATTCGGATCTCAATTTAAATCAGACCTCTGATTTTATGTGCAGTCAAATAACATAGAAATAAACCCTAAATCTAAATACGCGAAACACTCGGAAATACCTTAAATACTCACCATAGAGGGACTTCGAAATTATCCTTTTGTCCCCATTAAAACATAAAAGCGAAAAGGTCTCTTTGGAAAGTTAGCCAGCGGCATTTTATATACATTATGATGAGCATATGCTTAGCTGTGTTATTCTCTATAACTGACTTCAGAAAAAGGACAAGCACTATACTGCTTTTTTATTTAGCTATACACAAGTTTTTATGTTAACATTTGCCCACGGCAGCTGCACAGATCACAGGCAATAAATATTCAGCTGCATGTCTATTTATATTGCAAACCCGTTACAAGAGGAAACACAGGATACATAAGTATTGTACGCTTGGCATTTTGAAAAGTTTCTCGTTCAAAGGAGGAGAAAAGGAAACGTGTTATAGCGGAAGTTGTCCAGTGTTTGAAGTTATGTTTGAATCCCACAAGTTACCCACTTAGTTCATTTCTCACTCACATAATGCAGACCGGATGCGCTTTTGACGTTGCACAGGGAGAAAAACAGCAACACTCACGATAGCGCCCGGTGACCTGTTCCTTAAAAAAACAACCCTCATAAAGTCCTTCGCTTTGTAAACATCTTACAGACAACGCACATCCGTGAGGGGACTATTTGCTGCATGATCGCTACACGCCAGAAACGGGGAGAAAAACTCTCTGTCCCCCTGAGAGCCGGAGCCGCTGCAAACTTAGCAGGGTCGGTCAGTGTCAGCTCGCAGCATAAAGTCAGGCGCCCCTTGACAATCGCCACCCAGAGACGGATGGAAGGCCGGGTGGGGTTCAGAAGTCCCCCGCCGACGGCAAAGGCGGAGCAGTGCCGGGCCGGGCAGTGGCCGATCGGAGCATGACGTTGTTTGAGGCACTAACGCCACCCACCAGGGTGTCCGCGCAACGACCCCGGCAGGAGTGGCCGGAGGTTGGGACCGGGGTGGCGGTGCCAGGCCGGTCCCCTCTGGCGCTAGAAGGCGGCCGGCAATCCCCCCGCAGCCGCTCCAAGGGGCAGCAGCCTGGCGGGGCCCGGCCCGGGCTGGCAGCCCAGCACCGCCGCCGCCCCAGGGCTGGGCCGGAGGAGGCGGGCGCCCTTCCCGGCCCCCGGGGCGCAGCAGGCGGCGTCCCACGGCGAGGCCAGGCCGAGCAGGGCGGCGGGCAGCAGGCAGGGGGCGCGGGGCAGGAGCTGGGGCCCGCAAGGCCAGGCGGCGGCCGGCGGCGGCAGCGGGCTGGGGGCCGGCTCGCTGCCCATCAGGATGCTCTCGATGCTGAAGGAGCAGCCGCGGCCGGGGGGAGCGGCCGCCTGCTGCGCCCCGGCCGCCTCCTGCTCGCGCAGCAGCAGCACCCCCAGCTGCAGGGCGCGGCGCGGCAGGGGGCAGGCGGGGTGCAGCGGGAGCCCGGAGCGCAGGGGCTCGGCGGGCAGCAGGGCGCAGGGCGGGCAGAGCGGGGCCGGGGCCGGGGCGGGCGGCGGCGGCGGGGGGCGCTTGAAGCGCTTCCTGCGGCGGAGGAAGCTGCCGTTGTCGAACATGCCCTGCGAGGCCGGGTCCAGGCCCCAGTAGCTGCCCTTGCCCGGGCTGCCCGGCTCCCGCGGCAGCTTGACGAAGCAGTCGTTGAGCGAGAGGTTGTGGCGGATGCTGTTCTGCCAGGCGGGGAAGCGCCGCCGGTAGTAGGGGAAGCGGCCGCGGATGAAGGCGCAGATGCCGCTCAGCGGCAGCTTCTGCTGCGGGCTCTGCAGGATGGCCATGGTGATGAGCGCGATGTAGGAGTAAGGCGGCTTCCCCTCGGGCTCCCCCTGCCGGCGGGGCTGCCCCGGGACGCCCCTGCCCCCTTCCACCTCCTCCTCCTCGTCCTCCCCATCCGAGCCCCGCACGCCCAGCTGCCGGCTCATGGGGCCGCTCGCCCACGGACGCTGGTGCAGCCCTGGCCGCCGCCTCGCCGTGTGGCTGGGAAAGCCGCGTCCGAGCCCTTCTTATACCCCTCCCCACGGCAGCGCGGGGAGAGGGGCGGCTGGTCCCTGCTACAGCCCAATGGGTTCCCTGCTGCAGCGAGGTGCCTGGGTCCTGCCCACCACCGAGGGGGAGGACGCTGAGTCCTTGGGATGCGTTTGCCATTGATCGGGCAGTGGGCGAGCGCAGGACCCTGGCGGAGCCCCCAGGAAGCAGCTCGGGGTGGGGGGCATGGCCCCCTGGGCTACAACCCTCAGGCTCTTCGGCCATTTCTCCCTCCACTTGTAGCGGGTGAGAGGCAGGTGGCCATGGAGAAAGCGCATTTGCAGCCTTTAGCGACGGAAAGACACGTCTGGTGTTAGTCAAAATTTGAATGAGCAAGGTTATAATCATAGTAAGCTTCGCCCCGTCCGTCACTAAGCCGTGGACTAGAGTTACCAGCCCCTGCTCGGCGCTGCCTGCTGAAATGTGCTGCTTGTACAGCAAGGACACAAAGACTCTCCAGCGTCGCTTCTCAGCGCTACTGAACTGTAAGCAGGAGATTAACATCCTTACGGATTCGGGGATTTTAACGGGGCTGGCACTGGAAATCCGCGCGTGTGGTTCCGCTCCTTACAAAAACCAAACGCTTAGATACTCCAAAAATGAAACCTCACCACTATTTACGCCATAAAACGTCTGCAATCAAATAGTTACAATAATTATAGCTCCTCCCGATAAAAGGCACCTAACAGCACTACGAGCTGATCCACATGGCCCAGGGTTTGTACTGAATGACCATGTGCACATAACACAAAAGGTCAAATTTTCAAACTAGAGAGGAGAGAAAACGCTTTATTTGAGATTCTTGAAACTCATCACAGTTAAATTGAATCTGCATAGCAATGAGGCGCTATCTGCGGGCGACAGTCAGATCGGGCGTGGTAACTTAACGGCGTTAAAAGCTGAACTAATGAACAGCAATTTGGAGAATAAAATAAACTGATCACAGCGCAGAGCTACTTTGGGGAAAGGCGTTTCTGTGAGGTTTGGATGCTGGTGGGTTAGGAGAGGATTTCCTATTGCAGTTCTGAACGAATTCCCACTTCCCCTCCGCTATTACAGTGGTGAAGGCTAGACGCTACCTTCTGCTAATAGGCTAACTACGCCGGGCATTAAACAGCTGGGGCAAAAGGTCCGGACGACAGCTGGGCAGCTTGGCTTTTGTAAACTTCAGCTCGTTTGCAGGTGGATTTGGCCATGAAAATGGCAAGTGACACCGCACATGAGGTTACTATTTACCTCCCAGATCTCCACATGAACACAGTAGGAAATAGCACAGCGGCAGTGGGTTTAGAGAAGAAAAATCAGGAAGAACTGTACAATTCTCCTTCTGTGTATTTGTCTTCCGCTCTGAAGGCTGTTGCATGCTGATCCTAGTTTTTGAGATAGAGAATTCAGAATAAGGACATTTTCACCCTCTTCTCACATATCATCAGAGAAACCCTGGGCAAACTGAAGTTTACTTGGGGACACAGAAGCTAGCCTGCAGTTCAATGCTTTCTTCTTGCCAGCATTTCCATGAACAAACGCACACAGGATATCTATTCAAATGTTTACTTTCTTCCTTAATAGCTGCTACGTTTTATTTACACATATACAGCTTTATCTCTGTGTACTCGTTTGCAAGAACCTTAGCGCTTTTTCGTTGTACCTGAAGCAATGTCCCTAATATACAAAGACAACTCTGGAAAATACTCAAAATACAAAATGAAAATAAATTCATCCAGGCTCAGTGATTCATAAATATGAACGGAGTAATTTCTCTTCCGAGAAAATATAGACATGCAAGGAGGAACAATAGAATGAATTTACTATTAGGCTGCTGAGGCATGCCATAGCTTTTTCTTGATGTTAGCACGCCCAATAACATTACTTGTAAGAAATTTAAACAATATGGGGGAGAAATTTCCTCTTGTTCATTAGATCGCTATAAAAGGTCTCAAGACACGTACATCACTGCGCAATTGCTGTTATATCGGTAATAATTTTAAAGGTTAAATCAAACCGACTTTTCTTTAAAAAAACAACCGTTTGGGTTTCTTCTTTCTGCATACAACGGTCTGATTACCTTTCGATGGCTGGCTCGGACGTTTAAACCACCACGCTGGGGGTGCTGCACGGCCTCCACTAATGAAATGTAATTTGTTTTGTTTTCCAGCCAGGCAGTTTATCATCATCAGAAAATAAAGCTGCAATTTTAGCTTAAAGGGTAGGTCTCCCCCGTCTTCCCCTAACTTCGCAAAACAAAAGTAACACCCACCTCTACAAAGTTCAGCAGTTGTTAAATCAATGACAGTGGAAAATAGCATCGCTTTGCAGCGAAGCAGAAGCGGAACCAGACACTTCAGCCTGGGTTTTCTAGCTTTAAACAGTTTTGCCCATATCTTTTTATGATAATGTAGCAAACAAATGGAGTAGGATATAAAAGAGAGCAGGCAGCGCCTTGCTTTCCCTCCGGCGGGTATAATTAGCCACCCCTCTTCTGGGATCATCTTCATACCAATTAGAATTAGAAAAGGTATAGAACAGCTTCTCTAGGAGGAGAGATTACTAAGACTGGGACTTTTCAGCTCAGAAAAGAGGCAACTGGGGGGGATGTGATAGAGGTCTATAAAATCATGAGTGGTATAGAGAAAGTAAACAAGGCAGTGTTATTTACTCCTTCTCATAATACAAGAACAAGGGGCCACCAAATGAAATTAATAGGTAGCAGGTTTAAAACAAACCCAAGAAAGTATTTTTTTCACACAACACACAGTCAGCCTGTGGAACTCCTTGCCAGAGGGTGTTGTGAACACCAATACTATAACAGGATTCAAAAGGGAGCTAGACAGATTCATGGAAGATAGGTCTATCAATAAGCATAATGGTGTCCCTAGCCTCTGTTTGCCAGAAGCTGGGATTGGATGATAGGGCATGGATCACTTGATAACCTGTCTGTTCATTCCCTTGGGGGCACCTGCCATTGGCTACTGTCAGAGGACAGGATACTGGGCTTGATGAACCTTTGGTCTGACCAGGGTGGCCGTTCTTATGAATTGGACCCTCTAAGGAGAGCCCCAATGAACGGGATGCTGCTAATCCAGGCAGTGTCTAGGGGATGAGAACATTCAGCACCGTTGGGACCTGTGCACAAATTGATTCTAAAGGCTGCAGTGCAAATTTGTTCTCACTTAACAGGTACAGGCTCTGCCTCACCAATTTAGAGAGGCCAGACTCACATCAGAGTTTTAGCTCTCCAAAAACCTGAACATTTCCTTACCAGCTGATCATCAAAGTTAAACTCACATAGGTCTTCTGTGCCCTCCTGGGTTGTTTTTGGAAGAGGGGACAAGAAGTCAAAATCGATTCTTCTTTACCCATGGAATTTTTTCCAAGGTGAACAATGATAAGCAAATTCTGGCAGAATGAAATTTCCCCTATCACGATAGAAGACTCCATTTTGATCACCAGCTCTGGAACTTTTATCTATAGAGATACCGAACTTCCCCATCTTTGGGCTAGAAATAAGTTAACTATTTTTTTCCCCCTAAGGAAAGATGTCTGATCACTGGAGTGTGTCCTGGCAGGCAATCCTGCATTCCTTTCATACCTGCACAATTTGCTTTGACTCTGGCTGGAATCTGGGGTGAGTTCTAAAGGGAGATCACTGGCCAATAGCTGTTTCTTAATACTGCAGGATCCTTCCCAGAATCAAACTGTTCCAAGAAGAGTTGTGGTGGCAGCAGACGGGAACTAATATTTAAACACTTCCCCTTGTTTGTAACTACAGGGCTAACAAGTCATCTCTTCCTGATCCCTCTGCTAAATATCTTCACATTATACTGTACTAGCATAGTATTATGGCTACTCCATAAATCAGAGGATTATGTCACAAATGCTTGAAATGAAGTGGAGAGAAAATATCATGTGATCTTCACTTGAAATAGAAGATAACATCTTTTCAGTAATATTTGTGGTCCTGATCCTTATCCTCTCAAGGAAAACACCAATTAACTTCAATCAGTGCAGTAGAATCCCTGCTAAATTATCCCAGAATAAGGAGTGTGGGTTAAACGGGAGGTCAGTCTATTATAATCTTCTTTTGAACAATATACTGAATGAAAAAAAAAATCAACCCAACCCACTCTACATTATGACAAGTTAAGGTTGCACAGTTAAAGAATTAAAATGAATGCAAGATGCATGTCTTAATTCCCAAGGAGGCTTAGAAAACCTCAGCCAGGATTCTTTGAGCAGTAGTAGCATTCATCTTTATATGTACATTTTCTTCTCGTGCCTCCATCCTCCCCAACAGACAGATCCAGATGCTTAATACCTCAGTTTGATCCCAATTTATGCAGAGTGTGTTGCAAGATCAGGCACTTAAAGTGAATGTTAATGACATAAAATGTCTACCGAAAAATAGGGGTTGTGCAGTACATCAAGCCAACCCGGGGTCCTAACCTTCGCAATCCCTTTCCTTTTTGTTTCCACATAAGAGCAGGAGAGGCAGGAGTGAAGTGGCCCATAAAGCTGGATACATGGAAAGGACACCAAACAGTCTGTGAATAAATATCTCATTTAAATACAGTGGCACCTTGTTGCCTTACTTGGAAGCAAGAGTAAAAAGGGGGTATCACTAGCTGCTTCTGCCAAGGTCATATGGGCAAAGGTAGAAGGGTGCAGGGGATTGACAGGGGCTGAGAAAGGGAGACACAGAATAGAGCAACTGCTCCCTACCTTCTCCAATTCTTGGCATAAGACCTTAGCTGCAGCAACCTCAGGCCAGCTGATGGCAGGCCAGCAAAATCGCAGACCAGAGGAGCTGAGTACAATCACCCCAGAGAATGTAGATCCAGTCCAAGAGGGGTGGAGGAATATGGAAATAACTGCAAGTGGCGATCAGGCTGCACAAGCCACTTTACTGAATCTGGTGGTCCCTGCTGAAAAGTGCCTTCTGTGCCACTATTTCTGTGGAAGAAAGGGTACATAATAAGATGTGAGCAGCCAGCTGAGACAGATGGCATAGGGCTGATTGGTTGACACTAGCTTAGTTGCTCTAGAGAGACAGGCGCAAATGATGAGGAGAGTCCCAATAGCAGAGAACTAAAAACAAGCAAGGTTAGGGAGAACAGAGAGCAGGAGCACAGGCTGCAGCTCCTAGCTGTGGAGGTAGGAGATGGGGGGAGATTGTACCTAAAAAACCTGAAAAGGCTGGTGCTATGCATAAAAACAAGATTCTGCTTAGTCCTGACTCTTCAGCTTCAGTGGGCCACCAGCACCCAGGACTGACAAATGGACAGAGACTCATAGAACTCATAGAATATCAGGGTTGGAAGGGACCTCAGGAGGTCATCTAGTCCAACCCCCTGCTCAAAGCAGGACCAATCCCCAGACAGATTTTTGCCCCAGACACATTTAAGAATTGATGTAATTGTAGAGGTTAATTCTGTTATCTTCTCAGTAATCCGATTCAATCTAGTTGAAGTTGTATATGTAACTGGGCTCTGTGAAAGGAGGCATCTGAATAGGTAGGAGCTTCTCCTGCTAATATCTTGGATTTTTGTGGCTACTCTCCCCATTCAAAGAAGGGAAAGGATGACAGCGTAGTACAGGGAATGGACAGGGCACCCATCGGTTGACCTGTTCCTCAGGGACTGCTGTCTGAAGTAATATTGTATGTGCTTTTTGTTTGAACCCATATAGGTTTTTCCCAAATTGGAAAATGAATGATCCAGAATTGGGCAATTCAAGAACACTGATTGGCTCTGAAGGTATCAGTGTCTTCCTCAACCAGATGGAGTGTCTTTATAACATAAGGTAGCTGAAGGCAAAGAAAGCAAAGGGTAAAAACCAAGGCTGCAAGGAATAAGGGAAAAATGTGGACAATACTGTATACATCTTCTATTTCATTTGCACAATCAGGCACATCCCACTTAAATATTTGTATCATTCCATAAACTGCATCACAGGCAATCTCCCAACTAAGTATTTTTTTAAAAAAAAGTGTCCTCTACTGATGCCTCAGTTTGGTAAATACCATCTAAAAATGCAAATTGCACTGTCAATTTTCTCTACTGTCGAACAAAAATGTACACTCACATCAAATCTATCAATCCATTCCACTAATAACTCAGATGTGATCCAGTCAGATGCCACTTGCTGCCCACCAACAGGAAGCAGCAGCAGTTTAACTTCAGTTTAACTAAAGCAAGGTAAGAAAAAGTGTACCAAATATAAACAGTTCATAACCGGAAACTTAATATTTTATATTTTGTAGAAGGGATTTAGCAAAAGGGAACATGTCAGAGCTGATTACATCCCAACTGAAGCTACAAGGAGCTCTTACAAGACACACATTCTTCCATACTATCCTGAGTCAAACCAGATGAAGGCTACTGTGAAAGATTAATAAGCAATGCTTTCCTTACTGTACTTAATTCCTTGGAAATGAACTGTATTTCCTTAAAAATATTGTATTCCATTATACACAGAGAGAAGACATTTGTTTATCATCATAGGGCTGCTTCTCTCAATGGATAGTCTATTTTGTTTTTAACTGAGCATTAACACCTAACTTTCATTCTAAAATGAATGTAGTGTTCATGAAAGATGCCACATCCACAGTATTGAAAACTGAAATCCTATTTGTCCACAGGCAGATATAGCACAGGAAAATGCAGCACAAATTTCCCTATGGTGGTGTAGCGAGTCGGTGTGGCTTCCCTCCTGCCCAGCAGAGGGCGCTCCCTCCCAGAAGCCCAGCTGGGCTGAGCCACCACTTCCTGTCCCCGCCCCCCGGAAGTCAAGGGGCGGGACAGGAAGTAGAAAAGGAGGACGCCAAAGCTTAGTCAGGAGCCAGCCACCGCCGGGAGCAGACGTTCCGGCGGGGGCTCCAGACTGGGAGCCCTCTAGGACCCGAGGCAGCGATCCGGACTGGCCCCCACTACCCCGCGCCCGGTATGATGAGGAACCCGCGGAACTTCCCCGGGATCGGATCCCGGAGCAGCCGCTAGGACTTCCCCGCGCCCGGTACGAGGAGGAGCCGCTGCTGCCGCCCTGCTGTTATCCAGAGGAACCACCGGAGCCAGCCTGGCCGGACTTCCAGCAGGAGTTGCCTGACTTGCCCCCAAGCCCTGGTCCTGCAGATCCCATGCCGGTGGACTGGCCCGAACCCATGGTGACCGAGGAGCAGGTACCTATAGAGGGGGAAATGGAATGTAGCCCGGGGATAGCCGACCCCTGTCAGGCTATAGGCACCGAGGTGCCCATGTCAGTGTGTTTCGGTCAGGACCCCACTGACCAGCGGCAGTGCTAGCCGCTAATAGGGCCCCGGGCTGGGACACAGTGGAGTGGGTGGGCCTGTGTCCCCCCTGCCACCCCACTCACGGGTGGTAGTCTCCCCCTCACCCCAGCGCAGACAGAGACGCCTGCACTAAGCTGAGTTGCTGTCATTGCCCAGCTCCTGACCCCAGGACTTGAGTCCTGTGGACTATGGTTTGTTGCCCTGACCAGAGGGTCTGGGCTTACTGACTTTGTAGTTGCTCAGCTCCTGCTCCAGAGGGCCTGGGCCTATATAAACTGCTGTTGCCCAGCCCCCTGCTCCAGAGGGCCCGGGCCTATATAAACTGCTGTTGCCCAGCCCCCTGCTCCAGAGGGCCCAGCCCCCTGCTCCAGAGGGCCCAGCCCCCTGCTCCAGAGGGCCCAGCCCCCTGCTCCAGAGGGCCGGGGCTTCTATTGAACTGCTGTGGCCCCGCCCCTGCTCCAGAGGGCCGGGGTTTATATTGAACTGCTGTGGCCCCGCCCTGACCGAGGGCCTGGGCTTACACTAATTGACTGTGTGCCTTGTGGTCAGCCCCTGCCTGAGGGTCTGCACCTGTGAACCTTCATGAGACTGATCGCTGTAAAAATCTGAGACTGATTGTTGTTCAGCCCCCCTGATCTAGGGGGCCTGAAGGCGCTGAGACTGATTGTTGGTCAGCCCCCCTGATCCAGAGGGCCTGACTCCTGAGACGGTGCTAACCTTGACTTCTTGCCGCCCACCAGTTAGAGGGGACAAGGAGCGAGTCGGTGTGGCTCCCCTCCCGCCAGCTGGAGGGTTGAGCCCCGACCACCAGCTTACAGGTGACCATTCAACATATTTTAATACTGACATACAGGATGTATTTATTCAGGTCAGAGAGATGTTAAATTTCTATATCCATTCAGTCTCTGGACTTGGTGGCTCTCTGACAGTTTTGGCAACCTGTGAAGATAGTTGGAGGATATGAACAGCTGTCCATTAGGAAGTGGACTGAGATGACCAATTTGTTCCACATATACCACTGAACAACTGTCAGCCACCAAAACTTCCATATCTCATTACAAATCCTCTGAACTATCCAGTCTCAGAATTTGTCTTGGGGGAAATCAGATAAAAAGAATTGCATGGAATTTGAAAACAGATACAGTATAACAAGAATGGTAAAATTTTAGACTTACCAAAAGTCTTAATGCTCACTGCTAGGAAATTCAATGAACACTTTTCTTTACTGATAAAAAGAAGCATGTTGTTTTTGGAGTGTGAAGCATGAAAGTTTCCATTTCATTACTCTGTGAAAATCACAGAAGCTTTAACATTCATCCAAGCATCAATGATGCACTAAAGCAAAACCCTCAATTCTACAGACTATTTATTGGATGAGAAGTAACCTTTTGAAAATTAACAACCATTTTTAACATCTACACGTATTTTCTTTTGCATATTTATCTGCCCAATTATATTTTATAAATCCCACTGAAACTAATAAGTATAGTTCTTCTTAGGAGTCATACAAAGCTGGAGGAAGAATTTAATTTTGTGAAGATCATAGATAAAAACCTTATTTTAAGTTCCCCTCACAGCAACAATATGCACTGCCAGAAAAAAAAAGTAGTCATACAATCTCACAAAAAAAGGGAAGAAATTGCAGTGGACATCCTGGATAATACAACAGAAAATACCCTGTATAGAAGAATTCAATACTGACAGGGTCATAGCCTTGAAGATCTAAGAGGTCATTTACAGATCTCAACTCTATGAAAATGTGATTGATGGTGTAGTTATGTATGTGTCGATATTATCCTTTACCTAACTTTGTACATCTGTCATTAAGGTATTTTTAGTTTTACTTATACAATCATTTTAAAGCTATTTGAAAAGGTGACTGATCATCTTTACTTTAGATCTAAAAAAGGTACGAAAGAGAAAGGTAATATGGAGCTAAACAACATGATTACCTGACTCTCTCTTTACTATGATTGCCTCACTGGGAATAATCAATGATGTTTTTTAATTATTTTTTTATTAAAAGAACCAACAGGATGGAGCAGTAGCCTCAGAATTGTTTTGGGAAGCTCTAAATTTCTCTCGTGTGTGCACCAGATATCCTCAATCATAATACTACATGACCCATACACAAACATCAGAAAAAAACCTTATCCTTAACTATTTCTATGAATATATTTATTATTATTACATCATTTAAACACATGCCAAAATTTTAGGAACATGAATTTACTCTATTTTATTCTGTAACATAAATGCAAATATTTAAACAATAGATGATTTGGAATTCATAACAGGAGTAATGTCAAATTCAGAGTTTAACAATTGTATAAATTGCAAGAGCAAAATGAAGCTACTGTACTGCATGTCATCCATTATTATAAAAGTTTGCAGTGCTAAGGACAGATTTTTCTTCTTCTTTGTGGTGTGATGTCAACTGTTTTCCTGTTTCTCTGTCATGGTAGCTATAAATACTTGTTTAAGGATATCCTTATCCAAGTTCCTGCCTGTAAACAGACAAAAATTCATATTTTCCAGCATATCACAAAATAATCCATACATAAATGAAAACCAACAAGTATACAAACACCTATTACATACTAATGAGTTAAAACACAGGCTTATTATAATGACCGTAAGTAGCAACTTTAAGCTGTAGATTTCCAAATAGGCTACAATAAGTATAAAATAAGAGAAATGGGGAAGAAATGCTGGATTAATCTTCATTAAAACTGCAGAGTCAACCTGGAGTTTAGATAAAAAACAACTAAAAATCCTAAGAGGTGTGTAGTTTCAACATTAATTATGAACATTTCTGAAAGAAAACATGAGATCAGCCTTTAATATTACATATACCTAAAAGGTAATAACACCTTTTCCTTATGGAGACTTATCAAATCTTTTATTATAATAAATTCCCACAAGCATGTTTTTAATCCTAGATTTTTTTTAAGTTATATATACAACTCTACCCCGCTATAACATGACCCCATATAACATGGGTTTGCGTATAGCACGGTAGCAGCGGGGCTCTGGTGGCGCTATAAAGGGTCCGGGGCTCCAGCTGCTGCGGGGAGCCCCAGGCCCTTTAAATCTCACTGGAGTCCTGCCGCCTCACCCCAATATAACAGGGTTTCAGCTATAACATGGTAGGGATTTCTGGCTCCCCACAACCGCGTTATAGTGGGGTAGAGGTGTATATATAGGCTTGGAAGGATTAGATTTTTAAATCGGTAAATAGTCAGTAAACATCAATGTCACTGTACACACAAAAAACAAAATATTTCCATCAATCACAATTTATACATAGGCCAAAAAAAAAAAAAAGAGTGCCACTTGAGAACTTAAGAGTTTGATTTAAGGATATTTACTTGGGTACACTTTGACAGGTGATGTTGACAATTTGCGTTTTAACTGCTATGAAGCTTTAACTTTTTGAATATCAGTGTCTTCTACTGTCATTAAATACTGTCTGACCCCCTTATCTCCATAATGTCCCATAATTGTGAAAATTTAAAATTGATAAAAACTGAAAGGCTTAAAACCCATAATTTTGTGCCACTATGAAAATGTAAATAAGAAAAATGCTTAAAAATAAACTCATTATCCATCAAAATTATAAAAAACTGAATTCTGCTAATCCTACATATATAATAAATAAAACATACATACACATATTTTAATTACACACACTCCATATATACATACAATTTATGGACAGTTGTATTTTATTTACTTTGTTTTACCGTTGAAGAATTATAGTCTGACTTTGGTCAGCTGTTTCTCACAACAGGCAAAACTAAGAAACGTGTAATTTCCTCTTACCTATTAGAACCAATCTGTTTGTTCTTTCATCATCCTCTTTCCAGCTTACCATGGTGTCTTCTAGATCATACAGTTCATGGACACCTTGGACAATCACCTGGTGAGATTTGTCTTTAATAGATACCAACCCCTGATCAGGAGGACAGTTATTGTT
Organism: Mauremys mutica; assembly: GCF_020497125.1. NCBI lineage: Eukaryota > Metazoa > Chordata > Testudines > Geoemydidae > Mauremys > Mauremys mutica. The sequence goes on along the minus strand of NC_059077.1, from coordinate 90,595,853 downwards.
AGTATCACAATAGAGCCTAGAGCAGTGGTTCTCAAACTTTTGTATTGGTGACCCCTTTCACGTAGCAAGTCTCTGAGTGTGACTTCCCTTATAAATTTAAAAACACATTTTTATATATTTAACATCATTATAAATGCTGGAGGCAAAGTGTGGTTTGGGGTGGAGGCTGACAGTTCGCGATCCCCCATGTAATAACCTCACGACCCCCCGAGAGGTCCCGACCCCCAGTTTGAGAACCTGGAGGCTGCAATCTGAATAGGAACCACATTGTGCTAGGCACTGTACAAACAGAATACAATAATTTGAATACAAGACAACACAACCCGTAGGCTTAACAAATAAGAGGAGAAAGGACAGATGAGAGAAATGCTGGTCAGATTATATTACATAGTCTAGCTAGTGCAATACATGTTTTCTGATTCAACTGGAAAGTTTCCAGGATTTTTAAATTTTCATTTTTCGCCTAGGCATTTCAATTTTTTAAAAAGCTAATTTATTTAATAGAATGTATGTGTGAATGAGAACACCACACCGTTGCCTATCACAGTAGGTAGACAGTACAACACACTGTTTTCTGGTTATAGATAATTATGATTAAGTTGTTGACACCCTTAGCTTTTTTACTATTCTAAAACAAAAAGATATATGAATGTGTGTGACTGTCAACATTTTAAAAAGGCTCAGCAGCATAATGAAGCGATTAGAGCCAACACAAAGAGACCAGCAACTAAGTGCCAAAAACTCCCGTTGGAAAGATCCATTAACACTTCATAGAAAACCTTGTAAAACTTTCTAGTTACATACAATTCTGATTATCCAATACATTCTGTATCTCTTCAGGAGGATGGGAGAGGTTTTAATTTAATTTTTTTTATTTACACACACACACACACACACACACACACAGTCATTTGCATTAAAGTAGGATCTTGTCAGTCAGTTCCTTTCTGCTTATTCCTCATCTGAAATCCTGAAGTCCTAATCCTCTGTTTGACAAATTAAATGGTGTTAAAATGACTAGTGTCAAACAGGATTATAACTTAAAGTGGGACATAAGCAAAAAAAGACAAAACTGTGCCACCCATCCTACAACTGACTGGGACACATCTGCATGGAGCCCCATGTATTTCAGTGAGGTTTAGTGCACAGACAGTCGCAGGACAGAGGCCTACCTTATAAATTTTGCTTTGATTCAAGTGCTCAGTATAGTAAAATGTGGGGAAAATGCAGAACATATATTGATACATATCAACATTATTTCCTCCCAGACTATATTTTTCAAGCAATATCAGTGGGTTTTTACATTTTAGGGAGGAGGAGGAGGATTGAAGACAAACAAAAGTGCCCTGATTTTCTTGTAGCAGGACCACACACATATATAACCACTACTGAAAGTTCAAGTAAAAATAATTATGTCACTCAACTGTGCACCATTGCAAATGCTGTTCTCATTAAGCAATAATAAACCTGAGCACATTTTTTCTCTTTACTGTACTCTGTTAAAGCACTGACAGAGTTTTGAATGTCCATATTTTCTGTATCACCTTTTTAACTGTTTGTTTGTAGGGGAGTAGGTAATATACACTGAAATAGAAGCTACTTATAAACTCTTTGCAAATACAGGACAATATTTTCCTGAGAAATTTCACTTATTATTTGCATATCCATTGATTGCTTCTTTAAAAATATCAATCTGAGGTTCGTAGAGAATGTTAAGTGTTGACTTTGACAGGTCTCCCCTTCCCGAATTGTATGGTGCATTTAAATTTCTGCAAGTTATGTTGAGAAGTATAATTACAACCCTAGGCAGATTTTCCAAGTGAATTGGCCATTTTGGATGTGGGTGGGATGGGATCTTTCAGAGGAATGACAACACACAGAAGTAAGATTTCAAGGACTATATAACATTAAAGAGCTGGCAACAAGGGCTTCTGCAAAGAAAACTCAACATTTATACAACTGATCATCATGGAATAGCTTGTGACTAGCCCTACAGTAGCAATACAGGGGAATAAGGATTCTCCCACCCTTGCACAGCGGGCTGACCGTAATTCCAGCCTTGGTGCTTGGGGCTTCCTCCCACTAAATCCAGAGCAAGTGGGCTGAGAGTAAAGGGAACAATGTATGGGTCTCCTCCCCCTATATGCTGGCCAGCAGAGCTCGCTAGCCACGTGGGAGGAGTGAAGCGGTGGGAAAGAACTGAATCCTGAAAATCAAGTTATTACTGCCTTTCCCCGAGCTCAAATGAAGTGATCCAGGAATGGGGCAACTATGAACATTCAAGGATGTAGCTAGACTGTTTTATCCTTAACAGGAGTAAAGGAGTTAAAAAACAGAAGTTTTTTTATAATAAGTTAGGTAAATTTAAAAGCTGAACCTTGAGTCTTATGACCTCCATGGGACGACCAGCCTTGTCTTTCACACTCCTCTCCCACAGAAGATTCTACAAATAGGAATATGTTTTAAAAAACAGAAGCTTTACACAAGTGATAATTTTCTCAAGTGGTGCAGTACACATTTTTCTGGTAAGTTATGCAGCACTCACCTGAATAAATTCATTTAGATTTTCTTCAGTTATGTTTCCTAATATTTCAAATGTAATCGTAACAATACTCTGCAAATAGAAAAATCTAAATATTAATATTCAGTTATTCTAAATTAATTAGAGACAAATAAACTAAACAGTTCAATACCTTATTTAAAACAAATGTTTGTGCACTTAACAGTATAAATCAGGAATTGTAACAAAAACCCCCAAAGGAAAAGATATCTACACTACTGGTTCTACTCTAATATAGTATATTACTCTGGTCAATTCAGTTGTTTTTATAATGTCAGTTTAAGGAATATATGATTCCCTACAGTCAATACTTTTGGGTATTTTGATGCCATAACATTTCATATTGTAGAACTCTTTGCACTAATTGATATTTAGTCCTTATCAACAATTGTTAATATGACTAGGCTGTTAATACTGGTATCTTTTAAAAGGTGTTTAATAAAGTTACTTCCCTTAGCTATTTTTTTTTTGTATCTTCATAGTTGTTCCCATTCACCAGCACAGTTTCACTGGGCTGATACACACGTGTCACAATAAGGGGGTTCTCTTTTAATGCACCAGACTTTATCCTGCCATTGCTGTACACTTTTTATGCTATGAAAAAATAAAGATTTATAAATAGATCCCTAAATAAAAACACAAAATGCTGTATTTTACCCAAAAGTGAACAGCAGATTATTTCTTAGAGTCTGATCATAGATAAGGGGAAAAAAAATCCATGTGCCAATGTCCTGTTTAGAACTGCTGAAATTAATTTCAAAATACATTAAGAACCATATTTTAAAGTTCAACATACAAAATTACCATCTCAGTGGGGTGAGATAAGGTGGGTGAGGTGATATTTTGTATTGGACCATCTTTTGTTGGTGAGAGAGACAAGCTTTCAAGCTTACACAGAGCTTACTTGAAAGCTTGTCTCTCTCACTAACAGAAGTTGGTCTAATAAAATATATTACCTCACCCACCTTGTCTCTCCAACTGGTCATAAATATTTGGAGAAAAATAAAATGATTAAAGCAGCAATTCTACGAGTTTACTCAATGACAGAGTAATTCACAAAATAAAATACAATAAACCAACCCTCAAAAGAGGGACCAATCCAAGTCTATTATGCTTCACACATATTGCAGCTATCCTTCTATCAACAATCGACATGAAGTCAATAAGCACCCTTTCTCCTCCAGAAGAACTTGTAGCCAACTGTGAGAAAACTTCCTGCTCTCATTTACACCTCATACATCTCAATAGTTTTTTGTTTTATAAACCATTGTTAAACAATGAACTCATACTGCTTCCTAGTGGGAAATGGGCTGCTGGTTAAACAGTACCACACTACATAAACAATAATCACTTCCTTAATAATATCAAGTTGCTACCTCCCACATAAAAGTCAGGAAGTATTACACTTCACCTCTTTCCACTAGGTATTCATTTAGGTTTTTATACAATTGTATTTTAAGAGAGACTTAACACACAGATTAGTATGAACATGAATCTGAATTATGAGAAAAATGTTGAACTCACTCTTAGGCAGTGGCCACAAAAATCAAATCTAAGTATAATGTAACTTAAGTTTAAGTATTAATTATCCATCACTCTCTGCTGAACAATTTTAATTATGGATGTGTCGATAGCAACTCCAATAATCAAGGTCACATTGAGATTTGAGCTAAAGCAGTGGTTCCCAATCTTTTTTCTGCAAAGGAGCCCTTTGGCATCTGACTAAATTTCTAAGGCCCCTTTCATTTTTACATTTAGTTTCCTGTTGCAGTTATTGTATTAGTTAGGTTACTTTATTATTAAAACAACACACACAAAGGAACCAAAAGTAAACAGTCTGCAATTATAACAAGTTTATTTATTATAGCAACCATTAAACTGTATATCAAAGTATAGGTAGGTATCAAAGAACATTATGGAAATACAGTCATCAAACATGGTATGACAATTAAGAAATCATAGGTACTGATATAAAATAACTATGGTAGTTTTGTTAAAACTCATTTAAATTTAAAACTGAAATCAAAGAAACGTATTGTGTTACTCGGTGTGATGGAGTGGGCCCGCCTTTGTGAACACAATCTTGATATATTTTGCACAATATTTGAAAGTTTCAGCCTAAAGATCTTGCTTTGTATCCAGTTTGTATCTATATCCTGATTTTAATGAGATGAGTGCTGAGAAATCACTTTCATGCAAATGCAGCAAAAAGAGTCTTGTGGCACCTTATAGACTAACAGACGTTTGGGAGCATGAGCTTTCGTGGGTGAATACCTACTTCGTCGGATGCATGCAAATGAGTAACAGCAAATGGAATTAAAAAAACACCACAGCTCTGTTTGACAGCGTTGGATACTTTGATTTCTGTTGCAGCCAAAACTGGATCAATGAATGCTTTGTAAAGTCCATCTTCAAATCTCCATCACACAACAATTCCATTAGTTCCTCCTGTCTTCAATATTCAAATCCTTTGATGGTTTTGCTTTTATAGCAAAGAGGTGTTGAATCCAATTGTTGGCTTCTTCACAGGAAAATATTCTTGGAAATTGCCCTTGAGGTTTATCAAATGCCAAAAAATGTTATGTTTTGCATTTTTCATCTAACATAAATCTAAAATATAATCAGAATTGTCATTTGTCACACACCACCACAACTGAAGCTTTATCATCATTGTTTCTCCTTAGTCTTGATCATCAAACATGGTTATTGATATTCCTTCCCTGGAGACCTAAATTCAGTTAAATTAACAGAGAAAATATGTCCTTCAAGTATGCCAGCTGTGATTGTCTACAAGGTAGAATTTGTCTCTCTGAAAATTCAAAAGGATAATCCATGGAAAACTACGTCTCTGAACAAACAGGCCAATATCTTCCCTCGGGGGAGAACCAATGGACTTCGGTTTGTAGAAGTAATGAAGAGTGTTCACTTCCCAGGTTACTGCAGAGTGCTAAATATGTACAAATTCATAGTACATGACAAAAAAAATCATGATTTTAACATCATTTAACACTGCCTTTAATTCTGCTGATTTTTTTGCCCCCAATGATTCACATCATATGCTAGAATGGTACCACTGCATTTTTGGTGACACGTGACATACTCGAGTGATAATTCCACTCAATATACACCCACCATAGCTTGAGCTTCATCAGTACACAGACCAACACAACGCTTCCGTAATAAAAGTTATTCAAAAACTATCTTCTGCTGTTATGCATGTGGGCAAAGGGTGATGACAAATCAAGTCTTCAGCCACCTCATCAAAAAAATACCAAAAATATGCAAGAAGATTAGCAACATCTGCTGATTTGCAAGGCAATATACAGACTCAACTGCAAGCGTAACACCAGTTTTTCCACATTATCACTCATATTCTGCTAGATATTGTATTGTTCAACAGGGGAATAATCTCTAATTGCTTTCCTTGCTTCTCTCCTAGCATTATGTTTAACATGTCCTTCACTGCTGGAAGAATCAGTTCTTCAGCAATTATGTGTGGTTTTCCAACTTTAGCAATTCTATAGCTAACTTTATATGAAACTCCAAGAGCTTTATGATTGACATGGTTTGTGTTAATAACACGCTGTTTTCCAGCCTATAAGTCGCTTAATGTTTGTTTGAAAAATTCTACAGGCTAATCTATGTACAGAACATGTTTTGTAACTAAATGTCAGCAGAGTTTGGCTAGTTTTAAACACTAATTAGAAAGCATTTTGTAACATAAAAAACTGTGTGGCAACTATATATCTTCATCTATGACGCAGGTAAAGCCAAATGTAATGTAAAGCTCATCATACTTTCTCCTCTTCTTTGTTCTAAAGTTTGTCACCTTCCATATTTTCACATTTCACACCAATGACATGTGTCAATGATGTTTCCTTATTACTAGTTACACTTCTGTTGTCACTTTGATCCTCGTTGATTTCATGTTTGTTCAATAGCAGATATCTTTTTTCTTCTTATTGGTTCCGTTTTTTAACACTTGTCCATTTTTGTAACAAAACAGTTATTTTCATTTTAACTAACATTATTTTCAGTAAGCTTAGCTATGGAGTGGTTTAAAGCCTCCGAAAATACACATATATACTAATATACAGAGTTTAGTTTAGTGGTCTCAGGATCCCCTGAAAACCTATACATGTCACTTTATCTGTATTTCTGTTTCCCCTAAATGGGGCTATTACTGTCTGAGGTTTGAGAGTCTTGAAATGCATGGCAGAAAGAGTACTTCTAAATGCTCACAAGGGGGTTTAGTCCTGAATGTGCAAAAATTGGTACTACCGGAATGCCCCACCAGCATGACCTCCCATACATTGTGCATATGACATCACAGTGTGTGGAGAACGCCATTTTGTTCTCACAGTGGCATCATCTGTGCAGCAAAAGTGCTGGAATGCAGTTTCAGTGAGTTCTGGCCCAGGTTCAAGGGATGGACCCGACATAACCCATGGCGGACCCCACTTTGGGAACCACTGAGTTAAAGTATTAAAGTCCCACTATTTCTCATTTTAATATTTTGAGTTTAGTTTCCAGGTTTAAGACAACTGGGTAGTGTCAAAATGCGACTAACTTTGCTGATCTCCCTTTTTAAAATTTAGGCCCAGTATAACCTTTTTGCAGAACTACCAGAGTCCACGAACTTCTCTCTCACTCACACACAGACACACGCTCTAACATATTCGCAAAAAGCACTTTCTGTTTAACTTGCAAAAACAACTATTCCTCTAGTTCATCACAGTGTCTTAATAACCACCAATGGAACAGTGCACCCAACACCTATTTCAACTATGTGATATAACCTCTTTGGTTCCGTTAACAGGCTGCCTCCATTTCACACAGCTATTGACTTTATGCCTCCCCTACATCCTGCCACTACTCTAATTTTCAGAACTTCTGGGGAAATGCTAACGTTCACCAGTGAAAGTCCTGATCTGACCAATCTTCCATGGTTTCATGGAACATGGCTTCCTCTGTGGTGAGCCATGGAAAATTAGACAGAAAAACTGCTTCAATAACAGAGGCAAGAGCTCTGCAAGGTTCCCCACTCCCTCTTAATACAATACACCGAATAACCAAAAAAGATGGTCTAATTAGACTCTCAGAACAAATGTGTAACAAGATGACCTGTTGCAGACACAGGAAAAAGAATGGGTAACACAATAATTCAGAACAGAATATAATCAAAATATTTTGAAATCTGTGGTCAGCAGAAGGGGATAGCAATAGTTTTATTAGAAAGATTTCTAGACTCTTGAAGTGATCATAAATAAGGGAGCTGTCTTTCATCAGGAGAGTGATGAACCCCCAACAGTCAAAAGCCATCTAGCATGAAAACCCCCATCCCTGCAGCCAGCTCTCATCCCATGGTTGCTTCCCCCTCCTCCCTTTAAATATATTTTCATGAAGTCCAAGTTGGGCCTTTCCTTCTCCACCTGCTGGGATTGTGGCCTCAGGTGAGGGAAGTGGCATGGAGTTCGTTTATGTGAGCCTTCCCTCATGCCCTGACATACAGCTACCGAGCACAAAGCAAGTATTTTTTGCCTTTTATGCACTACCCTACATTTCGATCAGCCCAGATTGCGAGATATGCAGACAACAGAGATCTGAATAAGGCTCTTTATATTAACCTGAAACATTTCTAAAACACTTTCTTAAACCATTTATACAATTTATTTACTGTATTTCACTCAGCTTAGAGAGAAAAATTGAATATTGGTTTTAGTTTCCAATAATCCATTTCACTCTCTGGTTCTCCAGAACTAGCACAATGTTGTTCTGTTGAAGTTTGCAACTATTCCGGGAAATGTTTATATCAAAGTTTTTCATTATATTAAAAAATTATTTAAAAAACTGTTGTAAGTTACAGGTTTTAGGAAGTTCCTTTCCCTCACTTCATCTAGCAGTGGTTGCCATTAAAGCACTGACTGCCAACAGTTACTAAACAGACCAGTTAACTTTATGCTTAGGTTTAGGAAACTTGTAATATCTGTTGGCAAATTATAACTTAATACAAATTATAACTTAATATAATTCAATTAACTTGACAGTGCCCCTTTAAAATGTATCTGTCACCCATATTACTGCTTATATTAGTTCAAAGTTTTTTGTTTTTATTTGAAGGTTACTTTAAAAAACCCTGGATAGTTTTGAATTGCTCACTGAAGACAAATTTGAGAAAGCATTCTCATTCAGTGTCTAATGAAGCATTCATATGTTAAAATCACAACTTCCACCACAATGTATTTACCCTCTCCCCCACCACCCTCACCAGTGCTTTCATTGTTCATTTACATTGCATGTTTGGGTTCTAAATAAAGTGTCAAACTACATACGGAGGAAGTCCCACTCTCCCCCTTTTAAGCAGCAAAACAAAATTAGTGCTCTTGAAATGAAAAGAGCAATTTAGAGTAGGGCAACAAGGGGTCTTGTAAGTTCCAAACAGAGAAAGAAGATGCCACAATTACAAGGCTCTCACATAGAAACAAATCTTCTCACTATTTAAATAAAAGAACGTTTTAAATACAGTGATCCCTATATGGCCAGCAGCATCTTACAAGAAACAGATAAAAATGGTCCAAGAGTGAATATTAAAGCAAAAATCTATTTAGAATCAGAGCATAAATTTTGAAATGCATTTATGAACTAATCCAAAAAAAGAAAAACATATGCAAGACATTTTATATAAGTGTCAGTGTCTTTAATCCTGTCAGAAAGAAATATTTTGTGCCTCACTAAACCGGAGGACACCAGAGTCAATATTTTTGAATAAATATATCCTTAGTACACATAATGTGATTTTGTTCCCTGGGTTTCAAGTAAATTTAATTTTGTAATCCACTAGTATTTTGTAACCCTGGTTACTCATACTGGTGGAATACCAGTATATTCATGTGATATGTCTGAATGAAGAAGCACCTGTTTTATGTCTCCCCACTCCATTAAATGTTGTAAACAGCACAATGGAAACAAGAACGTATTAGAACTAAAATACACAAATAATGTTTACACAGATTAATAGTTTTTCTTTTAAAATGCTAAAAATATGCTATGTATATTTTAGATGGTTACAATCCTCCAATTTTCCACATTTACCAGCATTAACAAATTGGACTGTAAAGCTTTCATATGAAAACAGGCACCTAAATACTACCTTTCCCCACATGGTATTTCATTGATGAACAGCATTTTATACCATTTGTGCTACACTTCTAGGTGAGAGGGACAGGGTGTACAGAAGTATTTGGGGGAAGATAAGTAGTAAATATTGAGAGGGGAGTATTACTTATGACAAGGGAATTTTAATGCCTATAGTGAAGTTATTTTTTTTAAACAAAGCTTTCAATAAGGTTTTTATATCAGACAATGATTAGTAGAGTCATGGAGCAGAAAGTAAATGGCAGGCTAGACAGAAAACTAGTTTGGAAACAGGAGGCAGAGGGGAATTACAGATGGGAACTTCATGTTGGAAAATGGTTGAAGGTGGGGTCCATAAGCATTACAGCAGAACCCCCTTTATCCAATTTAACTGGGACAGGGGCCAGATCAAATGATCAAAAATTCAGACAATTTGGAGAATGGGAAAGTATGAGGCTGCAGCTCCATTTAGCGGCCAAAGGAGAGATCGTCAACTTCTGGACCTGCGTGCACTGGTTGTTTGGTTAACGCACAGAGCTGTATAATGGCGGGTTGGATAAATGGGATTCTACTGTACTTTTAAGTTCTTTGCTGTTCATAATACATGGGTTAGATAAGAGTATTGATGACAAAAACTCCAAGCAAGATGGTACTGAAGTTGGAGTTCCATCAATCAGCCAGCCAGATTCCAAAGGATTTGACTGATGTAGGTGAAAGAACTGCATTTGCCATCTGCTGCCCAATGTAGAAAAAGGTAGAGCAATTAGTCTAAGGACAAAAGACCAATTTTATCAGCTTAATACAGGGGTGGGCAAACTACGCCCTGTGGGTCAGATCTGGCCCGCAAGCCATTTTAAGCTGCCCATGAACTCTAGCTGCGGCAGGGGCCGCACCACACGGCTTGGCCCCGCTCCAGCTGGGGCGCCGGGTCAGGGGCCGCACCATAGACTCCGAGGGTTGGGGGCCGCTCCATGCATAGGAGCTGGAGAAGGGACATGCCACTGCTTCTGGGAGCCGCTTGAGGTAAGCGCCACACGGAGCCTGCACCCCTGAGCCTCTCCCCACACCCCAACCCTCTACCCCAGCCCTGATCCCCCTCCCGTCCTCCGCACCCCTTGGTCCCAGCCCAGAGCACTCTCCTACACCCCAGACTCCTCATCCCCAACCAGAGCCCTCACTCCCTCCCAGACCCCAACCCCAATTTTGTGAGCATTCATGGCCCACCATACAATTTCTATTCCCCGATGTGGTCCTCAGACCAAAAAGTTTGCCCACTCCTGGCTTAATACGTGTTCTTCTGCTGATATGAAAAGAAAGCAGCCCTCTAGAAGAGTCTGCTGCCTCTGCTTCCTTATGCAACAAGCAGAGGATATGCAAATTAGGAGTTCTGGACTTGTTTTTCTATAAATTTTAGTGGATAATTTTGAGCACAGGCTCAAGGGTTATGCTTAGCTCAGAACCCTATTATATTTTATATGATCTTACTTGGATGTCTCCATGATATCCACAAGATTCTCTGGGGAACATGTCCACATACTCAACAAACAAAAAATTCTCAGCTTTCACTCTTCTCTGTGACTTCACACTGCAAGCTACTTTTGCGCTGTATAGCACCAAGCACATTGTCAGTGCTTATCAACATTACACATAGGTCTATTTCTGTAACAGTGATAAACTGGGCTTCTCCCCCATACCCCCCAATTTGATTTTTAGTTTAGGAATGTTTAAGAAAGAAAACAACACTATATTTTCCATTAATCAAGTAAAAGAAAAATTTAAGACAGTGGTTCTCAAACTGGGATCGGGACCCCTCAAGGGGTCTCAAGAATATTACATGGGGGGTCGCGAGCTGTCAGCCTCCACCCAAACCCCGCTTTGCCTCCAGCATTTATAATAGCGTTAAATACATAAATAGTGTTTTTAATTTATAAGGGGGTGGGTTGCAATCAGAAGCTTGCTATGTGAAAGGGGTCACCAGTACAAAAGTTTGAGAACCACTGATCTAAGAGGTAATAATGAACCACTTCCTATTGTTAAAAATGCAACAATGACAATTCTAACTGTGTACTAGACAGAGGGTCAAATTCTGCCCTGACTTACACGCCAAAAAGTAAAGCCTTGATCCTACAAACTCTATATGTGCTTAGTTTTACTAATGTGAATAGTCCATTAAGCACATGCTTAGTTTTACTACCATGAGCAATCCTATTAACTTCAATGGAAGTACTCATAATAGTTAAATAATCATGTACATAAGTGTTGGCAGGATGAAGACCTAAATTAGGGCAGATTCTAGTCCAGAGTTATAAATGCACAATTATACAGTTTTTCCTTGTAAAACAAATTGCAAGCATCTATGTAAGAAAATTTACACATATTGGGCTAATATGTCAGCTGTAACCAAGATTCTAAATGTATACGTGCATAACTTGGTGCCCAACTACCCCAATTTATACTGTTTGGGTGCACAAAATACGCATGTGAAAAATAATTACTACAACCTAGGGCCCAGTCCTGCACATGAGTAATTTTATTCATGAGTCATTTATTTCAATGAGGCTACTCATGTGAGTAAAAGTTATTTACATGATTGTTTGCAAGCCACTTTTGAAAATATGGCCCACTGTATATATTTAGTTCAATATAATAAAGCACATCCATGCAGAACAATGCATGTATATTCAAATTATTCCTTAATACATTATCACTTAGTTAATACCCACTATAGATCATTTGATTAGTATGCAATGCCTAACATGCAGCAATTACTCCAATGGATTTGGTTAGAAAGTTTAATGTAGCAGGTTTAGAAGTTACCTTATCTAGGTGTGGGTGTGTAGTCTGCACATGCTGCAGCTTTTTCTGCAAACTGAAAACAAGTAAACTTGAACCTTGCATTGTCTTAGAGTACCAGAGTCAAACACTTAGCTACTTTGTGTTACTAAAGTATCAAAAGGACTACAAGGAACATAAATGAAGCATTATCTAGTACAGACTGAATTTTACACTAACAAGTAGGACAAAATAGTAAAAATTATATTTAAAATATTGTCGTACTTAGTTTTACTTTGAGATATATATGCAATTCTACAGTAATGTGCACCTATAAAACTTATCTCAAAGTGTGTTTTGATCACCTATACATATACATAAACCCATACACACATTTTATAATACATAGCAGCAGGCATGGAAATTACTTTAATTACAGCACACTGAACAGATGTGATGAGAGTCATATGAGAATCAGGGAGACCAGAGAAGAAAAGGTAGTAGTAATCTATGCAAAAGATGGCCAGAGTATGGTCAAGCATGCTGGAGAAGCAACAATTGAATGAAAGAGACAATTTTTTGAGATACAGCATAGAAAAAGCCAGGGGGGAAAAAAAGTAACAGTCTTGCCATCACCATTCTGACTGAGAATTGGATCAGTGATCACTAATACAGATCATGTAAACAATGATTTGATGATATATACAGAATTTTTCATAGGCAAAAAATACTTCCTCCATCAAGTGCCTTCTTTATACATCTTGGCTTTCCTAAATCTTATTTTAAGAAAAATATTGCCTATATATTTATATCTACCTACACTTTCAGAATGCTTCACGTGGGGTGGAGGGAAATTGTAAAAGGCACTGCTGTTACGCTGTGAGACAGAATGCAGATAAACATTTTCCAGCAGATTATGTCTTCAACAATTGTAGCATATATATTCAACTACAGGGAGGCCAAGGACTTCAAAACAAAACATCTGCAAAGTTTTAAGAACAGTGAGGGGTAAATAGGTAAGAGTGAGTTTAAAAGAGGGGAGGGGGAAAGTTTGTGTGTAGACAAGCTGTTGGAGTGAATTAGTCACCCCAGGGGTCATGATATGGAGGGTGTCAAGTTTAATCCTTCCCAGCTGGTTAATCTTTGAAGGATTTTCTCTGTTTTGCAACTATACAATACATCTAATGTAAAAGGAGGAATCAAGTACCAATAATTCAATTTTACTTGTTTATAGCTATGAAATTATGTTTGGCAGTGTCGTTTCCATAACCCGAACACAGTAAATGGAAAGGATCTTTTGATTACTTGATGACATTTGCTACTGTAAATAAAAACAAAAGGGACAAAGACTAAAAAAGGGACTCATTCTTAAAATAAATCAAAGCATTAAACTACTATACAAGTTAAATTTATGCTCAAATGGCAAAATACATGGAGAGTTTACATATCTTAGTTCTAACATATGCACAGACAGCTAACAAAAATACAGTTATTTCAAAACCATTATTATTATTTGCAACAAGTGTTCACTTTAGTACTCTAAAAATGCAATAAATCAACTCTCAGCCAACTTTTATGTCAAAATGAAGGGCAAACTGAGTCATCCAAACAGTATCACTAAGAACACAAGGCAAAAAAATCAATGTAGTCCTTTCTCTACTTTAAATCATGTTTTTAAAGTTATTAGGGCACGGGGCAGGAGAAAGGACCTGTAGCATTTACTAAAACAAGATATACTATGTGCCAGCTCCCTTCCGGCTCTGCTAATCAAATTAATTCGTGTAGACGAGCCCTTCCTCACTTGTGGTACAACTTGTGGAGACCAGTCTTTTGCAAACTCCAGTGCCTTTTATTTCCCTGTGTGCATTTCCACCACCATCTATATGCAGTTATGTACACTTCAATACTACTCAGGTAGCCACCTGGGGGATAGCTAGCTCCTGTAGCTAGGTGGAAACAGTGATCCCTAACTCCTCCCTTTCCTGTCCCCCTTTCCTGTTTCTTCCTGCTAGCTTTATAGGCCTCCTCCCCATAAAGCTCACAGGTGATTACCTTGCAGCCCTTTAATGAGCCATACTCTGCCAGCTCCAATTACTCCCCTTAATGGGAGCTGAGGTAGCAGGAGCTGAGCTAACGGGGGCTGGTTCAGTGCCTCTTAGGCCAGCACCTTGTTACAATTCCTAACATGAGACACCTCTGTTACTTCAGTCCCAGTCCTTTCAAACACAGAACATCAAATTGTATGTTTTGTGGTGCAGGATAATCCAATAAGGACTAATGTAGGTTCAAATGTAGAGTCTTTGGCCATAGTAAAAATTTATGTTGTGGCCTCACATCTCCAGGAAAGATGGGTCAGAACAACCCCAAATTTTGGGGGGTTCAAAATTTGAATTGGACTTTTGTGGCTCAGACTCATTTCTAACCCAACAGAGAAAAGGCTTATGCAGTAATTTACTGTGCTTAGAGCCCTCAATGGTCTCTCACTTTAGATTTAAGTTTACCTGTAAAATCTATTCTCACTTGATTATAAATTATTTAAAGGAGGAGAAGTGCTGAATGGGGCAAAGAAGGTATAAGAAAACCATGTTAAATAAATAAAATATTTTTACACATCTTGCACTTTTGCTTTTCTTGTGTCATTTTTTCGTCTTCATCCACATTGTGTATTACAGGGGAAAGAGGTACAACTGTATTACTTGTCAACTCAGTGTATGAAAATAAAAACAAATGCTGATCACTCAGATGCATTACCAAATAACATGGCTTGTTAGAATTGTGACTTAAATGTCACAATTTTAATTGTAGAAGAAATATTCAAAATGAAGTACAGTATGATTTTAACACAAAGCCTTAGTTCGGGTTCAGGCTTATATCAGTAGTTTGAGTACACATTTTACTTTTCAAGAATGCTAGAGGTAAAAACACACTTTCAAACATTAGAAACTCAGGAAATTCAGAACGAATGTCTCAAATAAAGTAATCCATGCTCCCTCAACTCTGTCCCTATACAAATGTCAGTTTGCCATCACCTACTTTGCATGTAGCTTACCTAAAATGCACAACTCAGAAACTGGTTCTATGGTTTCATGCATATGTCTCCAATATAAAGTGTGGTAATTTGTCATTGTACACTTTTGTTCTTTGCGTGCAAGTGCTCTAATGTGTCTAATTATAGATTGTGTGCTTTACAAAAAAAATACAAATGTAAGAACACAAAGAAAGCTGTAACACAGCGTAACTCAATGGGCTCAATTCTGAGCCCAGCTATGAACCTTCAAAGAGTAAATGGGTGTAAGGATCTACACCCTGTATGGAAGGAGAGCAGCTGCCAGTGGGCTGCTATTCCTCCCTTCCATGCAGGTGCAAGGAATGGACTGAATCCTGGCTTCCACCCCCACAAGATGCTGGCCAGCTAAGCAGTGGTGGAGAGAGAGTAAGCTGTGTCAGGAAAAGGACTCTTGCAGTTTTACTTCCTCAATGGAGTAAGCAAGGGCAGCTCTAGGGATTTTGCCGCCCCAAGCACGGCAGGCAGGCTGCCTCCGGTGGTTTGCCTGCGGAGGGTCCACTGGTCCCGCGGCTTCGGTGAACCTCCCAAAGCCGCAGGACCAGCGGACCCTCCGCAGGCAAGCCGCCGAAGGCAACCTGCTTGCTGCCCTCACGGCGCCGGCAGAGCGCCCCCCCCACCCCGCGGCTTGCCGCCCCAAGCACACGCTTGGCATGCTGGGGCCTGGAGCCACCCCTGGGAACAAGTGGGTCGCAGGATCTTAATCATAACTCAGTATCACAGCTTGATCCCTGCCTTGTTCCTGGGGCAGCACAGGTATATGCTGTCTCTTACTTGGGCTGGGCTACACTGCAAGATGCCAATCCGACCTTATGATTAAGGCTATGTTTTTTTCCCACGGAGATTGCAGAAGTCATGGAATCTGTGACTTCAGACCTGGTCGCTGGGAGCTGCAGGGTCCCAACGCCTCCTGCAGCGGCAGGGAGCTGTGAGGTACCCCTGCCACCTGAGGTAGCAGTCCCTAAGCTAGTGGCCCCTAAGCTCTCAGCTGCCATGGGGAGCGGGAGTACCCTGCAGCTCCCAGCCGCCTCCCTGCTTCCACCACGTGAGGGGACCCCTGCAGCCCCCGGCCCACCCTATGGTGGCAGGAGGACCCTGCAGCTCCCCACTGCAGTGGTTGCAGTGGGTTTCCTGCAGCTCCCCGCCGCTGGGGGGGGGGTGAGGGGGAGGTAAGGGGATCCCGTAGCTTCCCTCTGTCACTGGTGACAGGGTGGGGACCCTGTAGCTCTCAGACCCCACAGATGGTGGGGCCCCAGAACCCCCAGCAATCCCGCAGCTGCCCAATCCCTACTCATTTTATCATGAATATTTTTAGTAAAAGTCAGGGACAGGTCACAGGCTTCCCTGAATTTTTCTTTATTGCCTGGGACCTGTGACTTTTTCTAAAAATATCCATGACAAAAATCTTAGCCTTAATTATATTCAGACAATCTAGTTAATTAAGACAACCTAATTGTGAGCACTGATAAAATTAAACTTTATTTTATGGATAGGTAAGGTAATATAGTCTGATTTTCTGTAGGCATTATTATGTGGGAGCAGAGTTAAGGTAATTTGAGAGCCTTATTTGAGAAGTACTTGTAACGCCTTAGAGACTAACATTTATTTGAGCATAAGCTTTTGTGGGCTAAAACCCAGTTCATCGGATGCATGCAGTGGAAAATACAGTAGGAAGATTATATATATATATATATATATATACATACACACACACACACACACACACACAGAGAGAGAACATGAAAAAATGGGTGTTGCCATACCAACTATAAAAAATGGTTACTCACCTTTCTGTAACTGTTGTTCTTCGAGATGTGTTGCTCATATCATATCCAGTTAGGTGTGTGCGCACGCCATGTGCACGGATGTCGGAAACTTTTTCCCTAGCAGATACCCGTCGGGCCGGCTGGGGAGCCCCCTGGAGTGGCGCCTGGCGTAGTGGGACGTGAAGGTGTGCACCGAGGCCCACGTGGCAGCCCTGCAGATTTCCTGGAGAGGAATGTTTGCTAGAAAGGCTGATGATGATGCCTGAGCTCTCATGGAGTGAGCCATGACAGCAGGCGGAGGGACGTTTGCCAAGTTGTAGCAGGTACGGATACGCGCAGTGAACCATGAAGATATCTGCCAGGAGGAGACCGGTGTGCCTTTCATCCGCTCCACAATGGCAAAGAACAACTGGGTTGTCTTACAGAATGGCTTTGTTCGGTCTATATAGAAGGTGAGCGCCCTCCTAACATCCAGCGAATGGAGGTGTTGTTCCCGAAGGTCGGCATGTGGTTTTGGGTAAAAAACAGCAGGAAAATATCCTGACTTACATGGAAACGGGACACCACTTTTGGCAGGAAAGCTGGGTGAGGTCTCAGCTGAACTTTATCTTTATGAAAAATGGTATAAGGTGGTTCACACGTGAGGGCCTGTAGCTCAGACACCCGACGTGCCGAAGTGATGGCCACTAGGAAGGCAACCTTCCAGGAAAGATAGAGACGTGAGCAGGAGGCCAGTGGCTCAAAAGGAGGGCCCATAGGGCAGGAAAGAACCAAGGTAAGGTCCCAGGCAGGCACAGACAGCTTCGTTGGAGGATGGATTTTTTCCCAAGCCTTTGAGGAAACGCTGCACAACCGGGTGTGCAAACACAGAGCGCCTAGACGCTCTGGGTGGAATGCAGAAATGGCTGCAAGGTGAACCTTAAGGGATCCAAAAGCTAGGTGCTGGTCCTTCAAGAACATGAGGTTGTCTAGGATGCATGGGATTGAAGCCTGGAGAGGGGACACCTGCCTCTGAGTGCACCAACTGGAAAACCTTTTCCATTTAGCTTTGTACGTAAGTCTAGTCGAAGGCGTGTGACTTTCCAGGAGCACCCATCTTACCGAGTCCGAACAGACATGCTCAGCCTGGTTCAATCATGAGGCCGTGAAGTGGAGCAACTGAAGGTCCGGGTGTAGGAGACGACCGTAGCTCCGCAAAATGAGGTCGGAGCTGAGAGGTAGACGTAGGGGAGCTCGGAATTGACAGGTCCAGCAGGATAAGGTACCAACACCGGCGTGGCCAGGCAGGGACCACCAGTATGACGTCCGCCTTGTCCTGGTGGACCTTGAGGAGCACCTTGTGGACCAGCAGAAATGGCGGGAAGGCGTAAAGCAGTTGGTCCAACCACGTGATCAGGAAGGCATCTGCAATTGAGCCCGGGCTGTGACCCTGGAAGGAGCAGAAGGCTGGGCACTTCCTGTTGGTCCATGAAGCAAACAAGTTGATTCGGGGAAACTCCCAAATGCGGAAAACAGAGTGAATGATGTCCAGGGGAATCGACCATTCATGCGTGAGAAAACGCCTGCTCAAGCTGTCCGTCATACGTTCTGGACACCCAGCAGGTATGAGGCCTGAAGGGTGATGGAGTGGGCTAAACAGAATTCCCACAGAAGGGGGGCTTCTTGGCAGGGCAGCGATGACCGGGCTCCGCCTTGTTTGTTTAGGCAGAACATGGCCGTGGTGATGTCTGTTAGGACTGCTACACAACAGTTTTGTAAGCGGGGAAGGAATGCTTGGCACGCAAGGTGAATCACCTTCAACTCCTTGATATTGATGTGCAGGGACAGCTCTTTTTCGTGCCATACACCCTGCGTTGTCAGACTCCCGAGGTGCACCCCCCATCCCAGAGCAGATGCGTCTGTAACCAGGGTCAGGGTGGGTTGAGGGGGACGAAACAGGACCCCGGCACCCACCATACGGGGATCC
Organism: Mauremys mutica; assembly: GCF_020497125.1. NCBI lineage: Eukaryota > Metazoa > Chordata > Testudines > Geoemydidae > Mauremys > Mauremys mutica. The sequence continues at coordinate 90,576,591 of NC_059077.1, read as the reverse complement.
AGCCACCAACATAGGGGGTCGCGTATGCATCTTGGGACCGTGAGCACGATTATCCAGATTGTTGCGGTCTGGTCGATATACCGACGCCTGGAGAAGCCTAAGTCTTAGTCTGGCATGTTGCACTATGTAGGACAGGATGCCATGTGACCCAGCAACCTGAGACACTGCCTTGCTGTGGTGGTGGGAAACCTGCAGAGGCTGGTAACTATGCTTGCTATAGCCAGGCGCCAGGCCTCCGGGAGGAAAGCTTGCGCTTGGTTTGCGTCCAGGACTGCCCCGATGAACTCTACTGTCTGGGTAGGGAAGAGGACAGATTTGCTGACGTTTAGCATGATGCCCAAGCAACTGAACTTGTCCACGACCAGTTGCACTTGAGACCAGACTTGTTGGTGAGACCAGCCCCATATAAGCCAGTTGTCGAGGTACGGGAGACGTGCACGTGGTGTCGGCGAAGAAAGGCTGCCATGACCGCCATACACTTGATGAAGACGTGAGGGGTTGTGCACAAGCCCAAAAGGAGGGCTGTGAACTGATAGTGTGTCTTGTTCATCACGAAATGGAGAAAACATCTGTGGGGCTGGGTAATCGAAATGTGAAAGTAAGCGTCTTTCATATCATATCCTTTTGCCTTGGGGACGAGGAAGTAGCGGGAGTAGAATCCCTTGCCCCATTACTCGAGGCACTTCCTCTACTGCCCCTAGGGCAAGGAGGGGTTGTACCTCCTGGATGAGGAGTTGCTTGTGAGAAGGGTCCCTGAAGAGGGACGGGGAGGGGTCTGTGTGGAACAGAAATGGATAGAATATCCCGCCTGTACTGTGCGGAGGACCGAACGGTCCAATGTAATGAGGGACCAGGCATGCTAGAAATGGGACAGATGGTTCAGAAAGGGTTAATTGTCCGGGATGTGAGCTGGTAGTCCGTCCTCGAGTGTACCTTCAAAATGGATGCTTAGGGCCCAGAGGTGGCTTGGATTGCCCTTGACCCTGCCGGGGGGGGGGGGAGGGGGAGGGGGGCGGATGGGACGTGGGGACGTGATGGTCTATGCTGAGGGTACCTGCTTCTCCGACATGAGAAGTCCTGCCTGGGTCTAGGTGGGAAGGGGCACTGTTGCATGGTCTGGGGCTTAAACGGCTTTCTTTAAGTAGCCAGGATATGCATGCCCAAGGATTTAATAGTATTTCTTGTATCCTTCAGGGTATGCAGGTGGGAATCTGTTTGCTCTGCAAACAGGCCCTAGCCATCAAAGGGGAGATCTTGTATGGTGTGTTGCACCTCAGGCAGAAGACCTGAAGACTAGAGCCAGGCATACTGACGCATGGCGATGTCGTATGCCAGAGTGTGTGCAGCTGCGTCTGTAGCATCGAGGGAACCCTGAAGGGAGGTTCAAGCTACTAACTTGCCCTCCTCGGCAAAATGGCCCTCAGTTCTGTATGAGCCTCTGCAGGGAGAAAGTCTTGGAACTTAAAAGGACCACAGACCACGAGTTGAAATTATATCTACTGAGGATCGCAAGCTGGTTCGTGATCCGTAGTGAAAGGCCACCAGATCTTCCTGGTCGCCTGGGGTAGCCCCTACCACAGGTGCTGACTCCACGGGTTGCTCCAGGTCTGGAGGAGGGTGGCTAAGGGTCACCTCAGGAGGCCGGGCGTCTGATTGTGTTGAAGGGCGGGCCACGGGAGGGGCGCCATGGGCCTGATGATATGCCCAGGGGGTCCAAAATTGCTACTGGGGTTGCCAGTGGGTCATGACCAAGGCTTCTTGGGCCTGACTGGGGAATGTCCGAGGCCCCTGAAGCTACTGGAAGGGGATTGGGAGTGTGACGGCCAAGGGGGAGCGGTGTGTGAATGGAGCGAGGGGGGCACCGAGTCCCTTGACGGATGAGGGCCGTCCGGTGATCGGCGTCAATGCTGACTGTGACCACGACCGGTGCCATGTTGAAGAGCAGTGCCGTGTCGGGGAGCGGTGCTGTGAAGAGGATTGGTGCCGCGAGGTTGGCGAGCACGATCTGGACCTCGAGCGGGACCATGTTCTGGCAGTCGACGACAACCTTGAGCGTGAACGGTTCCGAAGGTCATGGCTGCGGGACAAGCGCCGCGAGTTTAACCGGTGTCTTGAATCAGACCGGTAGGTGGAGCGGTGCGGGGACTCAGAACGATGCCGGGAACTCAGGGTGGGGTGGAGATGCTGGTCTGAGAGCTAAAAGTCCGAACATCGCCGGTTTGCCCCCAAACAGTACCAGGACTCGGGCCGGAGCCAGTGCTTGAATCGGGAACACCGGTGCTGTCATTTCGATGAGCCCTCTGGCGGCCTCAAAAGTATCTGGAGTGGAAGGCAATATAACCTCTTCCACTTGTAAGGTCCCTTGTGGTGCGGGACTGGCATGAGCAGACTGAGGTCTAGTGGCTTTGTCAAGTATACAGGCCTGGTCCAAAGTTTGCTCGGCTGGGGCCGCAGCAACCGCTTCGGGCCCAATGGAGGGTCCTTCCAAGGCTTACTTTTTTCAAGCGACCGGGGAGTGGGAGTGGTGCCAGGGTGGATGTTTTTGGGGCCCAGAAGACCGTTGGTCCCGAGGCGGGCGCAGGATCTTTTGCGATGTGGCTGGTACCATTGGGGGAACACTGCGCAACGAGGCGCTTGGTCCCGTGTCTTGGGAGGGACGCAATGCAGACTCCATGAGGAGTTGCTTAGGCAGATTTCCCTCTTTTCTTTGTTTGGGGCTTGAATGCTTTCCAGATCTTATACTTGTCAGCCTTATAGCCCTCCCCCAGACACCTAAGGCAGGAGTCGTGGGGATTGCCCGTGGGCATTGGTTTGTTACAAGAACTGCTGGGTTTGAAGCCGTGGGACGGCATGCCCCAGAGCCCTGCAGGGCAGTTGTTGAAGGGTGGAACTGCCCCCAACTACTAAACTACACTTAACACTAAGATAGCTATCAACAATTAACTAACACAGGTAACTACTAAGAGAAAGCTAGGGATTAGTGGAACACTTGATAAACAAAAGGCCTCTGTTCCAACAACCATCAAGGGCGGTAAGAAGGAACTGAATGGGGGTCGGGCCGGCAGGGTCTTATATAGGGCCATATCGGCGCCACTCCAGGGGCTCCCCAGCCGGCCCAACGGGTAGCTGCTAGGGAAAAAGTTTCTGACATCCGTGCACATGGTGCATGCACACACCTAACTGGAATTGATATGAGCAAGCAGTCGAAGAAGAACAAGAGTAATCAATTACGGTGGGCTATTATCTGCAGGAGAAAAAAACCAAAAACTTTTGTAGTGATAATCAGGGTGGCCCATTTCCAACAATTGACAAGCAAGTGTGAGTAACAGTAGGGGGGAAATTTTAGCATGGGGAAATATTTTTACTGTGTGTAATGACCCATCCACACGCAGTCTTTATTCAAGCCTAATTTAATGGTGTCCAGTTTGCAAATTAATTCCAGTTCTGCAGTTTCTTCTTAGAGTCTGTTTTTGAAGTTTTTTTGTTGGAGTATTGCGACTTTGATGTCTGTAATTGAGTGACCAGGGAGGCTGACATGTTCTCTGAATGGTTTTTGAATGTTATAATTCTTGACGTCTGATTTGTGTCACTACGCAAATGAATAAATGGACACAAATCAGACGTCAAGAATTATAACATTTGGCTGTAGTTAACTTTTAGGTTCTCTAAATATAACATCTCCTTGTTCAATTCACTTCAAAATGTTTTTTTTTTTTAAAAAAATGTACCTCACTCCTAGGTTATTAAAGTGAAGATCAACTAAGCATTTTAGACAAGAGGCCAAAATCTGGTTTATAACGGAAACTCAGTTGCAACCTTAAAGTGATAGCATCTATTTAGTGCAACCATTTCTTATGATTTCCTGTGTAATCAATTGCTAAAATAAAGATTTTAAGTTATACTGTACCTTATCCCAGATAAGCTGTCAAAAGCATGCAGGTCTAAAACTTCACAGAGATCAACTCTAAAAGAAAAAAAATAAACCCATAAAAAACAGTCTTCATACTTTTCTCAACTTAAATATTTTATAGTAGTAAACAATAATGCAAAAAGTTCAACTACAACACAGGCTTGTGATGTTTGACAGACACAAAGCTATTTGAATGACTTCATTCACCAGATGTAAAGGTATTAGATAATTGTCTCAAAGCAGGCTATTGCTATGATTCTTTTGTTGCATTTTTAAATAGGTTTCCAGTGGAAAAAATAGTATTAAATCACGTAATTAAAGACTTATCATAATATAAATGAACAAGGGGCCTGACTTGACTTTTCAACCATAACATACTTTCCATATATTTTTTGCATGTTGTTTCCCAGATTTTTAAAAACACAAAGTGAAAACTAAAAACAAAACAATCTGCATCATGTGGAAACATAATCCCACATGGGTCAGCTGCTGGGCTGGAACCTTTAGATCTTCTATGTGCTCTAGTCACTAAAGGGAGATGAGGCAAACATTTTAACGAGTTTCACAGCTGTTTGCTGACAGCACAGGAATGCTGAAATTCAGGAATCCTCAAGTTCTATTCCAGGTTCTCAGAGGAGTTTATCTAGTGGTTTCAAACCCTTCAGCCCTTATTTTCCTCTACCCCCAAGATTGACAGACCCTTTCTGCCCCAGACTTCTCCAGCCTGTTCTTACCCCATGTCCCAGGACCTCAGGTCTTCGTTCCTGTCTCCAGCACATCAAGCCCTGGTGTGGAGCCAGGAAGAACAACTGTAGGGAAAGTCCTACTCAGACTCTGCAGCTATGGCCTAGAGCATACTCACTAGAATTGGATTCTGAAGAATTTAGTTGCCAAACTAACAAATCTGTCCTGAGCATGTGAAAACAGATTTTCAAAAGGTTCATAACTTGGCCAAATTTGGGTGGAATTTCATGAGGACAGCAAAAGGCACACCCCCAAGCCAAGGCAACTCCTCTTCCAAACTTGAGGTCCTGGCTTGAAAGTGTGGTGCTAGAGCTTCTCAACAACACAGCTGCAAAAGTGGTTTGTTTGTTTTGTTTGGTAAAAACAGGGGCAAATCTATGGATTATCCCTAACTTTGTTCTGAGAAATAGCTGAACAATTTTTGCAGAAATTCTTGATCTCCGCAACCCCCACCCTCCCAAATTCAGCCTGAGGCAGACACCTAGCATGGAAAATTTCAGCCCAAATAGTTCAAGTCTGGCAAAATAACAACTGCATACAGGGTCTTATAACAGATAGTGTTGGACAACCTTAACTATAAAAGTGTTTCTACCTAGGCCTCCTATCACACACACACCCCTTTTCAGAAAAGTACAATATACATTCCCTTACATTCCAGTTCAGGTGTCACTGCTAGGACAAAAGGTTGGCTTTACAGAACTGGTTATTTTGTTATTGAAAATATGAAAGCAAAGATATGGTTAAAAGGAAAAATCCACAGGCCTCTGGGTCTTGGCCAACTATTATTATTAAACATGCACCCACCAACAAGTATACAAAGCTGTTTCTAGGGTGAAAGATTTTTAAGGTACAATGCATAGCATACATACACTTCTTCTTTAGTTTATGACCAGCTGTGTCTGAATTGTCTGTTCTCAGTAGTACTCCATAAACTCATACTAAGGTCGCAGAAACACTCAGGCAGATTGTAAATGCTCCTACCTCTTGCATAATATTGACTGGGAATGGACAGAAAAAAATCTTATTTAAAGGATGTGCGCTCTCAAGTACCATGCTAATAAGCTAATTTTACTATTAATATAACTGTGTCACTATTTCAAGTTTTGGACAGACAGTGCAAGATAGAGAAACAGTGTCAATCTCTGAAGAGTATTTAACTAGGAACATAGGAGTTATAGATTCATAGACTTTAAGGTCAGAAGGGACCATTACGATCATTTAGTCTGACCTCCTGCACAATGCAGGCCACAGAATCTCACCCATCCACTTCAATAACAAACCTCTAACCTATGTCTGAGTTACTGAAGTCCTCAAATTGTGGTTTGAAGACCTCAAGATGCAGACTCTCCTCCAGCAAGTGACCCGTGACCCATGCTGCAGAGGAAGGCAAAAAACCTCCAGGGCCTCTGCCAATCTGCCCTGGAGGAAAATTCCTTCCCAACCCCAAATATGGGCAAGACTCACCAGCCAGCACCCAGGAAAGAATTCTCTGTAGTAACTCAGATCCCATCCCATCTAACATCCCATCACAGACCACTGGGCATACTTACCTGCTGATAATCAAAGATCAATTGCCAGATTAATTGCCAAAATTAGGCTATCCCATCATAGCATCCCCTCCATAAACGTATCGAGTTTAGTCTTAAAGCCAGATATGTCTTTTGCCCCCACTACTCCCCTTGGAAGGCTGTTCCAGAACTTCACTCCTCTAATGGTTAGAAACCTTCATCTAATTTCAAGTCTAAACTTCCTAGTGTCCAGTTTATATCCATTTGTTCTTGTGTCCACATTGGTACTAAGCTTAAATAAATTCCTCTCCCTCCCTAATATTTATCCCTCTGATATATTTATAAAGAGCAATCATATCCCCCCTCAACCTTCTTTTGGTTAGGCTAAACAAGCCAAGCGCTTTGTGTCTCCTTTCACAAGACAGGTTTTCCATTCCTCGGATCATCCTAGTAGCCCTTCTCTGTACCTGTTCCAGTTTGAATTCATCCTTCTTAAACATGGGAGCCCAGAACTGCACACAGTATTCCAGATGAGGTCTCACCAGTGCCTTGTATAACGGTACTAACACCTCCTTATCTTTGCTGGAAATACCTCACCTGATGCATCCTAAAACTGCATTAGCTTTTTTAAATGGCTATATCACATTGGCAGCTCATAGTCATCCTGTGATCAACCAATACTCTGAGGTCCTTCTCCTCCTCCGTTACTTCCAGCTGATGTGTCCCCAATTTATAACTAAAATTCTTTTATTAATCCCTAAATGAATGACCTTGCACTTTTCACTATTAAATTTCATCCTATTACTATTACTCCAGTTTACAAGGTCATCCAGATCTTCCTGAAGGATATCCCAGTCCTTCTCTGTGTTAGCAATACCTCCCAGCTTTGTGTCATCGGCAAACTTTATTAGCACATTCCCACTTTTTGTGCCAAAGTCAGTAATAAAAAGATTAAATAAGATTGGTCCCAAAACTGATCCCTGAGGAACTGCACTAGTAACCTCCTTCCAGCCTGACAGTTCACCTTTCAGTACGACCCGTTGTAGTCTCCCCTTTAACCAGTTCCTTATCCACCTTTCAATTTTCATATTGATCCCCATCTTTTCCAATTTAGCTAATAATTCCCCATGTGGAACCGTATCAAATGCCTTACTGAAATTGAGGTAAGTTATATCCACTGCACTTCCTTTGTCTAAAAAAATCTGTTACTTTCTCAAAGAAGATCAGGTTGGTTTGGCACGATTTCCCTCTTGTAAAACCATGTGGTATTTTGTCCCAATTACCGTTGACCTCAATGTTCTTAACTATTTTCTCCTTCAAAATTTTTTCCAAGACCTTACATACTACAGATGTCAAACTAACATGCCTATAGTTACCCGGATCTTCTTCGTTAGAAGACAAAGATGACAAAAGCTCCTGATCTACCATTACTATATATACTTTTATCGTGTCCCCTCTTATTTGTCTCCTTTCTAAGACAAGCAATCCCAACATTTTCAATATAATTTCATGAGTTTTTCCAGGTCCTAATCATTTCTGTGGCCCATCTCTGAACCCCCTCTAATTCAGCATTCGATTAAATTGAGGAAGACTGAAATATAGCTACACTTCCCTCTCCTAAAAGCTATTTAGCGGGCAATATGATCCATGTAATGTTTTAGATTATATATTACTCCTCTTCCCTGATATAACGCGACCCAATATAACACAGTAAAGCAGTGCTCCGGGGGGCGGGGCTGCGCACTCCGGTGGATCAAAGCAAGTTTAATATGATGCGCTTTCACCTATAACATGGTAAGATTTTTTGGCTCCTGAGGACAGCGTTATATCGAGGTAGAGGTGTATTATGTTTCCTTCTTCATAAAGGAATTTGAAGTTGAAAGATGTTGCAACAGTGACTGCAGAGCATCTCTTCCGCCACTATGCAACAAAGGGCTGATTGCTTTCTACTGCTTTTCCCTCTTATACCCTGCGTACAGGGTGTATGCATGGAATTTAGGATTTGTCTTATTGTATGGATGTCATGATAAGTATGACCAGATCAGCACAAACATAGATACCCAGACTTTAGTATTGTCCAGCTAATATGCCAAGTTTATCATCATCATCAAATCATGTACAAACTGTGAGAATAGTCTTCCCCCCCCCCCCAACACACACTTTTCCCCCCCCAACTGAACTTGGAGTCAAGATTGTATTCTCAGACATTTTTCTCCCTGTCTACATGGTCACCTGTTTCAATAAGAATCACATATGCCAACACACATACCATTACCAAGGTTACAGTCTCTAGATTCATGGTACTAGCAATAGTTAATGGAATCTATAGTTTTGCTGCAGAAGTCTACAAAATATTGCAGAAACTTTTAAAACCAAAGCTGCATAAGAACAAAGGAACTACTGTAAAGAGCCAGATTTATAAAAGCACTCAGCATCCATAAAAGGGGATGATTTTCAAAGAAGCTCAGCTCCCATTTAGACAAGTAAATGAAGTGGCCAGATTTTCAAGAGTGCTCAGCATCCAGCAACTCCCCCTGTTGCCTATGGTAACTGGTGGATGCAGAAGAATTTTGAAAATCTAGCCCTAAATGTTAAAAAGCCCACTGACTATTTTTTGTTATAAAGAGAGACATGCTGATTTAACAAAAATTATTTAGTTAAGATCACCAGAAAAAGCAATAAATGAGCAATCGGAAACACTCCATAATTGAGTTTATGATTAAGGGCCCTCTGTAGCATTGTTTATTCTTGTTCCAAGTATTCTTCAGCAGAATTTAAAAGTTAATAAGAAAGGAGTGTGAAGTTGTAGAAGCTTCTTAAACACATTTCACCTTCCTAGTTGAACAAAGAAACAAAAACAATATGAGGGTAATCCGTATAAACTAACATGACAGTCACTGCAGAGAAGACTTTTAATAGTACAACTGTTTAGCAGCAGGACAGAAAACTTCCAGCAAGGAGCAGCTTGCAAGCAGAATTTCAAATAAGTTAAATCAATGGACATGTTAACAAGATTAACATTATTGGAAATGTAAAGCATCCAAACACTGACCATCAGATAAACTCAGACACACTACCATCTGAAAATTTCTTTAATAAAATTCCATGGCGCTATCAAAAAAAAGCAGGCCTTTCTACCTATCTTCCTATATTGGCACCGGCCATAGTCTTATCGGAGCACCTCTCGTGAGTAAGAATGGCAACAACCTCTCTTCCCCTTCCCTGTTAGTAAGGGGCAAGCTTCGGGGTTTGTGTTTTGGTTTTAATAATTACTGAACACACAAGAGAAGACTGTTGGTGCAAGTAAGGGTACTATCGTGGGAGAGTGTGGGAAAAAGGTGTATGTTTTGTATTTAGTTCTGAATGCTGGGAGGTTAGCCATTCTTATTTCATCTGGCAATCTTGGGCCAGCTCCTGTCTGCTACACCCACAATTCTCCCCCTATCGAGCAACAGTTTCCTTGTTCCACTGACAAAAGTCATCACTATTAAATTTCATCCTATTACTATTACTCCAGTTTACAAGGTCATCCAGATCTTCCTGTAGAATATCCCAGTCCTTCTCTGTATTAGCAATACCTCCCAGCTTTGTGTCATCCGCAAACTTTATTAGCACATTCCCACTTTTTGTGCCAAAGTCAGTAATAAGAAGATTAAATAAGATTGGTCCCAAAACCGATCCCTGAGGAACTCCACTAGTAACCTCCTTCCAGCCTGACAGTTCACCTTTAAGTACTACTACCGTTGTAGTCTCCCCTTTAACCAGTTCCTTATCCACCTTTCAATTTTCATATTGATCCCCATCTTTTCCAATTTAGCTAATAATTCCCCACGTGGAACCGTATCAAATGCCTTACTGAAATCGAGGTAAATTAGATCCACTGTGTTTCCTTTGTCTAAAAAAAAATCTGTTACCTTCTCAAAGAAGGAAATCAGGTTGGTTTGGCACGATCTCCCTTTTGTAAAACCATGTTGTATTTTGTCCCAATTACCATTGACCTCAATGTCCTTAAATACTTGTTCCTTAAATTTTTTTTCCCCAAGACCTTGCATACTACAGATGTCAAACTAACAGGCTATAGTTATTTGGATCACTTTTTTTCCTTTCTTAAAAATAGGAACTATGTTAGCAATTCTCCAGTTGTATGGTAGAACCCGAGTTTACGGATTCATTAAAAATTCTTGCTAACGGGCTTGCAATTTCATGTGCCAAGTCCTTTAATATTCTTGGATGGAGATTATCCCCCCGATTTAGTCCCATTAAGCTGTTTGAGTTTGGCTTCTACCTCGGATGTGGTAATATCTACCTCCATACCCTCATTCCCATTTGTCATCCTACCATTATCCAACTGGTACCACATCACTGAAAAGCTATGTAAATGACCTAGAGATTTCTACATATAAGCCTCAATTACAGCAAGATTGCCAGCTGCTTCAATGTATCAGAGCCATCTTGGCTGTGTCTACCCTAGAACTTTTCCAACCAGTGATGCTCCTCCAATGGCACTGCTAGTGCAGACAGTCTCAATAACTGAAAGCCACTGTCAGGTCAAATTTAGCCCAAAAAAATTAATTAAGTTTTTGCAAAATCTAAACCCAATACAAGTATAATAAGGGATTTATTTTTTTAGTATTCCAGTGTTGATTAAAAACTCCTAATTTTCTTTGAATGTATGCATTTAAACCTTACTAAGTCTGGAAATGACTAACTGGAAACTGATAGTATATTTTCAATTTCTAAGCTGAAATGTAAAGAGAAAGCGAACAGCATAAGACTTCTTTTTAAAAGTGTTAGTTTTAATCTAAAGTGCTGATAGTAAAATAGGCAAGGAGTTATTTAATTAGTTTTCCTTTAAAATGAATAGAACTAAAAAAATATACAGCAATTTGTCACAACAGAAATAGGAAGTGGCAGCAAGTGATACTGCCCAATACTAAATATTACCTTGATCTCTGAGTTTCTAAAATTTTGACAAGTCCATTTATTGACCTGAAAAAGGGTGGGGAAAAAAAGGAGAAATTAGATGTGACTAAAAACTGAATTCTATAATGTAGTGAACTAAGCAGGGAAATGAGAACCAGGAACTCCCGAGTAATAATTCAACTCTGTTATTAAATTGTTGTACAACCCTATAGCAATCTCAGTTTTTATTTCTCTCTCAGCTTGCCAGGGGATTCATTATCCATGACAGAGGACTACTGTTACAGAGGACAGATTTTATTTAAGCAAAATTTCTCCCCTTAGTACATGTTGCTGGGCCTAAACATTTTTACTTTTATTTAGGACATTTTTTTAGTTAAAGTGGTGAAATGGGATAAGACTTTTTCAAACTCAGTTTTTGGTGTGTGTTTTTTCATTCCTCACACAGGATGTGGGGGTTTTGTGCTGGCAGCAGAAGACATTTTTGCCTACACCTATAACCACTAATCTTGTCCAGGTTATTTGTTTATTTACTCACAAATGATAATTATTCCTTGCCTCCACAGATATCTATTAATTATTTGTAAAGGTATCTTTAGAAATATTTCTAAGTATTTTACAAAAAATCTGAAGTCTGAAAAGTTAAAAAGGGGTTATACAGTTACTAGATAAGGATGGTGCACAGCAATCACCACATGAAAAACACCAAGATTTGTGGAAGTACGTAATTGTATTGGAACACTATTTAATCTCTCTCTCTCATGTGAGCAAATAATTTGTGTCATGGTAATCATGCAATCTCCAATCCCTGTGCCAGTCATAAGAAGCAGAAGTCTTTACATAAACAAAAAACTGTCAGTCAGTATAACTTATTCATACTATCAGTTTCATACCTGACAGCTGTTCTTATTTTATTCAGTTCTTCTTGTGAAATCAAATCTGTTTTATTGATGATTATTAGATCAGCTAGTGCAACCTGCCTACACAGGAAGACAAAATAAAAGAAGACTAAAATGTATACATTCATTTTCCACAATGCAAAGTTACCACACTTCCCATGCCCTCAAAAAAAAAAAAAGGGGGGGGGGCATATCATGACCAAAGCAAGAAAGTCTGTATTGAATTAGGAGACCAATCAATATATCAGTTGGACCATGTAGCACTTTCTGATATACTGCATTGTTGACAGGGTCAGGGAGTGTTCTGCTACTAAAAACATTTCTTGCAACTTCTTTGTAAAATTATTGCATTAAAACAATTCATTTTAGATTACAGTGTTAAGGACAAAGCTTTTTTCATTAAGACTGTACTCGTAAATTCTGTATATCTTACTCTTCATAAACTATGAATCCACTAGCATTTTTTCCCCAAATTTCCTACTGATGATATCACCAGCAAAGTCAGATCATCAGCATTTTAATAACCATGTTGTCTGACTCTGTGCAAAACAGGTCAAGATTAGATAGTGATTAAAATACCAGTGGCCTGTCTACACTAGTGATCCCACTGTTACCACCACTACTGGAGCTGCACTGGTATGTTACAAGAAAAAAGCAACGGCAGATGAGGCCATGCAAAATAACGCTCACTCCAGTGTAGAGGATTAAACTGAGATCTTTTAGATCTCTAGTACTTTGGGATAGGCAATCTATGAACCACTTAGTCCCTCTTACAGTCTGAATTCAAGATATTAAGCAACATAAAAAAATTCTAAAGCTGTTTTTAAAGTAAACCTCTTAAATTTATTTCTTTACTTTTCAGTTTACTTTGGGCATCTGACAAAACTTTGTACATAGCCTATTTAACTATATAGGCAGTTCCCCCTGCCATTTACACGGAACTTTTTTTTTTAAAAAAAGAAGAAGATAGGATTGTAAAATCCAGATGCTGGAAGGGGGACTAAAGTGCAAGTGCAGCACTTGAAACTACTTTTGTGTGTGGGGTGGGGGTGGTGTTTGGGTTTTTTAAACAAACTGACTAGATCTTAAGGTGTATGCAGTGTTTTTGTAGCCATGTTGGTCCTAGGATATTAGAGAGACAAGGTGGGTGAGGTATATCTTTCACTGACCAACTTCCATTGGTGAGAGACACAAGCTTTTGAGTTTACACAGAGCTCTTCTTCAAGATCTGGGAAATACTCTGTGTAAGCTCGAAAGCTTGTGTCTCTCACTACCAGAAGCTAGCCCAATAAAAGATATTGCCTCACCCACCTTGTCTCTAGATCCTAAGTCGACAGTGAACAAATGCACTGGGATAACTTTCACTTCCTATGAACATTTACACACTGAAGTTGCTAACTTTTACCAATTTTATATTAATAGTTTTTATACCGATACCTAGTTGCTTCATTGATAAGGCCATCAGGTTTTTCCTCTGTCAAATGCTGAACAAAGATTAAAAACAATTATTACATCAAGAGTATTCATGTAACAAATACCCACTTAAACATACATCAAAATCAAGGTAAAAATCAGTTTTAGATACATTATTAAAGAAATTAAGGGGGGGTGATATCTAGAGTATTAGAAAGCCCCAACTCATCTTTATTATTTATATAAACAAAGTGATGATAAAAACCAGACATCCACTCTTTCCTTAAGTTCAAATCTGTTTCTTTACCAACATTTTTCTTTTGTTTATTATCGCAGGATTGCTGTAGAATGCTGAGCTGTTAACAGTTTTTGTTTAAATGTTTAGGTTTATTGTGAGGTAAAAAAAGCATTAGAACCCATGTTGTGCATTAGTTTACAGAGAAAAATTAGGTATTTTAAGATCAAAAGCTAAATAAAAAGAGTAATGTATATTTCAAACAAATAGTAAGTTATTTATCGAGGTAACTGCAAGATGCCTAAGGGTTATTAAACTAGTTTGGGGGAAATCACGCATTAGAATCTACCACTTTACTTTTTTGTTTTAATTACATTTTGCTTATCAGGTGACAAGTTATATCTTTAACTTTTGCCCCAGGTCTGCATGGGTAGGCCACCATCACCCAGTAAACCTGTCATAATTTCTGTTTCAAAGGATTGGGGTGCACAAGAGTTCATGTCTGATGAGCCTATGATAGTTACACAGGATTGTGATTATCCCATTATCTGTGCTCTCCGCTGACCCAACAATCAACTATACTATTTTAAAATTGATTTGGTTTTAAAAAACCTGCTGATTTAAGGTGGAAATAAATTCCATGGCATGCACATCAATTTAAAAAAATATAGAAAACTACTCGTTCAAATAGATTGGTTAGACATCCAACATGACTTGGTCCTAAAAAAATCCTATTGCATAATGTCAGTCTATTTTTTTCCCTAGCTTTTAAAGTCAAAACTGTTTTCTAACTGAATTGTTTAAACAGGCTATGCAATAACAGGAGGACTAGAATGAAACCTCTCTTCTGACCTTTTCTCTGTAACTCGCTACTCATTGATTCTATTGCATTAAATGCTGTCAGATTTGTAGCTCTGAAAAGAACAATGTCAGTGGCCTGAGTGTCAGGTCCTGAGAGTAGAGAACTGTCATTTCAAGTTGTCCAATCGTTTGCCCATGATTAAAAAATGAATATTTCAGATTGCTGGGTGACAATCCCATTAGAGTGATAGCCCATGATATCAATTACCACTTCAGTTTCAATTTGGCTGGCTGGCCACAGGGTACTATTTCTTAGCTCTGCTTGTGATGGGTTGGGTCTGTGAAGCATGACACCCTTAAATTGCTGCCTATTATCCCAGTGTCATTACTTGTATTGCCTTCAGAATTCTTTGAATCACAAGTAGCTGCTGAGGTCAGGCTTTGCAACCAAAAGAAATGGACAAGTTAGCAAATTCTCTATACAAAGCAAAAGTTATTTATCTGGCGTATGACTGAGAAAATTTAAAGTTTCTATTATCCTGACAGTATGTCAGTTTTGCGCCGGTTTATTGATTTAATAATGTAAGAAGTTTCTTTGGGCTAGCACAGATGTTAAACATTTACTATGTATTATTTCAAAACTTCTTACTGTTGTTAGCCCTGTACTCAACAAATGTAAGAACATCCACTAAACCCAGAAATTAAACAATTATAGTATTCAGGTATACACGACTCTGCTCTGTGCAATTAAATTAGTTTTGCTTCAATATAAAGGAAAACGAAAAATCAGCATTTTGCAACTAACAAAACGTCCAGCATAATGGATTGAAAACAAGTGTGGGAATCAAAAGGTACTAATTCTTGCTCTGCCACTTCTTGTATGGCCTTGGGCAAATCATATAATCTCTCTGTCTCAGTTTCTTCTTTAGTAAAAAGACTAAAACTTATCTCATAGCAATGTTATAAAGATTAATTGGCTAGTGTGCGTAAAGGCTTTTGAAGATGTATAACATTTATAGTGCTTTACATCAGTGCTTCTCAAAGCTGGGCCCCCGCTTGTTCAGGGAAAGCTTTTGTGGTCCAGGCCAGTTTATTTACCTGCCGCGTCCGCAGGTTCGGCCAATCGTGGCTCCCACTGGCTGCTGTTCACCGCTCCAGGCCAATGTGGGCTGCGGGAAGTGGCGCAGGCCGAGGGATGTGCTGGCCACCCTTCCCGCAGCCCCCATTGGCCTGGAGCGGTGAACAGCAGCCAGTGGGAGCTGCAATCAGCCAAACCTGCGGACGCGGCAGGTAAACAAACCGGCCCAGACCACCAGGGGCTTTCCCTGAACAAGCGGCGGACAGACTTTGAGAAGGACTGCTTTACATTATTCTATTTGGATAATAAAACGCTTTTGCAATGCAAAGCAATGCAATCTAAAGATCGTGTCCTGAACACTGTGCCTTACTGAAACAGAATGTGATGTCCGAGCACTTCTGATCATCTAGAATTCTCTATCAGAATTATCAGAGAGATTATAAACTTCCACTCTGGGTACCTCTAACTCCCTTGCGTAAAATGTATCTAATGTTAGGAACGTTTAAAACAAGTTTTCAACTTCCCTCCTTCTGATGCCTCACTATTCTTGAAGCTATCCAGAAAACAGAACTAATGACAAATGGCATGCTTTAATTAATCCTTTACAGATAGTGTTAAACGTTTAAGTACTCTAGCTATTTTGCCAATTATTTGCAATTTTATTTTCATTTCACTGTTCTACATTTCTCCCTCACCAATTGTATTTTGAAAGCACTGAAAAAAACTTCCACAGAATTTTGTAAACTTTACAGCTAGTATATTTTATCACAGTTTTTTCCATTGTTTTACCTCAATGTTTCATATTTGTCTCCCTCACACATGCTTTGTCCATATTAGATCTTTTCTAACCAGATTTTGGAATATTAATAAAAACACTCAAAGGTCACAAAAATGTAGACATAACACCCTAAGGAGCATAGATCAAACAAGGATATCAATGAAAGAATTCTCTCTTAATATTTTTATTTCTCTTTATACACCATCCTTCAGTTTACCTAGAATATTAAGTATCTAGATGTTAAAATCAGGGAAACAAACATTTTCATAGTGTAGATCACATCTTAATTGCATCTGGTTTCATTTTATGATAATAGTGGGCCACCTCTCATTTCACTCAATCTCACAATATCCCTGTGACAATTACGCTAATTGTCTGAAATTGAAAACATGTATTTTTAGCTCTCTAATTTCAAAAAGGCTAAAACTTTTTGGATAGTCACAGCACCTACTGTTCTCATTTCAGTTCTCTTTCCTATCTCCTCTGGTCCTCTCTCCCGACACATACATGTTTTCCTGCCACCTGGTCCTCGCCTCCATTTTCTTGCTGTACAGTCCTCCATTAAACTGAATATATGCCTGGCATCCTGGCTCTCTTCACCTTTGTACATACTGTCTTGCTCCCTTCTTCCTAGCCCTCCTAGATACTCTTTTTCTAATAGCAGTTCTAATTCCACTGATGACTGCCTATTCCAGTTCCTGAGATCAGCTCCTCTTTCCTTTAAAAGTAGCACTGATTGTTGGTTGGGACCAAAGAGAATCTTCATCTTTCCAGCCAATTTTACAGTCATCTAAGCACCTGTTTGCAATGAAGAGCCTGGGTATCTGTATAAATTGCTAGAGACTAAGAGGAACAAGTACCACCTGACCTAACAGTTCTCAGCAGAGAAGTGCTCTGCAGACAACAGCTTGCGAACTACTGTATAACGCTATTTCTTCTTCACCTACAAAGCATTACATTCAAGGGAAAGAAGAGGCTTTTTAACACCTCGTGATTATCTGGATGAAACAATGCTGCAATTTGTTATGAAACTGCAATTGTAATATAGCTTCACACACCACAAGAATTAGCATATTAGAAGTTAGCCCATAAACAAAACATGTAAAAGACCATCACGTCTATCTACTGTTTTGGTTTACAGTATTTTTTTAAATATTACTATCTTACCTGCAATCCATACTTAGCATCAACAACAGACACAATACCTGGGGAAAAAAAGTTTGTAAGTGACATCTAGAATGAAGAGTACTGATTAAGAAATAAACTGAAAACTGCTAAGAGTATGTTAGCTTCTTGAATAATTACAGGGGCAGCAGCAACCTCAATAGTTAAGGTTACACAAGAGTTTTTATTCTAATCCCACTTTCAGTTACTTATAACCTCGCAAAACTCTCACCAATCTGGTTGAAAATATTGTAACTGATTCCTAATTATCTAGGTTCTTATATAGTGCTCATCTACTGTGGTATGTGAGTGCCTACCAAAATGGTGAGGTGTACACATAATACAGATGCATCTTTCTCCTTGTTCCAGTCCGCAGTGATGTGGGGAAAGGTGTTGTGGTGGTGTTATAGGAGTAGTATTCTGAAGGAACTGAGGAGCATGGTCATTCTGATCATTTCTGGGAGCAACTTCCAGATACACAGCCACTTGCCAAGAGAACCATCGCCTGCCACACACAAGCGTCACTCAAGTCTGGCGGTGGAACACAGCTGGCAAAGGAGGTAAACAAGAACAGAAGGTGTGGTGGTCCCTCATGTAACATGGACCAATCCCAAAGTGGACCAAAACTATGCATTTGAATCAGTATTCAATGAGAGAGCCAGTTAAGAGAAAAGACAATGGAAGGCACTGTCTTTTTGGTGGCTTATGTTATTGAGCAGACAGGCTCTCTCAGACCGCCTAAAAGAAATATATATTTTTAAGAAGAAAATAAGTAAAAATGTGAACAAAATAAGCCCAACTACAACACACTAAATATTTCTGAGAGGCTCACCAATTGGTGCAAGAGAAAGAAAGGGGTACAGAGAACAAGAGTGCTAAAGAAAGAGATTGAGAGGAGGAAAAAACCAAACCAACCAAAGATGGGATATATAGATAAGTAACAAGTTTCAGAATTTCCTACTCTATCCAGATCCAGAAATTCTTTAAGTGAAAAGTACTGTGGAATAGTTTCAATGATGCAATTGATACCAAAGAAAGTGAATTCCACCAATACAACCAGATTTTGTAATGGCAAGAAGAAATTCCATAAATCATATCGTTAGTGACTGTTTTACATGCTTCTATACAGTGTTACAGGTATCTGCTCACACACATTGTTTTCAGCTTACGGACAGTTTATCATGATGAAAAGTAGTGCCAATGTAATTAAGAGTCATCACTACCTTTGACTTCAGAATTTGGCGTGTTTGCACAAGTCCAGTAAAAAAAATTTCTAAGGTTTAAATATATTTCATTGAGAAAATAATGAACACGAGGTTACCCGTACATAAATAATAGCAAATAAGTTTTCACCATGCCTCTGCAATCAAGCTACTTGTTTATTTCTTGAAAAGAAATTGTCCTATTAACTCACACTAAAGTGAGAGAAAATCCCTCACAAGTATTATAGAAGATAAACACACACTTTTTCTTACCATCAAGATATATGTCACTTCCGAGTTCAGCATCAACCCAAAACATGGAGGCCACAGCACCTAACAAGCAAGACATTTAGTTGCAAGATGGATGATGTACCAGAAAACACTCATCTCTAAGCAGTTTTTAAATCACACCTGTTCACAGTTGCTAGTCTTCAACTTTCCAGTTGATGCCAGAAGAAAACGAAATCAAGTATTAAAAATGTTGGTTCTCCAACCATATATTTGATGCAATGATGCTGCTGTGAGTCCTGAAAGCAGTGATAGCAACACCTAAGATGTGTGAGCTCTAACAGGTGCATCATAAAAATAAAAAAATTCAAAACAAAAGAAACCCCTCAACATGACTCTACCACCATGTCAGCAACCGCATTTCTTAATTCCAAATTCTTTATAGTTCTCTTCTTGTGTGTTTTTTTTTCCCTCCCTTGGATCCCTGTCATTTCACTAAAACTGATCCATCCTTTTGTTCAAAGGGCCTGTGCTCATCCTCCACACTATTTTCTACACAGTCTCGCACTTCTTCCTCTTCTCCGCATATACTCCTGACTACACTTTCATGATTCTGCTCTCTTACCTCTCGCCAACCATGCATTTAGCATCAGCTTGCCTTGTTGCTCCTTTTCCCTGATCCATTATCTAGGGGAATGTCATTAGTTCCCCCTTCCTCTGCTCTCCCTGGGTGAGCTTATCTACTCCAAGTTTCCGGTACCCCTCTATGTAGTAGCAGAGAGAAAGGAGGGATTTACAGTGAGAGGAAAAAAGGTTGGATCATGACTTCTGAGAGGAGCTAGTTCCTAACGCAGTCTGCTAGGAACCTCTTTCTTCCCTAATACCCTGCCCAGTTCTTCACATGAGAAAGCAGCGTAGGACATAGATGAAGATAACCCAATACAGCACGCTGGGTTCCATACTAGAAAAGTGCAGCAGTTTAATAAAATCAATTTAGATGCATTTAAACCAGTGTAATACTAGTTCATAGCAACATATCTTAAATTGGTAACTGAAGCTTAATTGATACAAGCAAGACTAACTGGTTTAGTGCGTCTAGTAGAGGTTTGCAGAGGTTTCACTACATCCATTTTTAAACTGATTTCATTACACCAGTGCACTTTTCAGGTACAGACAAGGCCTGACCAAAAAAAATTCCAGAGGCTGACAGCACTTCAGAAAAGCTGCATCCATTTCTTCCTCAACCAACAGTATGTAAGTTAATAGAATAAGAATTTTTTGACACCATTAGTAATTTTTTAAAAATAATTAAATTTGGTATTATTTCTGAGCCTGGTACTGGAGCCAAATATCTTTCTGAAATGTCATTTGTAAAATAACTTTGGAAGAGAATGAACTGGTTTCCAAACTGATTTTATAACAGTTAATTATAAAAATCAATATTAAACAAAATGTTTAATTATTGAAGATTAAAGCTTTCCTTTGAACTAGTAATATTTTGTTGAGTTGATACCAAACACTATCTTTTTGAAGACTTCAGAAATTTCAATATTTAACAATGACATTTTACTTCATTACTGATGGTTAAACATTGAAATGAAAAAAACGCTGTATTAAACGTCTAAGGTACTTTTTGTAAGAGTAAAGGTGTTAGCACTAGTGGACTGGCCCAATTCTGACTCAGGTTTATATTTATATTCATTTGTATTCCCACAGCAGTTTATGTTGGCTATGGCATTTTTCATATTTCCTTTCACATACATGTGTGTACATCATGTCGCTGGAACTAATTAGCTGTTGCTATTTCCACCCCAGAAGAGGTTGCTCTTCAGTGATAGGTAGTGTTATACAGCTACAAGAGCTAGATTATCTACTGCCTTGCACCTTGTTTGGTCGCTTATACTCTGCAAAGCATACAATGGTGTCAGTGGAGAATTCTGACTTGGCAACATTTCACAATGCTATTTAATTACAAAGTATTTTCATTTCCTTGAAGGAAAAAATAAGCGTGGGAAGGTAGGCTTTATATGTGCCTCTGAAATAATATGTTCAACCTGTGCGTAAAAAGCAGTCCTGAAAACATGTAGACTAAGATCAGCCAATAAAAGTTAACAAGTCAAAGCCTTTGCAAAAGATATCTGCTCTGAGAGGAAAAAGGTAGAGGGGTATAATATTCATGGTTATTCCTGAAAAGCCCTAGTACAAAAAGGGGCCTAGTGTCTTCAGGATAAATGTTATACATTTATAAATAAGACATCATAATTTGTTTTGACATGAACTGATTTAACATGTAACAGTGCCACAACATGAAGAGGAGAAGCTGACAGCAATGAAAGTATTCTATTTTTCAAAGCATCATGGCTCTAGTTAGTGACAGGGCTGTCTAAAAGAATGAAACATATAGGGAAAAACAATGATAACCGAACTCATTCCAATGTCTAAAGCCATCCAACTGAACTGACAAGATGTGGTCCCCCAAGCATCACTTTGTGTCAACTCTGAAATACCTGTCAGATGTTTACAGTGATTACTCATGCAAGATATAGCAAGGGCCACAAGATCTAATGGTTTCCTGATATCTATTGATTTTTTCCCCTAAAATCTTAATAGTTTTCCAATTTGACTGAAATAGGATGTGTGTGTAACAGGGGCTGAATCAATGTCCTTTCTTTTAAAGAAAATTACTTTACCATGACAATTATTTAGCTTTGGACTGAAGAATGTCAGTCTCCTAAATGGGAAATAAGAATTTCCTTCACTTTCCTGGCTAACAACAGGTTTTTAATTAACAGAGGTCAGGGCAGACTGATTTTAAATAGTTTTCCTTAATTTTAAAATCAACATAAACATGTCATTTTTGTATAGTAAAATATAAACAGCACCCACTGAATCATTGACATCTTTTATTACTGGACTGGAAAAAATAAATAATTAACTATATATGTACATTCAGTATGAGAGATTGTCTACAAATTCAGCAATATTTAACTGTGTGCAACCAGCTGTGAACTGGAAGCTTCTGTATATTCATCTGATTCACACATTTAGATAATATATTTGCCTGTTTGACAGTATGCTCTGTGCCTTAACAAAATACAAGTCCATCATTGACAATCCCCATAATCCATGTACATAATATATATAATTAAAGCATAATAATAGTCCGAAAATGTTACATAAAAATAGCACCTCCTTACTCAGAGCCATCAGTTTTTATACCACACTTCTCACTGCCATGTCTAATATTTGCTGCCTGCATCTTCTGAGCCACACTGAAAAATATTTTATCATCATTTTTTACTCCTGTTAGCCTTCAGAGCTCATATTGCTGCAGGAGAGAATGCTGGATTCTATTCTGGCTTGTGCAACAAAATCTTTAACTGATCCAATTTCATAATTTGTACTGCAGTCAGGCATGTGAACACACACCACACTATCACACATTCAAAATAAAAATGCATACTATGCAAGCAAATAAAAAATGATTTCTAACCTTCTCACAAAAACAGGATATTCACCATGGCTATCATGAATATATAATTATCTACCTGGATCTGCCAATCCAGTGGTTTCTAGTAGTATGTAGTCAAACTTTCCCTTCTTCTGCATCAGGTTCTCAATAGCCTTCAAGCCATTGTCCCTGTTTAAAAAAAAAAAAAAAAAAAGTTTTCAACTAGAGCAGCCTTTACAAGAGCTACAATAGATATGAATATGTTTTATGTTTTTTATTCATATGGAAGGTAATGTGGTTTAATCCTTAAAGCAAGGGACTGGTAGTTAGAATTTGTAGTTTATACTCAGAACTGCCAACTCACTGGCCAACCTTAGACAAATCACTTAACCTCTATCTTATTTTAACTATCTGGTAATAATATATTTTATTGGACCAACTTCTGTTGGTGAGACAGACAAGCTTTGGAGCTACACAGAGCTCTTTTTCAGCTCTGGGAAACCTACTCAGAGTGTCACAGCTAAATACAAGGTGGAACACATTGTTTAGCACAGGGGTTCTCAGACTTTTGTACTGGTGACCCCTTTCACCCAGAAAGCCTCTGAGTGCGACCCCCCCTTACACATTAAAAACACTTTTGTATCTATTTAACACCATTATAAATGCTGGAGGCAAAGTGGGGCTTGGGATGGAGGCTGACAGCTCGTGACCCCCCATGTAATAACCTCACAACCCCCTGAGGGGTCCAGAACCCCAGTCTGAGAACCTCTGGTTTAGCATAACTAGATAATATATATGTCAAGGGACTTTCAAGGTGAAGTGGCCCATTAACACCCCTCCAGTTATAGGGAAAGGAAGGGAGGAGGGGAAGCAGCTTGGGGGAGGGGGAGCTTGTTAGTGGGTTATAAATTGTTGTAATAAGCCATAAATCCAGTGTCTGTATTCCCTCCATGATTTTTAGTATCTAGCAAAGTTATGAATTTAAGGTCCCAGGTTCATCTTTTGAAAGTGTTGTGCAGGTTTCCTTTGAGGATGAGAACTGATAGGTCAGATAGACAGTGATTCCTTTGTGAAAAGTATTCACCCACAGATAATGTGGTGGTTGTCTTTTATTGTTTTCCTGTGTGAGTTCATTTGAGAGCGTAGTGATTGTCTGATTTCACCCACACAGTTGTTGTTGGGGCACTTAGTTCACTAGATGAGGCGCACCACGCATTGTGACAGGCGTGCATATGACCTATGGATCTTGAAAGGTGTGTTGTGGGGAGTGTTGATCATTGTAGCAGTGGAAATGTGTCTGCAGGTTTTGCATCTGTTGTTCTGGCAGGGTTTGGTGCCGCTTTGAGTTGGTGTGGTATTATTAGTGACTCAACAAAAGTGTTACTGTACATCCCAATTAGTGTTATGAAAGGAATCCAACATGTTAATTACATGCATCAGCATTCATAGTGTGACATATTAAAAAAGGAAAAGACCTAGTAGGTTATCCAGTCTGTCTCCCTGTCAATACAAGATGTGACTTACAGTACCTTTTCTACTGCTTTGTCCAAGCAAGTTTAAAATGTTCCAAGTGTTAAACCTTATACAATTTCCACTGGGACACTACTCTACAGCCTAACAGGTCTCTCTGTCAGAAAGTTCTTACTAATTGGGGTCTATATTTCTGACCATAATTTTACCCCTTTATTTAATACTACCCTTAATTTCTCGCCCTTTACTTTACTCTCTTCAAATATTTGTAGAGTTATGTCTCCATCACAGTAATCTTCGGCAAGTTACACTAATATATTCTTCTCTCTTAAAACTCTCTTCAAATCAATCCCTCCAGCCCCTGATCATTTTCGTTCTCTTAACTCTCTCCAATAGGTTCCTCATGTTTCTGGACAGTAGATGCCCAAAACTGAACACAGTATTATTAGTATTGCAGTAGTGCCAACAATCCCCAGTCATGAGCCAGGGCCCCATTGTGCTAGATGCTGTAAACAGAACAAAAAGATGGGAATATTGCGGATGTGGTCACTATTCCTGCTACTTGATGTGATGTCTCCATATAGAAATGGCCAAAACTACGTTTAGGCAATGTAAACCAAAAATCCTCCACATTGCAAACTCACATATAATTTGCTGTCCACTATCATTCCTGTGTCTTTTTCAGGATTACTGATTTCCAGGTTTCTGCCTATCAAGTATCTGTATTTTGGATTCCCCAACCCTATTTCACATAGATTATCTTGTATTCCTCCCACATTGTATTAATTAGTTATTCTATTTTATATGTTATTGACCTCTGATAAACCACTGTGCTCAGTTTCTGTGATACTATCAGTAGAACATACATTCCTTTTGAGTGAGAGAGTTTGCCTTTCTGTAGTTGTTTATAGATATTCAACTATTCTTCCCCTCCAATAAGTCAGTCAACATTTGATGCAAGTATGTGAAACAATTATGATACAAAGTAATAAAATACCAAAATAGAAAACAAGTTAATTCAAGGATTCTGGCTTTAAAAAAATATATAGAACAGTAAGAAATTCAACATCATTTAGCTTTTTTTTTTTTTTTAAAAACACTGTAGATGATGCATCTAATGCCTATCAAATATCCAGGTATACATGATGGGACTGTGGAAAAAATGAAATTTAAAGAGAGCAAATCCCAAGCTTACTCCTAATGCAACGGTGGCCAACCTGAGCCTAAGAAGGAGCCAGAATTTACCAATATACATTGCCAAAGAGCCACAGTAATAAGTCAGCAGCCCCCCATCAGCTCCCCCCTCGCCCCCTGCTCCCAGTGCCTCCCGCCCACCGGCAGCCCCACCAATCAGTACTTCCCAACCAGCTGTTACGTGGCGTGCAGGAAGAGCACGGGCATGGCAGGCTCAGAGGAGGGGGTGCAAAGGGGTGGAGTGGGGGCAGGGCCTGTGGCAGAGCCAGGGGTTGAGCAGTGAGCACCTCCGGGACATTGGAAAGTTGGCACCTGTAGCTCCATCCCAGGAGTCGGTGCCTATACAAGGAGCTGCATATTAACTTCTGAAGAGCCACATGTGGCTCCAGACCCACAGGTTGGCCACCCATGTCCTAATGTTTATATAAACCACCCCACAAAATATTCCTTACTTTACTGAACAGCACAGGCAACCATTTCTGAGCTCTAGCCATTCTTCATAGAGTTCTCCACCTTGACTTATAGCCAAGGATTTTTCCAAGGCACTTCCTAGAAATACAGGAAGAGCATAAGTAACACATTTTAAACCTACAAACTTGCAACAATACCTGAAAAATAAGACGAGAAAAATTCAAATGGGGTAGATTTCTGAGCTTTATTTGTGTTCCATGTTCTCATCAAACCTTCCTGACAAATTCTTTAGACATTATACTTAGTTTAAGCAACCATTTTTATATTAGGCGAATTTAAGGTCTAAGGGCCAAATCACCCTATGAAAAACAAAAAATAATCTTGCAAAAGTCGAAGTATTACCCATTTATTTGAATGCGTAGGTGGAATGGATGTAAGGCATTCAAAGTGGTATGATAGTCATTTATGATGCAGACAAATTGAATTTATATACGAGACAAAGGAAAATGGTTTAATACTTAACTCTTACACATTTTTAAAACTGCAGACATTAACTGAGAGGTTGTGTGACTTGCTTAAGGCCAATTAGCAAGTCATTGGCAGTACTAAATTTAGAACTCAGTGCTTTGTCTACTACTCCTGGAAATAATCTTCTCTCGACTCCACTTACAGATTATGAATTGAGTTGTCCATAGCAAGAATTTTTATAATGAAGATGGAAACTTGCCAACATCATTATAGTAGGGTGGGGGACTGCACAGGTTCCCAATACTATATTTCTTCATCAACAGCCATATAAAAGCAGAGCAAAGTAATCAGTTAAAATTTAAAAAAAATTAGCACTAAGTTACTGGAAAAAGTGAAGGAATCTCATCGTCCAGCTTCAATAGTTGCAAGCTCTATTACAGTCATTTGACATACTTCTTGCTAGGGAAGCTTGATTTATTACACTAGTAATCTTCTCTTTAGTTTGGTCTTGTGCCAGTTCTTTATATTCAATGTTAGTTGAACAGCAATGTCTACTAGAATTCTTTTGAACAAAAGGGAACTGACACATCCCAAATCTATAAGCAAACTTTTGAATGTTTATTGTAGTGTTCATCTCACATGTACAAGCTTATTGAGGACATGGTCTCAATTTTACACTGCTGAGAAACTGCATAAACCACTCAGATAGCCTTAGCTTGGGGAACAATCAATTTAGATATCAATCCATGCACCATTATACCATTTGTCTGCTTTTAATAGTTTACTTTCCTAAAGCATTTCTTAACAAAACAGGAAAATGCTTATGTATTCCAATTTCTATGCAATATTTCTGTAGCATTACATACCTTCTCCAAACTCATTTAGAATAACTGCTATTCTTTTGCTGTGTTGTTCTGTCAAAATATAGTTAAGAAGAGTTGTCTTCCCAGCACCTAAAAAACAGCACAAATTTCAGCAGATGAAAAATAAAGTATAAGGAGAATTTTCAAATTCAATGTTACCACCATGCTCCTGAAATATACTTTTTAGCAATTAACACCCAATGGTGTGCTAGTACTCATTCTCTCATCTAATACCTTCAGAAGCATTACATTTTATTTTGATATTTGTAATTAAATTATGCCCCTCATTTTTTAAAAATTATTTGTAGTACTTGGAAGATAACCCAGGGGATTATTGTAGCACTTCACACAAATCTTAGAAGCCTTACTGAGTTCCCTCCATGCCCTACAAATCTTAAGGGGCTCACCAGTCTCTTCCCACCCATGGCAAATCTTCTGATATAAAATTCTCTCTTTCCCCATTTGATAAGCCTTCTTAACAATGAGATTACATTTATATCTATTTTTGCAATGAACTGGGCTGAAAACTTTTTTTTTTTTTCAAATGAAAGTTTAGGTTCCCAGCAATAATTTGTTATTCTATATCAATACTGCTGGAGTAGATGTTTTATAGCATTGTTTCTAAAGAAATGTTAATAATTTCATACTAATCAACTAAATGTTAGTCTTAGGCATGAGACAGCTAGGCAAGTTCAGTATAGTTTTGTCTTTTTTTGGGAGGGTGGGGGGCTATAAAGGTGTCAAAAATCTTCCATGGATTTTTGGAATTGTGATACCCATTGTCACTTCAATTTTACAGAAATATTTTACCTCAGCCCTGGATCTAATCTAAGTTTTGAGCCCTGTATGGATTTCTGTGAATCTGAGAGTGAGAGGCCAAAATTGGGCTTATAAACATAAACTGAGTTGTAACTTAACTATGGAGCAACTGTCACCTCTCTAGGTCACTATGCTTTGGGAAAAAAAACAAATATAATTATCATATTTAAGGTGGCTGGTGAAGAATTAGAGCAGCGGGGCATTCTGCCGCTTCTGCAGCTGGGCTGAAAGGCTGTCAGTTTCACTGACTCTGACAATACCCTTCTCTAAGAAAAAATTTTTGTACTGGCTCTCTTGAAACAGATTTTTTTTAAAATGTCCTTTCTGTGATTTTTATACCAATCTCAGTTTGTGGGGAACCTAACTCAGGATTTTTTTTAATGCTTTGGTTTGGCAATACTGCATTCATACAATTTTTCAGGGCACTTTTTCAAAGGGTGTCAAAAGCGTTTGGTCAGTTATACAATCAGTCATGCAAGACATCCATTTAAACACTAGCATCACATTTTGAGTGCTTACTCATGTAATCTTAGCACTCATCTTTTGATGGAAGAAAATGGACTGATTGCTATGGCTGGAAAACCAATTCAGGGTTTGCCTATATAGCAAATTACTGCACAGCAAGCCAGGATGTGCACCAGCTTGCAGCACAGTAATGTTGCATGTGGACACTCCTACACCACACTGAAAGTCCCAGAGGGCAGCTTGGCTGTAGATTCACACTCTGAGCTTGCGATACAGTGACTTGCTGTGTACACAAGCCCTAACTGTGCAGGTCAGGATTTATGAGCTATTTTATAGGAGAACCACAGAAGCTCATTTAACTCTCCAAAATGATTCTGCAAGCACATTGTGACAGAAGTATTTTCTATAGAGAGTGGTGTCATGAGACCAAGTTTGTACTGAAAACATGACAACAACAGCTAAGAGCATCATCAGAACTGATGTTAGATACGAAGTTATACACTCTTTTTGTCATGAAATATAGAATACTAGGAAGATGGCTGCATGGTTTGTTTGGAGTAGTGCTCCTCTAATTCCACAGATTGTTCTAGTCAAGAAGAATATGAACAGTCAAATTCCACCCCATACACCCAACTGAAGTCACTATGCAATGCATAAAACAAGGCAAATGGTGGTTTTGCATGGAACGCTGTTAGGGCAGCGGTAAAAAGCACAAAATGGGGCGGGTTTGCTTTGTAAAGACCCCGGAGAGGAAGCTCAAGGTAAGTGCTGCTAGGTGAGCTGGTTACCTAAATAGCCTGTGATGATAGTGACTGGGATCTTGGTGCCGCGGCTGAGTTCAGCCTCTTCTCCCACCACCTCCTGATCCTCTATGGGAATCAGCTCGGGGCACTCCTCCTCCTCCATGGGATTCTGGGCCATCGCCAGCCACTGCCAGCACGGAGCAGCCTGGAGAGAGAAACAACGTGCGGCAGGGGAGCCCGGGTGGGACCAAACTCACACACGCCCCCATACTACCCCCCCCATTTACCCCACGCCCCCATACGCACCTTCCCCCCACCCCCGCTGCGCGCCCCGGGCGGCGAGGGGGAGCGGCTCCCAGTCCCTCCCTCCTCCCCATTAGCGCAGGAGTCCCGGGGCCCCCCACTCACCTGCGGTCTCTCCGCCCCTCTCCCGGCGGCGTCACGCCCACGTGATGGCGGGCCGAAGCCGCAGCATCAGAACGCGCCACCAGTACCACTAACCGCGCCGACTCGGCGGCGCCCGGCACAGGAAGAGTTAAAGAAGAGAGCGTTTCTCTTGCACGCTCCCCCCCTCCTGCGACTCCAGATGCGCATGCGCAAGGTGGACCCCCTCCGCCCGATTCTAGATGCGCATGCGCAGCTCTGTGGCCTTTTTGTAGCACATGCGCCTACCCCACTATGCGGATTCCCGACACGCGTGCGCAACCCGTCGTTTCGGATGCCGTTTTCTCCGTCAGAGTCACGGGGTGAATGTCGGCTCGGCCGTTGGAGCGGGCACGTGTGTAGGGGTGTGGGGCGGAGTTAGCCACGCGCCCCGGGCGGGGGGGGGGGGGGCAGCGGCTTGTCCAGGTGCGGCTGCGTGTAACGCGAGGCGGGGCCAGTAGTGCGGCAGCCGTTGCTAGTAAGGGGTCGTGCTGAGCCGGCCGCCAGAGGCCCTGCCCTAGGGCGGGCCATGCGGCTACTGTACGGGCCAGTTTGCAGCCAGGCCTGGCCCGAAGGCGCGGCGGGCTGGAGCGACGTCAGCTACTAGGGGAGGGGGCGTTAGTGTCAACGAAGCACCGGGAAATCCACGCGCAGCTCTCAGCGCAGCTCTGTGTTCAGCCCTAGTCCCACGTGCAAAGGGCTCACTCCAGTCGGATGCTGGAAACACTTTGGCCTGGCTAATAAGTAGGGCTGGGGTGGGGGGCGGTTTATATTTTTGCGTATATGCTGATGGAGCATATTTTAGGGTGACCAGACAGTAAGTGTGAAAAATCGGGGTGGGGGGTAATAGGAGCCTATATAAGAAAAAGACCCAAAAATCAGGACTGACCCTATAAAATTGGGACATCTGGTCACCCTAGCATATTTTGGTCCAAGGAAATAATGACCACTTCAAGGCACAGTAGACTGAGTGTCCGTGAGAAGTATCAAAAATGCTGTATGCACTTAAAAGGCTGAGGATGAACCCTGCTTTTTAGTGGTATAATAATAATAATGATACCTGTTAGGGTTGCCAATTTTGTTTGGACTGTATTCCTGGAGGTTTCTTCACATGACATCTTTAATTAAAGATTAATATTTAATTCATGGAGATTCTAGGCCAATCCTGGAGGGTTGGTAGCCCTATAGCACCTTTCATCCTTGGATCTCAAAGTGCTTTCCAAAGGTGGATGACTCCTTTGCAGGTCGGAAAACTGAGGCACAAACTGGTGAAATGACTTGCCTAATGTCTCCTTGCAGGTTTGTGGCAGAGCTGCGAATAGAACCCAGATCTAGTCAGTGTTCTACTAGATGTCACTTCCTTTCATATAGCCCTTGGGTATAGATACTGTTTTTAGTCACAGAATGCTAATGATGACTAAAAAAGGTGCTGTGTCACAGGTCCATTCAGTCTCTTGTTCATGCATTCATTTATATGTGTACATATATAATCTTGAATCCTGTAAGGGATTTAGTTATACAGATAACTAAACTATGCAACCTTGTGTTCTTAATACTGTTAACCAGGTTATCCCTCTCGCACAATATTTGTATCTCACCCATTCCATTTTTATTTTATATAAACTATAAAATGAGGTCTCTGGGGCCAGGACTGTATTATATGTATTGTTACATAGCACCCAGCACAGTTATTTGATAAATAAAGCTGTTGGAAATCCATCATGCTCTCTCACAGTGCACCACTTTGTAACTCAAAATCCACTAATGATACCACCTCCTCTTGCTAGCCCTCCACTTAACACTGTTTGATTTTCAAAATGTTTTGTTATGCTGACAACTAGGATAGGACTCTGAATCCCGAGTGGTATAGGGCCATAGTCTGAGGATCATTGCCCTCTTGACTAAAAGAATTCAAAATTAAATTTGGGTTTATACAGTTAAATTTGGGCTTATACAAGTGTTCCTTTAATATCAATTATACTGTTAATCAGTGCTTCTAATTTGATTACAAAAGTTGTTTACATTTTAGTTACTGCTTTTATTAACAGGAACATATAGACAAATGTTATTCTGAAAATCTTCAAATACGGTGGGCTCTGTTATGATACTCGTATAGTTTATCCTAGAATAGATAACAGTTTGGATTTCAACATAAATATCTAAGATTACATGATTTTATAGGTACAAAGGGAAACTCTGTAAGAACGCCAAAGCTAATTATAAAATCCTTTATTTACTAACAGTTTTCTTTTTGGCTTTGGTTACTATTCAGCATTGATTAAGTTAAGTACTATCTAATGTTGTCCCACTCCATAAATCTTGTGCTCACTCCATTTGTGAAAGGCCAAAAGAGTTGCAAAGTGTATACTTTTTGCTTCTAACTGGATGCCAGACTCAGAGGTCTTGGATAAACAATCTGGAACAGTAGACAAGCCAGTTCCGGACCTGCAGTTCTTTGTGACCACAAAAAATAGTGAATCGAGTCCATTTATTGCACAGTAGACGTGCACAGTCTCTGCTATTTGAAGGATTTTTTGGTTGGTTCATGGTAAAACACAACTTTTAACATTCTTGTTTTCAGCAGACAAGACATCATATTGTGTGATATGGGTGTTGCCTTCATGCTGGTTACTTTTCTGAAGGAACATTTCTACTTCCAAACTAGAACGGCTGATGTGTCAATAAAATTTGATTATACAGATTCAGAAGGAAGGGTTGTCCCAAAACTGGTCTGTAGGGTAAGTACTAAAAGCTTCAGAAGGACCTATGAACTGCTTTTTGATACTCCAGCTCTCAAAGCTTTATACGGTACAACGCTTCAAATTAGAAGGCATTATTCCAGTACTAAGAGCCCGGTCCTGCAACTCTTATTCAGCCAAGTAGTCAATGGGACTACTCATGTGAGAAGTGATTGCAGAATCAGAAGCTATGTGGCACACCACTGGGATTCAAATCAGTAAGTCTATTTCTCCAAGAAGGAACCAATATGCCTGTGTTTTTATTATTATTATTATTATTATCATTATATTCCTTGTATTAATAACAGGCTTAAATGAGTGCCTGATTAAGAACAATTTTAAATTATTAGAAGAGATTTTTCTCAGTTTGTGCATAGTGAAAAGGGCTGGGGTGCTGGAACAATTTTTATAGTGGGGGTGCTGAGAGCCATTTAACCAGACTAAACCATGTACAAAATGGAAACCACTTCAACCCAGGGGGTGTGGTAGCATCCCTAGTTCCAGCGCCTATGGAAAAGGGGGAGGGTATGGGAAGCTGTTGGGAACTGCAGGCTAGAATAAATGAGTATGTGAAAGCCTATAAATCCTCTTTCAAAATCAGACTGGATATAATGCTGAAGTTTCTGCTTTATGGAGATGAGACACCTTGTATAAACCTTGCCCAGGTTAGATAAGGCAATGGACAGCCCACAGCTATTAGAAAGGAAGAAGGTGAAAATCCAATGTATTGGCTGTTTACACTATTTGTTTCCCATAAATAATAAATTAAAAATACTTCAGACCACACTGTTCATTATTTTTCATTAGGACAATAAAAACATTTGCTTTGGGGCTTTCTGCTGGCCTCTAAATTTAATACCCAAACATAAGAACCTTACTTTGTACTGAAAGTCTTTGACTTGGATTGTGCTGTACTGGCTGCTGCAGCTTTTGATACACCTAAACTGAAAAGTTGACAAGGTAGAGCATGAAAAAAATCCTCATTTTCCTGTGACTGTGCATTGTGAATACAGAGACTATTAAAGTTTCAAATGTATTGCATGATATTTACCCTAGCAAGCTAGAATGAACATAAATAAAACATGCATGTTTACTAGTGCAGATAATTAAAGCAAACATAGCAGAACTGAAGTCCTTTCCCCAAACAATACAGCTGAAGTATTTATTTTAGCATACTAGAAAGCCAGATACATCACACACACTTGATTTCAAAAGAACAGCAGGGTTGAAGATGCCAGAGTTCATTATTAATGGTTATTTATCTAGATTGTGGTAGCACTCAAACTGTGTTAGGAACTTTCTAAATGCAGAGACAGGGGCGGCTATAGGCATTTTGCCGCCCCAAGCATGGCAGGCAGGCTGCCTTCGGTAGCTTGCCTGTGGAGGGTCCACTGATCCCAGGACCAGCGCTCCCCATGGCTTGCCGCCCCAAGCATGCACTTGGCATGCTGGGGCCTGGAGCCGCCCCTGTGCAGAGAAGACATGATCCCTGCCCTGAAGATCATACAGTCTGGAAAAGACAAAAATACTGAAAGGATGGAGAAAACAGATAAAATGTACAAGCAAAGAGATTGGGGGTGGGGGAAAGAGAAGTCTAAGCAAAATCAAATAATATACAAGTTCTTTTTCATCATTCAACCTTCGTGGATCAGCTCAGAATGGGCAGTGGATGCATGGTGGCAACTTGGAAGAAAGTGTGTGGGACTGGGAGAGATAGACAAATGGGTTGTTGAGACTGGCACCATAGGTGGGGGAGAAAGGGATAATGGGGAAATAAGCAAGAGGTAGTTCAGAAGAGCTTTGAAAGTGATCACAAATTGCTTGACTGATGTGGTGGAGAATGGAGAGCCAGTGGAGGGATGACATGGATGGAACAATGGATGATATGGTTAGAACAATGGGAAAGAAAGATTAATTTAGCAGCTGAATTTAGTAGTGAAAAGGTTACTTCTTGTAATGGCTCTTGCTAGAAGACACAATATAATGAAGTTCAAAGTCATTGAGAGAGGAGTCAGACTAAAACCTACCACTGTAATGACAAACTTTTGAAAAGGGAACTTAAAAAACAAACTGAGGAAGCTAGTTGAAGAGATCCTACAGTAAAAGAACAAGGAAATTAAAATTGTTAGGCTCAGTCAATATAGAAGCTTTTAAAGCATATCATAATAGAATCACAGTAGGCAGGCCTACTAAACAAAAACTGGTTAAATGAGTAAGTTAATTATAATTTACATGCCTTATGCCAGAAAATTCTGACAATCATAACAATGGTCTTACAACTGCAATATATTTATTGCTCCTTTTTTCTGTTCCTGTTTTTTCTTTGTTTACTTAAATGTCTCTACAGTGTGAACTTCTCAGACCAGCAATTGTGTGTATTCTATATTTGGAAAGCACCCAGCACACACAATGTGGGTACTATTGGAAATAACAAATACATTGCCAGGCTCAAGAGTTGATTTGAGCCAAGTGGTTATCCTTCAGAAAATGGAATTCAACCCTCATTAAACCAATAGATAGGCAGGTGAACTCTAAAATGGAAATTACGGTCTAGATCCTGCAAACATATAAGCATATGCTTAATTTTACCCATGAGTAACCCCACTGAGGTTAAGGGAACTACTGACATATAAACTTAAGTATGTACATAGTGTTTGCAGCATCAAATAACGGACAACACGAAGGCTGAATTGTTTCAATTTTTTTACTTTAGTTTTCACTAAAAAGATTAACTGTGGTTAGGTATTTAATACAATTAATATTAACAACAAAGGAGAAGTATCTTGGACCAGAATAGGGAAAGAACAGAATAAAGAATACTTAGACAAGTTAGATGTATTCAAGTTGGTAAGGCCTGATGAAATACACCATAGGGTACTTAAGGAACTAGCTGAAGCAATACCTGAATCATTGGCAATTATCTTTGAGAACTCATGGAGGATGGGAGAGGTCCACCAGAGGACTGGAGAAGGGAAAACATAGTACCTATTTTTAAAAGGGGGGGGGGGAGGAGGACCTGTGGATTTATAGATAAGACAGTCTAACTTTGATACCTACAAAGATACTGGAACAAATTATTAAACAATCAATTTGTTCAAATCTGGAGGATAATAAGGTGATAAGTAATAGCCAACATGGAATTGTCAAGAACAAAACATGCCAAACCAATCTAATTTCCTTCTTTGAGAAGGTTACTGGCCTAGCCTATGAGGGGAAGATATGATATATCTTGATTTTAGTAAGGCTTTTGACACAGTCTGACATGACATTCTCATAAGCAAACTAGGGAAATAATAGTCTTGAGATTAAGTTACCATGAGGTGGGTACACAAATGATTGAAAGACGCTACTCAGAGCGTGCAATAATTCCCAGTCTTCCTGGGAGGAGTATCTTGGTGGGTGTGTTTTGGGTCTGATACTATTAAATATTTTCATTAGTTACTTGGATGATGGTATGCTTGTAAGATTTGTAGATGACAAAACACTTCAGAAGACAGGATTAGAATTTGAGTGATCTTGATAATTTGGAGAATTGGTCTGAAATCAATAAGATGAAATTCAATGAAGATAAGTGCAAAGTACTATACTCAAGATGGAAAAATCAAATGCACAAATACAACATGGAGAATAACTGACTAAGCAGCAGTACTGCTGAAACGGATTTGTAGGTTATAGTGGCTCACAAATTGAATGTGAGTCAACAGTGTAATGCTGCTGCAAAAAAGGCAAATGCCATTCTGGGATGTATTAGCAGGAATGTTGCAAGCAAGATACAAGAAGTAATACTTCCCCTCTACTCAGCATAGATAAAGCCTCAACTGGAGTTTTGTGTCCAGTTCTGGGTACAACACTTCAGGAAAGATGTGGACAAATTGGAAAAAGTCCAGAGGACAGCAACAAAAATGATAAAAGGTTTGGAAAACGTGACCGATGAAGAAAGATTGAAAGAGTTGAATATGTTTAGTCTATAGAAGAGAAGTTTGAGGGGGACACGTGTTTGCAAAATTGGAGCCTTGAACTCCATGGAACTACTTGTGAGTAAGGTTCATTGTGCGTAAGTGTTGGCCAGGATGAATACTTATATACTTTGAGGAAGAGGAGCATACAAAATTAGGTCTTACCTTGCAAACACTTATGCATAGACTATGACTGCATATGCTTAACCTTTGAACTCAGTAAGACTACTCCGTGCGTAAGGATGAGCATCAATGTTTGCAAGATCAGAGTCTAAGAGATTATTCACACATATTTTATTAAATATAGTACACAGATGGGAGAAGCATGGGAATAATATGTGTATAAAATGCAAACCCTAAAGGGGTCAGACATACCCACTGTATGATTTAATGATGTTGCTTTTTTATTATTTTTTTACCATTTTTATTTGCTTATTAATAGCTCTCTTATACTGTTTTATCATCTTTTATCTGTAGTGTCTTCAGTGCCTCAGCAGGGGGCACTTTAAAAAATAATTGTTTTTATTTATCAATGAAATACCTACTCAAATGATTAATGTGACCTGACTGAGCAGGTTGCTTATTTGTTATGTTTTAGGTTTTGGGTGTATGTGTGGGGTAGGAGATGATAGCAGGGAAGGAGTTGTTATTTTTTTAATATTTCCTTTGCTGAGTTTGTGTTTCTTATGAAGATAACCAAAGAAAGTTTTCAACAAACTATTATTTTTTGAAAGTAACAATCAAATGCTTTTACACTTCCCATCCTTCTCTCTTAAATTTGTGCAACTTCCCCCGAAGGCATGAAAATGCAACTAATTGTTAGTGTGACTATCCATAATGTCTACATACAAAGGAAAAAGGAAATCAGAGGGTTGTAAAATTAACTTAGTTTCCTTTCTGAAACTGCAATAGCACCAAAATGAAATTTTAAAAAGTGTATGGTTTTAAGTTTCACATGCTTGTCTAAGTATATTTCTTTACTACTCTATTTCCACTGATTTTAGTGCTTTGCTAGGGCTTTCAAGCAATTAAAAAAATTAATCTTGATTAATCACGTGATTAATCGCATTGTTAAATAATGAAATACCATGGATTTAAATATTTTTTGATGTTTTCTACATTTTCAAATATATTGATTTCAATTACAACACAGAATACAAAGTGTATAGTGCTCACTTTATATTTTTTATTACAAATATTTGCACTGTAAAAAACAAAAGAAATAGTATTTTTCAATTCACCTCATACAAGTACTGTAGTGCAATCTCTTTATCATGGAAGTTGAACTTACAAATATAGAATTATGTATAAAAAATAACTGCATTGAAAAATGAAACAAAGTAAAACTTTAGAGCCTACAAGTCCACTCAGTCCTACTTCAGCCAATCGCTCAGACAACCAAGGCCTTGTCTACATTGCCACTTTACAGTGCTGCAACTTTCTCACTCGGGGGTGTGAAAAAACACATCCGTGAGCGCTGCAAGTTTCAGCACTGTAAAGAGGCAGTGTAGATAGTGCACCAGTGCTGGCAGCTACTCCCCTTGTGTGGGGTGGGTTTTTTACAGTGCTGGGAGAGCTCTCTCCTAGTGCTGGTGCCGCAACTACACAGCCACGTTAAAGTGCTGTTGTGGCAGCACTTTAATGTTGCTAGTGAAGACATACCCCAAATCTGGTTACAATTTACAGGAGATAATGCTGCCTGCTTCTTGTTTACAATGTCATCTGAAAGTGAGACAGGTATTTGCATGGCACTGGTGTAGCCAGCGTGGCAAGATATTTACATGCCTGATTCACTAAAGATTCATATGTCCTTCATCTTCAACCACCGTTCCATAGGACATGCGTCCATGCTAATGATGGGTGCTGCTTGATAACAATCCAAAGCAGTGCTGATCGATGCATGTTCATTTTCATCATCTGAGCCAGATGCCACCAGCAGAAGGTTGATTTTCTTTTTTGGTGGTTTGGGTTCTGTAGTTTCTGCATCTGAGTGTTGCTCTTTTAAGACTTCTGAAAGCATCCTCCACACCTCGTACCTCTCAGATTTTGGAAGGCACTTCAGATTCTTAAACCTTGGGTCAAGTGTTGTAACTATTTTCTTTGTGTTTTGTCAAATCTGCTATGAAAGTGTTCTTAAAACGAACATGTGCTGGGTCATCATCCCAGACTGCTATAACATGAAATTTATGGCAGAATGCAGGCAAAACAGAGCCTAAGGCATACAGTTCTCCCCCAAGGAGTTCAGTCACAAATTTAATTAATGCATAATTTTTTAACAAGCATCGAATGGTGGCCGAAGTATGAAGGGGCATATGAATGTTTAGCATATCTCGCATGTAAATACCTTGCAACGCCGGCTACAAAAGTGCCATGTGAACATCTGTTCTCACTTCCAGGTGACATTGTAAATAAGAAGCAGGCAGCAGCATCTCACGTAAATGTAAACAAACTTGTTTGTCTTAGCGATTGGCTGAACAAGAAGTTGGACTGAGTGGACTTGTAGGCTCTAAAGTTTTACATTGTTTTGTTTTTGAGAGCAGTTATGTAACAAAAAAAATCTGCATTTGAAAGTTACACTTTTTGGATAAAGAGATTGCACTACAGTACTTGTACGAGGTTAATTGAAAAATACTATTTCTTTTGTTTTATCATTTTTACAGCACAAATATTTGTAATAAAATAATATAAAATGAGCACTGTATACTTTGTATTCTGTGTTGTAATAGAAATCAGTATATTTGAAAAAGTAGAAAAACATCCAAAAATATTTAATACATTTAAATTGGTATTCTATTGTTTAACAGTGCAATTAATCACGATTAATTTTTTTAATTGCTATTAATTTTTTTGAGTTAATTGTATGAGTTAACTGCAATTAATTGACAGCCCTACTTCCTACTGTTACTGATAAGGACTAGAAAAATACATATTTTCTGAAGTTCATGGGCTAAATTCTGCTCTATATAAGTCAGGAGTAAATATACTGACTTTCTGAAGTTAATTGGGATTTATATCAATGTAAATTGGAGCAAAATTTGACACTTTTCTATATTTATATCAAACAAGAGTGTCCATTTATACTGCCCACTCTATATTTCTCTGTCTTTTTCTTGCAGAAACATCACCAAATCCCTCAGACAGAGAGTTTGCTAGCAGTTGGACTGTTAGAGCAACTGGAAAATTAATCTTCCTATTGGCACAAATGCATCTTACAGGCTATCAGGTAATTATTGGAATCTGAAATTAAGCACTGTACCGTATATGCTAAGGACCCAAACTTTCTTCCATTAAAGTTATTGGCAAAACTTCCATTGACTTCAATGAGAGCAGGATTAAGCCCTAACACAGGATGAGATTAGCATGAGAATCCTTTCTTGCCTAAAGACATAGGGCACAAAAAAGTCTCCGCCCTCCCTTTTTATTTTGAGCGGCAAAGGCAAATGTAGTGATAAAATATTACACTGCTTTGTCTGTCATAAATATATCAATACTGTGCCACTCAGCAGTTTGCACAGTAACTGATTCTCTGCAGGTATATCACTGGTAATGAAGGAGTGATAATTGCCTGCTTACTGTGAGATTGTTGAAGGAAAAGGGGGGTATGGAAATGCCTGTCATTGTGTAAAATACCACCAGATGGCACCTTGAAATACAGATCATATAGTCTAAGGGTTGAATAGTTTTCTTCAGCTGTAGATGTTGCCTGTCTTCTAGTCAGCACTTTGATCCTTGGCATCTCGTTGGCACTTTCCAAATTGCTGCCTTAGGGCCAGATCCTGCTTCCATTGATTTCTATGGGATCATGATTAGGCCCTAAGGCCTTGTGTACACTGGGGACATTTTTCAGAATATTCAAACCAGTTTTAAAACCAGTTGGAACACTAGTATAGATAAGACTATAGACCAGTTTTAAATATGGGTCCATCGGCCTGTGCTTTGTCCATACTTTGGTGCTCCAACCAGTTCTAAAACTGTTTTGACATTTTTGGTAAATTTCCTCAATGCAGACAAGACCTAAGAATGCAGGAAAAGTAGACAAAAGAAACGTTTAGCAGCTTCTGCTGTTCACATGTACTTTGGGAATAAGTTGCTGATCACTCAGCATTTCCAAAAAAGAGAACACAGATTGCTGCGCTGTAATTATGTATGCTGTGTATTTGCTAAATATTCTAGTGGCTTGGAGACTTTTATTTTTATAGGTATTCTTTTTTTAATGTAATCAATAAAATACTTTTAACTCACAAAAACATTTCCCTGTGCTTCTCAAGGACCTAGCAATGTGCATTTGATTGTTGCAAAGAGTAAAACAGACACTTGCAATATAGATTGCAGGATATATACAAATGTATCTTTAATTATTACTGGTGGTACTGATTAGCTTAATCAGTTTACAGTGGATAGCTTTGAACTGCATCCTGCTGCAGCGCTGCAAATTTGTAAGTGTAGCCAAGCCCTCAGGGGACTCCATTAGACAAGCAAGGATGGTAGAGGTCCATGCTGCCATGCCACTTGAGCTGTTATGATAAAACACTTGCTGAACTTTGCTCAACAATTCCCTCCTTTTTGTAAGTAAAACAGTGTCTGAAGCATTTATTCAGCTGCTCTTGAACACTTAGCAATGCTGAAAATACATCTAGAAAAATACATAGCGTACCGAATAAAATAAACTTAATTTAACAGGAATTTTTAAATGGATTTTTAAAAAGAAAGAACAGCAAGGATCAATTCCCTCTGTTGGTCATGCAGAAGAAAAAAAGGAAAAACTAGAAAACATTTTTACGGTATAAAGTACTACAGCTAACACAGATGAATTAGGGAATGAATGGGGAATTGCCTGCTGTTCTTTCTGCTCCATTACATTGTATTTTCTTATCTCTGTGTCTTTAGATTGTGAGATTCTTGGAGTAGGGACTGATGCTTCTTGAAAGTGCCTAGCACATTCCCGGAAACCCAATAGATACAGTCTCATTTACATTAAGAAAACATACTAGTAAAATATAGTTATCAATTAACAGTGGAATTATATTGTTTAAAAAAAACCACTGTGAATGCTACCATAAACAAATAATGAAAGAGAGGGTTTTACAATACCCAGTATTACTAGTCTGTACAGTACTTTTTAGGAATATCAAGGGTTTGATTTTCCACTGTGCCCAAGCTGCATGTGGTCACAGTCAAGAGAGTGTGCTGTCAGGGAGCTGTTTGTAACTCCCTGATTCATAGCTCTCTGCCTCTGGCACAAATTAAAGCTGCAAGAAAGCAGCTGTACCTTATGCAATGACTCTATACCAGTGGAAAATTGGGCATAGTAGAATTGCACTCCCCCACAGCTCCTCCCTTTATAAATGATACAAAGTGAACTTGACACACCAGAGAATCCAACCTTGTGTGTAAGAGAGAACTGTAAAGCAATAACATCTCTTCCCTGGCCTGTAATTGGTGTCTTCACAATCTTCACAATGTAAAAAATAGATAAGTTCTAATTCTATTGCTTTCCATCTTAAGGTAAGTATGGCATGTGTTGTTTTTTAAAGTTATAATATTATAAGAACCTGATAGTGGAGAGGAAAGTAGACCCTATATCTCCATCAATTCCATGCAAGATCAACAGGGGCATGTGTCAGAGACAGGCCCCCATTTTCAAAAGCATAAAATAATTTGGGATGCCCAATTTTCAGTAGTGCTGAGGGCACAAAAATCCCATTAAAATCAGTGGGATCTGTAGATGTCCAGTGGTTCTGAAAATCAAGCCCTAGGTGTCTGAACTTAGGTACCCAAAATTATAGGACATTTTAAAAAATGTGGTTCTAACTTATAAAATTAGGGTGGATGAAATTTCTCTCATTTATTTCCATGTTTTTTATTGGAACACATTGCAATTGTCGATCGGAAGCTGAATGTTGTGTTTTTAATAAGAATTGTTTTGCGTAGTACACATACTGTAGTTGTAATAACACTGTGCATTGGAATAGCTCTACAGGATTACCAGTGTCGATTCTCTTTCTCTGTGTCTCCACACACATAACAGGTAAAGATAGGAAGGAGTGAGGTCCACCAAGGTCCAATATCCCTTGTCTTCATAAGAGATTAATCTTGAGAGACCCACCTGATCTTAACAGACTATTCCTTGCTCAGTGCTCCGGGAGAAGGGGAGCAAACCCCAATTGCCAACCAGTAAGCAACCTCAGTGCCAATGTTTTGTGGGAAAAACATCTTGTGCATATGCACAAGACTCACATGATAAAACATCCAATTCCATTTATACCTCGTGATGTAACTGGTTTCCAGTTAACATCCATTCTTTCCAATCTAACATATTCTCTTTTCTTCGTTCATTTTTTTAAGACCCTCCTCTTGGGTCTCCCTGATTCTGTAGATTCCTGATGTGTTTTGTTTACATATCCAGATTTGGTTCCATACTCAGTGATTCATTGGTTTTAGTTTTTCTGTTAAATCCCTCAGCTCTCCAGCTGCGCCTTTCTTTCCCCTGAGGCATATAGTAAGAACTCTGAAAAGACCATCTGTACAACCTTGATCTAGTGGTTTATATGTATGAAACTACCAAATTTCACTTTATCATCTTAAATGAGCCCTTCATTTAACAACCCTCTAAAGAACTTTTAAACAAGAAAGACAGATTCTGCCACCCTGAAAGCTACTAGCACCTTACTCTGCACGCAATCCTATTGAAATCTGTAGAAGCTGGAGAGGAAAGGGTGTAAGTCAGGGTATCAGAATCTGGCCCATAGTATGGCAACTCTGTTTCCAGCATTCCAGTACAGAGTATAGAATTAATGGGAGGTTGTCACAGTTTGGACGCCTAACATTGGACTTACTTTGATTCCCTCGTATCCATCTGTAGCAGCCATGGACTTGTATACATTTAAGGGGTTGTTGTTGTTGTTTTTTCATAATAGATGCACCAGTGTTTATCATCTTTACAAGCCGGTAAATCTGCAATAACATCATAAAATACCGGTAATCTTAATAAATAAAAAAAGCTGTAAAATGTCCTTTTCAGCTAACACCCCCCTCCCCAAATGAAGGGAAGGAAGGAGGAACAAGAAGTACAATAGTGAATATAATTACACCACTATACAGAACCAACTTCTGGTTACTGCACAGTGGTAACTAATATATGTCTCTGTCTCTCACGCTTTTGTTACACATAGTACAGCTTGATTCTGTAACATATATGTACACATTTATACCAGTAAAAATGCATTTTAAGTAAAGATCCATCATTGTCTCATCCAGTGGAAATTGGGACATACTGGAAGGAGAATAATGTTTCCTCCTCTATTTCTTGTGTTGATGTAATCCTGGCTCCAAGTCAGAATGAGAGTTCATCTTTCAGATGGTACCCGATTGGAAAGATCATCTTTGAGGATGTGTG
This sequence comes from Mauremys mutica, assembly GCF_020497125.1. Classification (NCBI taxonomy): domain Eukaryota; kingdom Metazoa; phylum Chordata; order Testudines; family Geoemydidae; genus Mauremys; species Mauremys mutica. The sequence goes on along the minus strand of NC_059077.1, from coordinate 90,533,314 downwards.
TTGTACTGTACCCACCGCTCATTGGAGCCTCACATTTATTTAATAACAGGATCTATTTTATCATCCCGTATTACAGCTTTAAGTATTCACACCCAGAAAGGATTTTATTGGTTGTGTACAAAGAATGACGGAAACAACTTAGAAAATGGCCATAATTTTTCTTAACAGGCTGCATAGAAATATATTGTCCCCGGAAGAAGGATGGGATCAGAACTGAATCGCAGAGATCCTCACTGGAAGGGTCCCTTTAATCAAATAGTTTTCTTGCAAGCCCAGAGTCGCTGGAAATTGCTTTCAGTGCAAGCGAGAGTGACACCTATTGAGAAGCGTCAGCCTACTTCAGAGTCTGCAAAGTTCCTTTCTTCCAGTTGTGCAAGAGGAAGCCGAAATATTAGCAAACAAAGTTTCCAAACAGCATGGGAGATAGACGCTTTGATCTCTCCCTGGTTACAGTGGGGGAACTAGCCCATCCGTAGTGCCTATTTAAATTCCCGTCTTCCTGCGTGAACCCCCCTGGACCAGTCAAAAATACCGAAGCCGGCGGGATTTCTAACAAGGTGAAAAGCTATATTCAGAGTGAGGGCTGCATTTCCAGCCGCCTGTCGAGGGAGCATTAGAGTCCCTGTTATAAAATTGCAGCGGGCTTGGGTCCTGGTCAGAATTACAAAACGGGAGGGCTTGATGGGGAAGGATGCGCATCGCCCAGGCAGCTCCGGGGCATTTGGATGTTCAGCGCACGGGGAGCCCCGGAATTAGAGCTCAGGCTTTTCTCTGGAGGGTAAGTCAGTAGCTGAGCCCTCCCACTTGGCCAATTTCAGTGAGGAAGGTGAAATGCGGAAGTTTCCACCCAGAACTGACAGATGAAACTCATTCTTTAGCCCTTGGTATGTTACACATAATAAGCGCCCTCGGTGGAAATTACCAGCCTCTCCCCTCCTAGGGATCTTAAATTCCGAGGGACGCTGTCAAGCATGGCCACTTTACCCGCAGCTGACAGAAGGGCATTTGCCCTGAAACTCAACAGGTAAGAGACTTTTATTGACCTCTAAACTTTCCGGAGTGGGGGTGGGGAAGGCAGCAGCTCAGCATGCGAGAAGGTGGATGATCCGGGCGTGAGTTCCCGCTCCCCCCAGACTCCGGGCGTGGAGCCATCTGCACGCCCCTGATAGCTAAGGAGCTCTGCCAAAGGTTCCCTCCTATGGAGAGAGGCTCCCGCTCGGTGGGTTAAGTTTAAAGCATGTCTCTCGCATCGTGAATTTTGCTTTATAAAACAATTCAAACCCCACATTTTAAAGTCTCTCTCTTGTTTACACTTGGTACAGCAGTATCCTTGGCTAGACTCAACTTGTTTTGTTTTGTTTTTCTCCTAAAGAAGTTCGCTCTAGAAATCCCCTCCCCGGAAAAACTGATCATTTGTGTGTGTGATGGTTCTTTATTCACTCAGCATACTGGGTTTATTTTTCTGACAGGTGGGAAATGTCAAATGCCTCACGTGGTTTGTTACTAAGGTTTAATTGTTTTGTCAGGACAAGCCCTGAGTCTGCTTGAAAACTGTGCTCCTCACATAGTGAGTTGAGGTTTTATATATATGAGATTCCCCCCACCCCCCTTCAGATGTAATAGTTTAAATGTTTTTATGGCTGTGATGATACTTTTACAACACAAGGTTTTTCTTTATATGCAGTTAGTATTAATATGACACCTAGCAATTTTTCTCACATATTTTCCTTTTCTGCCTCTTATATTATAAATCACCATAGGATTTAAAATGAAAAATGTTATTCTAATTTTTCTATTCAAAACTAACATTAAACTCTACTATGCCATCCTTTTACTGCTAATCTTTCATTCTAATAGAGTTTAAACTGTGGCCTTTTCTCCTAGAAAAGCATTGACTGTTCAGCTGGTGTGTGTGTTATGGTAGCATTGAGAAATCAAGACATTTATTTTGGTGGTATTAGGCTAAGAGAAAATACAGGGTGTCTTTAGTACAGCCTAATTATCTCACTACAAAAGTCTCAGTTCCAGGTAGTTGGTTTTAAAAACAAATTAACTGAGTTTGCCAATATGTCTAAGAACAAACAGGATAATGATTTTATTACTGACAGTGAGCAAGACCATCTCTGTAACAGACCCCCCCAAAAAATGCATAGAACCCCTCTTCCTCAGCAACTTGTTGAAAGAGATGGAGTTTACAGCTATTAAGGAAAATAATTACATTATCATATATATGTCTTTCCCATGATAATTTCCCATCACAAATTGCACATCATTTTACCTTTCCAGACCCTTCAAGAGTTTGTTTCAAGTTGCTGGCAGAATATATTCTTCACAACCATGTGGGATTACATTGAAAGATTTTCCAAAGAATGATTTAATCCAACACTTTTTTCTCTGGCAAATTTCCCATTGATTTCAGCAGGAACTTTGTTTGAGTAAGGAGTGCAGGACTGGATCGTATTGCAGTTTCTCTACCTTTAGGGCCAGATTCACCAGTTACTCTGGATGCTTTTTGCTGCTCTGGTAATGTTTACAGTTACTTTGTATTGCCAAAGCTGCTGATGCATACCAGTGAAATTGGCCTTATGCGTTATCTATCGAAGCTTGGCTAAAGAGAAAAATTGTGAAGTTAGACCAAACATTTTGTTTTCCTTTGAAATTTGTCTTATGGTTTGCAGTGTCAATGCTGAATGTTTGTGTAGTGAAACAAAGAAAGATTGAAATCCATCATGTTCTGAATCTATGATTATAATTTAACCATAATTAGATTTAGTTTACAAGCATTATTCAGGAATGGTTCTGTTCTATAGGGCTGACATATGTGAAAAGGAAGGAGAATGGTAAAAGTTGTGTATATTTACTAGTAGAATTTATGCGTTAGTCCCCTCTTCAAAAGTTACAGATTGCTACTATATGGACCAAATCCTATGTGCCCTGTTCTTTTGAATTATTCCATTGACAGTAGCACTTGGCTGTATGTCTTCAACAAAAGCAAACTTCATACGCAGCAGCAATATTCACTTGTTTGTTTTTTGCAAGATAAGTCATTGTAAATCAATGGGCTAATTCATCAGCCCATGCACCATAGAACATGCTCCAGCTGTGGAATTCTAATCTCCTTTCTTCAGGGTTTTGGTTTTGGTTTTATTTCTTCAAAATGAAACTATTTAAACACCAATTCAATTTACCAGTCGTCTCCTTTCCCCTGGGGGGCTTCTGGAGGGGCCTATCTGCTCCCTATTGGATTACTCTCTACAGGGCTTCTGTCTGGGAGTTAGGAAAGCCCCTCCTCTCCCTTCTCATTCCTAGCCTGCTCCCTGCAGGATTACAGTCTACAGGACATCTGCCTGAGAATCCTATATAACCTGGGTTCTTTCCCTTGCCCCGGGGTCTCCTGTAGGAGCCTACCTATTTGCTGCATCTCTCCAGCAGAACTGAACTACTTGCTGGTACTTACTAATTATTTATTATATTATAATTATTTATTTGTATCACGGTAACACCTAGGAGCAGTGCTTAGCGTGTGCCTGCTTGCAACAGCTCTCAGGTGGAGGAAATATAATTTATATTAATCCTCCTCTGATTGGCTGTTTTCCCCACTTCCCTGCCTTCTGGACTAGAGCAGCCAATCTCCCCTCTGGAGGCAACACCATTCTCACAGGAGGGACATGCCAGAAGAAAAAGTCCAGCAGCTCAGAATGGCTCCACTCTCTCCTCTCCTCTGGCCTCTCCTTTCGTCCCCTTCTATGAGCAATAGGATGGCTGCTCTACTCCTCCCGCCTCTTCTTTCCCTCCCTGCAACACCAGCCCTGGGAAGAGAAAGAGGGGACCCTGCTACAGCCCTCCAGGCCTGGGAGAGGGGACTGGAGAACCCCAAGAGCTCAGGAGGAGCAGAGATGAGGCTGAGGGGGCAGAACTGATGGGTCTGGGGTTGGGGGAGAGAGGATTGGTGGAGCGCAGGAGGACAGGCAGATGTGATGTCACTTTCATTTCTCTAGAAAGTGATTGGCACCCCAGCTGCCACCATTATTTAAGCACTGCCAAGGAGCCCTAGTCAAGAACCAGGACCCAATTCCACTAGATGCTGTACAAACAGAACAAAAAGATGATCCTTGTCCCCAAAGAGTTTGATCCCAGCATCAGCTGTCCCCCAGATAATCAGTCACAGGTGGAGGTACGCCCAGTGGCCTTTTGTTTAAAGGGCCAGCCTCCTTCTTACTGTCATGTTAAAAGTATTCTTTACCTGTAAATATCACCTTTGATCATTAAAACTGAAAGCATACTAACATTTCATTTCACTTTACACTATTTATATTGTTTGTTAAATATTGCCTTCACTCAGCTTTTAATTTTTGCACTTGGTTCCTTTTTTACAGTGACAGTAGATGTGTCTATTTTATAGTCAATTTCACTTGTTGGTTTTCATGCACTAGGACAGTGCAAGACATTTGGGTTGCAAACACTGCAGGGGAACGGTTATCACATTACAAGCCATGTTAATTTAAAACATGTCTCATTTTTATTCATATCTTAAAATACCTTCAAACTTGCAAGATTTGCATGTAGTCTGTATATATAAGCATGCCTTCCTGTCACTGTTACCCTAATCTTCCCTCCCCCACTCCCTTTGTTTGCTTGTTACCAGTCAGTTGCATCCTGTGTGGTCTGATCCTCCAGCCACTTAAGCAAGTGTTTAACTATACTTATGCTAGTAGTCTCTTTGATTTTAATGGGACTACTCACATGCATAAAATTGCTCATGGCACATGCATGTTGCAGAACCAGGGCCTTCAATTGTAACTTTTCAGGCCAGGGACTGTCTCTTACTATGTGTTAGTTCACACATAGCAATACGACCCAGTCCTGCAATCACACCTTAATTTGTAGGGTAGGCATATCCAGGGGCGGCTCCAGGCCCCAGCACGCCAAGTGCGTGCTTGGGGCGGCACGCCACGGGGGGCGCTCTGCCAGTCGCCGGGAGGGCGGCAGGCGGCTCAGCTGGACCTCCCGCAGGCGTGCCTGCGGAGGGTCCGCTGGTTCCGTGGCTTCAGTGGAGCCGCGGGACCAGCGACCGGCAGAGCGCTCCCCGCGGCGTGCCGCCATGCTTGGGGCAGTGAAATGGCTAGAGCCGCCCCTGGGCATATCCAGCCCCACCAATGAAAATAAGGTGATCCAGTGACCTCCCCAGTTATACCAAGCTAACATCAAATAGCCGGGCTGACCAGGTACATCTTACATCACCTCCCAAAGTTTATCAAGCTTAAATCAAAGAGCAAAGATCTTTCTCTGCGAATGCCCTCAGTGAGTTAGTTCAAACTAATCAGAAGTTAGGGACATACTTCAAGAGCATGACAGCCTATCACAACTACAGAGATGGAGCATGCATGGTAAGATGGTCTCAGAGATGGGGCCGGCTCCAGCTTTTTTGCTGCCCCAAGCGGTGGAAAAAAAAAAAGAGAGAAAAAAATAATAATCCGATTGAGCTGCCACCAAAGTGCCGCCGAAGAGGAAGAGAGGGAGTGAAGGGCCCGCCGCCGAATTGATGCCAAAGTCTGAAGCGGAGCGATTGAGTTGCTGCCAAATTGCCGCCGCAGACCTGGACGTGCTGTCCCAATAACGGATGGAATGCCACCCCTTTCTATTGGCCGCTCCAGGCACCTGCTTCCTTCACTGGTGCCTGGAGCCAGCTCTGCTCAGAGACAAAACAGAATGCATCCAATGTGCTTTAATAGTTGTGCCCTACTTATGGTTCTTGGAATGGGCATTTTGAACAGGATTGCATAAAGCGATTTATTATATTGATAAACACAAGATATTAATTATTTGCAAGTCAAAAAGATATACATATGTGTTATTTCAGAACTTCTGATGCTTAGGCCAAGCTATTTTTTTTTCATAAATTTGTATGTTTGTAATGAGAATTCAGTTAACAAAATTACAAAAAGATTCTTTGCTTTTGGGCAGTGTACTAAAAATGTATCCTTCTGATCACATTTTATATTAAGGGTACCTTAATATATGTGTTTTAAAGAACTAAAAATTATTAATAGATGTTTTAATAAAGTGTTAGGTCAATAGGCTGGTTATATCCATGGCTTATAATCATCTTAATACCATCTACTGATGTTCTTATAGTAATCTATAATACATACTTCTCATATATGTAGCATACTTATAACATCAATTAATCATTTATTAATCCTTTATGAACATAAATGCACCCTTAATCTAAAGCATGATGATTTAGCCATTCTCTCAATTACTTATACTGGCATGGCAGTGATAGGATAAATGACCTTTTTTACGGTTTATCAAATCTATCTAATAAATTAGTTGCACGAACAAGTAAGAGTCGAATTTGACAAAAAGGTTGTGCAGGATTGAGCCTGCATCACATGAGTTTTCTCCAGTGGGACTAATCATGTAAGCAAGATTTCTCAAGTGAGTAAGGTTTTGCAAGATCATGCCTCTAGTTAGTTCATTTAAAGGCACTCAAATGTTAATACATTTGAATGCATTTGAAATCCATTTCTTAAATATACACTACACAGTGGCTTACAAATCATTATTGAACCTTTTTTTTAAACAGATTTTCCATTTTGTGAGCCTAATCTTTGCTGCTAGAAATGATGAAAAATACAGTCTAAAATTGCCTGTTGTTATGGGAACAGACTGCTTTTCACATACTACATCTGTGAGATAATAGCGTTTTTGTATTTGGCGTGTGCATCATCTACCACTAATAACAGATTAAGAATAAAATAGGATTTATATCAGTTTCATATTTCATATGCAACAGCCTTTCTATTAGTAGTTTCCTTCATTACAAAGGCCAATTTTGATTAGACTTATATTTACATAACATTAAATATTATGGGGCTGATTCTGTAAATCTTCCATGTGAATGACTTGGAATTCCATGTGAAGAGAGGCTGTAGAATAGACACGTATTCTGGTTGTTAAATGCTGAGTATGCTATTATTCTTGTTTTAGATCCTTTTGCCTCAGCCATAGGGGATTCTTGACAAACTATGCTAGGAATATCAGTTTAAAAGAATTGTATATTACTATTTCTTTTTCATTCATTTGTATTTTTCTTTCTTTTGTCACTAGGCATACTGGAACCTTTTCCCGAGAGGGGAAAATATGCATTTCCCTTTGCACATCACTGGTAGAGGTGCTGAACAGATCTTAATAGTAACTCACTTTTTCCAATTATTTATTGAGGACTAAATCTTACAAGCCTCATTCATGTGAACATCTTCATAAAAAGCCATATGTCTCCCCCTTCCTCATGGCAGGACTTCTCTTTGCTATCATGGCTTTCTTGTCCTGGAATCTTCTGGGCTTGTATTTAAACAGGGACCAGATTATGCCTGGCCTTTATGGAGATGTGCAGAAGGGAGAGAGCACAAGACATCAATAGGGGTTGGGTGCCTAAATATCTTTGAGGATCTGGGCCCAAGCCATTCTCCATCACACAGTATTCAGAAGACCACTTGCAGTTACATTCATTGCACATATACATATGTCCAGATTGCTCCCTCCCTACTCCCCCCGGGGATCATCGCATTGGTGGAGGCGCTGGGACCACAATTATACCCCCACTATACCCCAGGTAGAACCGCTGGAGTAAGTTCCACCCCATGACATGCCTCTGTGTGCCTGCACTTGCTGCTCCCTGAGGCAGACTCAACCTCTTGGGTCCTTCCTGGGGGCGAATGCATATTTACTCCTCTCCCACTGCAAGGGAGAGATGTGCCTTACAGGGACTACTGAGCTTTAAGTAATTTCACCACAGAGGGAGTTAGGAACATTATACTAGGTGAAGTGTTGGATCACGTCCAATGTCAATAGCTTTATAGATAATACAGCAAGCTTTTCAACTGTCTGTAAGGTTGTTGTTTCATCAGACCTACAGATAATAAATTTGCCTTTGCCAGTGTGTTTCTAATGACTAGGGAAATTAGTATGAGGCCCTAGTGCTTTTTAATATGTTTTAAAACCCTTCTTAAGCATACTTTACATTTGGTTTAGGCACTATTTGACTGGCCATTGTGGAGGGATCCAATCCATGTTTTATAAACAGGATTAAAAAATCATGTTTTGGCTTGGATCGCTACTTGGGCTAAAGCACATTTTAAACTCAAGGTTTGGCCCCATCCACATGGCACATCAAACCATGTTATTACCCAGTTCTACCACAACCAAATTAAAACTCTGTGTTTAAACAACGTTGTAAGCCTTATACCTACGAGCCTCGCGTACAGGAAAAGAACAGTGTTATAGCTTTTTTTTCTTAATCTCCAGTGTGGTTGGGAAACGACAGTTCTGTAACCATGTTAAGGAACAATCTTTTAGTCTGTGTTTTAGTCTCTAGCCTATTATATTTTATACACTGGCAATAAAATGAGTGATAATAAGGATGTCCCTAACCCCGACAAAGAACTGTGCTAGCCCATGTTTCTTCATGCAGTGTAGATGGGCTCCAAGTTAGCCATGGGAGCAAGCTATGGAACAGACACAGAGTTGTATTTCTAAATTATTCAAATATTATTTCAAGATTACGCCATCATCTTAATAGGTTAATTCAAATGATAACGTTTAAAGAACTCTGTAAATATCTTTCTTCTTGCCATAGATGTGCTTATTTGGGGCAAGTTTCTGGCTTTTATAGCCAAAAAGCATACTAGAGAGGTATCACATCATAGGAGGAAATTTGGTTGCATCTGTTGTTTTTGAAGACCAAAGCTCAAGTAGGTTTGTAAGCGAACACTGCAGAATGCATGTATATCACTGTGACAAGGTGTATAGGCACTCCTATGGCCCAATGTACAAGGGGTAAAAAGATTCCCTGCCTATCACATGGCTGATCTAGGGTGGGACTATAACAGGAACGCATAGGGACATCTCCTCCTCCAGCTTTCTGAAAGCTAAAAAGGTGGTTGTTGTTGCCAAGTTATTTGCATCTTTTTGAATTAATAAAGGGAGCCTTGAGGAAAAGAACTTAAACATTTTACCTTCTCTGGCTGGTGAATCTGCCCATTGGTTTACAACCATATCCAAACATGAAGATGTGAGAACAGCTACTGAAGTAAGTCAGTAATTAGGAGTAAGTGCCCACCCAGTCCAGTCATGTATCAGTGAAAAATACCAGGAGCAGCAAATGCAGGCTCCATAATGCAGATCCACTGTAGCAGCTGAATAAGCTACTGCAGAAAAAACTGTTTAGAATAAGAAGCAGCCATGGGATCAGAAAGCCACTGAGGTTCATTCAGTGACAGTCATAACTAATAGGTATTAAGTAAGCATCTGAATAATCGTCATCTGCCAGGGAGTCAGATAGTCCTAGATATCTCCATTCGTTTGTTATAGTAGTTATTTATGAATGATATCATGTTTAATTGTATTTGGAATTTTTTTTTTAAAGGAAGAGGTAATAGTACAACTAGAATCCCTGTTGTGTGATAGGAGTATTATTCTTTTTCGTGACCCATGGCAGATGACCAGGGACAGGAAATTAAATTTGGTCTCTGACCAACAAACTCTGTGTCACAGCATTATGGAAAGTGTCTATACCTTTTGATGACAGATTTCACACTTTAGTACTTTAAACATCTAAAGTACTTTAAGATGTTTATGCTGTAATTTATGGAGCAGTTCTTTTGTTTATGACACGGCAAACATTAATCTTACTCAGCAAAAATGCAATTGTGGAATGAGAAAAATGTTAATCCCATCTGATGCCAGGTGGGAAGGTTTGTATTCATCTTTCTAAACATTTACTTCTGTTTTTCTGTGAAAACAGGTGAGGAAGCAAAGTGTACATATTCCACATCCTCTGCCACTTTTAGGTTATATAGTAATCAAACATGAGTTTATTGGAACAGTTAGAATTATTTGCCATTTTTCCTCCTCAACTAGAAGTTTGCTGGTGTTAAAAAAACATACTTTAGACTATCATCATGAATGAAGAAAAAAACCCTGGAAAGAGTTCAATTGCTAATGTATCCACCTTCATGCTTGCCATCAAAAATGTAATTACAGTAAAATAGGCCCAAATCAAAACTTGGGATCCAATAACTTCAAACTTTGAACAAATTCAAATCCAAAATCTTCAGCTTCTTTTCATGGGCCTTTTGCAGAAAATTTAGAGTTGCTAATTTTGGTTGTATGTATTCCTGGAGATTTCATTACATGACATAATCTTTAATTAAAGATTAATCTTTAATTCCTGGAGACTCCAGGCCAATCCTGGAGGGTTGGCAACCCTAAGAAAAATACCAGTCTCATGTGAGAGCTTTGTTCTTATTTTGGGAGGCTGCTTGTACAGCACTTCTAGTGAGCAAGGAAACTATTCCACAATGCAATCCACAACTGCATAATGTAATGCAAAAGTGTTTCATCATCCCCTTCTGAAACCCCTGCAGGCTGGCTACTTCTCACATAGCAGGAGAGAGTGGCATGTTGGAGTGAGAGTCAGGGCAAAGGGCCAACTGGAGATACTCTGCATGTTTCCATTCTCAAGCCGGCTATTATGGAATCTTTGGGAGTCCGTCATTTACTTCATCAAAATTCATTACACAACTCTGCCAGAATTGCCAAGATTTATCCGGCTTGCCATGTAAAACCGCTGAATTTCATATGATTTCCATGCAAAATAACAAAAAACCTGGGCCAGGTTCACTTGAAATTCAGATGGGATTTGCCAGAAGATTAAAATATCTGGTTCAAGTTCTGTGTTTATTAAAAAAAAAAACCCCAGGTAAAGCCAGTTTCACCTGTTCTGGGGTTTGTTTCAGGTTTTATAACAAAGGTCTTTCTCTTCTTTAAGTCAAAATCTGCTCTTTTCTGTAATCATGTCTGATTTCAACAGATCTCACTTGCCATAGAAGTCCTTAACTAAGGCTGTAGGTTTAACTTTTACAACCACTGACTTGCAGCCAAGAACTGTGCTCTGGAGGAAATCCTTTCTCTGCTAAAATATAAAAGTAGGCACAGCACCACTTCTTCCTCTGTGGTCTTTTAATCATCAGCTGCTTGGCTGCTTGCATGAAATGTGTGCTTTTTAAATAACTTTTAAGAATAGGTTAGTAATTGAGGAACCACTCGTTCCTTCTAGACTTCAGTAATATGTCACACAGCCAAACTGGGTGCTAGTATTTTTCCTTAGAGTGCAGGTGAACCTGACTGGATAGAATATATTTTAGATCAATTACTGTATAATCTGTGTTTGGTAATAAACATAAGGACAACGGCAGCAAAACCCTTACCCAAAGTAAAATTAAACGAGTCCAAACTTTCCCAAAGCATGAAAGTGTTCACATTGGGGGTGAGGGTGGGGAGGTGGTGGTTTTATCTTTGTGTGGAAATATAATTAACTGCTAGTAAAAAAATGTGTGCAAACAATTTAATTTTCCATGTTCTAATGAAATTATTTCCAGAGTTGTTAGATAAAAATATATTACAGTATTGTTGTAACAATTTGCTTGTAAACTTAGGGCCAAATTCTGCATGCTTTCTTACTCACAGGAGCATTCCCAGTTACTCCAATTTGTGGATAAATTATAGGTGCTGCTTTGGCTCCTGAAATGTCAAAGTTAAAATTCACATAAACCACAATGGGAGAGAGATTGGGCTGTAACAGTGTGTGTGTTTGAAAAAAGTAGTGTCTCAGACACATATTATCTTCAGAAACAACAACAACAAACAAACCCCAACAATGTAAGACTTTATATTTATTAATGTTTAATGTTACTCTATTAGATTGTAAGCTCTTTGGGACAGGAGCTGTGTCTTTGTATACCCCAATCCTGACTGTGACCTTTGGAAACTACTGCAACACAATGATTAAATCATTATCAGTCATGCTCATCACAGGCAATACACAACCAACAGCGATTGTATAGTCCTTACATGTATTCAGATATCATGGTACTGGGCATGATGCAAATCACACATTTGACAAAATGACAATCAAGTTTTACTTTATATTCCAATTACACACCTGCTTCTCACTAATTTTTAATGAATCAGCAACAGGCTTTTACCCTCCTGTCTGCTTTTCAAATGACCAAACAACAATAATAAAAGCAACAGTCCAAATTTGAGGGAAATTATTTTGTTTACAATAGTAGCCAACCCTATTTCAATGTCACCCTCGGTTTAAAACCACAGAGGAACACAAACATAGTGGCAGTTGCACCTTCTAAACTAGAATTGATTAATGGCTAAGGAAGTAGTAGTAAAGCTATCAGCCACAGGAAAACTGTATAAAGACCAAAAATGTGTCAGCAGAAACATCACAACCAGGGATCCAATCTTGCCATTCTGAAAAAGATGAAAAGGCACTCCAAAAAAATGCCACAACTTTGAATACGCAAAATCCTGTCTCCTTGGGGAACAAGGGTCAAAGCATGGTAGAGTCAAAGCACACATAATGTTTTTCCAACTCCTATTGCTAATCTGTGTAATAGCTGATTTGTTTTAGCTGTCCCTGTGGCTTTTGAAGTGGCCTTGCTGTTATTACAGCCATTAAGATCCACCTGTTTCATTCACATGAATGGTATTGTGAACTCCTCCAAAGATGTCAGCTGTAAAAGAAACATGGTACAGAATGGGAGGAAAGGTCCCTTTCCCTCCAGAGAAAAATGTCCGGACACAGGTTTTTAGTTAGTAGCGAAAAAGAAGGACTTAATTCCATTGACCGATATTCATCGCCAGATTTAAGGTCTGATTCTTTTAGTCACTTCTACGCTTTGGTAGTAGTCACCTCTCTCCCCTCCCCTCTCCCCCACCCTCCGCCAAGGGTAAGATGGGGGGAAAGAGAGAGAAAAAGTTTCAAACTGTTAAGCTAATTGTAAATTTTACAAAGTTGCTTTTATTGCAGTAGCCTTTTGTTAATGCAGTCCTTGGATTTGCTTTGAAAAACTTTTTAATGGTATAGTTTTTGTATCTGGCTTGAAAATAAACATTGAGTGGAAATGCCTTGTGTTTCTGCTGGATGAAAGATTGAATAACAAGAGGAAGAAGTCCAAAACTATATTATCTGCACCAGTATGGAACTATATTTATTTTGAGCTCAGATGAAGTTGTCCTTGCACTCTCTTTATAATCATTTTGTTGGAATATGTTTCTAGATTGATAGGAAGCTGTAGACAGTACAAGTATCCAACAAATTAAAAAGGGGCATATTGTCATTTGCTTTATGGCATGCTAAATCAAAATATGAGCCTGGGTGTAAATGAAGGCACAAATGTTTGATAGAACAGTCGAGGACTCATCCTTTTGATTTGGTTAGACTATGCTGCTGACAATCCAAGATTTTTTACAGAAAGCAATTTAAACAGCCCAGGAACAAGCAGAGATGTGCCCTAGCTGCAAAGTTTAGCTTTGGATCCAGATCCACCTTTCCTATGGGATATGCATTTTTAGGGGTTTAGTTCAGAGTCTTATTTATTCAAAAGTGCATTACAAGAACTTTTGATCTAAGCTTTTTCGGTAAACCAGTATGAGAGAACCCAGAAGCAAGCACTGAATAATAAGACTAGATAAAATTGGATTAATTTCTCTGGTACAGGTGACCTATATATATAATGTTGTATGTTGTTTACATTTTTCAGCCATGTTAGGGTAACAGATGAGCTTTATTACTTGTATATCTCATTTTTTCAAAGAAAAATAATTTTCCATTCAAAATTAATCCTGTATGAAATCATTCATGAATGATCTAATGTGTCCAATTTCATTTTTACATCCACTGTTCCAAGTTAATTTTATGTATTTACAGGCAGTTTGAGCACAGAGGTGCATTGAACTGAATCTTCAAGTTTCATATAGCTCCTTGTTTTCCAGGAAGTGCAAGTGTACTGATCACATGAAAAACTATAGCTGAAAAAGTAAATACAGTAAATGCATTCCTTTGCTGTTTTCTCTCCTCTAAACTCAGCAAGTAATGACAAGATTGGGAGACAACGTAAAATGGTGTTCTGTACATTTAATACCTTAAACACAGAAGCCGCCACCACCGCATGCACGAACAAATCTCCTGTACTACCCCATATCCTTTGTACTTGATCCACAGAGTATGATTTTAAAAATACACAAGCACACGGACCAAGGTGACCTAATCCCGAGTCTTCAATTTGTTTATGTGGTATGGAAATGTGGCTGCCCTTCCCCCCCACTACCAGAAATGGTTTATTTAAAATTAATTTGTGTGTATGGTATATTCCTCTCTCTGAAGGACAAGCAAGAGTGCTTAAAAATCCTGAGTATCAGAGGGGTAGCCGTGTTAGTCTGGATCTGTAAAAGCAGCATAGAGTCCTGTGGCACCTTATAGACTAACAGACGTTTTGGAGCATGAGCTTTCGTGGGTGAATACCCACTTCGTCGGATGCACGAGGTTGATGGATTTCCACTCCATACAGCTAAATGCAGTGCCTTGCATGGTGTCAAGTATCAGAGGGGTAGCTGTCTTAGTCTGGATCTGTAAAAGCAGCAAAGAGTCCTGTGGCACCTTATAGACTAACAGACGTTTTGGAGCATGAGCTTTCGTGGGTGAATACCCACTTCATCGGATGCATATCATCCGACGAAGTGGGTATTCACCCACGAAAGCTCATGCTCCAAAACGTCTGTTAGTCTATAAGGTGCCACAGGACTCTTTGCTGCTAAAAATCCTGAGTGCATTGAATGACTGGCATGTCTAACCAGGGATGAAAATGAAAACTGGCCTCCTGCCTAAGTTTCCTACTAACTAACTGACAACAGAAAGATGAGGATGATGTTCTGTCCCAGAGTTCTTCACAGTCTGCTGCAGCCCATGCTGACTTTGGGAAGACACTGCATGACTGTCCAGCAATTAAAATTCAGTTGTCCAGTCTGAGATTGTTGTTCCCTTCCTAAGCAGGGTATTTCTTAAGCTGATAGACCCTAAATAAAGCCATGACAGAGTGCAGAGGCCCTACCTGAGCACCAGCAGACGAAGAGTTAACTGCTAGCCCAGGTCAACCACACCTGTAAAGAGGGAGGTAATGAAGCAGAGCTGTGGTACCTGAAGGCCAGATTAGAAATTTAGAAGAAAACCAGGGAACTCTGTTAAAAGAAAAATACTTCCATTGGTAGTGAGAAGGGAAAAGAATCTCTGAGATAGATTTCTATGCTTGGTAGCTAAAGAGGTGGGTTGGAGTCTGACCTGTTGTGGTTTTTTTTTCCTGTTTACTTTCTTCTCTAGCAGAATTTTTTGTTTGTTGCAACCAGAGAACTCTCAAACCTGAGAATAAAGGCACAGAAGAATTATTCTAGTAGATGATTTGCTTTGTCACTATTAGACCAGCGGGTCTATTCCTCAGACTAACAAAGGTTTAACATAAAGTTAAGTATAAGGCAACATGTTTGCTTTTTTACAGAAAATCCTAAATGGATGCATAATTCTGTTTAATTTGACTTTTCTTACAGAAAGTAGGAGAAGCCAAACCAGTCAATATATAATACTGAAGTTTTTTTCTGTTGTATCTTATGACCCCCTTCTATGTAAGTACATATGTACACCATCCTTTGAGAGACTCTTCCTTTCCCCCTTTTTAGTTAACCTCTCTGTTTTTTTGTAGCCAATGAAGACTGTATGCAGCTCTTTCAGAAGCCTGTTCTCAATTCTCTAAGTATTGGCTGGATGGATGACTTGAGTGATAAAAGTTTCCCTCACCAGCTCCTCCAACTAGATAGTTGCTGATTTCTTTTGAGTGGTGTCAGCTAGAAGGTGTATACAACAGACTCTGACCTTTAAGACCAGCTTTTCTCTATTTAAAAGTTTCCACTTTCCAGCTGCTGAAAGATTTCTGTGAAAACCATTCTCTAATGCTCTGTTTTATATTTACCCAAAGTTTTGTACTGTCCCTTTGACCACCATGGCACCACAGTGCCTGCTGTGTTCTTTCCAAATCTGTCTTTAGCAAATCCAGTTCAAAAGAGGAAAACTTTGATGGGTAGATCTTAGAGTGAAATCCTAAGAATCTGCTACATATGCAATGGTATCTTTACTTTAAAGACAATTTATTATATTACATCCTAATATTGATACAATGATTGTCCATATACAAAAGCATATTTCTTTTACATGTGATTAGTCTCCAGAACTTTTTTGTAGTGCAGACTAATGTGCCTCAGTGGGGGATCACTCAGCCTCTCTAATCTCATCCACAGTGCAATGAATTCCATTGTGGGCCTCGGAAGCTCATGGCATACGAATGTTTGACGTTTGAGAATGGTCTGTTCATTTCTAATACTTTTGTTTCTTTCTTGTTGAGATTGGTGAAATTTTTACCTCTCAATTGCTCATTAGTATTTTTGCTTTTGAGAGTGATTCAAGACATTGTTTTGCCTTGCAATTGAAATTGGCTTTCCATACAACTGTATATAGGTACAGTTATTGATGAGTAGTGATTTTTCTTTTGAATATCTTCTCTTGGACATCTTCATTAGAAGATTCTCCCTCTTCTGGGCACTTATAGCTGTGATTTGCCTCTCCCTCATCCTACTTACATGACTGGTACTATCCAATTTGGAGAGCCACTTGTTCTTACTGTGCTATGAGCCTGACCCAGAGGTCCTTGATCTTTTTGGGAATCTTTATATTGATTTCAGTGGGCTTTAGCTGTGGTTTTATGACATGAGCATAAGATCAAGAGACAAGCTATCACCATTTAAAATTATCGCTCAAGTGAACTAGGTCTATTAGGAGTGTGCAAGAGAGGGTCTAAAATATTCTAGAAAGTGAAGGTAAATTGTTTTTATTTTATTTTCTGTTCTATTATATAATTTAGGTCTAATCACTAACCTAAATCATATTCTATCTCTGATGCCCTAGTCCTGCAATGAACTCTGCAGTGGCAAACTCTCTGAATTTGGTCCATAAGCTTAATTATACTTTAATAACCTGCTGTCTGTAACTATGGTTGCACTGTTGGTTTAAGAGAATTATACAAACTGTACACTTTGTTTAGGAGAGGAGTTTGGGGTGGGGGGACTGTTAAGTCACAACTATAATGAGCTGTTTGGAAAAATTTCTGCAGGATTGCATATACTACTTGGAAGTCAATGGGCCCCCTGGGGAAATACACCTGGTGTAGGAGCAAGGACCAGGGGCGGCTCCAGGCCTCAGCACGCCAAGCGCGTGCTTGGGGCAGCAAGCTGCAGGGGACACTCTGCCGGCGCCGCGAGGGCGGCAGGCAGGCTGCCTTCCACGGCTTGCCTGTAGAGGGTCCGCTGGTCCCGCAGCTTCGGTGGACCTCCCGCAGGCAAACCGCCGGAGGCAGCCTGCCTGCCGTGCTTGGGGCGGCAAAATCCCTAGAGCCGCCCCTGGCAAGGACTGCTCCAACCCCCCAGTGCAGCCAAAAATGTGGGAGGCAGAAAGGTGGCATAAAGCTACCTTTGCTCCCCCCGCCTTCATTTTCTTGTGGGTTGTGCCTACTGATCAATGCAGCATGGAATCTGACCCAATGGGAATTTCACCAGTGAATTGTGTGACAGCCTTATGACTTTTTCTCTACAGTCAGTTGTCTCATTGAGTACTACATAAAACAAACAGGGACCAAATAAGAGCACTGCACTATTACTGCCACATCTATATGTTTGGGGGCCAATTCCGATCTCAGGAATGCTTGCTCAACTACTGGTGGCTGAAAGTGGTCATGCAAATGGTTCAACACGTGGACGCTTGCACCTGCATGGAGTCATTTCTATAGGATCAGGGCCCAATGGAAGTTGTTTGTGTATATCTAAGGGTAAAATCTGGCCCTTGTTTTCTCAGTGAGTGTCTTTGTAGATCTAGCTAGTGAGCAGAGTTTGTTTGCAAAACTCATGTAGTACAGATATCCTAGTGCACAATATTGTTAATTTAGCAGAAATAGTTAAATTAGTAAATGAAACAAGATATACTACCTACTTCAGTATCTAAAGTTTATTAAATTGAACCAGCCTTCTTTACTTTATCAATTTCCTGTAAATGTATGTCATCTTTTCGTCAATATTGTAGTGTTCCTTTTCAAACGTATTCCTTCTGTTAGATAGTGAAAAATCTGTGCGGTCAAATTCATTTCGGGTGACCGACCATGTGTCCCATTTTGGCCAGAACAGTCCATTTTTTAAGCCCTGTCCCTGCCGTCCCGCCTTTTTTGGAAAAAGTGGGCATTTGTCCCATTGGCTCTTTCCAACTTGCTCAGTTGGCAAGAGCCAATGGGACAAATGCCCACTGTTGTCAAAAACGTGGAGTGCGGAGGAATGTGCAGGGGACAGGCAGGGCTCGAGTGAGCAGTGATGCTAGCCCCAGCCTCATGGAGGGGGGGGTCAGACAGGGCTCAAGTGAGCAACAATGCCAGCCCCGGCCTCGCATGGGGGGCAGGCAGGGCTCGGATGAGCGGCTCGGGCCAGCCCCATGCACGGGGGGTGGGGGGAGGGATGGCTCAGGTAGGCTAGCCCCCCGCGGTGTCCTGTTTTTTCTATTGGGGAAATATGGTCACACTAAATTCATTGCATCTTATAAGGAGTGTAACTCCTCTGAAGGCCACGGAGTTGCATCTGCTTACGCCAAAAGGTGAATTGGGTTCCTGGTCTGTGTGCCTCTTCCCTTTTGTAGCTCAGAACAATGCCTTGTTCTAAGGGCCTGATCACCCCACAGCCTGTATAATTTAGAGACATGTTATTCCCTCATCTAGAGTGGAATCTGTTTTTTGGAAAACGTTTAGCCATAGTCTGCCAGCAGATGAATGTTGCTACAACTTTCATTAATGTCAATGAGACTCGTGTGATATGCTTCACAGGGCAGAATCTGGCCCATTCTCTTCAAAGGAAAATCCTGGGTTCAGTAAAACTGATACTTATTTTATGCTGTGAGAGACACATGATCAGAGGTTACTTGTAGTGGGAGATGAACTGGAAGAAAATCGACTTGGTATACAGTTTTGGTTCTCCTTTTAAAAGTCCCCCCATATTATCTTAAACACACCAGACATAAGAAAACCACGGATTTCCCCAGCGTGCCTTTTTACTGATTTAAAAACACCTATTTCTCTATTGAATCAGCTCAAGAATCCCTCAACATTTTGGCTTGTCAAAGCCTTGTGGTGCCAATACTGAGTAAGAACATATTTTTTCTGTGATGTCTCTTCTTCCTGTTCCATAGCAGTACTTTGGCTTTTCAGGGCTGCTTTTGCTCTGGCTGTAAACATTGTTGTTTTTAGAGTCAAGCAAAGTCTTGGTCACACTTGACAAGGACCCTGAATTATCAGCTGCTTCACAGGCAGCTGGGGACAGGAGAAGAGGGAGGAGAAGGTGCAAATTGAACAGGGAAGCCCCATCTTTTTGGGTCTGAAAACCCTGATTATCAGATGGCTGAAGAACCAAAAAAAGCTCACTAGCATTAGAGGAAGGAGTGCTGGGGAGAGAAGAGCCTTCTCAGTTCACCACATCATGATGTTTCCATAACCCCATGCAGCAAAGAACTTTTCTGATTCTCCTCCACTGGGCGACTGGACTACCTAATTTCCTTTAAACTTGAGACCTGTTCCGAAGCAATAATGCTGTCTGAAGTGAAGCCAAACCCTCCTTTAATACACTTAAATATAACCCTACCCCAAGGAAAGCCTTCTATAGCCTGACAAGGGAGAAGAGCCTGAGCCTGCATGAAGTCCACTGGGGACTATGCTATTTCCAACCTGTTTGACTTGGAAGAGGCTCACATACTCTAGTGATGGGTGGCAGCACAAAACTGTAAGATAGATAATGTAAACTGAAACACTGAGGATCAGCTTCATCCCTGATATAACTCCATTAACTTCAGACGAATTACACCAGAGATGAATGTGGTGTGAGGGAGATTAAGGGCCTGATTTTCAGAGGTGCTGAGCACTTGTAGCTCCCACTGATTTCATTTGGAGTGGTCAGCTCAGCGTCTTTTGAAGCTCCAGTTCTGAGCTCAGCATCATTCAGTGAGTCAGTTGCAGAGCTGGGAATAGATTCATGGACTCCCAATATCCTGCTTTTACCACTAGACACTCTGGACTAAGTGAAGGCTAAAACTTGCTACAAAGCAAGAGGAGAGCAGGGAATAATCAAAATATGGTTCCAAACATTAGAGTAAATAATTAAGCTTCTTAACTCTAGGAAAAATAGTTGATTATCTTATTTATACCTCAGATATTCATAAATGTAGAGTTGAAATTAACCAGTGTGCCCTTAACATTAGTTATTGGTTGGTTTTCAGTTGTGAACAACTACTGCACTACACTTAAGTTTTTCTGTTTTAATTAAAGGCATTCATCAGCAGAAGTAAGGAAGCAATTTACCCTCCAACCGAGCGTTGGACAGTTTTGTCAACGAAGTATAAGCGCCTCTGGCTCTATTCAGCTGGTAAGTACTGAGATTAGTTTTTTATGTATAGTTTTTACATCTAAATTGATTTATGTTTTTACACTGAGTTAACTGAACCCTTCTAGGGGGCTGATCTTGCTTTCTGCTGCCCTCTGCATAAGGCTGTAATAAAACTACTGCAATGTGAGCTGAGGCAACTGTTTGTTTGAAATGATTGTCACTGGTGCCCAGGGTCTGAGATAGGGTAGCATAAATCAAAGTAAATAAATGACTGTGCAGATTATGGCCTTTTGCTGGAATTGTTTGAGCCCTGCCCTGTAAGCACATATATGCACAGACGTGCATGTACTGTGTGCTGGCCAGCGATGCTCTGCAAAGACGGGTGTGTGCCCAGAATAAAGGGCATTACGTGACCCATATGGCATGGCTCAGTGCATGGTTCCCTACACCTTCCTAGCATGAAGCATTTGGCACTGGTCACTGTTGGAAAAAGGACTGTGCATTAGTTGGACTGCTGGGTAACAAATTTTGTCCACATACTTCAGTTTCAGGGCTTTTTTTCCCTTGTGATTGTCTGTGGGCAGGTGACCATTTTTCTTGTATTTATTCCTTATTGTAAATTATTTGCTAAACAACAACAGTTAACCTAATGTAGGTTGACTGACAGCACTGGGTTTGGTTGTGTTTTGGATGCACTGAGGTAACTGAATTACTCCAGGCTAGATTTCGAATACTTAGCCATAGAGAGCAAAGAGACATGACTGGATGTTTAGCTTTATACTATTCCATGTTAGAGCCTTTTCAGGAAGGTTTTCAATGCCAAATACTTAACATGGGAATGCCCTCCAGATTTGTCATCTTCCTACATGCGCTAACAACTGACGGGCCAAATTCTGGCCAGCTCTTCACAATGGGGTTCAGGTCTGGAGGCCAAAAGGTATCTCGCCTCATGCTCCTATGCAGGGACTGTCCAGCATCTTGAAGGGCAATGTGATCCCTGCTACCCGCAAGTGTGCTAGGTGCTTGAATGGGGAAGGGGTTAAGAGGGATCATGGCTCCTCCCTCTCCCCCATACCAGTCAGCAGAGCTGCTTGGACAGGGAAGAGGTAGGATGCCATGCCCTTTTCAAAGGTGGTGCAATAGGTGTGTTGGTATGCAGTGCTTGAAAGTCACTGGCCTAGTTCTGCTTGAGTCAGGTGCTGCATAGCCCCCTCAGCATCTTCTCCAACCTGCTGGATGTCACATAGGGAGGAACGTAGCCCCTGTTTATTGTAACAAGAGGAAATGTATTCCCATTAAATTCAAGATCTTTTAAAAGGCCCATCAAAAGCAGGGGAGATTTGGGAGTATCTCATGCTGTGAAATAAAACCAGAATGGGATTTTGACCCTTTTCTGAGTAGTAGTAGGAATAGGCAGAGTATTCGTGCCCCAGCGATTGAGAAAACTGGAAATACTGTTAAGCATTCACTTCCTGTGTGTCAGGGCTTACCACTAGTGTTTTGCTCGCTTCCTCAGTTTGAAATGCTGTGGTGAGGGCAGGGTTTTCTTTCTTCTTTTGCTCTCAGCAACCTGCTTCTGCTGTTAGGAAATTTGGTAACATTACATTTCACTTCCGGTAGCCGCCATTTTGTGAGCTGTCACAACTTACATGCCTCTAATCCATCATCTAAAAAGGTACGTCTGCTGTAGTGATTTATGGTTATTTCTGTAGGATGCTTAAATTGCTCTTCATTGGATAGAGTGTGCTCTGTGTGGGGTTGGGGTGGGGGGAGTACAACAGTATATCATAAAATGCAATGATGACTTTTCTTTTGAAAATCTGCATTTTTTTCTGTTTTAATCTATTACATTCCATCTCTATTTATTTAGCTTTATCCTTTTCATCCCTTTTTAAAATTCGTATCTAGAAAATGTGCAAAACTGCAAAAGTTAAAAGCACACAATTCAAATGATAAAGATTATTATTGCCAGCTAAACTAGACAAGTTAGAAGCCAAAATAAAATGTGATTGATTTGATTGATGAAAGTGGGTGGTGTGATGTTGGAAAGTAAATACAATGGTTGATTTTAAAACTGGATTTTAATAAGCAACATCATTTTGTTTGCAAAACTCTGTCTTCAGTAAAAAAAAAAGATTATAGATATACTTACATGAATTTTAAATTAGTTTACCTCATTTGTTTTTCATCTTTTGTAAACTAATACTATGGAACATTATAAAACATATCTGCAGATATGTCTTACTACTAGGGCTGTAAAATTATTTAAAAATTAATTGTCAGATTAAAACAATTAATTGTGACTAATCCAGTTTTAATCGCATTTGTTAAACAATAACAGAATACCAATTTAAATTTATGATAAATATTTTTGGATTTTTTTTCTACATTTTCAAATATATTGACTTCAGTTACAATGCAGAATACAAAATGTACAGTGCTCACTTTATTATTTTTTATTACAAATATTTGCACTGTAAAAAAAGATAAACAAAAGATAATGCAATCTACAAATCAAAGCATGAAGGGGCATATAAATGTTTAGCATATCTGGCACGTAAATGCCTTGCAACACCAGCTACAACAGTGCCAGGCAGTGCTGTTCTCACGTGTAAACAAATTGTAAATAAGTAGCAGGCAGCATTATCTCCCATAAATGTAAACAGACTTATTTGTCTGAACAAGAAGTAGGACTGAGTGGACTTATAGGCTCTAAAGCAGTGGTTCTCAAACTTTTGTGCTGGTGACCCCTTTCACATAGCAAGCCTCTGAGTGCGACCCCCCCCTTTATAAATTAAAAACACTTTTTAATATATTTAACACCATTGTAAACGCTGGATGCAAAGCGGGATTTGGGATGGAGGCTGACAGCTTGTAACCCTCCATGTAATAGCCTCACGACCCCCTGAGGGGACCCAACACCCAGTTTGAGAACACCTGCTCTAAATTTTTACATTGTTTTGTTTTTGAGTGCAGCTATGTAAAAAAATAATTCTACATTTGTAAATTGTACTTTCATGATAAAAAGATTGCACTACAGAAATGGTATGAGGTGAATTGAAAAATACTATTTCTTTTGTTTATCTTTTTTACAGTGCAGACATTGGTAATAAAAAATAATTTGTACACTTTGTATTCTGTGTTGTAACTGAAACCAATATATTTGAAAATGTGGAAAAACATATATTTTATTTATAATAAATATTTATAATTTCTATTATTGTTTAACAGTGCGATTAAAACTGCCATTAGTCGCAATTAATTTTTTAAATCGAGTTAATTTGTTTTGAGTTAATCACTTGAGTTAACTGCAATTAATTGACAGCCCTACTTACTAGATAATGCTTTACCTAGCAATTGTTCTCTAGGACTTTGAGGATATTTTTGAGGATATTTTGATTGCAGTGCCAGAGACTGCCTGAACTTAGTGACTATTGAGCATCATATGTAGATGTTGTGTTTCCTACTGTCCCACTGAGACAAAATTACTGAGTCCGTGAATGCAATGAGATTGATTACAGAGGATCTAGAGCAGGGATTGGCAACGTTTGGCATGCGGCCCGTCAGGGAAATCCGCTGGCGGGCTGGGACAGTTTGTTTACCTGCAGTGTCCGGAGGTTCAGCCAATCGCAGCTCCCACTGGCCGGGGTTTGCTGTTCCAGGCCAATGTGGGCTGCGGGAAGCAGCAGCCAGCACATCCCTCGGCCCGCACCACTTCCCGCAGCCCCCATTGGCCTGGAATGGCGGAGGCTGAAGGTAAACAAACCGTCCTAGCCTGCCAGGGGATTTCCCTGATGGGCCGCATTCCCTGATCTAGAGAGATGGGGTGAAATTCTTGCCCCACTGAAGTCAATGGGAGTTTTTGTTGTTTGCTTCAATTGGTCCAGGATTTCATGCATTGTAGCTTGTGTTTGTCAAAAATCAACCTGTTCATGGCTTGTCGTCCCCTTTAAAGAACTCGATTGGCCCAACAAGCTAGTAATGAGAAGGCAATTGGGGGAGATGGGTACTTCAGTAATAGCAACCCAAAGAACAAGCTCAAGTCCATATCAGTCTTGCTGAAGGTGATTCAGCATCAGCTAGCTCTGTGGTCTTTTAAGAGCAATTGCAAACTATCCAGTGATATGATTTGACAGTCCTGTAGTTGAAGATTTCTGCACACGTGGAAAGCACAGTCAAATGTCCAGTGCCAACGGTATATACATGATTTGTGTTCAATAGATGTACTTGTCAATATAACACTGGCAGCACATACAGTAAATATAATCAGAGTAATACCCTGAACATTTCTGACAGTCACCATACGGGGAATTTTTCCTCCTGGTTCTGTAAATGATGCAGCTGGGCATGGAGTTTCATGATGCACTTGATACAGTTACAAGCACTTGCTACTGAAAATACCCTCAAGTTCTTAAAAGTGGAACATGACTGATGGAGAAAAAGGAAGGATAAGAATAATATCTAACAAGATGCAAACAGGACAAAGCAAGAATTAATAAAAATTAATAAAAATTGGTAAAATAAATTAATAAAAATTACAGTGAAATGTAAAATACCTATATCCTAATTTTCTATAATGGGGGCTGGGAAACCCCTTTTTATAAGGCTTAATCCAAAGATCCGTACAAGTTAAAAAAAAAAAACCCAAAAAAACCCAAAAACAAAACCTGTCATGGACCCAAAACCTGAAGTTCTTATATTTTACTCAGTCTGTACACAGTTGAAATGTGAGTTATCTTCACTGAGAGTTTTGCCTGAATAAGGACTTCAAGATTTGGTCCATAGTTTTTATTTGTATGGAAGAACCTTGCAATGCAAATAGAATAAATCTCAGATGGAGTTGTTAGTAGTAGTAGTAATATTGAATATAGAGGGTGTAATGTTATAAGAAACATCAAATGCCTCATTTTTCTTAATAGCTGGATACATTTTATAATCCTCAGCTATAGCACAGTACGCATTGATTATGGGACCTACGTTTATCACAATTTTACAGTCATTTGCAATGTTTGGGCTACTGTTGTTACAGAGTCCTTGTTCTTGATAGTCAAGGATAGTTTAACAGACTGATTTGATAAATATACTCCAGTGGACTTCCCATTGGTACACTAGTTATTCTAATCCTGTAATTATCTTTCATGGGTCACACTGTGCTTAGTTTTCCTCAGAGCTCACAGAAAAGGAAAGATAGATTATCTTAAACTGTGACTTTTATACCACTTCATTACTTATAAGGAAAACCTTTAATAGGGTATAAATAGTCTTTGAATATGACTGGACAGCTGTTTCATTGTCTTCATACAAGCCTCTTATTTTGTATTAGTTACACAGTAAGGAAAAAGAAATAGCAGTACCCTCTACATTTGCAATAATCTGTACATTTACATAAAATAAAGTTATGTATAGTTCTAAGTGAAGAGGTTCTAAGATGCTGTTTCACAGTCTCTTTTCCATTCTGCAGTAGGAAATTCTGTCACTATTTTTGTGACTATGCAAGTAAAAAGAACCAGCCAGCTTGATAGTGTGTGCCATTGGAAGAGTTCACATGTTTTGAACTTTGTTCTGAAGAGGATGTACCACCTCAGAATGGCTAATTAGGCATGACTAAACATCCTTTGGCTTTATTAAGTTGCAGCATAATATACTGCAGAAGTGGCGATGCTTGAGGTTTCTGATGATGGGGACAGCAGTTCCATGTGTTTCTAAAGATTTACTGTGGTGGTAGTTGGAAAATATCATAAAATAAGTCATCTGTACTAGCAAGAGGTGGGAAAACAACCCTGTGTTTAGATTTTGGATGGTAATGTTATTGGGGTCCCATGGACTTAATTTGGAGTTGTGAGTGCTCAGCACTTCTGACAATCAGGATCAAAGTATTTCATGCAGGAATCAAATAGCCATTTTGATGATTTTGGCCTGGCTTGTTTGGGCTGGGTGTCAGGGTCTTCAGTACCTACCTTAGCTGCTGCTCCTGCTTCAGGGACTCAGCCATCATGGCCTGGATACTGCTGTTGCCTTTTACTGAGGATGTTAGGTGCCCTTTGGCTGCTGCCCGCATGCTGTCTGCTTCCTGACCTGCCTCTGGATCTCCTCATCAGCTGAATGGGCCTGTAGGGGGCCCCAGATGTGATTGAACCAGCCCTCACTTCCACCAGTCAGTGAAAGTTTTGAATGAAGAGGAGCTGCAAATTTGGGCCTAAACTTAGTATGTTGCGTTTCTTTTCTAATTAATTAACTGTTTTCCTCTTCTGTGCCTTCCATTTTTAGACAGATCCTTCTCTAACCATTTTCTTCGTTGAAGAATTTTATTTGCACTCCATCAAGGAATAGAGACATGCTTTTTAGGTTTAGTAGGGGAAATAAGCTTGAGTTATTTCTTTTAAAAGCCCACATTGCTATAAAACACCTATTTATTTTTATTCTCTACAGCCTCCGTTTTATGACGCAGTGGAGCCAGTGGATTTTGAAGGTTTCCTAATGACACAGCTGAACAACTTAGACTCAGAAACTGTGCAAGAACTTGGTGATTTTCCTGAAGATGATTTGGACATTGTCTTTACTCCAAAAGAATGCAGGACTTTGCAGCCTTCCTTGCCTGAAGAAGGGTAAGGAGAGCTTATTTAGAATAGTGTGTGATTAAAAAGGTATTGAAAAAGATGTGTGCAGGTTCATGTTTCCAATTCAGCAAGGCACTTACTCACATTCCTAACTTTAAGCAAGGAATAGTCCCATTGATTTCAATAGTGCTGCTCACATATTGAAGTTAGGTAAGTACCTTGCAGAATTGGGAGCCTATGAAAATGTTTATGCAAAGGCATGGATGACTATTGTGATCTAATTGGTGGAAGAGGGTTTTGTTTCTGAGACTGTCATTTTCTCCAATAAATGCACATGATGGGACTGCAAGGCCTCTTCACCATCCAGCTCATGAGCCGACTCCACAAATTATAGAGTTTTTAACCAAGGTATTTAATCAAACTGTATCCATTTAAAACTGTGTTTTTAAAGCTTGGTTTATTTAAATAAACTCATAGTAGAAAATGCCTGATTCAGCTCCCCCACTCCCACTGCACACACACTTCTTGCATGATTGCCTGAGCAGATGCTGCTGCCACTGCATGAGGCTAGAGCTCTCTCTGAGAGCCTAAATGTGAGAGCCACTTTCAGCCTAAACTTGTTCCCCTGAACTGTTCTCCTCTCCTTGTGTTCCTCCCTTGCCTGCCTGCTGCCCATCTCACCGCAATGCACAGAATTTTTTGGGCAATCACTCCAAGGGTCTGAACAATAGCCCACTGAAATCGGGGGGAATTTTCCAGTGCCTTCAATAGCCTTTGGACCAGGTAACAATTTGCCAAGCACTGCCACTGTGGCAGCAGAATTTCAGAAATATGTTTAAGCTATTCAGGGTAGCTCTGGTCTTTTTAAAAAAAAAAAAAAAAAAAAAAGCTAGAAGACTTAGGGCCCGCTTCTGGAGCCCTTATGTGTGTATTACTCCTGTTGAGACTAAGCGGGTATTTACATGCATATAAGGGCTGAAGAATCAAGCAGCTAGTGGCAAATTCTCCACTCACCTACAGTCTATCTCATGCAAGTCCTACAGGTATTGCGAAGTGGGGTGCGTGCAGTCAGGCCTAGAAGTCAGAACAGAAGTCAGAAAACAAAACCAAGGGTCAGAAGCTGGATGCCTCAGCCATGGATCCCAAAACTGTGTATCTGAGTCAGGGAAGGCAGAAGCATATCTGGGTCCAAAGCTGGAACAAGGCAGGCTCTGTCTCAGTAGCAGGCCAGGGATCTGCCTTGTTGTACAGACAGCCCTCCATGCTTCAATAGTGCATCTGAACCAATCAGCAGTAATGGAGGTGCTGCCAGTCAAATCTTCTGTGGGTGGCATTTCCTCTGGTGCCTAGTCTGCCTGGGTTTACAGAGCATTGGTCATGGCTTTGTCTTGGCTGCCAGTTGGCAAAGAGGAAATGGTGGTCATTCAGCACCCTGCAGACATGGGTTCTGGTCTAATAAGTCTGTGCAGAATTGGATCCTGAGTCATTAAAATAAATCATTTTATTTTGATGGCTGCCATTGGTGCAGCTGCATTGGTAGCAAAGGTCCCACTCCTGCTGCAGCAGCAGATATGCTGGAAGCTCAGACCAGACTAAGTGTTTTTGGAGCCAGAGTGCTTGCCCAAAATGTACAGGTGGGGGCAGGGGGGAAAGACCAAGACTTAGCAACTATGCAAGGACTCCAGGGAGATCTAATAATGCCACTTGCTGGAACTGTGAGGGAGCCGATTGTATCCTTGCTGGCCCATCTGTGATATAGGGCTTGGCTGTGTGGGGACAGTCATAATTGCTGACGTTTTAAAAAAATCCTAGAACGGGTCTAAGTAGGAGCTGAATCCATCTTGGCTTGATAGGGATTGTTGGCAGCTACAGGAGAAGTAGTGGCAGGGGTTACCTGGTAGCCATCCCCTGCAAAAAGCAGTGTGGGAGAGTGTGCAGCTTGTAGTCCCCTATACAGCCTGTAAGGGTGTTGAGGTCTGTGGGTTCTCCTTCAAAAAGACAGCAACAATGAGAGTAGACCCTGGGGGAAGGAAAGGGCCAGAGATTAATTTCTCTTTCTTATAGGTAAAATCATCCCTTTTTGTGTTTTGAATCTGGATCAAAACCAGCCCCAAAGTTCAGGTCATGTTTGGATTCAGAGTTCTAGTTGGGCCCATCTCTGCTCCTCTCCTTTATGATATTTCAGAGTTCAGAGAGAAACAGAAGAGATGCAGTTTTCTTCTAAAGGGCCGGTAATGACCACAGTTAAAAGAAAAATGAAGCAGTATACACACTTGCATTCTGTTTCTTTTAAGCCTAATGGAGGGTGTATAGAAAAGGGCACACCGCTAATTCTTAATGTAGCTCACTTTTGTTGTTAAAGTGTATTAAGAAGCTAAATGCGAACTTTAGAAAAATTACAGTTTCTTTCTTGGTGTCTAAACAATTTGATCACAACCAAATTGATTAGAGAGACAAAAGAACAGGCCAAAAAGAACCGCTGCAGCTGATCATCCGAATGGCTTGGCACTCGTTAATTTGTCTGTGGCTCTGAACACCTTGTGGTCATATAGGGATGAACTTTAAGATGCTGCAATGGGGTACTGCATGTTCCGTGCTCCAGATTAAATCCTGGAGCTGGGAGATGCAGGCTAATCAGAATCCCTTTCGTCTCAACCAGCTAATGGGTGCCAGAGACTCCAAGGGAGTGGGGAGGTACCTGGTGCCCTCAGTAACTGTCTTCCTCCTTCGCTCCTGCGGCTGTCCCCCTTTGCTGCTGGCCCCATCAAGTTCCTCCAGCTGTTGAGGGTGTGAGGCATTTGTGGCCACATATGGATAAAGCACCATGGACTAAGCGTGGAACTGGGTTCTGTTTCTTGCTCGGCCACTGACTTGCTATGTGATCTTGGGCCAGTCACTAAGCCCCCCTCTCTCAATGTCACTGTCAGTAACATGGAGATAATAATACTTACGTAGCTATCTACCTCACAGGGGTTTTGTGAGGATAAATTTGGCAATCTCTGGAAATCACTTTAACCATGTAAAGCCCAGTGGACCTGAGCTGGTACCCAATGAAACCATTAGGAGTCTTTCCATTGACTTTAATGGGCTTTAAATCCGATTAAATCTTGAATAAGTATTAAATATTGTTAGTGGTGCTCTCATACCTGAGGAAATACCTGAGGCAGCTAGAGAGAGAGAGAGAGAGAGAGACTAAAATTATGAGCAGTAGAATGTTTTAAACTGGAAAAAATGATGCCTTGGAGAATTTTTTTAATGGGTTTTAGCAGAGTCAAAAGCAAAATGTGTCATGGGTCAACTCTAATTATGAGTTGGAATAGGTGTGAAAAACTGTTCTGCAAATTGGTATCATGTTGGGTTGTTTCACTATACATACAAGTGTGTAACATACAGATGGAACCACACCAGTTGAATTTTGGTGTGCAAGCAGTCACATCTATATAAATTTGAAGTCAGCAACATTTCACTACAGATCTCCCATATTTCACAGAAAACTAACAATGCAAAACCTGTTCACTGGTTTTGTGCCTGAGTAAAAAGCATAAAAATTTAATTGCGGAAGAAATTCTATGTTTAGTTCATTCCAGAAATTCTACATCTGGAGAGATCTAGTTGCTTTCTAGCCTTTTGCACCAGTCAGGAAGTTCAAAGGGGCCAGAACAAAACTGAGAATCTGACCCCGGGGGTCAAATTCTGGCCTCATTTAAACTTGTGCAACCCCAGTCAGAAAATGGAAAAAATCTGGAGTTGCATAGGTGTCCCTAAAATCAGAATTGTCCTGGTATGTGTAAGTGCCCACAAATCATGAGGGAACTCCAAATGTGCTGCAGCAGTACCTTCAATAATACTCAGACCTGGGCAAGCTAAGGATAGATTTTCAGCCTCATCTGCTTTTGTTGGTTTAAGTCATATCCACACTAGTTATTTAACATAGATTTTGCATGATCTCCTAGTATTATACATTGAGATGGCAATTAAATCCAAGCATAAAGGGCCATATGCTGCTTTTGATCCAAGTGCACAACTGCCATTTGTGTCAGTGGAGGTTCTATGGATATGGCTCAAGAGTAGTATTTGGCCTTGTTAGTTACGTCCTTAGAAATCACTCAACCAAGCATCTTTTAAAATGTAGACCATGTGCTCAAAATCACGTATGATTGATCCAAGTTAAACATTTTCTTATGCAGTTGCTCTACATTTATTAATCATGAACTAAAATATAAGTATTTTCTTCCTATTTTTCCCCTCATTGTGGATAATATTTTTTTTTCCTTTTGGTTTTCACATGGAGAAAGAAATATCTAGTTTTGCAGCACCTAATGAATTACATGAAAAAGAGTGTTTAAAACTGTGTCACAGAATAATTCCAGTGCTTCTTCCAGCATATAAATCCTGGAATAGTCCGTAAAATTTTGCACAGAGGGTGCTTTTTGTTTAAAAATCATTTTATATAAAATAATCCATATAATAAGATAAAAATTGTTGTGACTTATAATAATAAACTCTTTTTTTCTGGGACAGATTAGAAGCCATTAATATACTCTGATGTTTGGAGCTCCTGCTTAGATAGATGATTAAAAATATTACTCTCTGTTTCATTCTGTAGCAAAATAATTTTTTAAAAATTTTTTTTGGTTTTAGATAGTAGGCCCCAGTGTTAGTGAAGAATATCGGTGTTCTCTTTTCATTGGAAGAATGTATAGATTCATGCTGGGTAAAGTCCTTATAGACCCTGTCTCCGGTACAGGGACAATCGTGTTTTTTGTAACTAGCTTGAGACAAGTTCAGCTAACCAGCTTCAACAAACATTGTTGATTTATGTGCACACAGCGGCTTTTAACGGAACCACATCTACCATGGTAGTATCTGTACCTGAGAAAATCTTCATAACTATCCCCCAGTGCCTGAGCAAGAGGTAGAGGGCCTGGAGGAAATGCACACACAGGAGCACGTAAGGCAGTACACTCTGAGGTGTCCTGCACAGAGAGCAGGGAGGACAGACCATCAGCCAAACCAATTGAAAGGATCTTATCTACACTACAAAATCAAAACCAAACAACAAAAAAATGCTGTACCAGTTACAGGAAATTTACTGTTTGCTAATTTAGAGTATGTTTGCACAGGAGCTGTAACATGTAATTTTCAGCATAAGGAGACATACCTGCATTAGTGCTGATAGAGTTAACCTGCTAAAAATAGCCATGTAGCTGCAGTGGCATGAGTGACAGGAGGGGCTCGCTGCCCTGACTATGATCCTGTCTGAGACCCTGCGTTCATGCCTGGACACTTTCTTTTGTTTTGCAGTATTTTATGGTTGCCATAAAACGTTGCATTAGTCTTGTAGTCATGAGCTACCTACAGTGGTAAATAGTTAATTCTGTTAAAACTAGAACAGCAGCAAAAATTCCAGCAAGATAACACATGCAGTACAGATTAATCGTCCCCTTCTCAGACATGACAATGTTTTTAAAGTATTAACATGTATTTTTTATTATCTTTCCCAGTGTTGAATTGGATCCACATATCAGGGATTGTGTTCAGACATATATTCGGGAGTGGCTGATTGTGAATCGAAAGTAAGTTACATATTTGCAAATTAAACAGCAAATACCTTGCTGTATTTTAACATAATACTTGTTGTTATAACTAATCCCACAGAAGAGGATTTTGAATTGCTGAAGGTAAGAGTGCATTTTCAGTGTGATTTTTAAATCTTTTTGTTTTGTTTGGGCAGATGCACTATAGTTAAAAATTCTTGCTGCTGCTTAGTTTTTTGATAGAATAATAATAAATCCAAAGGGAAGTATTTAATATTAAGTGATGAATGATTTCTGTGCAATATGAATAGTGTATTTATTATACTACTCATTTTTAATTTGCACACAATGAGCCATGTGACTATTTAAATAGAGTCACATATTCCACTTCTGGGAGGAGATGTGAAACGGAGGTCCTGATCACTAGTGGTCATTAAAATTCCCATGACACCATTCACAAAATCCTGACCAAATCCCAAACTGACTAATAACATTCTCTCTACTTAAATTCTGTCTTCCTTCTAAATATGACAAGGTACTCTTCATTTCCTGTCCTAAACTATATGTGGTGTTGCTGTCTGCTGTTAGACCATTTTTCTGTTTCACCCCAGGGATGTTTGTAATTCACTGGTGGATGAAGGGAATCCCTGTTAGTAGTTTAGATGTTATTTAAGTTTGTGAATTGCTTTGGGATCCGTCAGGGTAAAGATCTCTAGATAAATGTCATTTATATCATTATAAGTAAGATGGGGTACGGAAGTAAAAATATGTATTTCCATTGAGTTCAAAGATATATACACAAACTTAAGTGTTTATATAGACAACTAGTCACGGGCTCTGATTGCAACTCATGTGGAGATATCTAAACTAGTTTTAATCTAGTTGGTTGGGTACTGGACTGGAGCAGTCAAGCTGAAAGGGCATGGCTTTAATGTTTACTAGCTGCCCAAGTAATCACCAGGGTTCCAGCCAGGCTTGTACAGCCTGTGCTGAAGCTGGTGCTGTCACAACTTCACTGCTCTGGCACGTGAGCTAGCTAGACTAAAGCTAGTTCAGGTACGTCTATATGAGCAGCAGTCAAACTCTGTGAGTGCAATGTGGACATACCCTTAGATTAAAGACTTTTGTAGGCAATAGAGCTTTTTAGAGTCTTTATTTTTAAAACATTTTGTTTTTCAAAATGCTATTGAACCAGTATCTCTAAAGATTTGGGGAGAGGTGGAGAAAGAATTACATCTGTCCTGCTGGTTTAATTTCTAAAGCTCGGTCGCCTTTGTAGGTTTCGCCAAAGAACCAGGTTTCAGAGATTATTTCAGAATCTCTTATCAGATAACAGATTGAAATGTTTTTCTGGACCAAAGCCAGAAATATCATTTATGGGTGGACTTCCACTGCTGCCAGAACATGCCTGTGCACTAGAAACAGTTTCTTGTGGAGTGTGTCAAATAATCATCAGGATATACCAAGTGCAGTTTGTTCAAGAGCAGTATTAGTCAAGTAGGATTTCTGGATTTACCCCCTTCAGCAATAAAGCGGTTAGCGATCTGTTTTGTACTTAAACTAACTTATTTGATATCATCAAAATAACTGGAAGCAAAATGTGGATTGAAATTGTGCTGTGTGTGTCATTTCTTTAACCTCAATTTAGAATTTTCACATGAACTGATTTCCACTGGAGACTTGAAAGAGAAACATGTCAGTAGCCTAAGCATGAGTTCTGTGTGTCTGTCTCTCTCCCATGAGAATTGACTGCAGTCATATGATCATTAGCATACTGTCAGAGTCAGCTGCCTTGTTTCAGATAATACTTTGAGCAGTTGCAAAGCTATTTCCTCAGTTTATATTGGTCAATGCAATTCAAGGTGCAAAGTCAGTGACGTACCTTTTTAAGAGCCCCATTAGCAATGGCCTGAGAGTTGCTAAATGCTTCAACTCCCCTTAGCTATTTTGAGGAGTATTTTAAAAAACATTAAAGGGAGTCACAGGTAGGACCTGTGCTCTGCCTACTGTGGGTGTCCAGGCTGAAGTGCGTTGTTTGTTTGCAACTCCTTTTATAGCAATTGGTAAATTAATCCTATCATATAGATGGGCTTGGCTGAATTCCATTTTTATTTTTTTTGTCATTTCAAATTTTTTATTTTCAAGCATTTTAAAATTATTTTTATGGGTTTAAATTTTCTCAGTTGCACAAAACTATGGGTTTTAAGCATTCCCCCATCCCCAATTTTTATTGATCTGAATTTTCACAGTTGCAGGAAATTCAGGGCAGGATTAGGGGTAGGGCTGCCCTGACAGTGTGCCTGAGGGGGACTCCCCACGCTGACAGCAGGCCCGCAGGGCCTCCCAGCACAGGCGAGAGTAGGGTAACCACCTTTTCAAAATTCTAAACGGGACACATGCAGAAGCCCTGCCCCCTCCGTGGCCCCACCCTCTGTTTCTCCTCTTCCCTTTAGGCTTCCAGCGTGGCCATGAGGCGGGGCTCTAAAGTCTCTGCATGTGCCCCGCCCCCTGGCCATGCCAGGAGCTGAGCCGGGCAGTAATAAGAGTGGTAAGAGCTGCCCAGGGAGCCTGGGATGCTGAGGGGAGCCACAAACTCTCTACTTGCCTGTGGCAAGGGGTTGGGGGGCCCCAAATCCTGCCAAGCCTAAATATAATTTTTAAAAAAGGGGACGATGGGATATTGAAACTGGTTTGCTTGGGTGAGGAGCAGTAAATATTTGACATCTGTATAGAACCTGTCAACTCCCAAATGCCCCAGATTACACCCAAATAAAATAAAATAAAAAATAAAAATAACCCAGCCAAACCAACAGAAGAAAACATTAACAATGTTCAGGTTGCAGAGTGAAACATTCAGGAGTGTGGAAGGCCAGCTGAAATTCTGCAGACAGCCTTAATTCTGGCCTCTATGGCCCATCCCTCACTACAATACAGGCCCACACCTCTGGGTCCAGCCAGGCAGTGCATCCCTGATCCTGGGAGCAGCTGAAGGCCAGTTCTGTTCTATATGGTTCTGCAGTTCATACATAGACTATTCACTAAGGTTAATAGGAGTTTTAGGTACATAGGTGCTGGAGAAATGGGCTCTAAACTCTTATGAGCATTGGCGGATTCATTTACACATTGTCACACGAGTCACAGGTTGACAACTTCCTATTTGCAAAAAAACGAACACCCTTGCCCCACCCCCTGGTCCCCCTTCTCTGAGGCCACATCCCCATTCACTCCATCCCCTCCTCCCCCCGTTGCTCGCTCTCCCCCACCCTCGCTCACTTGCTCATTTTCACTGGGCTGGGGCAGGGGGTTGGGGTGCAAGAAGGCTCCAACTGCGGGCTGTAGGGTGGGGCCAGAGATGAGGAGTTTGGGGTGCAGGAGAGGGCTCCAGGCTGGGGCAGGAGGTTGAGGTGTTCCTGGCCAATGGGAGCTACTGAGCTGGCGCTGGGGGTGGGAGCAGCGTGCAGAACCCCAATGGCCATCCCTCCACCTAGGACCCAGAGGGACATGCTGACAGCTTCCTGGGAGTTGTGCAGAGCTGACTAGGGAGCCTGTCTGTGCTGCCAACTGGACTTTTAATGACCCAGTCAGTGGTGCTGATTGGAGCCTCCAGGGTCCCTTTTTGACCAGGTGTTCCATTCAAAAACCGGACATCTGGCAACCCTAGAGTTACTAATGATAATGCATTTCACTCTGAATATCTACACTACACAGAGCATCGATGCTAGCTAACTGTGACTCCCTTTACAAATTCTTTTTGGTAAATGCCCTGCAAGTTTATGCCTCATTTAATCAATAAAGGAACTACCTTGTAAAATTTGTCCGTGTGCACAAATGGACTAAGCTGTAAAGTAATAGAGACAGACAATAGCATATGTAGAATATTACAAAATGCTCTAATGAATTATGTACATATAGATGTAAATGAAGTCATACAAATACTGTACATGCATGCTCAGGCTTATGGTATGTTTTACTATCTTGGTCATCCAGGTAAAGGGAATAATGCATATGTGTTTTTAGAGAACAGTTGTATCAAAATATTTGAGGAATCAAAGTAAGAATTGGGAGCCAGAAAATATAGGTTCTGTTCTGTTCCTGATTTTGCTACTATCTTGCAGTGACCTTGAATAGGTTATTTAAACTATGCATTGGTCAATCTGTAAAAAGATAATAATAATACACAATTTGGAAAGGCATTGTAATATATAATATGGAGCGATACCTATCTCATAGAACTGGAAGGGACCTTGAAAGGTCATTGAGCCCAGTCCCCTGCCTTCACTAGCAGGACCAAGTACTGTCCCTGACAGATTTTTGCCCCACATCCCTAAGTGGCCCCCTCAAGGATTGAACTCACAACCCTGAGTTTAGCAGGCCAATGCTCAAACCAGGCTTACTTAATATTTATTAAGTGCTTTGAAATCCTCAGATGTACAAAAGTATTTTGCATGTGTATATATTTCTGCTGCATATATATAATATGTATATGTGCGTGGACACATGGTTGGCTCAATGCTGAGCTGAGAATGAGTTGAGATGTATGCCACTCAAAGGCTTCTCTAATTTATGCCTGGCCAACCACAGTTCCTTGGGCCCAATAAGTAGAGCAGCGGTTCTCAAACTTCATTACACTGCGACCCCCTTCTGACAACAAACATTACTACATGACCCCAGGAGGAGGGACCAAAGCCTGAGCCCCAGGCGTGGGGGGCCAAAGCCAAAGCCCATGGGCTTCAGACCCAGGTGGGAAGGCCTGTAACTTGAGCCCCGCAGCCCAGGGCTGAAGCTGAAGCCTGAGCTCCGCTGCCCAGGACTGAAGCCCTGGGGCTTTGGCTGCAGGCCGTGGGGCTCAGACTTTGGCTTTTGCCCCAGGCAGTGGGGCTTGGGCTAGGGCTCCAGCCCCAGTGAGTCTATTGCCAGCCATGGCGACACCATTAAAACAGGGTT
Organism: Mauremys mutica; assembly: GCF_020497125.1. Classification (NCBI taxonomy): domain Eukaryota; kingdom Metazoa; phylum Chordata; order Testudines; family Geoemydidae; genus Mauremys; species Mauremys mutica. The sequence continues at coordinate 90,495,909 of NC_059077.1, read as the reverse complement.
GGGACCCACTTTGGGGTCCCAACCTACAGTTTGAGACCGCTGACATAGAGGACTGAGGAGCTCTCTTCACACCCACTTTTCCTCTAAACTGGAAGCTGCAGGGAGTGGTGATGTACAGCTGAAAGGAACGGAAGAGGGCAGGGGCGGCTCTACCTTTTTGGCCGCCCCAAGCAGTCATGCGCGGGAGATGCCCTGGAGCCGCGGGAGCAGCGGACCTCCCGTGGGCATGACTGTAGAGGGTCCGCTGGTTGCGTGGCTTGGCTGGACCTCCCGCAGCTGCGGACGGTTCGCAGGTCCGGCGGCTCCGCTTGAGCCGCCGCAGGCATGCCTGCGGGAGGTCCAGCCGAGCCGCGGGACCAGCGAACCGTCCGCAGTCATGCCTGCGGGAGGTCCACTAGAGCCGCGGGACAAGCGCCCCCTCCGCAGTCATGCCTGCAGCAGGTCCGGTCGTCCCGGGGCTCCGGTGGACCTCCCGCAGGCATGACTGCGGCAGGTCCGCCGGCCCAGCCTGCCGCCCCCCTGGAAAGGGCCGCCCCACGCGCGTGCTTGCCGCGCTGGGGTCTGGAGCCAGCCCTGGAAGAGGGTCAGAAGATCTAGGAAGCAGATAAAGGGGTGGTAGAAAAACACTCTTCAGGGATGTGGATTAATGAGGCAGCTAATGTCATTTGTCAACTTTCTCCTAAAAGAAATTGGAATGTTCCTGCGAAGAGAGACGAGGGTGGAGGGGGGGTTGAAGAAGAGAAAGAGATGTAGAAGAGGCAGCAGAAATTATCAGATCAGGATTCAATCAGGGAGGAAAAATGTACTTGCTTAGGTCTGGTCTACACTACAAACCTATGAATAGAGCTGCATCACTCAGTGGTGTGAAAAATCCACACCCCATAGCAACATAGTTATACTGACCACTTATTTCTGATGCTCCCCACTGCAAGTTTTTCCATAATTGTCCAGTGGAGGTTTCTTGCATGTTATTGAATACTGGCCACCATCCACGACTGGATAGCTGGTAGGTCCATAACTGCTGTCATTCCCCCACCATTGACTGGGAGTGTGGCGATGGCTCTGGGGGCTGTTCGGCCCAGAGGCTGCTATAGCAGTTGGGAAGGCTCTGCTTTTACTCCTTGGAGGGGGAGTGTCTTCTTCTGGGCCAGCAGTCTGGGCTGTTCACTGAAAATAGGGCTTGTCACTTTGTCAGTGTTAAGTGCCATCATGTGGTGATATTAGAAAAACTTTTCAAAATGAGTATTTTCCATGAAAATTTTGGAGAAGCAGGAGGAAAAAAAAAAAAGTAATTTCTGGTACCTTCAGTAGTTGACAAGAAAGTTAAGCACTTGAATAATTAAAACTGTTTGCTGAGGTTTTGATGGTTTCTTGCTTTACCTCCAGGAACAATAAAACCTCTTTTTGAATGTTAGGGGCTTTAAAATAAAACAGCTTAGAGTTCCTGTCTATCCTCCTGGGTGATTAAGGCAATTCCAGAACAAGGTCACACTCAAGGAGAGCAGGGATGTCAAGGAATGGTGCCTTCTCTTTTATGACTTCATTTTACATTCTCAGTGAACTGGTAAACAATTAAAATTAAAACACATTGGTGCATATAATTCAGTTACTCCCCAAATGTAATGGCAAAAAAAGTGTCTTCCTGATCCATAATTACTTATTATGACTTATGCAAGGCATCAAGGCATTAAGGTGCTTAGTTTTTGCTTTGGAAAGGTTATGGAAAGGAAGCTGAGCAAATCAGAATATTGTAACTGAGAGAAGGAGAATGGCTATAAAAAGTTAGTACAGAACATATCAAAATGTATGCATTCCTGAGATGGCACTAAAAATGTCACTCGGATACTTCATAAATATCATGCTGAATGTAGAAGACTTTACTGTTAAAATTATTCAACAGAGCTCTGAACTCATTGAATTTCTGTTTAAATGACTAATCCTGTTTCATGATATCTACTTCCTTATTCCTAATTTCTCTCTTGAACAATGTTATAAATGAAACCATGACATTGCTACAGTATTTGGCACAATTGCCAACAGCAGCAGGGAATAATTAGCACCACAGCAGCCTTCCCCAAATATAGTTGAGTTGTGCTATGGAATTTGTTGCCTGCTGAATTAGGGTTCAAACTTGCTGTGGTTTTACCCTTCTGATCTGCAGCATTTCATCATTTTATGCTCCCTTTTGCCTTCCATCCTACCTCTTTATATGCACTTCACCCAGAGATCCTGTTGCTTGTCAAAATTGTGATACTTAAGCTGGGAAGTGAATCTGGGAGAGCAGTAGTCTGTACTGTTCCTTTCTGGCAATTAGTTTGCAGTATGCCAGCAATGCCATTGTTAGACATTTCTGTTTGTTTTCCACAGCAAAAGGCCACTGAGTGAGCAAGCTGAGTGTAGATGAGACTGTGCCTGCCTTTTATCATATCAAATACAGAATGTATTGGGTGTGCTACATTAAATAAAATACAAGGGAGTGCCATTTGAAACAAACAAAAAAAGCAGCATGTGTCTTAGGATCAGCACATTTATCTATGCATAGTATTGGGAGATCATCTTTGTAGTATAATGGGTGGCTCTGGAGGAAGAGGGTCAGGACTCATGAGGTACCCAGTTTGATGTGCATGCAGGCCAGGCTGTTCCTGAACGCATATCTTTCAGCAAGTAATATTGGCCTCTCGGTATCCTCAATAAAGATCTCATTCTTACAGCTCTGAAGGTTACTAAATATCCCTTCAGAATTAAGAGGGAATTGTAATGTATAATAAGTCTTTGAATAAATTGTACTTCTTAAATCAACCAGACCAACCAAACAATATAGTAGAGTTGTGCTATGAAACTTGTGAACTGAAGAGGTCTCTTGGATTTTGGTCAGACTGCTTTATGAGGGTGCGGTCATTTTCAGTCCCTGATTAAACTAAGCACAGTTCCAGCTTCCGTATTATTTACTGCAAGACAACACGCTGTCCTAGATCTGGGATGCGTGCTGATTCTGACACCTGTGAGATGGCCTTTAAAAATAAAATAACAAGAGATGCCATCATCTCATCAATGTCATTGTAAGTCCTGAATTCATTTCTATGGCATATCTTAACCTTGTTGAGGCAGTTAGGATAATATTTTCATTGAGATGCACGGGAATGTAACTCATGATTCCTATAAATTTTAACATGGGCTATGCAGATGAAACCAAAACAAAAATACTAGGTTAGATCAGACCTAGATTAGACCTAATGGTCTGATTTAAACCCAAAAAGAGTACTAAATGTGACTTGTAAAGGTCAGTATGCAAGACCATTCCCCTAACTGCATTTGACTCACCAATTTGCAACATATAGGGTTCCAGTAACGAGAGAGCTTGGAGTCACACGGCTATCTGAGCTTGGACTCGGGGTGGGGCAGGCTTGAGCTGGTGCCACAATGTCCACACAGCTATTTTTAGCATGCTAGTGCAAGCCCCACTAGCACAAGTCTGTCTGCCTAGGCTGGGAGGCCTTTTGGTACTACAGTGATGATCATGGCAGAAGAACCTAGATAAAATTGAATGAATTCCAACAGCATACCTTACAAGTGGCATGTCACACACCTCAGCTGCTTATAGAGTATCTAACTTAAACTATTGTAACCATCTACACCAGTGGTTCTCAACTTTAGTTACCATCGTGGGCCACATATGTGACCCATGATGTGTTATGTGGGCTGCATCCAATACTACCTGTATGGCCCTGAAAGTGTCACATGGGCCGCAGCTGTGTGCTGATTGGGCTGCAAGCTAAGAACCACTGACCTACGCTATCATTGAATGTCATTAAACCTTGGATTTTAATGCTGTAATGTAAGTGTCAGTTCACTGAATGAGTCCACTTGCAATCCATAGTAAGTGAATGCTTTCTTCTACAAAGTATACTGCAGTCTTCTATAATAATATGCTGAATACTGCCGTGTCACTATTGTGAGACGTAGTGTTTGGAATCCTTACTGTAAAACACTCTTGTCATCAGGGTTTGCTGGATTTACAAATTATTGCACTCTAATATACTAGTATGGATTATGTCAGCACATGCTGTACCGTAGGATCTGCTTGACACCTAGCAGTGGTTCTTATTTAAAGTGCACATTCCAACACATCCACTAATATGTTTCTTTGTTTGACCTCTTCGGCATTTGACCATTGTGGTCATTAAAGTCATATTTTGTTGATAACATTCACAGATAGGATTTCTTATACAGACTTTTCTTCCATACCAAGTTTTGATGGTTTTGATACTAAATAATCACAATTTATTAAATTATGTTTTGGTTATTGGAGGTGCTACCACATGCTTGTTATTTTTCCTCTCTGCTTTTATCTGGCTTTTCAAAAATCAGAGTTAACGATATATTTCCTACTCTGTATAACTCTACAAGTGCACAGTTTGAAGATGCCAAATAGTGCTGGCTACTTGTGCTGGGTTGCCTTAGATGTGTCTTCTGACGCAGCAAATTGAAGCTGAGGTACCATAACAGCAGTTCAGAAGAGACCAGTTTCTAGTGTGTTCCCTATAATGTAACTGCACCAGCAGGGAACCAGCCAGAATGCAAATGTTCCTAATCAGGGTTCTGAACCTTCAAATCAAACCCTGTAGGAGCTGGAGCCTTTGAGGAGCCAGTTGTAGGAACTGTGCCCACATCAGGCTCTTCTGTTAACTACACTGGGTAAGAGCTGAGATGCAGTGCTCCTTTCTCTGCAAATAGTGATATAAACGTAGGATCCTTTTAAAAAACATTATGATGAAAAGAGCCTGCAAACAGAGTGGTACCCCAAATAAACATTGCATTCTTTAACCCATTAAAGCAGTGCCGCACTGCCCTCGTGCAATAATACTTCAAACGGAACCTTTTTTATTTACTTACTTTGTTTTTTATTTTATTTTCATTAACTCTCCTGACATCCTGACTGGCCGGCTTGTGTTGTTTAAAGAAACCAAGGAAATTCAGAAACTTGCACCTTTAAAAAAAAGGGATCCCGAAGGGATTTTCATAAGACCCTTCAAAAACAAACGTTCGAATCGGAAACATTGGATTGCAATGATGCCAGCTATCAGGTATTGTTCTTCGTCTATTTAAATTATCAGAGGGGTAGTTAGTCCGTGTTAGTCTGGATCTGTAAAAGCAGTAAAGAATCCTGTGGCATCTTATAGACTAACAGACGTTTTGGAGCATGAGCTTTCGTGGGTGAATACCCACTTTGTCGGATGCAAGACGACAAAGTGGGTATTCACCCACGAAAGCTCATGCTCTAAAACGTCTGTTAGTCTATAAGGTGCCACAGGATTCTTTGCTGTATTTCAGTTAGATTCTCAAATATCCTACCTTCCTTTAAAGAAGGCTCTCTAACCAATATAGTTATTTGTATGTTATGCTTTGTTTATGTTTTGCAGTATAACTCCAATGTGCACATTGTTTATGCATGTATGCCTTTAAGGCGAAGTTCTGTAACCACTGCTAGAGTGCAAGTATGTTGAGGCAAGCTCATGGCATTGATGAGTAAAAACCCCTCCTAGCACCAGCCAGGCCCACTGCACCTCAAGGGGTGTTGACCTCAATAGAGGGCAGGCAGTGTTGCATCTGCGACTGTCCCCCTGAGTTTTCAGCCCCCGTGTATGCATACACATGCAGCTTTGGAGCTTGATCTTGCACCATTGAAAACAGTAGAAGTTTTGCCACTGTCTTCAATAAAAGCAAGCCCCGCTGGTGGAGGAGGATGACGTGTACTGCTTCACTGTTTCCCTGGACTGCACTGACTGTGCTGGCATCCAGCTGGGGTGATGTAGAAGGGAAGGATTTAGTTCTTTTTGTTTGCCCCCCTCCTTGGAGAAATTATGTTGCAGAGGTGGCTTCTGCCAAGGTCAGGAGCAGCAACTGACACTGACCTGGGATAAATCTGGCCCAGTGTAGTTGAAGTAATGGAGTACAAACCATATTACTGTTATTGTTCTAACCTATGCGATTACCCGATTCCTTTCTGTTTTCAAAAGTGAGCACAGATAACTCTCTTCCACCATTTTTTACCATCCTGTCGTCCTTCTTGAGCACAGAGCCAAGTTAAAAAAGGAACTGCCTAGATCACTAGGCTTTTGGGTCCCATATAGTCTCAGCAACTCATGTCCTGACTTCCCTCACACCTCCAAACTTTTGAGTGGGACTGGAGGGGGAGGCAAACTGCAACTGGTTCTTCCCCTCCACTCCTAGCAGTGGGACTGAGGAGTGAGGCAGCTCCTATCCCATTACCCCCTCTCTTGAACTTTGGGACCAATGAGGAAGGTAACTCATGGCCCAATCCTCCCAACTCCCCTCCAGAAGCAGGCCTGGAGAAGAAGAGGCACACAGCCTAGCTTCTTCACCACTGCCCCAACTCTAGCAGCAAACGCAACTACACAACCAGAGTTTTTACTTGGGGTCCTTTTAAACAGTAGTGCCAGCTCATGAGTACTAGTGTCACCATACCCAGTACAGCTCCAATCTCACACTGTAACTCCCAGCCACAGTGCAAAGAAATCTAAATGATACAAAGTGGTCTAAAAGTCTTCAGTAATGCATAATAGAGCAATTTTACAAAGTAACTGTAATATATTATTATCTGTTATTTGTGGTAGGACCTAGAGGTCCCAGTCAAGAACTGAGGCCCTGTTGTGTTTGGCACCGTACAAACACATAACAGAATCACTGCCCCTTCCCCAAAGAGTTTATAATCTAAGCCTATTATGAGAGGCAGCAAGTGCAGAGTACAAGGAAACGGAGAGGACCGAGTCGTGTAATCAGCCATGGTCATAGCACACTGTCTGCCTATCTGTCGCCAAATGTTATACAGGCCTAGCAGCATGGGTGAGTTTGAGGAAATATTTGAAAGAGGATAACCCCAATCTCTTTTTTGTTAGAGATTTCAGTCTTGTGTCTCTCTTCAACAGGAAGCTCCCAGGCCCTTAAATGTACTTTGTGATGAGACCGGACGAACCACCCTCACATCGTGTGACTTTAATCTACGCAGCCTGCAGCCTGACCCACGGCTGGAGAATCTGCTGCAGCATGTCAGTGTGGAGGACTTTGAAAGGCAGAACGAAGAAGCACGGCGAGCCAATAGGCATGCAGAGCTCTTTGCCCTCTACCCAGCCATGGACGAGGTGAGCGCTGAGACTTTCAACATGTGCCTTTGAGTGTCACGTTTTTAGATAGAAAATCTTAAAAAGTATATTCATTTCTTCTGCCGCTAATAAATATGGGAATTAGAGCCCCCTGCCTCTGAGTCTGCTGATCCAAGGAAGCTCCACAGGCCTCTCTGGCTACACAGCTACAGCGTCTGCTCCTTATTCAGAGGGGGCGTTTTCCCTAGGGATGAGCTATGGACTGATATTCAGATGACATTTTGTATATGGCTGTTGGGGTCTGACTGTAAGTAAATATTTGGCTGTATTTAACATACTAATTAAGTCAAAATTTGATTCACCCATCCCTTAACTTCCACATGGGATAGGGTATGAGTGATACCAGTGGAAGCATTAAGGCCCAGTGAAATTCACCCCAGTGTAGAAGGCTACAAACATTCTTTACTCTAGGGGAACAAATGGGTGGGGAGTGTCCACTCTAGCCCTTTACAGAGGTGTTAGGTACCTCCCATTAATAGGCAAACAGTTAACAGGAGGTAAAAAAAAAAGTCCACTGAAGATTAGGTTGTGTCTTCAGAGCAAAAAGGTGTCAATCTTGATTAGCTTCATCTAGGTAAAAACTACCTGTGCCTTGTCTCCATTAGGATTTTTCATCGAGATAGCTCTCTTGATTTGAAAATCACATCCTGTTTTGCAGTGATGATAAAGTCTGCAACTCTCTTACAGCCATGGAAGGGGAATGTTTGGATGTGTATTGTGCTAGGATCAGGGTGGGAGTGCTACCATGTGGCCCCCTTTATTTTAAATGGTTTGTGTGGAAAATACAGGCATTGTGGTCAAAGGTCCAAATCTGTTTACATTTATTATTTTTGACTCCATTTTACTAGACACTGTACAAACACAGAATAGTCGTGGGGTCCAGCCCCAAATTAATTGTCAATTTTTACTTTCCTCCTTGTGAAGGAGAACACACTTCAATGAAGGCAATACATTGCAGTTTGTTTATAGTAATTGTCTGGTTACACTGAGTGAGGGTTCCATACGTAATTAATAAGTGCCTAATAATGTGGTTAATAATAGGAGGATGCAGTGGAGATACGACCCGTTCCAGACTGCCCAAAGGAACATCTGGGCAACAGGATTTTGGTGAAGCTGCAGTCACTGAAGTAAGTGTCTTTCTGTCTCTCTCAGGATTCATGTGACCATCACATGCTTATTCTTTTGCGGTGTAGAAAACTTGTATATCAGTTGGAATATATTTCATTAGCACCCATTATAAGACGTCTCTAATGTCAAAGGTCCGTTTGGATTCCTTGTTCTTTCTTTGGCTGATACTTGTAAAGAAATTGTCCATCTGCAGTTAAAGAAATGTTCAGATGGTCAAGGAGACAATGGGGTAAAAAACCACCCAAACCATGTAATAAGAGCAAATTCATTTGGTGTGTTGTTGGGTTTTTTTTAAATAGAGAAGCAGTCTGTGTCAGGAATGTGCTAATTTTTGTTATTCATGGCTATGATTGTTTTTCTGAAAACATGAGAAAGTACAAGCAGATAGCCAATTTCTCTCCTGCTCCTCTTGGAGTCATCTGTGTGTGCGCCTACATATTATTAAAGGACATTACTTCAGAAATGATTGTTAATTTCAAGAAATAGTGAATGTGAAAGTCCTGCCAAATGCCATTTCAGCATGACAAGAGTAATGTTTGCATCATCCCAGACCCTCTTATTTGAAGATGAACCAGATTTTCAGAGATGTGACTGATATCCATAGGGATTAAATTAATGACACTAGCCTAGGTGAAAATGCAACTTAACCACAGCTTCCCACAACATCAGACCAACAAGAATCAGTCCTGCATGCTTAACTGACAGCAACCTCAAAGCAGTTCTAAACTGTGCCAGCTGCTAACACCCCCCCCCCAAGTTGTTATGGCAGTCAGGGATCATTAGGGTGTAGGAATGCTCTGCCCACACCCCCTTTCTTCCAGGCATATCTCTCACACCAGAGGCTGGGAGTTGGGGTGGCATAGGAATCAATGTGCCACTGGAGGAGGAGTCTCCCACACAGGAAGAATCCTTCGCCAGGCAGAAAATGCCATCTGAGTGCAAAGCATATTTAACAGACAAGAGAACCAGGCACCTTGTCTCTCTAAAGGTTAAAACAAAAATCCCAGACCCATAAATCTCCCAAAGTTTGGAAGAGTTGGGATCTGGATCTAAACTTTGTGTCTCATGCCCATCTCTCCTTTCCTCATAAAGGAAACAGCAGGTAAAATAGAGCCTTTACTTTTTGAATATGCACAGTCACAAGAGTGATGTATTAATGCGTCTCTTTCCTCAACAGATTTGATATAGAAATAGAACCACTGTTTGCATGCATAGCCCTCTATGATGTAAAAGAAAGGAAAAAGGTAAGAGTGCAGTAGAGCAGAGCAAAGGACAATAATAAAACATTAATAATGTATTGGCTAATAACAGTCTGTTCTTTTTTCAGCTGAATTTCATTGAAATTTGAAAATGCTAGGACATTTGGCTCTGTACTTTTTGTGACTTGTCTTTTGAAGTTACAATTTATGGTATGTTGCCAAAAATGGGCAATTTACCCTGGTTTACTGGAAGTATGGTAAAAATCTGCTGTTGTGCTTGTTCAGCTGGAATTCACATGTATGAAATGCTTGCAGCAGATGATCTTCAGTTTACATGGAGCATGTTGCACAAAAATGTGTTGTGTGGCTATCTGTGATCCCCTCTTTACAGAACCCCTTTTTGCAAAACTGGTTTCACTGTGAAAAATTAAGGACCTAGTCCTGAAATGTATGGAGTCCGCTGTAAGGTGTTGAGTGATCTCAACTCCACTCAGGGCCAGTTCTAGGCACCAGTGTCCCAAGCACGTGCTTGGGGTGGCACTTTTCAAGGGGCAGCACTTCGGCCCTTTTTTTGTTTGTTTGTTTTGTTTGTTTTTGTTTGGGACGGCAAAAAACCTGGAGCCGGCCCTGACTCCACTGGGCCCATTAAGCTTAGGGGTGTTCAGCACTTTGTGGAATCAGACCATAATGGTCTAATCCTGTGTCCATTTAAATCAATGGGAATTTTACATGCGTGCAAACTTGCATTTCCATATTAATTTTGCAGTTCTGGCTACTGCTTTTCTAACTCTTTTTATATCTTATCTTATCTTCTTATGTTCCCATATTTTATCCTTTGATGCACCTTTGCTTTGCAATGGATAACAACAAATAACTATATGGGAGTTTTGTTTTTTGTGGTTTTAAAGATCTCTGAAAATTTTCATTGTGACCTGAATTCAGAACAGTTCAAAGGATTCTTACGATCTCACACCCCCTGCATTGACTCATCTAGTCAGGCAAGATCTGCAGTATTTTCCGTCACTTACCCGTCTTCTGATATCTACCTAGTAGTAAAGGTATGTAGCAATGGCAGTATCATTCTGTTGGTTTCTAATTAATGTTTTCTGACTATAGCTATGGTTTGGGTTCAAGAAGATGAAGTTTTCAGAGAGGGTAGTAATAATCAACAAGAATTTCTTGTTGCTTAGTTGTTTAGAGATATTCTGATAACACTGATATCACAGGAGTAGGAATCTATTGACATCTCTGTCACACAAATTGACAGTTATATTGCTGCTCAGTATACTACTCCTATAAATGTTAATAGATTTCTGTCACCGTCCAAGAGAAATTTTAAAAGCAAAATGAAATAAGCCATTTGATTTTGAATTACAGTTTGTGTTTTTGGTGAATTACCAGTTAGTGTTGATTTGGTGTGTTTAAGTATTTTTTCAACTCTCAAATGAGGTTGGTATGAGCTGTTTTTTTCATTTAGGATACACTAGCTTTTCCCTGATTCAATACAATGCAGTGACACTCTTTTTGCTTCCTTATGAAGCACTGATTTGGAGCTGGGAGAATTACTATGATGGATTATTCCACAGAGAAAATCACAGGCATTTTATATTATGTATTTGTTTAATTTATTAATAGTATTAGTACTGGGCTAACCTTGTGAAATAGACCAGCTCTTTCATGCTTACAGAGAAGCAAAAGCAAAAGATTGTATTTTTCTTCATATATGTTTTCCTTTTATGGCTTTCATACTTTTACTATATTTTGATAGATTGAAAAAGTCCTTCAGCAAGGAGAAATTGGAGACTGTGCTGAACCCTACATGGTTCTAAAAGAAAGTGAGGGTGGGAAGGTAAGTATTATACTGTCAAGATTGTTAAATGCTAACAAAGGATCGGGGGAAAGCAATTAGAATCTGCAAAACAGTTACTGGAAATATACTTTTGTTACATATGTAAGCGAATCCTGGCTCATGTGAATGACTGAAAAAGTCATGAGACCATGATATATGTTTTTATTGTTTGCTTCTTCTGAAATCAATAACTGGAAAGTTTTTTTGACCAATGTTAAACAACCAGGGGATGAATTTTCAAAGTTTGGCGGGCACAAATATTTGCACCTTGTGTGGACACAAATCACTGATTTGTGTGTGTAAATCATCTGTTTGTGTATGTGGGCACTTAGGCACCATCTCTTCAGATGTCTCTTTATTGGTTCAGTTAATCATTATTTACCTCTTAGGAGGGGAATGATAATGTTTCTTGGACTTCTAAAGGTATCTCACCTTTAGGCTATGTCTACATTGTGAGTAGGGTGCAAATATTTGTGTTAGCATGAATATAAATATAGTAGAACTTCAGAGTTACAAACTGACCAGTGAACCACACACCTCATTTGGAACCAGAAGTATGCAATCAGGCAGCAGCAGAGACCAAAAAGAAAAGAAAAGTAAATAAAGTGCAGCACTGTGTTAAACATAAACTACTAAAAAATAAAGAGAAAGTTTTAAAAAAATTTTTGACAAGGCAAGGAAACTGTTTCTGTGCTTGTTTCATTTAAATTAAGATGGTTAAAAGCTGCATTTTTCTTCTGCATAGTAAAGTTTCAAAGCTGTGTTAAGTCAATGTTCTGTTGTAAACTTTTGAAAAAGCAACAATGTTTTATTCAGAATTACGAACATTTCAGAGTTATGAACAACCTCCATTCCTGAGGTGTTCGTGACACTGAGGTTCTACTGTAACAGTGTATCTGCAGTAGCAGGGGTAGGGACAGCAGAGACATGGCCTGAAATTCGTGGGTATGTACACAGCACAGCTGGCCACTACCCCTGCTACCGCAGCTACGCTGCTATTTATACTTGCACTAGCTCAGTGAAAGCTTGCATGAGTAGGTGTACATGAGCAGGGGGTCACACCCCTAGCTAGCGTAGCCTTAGAATGTCAATTTCAGACAAAGAAGGGTTATAATTCTGATGGAACTGTTCAGAATATATATAATGACATCTATTGACTTGTTATGGTGAATATCAAGAATGCATATTATACACTCAACTGTAAATATATAATTACTGATTCTATATATAATGGGTACTATTTACTCAGCTTTATGGGGGGACTTTATCTTATACCTCTGGTCACTAGTTCAAATTTGGACCAGATCAGTAGTCACGTGACAGCTGTTATCTGACTACAGTTCAGTGACCTACTGTATGTGATGTGAGTTGCCTGCACCACACTGCCTCCCAGCTACCATGGAGGTGAGCTCTTCAGAGACAGAGGAGGAAGCTCACCCCTGTGCAGAGAGTCAGTAAAAGGCCCATGCAACAAGGAAGTCCCATTTTTGAGGATGTAAATTGACTTAAGTGATGTCTAAGTCTTCAGCTGGCTCTCTTCACAAAGGTGAATTTCACCCAGAAAGAGAGAAACCATCTTTGCAGTTGCATGTACTCAAGCTGACCTTGTATACCGGTAATATGTGCCTTGTACAATGACAAGGACTCCCATTGACTTCAGTAGTCATTGCATTGGGTCCTGTATAAACAGAATTGAAGGAGGCTGAGAATACACACTGAAAATTGCCTTCACATAGTCATAGTCAAATTTAGGCCTTTTTAATATGTTGTATTTTCCTTTCTTTATTTTAGAGCAAAGAAAAGGTTGAGAAACTGAAAGCCCAAGCTGAGTCCTTCTGTCAGCGTTTGGGGAAATACCGGATGCCTTTCGCCTGGGCTCCCATAAGCTTAACCAATTTCTTTAACTTTTCAACACTTGAAAGAGAAATGTCTGAAGCAGAAAGTTTAAATGGTAATAGTTTTATTATTCTAATCAATGCAATGTGAATCTTTAGTAGCAATGTTAATAGGGTACCAATGGGTCATTGGCTCAGAGCATTCTCTTGACAACAGTTTTGTAGTTAAGAACTGCTTAGCTTTCCCTTCCTTTCCCCCATAATACTCACAAGTTGCCACGCTTGTCAGTTGGAGTCCCCTAAATGTGATCTTATGCCCGATCTACAGATTCTCACTGCACGCAGTCTAGCCCTGACTTTTGACTCCACACAAGTTTTATGGCAGTGGAATCCCATTGACTTTAGTGGTGTTACTCTTGATTTATATTGCTGGAAGATTAGTCCTTTTAGTCTTCCACAATGAATAGAAGGCCCAATCCAACAATAGGACACACCAGATTGCCCCACCTCCTGTCATGCTATGGGCTAAAGAAACGAATAGCATTGTGCTGCAGCAGCAATGATGTTCTCTCAACAGAATAAATACTGCACTTACTACATTGTTTTACATAGCCTTACACTGAGTTAATGGAAAATACAAAGTTAAGGTTCTTTTGATGTTCCCTTGAGATCACAAGGTGCTTGTGGTGTTTTAGTACTAAATTCAGGCATATTTGCCATGCTTTATGATAGACTTTATACTGACACAAAATAAGATGAATTTTTTAAAACATAATTTACTCTTGAAGGGAAAGGAACTACTGGTGACAGAAGAACGATGATGCTACAAGCTAGAAGACTTTCTGAGAGGAGCCTCAATTCAGAGGACAATTATGCTGTGTCAAACTTCAAAGCAACCACTCTGACTGTCACCACCTTTATAAAACAGGTACAGTAAGCTCTTTATTTTAGGGTGTGTGGAGTTTTATATTGTGCTGGTAAACATGTACTAAAGTGAACTGAATTGAAAAAATACTGCTCAGTGGGGAACAAAAGGATAATTCATACCAAACACAGAGTTACCCACTCACTCTTTGTCTTGTAGACATATCTAATTCATGAAAGTAGGTAACAATACGATGTACCCTTATAGCAGTATTAATTTGTCTTTCTCCTGACAGGAAGGAGACCGACTTAGTGACGAAGACCTATTCAAATTTTTAACTGACTACAAGAGATCTTCCTCCTTGCAGAGAAGAGTGAAGTCCATCCCAGGTATGGAATGTGTTTAGGATGGGATGAGATATAAGCACCTAACTCCAGTAAACGCCAGTGAAAATCTCAGCACTCCTGTGCAATTATCCCCTTGGTTTTTAGGGTTATAAGTTGTGTTATGAGGGAACTGCCTTATGTTATTAATGACTTCATCAAGCCAGCCATTAATTTTTGACCTGCTAATTTGTTCACCCTGGCAGACAGAGATTTATAGTTAGTTTTATATTCTAAATTAGTTTGTTTTCATCAATAATTTACAAAGGGTTCATTCATTTTTTGGTTTTACCTGAAGTTTTTTAGGAGAATGGGATTAAAGCAGAATCTCAAGATCTTTACTGATTCCCTAATACCTTGTTAGAATGGGGATCCAGAGATTGGGTTGGGTGATTAAAATGTTTACTCTCTTTCCCTTTTAATTGACCCAGTGTTAATTAAGCAGAGGCAGAGACTGAATTTGGCTCACCCCTTTGGCGCCTCCTGCTGGTCTCTGTCGGGAATTAGCTCGTCCAGCTTCCAGAGCACCCTCTGCAGGCTGGTGATCCACCTTACCACTGGCCCCCATGTCCCTCCCAGGACCCCAGTGCCCCTTTCTCTGGGGTGCTGCCCCTCTGGCAGTAACCCCTTCAGTCTCAGGGTCTCCCCGCTTCAGGGAATCCCCACCTTGCCTCAGTGTAAGGCTACTGCCAGTCACTAACTAGCCCCCATTCCCTGGGGCAGACTGCAGTGTATGCCACTCATCACTGGCAAGCGGGGTTTGGACCTGTTGCCTCTGTTTAGCCTTGGGCTGTCCCCTACAACCCAAGTACCTGTTTGGCCTTATACTAGGCTGCAGCCTGGGGGGTTTCCGGGCTGGAGCTCCCCTGCTCCCTTGGCCTTCCCCCAGCCCTGCTCCACTCCAGGTACCTTATCTAGCTCCCCAGCAGCCAGGCCCGTCTCCCTCCACAGCTAGAGGAGATTGTCTGGGCTCCTGGCTTGTAGCCTCTTATAGGGGCCAGCTGGGCTCTGTTTGGGGCATGGCCGCAGCTCTGCCTGCTTCCCCCAATCATCCCAGTGGCTGCTTTCTCCTGCCACAGCCCTTTCCTAGAGCTGTTCTAAGCCTCTCAGAGCAGGAGCAGGTGCCCACCCCTCTACAGCCTCTCACAACAGCTTGACCAACTGGTGCTTTTTTGTGATGGCTTCCTTGTGCTCCAGATTCTAAGCTTTCATTTGCAATACATTATGTCTCTAGCCCTTGTGGTTGCTAAGAAAACCTCTAAAAAGTTAACTGAATGTAACCACTGCAGGGATGACTGCCTGGGTCTGCAGACAGCCTGAAAGAGCAGCTCTGGGAGGTGTGAACTCCCATTCATCTCAATAGAGTATTAAATCTTAAGTTTAATTATGACAGTTTAAATGTTACCATTGTTAACAATTTCACTGTTGGTCACAACAAGCAAGAAAAAATACGGAAAATCATATTCTGAAGATCTGCATCACATTTTACTATCTTAAGTAAGGCAGTGCTTGCTTTGCACACAAAGCTAGCGAGAACATCACTACTTTATTTTCAGTTCAAGCCCTTAACAAATGTTATCCTTTTTGAATGGACAAGACTAGAAAGTCAACTCAGCATATGGTTTCCCTTCCTTCCTGTCTACACGTGAATGTGCAAAGAGTCTTGTATCTTCATCAGCTGCTCCATATATTAAGTGTCAGGACAAGATTAGAAATGAGGATAATTGAAGCTGAACCCAGAAACCACCTCCATCAGAACTGGTTCAGTTTTGGTGGCTTTCTTGATATGGACATATTAAACTGGAAGACAAACAATTTCCAAAGTGTGTGCGCCAAGGAATGCCACTACTTGGATGGGGATAATGTAGGTGTCAAAAGCTTCAATGGCGTGATAAGGTCGCCAGTGATGGTCATAAACTGAATGAGATCATGAGATCACCTTTGGGACCTGCCCAGAGATGAATCTGGGAAGTGCTCAACCTGCAAGGAGGCCATGTTCCTTTTGGATTTACTGTGATGATGATGATGAAACCTGAAGAGTGATTTTATCTTGATGTGTAGGGATCTATGTGGGTTACTTCCCTGATAACAAAATACTTTCTCCAACCAAGATTTCTTTCTCCTGCAGTCCTCAAACTAAAAACCCAAATTCATATTTCCTGGTTACTTCTTTTGACCTTATGCATATTTGGTTTGGTTTTATTTTTCATTACTTATTTTTAATGGTGGGCTGAGCTTTCATATAATTTTTTTAAGGATCACTTAAATTGGAGATCTCCCCAGCTTCAGAAGTCCTCAGTTGCTGTCTCACCCCTGAGTTATTACAAGTGAAACCATTTCCTGAAAACCGCAGTCGTCCTCAGAAAGAGATTTTGGAGTTCCCAGTTCGAGAAGTGTATGTTCCCCACACTGTTTATAGGTAAGAAAAATGGATTTTTTTGAAAACTGTTAAACCCATATTCCAAAAGTAATTTATGCTATAATTTTTCTCCGATTCATAGAAACTAGAAATTGAAAAACATGTTAGGTTATCTAAGCCTGTAAAGTTACAACCATTCTTTAATCTCATTAGCCAATACAAGATAGGATCCCAACTGTATGTTCTGCAGTATATTTTCCAGTCCAATTGTAAATGTCCTGAGCAAAGTGTTTCAAAAGTGTTGAGGAACCAGCAGCTTTCATTGACTTTAGTAGATACTCAGACAACTTTACATAGCTGCTTGTCTATGAATTTTGGAACCTAACTTTAGGCACTCATGTTCAAAAATCTTAGCCTTGAAGTTCTGACTCCCAGTCTTTTTTTTTCTAACTATAAAATCCCATTGACATCCGTGGAAAACAGAGGCCTAGAATTTTAAACCACTCATGACACAAGATTAATTATATTTTCATTTGTGATTTTGTTGTATCCTTTATCTTGTCATATAATAGGAATAACATTCACAGAATTGGAGCATATTTGTACTGAACAGCTTTTGTAGTTACCATGTGTCATCTAACTACCAAAGATGCAGTTTATTGCTCTGTATACTCCATGAATAAGATCCCTTCTTATATCATATCACTTTGTAAAATGTATTAGTCTATTCTGACTGATTAAAAAAGGTAAAAGTTCTAAAAAGTACAAATCAAAATAGGTCCCATCATTTCTTACGAGCCTGGCAACACATTCATCCCAAATGAGCTATGAATATCAAGGGAATATTCTTCAACACACTGATGTACTATATGGTAATGCTAATAATACACAGGCTGGAGATTTGTGACTTGAGGTATGTTCTGGGATTATGTATAGATTTAGCTCTAATATTTGTATTTGTTTTTGAAATTTGATGAAAGGAAGAGAGAATGTATTGCAGATTTTTTTTTTAAATCAGCAGCTGAGTATACTGTACAGGACTGGGACTTGGACAGCAGGGCCAGTTTGATTAGCAGGGGAGATGTGACTATCACAAATGAGTCAGGGAGTGTGACGCTTCCTGGGGGTACCCAGGTGTAACAGGGTGCATCGTCACTCCTGCCTTCTTGCCCCAGAGATTCTGCCCAGAATCCACTAGTGTGCATTCACAGCATCATTTATTTTTAATGTCTTCCACCAGTACCACTATAGTCCCCGTGCAACGGTCTGTTTGAAATATCTTTAGCGCTTTTGGCCCTCTCCTCAGGACCTGAGGGAACAGAGGTCTCCCTTCCCTGAGGCCTCTGTGTGGCTGCGCTCAGCTAGCCCTGTTCCCCGCTCTCACTCCCCTCTGCATTCCCTTCCTGTGCCTCTTTCTCAGACTGGGGCTGATGGGCGGATTGGCTCTGTATCCCACCAGCCTGCTTCTCTAATTACCTCAGTCAGCTGTCTCTGGGGAACTAGTTGGCGTCTAAGTGATCCGAGTGCAGGCTCACCTGTTCACTTCCTGCACTCTGTCACACTAGGGTTGTGAGACACCTTGCTACCACCTCTTCTTAGCATGAGGAAGCCTTGTCTCTGCCTGCTGTGGGTCAGCTTTCTGACTCCATTGGTCACAGGCACTTCCTTCCAGGCTTCCACAGGCCCCACACTCTAGCTATTCCTATCAGTTCTTTTTCTTTTTCACTATTAAAAGTAAAGGATAGAGAAACATGTCACTTACTAACTATGAGTCACTTTTTGAATTTCATCAACGGTTTGAAGTAAACGTTGATTAAGAGATCAAGATGACTTTTCCTTAAAATTAAGCAATGTTGATTGTAATTGGAAATACACCCTTTTTAGTCACTTCCTTCATTCTTTCATATCAAAATCTACTACATTTTATTCTACCTTTAGAATATCCAATTATTGTTATTAATAAAATTTATAAAATTAGAATGGCGGGTACTCCATCATACAACAACAACTGACAATATCAATATGACAAATTTCAACAACCTACACACGCATATTCGCACATGATAAACATATACACTCAAATACCTAACATACACACACAATTGACACAAAGTATTAGCAAAATGATGCAGCAGCAATTGCCAGAGTCTTAGATCTGAAACAACTCAACAAAAATAGTGAGTCTCAGTCGACAACCTCCGAAAACTAGTAAACTTAGCATTATAAACAGCCTGTCAGAACAGGTAACGGCTGTGCGCGATGAGAAAAATGATGTCATTGCCACTTTGTACCGTAGTGAAGCAGTACGCTGTGCCTGCAACGCAGAGCTGGCGTAGGTAGGGTTACCATATTTTGATACAATGTGATTGTCAGAGAGGGATTTGGCCTATGAAACAATAACTGTATTAAGATACGGCCTGTGAAAAAGTTTGAGAAATCTTGACTTACATTTCTTTGGTGACATGATGTAATATTCAGTATTGCCAACCTCAAACATTCAGAACTCATGAGTTGGGCCCCCACAAAATCACTCGATACCTGTTAGTCCTCATCCTCAAAGGAAACCTGCAAAACACTTTTCAAAAGATGAGCCTGGGAGCTGGAATTCAAAACATTGCTAGACACTAAAAATCATGATCTTCATAAAGATACTGGATTTATGGTTAATTACAACAACCTGCAACCCACTAATCTCTCTTTTTGTCCTGGAATTACAAGGGAGTTAATGGGCTACTTCACCTTGAATGGTGCCCTTGAATATGTGCTAATTACTTGTGCTAAACTATCTGTTAGATCTAGTGTTTAGCTGGGACACTTTGTACCTTTTCAGACCTGAAGAACTCTGTGTAGATCGAAAACTTGTCCCTCTTAGGCCTTGGCTACACTTGCAAATTTGCAGCGCTGCAGCAGGGTGTGAAAACACACCCTCTCCAGCGCTGCAAATTGCGGTGCTGCAAAGCGCCAGTGTGGTCAAAGCCCCAGCGCTGGGAGCGCGGCTCCCAGCGCTGTACGTTATTCCCCACAGGGAGGTGGAGTACGGACAGCACTGGGAGAGCTCTCTCCCAGCGCTGGCGCTTTGACTACACTCAGCGCTTTGAAGTGCAAGTGTAGCCATAGCCTCACTAACAAAAGTTGGTCCAATAAAAGATATCACCTCATCTACTTTGTCTCTTTTAAATAATGTGACAGCACAAGGGATTGTATAAAATCATGTGTCCCTGTAGCTAAACCCCATCACCCTGGTCCTTTTCAAGTGTTCATAGTAATAAGTTCAATAACAGGTTTGCAGACCTTTGACATCTCTACTTAAAAATGACCTGACAACTTTCCAACAACTGCTGAAAAGTGCTTTTTTGAAATGTTATTTGTAAAATAGGCTCCTCCCATATGATTTCATATTGTAAAGTTTGTCTTTAAGTTTAAACTAATATTTACTGAAACTTCTGTTTCTATTTGACATTAATTCCGCTTATGCATAATACGTGTTTCTTACTTTACTAATCACTTCCTTATGTGGGAAGTGTGAAACCAACAGTCTTGGCATGATTTTCCTAGTTTTGTGGCTGTGTTTTATAATCAGTTGAATTACTTTTTAAAATGTTAGCTACATTAATTTCTTTGTATACTATGGCTTTCTGAACAGTTTAAAGAGCAGGAAACATCATTGCAGCTGGAATTGTTTTCTTGATTTAAACACTGCAAATAAAAAAAGTTGGGGCATATTTTTGAAAGTTAGGTTAATGCAAATATCAAGTATTTAATCATGTAACTTTTTAAATAGGTTGTTTTCTCATAGATATCCCAGATTAATCCATACAGGGAAATACAACTAGAAAGTCCAGGGTTTTTTTGAGCTGTAGAGGCTTGGCCCTTGCGACATGAGGGGAAGGGGCCCCGAGTGGCTGCAAATTACAACTCCCAGGTTCAGGTCACTGGGCATAGGGGTCGGCGCCACAAAGGTTTCCTGCCAAGCCAGCCAGACAGCGATGGTCAGGAACATTTCACAGGAAACCCCACACTGCCTGGTGGCCATGGTCCACAGCAGCATCCCTCCTAGTCCTGCGCTGCCTCCCGCTGCCGCTCCCAGGGCAGGAGCCAACACCGGGCTCTGGCGATCTGCGAGGGACAGAGGTGGCAGGCGGCATCCAAGTGTGCAGCCGTCTCCTCCCCAGGCTCCAACTTTCCCAGCTCCCTGAACCACGGGGCCCGAAGCAACTTCCTGCCCCGCTACCTCCGGCTGCTGCTGCGCGGGCGAAGTGCCTGGCCAGGGGCGCACGGGCTGGAGAGCGCGGGAGCCGGGGAAGTTGGAGCCCGGGGAGGAGGCGGCTGTGCACTCGGATGCCACCCGCTGCCTCTGTGCCCCCGCAGATCGCCAGAGCCCGGCATTGGCTCCTGCCCTGGGAGCGGCAGTGGGAGGCGGCGCAGGACTTGGAGGGATGCTGCAGTGGACCATGTAAAAAAATTTTTTGGGGCACCACTTATTGGCGCCCCCAAATCTTGGTGCCCTAGGTGGCTGCCTGGTTAGCCTAGTGGTTACACTGGCCCTGTAGCTACAGGTTAGCGATAGGCACACTCCAACCCCAAGCATCTCCCTGGAGTGCCCAGCCCCTGTTCCTCTGTATTTCCAAATTAGCTGCTCCCAAAGTACCAGTGCACCCTGGCTTACCAGTTGCAGCTCTGATCACTGCTCCACTTAACACACAGAACTTACATAAGAGTATAGTGAAAACAAACAGCAGTTTATTTAACAAAATACAGGGATTCGAGTAATAGCAAGTAGGAGTACTGGAAACAAAAGATTACATGTAAAATAAAAAGGTTCGTGCATTCTAGAGCCTAGATTTAATTAACTAGATATTTCTCTGTTTTATAGAGCAATGCTCACCCAAAGTCCTCCCAGCATCTTGCAGCCGGACTTGGCTGTGATCACCCTTTCATGAGGCAAGTTCTGCTGTCCGCTTGCCTCCTTGGTGAAAGATGCTTTAGGAGTGTCCTTATTCCAGTATAGTACTGTGTATTTGTGCTGTTCAGCCACTTGAGGGTGCAGTTTCTTCACTCTCTAGACCCAGACAAGTTTTAATAAGGAAAGTTGCAGTGTCTTAAGCATGTGTGAGAGAAGATGGAAATTCATTTCTTTCTCCATTTGCAGCATTTCGTTCAAATATTTCTATAACTCAAGTGGTTTATACAATTAGAAGGGCAAATACAAATTAGCACGAGTAACATCAAATCTTTAAACTCACAGATCCTAGCCAACAAAACAAACAAACAAAGAAACCAAAAAGCACTATGCCAGCTTTATACCCTAGTGATATGGACTCATATTGTAATAGAATATAATATTATGGGATAATTATTTGTATTCTTTATTAGCATGTTACCCTGGACAGAGGTGGAAATAGTTACACATACAGAATATTTATTTGGATAAAGTACATGACTGAATGGAAGTTTACAGTTATAGGCTGGTAAATTTGAAGTCTGACTGTACGTGTGCAGGATGGAACCATCAATGAAATACCTGCCTCTGATGGCTCAGTGGACTTTTTGCAGAGTTCTAAGTCAAGTAGTAGTCTCCCAACCTTAGGTTTATTTTTTATGACGTACTGTAAAAGAGTCCCCTTAGGTTTTTCTCCCAAATGGGGGAGGGCCTGGCCATGCCCAGTTATTGACACTGGGTGCCTCCTGCACAGGCTCAAGTGGGCCTGCCCTTTGTGGGCCTTCTTAAATCCCTTCTGATGGGGGATCTAAAGGAAAGTGAAATGCCCCAGTGCACCTGAGAATAACTTCTTCCCAGAGTCCCTCAAAGGGGAAAAAGGTCAACATTAGTGCCAACAATATAGCGTCTGTGTAGTGGTTTTCAAGGAATCCCTCTGGCTGGGCTGCTGAATCGGGTGCACTCTGTCAGGCTTTCCCTGGGAGTTCACTGCACTCCCCGTAGGGTCGGGGTGGAGATCTCCTCCCGGCTGAGAGTTCCCCCATGGCTCCAGGAGTTGCTCCTACAGTCTCCTACTCAAAGAGATCTCTTTCCCCAGGTGACAGCAGTTTCCTCCTTTTTAAAGGCCTCCTCCCTACCATACATGATTGACAAGGCCAGAGGGGCACGGCTAGCCCTGCACACAGGGTTCTTCTGGTGCCTTCTTCATCTAGTATGGGCCCTATTAATCTCATCACACATCCTGAAGGTCCTTTTCTACCAGCACACAAGCTTTCATAGATAACAAGAAATATCTGTTTTTTTCTGAAAAGTGGATTTTTCTTGTTTAACAGCAGAGGCAGAATCTTTGTTATAGATTCTGGATCTGACTTTGATTTTGCTTATGCTAGTTTTTATTCTGGCGGATTGCCATTCCTTTATTATTCCCGATTTACCCTAGTGAGATCACAGCACTGTGAAACAGAGTGTTCCCTTTCGTTGTATACCTATGTTTCCTTAATAAAAGTAGTTTCGCACTGAATGACAAAACAACTGAAGATTTATTTCAATAACTTTTTTCTGTTCCAAATAGCACCAAAAAAAAAGAAGCCTAAATCATGTTGAAATGTATAACTTTTCCCCCCCATGAAATGTAAATGAAAGTGATGCTGCACTCTGCCAGGGTAAAATTTTGGATCTAGAGCATAGTGATTTGCTTCAACAGTCACTGAGCTAAAACAGACACCGGGAGTTAATGTGTTTGATACGGGAAGTGTTAGGCTTTTGTTTTTAAGAGTTTGAAAGAAGCTCTCTTTTTTTTTTTTTTTTTTTTTTAAATTGAAGCTGCTAATTAGTGTTCTCGGGCATTTTGTGCTCGCCTGTGCTTGGGAGAGTGTTTCTAGACCCAGCTTCTGCTTGGCTTCTGCTTTTAGCAGTAATGGTTCTGTCTAGTCTGGAAGAAAAGGTAATTCATTCATAATGGTCCCCATTGCTCTCATGTTTTGAGGAAGGGGTGATAGCACATGCTAACCACTTATTTACTTTAACTGTGGAGAGGTAAGATTTTTCCTTGTGCTCATGCTACTCTTGAGACCCCGGGAGGGTGTCGGGGGGAAGTGTTGTACCTTCACAGCTTCCATTGTTTTGCTCACATTTTAGGTTGGTGATGCAATAGCTTTTGCTGATATGTGGCTCTGGGTGAACTTTTCTGTGCTCTGGCCCACACTCCAAGTTCCTGTATTAGAGGGATTTCTCTCAGACACTACATACATTGTTAGTATACTCGGAGAGGTTGGCGGGATGGGAGGAGGCTTTATGAGCACAGCTGCCCTAACTTGTGTCATACTCTTGGGGCAGGGCATCCCACCATGCTAACAGTTTCACAGTTGCTCTCTGGCATAGAGATTGCTCCCTTCCCATTCCTTTATTTGTGTACCAGTGGTGGGGATTCTAGCACTGCATTGGTTTGTTTCTCTTTCCGAGGGGTTTAAATTGCCCAACTTCATTTCTCTTTGTTTAAAAATGTGGGTCCCTGCTCATGTATTACCCTCAGAGTTCCTGCCATCAGAGGCCCCATTTATGTCTGTCTTGCTACCTCCCTGCTTCTTTATAGATCTCAGGAAAGAGCAGTGCTTAAGCCACTGCTATTGGCAGAGGGGATATGACACAATATCCCACTTCTTGTTTTTACTATCCAGGAGTAGTTCCAGCTAGTCCCCACTTGTGCTCAGTGTGTGTGTGTGTGACTGTGTGTGTTTGCGCGCACACACACCTGCTTGTAAGGTTTCCTGAAGTTACTGTGCTTTGTGTGTGTGCGCGCACTAAAATAAAAAAATAATGAATTCTGTTACATGTTACTTAGCATAACATAAACCATGAAAAAATGAAAGTCTAGCAAACAGCAGTCTAGTGTAGGGTGACCAGACAGCAAATGTGAAAAATCAGGACAGGGGTGGGGGGTAATAGGAGCCAATATAAGAAGAAGACCCCAAAAATCAGGACTGTCCCTTTAAAATCGGGACATCTGGTCACTCTAGTGTAGTGGCACAAGCATTTCTCCTGCATATAGCTTGTGTATCACAGTGCTTTCAACTGATGCATTACACCCAACGTGCCATAACAAATTGCATTAGTTATGTAATATACGATTGGTGAAATATATACCATATGGCATGATGATTACTGTGCAGTCAAGTCAATGAGCTGAGAAACTGAATAAAACATGGATTTCCATAATCTTCATGATAAACCATAGTTCTAAGATGTCTAAAAACATTTTTTTTTTAAATCAGATGCACTAATTTTTTTCAATACCTTAAAATATTTGCTTTGTAACTAGTGTTTACAGATCTACAACATTTCTGTTAGGAGCAAGCTAGTAGGTAACTGTCATATTCACGCTACAATAACAATATTTTTGCAAAACTTTTCAGCACCTTGGCCATGCAGTTTGTTAAAAGATAAAAACTATTGAACAAGACAGCCCCTAGCTTTCTTGCATGTTAGCCTTCTAAATCAAGATAGAAATCCTAATAGCATTTCTGCATTTACACTGCATAGATCACTGGTAAAATATTTTAATCCTGTGATTGTCTTTCATATACTCTCATGTACTGATAATGTTGTGTTCTGCATCTCAGAAGAATCTGCTATTTTCTTCCTGATTCCATTGGTCTTCAGCTGTCTGGCTAGTTTGCTTTTTGGCCTAACCTGTGTAGCAAAAAGTAACGACAAGAATGCAATGTGGTTAAAAATAAAAGAGAATTACAGAAACAAAGTTAATGCAAGTCATTTATAAAGTATACAGGGAAATCACAAGGTTTTCTTTCTATAGGTACTAAAGTGAGCATCAGTCTTCCAGAGATACATAGGAATCAAATGATTCCATTAATCAACAAGTATGCATCTCCATTCTTTTGGCAGGCAGAATGTTGAGACATTAGACTGTAGCCACTGAATTCTGAAACCAGCTCTGCTACTGACTCCCTGCATAGTCGTGGGCCAGTGGCTGTATCCCATTTGTAAAATTCCTGCCATGCAGGAATGTGACATGGGTTGATGATATTTATACAGTACTTAGAGGATTAGTGCCAGCTTTTGGTATTGGTGGTGGTTGAATTCCCAACTCCTGGTGCCAAGAATTTTGGCAGATCTCTTGTCTTTCATCTACCTTTTAGGAAAAAATGTATCATGACTGTTTCTCCCTATAACAGGAAAAGCCCTTGAGGCAGGGACCCTCTTTTTATAATGTTTGTACAGCACCTAGTGTGATGGGTTTCTAGGTGCTACCACAATACAAATAAATAATATTCATAATAATGTTACCAGTTCAGTGGATCACTGTATTCTTCCAAACTCAAAACAAAGGTCAGCAGTGAATGGGGAAGAAAAGTTATGAAGAGCCTACCTTTTTCAGTAACTTTTGAATGAGGGCATCTTGTATACTAATTTGGTCTTCCTGCAGCGCCACTTCAGTAAGCAACTCATCAATTCTTACGCTTTGAGTTTGCACAAAAGACTAAGAAAAGAGGTGGGGAGGGAAGAAAAGATTACTTTGAAGCTGCAGAAATCTTTGATGTGTTCCAAGGTTTGGTCACAAAATACTGGGGCGTCTTCAATGTGATTTTTTTGTTTGTTTTTTTTTAGCTGGAGGAATTATCAGAAATAGAATAGAACATTGTTTTTAGAGGCAAATCTTCTTGTCCCCATGCAGGCAAAATTCTCAGTGAAGTCAATAAGAGTTTTGCCTGAATAAGGACTGCAGGTTTTGTCCCACTTTTAATTGTATGTGGTAATTGAATTTACCACTACAGTTTTTGAATAATAATTAGTAATTATCAAGCTATACAATGCACAAAAAATAAAGATAGCTCATGCCTGGAAGAGCTTACACGTAACCACATAAATCTTAAATAAAGAAAAAAATGCAGAGCAAAACAGACAGGCCTGTTTTCAGCTCATATGGTAACAGATTTATGGATTTAAAAAAAAAGTCCTATGTCTAGTATCCACTTTCACTGAGAATCACTATAAGTGAATAAATAATCATGCGAAAAGATTATTAAGACGATCAGGTGTTAAAAACTCCAGTACTTACCATAATGTCAGTCATACTCACTGAAGTACTGGTGTTAGTCTTGTAATTTAGGGCATTCTCTATCTTCTCCTCTAAAAATTCCAGCTTGGTGTAGAAAGTCATTCTGTAGTGCATCACTTCACCAAGCTGGTTCTGGAGCTCTGCAGAGAGCCTGCCCAGAACTTGGTTCCTAGTTTCAAGTTGCTGAGTTTTTTCCATAAGACCGTTTCTCAGCCTCTTATTTAGGCTGACCTGCTCCAGTAATTCTATCAGGGAGTTGTTAAAAATGTTGAGCTGTTGACAGATGTAGGTAATTTTCTCTTTAGTATGGTCAACCTGCTCCTTTAATGCAGCTCCAAGCTTCAGGACACCCTGAGAGAGCACACGGATTTCCTCGCTGGAATAATGCAAGTGGGCCCCTGGCATTTCTTTCTTGCTTGATGCATAGTTTCCTTTGGTTACACTGTTTAGAGAATGTGCAATACTCAGGAGGACCAAAACAGATATTTTGTGCATTGCAACTTGTAAAGATTTTTAGCCTCCTACAGATCTGCCAGCCTGTTCTAAGAAAAGTTTCCAAATGGACCACTTTGAAGGTCCCAGCACAGTGGGAGAAAATGTGAATGCGATCAACAAAGTATTTTCAAATTCCACAGGTTAACCCCTAACTTCCTATTGCAGTTAAAGTGCAGCTGTTTAAATACTGGGTGCTGGAGGTTTAGTGATGAGTCTATGCTTTGAATTCCAAAATATTTTGCATTGAAATTATATAAATTGAAAACATCCTGGGGAAAAGAAGATATTGAAGCATGTGAGATGATGTATCATATCACGTAAAACATATGACTACACAGGAACATGTTATCAGTATTTTGGGAAGTACTAGATTACATTAAATGTCATGTACCTACAAGGATAGTGTTATTTATTAAAGTTACAAGGCCAAAATAATTTCATCATAATTATCAACAGTATCAGAAATTAGGGCTATTTAAGGAACATTTTCAAAAAACTTCTTTTGTTTCTTTGAGGCATATTGTCTGCTGTATGTTAAAGCCTAGAATTAATGATCATCAGAAATGTAACCATTTAGTTCATTAATAAAGATTTTATGCGATTAGATTTGGAAGTAGATAGGGTGACCAGATGTCCCAATTTTATAGGGACAGTCCTGATTTTTGGGTCTTTTTCTTATATAGGCTCCTATAACCCTCTACCCCTGTCCTGATTTTTCACATTTTCTGTCTGGTCACCCTAGAAGTAGATCAACCCTTCTGCTGGTGCAGTTGGAGAGAACCTAGATCCTAGGATCACAGAATGAACAGGAAAGTTGTGGTTCCATGAACATTGTCCCTGTATAAGTCCATGAAATTCCCCGTTCTCTTTTCTTCTAGTACTCACAGAAGGCCCTTAGGTCAACATACTTTGGGGTCGAGCCCGAGGGAAGGCCTTACTCCTGGCTTATCCTGTGGATATCAGAGTAAATATCAGGTTTTAATGGTGCTTGAAACATTATCATCTCCCATTGGGTCCCTTGCACAAGTGTGAATGGGCCTTCCCTCTGGATCTCCAGGATTCATGGGGGCTGGGAGGGTGAAACTGATTACCTCTTGTGCATCGCACAAAACACCCACTTGAGTGGATGGTTACTTGGAAACTCCATGAGATGGACCTCACAGAGTTATACCCAAACCCCAGCCTAAACCTAATCTGGATCTGAACACAGACTCCTGAACTGATCTCTAATTTTAAGTATAAGAAAACATCATCCAGGCTATTATCCATATTAAAAGTAAAATCATGTTTAAAAAACCCAAAGAACTATGGCTATCTTGAGAATTTATGCATGTACTTCCTTTTAAAATAATGCAGCATATTAAAATTCTGCTGGTGCACCATTTCTTCTGTGTTTTCCAAATGATTGAAAATGAGTTTATATAGTCAGTAAAATAACTGCAGTTTGGGATAAACTGCAGTTTGGGATTACAGCCATTTTTCTGAAGACCTAATAATGAGTGAAAATAATAGAACCAACAGATACTATGTTGACATATACTAAATAACTGCGTTATTTGTATCTGTTACCATCAGCAACAAATGCCAAGGTTAATTTAGTGATCACAGTATATTTGCATATCAGTCTGTGTTCTGTATTAATAGGGTCTACCTAGAGATATATTGAATTTTATTATGTGTGGTATTCATGTCCTAGTCATCCACAGACGTATCTCTTGTTGATTAAAATTTGGAACTCAGCCACACTGGGATGTAACTCACAAGTAGTCATGTAATTTAGTATGAAGAACTACCAACCAACACAACCAATAATTTTGAGTAATGGCATTTAAGCACAAGAGGGTCAAAGTCTTAAAGCCTGTGCATATATTTTATTTTGGTAGAGGATAGATCTGCTCTGCCCTGACCATTGAACATGGTCAAGTCAGTGCAGTAAAATTTCATGGAGATGTAGAACAGGACAGCGAGTTCAGACCACAGTGGAGTTGTACAGTGTGCAAGTCAGGGCAGGGTTTGACCCTATTGTGTTTAGACAGAGCAGTACATGAGCTGATCTCTCTTCAGAGGGTTCTCCAACCCCCAAGTCAGTGTTATGTGCACGGTAAGGGTTGTTTCTGTGAATCGGTGGTTTTACTGAGAGACTCTAAATTAGATTTGCATTAATTTTATGTTGTCATCTTTATTTTATTAATTATTGTCTTGTGGACTTGCATAAACATTGTTTTGTTATTATCTTAGCCAATGTTTTGCTCTTCCTTTGACATCAAAACGTCTTCTCCACAGTTAAGCATTTATATTGCTTTGACACTGACTTGCACAGAAATTTTTCTACTGTCATTTTTGACTTTGTAACATGGTGTCCAAACACTAGCACTAAAGGAACTCAACTTAAAAATCAGACGTCTATCTGAAAATGTTTTACCTGCTATAGTTACAAATCACAACTAAAATGACTAAAACTGCAAGACATTAGAGAAACATATGCTCTTCTGTTTTAACGGTATGTTTACCTTTTACATAGTCAGGCTTCACTATTCCCCTGGACAGTCAGTTGATTTTCCCAGGGTTTTGTTTTGGGTTTTTTTGTGCGTATTGAGGTTTTTGATGCAACAACTGAGGAGAGAAAAGCATTTACAAAAATAGACACATGCAGTTGAAAGTAACAAAACTTGGCAGAGAGACTTAGGAACAGAAGTACCTGAAACTACTTACATTTTTTTAAAAAAAGTTTTAGATCTCAAGATGGTGGTGTCCATTTAATACTAGCCTGAGAACAGTAACTGAATCATGCTATACCCCATTTATTTGTATGTGAAATTAGCATCATTGAAAAATACTTGAGAGTACCCATAAAGGATTTTTAAAGAAAACCAAATAGGCCTAAACTGGTGAAATCTGGGGTGGTAGGTGGTTGTTTTTAATTAAACTACATTGTACCTGAGGTTTGATGTCCGAAATCTGATGCAAGTCATCTTCAAATTATGTTGGTCTGTGTTCGAAAAAACAGTTTTACCTTTCAAAATTCTGGGAAGAAAGTTTGTAGTTGGACTGACATCATTTATGCTAAAGTTTACCCAGTATGAGTTCGAAATGCTGAGATTATTATTATTTGGTGTATGCAATCGTCCATGCCACAGCGTTCTTATCAACAGTGTTCAAGGCACAAAGACCTCCAGGAAGTTGAGTCATTTTGCAGTCCTCAGCAATGTGTGTCATAGTTTGTGGCTGCCCGCATTGACATAGTGGACATTGCTGAGATAGCAAACCCAAATAGGATGTTTATAATGGCAAAACTAACTCAGTCTTTAGCTGCAGTGATACTTGTATAATGCTGGCTAAATAAAGGAACAGTTTACAGTACAGCAGTGTGAAGATAACATTCCACAACTAGAAACAAGAATCAGTGGCTGCAGCTGACCAAATTCCAGAGTGTTTTGCCCAGCATAAGTGCTCCATCCTAGAGGTCGTAGGGTAAGGTATCCCTTACAAAAATTAATCTCCATAAAAAGCACTCTCAAAAAATAAAGAGAGGGGGAGAGAGAGAGGGTCAGAATGGGTCAGATCCTGAGCCCTGATGTGGCCCCTTTTCATCATCACTTTACATCCCACCCGGCTGTACTTCACCCTTACCTGTCTAATCTTACTGGCCGTTACAAGGAAGTGTAATTGAGAGCACTGAGGTTGCTCTAACTTGCACTAGGAGTCAAGTTGGGCCCTGACTGTTCTGAAAATTGGGGGAGCCAAAGATGATATATGAGCCACATTTACACAGGCACTGACTTTACAATGTGCTGGGGGACGAGGGGCTCTGCCCCAGGCCCTACCCCCACCCCACCTCTTCCTGCCTTTGCATTAGAGGAGCTAGATACAGCCTTTAATGGAAAGATTAACCATACTGGGATACCTTTGCTTTCCTAATGACCCTGTCCACCAGATACCAATGTCTAATGGTCCTGAAAGGGGATGTTTCAGCCTTGTGTATCAGTTACTTTTCTACTTTTATCGAACCCAAGAGTAGCTGTGACACATAGACCAGAATGTGTCCATTAGGCACAGCTGCACTGTCCCACTGGCATTACCAGGGGGCACTGATCCCCAGGGAGACACAGTGTCTCCTGGAGTTCCCCAGGCCTACAGGAGCATGCTGCTGTGCCACAATTTAGGAGAATGTTCTCCCTCCCATGCATGGCCTGCTCGCTGCTAATTGTTGCAGTAGGGAGGGTGTTCTGGGCATTGAGGGGGCAATCCAGACCAGTGAGAGGTAGTGTCACAACTTGCGCTGCCACTCTGGGTGTCTTACAGTGCTTTGCTGCTGAAGCTCCCAGCCCGGGATGCTCACAACCAGCCTACATGCATGTAGGTCCCACACTGAAGTGTCTGTGCTCGACAGCCCTGGTTCAGCAGCTCCAGCCCCAGCGGCCTGCCTACAGCCCCACTCTGGCTTCCACCAGATTTGGTTACTAGTTGCAGGGTGAGCCCAACACACTTCCAGTCCCAAATTTTCCCCAAACCATGTGCTCTGTAATGTCCTGTCCCCTCCTGAGCATTTTGGAGAAATAATAACGTTTGTTTGTTCCTCTAAATCAGGGGCCGGCAACCTTTCAGAAGTGGTGTGCCGAGTCTTCATTTATTCACTCTAATTTAAGGTTTTGCGTGCCAGTAATACATTTTAACATTCTTAGAAGGTCTCTTTCTATAAGTCTATAATATATAACTAAACTATTGGTGTATGTAAAGTAAATAAGGTTTTTAAATGAAGATTCTTAAACATTTTAAAATTAAATAAAATGCAGAGCCCCCCCCCCGACCAGTGGCCAGGACCCAGGCAGTGTGAGTGCCACTGAAAATCAGCTCGCATGCCGTCTTCGGCACCCGTGCCATAGGTTGCCTACCCCCTGCTCTAAATACACAAAAGCCACCACCTTGCCACGTTAACTGGAGTTAACATTCACTTTAATTCAAACACAGCACTGGTGATTTGGATTAATAGTAAAACAAATGTATTAACAAAAGAAAATAGGATTATAAGTGAGTTCAAGTATAAAAAATAAAGTTAGAAAGGGTTACAAGCAAATAAAAGTGAAAACATGCCTCTAAAAGGCTCAGTCTTAATCTAGCAAGGTACAGGTTTTGTTCAAAATGCTTTTTCTCACCTATATTCAGTTGCCAGAGAGTTCAACCCCTCTTTGGTGGAAGGACCCATCTTTCTCAGCATGCAAGAGCGCTGTTCCTTTGTGTATGTCTAGTGATGGATGCAAAGATGGCTTCTGTCTTTGCTTATATCTTCCAAAGTTCAGTGGCTTTGTTTCAAGAGGCAGGATGACCTCATGCTGCTCTTCCCTTCCTGTCTGTAAATGGGGCTTCCATTGTTTTGATTCCACCATGCATAATTTTTATAGTAGACAGGTAAATGGCTACTTTTCTCCTGTCTGGAAGGGAACCTGTTTCTCCCTGTTTGGCCACAGACTTTAAAACATAATATCATTTAGTATCCATATTTCCTCAGAGGGTGTCAATACATACATTTCACAGTGATATTAATCACCAGTATGTCATTAGCTTTCAGAAAAGACCTCACTCTATACACTTTTATAATACAGCAATATTGTATTCAATCAGTTGATTCAATTGCTTATCACTTGAGGTTCACCCCTACCCCTGTAATTATACACCAGTAAACCTTTGCAGTGTATTCTTCTGAAAAGTAAAACCCAGACCTAGCTTCTCTCTCCTGCTGGGGCGTAGAGGCCATGCTGTCTCCTTCCTGACTTGTTAGTGTGAGGTTTGCCTCCACCCCTTGTTAGCTTGATAGGTCTGTTTACTCAATATGTAAATACATTCTCATCGTCTTTCAGAGTACTTTGGAGGAGTGGGGGAGGTCTAGGTTAGATATTAGGAAAAACTTTTTCACTAGGAGGGTGGTGAAGCACTGGAATGGGTTACCTAGGGAGGTGGTGGAATCTCCTTCCTTAGAGGTTTTTAAGGTCAGGCTTGACAAAGCCCTGGCTGGGATGATTTAGTTGGGAATTGGTCCTGCTTTGAGCAGGGGGTTGGACTAGATGACCTCCTGAGGTCCCTTCCAACCCTGATAGTCTATGATTCTAAGTGACTCCCAGGAGAGGAAAACACATGCCTTTTTCTGGGGTAGACTTGTTTACCATCTCCCTCTGACATGCCTGGTTTAAACACACTTGAGTCATAATTCTAGCATATATCTGTAACTTTTATTACCCACTGCACAGATACTTCACAGAAGAATATAAAATAAATGATCAATGAGTTGTTAGTTTTCCAATGATACCTCACGAGGCATATTTTGTACAAAGATTATTATAGTAGTGTGTAGGGTATGAATACAATTGTGCTTAGTGTCCAAGAGGGCTATGCCTGACTCTCTGTTTTCTCTCCCTCTGTCAGGGTGGCTTGTTGTCCGTGTGACGCACCTCTGCTCAGGAGGGCTGCCAGTTGTATCTGGGTCATGCACAGTGGGAGGAAGCTCCATTTACCTTTATCCTCCTGACCTCACACAGACTAACCAGGACTTGCCACAATCTGGCCCTTTCTGAATGCAAGTGCCAGATGCTGCCCTTTACTGTCCCTAGTTGTGGTGGGGTTTGCAAATGTGAGACCAGTGGAGATACATGAGCATAAAGGGGGTCAGAATTTGGCCCTTATCTATGTACTTGCTGGATTAATTTGTACATTGGCGCCTCCTCATATGTGTAGTCACCAGAGAGCTCTCTGTTTACATGTGATTTTACACATCTTTCATCTTAAGTCACATCTAAATGTAAAATCCAGCACTCAGGGTCATTATGTGGATTTGTGACACCCTCTATAGAGCTGCAGATCCATAAACCAATGAACAGATTATACAATCTCTCCTATATGTGTTTTTTCGTCTCTGACAGGTATAATATTGATAATATCCTTTGTTTAATAAGTCATTCGGCCAAGTATAATTCAATAGAAGTTACCAATATATTTTGCACTTTCCTTAGCTGTTTCATAGCATCATGTTGAGAGAACCTAGCTGAATGGAAATTGCATATAAAAATGTAAATGGTAGATTGCATTACTCTGTGAGACTTGGCACACAGCAAAATGAAAGGCAAGTCATGCACTAGTTTGTCCGCTAAGAAATGCTGCAGTCCATCTAGCATGTCCTAGCTGATAAACCAACCTGGGATGTGTTTTTAATTTCACTGTTAAGTCTGCTACATCTCACAAAGTACTGCAACCCTAAACATTGCAGTACATGGTGATAAACAGATCTAAGTTTTCTACGTCTCCGTTTATTTGTACTAAAAGAATAATAATAATTAATAATAATACTAATAATACTTATCTCTTAGATATAGCACTTTTCATCAATCAGTCTCAAACAGCTTCCCAGTCTATAATATATTTATCCTCACAAAAACCTCTGTGATGTAGGAAAGTACCATCATCCCCATTGTAGACATGAGGAATTGAGGCACAAAGAGGCTAAAGCGATGTCTAAACTGCACGCTTTTTACAGCAGCATATAGAGTACAAACACTCCACCCACCACCCCAGCACATGTATAAATATTTCTTGTAGGTGGTGAGGTGCTGCTTAGGCAAGTAGGGGAAAGACACACCTGATCCCTGTGTGATGAACCCAGATACAGACCCTACTTGGCGCTCTACAGCCCAAGCAGTGCCTCCCCTATGTACACTGCAGTTCTGAGCGGTGCAATGTCCCACTGCCTCTCCACTGCTGGAGTCTTTCCCTGCTGCAGAGAAAGTCTCCAGCAGTGAGAAAAGTCTTGGGCAGAAGGGAGGAAGCAGACAAAGGCTCAGGCAGCTTCCTTCTGCTGGAGCCTTTACCCACCACAGTGAAAGACTGGCAGAAGGGAAAGGCTCTGGCAAGGAGGAGGCAACAGGGAAAGGCTTTGGCAACTCTGTGCTGCTGGAACCTTTCCCCACCGCCTCCCTCTGGCAGAGCCTTTCCTTGCCACAGTGACAGGCTTTGGCAGCAGGGAGCTGCCTCCCTTCCACTGGAGCCTTTCACAGATGTTTGTAGCTATACATACTCTACACACCGCTGCCAATGCTGTGCAGTATAGATGTAGCCTAAGGGTAGGTCTATACTTACCTGCCGGGTCGACGCGTAGCGTTCGACTTCTCAGAGTTCGAACTATCACGTCTAATCTAGACTCCGAACTCCGAACGCGCTCCCGTCGACTCCGGAACTCCACCACCGTGAACGGCGGTGGCGGAGTTGACGGGGGAGCCGCGGACTTCGATCCCGCAGCGTCTGGACAGGTAAGCAAGTTCAAACTAAGGTAGCTGAAGTCGCGTACCTTAGTTTGACCCCCCCCCAGTGTAGACCAGGCCTTAGTGACTTGCCCAGGGTCACACAGGTCACCATGGCAAAGCAGCATATTGAGCCCAGGGCTCCCATGTCTTAAACTAGTGCTGTAACCACGGGACCATTCTTTCATGAACATTTTCTCAGACAAAGCCATAGTGCCACAGATATATATGGTACTGCTGAGCTGTTTTATATGCAGTTTATGATTGCAACAGTTACAAGTAGGGTATGAGAAATGGTGACAGCTATTCTAAGCTTTATAGGATGCTTTCTGCTCAGACTGATGCTGGCTAAACTGTTCAGAGCCTGCAGTTTCAGCCAAAATTTTTGCCCTTGTTACCCAGTGCTAATTTTATTCCTACTGCGGTAGGTAGAGAACTGGTTAGGAAATCTGTTCTGCATTGGACAAGGCAAAATGAGATACGCAACAGACAAAATCATGTAAATCAAGGTCCTTGTACCAGGTGGTCATTAATCTATGTTAAACACTGACATTTGGCAGAATCCTAGCTAAGAAATCCACAGCTGTCAGACCATCATAAAAACAACTTTCATAACAAACAGCCATGTTTTCCTCCATTGGGGCTTTCCTCAGAGTGGGATTGCACCCGTATAACTGAATGGCAAATTT
The DNA here is from genome assembly GCF_020497125.1 of Mauremys mutica. NCBI lineage: Eukaryota > Metazoa > Chordata > Testudines > Geoemydidae > Mauremys > Mauremys mutica. The sequence continues at coordinate 90,459,631 of NC_059077.1, read as the reverse complement.
GGCCCAATGAGTTGTATGAAGTGAATATTGTGCTGCCGTTATAGTATGCAGAAATGCAACTTGTTGTTTGGAATTAACTCAGTATTGTGGCAGCCCCACTGAAGTCAACTGTAATTTTGCCATTGACTTCACTGGGGTCAGGGTTTTACCCTTGGATTTTGAAGCACAGGCACCGACTTTCCAAAGTGCCGGGGGTCAGGCCCCGCACCCACTCCACCCTTCGCCCCCAAATCCCACCCCTGCTCCACCCCACCCCGCCTCTTCCCACCTAGTTCCACTTCCTCCCCTGAGCGCGCCACATCATCACTCCACCCCCTCCCCACCAGAGCCTCCTGCACGCTCTAAAACAGCTGATTGCAGCAGGCGGTAGGCACTGGGGTAGGGGGAGGCGCTGATCTGTGGGGCCCATCACCGGGTGGGAGGCACTGAGGGGATGGGGGGGAGCTGATAGGGGGCTACTGGTGGGTGCCCAGTGCCCACTATTTTTTTCCCAGGGGTGCTCCAGCCCCAGAGCACCCACGGAGTCGGCACATATGTGAAGTACCCTTATGTATCCTTTGATCCTGCAGACTCTTCCACTCTGCTAGCCTATCCTCCACTCCGCAAAGTCAATTTGTGCAGGTGCAGTGATCTGTCCATGTAGAGAAGCTTGCAAGATTTGGGGCTTAGTTAATTGTAAAGGTATACTGCATTTCCAGGAGGGAGCTGCATTTAAAAAAATATATATATGTGTATAAACATTAGTAAAAATCAATCCCCAAACCAGACACCAAGAACTACAGGTTGAAAAACTATTTAAGTGCCATCGTTAACCTGCTATCACTACTGAGTTGTTATAACCTTGGCAAATGTAAAACAGAGTTGTTGAGTTTATTCGGTGAATATATATATCTAGATATATATATTGCATCTCTGAGCATATCCTTCGTTCAGAGCCAATTTCTATGTAGGTGAGAAGCAGCAGCCCTATCCAGCAATGCTCTCTATTTGTCTTGTGTTATTAAGACGTTCTTATAAGCTTTGTTTTTGCTCTTTAACATTTGCAGACAATGTAGGCTCATTTTCCTGAATAGAGATTTTTGCGTTTCATTGCATAAAGCAGGAATGTTAATTTATTATGGAATCAGCACATTTTATTGAATGAAAATGGTCTTCATTTGTTTCCGTATCACATTGCCTCATAATAAGCTATATCACTAGGTTCTGGAATGCTAGGGGAATGAAGGATTAGCTGAGACTCAATGTACCTTGAACTTTCCCTTCCTTGGCAAGGAAAGCTTTAAATGCTAGGTCTGTGTTACACGATTTTTTTTTTATTTGCCAGCAACTATAAAAGCAGACAGCTGCTGTCTAATGAAAGAATAAACTAAAACAAAGAAAAAAATCAGTGAAATACATCATTGCAGCTGGGGCATCCAGGCTGCTTTGTATTGATCTAAACAAAACATTAGGCAGACATGGATAAAAAAATGGATGTGTGTGTGTGTATATTGTTTGTTGGTTTGAACCAAATACCTAGTGAAACTCAAAGCCAAGTGATTTTTTTGTTTGTTCCTTCCCCACAAAAGGTACAGGCTCCTATTCTCCCCTGTTGGTCATCTACCCTCCTATCACCTTCTACCATCTTCAGTGAGCATCTGAGTGGCCCTTGGATGACCATCAGATGGCATATTGCTGTCCTTTATGGATAGATAATTATATATATATATATAGAGAGAGAGACATTTGTTTTAATTGTGGGCTGGTTGCTGGCTTGATGTCCCCCATCCCTCCATCATACATACCAGTTAAGGGTCTCCTGAGAAGAGTGATGGGAACAAGGGGCTTCCTTGGCCCTTATTCTCCAGCAGCGGGACTGGTAACAGTTGTTCTCTCTGTCTGTCTAGCAAGCTAACTAATGTAGGTGTATCTTTGCCATGGTATCTGAGTGGGAGCTGTATTTGTTCTCACATGGGAATGGAGATTTTCTTAGGCCCAAACACTCTAGCTTGTCTCACAGCCCTAGAGTAAAAGGGCTGGGCAACAGGGTACTTTGGAAGAATGGGGGAATGCCAGGTTGCCCTCTCAAAGGCATAGTTTATCATTAGGAATACCACAAAACATACACTCTGTATTGCGCAGCACCAGAATCTTACCCTTTTCCAGCAAGCTCTGTAGATAGGAAGAGCCCTTTCAAAGCCTTCAGTCTCTAGGTCGAATTACAGCATTGGGAGAAGAAGAACCGAGTCAGATGCGATGCCAAGTACTTTGTTCTTCAAAAGCAAATAATTGTTCCTTACTCATTTACTTTTCCTTTCTTTTGCTTCCAGAAATCTCCTTTACGTTTACCCACAGAGGTTGAATTTTGCTAATCGACTGGCCTCTGCAAGGAACATTACCATTAAGATTCAGTTTATGTGTGGAGAAGATGCTACCTGTGCAATGCCGGTAATATAGACTAAATAAGAGGATCAGACATCTGTGGAGCATACTCAGCTAGCTGTAGTACTGACAAAACCTGTGAAGGATTGACTTGTGACCTCATGCTTCACACACAGCTACGATTTTTTGTGGGCCTTGCACTGAAACCAGAATGGTTTCGATCGCAGTGCTCATGAAGCATGCCGTTCACATCAGGAAGCAGGGCTAAAGGATGGAGGAACGGCAGAAGAGACTTGTAATTAGTGTGGAACAGGAACATATCCTCCTGTATTCTCTAATGCTTCGTGTATTACATGAAAGAGTAAACATTCTGTAGCTTCTATTTAAAAAAGAATAAGATTGCCTTCTATGAGTGCCATGTTGGGAACTCTACCAGTAAATCCACAGAGGTTCAGAAACCTGTTAAGAATGTTATATTCTGTCCCCTACTGAACTAATCCTGGGCACTATAAATACACAAATATCAGGTCCACCCATGCATAACACTGAGGATAGAACCTGTGACCTTGACACTGGAACAGTAAACAGACCCACAGTCAGACAGAACTGGTAAACATCTTCATATGCAGATAGTTTTCCATTCAGCAGCCCAAGATATCTAGATATCTTTGTGTGTGTGAAACTGTGCAACCTTGATGTTCTTTTAACAAATTTTTGTTTTAGATAGATGTTTAAATATACAGTATTGAAAAAAGTATTTAAATCTGAGTGTTCTATTTTCTATCAGCATGTTGTCATGAATGGGATGTGTAATATATGTACGTCCCATTCATGACAACCTGCTGATAGAAAATAAAATGCTGTCATTTTTCAACATTTAAATCTTTCTGAAAGGTGATATAAAATTTGATAGCTATATGCCTGATCACTATTACTTTTATTTTTGAATACAGATCATTTTTGGAAAGTCTTCAGGTCCAGAATTTTTGCAAGAGATGTACACAGCTCTCACATATCATAACAAGTATGTGTACTATTATTAATATTCTTTTTATTATATATTAAATACCAGTCATTTGCTCAGGGATGCTTTTAACTGTACATAGCTTTTTAAAATACTTTAAAACCCCACACAGTTGATTAGTGAAATTCCATATTTTTCTGATTTCAAATACTGCTTTGAAGATTTGTCATATTCAGAACTGAAATAATCCCAATCATTGAAATCATGGAGACTGGGGTCTATTATTATTATTATTGATGATATTAAATTTATTTTTCAGAAGGAAATTCAAGGATTTTCCCTATTTGAAAGTTAAGAAGTATGTCCAGAAGTAAAAAGTAGTTCTGGGACTTTAGAATATTCCTCATTTGGGTGACTTAGCGGTTCCAAACAAAGCTAAATAGAAACACTCAGGTCAATTTGGACCCAGAATTTAGGTGTTGTTAAAACGAGTGTTTTCAAAACCAAAGATTAATAGAAGGCAGTTTCACAAGTGTGGAGAGAAGAGACATCTGAGGTGTCTCAGTGTGAGTCTCTCCATTTCTGCAGGGCAGCGAATTCATAGATTGATGTTTACGTATGAGTACATCATTGGCCTACTTGAGCAAATGTTATACCAATATAATAAAAACCAGCAGGATCTTATTAAGAGGGATAAGGCAAAGATGCCACATTTATTGTAAATACCATAACAAAACAAAAGACAAAAGCAAACAACGTTGTTTTACTACTTATTTTTATCACTACTTATTCCTTATACACACACACACACACACATTCATTTACACAATCATTCATTCAGGTTCTGTATAGATGTTATAGTTACCAGCCTAGATGTTGCTCATGCCAAGTTACTGGCCAGGTATCTTGGTCATGAGGATGGAGCCGAGTCTGTGTCAGATGCATCTGATGCTCCTGGAGGCTGGCAGCAGAACCATAGACTCAAAGTCCTCAGTCTTTAGAGTCCAGTTTTATAGGAATTTATTCCTATGTCAGTTTATGAGAGTTGCTTTATTTTGCTGTTGCTAAATCAATCAGCAGGTGGCTGGCTCCATGTTGTCAGATGCTTGTTTTTCCTTCCTTTGAGGGGGTGGGGGTCATCTGGTTGATCCCACTTGACACCTTCTTCAGCCGACACTGAATTCTTCAGGCTGGTAACTCCCTAACCATTTAGTCACATACATTCTTTATCTTAATCACATTTAGTTTACTGTCTCTTTACCTTTTGGGGTGTTACCAATTTATGTGAGACTCCTGTCTTTTAACAAGCAAAGATAAAGTGAGATGAAAACTTACAGAGGGTGGGGGTCTCTATCTATACACTATAACAGCTACTGTTTTGGCTTACTTAGAGTTAATTAATGTTTAGCAAGTTTTATACAAAGTATTTCTTTGAGCTTAACAAGTTTTATACTAAGTATCTCTTTGAGCAAGCTTCACACAGACACAGCTGGTGGCTTGCAGGTTAGAGGCTAAATGTTGGGAATCACAAATTTACTTCTAACATAAACCTTAAGTTATAAAGTATCAATTAACAATAAATCAATAAATCATTTCTCATATAAACCATGTTTAATATAAACCTTCTTTAATATCCCTACACTAATACACACCTTGATACATCTAGCTATTTGTCTAGAGACTTAGACAACTCATATCATAGTAGTATCTGGGCCCCTAAACGCAAGTTAGCCTTCCTGCCTATTTCATGATGTATGTGTTTGGTATTTTTAAAACAGGTCTCCTGACTTTTATGAAGAGGTGAAAATTAAACTGCCAGCTAAACTCACAGAAAAACACCACCTACTGTTCACATTCTACCATATCAGCTGTCAGCCAAAGCAAGGAGCGTGTGTAGAAACCCTCCTGGGATATTCAGTAAGTCACTTGTGATTTACACTTCAGCTCCCTGTGCACACAGGCCTTTTGTAGAAATAACTAACTCATTTCCTCACTTAGTCCCCAGCCGAAGTAGCAAAAACACTCTATCTTGTTATTAGAGAGACAAGGTGGGTGAGGCAATGTCTTTTATTGGACCAACTTGTGTCTGCCATCCTGGGACCAACATGGCTACAACAACACTGCATATATCCTGTTATAACAATTTCCAGACGTGAGTAATAGGGTCTTGATGTTAACATTTCCCAGCACCCACATCTGCATTCAAATGTTATGGCTTTTGTGGCTACATCAAAAGAATTAACAAGCACAGGTACAGATCACAGACTGGATCAGATGCCCTGATCCTGCAAAGAATTCTGCGGGTACTTAACTTTACACACTGAGAGTGGTCTCAGTGAAGTCTGACCTTATGTCATGCACTGGCTCTTATGTCATGCGGGGGCGTGATGACACTTCTGCAGATTTTGGCAGAAATTACTGTGGAGTCAAAAACAGTTCTGGTCGATATCTAATCATTGTTCAGTTGACTGTAATTATCACAAACTAGATAAATAGCCATACTCTCATGCAGTAATGAATATCACTTTGTTTTTGCCTCATCTATTTCAGTGGCTGCCAATTCTATTAAATGATCGTCTCCAGACTGGACATTATTGTCTTCCTGTTGCCTTGGATAAGTTGCCTCTAAACTATTCAATGCATTCTCCAGAGGTAACAAACAAAATAGCTAATAGATACTATTTCCCCAGTTAAAGGGGCACTGTCGGTATTTTAGGCTCCAACATTTGCCTAACTTGATTGGAGGAACCCTTCCCTATGCTTAAACAAATCAACCGACCAATCAACCAACAAAAAGATTTTAAAGAAAACCCCTAAACCAAGTGGCTGTGCAGTCATGCACTTGCTTGTGGGTGCCAAAATAATCACTTGCTTGCTGGTACAGGCCCTACAGACCTCCAACAAGCTCCATCCTTGGGGTTTGGGTAATATGACCCTTAATACTCTCCTGCTACTTAGTGGCTCAGAACATCCAACTATCCCACAGTGTATGGGAATGTCACCGCCTAGAGTTTTCAGAAAAAGTGTTGCCAAGGGTGGAGAAGCAGGTATCAGGCTCCCCCAAGAAGACAGTGAGGTGGAGGACAGAGCCCTCTAAGAAAATATTGCTAATGTAAAGGGGACCAGACAGATTCAAACTGCATCACTGACCCCAGTCTCTCTGGCAGAGCAAACCAGAACCCCACTCAGAATAGTGTAGAGTGAAAAGATGTGGAATAAAAAGGCGATACCTGAAGTACATCTAATTTGTAACTAAAAAACACCCTTAAAAGTTATGTGCACTCTGTGTAAACGGTATTTGCTATTAGGCTACTTACAGGAAAAAGTGCTAAGCTGATCATCTTGTTGTTTTATCTTCAACACAGAAAGTTCCATCACAGTCACCTCCAATTAAATGGGTCGAAGGGCACAAGGGGGTGTTTAACGTAGAAGTCCAGGCTGTTTCATCTATTCACACTCAGGTAAAGAATCTACAGCCAATCTTTTACATGCTACATAAGCTTCATTTGAAACAGACTGCTGGGGCTTGGATGGCTAAGGGGACACAAAGCTCTTCACCTCTTGGTTGCCTGTTCAAATTTTGGTGAATTTTTAATTCTTAGCCAACCATCTCTATTGCTCTGTGATTGCCTGTGGTTGCAGCAGTACAGAATATGCATAACTGTCCAGCGCCACATGCCGAATATTTGATTGTATTCACAGGACAACCACCTGGAGAAATTCTTCACTCTGTGTCATTCTCTGGAAAGCCAAGTCACCTTTCCAATTCGAGTGATGGAACAGAAGATCACAGAGGCTGCCCTGGAACATGAGTTGAAACTCAGCATTATTTGCCTGAATTCCTCCCGCCTTGAGCCCCTGGTCTTGTTTTTACACTTGGTGCTGGAGAAACTTTTCCAGCTGGCTGTGCAGCCCATGGTTATAGCTGGTCAGACAGGTACTTGTTGAAGCATGGCCATTGACTAACAGAATAGCAGTAGGGTTGGAAAGGGTCCACAAGCAAAGCGGGTAGGTGGATGAGAGACATTTTGCTAAATTGGCTGGCTTTAATTTGATATTAGCTGATTTAGCTTCTAAGGGGTATTTATGGGGATTTGAGATAGGAGAGTGTTCAACTTCCTGCAGTTTATTCGGGCAATCAGCATGTGCTCTGGACCCAGGTACAGTATCTGCTGACTGACATTTATATCAGTAACCGGATATCCAAAGTTATAATCTATGCCAACACAAATTTTGGAAGGGATATTAAACCTTGTGCTTCAGGGCTTAAGATGATGTCTGACTATTAGAGATCAGATTAGGAAAAGATCTATGTTGGGGGAGCAGATTAGTCCACATTTGCCAACTGCAGGGTTCTTACACCTTTATGTGAAGCAATTGGTGCTGGTCACTGCCAGAGAGAGGATACTGCTTGGATGGATGTTGGGCAGGGTTTCTCAAACAGGGGTCGCTGCTTGTGTAGGGAAAGCCCCTGGTGGGCTGGGCCGGTGTGTTGGCAGTGGGAGCCGCAATTGGCCGGACCTGCGGATGGGGCAGGTAAACACACCGGCCCGGCCCACCAGGGGCTTTCCCTACACAAGCAGCGACCCCTGTTTGAGAAACCCTGATGTTGGGTCTGATCCAGTCTAGCAATTATGATGTTTCTGCGTTTAGCTTTGAATTTGTTAAAGTCTAGATTAAATAGTGAATGGATTAGATGTTATCTGCTCAAAGAAAGCCCGGTCTTAATTGAATTATGCCCTTTAATGCTGAGACTAATTCTTTCCCTTTGGTTCACAGCCAATTTCTCCCAGTTTGCCTTTGAATCTGTGGTCGCAATAGTGAACAGTCTTCACAACAGTAAAGACCTGAGCAAGGACCAGCATGGGAGAAACTGTCTCTTGGCATCATACGTCTACTATGTGTTTCGCCTTCCAGAACCTCAAAGAGATATTGCCAGACTAGGTATTCTTGTTGCCTTCTCCCTAAAGTCATTCCCTTCTCCCTGACCTGCCCCAATCCCTCAGATTGTAGGTAGCAGGGGTGTGCATGGCTCCTGACATTTGGAGTCATTTGTATTCAGAAGGAGCAGGATTTAAAAGGTACTTTAATGTATAGTCCATGCAAGAAATAGGAGAGAGAGCAACAGTGCAGTGGGTGCTATAGGGCAAGATGGTGCCTTTAGGAGCAGCCTTGAGCAAGATGCACCACCTCAGAAGTAGTCTCAGGTGGCATTGTGCCCTGCTCATAGACTCATAGACTTTAAGGTCAGAAGGGACCATTATGATCGTCTAGTCTGACCTCCTGCACAACGCAGGCCGCAGAATCTCACCCACCCACTCCCACAACAAATCCCTAACCTATGTCTGAGCCATTGAAGTCCTCAAATCTTGATTTAAAGATTTCAAGGTGTGAATCCTCCAGCGGGTGATCAGTGCCCCACACTGCAGAGGAAAGCAAAAAAACCCCCAGGGCCTCTGCCAATCTGCCCTGGAGGAAAATTCCTTCCCGACCCCAAATATGGCGATCAGCTAAACCCTGAGCGAGGTCATCTAGTCCAACCTCCTGCTCAAAGCAGGACCTAATCTCCAACTAAATCATCCCAGCCAGGGCTTTGTCAAGCCTGACCTTAAAAACCTCTAAGGAAGGAGATTCCACCACCTCCTTAGGTAACCTATTCCAGTGCTTCACCACCCTCCTAGTGAAAAAGGGTTTTTTCCTAATATCCAACCTAAACCTCCCCCACTGATCTATACCAGTGACTCCCTTCTGATCTATACCAGCAGGAAATTACTTCCCTTCTCCCGCCCTCTGTGCTGGTTCAGCTATTCTGGAAAGAGAGTAGGGAGATGCGGCCAGGCTCACCCATTCCCCACCTACCTGCTCCAGGGAGGGAGTAAGCAGATGAATAACTCTTCGTTTTCCTACATGCCTGGACCCAAAGAGACGGGGGTGAGGAGTGATAGGGAGGGGTGTTTATTCCCCTGCTCAGGTGTGTAGTCTGAGCTCTTCTTGAATATTTGGCTGACATTGGGATGTGGTAAATCTCAGGGCTTATCCACATCTGGAAATTTACTGAAAACAGCTATTCTGGACTAATCATTCCTGATTAGGTATTCTGACACATTTCTGAGTGTAGACAAGCCCTCAGTGTCTATCACCTACATCAAGGGTGGAGATAGAGTTTTGAACCCAGATGTGTGTACATCTGTCTAATGTGCAGCAAGGGACTAATGGGTTGTCTCTGAAGTGGAGGGAGAAAGGAAGGAAAGAGAAGCTGGAGCTGCTGCTCTGATCTTCCTCTGGTGCTCTCTGTCTTGGTGCTGTGCTGGACAGCTCACCACCCTTCCCCTAACTCTGCATCCCCTGGCTCCGGGCCTAGTTAGGTTATCAAAGGTGAGGCTGGTGGAGAGGCTTTCAGAATCTACATGCTGTTCTTGCTCTGTTTGCTTTAGGAGCACAGAGTAAAACTGGCTTTCATGGGATCATAATGTTATGTTAATATGATATCCAATCCTGATAAAAAAAAAACACGTGTTCCTGTGACCAGGTGCAGCAGGAAGTGCCAATTTGCCAGAGTCTCGTTATTACACATTTGGGCGCACCACAGCTGTGTCTGTTGGGTCCAGACTTCTCCAGAGCCGGGTAATGAGCTGCAGCAATCCAGATATTCATGGTACACAGACTGCTACTGATGAGGAAGTCAAAAATATCATGTCATCGAAGGTAAGGGAGGAAAAGAAAGCTTGGTAGCTAGAGATGGGGTCTCACCCAAAACCCAGATGAAGGACCCAGATCCAGATTTTATGGGTGGACTCATCTCTACTCATATATGCTTCATATGCCACCAAGAAATCTTGCTGTTCACCTGGGAGCTAAAACAGCAAGCTAAAGCTCTGGTGCCAAATCTTTAAGTCCTTTCTCAGTGTCCCAGAGAAGTCAACAGTAGTTTGACATCAGTAAGGTCTTCAGAATTTTGTCTCTGGATGGATGGATTTTTGTCTCCACTGCAGGATGTGCATATTTTCAGAGCTCTAATAATTCTTTTTTTGTGTTCTGAAAGATCTATACATAACAATACCAAGAGTGTTTATGAGGGACTTGATCCAGCTCTTGTTCAAGTCAATGGAAAGAGACTGCTGTTGACCTCACTGGAGCTTGGATCAGGCGCTCATGAGGGTTAAACACATCTTACAAAGAAGAATTGCTCTTCTAATGCCGAGAGGGAAAATACTCCATTTCTTCACAGCCATTTTTTAAAATCACAGTGCCTGTTTAGTGCTGAATGTGTGCACTTCAAATGAGAGACTAGGTGGGATGTCCATCCTCAGCACAGTGCTTTTACATCAGCTAGTATGGGCACCAAAAGCATCTGCTTTGGTGATGAATTCTTCTTTTGTGAGTCCTTAATTTACCCATTGAATTAAAGTGAAACATAAACTGATGTTCTTCTTTTCCTTGTTCAGAATTACATAGATTGTTGATGTTAATTATGTGTAGCATAGTGCTTTTGCAGTGGTTTGTTTTCAAACTTCATTATAAGACACTTTCTAAATCTGTTCTCCATCCAATGTGCATGTGCATCTCCAGTTAAAGCGAATGAGACTTATGTGTCTAGCTTGAGGGAAATAAAACAAAATAAAAGAGAAGAACTAGTCATATTTGCAGGTTATGAATATTTGATTTGTTTATATGGATATATTTATTCATCCATATCAGTTTTTAATAGTGTAGACTTGTATTTAATTGTTTATGAATTTTACTCCTATTTCCTGTGTCCTAAAACATAACTCAGCTCTAGAATTTTTTAATTTACCCAAATTAAAACAAAGTTAACATGCAGGTTATTAAAGCTGCATCACATTAATAACAACATTGCAGGTTATTAAAGCGTGCATCACAGCAATTTACAATGCTTGGGTGAGTACTGCCATTTCACCACCTTTTAAATGGACATTGTTTTTAATGAAAGAAACTCCCAGCTGTCATTTTATTTGGTGGTTCTAAATACGAAATTTCTTTCAAGAACAGCTCTTGTTGAGTGGATGAATTAAGAGAGCTTTAAAGTCTAAATGCAATACTTGAGTAGGCCACGTGGTGGAGGTATTTCCATTACTTTTCTTTGAATTCCAAATCCTGGCACTGTTTCTCTTCTCCCCCGCTCCTTCCCCCATTACTGGGTATGTGTGTGAGAGAGGATGGTAGGGGAGATTTGTATTTATTTATTTATTTATTTATTTATTTTTTTACAACTAGCAGCTGACTCTCCTTTGTTAATTAATTAAAATCCCCCCCCCCCCGGCTTTTGGCCCTTTTCTCCAGGTTGCAGATCGCGGCTCCAGTCGAATGTCTTTCTATATTGAAGCCACCAACGACACATCAAATGCGTCTGTAAGCCCAAGACCATCCAATAAAAAGGTAGAGCTGCTAAAACAAACCTTGCAGTAAGGGAAAGAGGGAAAGAATTAATTTATCAGTTTTGGCAAATAAGCTTTGTGCCATAAAAGTGATGTTTATACCAGGGAGGTTGACCAGTAGATAAATTAATATATCTTCATTTTTGTATCAACTCCCTCAATCTCAGGCTCTTTAGATTCTGTTTCCCAAGTAGTTCTGGCAAGTAACCAAATGCCTCACAGGTCAATGTATATGAATGGAGACTCTTTACTTTGACTTGTAATGATCATAAATGGATCCGTGTTTCCCAAGGTAAAGGAAGGGGAGTGAAAGACTAGCTGTGGTCTGAATTCACCAAACTGGCTTTTCCCCTGCTCATAGTCTTTGAAACCAACCCAATCTGTCTCTCTGACCCAAAGTACATGTTCCAGGGTAGCAGTTATTAGGAACATAGGAACTCCCATACCAGATCAGACAAGTGATCCTTCTAGTCCAGTATGCTGTCTCTCACAGCGACCAGCAACAGCTGTTTTAGAAGAAAGTGCAAGATACCCTGCAGTAGGTAGTTAAGGAATAACTTGCCCAAAGGGGAAGTTCCTTCCTGACCTCTGTTAGAGTTTGAGTTACGTCCTGAAGCATGAAGGTTTATATCCATTCCTAATTCTTGAGGGATTAATTATCCTGTCTAATGTAACTGGAGATGTTCCCATTATCCATATAAATATCCGGTATTTCTACTTGTATACTTTTTGTATAGAGAATGGACCATGATGCAAAGTTTAAATCTGAATCTGAACTTCGTAAAAGTTTGGGGTGCTTGGATCTGGGTTTTCAGTTCAGAGTCATCTTTACACAGTATTGTTTTCAAGTAGGATCCAGTGCAAAGGTCTTGCTTTAAGGATTCCTTCATTCCCACCCTTTAGCATTCACCATCTTCCCCCCAACCTCAGAAACACTAATGCATTACATAGAAGTGCTCAGAATCAGCATAGGCTGAAATTCACTCCCTAAACACATTGCCCAAAGCCCATGAGTTATGGGCTTGAGTAATGGCTGCTTCCCATCTGTGCCTTCATTTGGTGATTCCTCAGCACTGGATGTGGCTACAGTGACCCCTCACCCCACCTGTCCCCATCAATCTCTCCAGCATATATGGAGCGCAGAGGCCTCCGTGCCCAGGAGTTCCTTCCACATCACCCCCCTCACACAAAAGGCCACTGTAGTATGGAGGGCCTTGCACACATGGAGTGAATTTCACCCACATAGTATTGGATTGAGGGGTCAGTGTTGGAGGATGAGTTGAGTTTAAATCATTTCTCACCATGCTGTGTTTGTTGCCTAGCATTTCCATGAAGAGCTAGCACTGCAGATGGTGGTCAGCACTGGCATGGTGAGAGAAACTGTCTTCAAGTACGCCTGGTTCTTCTTTGAGCTTCTGGTAAGATTTTGTTCACAGCATTATATAACAATTGAGAAAATAAATGCCATTTGTGCCCAAAGCCACAGATGCAGGTTTGTTGCTGTCTTAACCACCTATACCCCCTAGTGTATCACAACCCACAGTTTAGGAACATGCCCATACTCTGTGTGTCCGTGTCCGTCCATCTGTCTAGCTAATCTTCCCCATAAGAGTGGGCCTGAGGCACACAGTGCAGACTGTCCTCCAGATCTGAACTTCCCCAAAGTTTGGAGGTATCGGGCTAGGGGGTTTGGTTAAGATCCAACTCTCCATGGAGCCCTGATGACTCCAACACATAAACAGAAAAATCAGCCTTGCGGGAATTCTCTGAAATTGTTTATCCTAACTGTAGCCAGCAGCATCTGCCCAGGGTTGAGGATTCAAAGAACCCTGCTTATGTTGTGCACTCGTTGGTCCACAGCTGGCAAAGCACTGCAAGACAACAGTCAAGCTAGTGTCTTTCCTTCATTTCAGATGTATACCAGCTGCCATTTTCTCCACTCTGCTAATAGCATGGGCCACTGCCCGCAGTGCCTGAACTCCACAGACTGAGATTTTCCCGTGCAGGCCTGAGGTGACTGACGTCACTGAAAAATGGTCTGACTTATTGGTGAACGCTGGCAGCAAATAAACCGTCCAAAAGCCAGCCAAGAAGTAGGAACTCATTCAAAGAGTGATACCCCAGGCCTGTCATCATGAGGGGTCAGAGCAGCAAGAACCCTTCGTGAGCACAACAAGGACCCACATCCTGCATTCTCTCCGATCTCAAACTCCTGACGAATGATCTTCTCTTTCTTTCTTATTATTGAAGCTATGACTTAACTGTGAGCTTTGGATGTGTGAGGGAATGCAGGATGGAGACTAGAAAGTGAGTGGGTCAGTAATGGAAAGGTTTTTCGAAAACTGATTTGACCTTTCGCTGCTGGCTTCTCGCACCCCGTCTATGTGGTGGCTGAATGTAACGCTTTCCTTCTAAGTACCAATGTTCTGTTAGAATGTCAGCACCTACATGAGAACATGGCGGTCCAGCGGAGGTGGTGTGCTTTGCCACATATATTTGGTAAAATAGGCATTTCTAGTCCAGAACTTGAGCAGAGACAGGGTCTGGAGTCTGTTGTACTTTAAGAAATAAAAAATAAATAGGTGGCATGTAGGCAGAAATTGAATCTTTTCTAAGTGTATGTAGCACCTCAAGAGTGGAGAGTGTGTCTGATGCCTGGAACAGTCTCCTTCTCCTGGTATGCTAAATGACCATCTGCTCTTCTTTCAAATCCCTCCTTGAAACATCTTTCTTCTATTAAGCTTTTCAGAGGTAATCCACCATAAAAAAGCATTTAATAAATAACACACATTTTTGATCTTGAAACTTAGTATAGGTAACAGCTGTATTGTCAGTCTGTTCTAAATCCTAAACCTTTTGGTTCAGGGACTGTGCATTCCTCTGTATATTATGTACAGCACCAAGCACAATGATGAAGGATGAAATCCTTATGTTTGCATATAATAAGTGCAGCAGAAATATCAGGAATGCAAAACTCTCTGTGCTGTCCTGCCAACTTGCATCAACCCTGACCTACAGGGGCAACTTCTAGGAGTGAGACAATAGTTCAGCCTCCATTCTCACTCAGTCCTTGGGCCCTCTGCTGACACTGACAACAAGTATGCTAGTTGTGAGGGTAGTTTTGTGCAGGTGAAATTGACGCTTGTGGGAAATCAGGCCCAAGTGCCACTGTTAAAGCAATCGTTTGATAGTAATGGGTTTTGTTTTGCAGATAAAGAGCATGGCTCAGTATGTTCATAACATGGACAAGCAAGATACTCCACGAAGAAGTCGATTTTCAGATCGTTTCAAAGATGACATCACCACTATCGTCAACGTGGTCACCTCAGAGATCGCAGCACTTTTAGTTAAAGCACAGAAGGTAAATGTGGGATACAAAGAAATAAATGTAACATTTCCTAGCACTCTTTTTGTGGTTATTTCCCACAAGACCTACTGAGCCAAATTCAACCCTGGTGTAACTTCACTGACATCACTGAAGTTACGCCAAAGATGAATTTGACCCAATATTTTTATTTTATCTCACTTGTGTCAATCATTTTGGGGTAGAGTCTAACATCCTTATTCATGTTGCATAGCACCTTATTCCATGAGTGGGCCATTGATTACCCTGGGAATATTGAAGAATGAAGGTACCACTCAGCCTGGGGAAGGTTTACAGAATCTGGTTCCAAATGATCTCATCACCAGCTTCAAATGCTGTTAATATGAAATTCACAGATCAAAAACAAAATCCTTACCTCACTGTAACTCTCTCCTCTAATATTTGGTTATAAAAATGGAAGAATTAAAAAACCTAACTTACTTTTCACCATTTATGCCATTTGTTTACATTATGAATTTCAGTCCTCTTGGACAATGGAACTAGATTAGTCAGTTTCATTCTCTGGTTTTCATGCACTAGCAAAATGCTACGGGAATGTTTAAATAAAAAACTGGGTCACTGTGATCTTTAAAAGCATTTCATGAAAATACTTCTGTTCACTTAAGTAAAACACTTTTTAACAAAATTTTCATTTATGCCCTCAGTGCATTCAACCATGGCCTGTTTATGGCTTTTTTACAGAGAAGACACAAATAGTCTTATATAGGCAGTACAGTTAATTAAATCACATTCTGATAGGGTGAGGACAGAGGGTCTAATCGTGAAAGTTCTCCATGTGTGAAAATGCCACTGAAGTGCCTAGAGGGTTTAGAGAACTGGACATATACATTAATTATACTCAGAAGCCATAGATGGCACTTGTATGATTCTTACAGACAATGCAAAAGCAGCCTACTTGTCTTAACACAATATTGAGTATGTTTTTAACAGCTTGTTGCTGTGATGAAGCGTATCCCCCTGGCTTGCTTTGCCCAGGCTAGCAAACTGCTTGTACCATGATAGTAAGAGAATATTTAACAGCATGAGATCACAGAAAATAGCTGTATATATCTGAACAGAAAAGACAAAAACATGAAAAAGTGACTCTCTGAATACTGTAAAGCCACTCTCTCTAACATGAGACCCTGAAGGCTATACAATTCCCTCAGTCTCACTTCCTGAAACTGCTCTATCAGTCATGAATAAGCAACCTCTGTGGGACTTGAACACAGGCTAATTAAAACACACCCACATATGTACACACCAGCAACAGTCACACACACAATCAGGCACTTCTTTGCACTGAACTACACATAGAACTAAGATTTTACATTCAAATTAGTAAATTTCAAATAACTCGGGCCTTATTTTCAGAGTTGCTGAGCATGCAGAGCTCCCAGTGATTTTAGTGGGAGCTGTGGGTCCCTGAAAATCAAACCATTAGTAAATATTCAGAACTGAGCTGCTAAATCATAAAACCTAGAGATGTATCTTGCTGCAATTTTTTTTAAGCATCTCAGATTTACGGTTTCTAAATAAAATATTTGTAAAAAGTGACTAACACAGCGACCCCTCTGATATTTAAATAAAATATTTGATGTTCAGTAAATAGAGTAAAAGAAACATTTTGTCAAATCTGTGTTAAGTATTTTAGTTTTCTGTAAATAGTAAGCATTCAATTATTTTTTAAGAAAATGGAAGTAGAAATGATTGCAGCTGTAGGAAATGCAGACAGGACTTCAATTCCATTTCAGTGTTGTCTTTTGCAAGGTTTGCATAACTAAAACTATTTTGCCTTACTGTGATACCCATCTCTGTGAATAACAGCAGAAATAACCTTATAGGAGCAACTCTGTAGATTTTCATAATATCATATACATTAGAGCAGGAGAAAGACAGGTCTAGCCATGCCCTCATAAGCAGAAGGGCTATTCCAGGGGTGGCCAACCTGTGGCTCCGGAGCCACATGCAGCTCTTCAGAAGTTAATATGTGGCTCCTTTTATAGGCACCAACTCTGGGGCTGGAGCTGCAGGCGCCAACTTTCCAATGTGCCGGAGGTGCTCACTGCTCAACCCCTGGCTCTGCCACAGGCCCTGCCCCCACTCCACCCCTTCCCGCCCCCTCCCACGTGCCTGCACTGCCCTCCCCACCCAGCCTCCTGCACGCCACGAAACAGCTCATCAGGAGGTGCGGGGAAGGAGCGGGAGGCGCTGATCGGCGGGACTGCTGGTGGGTGGAAGGCGCTGGGGAGTAGGGGTGTGGGGGAAGCTATTTGGGGGCTGCTGACGTGTTACTGTGGCTCTTTGACAATGTACATTGGTAAATTCTGGCTCCTTCTCAGTCTCAGGTTGGCCACCCCTGGGCTATTCCCTACAGTGTATTTTCCTATATTGTGTCAAATCTATTTTTAAATTATTCCAGCAATGGAGCTTCCACAACTTCACTTGATTGAATGAGTCTGGTGATTTTATATATTATAAACCACAAATTCTTTATTTTTTAAAGGAAACTGAACAAGCAGAAAAGATCAACATTAGCTTGGCATTTTTCCTGTACGATCTGCTTTCTCTAATGGACCGTGGGTTCGTGTTTAACCTCATCAGACATTACTGTAATCAGGTATGCATCGTTCAGGACAGTATCTGAATGAAGTTTGGTAATCTGTTCAGTTCTGCTTCTGACTTGTTTTTCCATCAAGAGGCTGGCATTAGTAATAGTGCCCAAAAGGCAGGATACATTCCCTGCTTAGTGGAGCCTGGGAATAGGCAGTGAATGCTGTCTGCAACCATGTGGATCCCAGTGGATCTGCAGAAAGTGGGAGCCCCTCCCTGCTATTTCCTGACTCCCGTACCCCATTAGCAGTAGCCACTTAGTGGACATACTGCTTTCAGGCCCCCTGCCATTCCCGTGATCTGTATCTCTGCCAGTGGGACTCAGTGCACAAAGTGGAATGCTGTTATGAGCAGTATTAACTTTTTCATAATTTACCAGTGGAAAAGTCCCTGTATTTGGAGGCTCGCTTGCTGTATAGAACAGATACCCCCTTCTTCTAGGCATACACCCCAACCTTATGAAGTCACAAATGTACTGTGTTTGAACAGAGGAGCTTGGAGGAGTAAGTGGGAGAAAATGTTTGTGCTGACCCAGCTCCTCCTCTGACATACACTGGCTACATTTCTGCAGATTTTTCATGCCTCTGCTTCCCTCTGGACCATGCCACATGGTCTTAGATTTAAAAAAATCCATCTCGAGCTCTAACCTCTTGTGTTCTTTGTGAATGGCTCTGCTTCAAAATCCTCCTGGAAAAACACAGTATAAAAATGCATGACGTCTCCATTATTTTCATACAAGTTATTTGGTGCTTCTTTATTTTTTTCTAAGCATTTTGATCTTGTGATCCATATAGCCTTTCATGTTTACTAAAAAAAGGCCAAATTCTGCCACTGAACACATGCACAACTTCCATTGAAGTTCACAACTGTTTTGCCACAGTTTTTGCTATGGCATTGCACTGGTGAAGGGATCTGACAGTACTCTTGGAGCAGTATGGTGCACCATGTAGGAGCAGATTCCTTTGTTTAGTTTGCCACAGGCACAAAAGAGTTTTTAAAAGTTAATATTAGTATGCACAAAGGTGTGTGTGTTGGGGGAGAATCCTTCAAAATTACTTTCGAGACAAGCTTGCTAAGGCAATTGCATTTTTTCTGGAAGGAAAGAATAACTGATCCTCTCTTGGGAGGTCAGCCAAGTACAAAACCACCCCCACTAAACAGCGAATGCCTAATGTCTGGAATCTTGTTAAACACAAGAATCCAGTGAGCTTTTTACTGTCTGTTATTCTGCTCAGTTACTTTTATTAAATTGGCTGATTCTGTTTTAGGAAGAGGATATTTCTCTATGTGTACATCTAAATTACCCGTGCTTGTCACATGATATTTTTGTTTGTTTGTTTTCTAGCTGTCAAACAAGCTTAATACCCTCCCCACCCTAATTTCCATGAGGCTGGAGTTCCTAAGGATTCTCTGCAGCCATGAACATTACCTCAATCTGAATCTCTTCTTCATGACTGCAGTGTCTGCGCCAGCGTCCCCCTCTCCCTCTCTGTCATCACAGGTAGGCATCACTCAGTCTGTATCACATGTCTGACTTCCTGATGTGAAGTATGTATGTGGAGAACTGATGGTCTTTCCACTGCTACTGTATTCAGCTACTTAAGTCAGGATTCATCAGTCTATAATCATCAAGAGTTATGAGCTCCCTTTTGTAGAAAAGGGGCAGAAAGGACTAATATCAGCAAGATGTTACTGTGAAGGTGAATTGCACAAGTTCATACATATCATGCCATGCAAACGTGGGGGAAATTTTCAGTAGGCGCGGCTAGAAACGCCTATTGAAAAAAGCTATGCACACCCAATGTATAGCAACAACTGTTCTTGTGAAGATGCAGCACACGGTACTATCAGATATATGGCAACATCTGTTTGTGAGGGTGATAGCATATGGAAATATGCAGCAGACTTTGCATTCTGAGCTTTTGCACACGCTCTCACTGCTCATCTTAAGTGTACAGACAAGTCAATATTCATTAAGGCAACAGGTTTTTTTAAGATCCTTTCTGATCATTAAAATAAATCTTGAGGCTCTAAGAGTCAGGATTTCCCAGAGTTGTTGCTTGAGGCTCATTCTTGACACCGAACAGTTGGAAATGAGATTCCCCTACTAAAAATACCAAGGAACTCTGCATAGCTATCAAAACCAGTTACTGCAAAGCAGAGCCAGGAAGCTACCACTTAGAATCGATCTTTTCCTTAGGCAATATCATCAACTCTTTCCTCCCTTAGGAGTCACCCACAAAGTACAACCTCGAGCCATTGGGCTTTTTGCTGCTTTTGCATGATTTGCTACAGGAGCTGGCCACCAATTTAGTAACTCTGCTCTGTCTACAGGATAGTTGCTAACTTGAGTGAGATTTTTCAATAAGAAATGTTGCCTTGGGGATAAATCTTGTAGAATTTTTGTTGAGAGCTCATATATGAAATTCATTTAACCGGATGCTCCATGCCTCTGTATTACTGCAAACAAACAGCTATGCCAGCATCTATATGGCAGCTGAGATAGGACCACTCTGTAGCGGTTTCATCCAAATTCAAGCCTGCACTGTCCCAAAGTTTAGGGGGGCGGGGTTCAGAGGTGGGGTTTTGATTCAGCCCATTATGGAGCTAGGGGTCAGCCATAAAGTTGGGATCTGGTTTTTACATGTTTGTTTTCCGGGAATATTCAAGCAAATTAGTTTATTGGCAGAAATATTTTCAAGTGAATATTGAAGAATATTAATGAAAAGCAAATTCTGAACTTGTAAACCTAAGTATTTGCACTGGAAATAGATTCTAAGAGTTATGCTCACCCAGTTGGGAAGAGAAATGTACCAAGTGACCTATGGTTCAGATCCATGGTTACAGTTGTGGAGCTGATAGCACAAACTCAGCAGCAACTCTACTGATCCTGGTGTGGCTCTGCATCAGCCCCAACCATATGTTACAGCAGATTGAAGGCTGCTCTAAATTACACTTGCTGCCAGCAACCCCAGACAGAGACTCCTAGGATACAGGAAAAGCATGTTCATACTTCCTTCTTGCTGGCCACATTTCTGTACCAGCCATGGAAAAAGGGGGTGCATGTGGCCAAGAAGTCACTATGCAGACTCTGCACTGGGATGATCGTCCCACGGTTGGCTATGCCAGCTTTAGGGCTGGTTTTTGCCAGCACAATGGCACAGACTCTTCAGAGCAATCTGAACACAGGGTTGATTCTGGCTTTGTGTCCTATTCAAACTAACAAACACAGCTTGTTTGCATATCAAACACTCGCATCGAGCTGCTCATGCATAATTAACACAGGGGGTTAATCATAGAAAGTATTCACTGAATAATTCCTCAAATCAGATTTGAGAAAATTGTAAGCAGACAACTGCAAACAGTAAAAGAGGCTAAATTCATTGAACAAATTCCTCTCTTATAATCACACACTCTGCTCTAGCTTTAAATCGTTCAGCATAGCTCTCTATATTCATGGGGAAATTTTGCTTCAGAGAGATTTTGCTCAATTTGATTGAAAAGCTTGACATTTTTATTATACATTCCAATATTTCCCTCAGATGATTACCTTGTTCCCATGTTGTATTCAGTCGTTTACAGTAGAACAGGCTGTTAGCTGTATTCTCAGTGAGTAGCACTATTACAGTATACTAGTATACTTTTGATCATCCGCTAAAACACCTAGTATACTTTTGCAGAATTCAAGCTCCTGCTCTAGTTTCCAGGATCAGAAAATTGCCAGCATGTTTGACCTTTCGGCAGATTATCGTCAGCAGCACTTTTTGGCTGGACTGCTTTTCACTGAATTGGCAGCTGCACTGGACACGGAGGCCGAAGGGTAGGTTTCTCAGTTTTTAAGAGGATTTTCTCTGATGGCCCGGTGATCAGTACTCAGTACAGTCATGCGAGAGATGTGGGTTTGATTTTTAGGTCCAGACTCTTGCTTTCCATTATGAAGATGCTACAAAGGCAGTATGGTCAGCATAGCAAGAGAGAACACCACTTATTGCTCCCTCTGCCTTTGGAGTAGAATTGATAGCGTTTCACTGGTCTTGTGTTCCTGGAGAATGTTGGTATGTAACCTTCCACGTGCATGCTTGTAACAAACCACATGTTAACCTCCATGTGTATGCTTGTAACAAACATCCACTGCAGAATTGCTTCCATGGAGCCCAGGCAACCACCCCACCATTTGGAATAGACTTATTTTGAGTAAGGTGAACTATCAAGTTCTCTGTCTAGGAGGGCAGCTGTGGTGATATAAAACCATAGGAAAAATAGGGGCTAATGTATGGTACAAGAAACATATGGGGCAACTTCTTGAAGAGGAAAAAAAAAGTTCTGTTGGAAAGGATAATCTCTCTTAAAGATGACAGCTCTTTATGCAGAGTGTGATGAACACTAGACCTCCAACATCTTGGAACGAGCCAGTTATGTCCAGCTCTTACTGCTTCAATCAAATAAACATAGTACTTTCACCCTGTGGGTAGTTACTTAGGGGTCACTTTGTAATAAGGCAATAGTACGATTGCTTTGTAGGCAAAATGTTCTCCTCCCGGTGAATGCATGTGTATTATTTATATGCGATAGCGCTAAATAAATATGGAGCAAAATGTCATTGGGAATTTCACATCACATCAGTGTGAATTTCACTTGCTCTTAGCAAGGCGAAGGCCTTGAAAACACTGCTGCCGCCTTCCATCAGGCTGAAGGATTTGGTTAGACAATTGCCGTACTTGGCCATTGCAAGGGTGTGACATGTTTCTTTAAATCCGTCCGTCCCCACCCCCCATTGAAATTGCCTGGGACAGTTTTCCCTATTGGATTACTAGTTACCAGTGATCATTGCTTTGCAGGTGTGAAGTCTGTTGTCTGGATCAGGATTTATGTAGGGAATGCAGGCTGAGATGTTACTCTCTGGTTATAGCATAAGCGATTATCCACAGAATATTTATTAACTTCCTCCGCCTCAGTCATCTCTCATAGCCTCTTTGATCCATATAACCTGCACGTGTCTCAGTAACAGAGCTAGTCCTTGTTTGTGCTGACAGAATCAGTAAAGTGCAGAGGAAAGCGATCAGTGCTGTGCACAGCCTGCTGAGTTCCCATGACCTAGACCAGCGCTGCTTAAAACCAGAGGTGAAGGTCAAAATTGCTGCCCTTTACCTCCCTTTGGTTGGGATCATTTTGGATGCACTGCCACAGCTGTATGACTTTACAGGTAAGACCTTCTTTTCTTCCCTTCTTTGACCTCTCAAGGTGACTTCATTAAGTGAGCTGACAAAATGTATAAGAGATTGCCTTAACTACTCTTAACTCCAAATGTGCTTGCGAGTGCAAACGTTTCTTTAATTAAAAGTAAGTTGGATTTTCAAGTACAGAAAAATGTTTATTCAAATACTGTGATTTAGAAATAATTACAGAAATAATTAGGTGAGCAAATGATAGAGCAGTGCTTTATTTATGCCTAATGCTTTATCACTGTATAATTAATAATTATTCTGATAGATGGCTAACATATAAACATGGTCCTTGCTGTGGAAGGTTTACAGTCTAATATTAAGATATAAATGGGTGTAACAGACAATGGCAAGAAGAATAAGGGTAACAATGTTATGTTGTTACATTATTTAGCTAGTGCGCACCTAGATGCATTGGATTCTGTTCGATTATTTTGCTTGCTCATTTTTATGTTATTTGTTTAATTAGGAAGTATTAACAGGTTTACAAACTGGCTTGCTCATTTTATGTTCTCATTTTTCTATTACTTAATAGTACTGTTATTATTGTATTGTAGTTAAAAGGAGCATTTGCAGGCAAATGTAACCAGCAGGCTCAAGAGTCTAGAATAGAATTTTTATCCAAAATCATGAAACTACAAATACTGTTCTAAATCTTTAATCCTTTTAAGAAACGATTCTCTACGCTGTCTAATTCTGTCATATTTGACTTCAATGAGTTCTTATGAATTTGTCCCAGGCAGCAGTTTGCCTTTTTTTTTTTTAGAGAAACCAGCTATTTATGTTCTATTGAAAGGACAATGCTGTGCTACTTGCAGAGCTACCATTTGTTTTCATGAAAAATTCAAGGCGGCAAAGAAAAATGTATAGCTGTTTTGAGAAATACAATTTTTCACCAGTTATGAAAACTTTTTGTACATGTCTGGAATAGAACAATGACATTTGGAACGTCTGTTACCACCTGCCACCCAAGAGTGTTGAAACACTTGACACACACTGGTTAAACCTTACCATACTCTGTTAATCTAGGTTTTATCCCTATTTTGTAGATGAGAAGACTGAGGGATAGCAAGGATAAGGCCTAAACATTCAAATGTGTCCACTAGTTTGGGGTGCCTCTGTTTTGGGGTATCTAAATCGAGATGCCATGGGCTTAGTTTTCAGAGGTACTGAGCACATTGAAATCAGTTGGAGTTGCTTAGCACTTCTAAAAACCCGACCTTTGGTATCTCGAGTTGAGCACTCAGTCTTAAAAGACCTTGTAAAAATTAGTTTAAATAACTTATTTGCTCAAGGTAACTCAGAAAGTCTGTGTCAAAACTGGGAATAGAAGTGAGGAGTCTTGAATCCTAAACCTGTCTTTTAACCAGTAGGCGACGTCTCCTCTGTCAGCAGTTGCCAGATTTGTACTGTATTGTATGTGTGAGAAAGGCAGTTGACAGGCAAAGATGGCAAATGTGGGTAGCCCAATGTGCAGCAAAGCATGGGATGGACTAAGGTCTAAGGTATTGTATGTGTATTTCTGTGAGAATCCGCCACCCAAGCACAGCTTTGGTGATAATGCTTAGTAATGTAATGTCATTGAACCTGGCATTGGTGATTTAATCCAAGCAGTGCAAAGCACTGGGTTTGACGCTACAGTTCAGGGCCATCTGAGATCCTTTAGTGGCTTTGCCTCTGAAGCATAAATCAACTTTACCAGACAGCAGGAAAATGTCAGACAATTAGCCCTACCTGTGATAAAGCTTTCTGTTACATTCTTCTATCCTTCTATCCTTGTGTTTATTTGTATAACCTGGCAGTCTGCTGGTGGTTGCAAACTGTCCCGCTAATCCTATACCTCTTTCACCCCTACCCCCCGCTTCCGCTTTCCCCTTCAACATAACAAGCAGTGGCTCTCATGGAAATGCCAGCTGTTTCATTAGCCAACAGGAATACAAGACTGTGGAACTTTATAATATTGAGACAACATAATAATGTTGGATTATTCTGTGCAGAGTCAATGGGGCATTTCAAATCTAGTTTCAGAAGCCCGCAGTGGGAAAGGTCGTACAGGGAGTCCAGATGAAGACCAAGAATCTTCAAACCCAATCAATCAGTCTGTTGCCTGGGCCATTGCGGGGAATCAGTTCAACCTCTTAAGGACTTCAGGTGCACCTCTGTCTTCACTGGTATGTCTGCATTGCTTTGCCAGCCTTTCTTTCTGGCTGTGTCTGGCTTGGAACAGCCGGGAGCAGCCACTACAGGGAAAGACCAGCTTTGCCCCCATATCTATGGGCTGGAGGGAGAACAATCAACAGCCCTCTGGAAATGGAACATGTATAGTCTGGTCAGCACTTAGGAGCTGTGAGAGGTTTGAGCATTCTTAGTGAGGATGGAATCTTTGGAGATTTTAGCTCTAGCAAGTTTCTGCTGTGCATGTTCAAAGTGCAGTTTTTCAAAGGCTTATAAAAATTGGGCATATTTGGGTGGATTTTGACAGGGATGGCAAAAAGTCATACGCTGCAGCCCTGCCAAATTTCAAGTCCCTGCTCCAAACCATGGGGGAATAGAGCATTTCAAAGGAAAGGTTGCCAGAATTTTTTCAGATGGGTAAAACAATTTATTTTCCCCAGGCCTCATTCTTGGAATTGGCGGAACCATTTTGGCTAGAAAATAATAATAACAACAATAAATAAATAATAAAAAGCCTGAATCAGACACCCATCAGCCCAAATGGTTAAAGTTTTGCCAAAGTTATAAGCAGCTGAAAACAGGCCTTATAATGGAAAATGTCAGACAATTAGCCCTACCTGTGATAAAGCTTTCTGTTACATTCTTCATGCATTTGCACAGGTTTACCTTTTGTTGCTGTTTACTGTTGGTCTCACTTTTGTAAGCCAGCATAAACAAAAAATGGTTTCTATTTGCATTCAAATGTTCCTAAATCCTTTTAGTATCAAAATAGCAACCTTTTATACATCCATATAGGGCAATATTTTCAAAAATAATCATTCAAGTAACTGCCACAAAATATATGCACACTCATAAAAGGGTCATTACACCTATACATTGGTAAATGTGTGCCTAGTATGCACTTAGGTATTTAAAATGTATTCTGTGTGCTCAGTTACCCTGACTGCAATCATTCCTTTATACAGGCATGGAAATATTTTTGGGGCACAACTTGCGGTAATTGCTTTTAAAATGTGGCCTATACTTTATGGCCCAGATTTCCAGAATTTCATGGATGTATCTGTGTGCACTAATGACCACTGAGATGTGTGTATCTGTGTAAACATGTAACACTACAAAAACAGTAGGAAACACAACAGGAAAGTCCTTAACTATTAGAGAATTCTATCTCTACACTACATGCTAACAAATCTGATGTACAGATAACTACCAACCAGTGCCCCTTTCTCTCTCTCTCTCTTTTTTTACACACATGCACTTCCTGTCTACACAACCTCAGCTGTATATTATAAATACTGAATATGGAATAGATGAAGCACTCTCAGCATGAACTATGGTTTTGATACAAAACTCCACCAGTATTTAAATAATATTATTGAACCAGTGTGACTTCTCTCTTTTTTCTCCCTCTATGGAACATGCTTTTTATCTGTTTCTAGCCCTACAAACAGTACAGCACATTAAGTCCTGATACTACTCGCAACCTTTTGATCTGTTTCCTCTGGATCATGAAAAATGCTGAACAGAGTCTTATTCGGAAATGGATTGCAGACCTTCCATCCATGCAGCTGAACAGAATTTTAGATCTTCTTTTCATTTGCGTTTCATGCTTTGAGTACAAGGTAAATGGAACTTTTCACTGATGCTTTGTCACAATGTTTTAGCAAACTCTAGTGCAATCCTTCCCCGGCAACCCATAATTCTGTGATTGGAAGAGGTTACACTGGCTCTCTTGTCATCTGATCTTCACTGTTGTTAGGGATGAGCAAACCGATTCAGATAAAATAATTGACCCAAGCTTTTGAACAAAGCTCAGGTTAAACTTTTTATGAGATCCTATAATGTTGTTTAAATTATTTATTGATTTCCTTTTTGTGTGGCTCTGAGCTTCTTACTTCTGCATAGAAGCAGGAGAGCCAACAGTTGTGCAAATGGATCTGTTTTACCAACATTGCTCTGCAGAGATAGTCGGATAAGGAGTCAGGCTTTTGAATATATATATATAGAGAGAGAGTAAACCTCCAGTCTTTGGAGTTTCACCACCATACATTTTTACATATTTCTACATTCCAATTCCTTTCCTCTTTCTCTCTGGAATATAAGTAGCCTGTGGGAAGGTGAGTTGGGGTAGCTTCTTTCCACGCACTCTTTCTTCTACCCTTTATAGGAAGCCATGGGAATTGAAGAATGGTCTTGTGGTTCAGGCAAGGGTCTGAAAGTCAAGGCTCTTGTCTAAGCCACAGATTGCCTGCCTGAACCTGGTCAAGTAATTTATGTGAGGAGCCTGTTTCTTCATCTGTAAAATTGGAATAATAATACCTACCTACTTCACAAGGGAGTTGTGAGGCTAAATACATTAACACATGCAAAGCCCATTGCATAGAAAATGCTACAGAAGTACAATCTATAATGGTAGCATAACAACAATGGGGCCATTTGAAATGTTGGAGTGTCTTAAACAATCTATCCAATTCCACCTTTCTCCTTACTTCCAGCTATCCCTGTGTGCTTAGAAACAGTACACACACTACCCCTTTGACAGTGTGCAAGTTGCTATTGTACTTTGATTGTGTGTGTCCTATGCCCCTTTGATAGTGTTCAGTGCCCTCTGCCTGATTTGGGGACTGTAGCGACAGCTTTGGTAGAACAATTTGGACTAAGAGTTAATTTGACTATATGTACTTTAAGAGGGCTGCTCAGAAACTGATCACTGAAACTTTGCTTTCTCATGTATATCCAGGGCAAACAAAGCTCTGACAAAGTCAGCACCCAAGTGCTTCAGAAATCAAGAGATGTAAAAGCCAGGTTAGAAGAGGCTTTACTGAGAGGCGAAGGAGCCAGGGGTGAAATGATGAAACGCTGCAGGACACCAGCTGGTACTTTCCCCTCCCAATTTTTAATTTATTTTTTTATCAAAAGACTTCAAGCATGCTGTGGATATAAATGTTCTTCCCTTGGAAGGCAATAAAAGCACCAAAAACCCCACTCTTGTATTTCTCTCCCTTTCCTGCCCTTGCAGACTTTTCTGTGCTTTGCTGTGGATAAAAATGTTTTTTAGCTTTCAACATATATAATATGTGAGCTCCTCTTATGCTAGAAATATGCAGGCAACTTATCTCAAAAAAATCACATGTAATGTTTCTTTGATTCTATTTTAAGTTATGCATAGTCTGTTAATAAAGAGTGAGAGACTGTCAGTTGCCTTAGGCCCAAAAATATATGGAGAGGCATTTTATGCAATTGGAGACTGAGTTTCAGCCAGACCTCTGTCCACCCTCTAGTTTTGTGGACATATGATTCATGTTCATTGCCTCTCAGTGTCCTTATATGTGATGTATTCCATCTATAAATTAAAAAAATGTTTGTTCTAACTGCTAGAACTGAGGGGATCTGAGAGTCAAGCTGGGTTATGTTGACTTGTGCATCATTGCCAGTAAATATATTTTTTGTCTGCAATGAGGATCCACTTAAAAATTCTATGGATGATGACTAAGCCAGAATAGATTCTAAGTCTCTCTTCCATAGTTGTATTGGCTCTTCAGAGCTAACAGGAATGAAAAAAATAGTTAAAATATAGGACTGTGCAGGTGGGGATGTTTAATAGAGGGATGCTGGCTCCATGGTACATTCACCCCACTTCCAAATCCTATGTTCTCTTCGCCATGAGGATAGTATTTCTTATGGATGTATGGATCAGAGGAGTGGGTGGAGCCAGAGAGCAGCTGTTCTCCAGCAGATTTCTAAGAGTTGTGAGTTGTTATTGTTCCAAGCAACATTAATTTCTACTGGGCCTCACCTGCATCTGCTACAATGCAGTCACATGGGGAGGCTGTCAGGAGAGAGGAAGACTATCTGGGTAGGTCTGTGAGGCCACTGGGCCTTCATGAGTGTTCTGAGATTGGCATCTCTGTGAGTCTAGGGATTGCACTCCCTACCTGCTCCATACAGAGCAAATCCTGCCCCTCTGATGGATTGATGAGGAGCATGAGTTGAAACTCAATGTTTCCTGCCCCTTATATGGGTTTTCCTGTTTAGGGGATTACATGGCCCTTTATTTGATCAGAATCAAAAGCAGATCAGATCCAGAACATGTAAGAAGAGCAGATCTGTAAGGACATTCCTTTTTATATAGTTGCTTTTCTGACCATAGCTTTCTTGTAGGAGCAGAAGGAAAAAAGTGTGTATGCTTCCACAAGTAGTCTGTGTGCACAGTGATGTCATTATATTAGTGCCCTCGTACAAGGAAGAAACATGGCAATGGTTTTGAAAATATTAAAAATGAACCGTTGCTTACACAGAGAGGCAGTCAATTCGATTCAAAATGGATTTTTAATTTTCTAAGGCATGTGTAACAAACATAAATGTATAAACACAGATTTAAAAAAAATGATTGACAATGTGCATTTACTCGCGTCCAGGAGACTTAAAGCTGGGAGATTTGAAAACTGTCTGTTGCAGAAATGTAGATCCTCCTGTACGATTTGATATCAAAATCCAGATCACCCCTCTGTGCTTTAATCTTGCTGACATATGTTGCACTCTTAGGGAATGACAGATTCCCAGGGTTAAATGAAAACCTACGATGGAGAAAAGAGCAGACTCAATGGCGGCAGGCAAACGAGAGGCTAGATAAGTAAGTCGTTTAATAAATTTATATCTCTTTTACCAGAACTAAGCTTATTTTTCCCAGGATGATTTTATTACAAAATCCGCAGCTTCAGTCCAGCCCCAGTCTTCAGAGGAGAAAAGAAATCAAAAGTGATTACCTAGCACAGTGGTTTTCAGCTGTGGTCTATTGACCCCTGGGGGTCCGCAGACTATGTCTAAGGGGTCCGCGAAAGATTATTGTTACCATAGAACAGTGGTTTTCAACCTGTGGCCTGCGGTCCTGTTGGGGTCTGCAGACTATGTTTAAGATTTCTAAAGGGCTCCGCACTCCATTCAAAATTTTTTAGAGGTCTGCAAATGAAAAAAGGATGAAAACCACTGATCTAGCACAAGGATGCTGGATGTTGCTGTTACACAATAAGGAGATTGTAAATGCTTGAATAAGATGTTTACCCTGTTATCTAGCGTTAATTAACTGCATGAGTGACACTGGGTCTCTGATGCATATACTGAAAACCCATAAGAGGGTTTATGTGACTTATGTGGTGGTGTAGCTATAGCCTATAGCTACTTTATATATACAGCATGCTAGTGCATGCTTAGTCTCATTAAATGGAGAGCAGTCTGGATCACTTGTTAAGCTAGGTGCAAGCAAACAATAGGCATTTTAATACAGCTAAATGTAAATGTATACATCTAGGAACAAAGAATGTGTAGGCCATACTTGAAAGATGGGGGACTCTTATCCTGAGAACCAGTGACTCTGAAAAAGGTTTGGGGGTCACGGTGGATAATCAGGTGAACATGAGCTCCCAGTATGTCACTGTGGCCAAAAGGGCTAGTACAATTCTTGGATGTGTAAAGAGGGGAAGTCTCAGGTAGGAGTAGAGAGGTTATTTTACCTCAGGATTTGGCACTAGTGTGACCACTGCTGGAATGCTGTATCCAGTTCCGGTGCCCACAATTCCAGAAGAATGTTGATAAATTGGAGAGGATTTCAGAGAAGACCCACAAGAATGACTGAAGGATTAGAAAACATGCCTTATAATGCTAGACTGAAGGAGCTCAACTATTTAGCTTAACAAAGAGAAGGTTAAAAGGGGTGACCTGATCAGTCTGTAAATACCTACATGAGGAACAAATGTTTCATAACAGGCTCTTCAATCTAGCAGACAAAGGTATAACAAATTCTAGTGTTTGGAAGTTGAAACTACCCAAATTCAGACTGAAAATGAGGTATAAATTTTTAACAGTGAAGATAGTTAACTTGTGGAATAATTTACCAAGGGTCATGGTTGATTCTCCATCGTCAGTAGTTTTAAAATCAAGATTGGATTTTCTTTAAAGATATGCTGTAGTTCTAAAGGAATTATTTTGGGGAAGTTCTGTGGCTGTATTATATAGAAGGCCAGACTATATGATCACAGTGGTCCTTTCTGGCTTTAGAACTTATGAAATCAGGTGAGAAAAATTTGACCTTTTGTGTTCTATTTTAGTTGACTTATTTGCAAAGGGGAAAAGGGTGACATGTTTTTCCTGTTGCAAGTTGTAAATTGTGATTTGTGGATACAAATTTCTGTCACTCTCCAAAGTATGAATGCACAGGTAAAATAGATCAACTTAATCAACTGACTGCAGTGATAAATAATTGAATGTTTATAGTTATAGAAAATTGGCTTTTCATTAATCAGTTATGCTACTAACAGTACCTGCATACTGTATGTGCCAAGCTTATATAAATATAGCCATTTGGAGAGATGTCATTTTTCCATAGCTTCTCGTCCATTCTGAACCTGAATTAGATTAGTTGAAAGGATTGCCTTTCATTCTGGCAGTGCAGTAGTCTCCCTATATTAAAATTGTAGTGACTTTCCATGATAATAACGTTTAGCTCCCTTGTTAATTTTGGCTTAGATAATTGGTTTGGCTCTGTTTTACTGTGCCTGGGTTTTGTAAATGCTGTGAAGGGTAACTACGTTGTTATCAGTAATCATAGCTGGTTTTTTAAAATAGGTTTTTGGTTTTGGTATTCATTGGAATTTTAAAAAATGACAAATCTTTGTCCATTCTGCCTTTTGTTCATGTATCTCTCAT
This sequence comes from Mauremys mutica, assembly GCF_020497125.1. Lineage (NCBI taxonomy): Eukaryota > Metazoa > Chordata > Testudines > Geoemydidae > Mauremys > Mauremys mutica. Next base: position 90,427,834 of record NC_059077.1, on the reverse strand, counting down.
TTCCTCACGAAAATCAATTTGATGCAGTCTCTTACTGCAGTATTTGTACAGTCCAGAGGTTGCCAGTACAACCTAGAAATATTGGGCTAAATAATGTAGCAGTTGTAACTATGGAATGAAATGCTGATTAATATAATCCCCTTTTTGAAAACAGAAGTTAAAACGTTGGGACCAAATTTTGTGGTCCTTTTCAATCTTTCATAAGTAAAATTCCTGTAAAAGTAAATGGGTTTTCTCCTTACTAAGGCAATAGGATTAGATCCTTAGTTATCCAATTGCCATGCTAAGCAGGAGTGGACCAAGGAAGAGCAGAGCTGGGGCTTATATATCAGACACTATCCCTGCTCTGTAGCACAGGAATGGGATAGAGGCAACTTTAGCCTTGGGGCTGCAAAAGCACGCTTGGGATAATTAGGGATGAGGATTCTGTTTGTCAATGAGATCGTTTATACACAAATTCGCACTGGTTGAGCTAAAAAGTGGTGGAAACCCCTGTGTGGGAACTCTTCTTTTGGTTTAAAAGTAGCTTATTATGGTTTAGCTTACTACCGTTCCTAATTGATTTAAGCTAAACCAAAATAAACCTGGCTTACCCTGAAAGAAGTGTTCAATACAGCCTTTTGCACTGGTGCAACTAAATCAGTTTAAAATCACATCTTTAGTTAAACCTGTGCAACTCTGCACGTACACAAGGCTTTTATGTTTATATGACTGTGTCTACACTACCACCTATGTCGGCAAAACTTATATCACTCAGGAGTGTGAATATTCCACCCCCTGAGTGACAAATGTTACACCGACATAAGCACTGTTGGCAGGAGAGCGTCTCCTGCTGACATAGCTTATGCCGCTCGCAGGGGTGGGGTTTTTTATGTCGACGGGAGAACTCTCTCCCATCAGCATAGAGCATCTTTACCACATGCGCTGCAGCCGCACTGGTACAGCTGAGTTGCTGCAGCACTGTAAGCATAGACATGGCCTATGGCACTCATCACTGAGTGTCTTGCTTGTCCCTAATAATTTAACCAGGGTTTTAACACTTAGTGCATTTTCCATTGGAAAACTATTTGCACATTGTCATTTTTGTACCCCACAAGGCATTCGGGAGGCGGTTGGTGGGCCACATGTTCAGGTTCACATATGCTGACACTTGTCCTCACTTCTCCTTGCCCCACCTGTCTTGAAGTAGATTGTAGTCACTGTTATAGCCTAAGTGGAATGTCAAGAGAGGAATCAACAAATCGGAGCGGCTAATGTCTAGGGAGTGAATTATCCAGTGGTTGCTGGAAATGGTTCAAAAGAATGTGTTGTTTATTTAATTTGTGCAGACTTCACCGTTATTTAGCAATACATGGCCTGATTATTGCAATCGCCTCCTGGCAGGGCTTCTCCATCATTCTCGGCTTTGAATAAATGTGATCAGTCATGTTACACCTGCCCTTACTTCCCTACCCTGGTAGTCTATAACACTCTCAAGATGACTTGGAGATGCCCATGCTGGTCTTTACTAGCTGAGATTTCCAGCCTCATCCCAATATAAATTTTGAAGCAGATGTAGTAGAACATTCACAGAAAGCAAATTGTGAATTCACACCAGATACCAGATGGTAAGAGTCACTCATCCAGCCAGGGGACAGAAACATACCACATGAGTGATGAGTCCTGTCAAAACAGCTCTGATTTCACATACTGAATGCTCTCAACTGAGAGCTTGCAAACTTACTGGAGCCCAGGAGTAATAATGAATACAGCTGAGCAAACCACCTCGTGTTCCTGGGTAACTCAGGGTCAGCAAGTAGATGAACTTTGTCATTTTTCTGGTTACAAATAATTCATCAGGTTCAAGTCATCATCCTGCTGAGAGATCTAGAGGGGCTATGTTCCAGACCTCCTCCCTGAGCCTTGTCCTGTTACAAGCTTTGTTTGCTCTTTGCCCCATCATTCCCTCGTCTCCTTTTAGGGATGCCACCATCCCTTCTTAAATCAACTGATGATGGCGCCTTTTGCTATAGTGGCCTCAAGGGTATGGAACTTGCCGCCTGTTCTCATCACCTCAGTCCATCCCTCCCTGGGGTGGGGCATGGCATCATTTTATAAATATTGCTCATTATTATTATGTTGTGGTGCCAAAGGAAACTGCATCCTCCATTTTAAAATATCCATTGGCCTAGTTGTAGGGCTTTTCTTGAGGATCAATGGTATAGATCAGTGGTTTTCAAACTGCGGGTCATGACCCAGTACTGGGTCGCAGAATGTAAGGCACTGGGTCACGGCGGCTCTGGTCAGCACCACCGACCAGGCCATTAAAAGTCCCATCGGTGGTGCTACCCAGCTAAAGCAGGTTAGTCCCTACCTGTTCTGACACTGCGCTGCTCCCCGGAAGCTGCCAGCAGCAGGTCCAGCTCCTAGGTAGAGGGGCCACAGGGCTCCGCACGCTGCCCTCGCCCCAAGCACTGGCTCTGAACTCCCATTGGTTCCTGACCAATAGGAGCTGGGGGCGGTGTCTGTGGGTGAGAGCAGCACAGAACCACTTGCACACCTCCACTCAGGAACCAGACCTGCTGCTGGCCACTTACGGGGTGCAATGCAGTCCACAGTGCCAAGACAGGCAGGAAGCCCACCTTAGCACCCCCACTGCGCTGCTGACCAAGAGCCACCTGAGGTAAGCCCATGCCCCAATCCCCTGCCCCAGCCCTGAGCAACCCCCCAAACCCTGAGCCCCCCCTGCATCCCAAACCCCTCATCTCTGATCCCACCCCAGAGCCTGCACCCCCAGCCCAGAGCCCTGACCCCCTCCTGCACCTCAAGCCCCTGTCCCAACTCTGAGCCCCCCACAACCTGGAGCCCCCTCCTGCACCCCAAACCCCTCATTCCCGCAGCCCTCACCCCCACACCCCAACCCTCTGCCCCAGCCCTGAGCCTCTCCCAAACCCCAACCCCCTCATCCCCAGCTCCATTGGGTCATGGGCAACAACAGTTTTCTTCAACTGTGTCGCCGGAAAAAAAGTTTGAAAACCACTGGTCTAAAGTACCAACTCCTCCTAATTACCCAATAGTCCTTAGGAAATGCCCTTCAACAAGGTGGTTGTTGCTTGTCCCTATGGGAATATTCAAAATGCTGTCATTTTTATTTCACACTGGTTTATACAGTAGGTTATTATCCAAATAATGGGGTGCTTACTGTATGCTTTAATAAGAGCTTCTTTTTGTAGAACAAAAGCTGAGCTAGATCAAGAAGCTCTGATCAGTGGAAACCTGGCTACGGAAGCTAATTTGATCATCCTAGATATGCAGGAGAATATCATCCAGGTGAGAAACTGCCCGGCTCGCTGTAGGCCAGTCCCGGCACCTTGGATGCCAAAGTGAGCAGGATTCATTTCTCTCAGGCCGTACATTTTAATTAAAAAGACCTTGGAAACATTTACAATCTGAAATAAATAGAAAATGATCCTTAGTTATCACAGCATGTGGGGTTGCAGCATGTAACTGAGAAGAGACTTTGGCCCCGGTTATTTATAACAGTACTTGAAATCCAGTTTCAGTGGGCTTTAGAGGGCACTGGGGTTTCTCAGCTCTAACTGAGGAGGGTGGAGGAGAGAAGGATCTTTATTTATTTCAGGAATTTGTCTGAGGATCTTAAACATTTGGGACTGGGCTGGCCTGATGGACTTGTGGCATTGCTCTGCGTTGTCATGTGAGATCTTGGTATTTAGTCCCCAATCCTACAAAGTGCTCTGCACAGGAGAACCCTTATGCTTGCTTAGAGCCCCTCTGGCCCAAGGATCTGCCCATTTGAAGCAACTTGCCAGATCAGGGCCTTAACATCCAGAGGACAGGTGCTCAGCTGGCATACAACATTACAGCTCCACTGAAGTCAGTGGAACAATGACAATTTATGCCATCTGAGGATCTGCCTGCTGGGATGTGAGCATGTGGAGGCAGTGCAGAACACCTTGTATTCCTCTGTAACCCCTGGCATTAGAAGAGTGACGCCCTTCAAACGGAGTGCCATGTAGGCCTTTAAAGCCACGTAAAAAAGACTCATCCAGAAGCAAGATTGTGAAAACTTGAGGCTCTGAGGGCGGGTATAGAAATGTGCTGAGTTCACAATGGATAGGAAGGATCCTTGGAACACTAAGAGGCACAGGGAGGACTCCTCTTTACCTTTCTACCCCCGATCCATGAGAAGCGACTTCCCCATTCCTATTTCGTAGGATAAAACAGTGTGGTGAAGCATTTTATTTGCAGCCTGCCAGGGATTCCAGTCTTGGTCTCCTGGACAATAGAAGAGAACTTTGGTCCCTATGCTTCTGTTTCCTGTTAGCTTGCCTAGTTACATGAATACTGTTCTTCTCTGTGTGTAGGCAAGCTCGGCTGTAGACTGCAAAGATAACCTTTTGGGAGGTGTGCTGAAGGTCCTGGTAAATTCTCTCAGCTGTGATCAGAGCACCACATACCTGACTCATTGCTTTGCCACACTCAGAGCGCTCATTGCCAAGGTAAACTCTTAACATACTTGTTTCCGTCCTTCTGGTTAAGACATTAGGGCCACATTTTCAGAGTGGAGACCCAATTGCACTTTTGCACCCATCAGAACAGGTGTTGTGTACAGACACGCTGGTGCATGCATGGCTGTTCATGACTGCACAGGGCTGTCTGTTTCCACTCTTTGGAAATATTGTTGATAACATGGATGGAAAAACTCAGGTGGAATAAAAGTATTGCATTGTTTTTGCTTCCAGCAATGTATCAATGAACACAGAAAATGATACTGATAAAAATGCATAGCAAAATTCCACCCAAAAGAATTGGTCACTTCAATTAAAATAGTTATTTTAATTTTCAGGAATTTGATTGTGCTGTATTCATGAATATAGTGGAAATCAGATTATTACAGCCTCAAGACTAAATTCTGATCAGTTACACTGATGTCAATCACCTGAACTAAGTGAATTCTTCCACGTTTAAGCACGTGTAATTGAGATGAGAATCTGAGTCTGTTCGTATATTTTATAATATTATTTTTTCTAAATACTAACCCAAATTATCCCCACACTTTCCCCAGTGAATCCCCGCTGAAGTTAATACAGTTTCACAGGAGTAAATAAGGGCAGATTTTGGCCTACTGTCTTTATAACATGAATCATACCAGATTTGTTATCTTTTAATATAGAGTCCTAAGAGAAGAGCCTCGTTCAGAATATTTTAGCATTTTGCAAAGGAGTCATTCTCCTCTGAAAAAGAATTTCCAAAAAGGATTTGTGAAGATCCTAAATGTAAAAAACAAAAAAACAGGATAATCATGCCCAAATTAGTGTCTGTCTTCCATTGAATATGGATAGGCAGACAAGCTTAATGATAGGGTAGTTTTCTGAGTAGTTATGAAACTCATAAAGTACAATAGAAATTTAATTATCCTTAGAATCATCCAGTTAAAGTGACTTATGACAGATTTCAGTAATAATAACGAGTGTATCTTCCAATTAACATGACTTGGTACTGTAATTTATGAAGCAACCATTCTAATTCTTTATAATGAACTATAGGTGTGTGCATGTTGCTTTATAAACAAAGAAAAATGATGGGACCCTGTGCCAAAGAGTTTGCAATGTAGATTAGACATAACACAGCCAGATAAGACAATGAACCAAGGGTGGAGGCTCAGAAAGAGGCACACAAGGGTTGCAACAATGAGAGATAATGGGATGTGTTTATTGTTACATGCACACCTTCTAAGTTCCTATCTATGCACAAACAGTGTATGTGTATCCATCTGTATTCTGTTTAGAATGTGAGCTCTTCAGGGATTTTGCCTTCTTTGTATTTCACCGTGCCAAGCACATTGTGGGGCTACCAGAACCAATAGCAAACTGTGTGTCTCAAACCTATCATAAATCAAAAGTTTGGAGAAGGGTCTGGGATGGAGGTTAGTGCTGGAAGTTTTGGGGAGAATGAAATTGTGTGGTGCCAGGGGTTAGGGTGCCAGCAGTATGTGAAAAGATCCAATCAACGATTGTTTCATATTCTCAATGCACTGTCGGCATATTTCTTCATCCCTTTGTGTTGGCGTGCTTAAAGTCTGGAAATACCAACTCTCACAATCTTACTGCAAATCTTGCCATATTTAGTGTTTTGCTTAAAGCTCCTGGAGTCATGAGATCATCTGAGAATCGTAGCTTTTGTTTATTTTTTTAAAGAGTAAATTTCTAGCCCTCCTAGGTCTGGAGGAAAGGCTGAGAAACTAGAAGCCAAATCAAAAGAACTTCAAACAATATTGTCTTTAAATCTCATGATTTTTTAAGCCTGACCTGTGACATTTGAATGCTTGGGGTCAAATGCCCTGATGATGTCTTCTCTGCCTCTCTTAGTTTGGAGACTTGCTGTTCGAAGAGGAGATGGAGCAGTGTGCTGACCTATGTCAAAGAGTTCTACATCACTGCAGCAGCAGCATAGACATCACCCGAATTCAAGCCTGTGCTACCCTTTATCTTCTCATGAGACACAGTTTCAGCTCCATCAGTGTAAGTTATTAGATACAGCAAAGAATTTGATGCCACTCTTTTGCATTAGAGTTTAAAACCAATCCTAAAAATGATAATAAATTGAAAAGATTTGTATGTAAGGAGGAGGTGCTGTGCTTTTGCAGGCACACCTCTGGGGCACAATTCCCACCCTGCTTGCCTCCTGCTCTGCGGGTGCAAATGATAGTTGTTTGTTTGCTGGCCTATATCAGCAGCAAATTACAACATTCCCACTCCCCCAACATCTCCCACAAGCTCAGCTGCACAGGCTGGCTCATTGAGGGAAGGGAGCCAGGACTCCACCTACTCATTATCCAGCTGTTCTGATGGGGTGTAGCAGGTGCACATAGCTCTCATACACCTATGTGCCTGGACCTAAGGTCCAGGTGGCATGTGCAATCATGTGACAAAGGGGATTCTTGCTTCCTCTTACAGTCTGCATAGATGCATAGCCTAAGACACCATGTAGCCCTAAGGTATTGACATGTAAAGTACTGGGCCAAAATGACAGATGGCATAAGCTGGTACACTTGGCCCATTGTATTTAAATAAGTAGAAAAGATGTGGGTTTACATCCCAAGAGCACACAAATGAATAAAAACGTCTGGTGCCTGTGGCAAATTAATACATTTGAATCCGTACACCTTGTAGCTATTGCATTGCCTTTTTTTTTCTTTCTACCCCCTACCTATAAAGAATTTTGCAAGAGTGAAGATGCAGGTAACAATGTCCCTGGCATCTCTGGTTGGTAAATCATCTGATTTCAATGAGGAGTACCTCAGAAGATCCTTACGAACCATCTTAGCGTATGCAGAAGAAGATATGGACATGCAGCCAACCATGTTTCCAGTCCAGGTTAGGCCTTTTGTGACTTCTGATGCTTTTTTTCAGGACCTCTCATCTTGAGATGGGCTGGAATGAGATCTCCACACCTAAGCATTCCTAAATCAGAAATATTGAAAATTTGGGTGCAAATGTTGCTGCTTGGGCCCGTCTCTAATTTAATCAAGGGCCACACTTTGAAAATTAGAACAATCTTGACAATACCTAGGATGTCTGGGATAAAGGCTGAGCATAATTCCATGGGACAACCTTGCAGTGATCCAAGTAGAACTTACTGTAGGCTAGATTCTTCTCTTAGCTATGTATACATGATTCCCCTTGAATCCAGTAGGAGCTACATCCATGTACAGTATCTGAAACTGGAATTTGTGTCATTACCACAGTACTGCCAATCTGAAAACATAACTTACCTCCATTCCTCCAAATCCCAAAGCTGTCAGTGAAAAATGACATAAACCTTATTTTAAAGGAAACTGCCTAAAAGGTATGCAATTAGGGTATTTGCACTTCTTTGTGTGTTTTGAGTTATGAAACTGAAAGCTAAGTTCTTCCAGCTATCCAAACAGTTCCTGTATAAAAGGAATATATTATTTTTAAATAAAATATACAGGTAGCATCTCTAATTATTCCTGGTCACTTGAGTTACCCTGCTTTCACTAACAGTTTGGCACACATGTTGGCTAATCAAATTTCCCCTTTTATGCATCCCGCTTTATAAATTATGATGATTTCAAAACCATCACGAGAAATGGGAACCTGTCATTTTCCACATTATCAGAGTAAGACAGCTGTATATGGAAACCTTAGTTTAAAAAAAAATCCCACTCTTTTCAGTTCATAAGGAAGTGACTGCATTACTAGCAACCACCATGTCTAACTGTGAGATAATGAAACATCTGGTGCTAAGAATTGCAAAAACATCTGTTTAACAATATATTGCAATTTTCCTGAACCAGAAGTTGCACTCCATTTAGGAATACGTATTATAGAGTTCATGAACAAAAGGAGATGGACTTGTTTTATTTGATTTGATAAACAGTGTGTGTGTGAGAGAGCGTGTGTGTCTTTTGCCATGTCATTGATCTGTTAGTTGACTGGTAAAGTCTGCACTGTCACGATCCTGCATTGTGACTTTTCTTTGTGCCAACAGTTAATAGAGTAAGCAATAACTCATCTTGTGTTGATGCTGAACTTTTAATCAAACCCTGAAACATGTGTGTGTATCTCCAGGTGAAGGAGCTGCTACGTAATCTGAACAGTATATTGTCAGACACGGTGAAAATGAGGGAGTTTCAGGAAGATCCAGAGATGCTCATGGATCTCATGTACAGGTGAAACCTTCTCATGCTGCTGTTGAATGAATTAAAATGAAGCAAATACAAAGGGCCTGTGGGGTTTTGAGAGAGATCCCCAAGTATTTCTTACCGACAAGCTCTCCAGGTGTAGTGTTTAGACAAAAGGAGCTTTTTCCTTGTGATATAACATACAAAGTGCACCAGTCAATTCTCTACATTTTTAAAGATTTTTGTTAGCCAATTTTCAATTTCATTTGTGATGCAATATGCACATTGTAAGCAGTTATGAAGATAGATATGTATTTTTTAAAGAAAGAAAAGAAACCAATTCAAATCTATTTCTTGACCTGTATTGCTAGAATTGCCAAAGGGTATCAGACATCACCTGACTTGAGGCTGACTTGGCTACAGAACATGGCAGAGAAACACGCCAAGAAGAAGTGCTACACTGAGGCAGCCATGTGCCTGGTCCATGCTGCTGCTCTGGTTGCGGAATACCTCAGCATGCTAGAGGATCACAAGTACCTGCCAGTGGGCAGCGTCAGCTTTCAGGTGGAAAGAATATGCGTTTTTTCTGTGTCTGTGTACTCTTCTAGTGACTTTGGGGAGGTGTCGCCTGGCACTAATCAGAGCCAGTTAACCGAATCCACATATGGGCTATCTAGAAGGCAACATTCAACAGTTGTATAATGTACCCCTTTTCCCAAGACCTTAGTTTGCGGCCAGACCTCATGGCTTAACACTGAGTTGGGACCAACTGTCGCTAGACTGCTGGAGTAGCTGAAACTGTTTCATAGTTTTGCCGTAGGCTGTCAGACAATGCTTCCATCCCAGAAGTAGCTGAAAATCTGGTAGATATCTAACTTCTGAAGCACTTTTGAATACTTTAGAATGAAAATTAATATTATTACTGAATGGGTAGCTCCAATTTTAGGTATATTCAATGTCTAAGATGTAGTCTGTAGCTGAATGACATAGCAGCCACAAAATATAGCAAGTAAGCCTCTCCTTTGTAGGCAACTCATGCCTATTAATTGAATCAGATGCACAGAAAACATTCTAAACATAAAGGGCTAATCTCTCACCAACATGTGGCTTTTCTTAACATGTAACTAGCATTCATTTAAATGAATTATCTACCTGTGCACCAATAGGAGAGAGGCCTCCTTAAAAGTGTCAGTCCAACCTAGGATTTCTACAGTTGTCTTGCGCTTTTGAGCTTACATGGAGGTGAAGAAGAGTGCTGTGTAAGCTCAAAAGCCTGTCACTCTCCCCAGCTGAAGTTGAGCCAATAAAAGAAATTACCTCACTCACCTTCTCTCTAACTAATTTGTGAAATTCCTAGATATAGAAGGTGGGGAGACACACCAAAGGTATTCCATATCCTCATTTGGTAGGAAATCTTGTCTCATTTACTCAGCTAGAATCCACTGATCTTATCAACAGCAAATAGTGTCTAGAAGCATCCCAGGTGGATCTGCTCTTCATCAAAATACATGTCTGGAGAAAGGACAGTTGAGCCATAGTGCTCTGTAGTAGAGAGGTAATGAAAAATATTCTTGCTTAAGGATCTAGAAACCTCTCAGTGACACTGCCATTTATCTGAGCAGAATTGAGGTTTCAGTTTGCTCTGGAAAAAAGCAAAGTGGTGGGTATTATTACTGAGCTTTCATGTGAGGATCTCCAAGCGTTTTACAAACATTACTTAAGCCTCGCAGTGCCTCTGAGGTAAGGCTGAGAGTAGAAGGGATGATCTTGTGGCTAAAGCACAAGATTAGTGAGACCATCTGGATTTCATTCAGAGCCTGGGCTCAGACTTATTATGTAATCTTGGGTAAGTCACCCACTGGATCGCTCTCTGTTTCCTTATCTATAAAACAAGAAAGATGAGAATACTTGTCAGCTCAGAGTGCTTTATTATTGTTATTATTTGTATTACTGGAGCATCTAGGAACCCTAGTCATGGACCAGGACCCCACTGTGCTTGGTGTTGTACAAATACAAAAGCAAAAAAGACGCTTCCTATGCCAAAGAGTTTACAATCTAAGGAATGTTTGTGATGTACTTTGAGCTGTTGAATGGCAGGTGCTATAAAAATGTAAAATATTAGTATATAAATATTATGTTAGGTCAGCAGTAGTATTATCCCAATTTTACAGATGGGTAAACGGAGGCAGAGAGAGATTGAATGACTTTCCCTAGGTCCCTCACACAATCATTAAAGTCTTGAATTCCAATTCCCAGCCCCTTATATGAACCAGTAGCATCACATTTACTCTTTATGCTATGCAAGACAGAACAGTCTATTGTCAGAATGCACATACATAGCTCATTAGCATTATGGGCCCTAAAATCTTTCCTTCAACAGAATTCATCTTGGGCCTGATTGTCAGTTACACTGAGTAAAGGGGACTCAAAGGGAGTGTAAATTATATTTACATCTACTTTAAGGCCACTTTATACTCCCTGAACCAGGATGTTTGTAGCATAAATGAAAATCAAGCCCCTTGAGTTTGTGCTATTTAGAAATGTTGGCTTTTCTTAAGGAAAACTGAAGTATATGTGACTGAAAAAGATTGTAGATTATTCAGAACTGAAACTTTTCTGTTGGTCTGTAAGCTTCACTAAACATCCAGAAGGGTACAGCAAGGGTTAAATAAACTGCTGTTAGGGTCATGCAAGTTCAGGAGCTTTGGAATTCTGCAGCTTATGTGAGTGTGGAACTGGATACAGCTACCCAAAGTGTTGCCTGAATGCTAAAATATTCAGGATCATCAGGCCCTGAATCAGTAACTTATTTGTTGTATGCAGTGCTGTTGTAGCCATGTTGGTCCCATTGGAATTAGAGAGACAAGGTGGGTGAGGTGATATCTTTTATTGGACCGATTTCTGTTGGTGAGAGGGACAAGCTTTTGAGCTTACATGGAGGTGAAGAAGAGTGTTGTGTAAGCTCAAAAGCCTGTCTCTGTCCTTAGCTGAAGTTGAGGCATTAAAAGAAATTACCTCACCCACTTTCTCTCTAACTTATTTGTGAAATTCCTAGATATAGAAGGTAGGGAGACACACCAAAGTCTAGCAGATCAAGACAAAAGCTGCAGACCAAAGTTAATGGAATGTTGTCCTGCATACATTTCTCAAAAGATAACGCAAATCACAGAAGTGTATAGAAGAGGTGCTCAGATACTACAGTTCCTAGCTAATAGAAAGGGGCTGTGGGAAAATATTTAGAGCCAATGAACAGATAATTTGATGGCTGCAATTTCCTTGGCTTCCCCTTTCTAATAAATCACTGCTCCGAGTGCTTTTAAATTTCCCATGAAAGTGCTCATAAAGGACAGTAGAACTCCAAGCACTAAACAGCCTGTGAAAACACATTGGGATACTGGGATGAAAAGTGCAGTACATTTGTTAGCTAGATTGTAAACTCGTTAGCTCAGGGATTGGCTTTTGCTTTGTGTGGCTAGTACAGTGAGGCCCTGAACCTCGATTGAGGCCTCTAACGGCTATCCTGAGATAAATTAATTAATAACAAAGTGCAAAGTGCTGAAAAAAGTTTATCCATATCTTCCAAATTCCCATTATTTTTGAATCCTTGCAGTTTAAATAAATGTGTATAAGAACAACAAATTCTAGTGCTGATGAATGTTTGATATGAATCATATAGAATGAAGTTCCCCTTTGTGCTAAGGAAAGCACAGGCTCTGTGTGTCACTGAAGTCCCATTTCGGCCACTCTGTTCTTTGGACTCCCTGTTATAGTTTAAATGGGACTAAAGTTACGCACAGGCCTTGTATGGGTGCTCTGCACAGAGTGAATTTCTCCCACAGAGAAGGAAAAATGATCACAGATGAGATGATCACAGTGGTCCCTTCTTACCTCAGACTCTATGAAAATGTGCCCATAAAGCTGCAGTGGAGATGAGTATCCCCATGCAGTGACTAATATGAGCTATCAGAACTTTAAGTCAGATCAACAGCAGTGGCACTTGGTGTTTGCCATTTTAGAAAAAGGCCTTCCCAAATTCAAATTGCCAGCTAGCTGGCATTTCTCCTCAGCTGAGACGGAGTTCAAATGTCACTTTCTGTTAAAACATGAGACTACATGATCTCAGTTTACCTTTCTTTTTTTTTCAATTAAAAACAAATCAAAAGCTAGAAATTGTTGCAGCTATTGAAAGCTACTGATGCTGGGGTGTCTTTATGTTTGTGTATTTACATATAATTTAACAATGCTAATATTATGATGATATTGCATTTATATGTTGCTTTTCATTCAAATGGATGCCAAAGCATTTTCCAGACTTTACTAAGTGGCCTAAAAACTTAAATGCTTGATCCTGCAGGCTTTATTCAGTACATCTTCCATTAAGAAATTGACTTCAGTGGGAAACTTACCTTCAGGATCAGGCTCTAATATATTACCTGCGGTAAAATACCATTAAGGAGCATTGAGATTGAGAAATCAAACATGTATAAGTAAAAAAAGAATTCAAATATTATGGTTTCTAAAGCAACATCCTATGCATTGCACTTTCCCGCACTTGCATAAGTGGAGTCAAAACCCATTTAGCAAACTTTGGGCTGATATGAAGCATGGAAAATGTAAGCTTGGAAGGATGTATGGAGGAGGCAATTATGCTCAGCTGACAAGGGGGAAGAGTTGTTAGAGTGAAAATGAGCACAACACCATGGAAACCTTTAGCGCCCCTCTCCCCGAAATGCAGCTGCCTAGAAGTCTCTCCCCTGCAGAGGGAATTTTGGGACTGGTGGGGAGTTTGGTTTCAAAATAGTGAGGTGGGAGGGAAACGTTGGGATTCTGGTGACAATCCCCTTGATCTCTAGTGCTGGGGTTTATGATGTGATAAGAGCTTCTTGATGGAAGGTAGCTTTGTATCCAGCAGCGGGACTTCTATTATTTTATTTCTGTTGTGTTAAGGCTCTTGTCAGTGAAGAATCTCTGTTGCAGGGTATGCCTCTGTGATAGTCTGTTGGTTTTGGTTTCCAAGCCCTATGGGGGTCTCTGATGTGATCTATTTCAGAATATTTCCTCCAACGTGCTGGAGGAATCTGCTGTCTCGGATGATATTTTGTCTCCAGATGAGGATGGGATATGTTCTGGGAGGTATTTCTCTGAGAGCGGCCTGGTAGGGCTGCTGGAACAAGCTGCAGAGCTCTTCAGCACGGTGAGTGAATAGACAGGGCGGGCCAAATTCATCCCTGTATGACTGCACTGAAGATAATGGAGTTACCCCAGGGATGATTTTGGCCATTGGGTCAGACTCGCTCCTGTAAGTGCAAGAGAGTGCAGTTTTCACTTCTTGTGCCCTCAGGGGTAGATGCGTGGGGTGGGACTCATCCCTGGGGATTGGCAAGTTTAACATTCTGCCAAGGCTCCTGTAGGACCGACCCCCACCAGTATTGGCTCCCAGGCTGGCCATGCCCACTTCTGGAGGGGGGATTGCTGTGCCCCAACTCAGGCAGACTGATCACTGCTTGGAGCTTGCAATTTGGTTTGCACCAGGAGTGAACTGAGCCCTCATTAATATGAATTAATACTGCATAGACTGTAGACCCTAAGAGTTACCCATATACTTTCATATAGAGCACAGTCAGAGTTTAGCCTCACAGTTCTCATTTACTTTAAAGAGAGTCATGCAGTTAAACTCCATCCAGCTCAGCACATGTATACATCACTAAGGAGCTTTGTGGATGTTTGATAAGACATTTTACTAAATTAATACATGGTAATATAATTATACTCGCATAGGCTCATAATCACTTTACTGATTTTTTTTAAAAGGTAAAACAGGCATCGTATCAGAAATATGAGCTTATAAAATAACTTGTCCTACAATGCCTGTAGTGAAGAACCAATCTCTTTATATAGTGTATGAAAAATCAATTTCTTTCCTTTTTTTTTAATTCCTTCTTACAAGGGGGGATTGTACGAAACTGTGAACGAGGTCTACAAAATTGTCATCCCCATCCTGGAAGCACATCGAGACTTCAGGAAGCTTACCTCTACTCACAGCAAGCTTCAAAAAGCCTTCGACAGCATTATTAACAAGGTACCTGCTGCTGCGGGTTCTCTATGAGCAAGTTGTGTGTTGCTGCGCTGCAGTGTTTGCTTATGGGATGGTGAAGATAAGACCATACAACCAAACAGGAGGACTTCCTTCCTCTCATCAGAGTTTCCATCTGTTTTGGACTACATGTTGTTGTAATTTAGATCTTGCCTGTTAAGGACAGTCTACACTGAAGAGAAACATAATGACTCAGAGAAACATGAAGAGATGGGAGAGGATTATAAACAGCATGTATAAAAAGAGATTAATAGAACATTCAAAATATTTTAAAGGGACACAGAGTTAAAAAAAAAATCACAGATAAAATTTAGACCAGGTGAAAGCAGGCATGATTTCATTTGGCCACACACATTCAAAAAGAAAAACAGTTTTCTTGCCAGTGTTACTAGTCCCGTAGATTACAAAAACAGAATTGTAAAACCTAATTTACTTTTCAGTATTCATACTGTTTCTGTATTTCTCCTGGTTTGGACAATGAAAATAGATCAGTCAGTTTAGTTTCTAGTCACTTTCAAGTGCTCGTGGATTTTTACAATACTACAAAGTTTTGTGAGTTGCAAATACTTGAATGTTGATTAATATTTGTTTTTAAAATGTTTCCACTGGAATTTTTTTTAAAGAAATATTTCTGTTGTTTTAGATTTGCAAAAGTGAGTTCATACAACACCTAAACTTTGAGCCAAATTTGAATCAACAGTGCCCCTTTTAACTTGTATAGTTGTTTTTTTTTCTAATAGGAAATTGAACTGTGCTATGTTAAACAAGGTGATATTACATAGTGTCATATTTTGCTCTGAAATCTGGACAAACCTAAGGTTCATGGGGTTCCTCATGTATAAATCAGATGAATAAGGCATCAACATTGGATTATATTTAAGGGAAGAAAAGCTAAATGTAATTTTTCCCCCTCTTTATCAATCAGGGTCAAAAGCGAATGTTTGGAACTTACTTCCGTGTTGGTTTCTATGGATCCAAATTTGGGGACTTAGATGAACAGGAATTTGTTTATAAAGAGCCTGCAATTACTAAACTTCCTGAGATTTCTCACAGACTTGAGGTAAAGAGATCATAGTTGTATAACTTCCTGCTTTGTGTTATGCTTTCTAAGAAAATAGTAGGGTGAATAAAGAAGTCACAGCACAGCAGCTGTAGGTGGTGGTAATGTACAAAAGTCAATCAAGTTGATTTATATTTCAGATCATTGTGTCTGTGTATCTGATACCTTGGATTGCAGCCCCTTTAACAACAGGATGACATAATGTTAGGATTTTCATTACCCTGTGGTCCCATGTCTTGAGGTGGTTGGCCTCCCTCCCTGTATAAGGAATTCAGGGACTTAACCTGAGGGGATGCAAGTTTTGTTTTGAATCCTTTTGAACTTTTGCTTAGGGCAGCAATGACAGATTCTTTGCTTTTTTCCCCTCCTTTGCTGGACTCTGCCTTTTATGGTATGTCTACACTTACCATTTAAAGTGCAAAAAATCCCTTTTTTGTGCTAAAACCGCAGGAGCGTCTACACTTGTTAATGACTTTTTGTGGGGAAACTCAGAAGTTTCCCCGCAAAAAGAAAACCACCTTAATGAGAGGCATACAGCTCTTACCGCTGTTCTTTTTGCACTGCTGTGAATGTGAAGACATGTTCTAGCAGTGTCAACACCTTTTGGCCTCCGGAGGATATCTCACAGTTCCAAAAGTGGCCGCTCTGGCCAGCATCTCCGCTGCTCTGACGCACGGAAGTCCGCCTCTCCCCCTGTAAGCCCTGGGAAGTTTGAAACTCCCTTTCCCTTTGTTTGTAGATGTGGTGGGGAAAGCAGCCAGACAGCAGAAGGTTTTTTTAAAAATGCCACGGAAGAAACCAGGAAGTAATGAGGCTGCTGGGACATGAAGCAGGGCAGCATGGGGCACTGAGCAGGGACCCAGAATGCCTTCCGCTCACTGCCCCCTTCCCACAAGACCTATCAAGAGAGCTGCACTGTGGGATAGCTGCCCTACGGTGCTGCTCTCATTGGCGATGGAAGTGCTGCTAGTGTAAACACTCTCTGACGCCTGAGGAATTGAGTGAGTACACAAACCAGCGCTTTACTTTCACCGGTTCCCTGTCACCGATGAAACTTACAGCGCAAAAACTCTGTAAGTGTAGACATACCCTACTTAACAATTCAGTGTTGGGACTTCATGAGTAAGGGTCTAGCCCTCTGCAGACTTTAACCCTTTCTGTAGCATACTTACTGCATTACATCCAGAACTCCTGGTCTTGATCAGAGCAGCACAGATGACTTGCATTGCATTACAGATGGGTAAAATCACCTCTGAATAATTATTTTTTCCTTTTCAGGGGTTTTATGGTCAGTGCTTTGGGGAGGATGCTGTGGAGGTGATTAAAGACTCCACTCCTGTAGACAGAAGCAAGCTGCATCCCAATAAGGTACGGAAGATATTAGCCCAGCTTTTCGTGTGCTTTGAACTGAACTGAGCACTGAGTGATTGAAAAAAAGGAGAGCGCGGAGCTGCCTGTGAGACCTCAATGCTGACTCAGACAAGTAAAGCTGAGATGTGTGTGTGTCAGTAAACAAACTGGGGAGGCAACGTGGTCCAGTGAATAGAGCACTGGACTGTAAATCAGACACCCTGATCTCTGTCCCTCCTTGCTCTACAGCTGACCTGCTGTGTGACTCTGGGCAAGTCACTTCACCCCTCGGTGCTTCAGTTTCTCCAAATATAAAAAGCACTAGCACTTGTGAGGTCTAGATGGACAGTGCTACATAAGAGCTACTGTGAGCAGACTAATAGACTTCAGAATGCAGTATGAAGAGAGTCATCACAAGAGGACAGGAAGGATGGTCCAATGGCATGGGGCACTAGCCTAGGACTTTGGAGATCTCGATTCAAGTCCCTGCTGTACCGCAGACTTCCTAGGTGACTGTGGGCAAGTCACTTAGCTTCATGGTGCCTCAGTTCCCTATCTGTACCATGGGGATGATAGCATTACATGGAGTGTGGTGTTGATAAATACATTAAAGATTGTTAGGTGCTGTACAGTGATGGGGGTCAGATAAGTACCTAAGGTACATAGACAAGGCTTGAGCTTGGAGTGAGAGGCAGTCTCTGAGACAGCCAGATCCTTATCTGTTTATCACTATAAAGACTAAGACACTGAAGTTCACGTGGAATTGGATCTGCAGCCAGTGCAGAGTTCAGAGTAAGCATATTGTGATAGGAAATCCTGATCACTTTCCAGGGCTTAGTGGAAAACTATATCTATCTCCACTCTACATTTTTGTTTAATATTTGTGGTTTCCATATTTCTTTTTTTCTCTTCTTTCTATGCTTGTTTTCCTTAGTTTATATTGAGCTGACATTAGTAAAAAAGGTACATGAGTGAAAAAATAAGACTTGTGTTATCTGTTCTGAATTTTGGTTTCTTTAGGACTTCTCCCCCGCCCCAGCCCCAAAATAAAGTCCATGGGCAGTCTTGATTGGAAAACATATAGTCACTGCCTAGAGGCAACATGTTAGTTTTCTTTGGTACGTTTCAATCAAATGATTAAACCCACAATGGGCCAAATTCTCCTCTCACACCATTGCAACTTCATTTAAGTCAGCAGGGTTTCACAAGTGTATATTCAGCACCTAGGTAGTCCAGTCCTGCACCTCTGAGGTCAGTAACAAATTACTTTAAGGGGAGTGGTACAGATGCAAAGTGAGGAAAGGAAAGTGGAGGTACAGAACACTGAGGCCTCTGAGTAGGTTCTGGACAACATGAGGTCATTGCAGCTGTGGTAGAATCAGAGAGGTCCTGCTGTGTGTGAGAGCAAATTAATAATAAACAAAACATAGCCTGTGTGCTCTTCTAGCACATGCCATCTCACTGGGAGCTCTGTGATATTTCATGCATTCCATTTATTTCATAGTCATTTGTCTTGGCACTAAAACAAAGATTCTTCCTTCTCCCTCCTCCAGGCCTACATACAAATTACATTTGTGGAGCCCTATTTCGATGAGTATGAAATGAAAGACAGGGTGACCTACTTTGAGAAGAACTTCAGCCTCCGGCGTTTCATGTACACCACCCCTTTCACCCTGGATGGACGCCCCAGGGGTGATCTGAGTGAACAGTACAAGAGGAATACAATCCTGACCACAATGCATGCTTTCCCCTATGTCAAAACCAGAATCAATGTCATTCAAAAGGAAGAGGTAATGGACATCTTTGTGAGAGCTGTGAATATGAGTATGGAGCTCAGCCATTAGATAGGGATTGAGGGTGTTGGCGGAAGGGGATGATTTCAAGCTCTGTGCTAGGTGAGGAAAGTTTACATTTCTGTTAAATTGTACACTTACTGGCACTATAGAAATGCCATAGATTAGGTCAACGGATGCATGAATGCATGCTCCTGCAGGCTTCTGGAGCATTGGGGAGACAGGTGTTCCGCATAGCATCCCATTGTAAGGATAATAGCAGAAGAGGTGTGACGGGAACGAGAGGATAGCAGTTTTGTAAAAGTAGGAAGCACAGTGACCATGTTAGCCAGGAAGCCAATAACCTAGAATAAAAATAAATGCAGATATAGGACTTGATCCTAAGCCCGTTGATGTCTTTCCATTGACTTTACTGGTGTATGGATTTGACTCAGAATTTACAGGAGGTTAAATCTGGCTGGTTTGAGTGATACTGGAGGGATAGGAGAGCCTGGGTTGAAGGTGGGGGTTGGCTCTGGGAGGTGACGGCCCTAGGGTGAAAGTGGGAGGGAGTGGCCTGTAGCAGGGAGATTCAGGAGAGCCTTTGTGTGAGGGTGGGGACAGTAGGAGGTATGGGGGAGAGCCCAGGTGTGAAGGTTGGGGTAGGGGCTCGAGGCTGGATTGTGGTAGCCTTTGTGGTAAAGTGTGTGTGTGTGTCTCAGTGGCCCTTTCTCCCTGCAAAAGATGGGCACCAGCAATTTTCCTCCCCACACTCCTCCCCAGTAACTTTACTGGTTCACTTGCAGTCATAAGGGGTGGCGAGGCAAAGGGAGAAATAGGCTAAAGAAACTAACTTTTAAAAAGCTTTTGTAAACATTATTGTACCAAAGTAGAAAATGCAGCTTTCAAAAAATGTATTTACGAAACATAACTTTGGGTGGTGGTGGGGAGATGCAGGTGCAACACCACTGACTGCTACATCCGGGCTTATTATGGCTCATAAGTGAGCTAATTAAGCACTTGTGTTCAGGGCCCCAGGTCCTGAGTGTTTAGACAAAAAGGATAAAACTAACAAATAGCCCCCTCCCACACAAACCAAATCAAGGGTATTCCAGGTACATTGATGTTAGCCCAATTTGTTCTCTATGGGCTGAGTGGAGGTCACAATCAAATGTGGCTTCAAATATCTTATTTTGTTTTTGAATAAATGTTTTCATCCCCATCCTGGCAGTAGCACATTTTCTATGGCACCAATGGCACCGTCACACCGGGCCCACACTCGGAAGGGGCCCATAAAAACTACATGGGAGCCCACAAATATGTTTGATGCTGGGTCCACAAAAGATTAATCTGGCCCTGTCCTGGTTTTGACCACCCTGGCTGTGATCCAGCACAAAAACAGCTTCACTCAGCTGCATTGCCTGTAACAACTGTAATACCGGTACAAGTATTACTCGGACAATAATGCATCTATCCTTACGTTGTATTAGTTCATTTTAACCCCAATTGAAGTTGCTATTGAAGACATGCAGAAGAAGACACTAGAACTGGCTGTTGCAACCAACCAGGAGCCACCAGATGCCAAAATGCTCCAGATGGTGCTGCAGGGTTCTGTTGGAGCCACAGTAAATCAGGTAAAGGTCAAGCTCAGCAAAATAATGTATCTTCTGCACAGCCTTTGGCGTGTTTCTTTTTTTCCCCAGTGTGCTTTCTTCTACCTCTTTTTGTCTTGCATTGGTGAGAGTACTTCCAATCAGACTGATTACTTGCAGATACCCCTTTGAACTCTGCCCATTGTTGCTCATCTTTATGGACTAACCACTAGGGATGGGAAAGCTTTTTTTCTGACGTTCAGAACAATCAGGATAACTTTTTGCCCACCGTGATTTATTTTTGTAAATCTTTGCATTTCCTTGTTCTGACCAAAGACAGAAGTGCTAAAATGTTGAGACAGGGATTTTTTACCCCCACTGGAAGCAAGAAATATTGGCTCTCTCACACCAGCCTGTTCCCATTACATGTACAGCCCAATTTCGCAGTTACAGTGGATTCAGAGAGTGCAGCTAATGTATGGATATGCATTTGAACCTCTAAGCAGTTACTCATACTGAGTTGACTCATCTTTAGAGAGATTTTTCCTTCACAAGAGCACTAACCATCCCATCAACTTCAGTCATTTAAGGGAATACTCAAAGAGTAAATCTCTCTGCTGGGGGGCCACCAGAATCCCAGAACTCTTAGCATGTAAGAAAGTACCAAAAAAACCTACAACCCTCAACTGTAGTTTATTACAACACACACTCCTTAACAAAAACCAAACATTATGAAGACAAACTAAGAGGAAAAAAGCAAGGCCCTAAGCATGCCTCAGCAGAGCTTGGTTCCCTTAATCCAGGGTAGTCAATAGGTGGACTGTGGACCAAATCCGGACCACCAGACGCTTTGAATGGACCATAAAATCTTTTTATTTACTCATTATTATCATTATTGTTATTATTTTTGTATTATTTTCTCTGGAGTCTGGACCTTGACTATATCTTGATCAAGAAATTTTGATCTTGATAAAAAATAATTGTAAAAGCAGCAAAGAGTCTTGTGGCACCTTATAGACTAACGGACGTTTTGGAGCATGAGCTTTCGTGGGTGAATACCCACTTCGTCAGATGCATGCCATGGGTATTCACCCACGAAAGCTCATGCTCCAAAACGTCCATTAGTCTATAAGGTGCCACAAGACTCTTTGCTGCTTTTACAGATCCAGACTAACAGGGCTACCCCTCTGATAAAAAATAATTGATTACCCCTGCTAATTAGACCTACTCCCTTCATTTCCTATGGATTCTTCTTCCACCAAAACCGCCACCAGATTGAACTGCTTATAGGAACACGCTGTTTTGTACTGTGAAAAAAACATTCTTTTCATGTTCTTAACCGTCTATGTTAGGAGTTTTGTATTGCCACCCATCACTGTAGTAGCTGTGCATCTTCCATGTAAAATAGTTTGGCAGTAGGAAAGTCCCTGTTCACTCCTTTCCAGATGGAGATAATCCATTTTCTTTTCATAGAGGAATCAATGGCAATAGGGGATGATGGACAAAAGTAGAACAGAACAGAATATGTTGGCCTAACCCTGGATTGGCAAAGAAAAGAAAGGGAGGCAAAGAAGTAGTATTTCATGCAACACAGTCAGGGAAAAGCCTTAAAAGGGCAGGTTCCTGCTACAATGTCAACATATGATTTTTTTTGTCACTCCAGCACTGACATAAAAAAACCCAAACACACTCTAACCAAATAAATCAGTTTTGTGCTTCCTTTTCAGTTAATGCAGGAACTATGTTCTTTGTAATATTATACTGTGTTATTCCTATAAGGGACCACTAGAGGTAGCCCAGGTGTTCCTGGCAGAAATTCCAGCAGACCCAAAACTTTACCGACATCACAACAAGCTGAGATTATGCTTCAAAGAATTTATAATGAGGTGAGTGAAAGGAAAACTAATTGAAGATCTGTTGAAGCTGGAGTGTGGAACTGTAACCATGTTAATGTCATTCATAATACAAATCAATGCAGTAAACATCAGGAGCTAGATTTTCACCTCATATAGAGGCAGTGGTGCTGGAACACTTTTTAGAGTGAGGATTCTGTGCCCCCACCCCTTACCCTTGTCTATGCCCCCTGCAGGGCCGTGACTCTGGGAGAGGGAGGCATGGATAAGGGGGCTGAGGCTGGGGCCTAGGTTGCAGAGTTGTGGGTGCAGGGTTGGCAGCAGAGACCCTGCATGTGGGGATGGGAGTGGAGCCTTGTGTAAAACCTGGGGATGCTGCAGAACCCCCCACACCCATAGTTCCTGTGCCTATGTATACATGTATTAGTCAATGGAAACTCAGAATTCCCATTCAGTGGGAAAATCCAACATTTTCATAGACTCATAGACTATCAGGGTTAGAAGGGACCTTCAGGGGGTCATCTAGTGCAACCCCCTGCTCAAAGCAGGACCAATCCCCAGACAGATTTTTGCCCCAATCCCTAAATGGCCCCCTCAAGGATTGAACTCACAACCCTGGGTTTAGGCCAATGCTCAAACCACTGAGCTATCCCTCCCCCGGTTCAGTTTCCTTTCTGCCCAAATCAGAATGAAAAGTTGAAATTTCCCAGCAAACAAGAATTCCAAAGAACTTTGTTTTGGAAATGTCAAAACAAAGCACTTTGTTATCTTTTTGTCAAATTTTGTTTAAATTGAGACATTCCTGTCTCAGTTTTGTTGACTCGGTGTTTTCTGGCAGAAAACTGTTCCATGACAAACTTTTCAACCAGCCCTGGGAGGCAGGAACATTTGCATGGATGCAGATGTGTGTGCTTGCTTTGAGAGTGTACTGCCCGATATGCATAGAAATCTTATTCTGCATGCTCACAGAGTCAAATATTGAACCATCTAGTCGTGTGTGCATGCACATTGGGGTGCAAGTTACGTATAAGGGCAACTTCACTGACTTCCAGTGGAGCTGCGTCCATTTACTCCAGTACAAATTTAATCTGGTGTCACAATGGTCATTGAAATGTGTTTATTTCTTTCATGTATTTTTAATATCTAATAAACGGTAAACTCATAATCAGAGGACTGTATGAGTCTGGCAGCAAATAATTGGACAGGCTGAAATTTTGCTTTATTTAACACAAACTCACCATAATACAATTTTAAAGTGTTTGTTGGAATTAACCGATGTGTTTTTAAATCTTTATTTTGAGAACAGATGTGGTGAAGCAGTGGAGAAAAACAAGCGCCTTATTACTGCAGATCAGCGGGAGTATCAGCTGGAACTCAAAAAGAACTATAGCAAGCTGAAAGAGAACCTTCGGCCGATGATTGAGAGGAAAATCCCAGAGCTGTATAAGCCTATAGTGAAAGTCCACAGTACAACAAGGTACAGTTAGGGCAATGGATGCCGTTTGTATGCTAACAAAAAGAGTGCCTCTTTATTTGTGAGATGTGAGACAGTTCTTCCCTCTGCTTCTGAGGTACAGCCCCAAAATTAAATAGAATAAAGTATTAATTGTGCTGCTCAAGCTGCTGTACCACAAGGTGAAGAAGGATGGATAGAATTTTTACACTAATATAAGAATCAGTTTAGAGACAGGTAATTAAATGTCCCGCCAGCTCCTCATTATTTGAAGCCTTTGGCGTTTCCCATGGTACATGAGAAAAATATATATATATTCCAGCACCTCGTGTTTATTGATCATGAAATAAGTGTGATCATTTCACTTCAGGACTGCGTGTTGCAAACCCAGGATCCAGATATATAAACTGTGGGATGCTTTATACTTACTAATATGTTGTTCTTTCCAACACCACTTATTTGCGTCAAGGAAAAAGAGTCAAATATGTCTATCAGGTATTAAAATATCCCATTGTGTGATTGACAATCCCATGTTTTATTTATGAATTTATTTCATTTCAGGGATTCTTTTCGTAACTCTAGTTTTAAGAAATACGAAGCCCAGTCTTCGCAGAACATCTAAGGACTGTCTGCTTCAGAAAAGAAAGATCCATTTGCTGTGGATCAGCTATGAGAGGATACTCCAATGCTATGCAAACTGGGAAACTCTTCTCACAATGTAACATGTACACATTCTCAGCCGTTCGCACTGAGCGTTCAACTAAATGTACAGGACCAAAGAAAAATGGGGATTGGGTGGGAAAGAGGGTGAAAAGGGGGTTGACTTAGGCTGCTTTTATATTTATTGTAAAATATTGTTCAGAGAATTATGAGGGATAGATAATTGAATAATTGACTTTATTGTGCAGGGGCCAATCACTGTTTACAAAGAGACAACTTCCTGGGGTTTGAGTGAAGTGTCAAGACAATCAATCCAGTATGCCTTATGGGCACTGGAGAATGTTACCCATATAGGTTCCTGTTCTGGACAGCACTTAAGCATGACCCACAGGACTGCCACGCAGTCTGAATGTTGAATGCGTACTTAAATGTTGTTCTAAACAGGAAAGAATTGAAATGTGTGTAAATGCTTTACTGAATTGAGGCCCTAGGAAAGATGTATAATGTTTACAGTAAACTTTGCTCACTTATACTCCCTGTATCACAGCAATCTATGTACATTTTTTAAAATAGAAAGGACTTTTTCTTACAAGGCTTCTCACAGTGAAGCTTGAAAGGCAAGAAACAGCAAGCAGTAATTTCTGCATAACTTGCCTATCCTCAAAGATAGATCTTTTTAAAAATGGTTTTAGTTAAATATGTGAGCTACTTCTCTGTGAGACTAAGATTTTTTTAACCAGTGTCATGTTCAGTAAAATTGACATTAACAGTACAGAGCTAAACTATACGTGATGCAACTCTTAAGTACACAGTGCTCTTTTAGAGAGCTCTCTGAAAAGAGACGAGCTACAGGAGTGCACGGTGAGGATCGCCCACAACGCATTTCATCTTTGTGAAGTTTTAAGACATAATCATAATTAGCACTTAAATATTTATAATAAATGAATAGTGCTTTGCACATTCAGAGCCCTGTACAAACATTAACTATTGATCCTCACAACACCTCTGTGAAATAAGCAAGTATTATTATTCTTGGGTAAGACAGAGAGAGAGAACAATATGCAGTGACTTGTCCAAGGCACCTAGTGAGACAGTGTCAAAACCAAGATTTGAAAGCAGGAACTTCCATCTCCCAAATCCACACACTCAGTCCTGCTGACCACACGGATTCCCTTAATTCTTATTCTTTTAAATTAAGTTCTATGGAAACAGTAGTGCTGCTTTTTAAAACATCAGGATTTAATGGTATAATTCAGTTTTACATCATCTTGGTAATTTTTTAGTAAAAGATTAACATGATTATGTGAAATAGAAAAATACTTTGAATAAAAGGCTGTCTGTTCTGTGAATAAAATACGAGCTTTTAAAAATAATAAACCAAGGTTTCTCCCTCGTACTTTGTTTTCAGAGTCGCACCCAGCCAAAGCATTTCAGAAGGGACAGTGGAATTTCTTTAAAACTTATGGAGCATGATTCTCATTTACACAAGGACTCTGCACACTGCTTTGCAGTGTAAGCATAAATGATAGTCAGGCTGATGGATTGCTGGTTCCTTTGTTTTTAATTTCATAGAAGAACTGAAAGCATTTTGACCCTTCATGGGCATCTCCAATCTTCCCATTCTGAAATGTGTACATTCCCCCAGCACTTACATCAACAGCAGAGCACAAATATATAAAAGTTTAAGGAGTGTTTCTGAAGTTATTTGTGGCAAATCCAGAGATTCACACCAGGATAGGAAAAGGAATGGGTTAAATAAACACTGGTATTTGTACTGATGTATAAAAACAAACTATTTGGCTGTAAGACTATTTCCCCGCCCCACCCCCACTCCCGGCAAAATTCAGTATTTCAGGAGTAGGTGCTCTGTGCATCTTGAAGCCAAAGCATCTGAAGTACGTAAGTAAACAGTCTATTAAATTAAAAGCCAACAGATGCCTCCTGAGAGTGGCTTTCCTTTAATTAAATTGCTTTGAAACATTTACAAACTAAACAGAAGGTTAATTTCCCACAGCCTGGTAACTATGGATTCTTGGCATGCCACAGCATTGTGCTTTTTATTATTGTTTTTAACACCCTTTTCTGAAAGATGATCAAAGTATCTTCAAGATCACAATCCACTGACCCCCCTCCCCCTCCTCCACCCCACAATCCAGCTTCACTGTTCTCAAGATGTTTATCATTTACAGCTAGCTAACAAAAACCTCAGGCAATCAAAACATGGGAACCCTACAAATATGCTGCATACTGCTTGAGTTGTATGCACTGTGTTTTGAGTGTCTAAGTGTTCCATATTGTGTGGTCCTGTACAATAGGTCTATTAGTCGAAGAAATACTTCAGAAAATCTACAATAGTTAATAAGGGCTAGATTTTGAATCCCTTGCTCACATTGGTGAGCTGTTAAGTCCACACATAATCTGATTGCTCACCAGTCAGTAAGGGTACGTCATCCCTTGCAAAAATGAAACACGATGTGCATATTTAAGAGCTGAACTGTGTAAATTGTAAAAGTACTGAGTTCTGATATTCCATTTTGCAATAAAGTGTAAGTTTCAGTAAAACCTGAGAGTTGTCTTAGCGTGCCTTGTATTTTATTCGTGTCCCCTTGAAACAAAGCTTGACTAGTAACTAACTTTTCATTCTCTTTAAACAAAATCATTTAGGGTAAAATCCTGACCCCAGTGAAGTCAAAGGGGAGTTCTGCCATTGACTTCAATGGGGCAGGGATTTACTCTTGGGGTGGGTGGGTACCTGTACTCTATAGAATCAGAGAGTCCATTACATGGTTTTCATGGCTGTTATACACCTGATGCTTAGAAGAGTGACTTGCTTCAGGCTTCCTTTTTAAAACTGTGCTTTAGTGCCCATGAAAAGAGCTGGACTGAAAGCCCTGGAAACTACAGTTCCTGCTCCACTGAATATATTGCGGGGGGAAGCAGCATCCCGGCTTCCGCACTTTGGCCCATCAATGCAGCTCAACATTGTTCTGGGGATCGTCGCAAGGGTGGGGAGTGGAGAGAATGTAGCCCAGTTTCCATGTTCATTCAAACAAAGACTGCAGCACAATGACATCTGAGTTAAGGCCAGGTTTATGTGCTGAATGCATCCCACTTACCAGGCTGCATGTGGCATTCCATACCAAAATAAGAGTTAATTTACCTTAAGAGAGACTGGAAAGAAAAAAATGCCCTTTATGATGTGTGAAGAAAGCCTCTCATTAAAATAAATTGGAAATAGCAGGTCCTGGCTTCCCTGATTTGCTGGAAGATTCCTTAAAGACTGCAGAACTGACATGCAAAAGCAACAGCAAAATAGGAAATCTACCCGCAGGATATCAGCCTATCATTCCATTGTGGGAGGCGTGGACATTGAGTCTATGAGCCCGAATCTCTAGTCTGTTACCCCAAGTGTATGAAGTTTCTGGGTAGCACAGAGCCAATGAAATGTCTTTGCATCACTCCCATTTGAAGCCACTGAGGTAGTGAATTTACTGGGGATGTGGCCAGGTGGAGACAGCATGACCAGAGCACTGCTGCGCTCTGTTTATTTTTCGCTGCTGGAACAGCCCGTTGGGCATCTCTAATGTACACTAGATACCAGACAAACACCCCAGTGGGTCCAAAACAAGAAGTATGAAGTTGACTTCAAGCCACCATTGCATCCTTTCCCCTTTGTTTTTAAGCTGAGTGGTGTGGAGCTCATGTGAAACAGAGAACTGGAACCCATAACTGATACTTTGTCTCAGTCTCTCTCCCTCACTCCACTTCTCTGCCTCTCAAATGAGGGCTGGGAAACCTGCAGCGCAGAGTTTCAGCTTACTGTGTTTTCATCCTCCCATATAAGTTCTCACGCTGCCCAAGGAGTCCTCTACCAAAAAACAGGGAAGGAAGGACCTGATATTCCTGCTGTTTCCACTTTTAGTTTACTTTCAAACTTCTCTCCTCCTGGCAGGTGCTGCTGTGCTGGTGACGTTCCAGATTGCAGCCATCTGTGGTGGCAGGGGTACCAGAACTCTAATCACAGCTCATGATGTCACAGACGGATTCATTGTGCCATGTTGTCAGTAACCCAATTGCTCGGAGTATTTCAGGGAGGGAGGGAATTGTTTTAGAAAGGTAAGCTAATCCTTATTTCATTGCTGACTGGCCCCCTCAACCCGGTGAATAGGACTAATAAACACACCCTATTACTGTTGTTATGAAGTTGATCTTAGCTCAGTTCTCAATGTAGCTTTGCAGTTCACCTTTCAGTCCAGCTTGTCTCCGTCTGGGGTTAGAGAGCTCTACATTCCTCTTACCAACAGCATGTTCCCCACTTGCATTCACCTGCTCCCCAATTTACACCCTGCTACTGTACACTGCTGTACTGACATTACCCTCAGACCAGGGCATGGTAGTCACTTACCCTCTGTAAATCTACACTGAAGGGGAAGTAGAAAGGCTGAGGAAAAGACTCCTTAAGGAATGATAAACATAGGAGCGACAGCTTCCATTGATGATCCCCTGGCACAGAGTGTTTAGCAGCACTGCAAGCCAGTGAACTCAGTGCCTTGGAGGGTGTAGGTAGAGTGTCCTGCCTCACATGGCTTAATAGTGATCCAGCTGGGCTGGGCAGTAGTGTCCTTTGGTTTGCTGGAAGGCTGGCCATTGTGTGTAAGGGCTTTGGGGAGGGGATGTAGACTAGGGAGGAAACAAGGACGTTTTCAAACCCTCTATGGGACAGAGTAGAACTCTGGGGAGTATCTACAATTAGGAAAACATCTCTTCCTAGCAGCACCATTTAAATAATGAAGAACATTGAGATTCACTCATGAGTCCCAAAGAGGACCAGAGAGGATTGTGCAATAGCACATAGAGGAGAAACAATAAATAATGTGCACACTTCAGTGATTTACTGGAATGGTAATAGAGAATCT
Source organism: Mauremys mutica (assembly GCF_020497125.1). Taxonomy (NCBI): domain Eukaryota; kingdom Metazoa; phylum Chordata; order Testudines; family Geoemydidae; genus Mauremys; species Mauremys mutica. The sequence goes on along the minus strand of NC_059077.1, from coordinate 90,398,437 downwards.
GCAGATACTCAGTACCACTGCATCTGGGGCTCCATTCATTCCCATGGCATAAAGAGGTGCAAGGGGCATCTCCCTAGGCCAGACTGACACTGACGGAAAGATTCACTCCTACTGCCTGCTCTCCTTCCTTCAGCTAGTGTGAGGCATCCTTAGGTTCCGCTGGGAGACCCAAAGGATTGCTCCCTGTAGAAACTCCTGAGGGAACATGGCAAATTGGACCTTTCCCACTAGCCTTGGCCATACCATCTGCCAAGGCATTCCATCTGCCTTTATTTGCGTGGGGCTGGTCCCTGGCAGATTTCCAGCAGGACAGAGGAGGTTGTGGCAATTTTCTACCAGTGTAATCGTCCCCCATGCAGACTATCTGCTGCTGGGGGCTTCCATCAGGATTTGTCAGCTCTTAAGAACGTAAGACTTGCCAGACTGGTTCATTCCCATGATCCATCTAGTGCAGTTCCTGTCTCTGAGGGTGACCATTAGCAGATGCTTCACAGGAAAGTGCAGGAACCCCACATGAGGCAAATGTGGCCTAATCTGCCCCTTCTCACCCTCATCCACACAATGTTGCGATAGATCTCAGAGTGATCTGTGGGGCACATGCTTCTTGTACTGCAGAGCTAATCTTGCGGCAGCTTCTTCCAGGGCAGAGTCCCACAGATCTATGGAAAAAAGGAAATGAGGAATCTGTTTTTTTTTTTTTTGGTTTGGACTTTGGTCAGAGGCTAGAACTGAATATTCATTATTGAATCCCAAATAACCAATACAGGGTTCCTTATTTGTTGATATCAGAGTCCACTTGTGGATCTAAAGCTGGGATAAAGTTTGGGAAATCCTGTTCTAGAAAGATGAACAACAGCTTGATGAGCATGATGAATTAAGTTGGCTTCACTAAGGATGATTATCAGTTATACAAACTCAACATGTCTGTGCACAAAGATACCTGTCAGCTTGGGGTCTGGGTGAAAATGTACATTTTAATCTGAGAATTCCAAAATACCAATATTTGTTAAAGAGCAAGAATGGTAGGAAAAAGATCAAGGTGATGGTGAACTTTTTCACAGCTTGATAGTGAAAAGAAACAGTGAATGTAAAGATGGGAATAAAATACTGGAAAAAAAACACAAATCCTGTGAAGATTCTAACCATTGTTAGAGTTAATTCCTGGGAATAAGAACTCATTGTACATTCAGAGCAAATGCAGAGTTCTTCTTAAAATGTTCCAAAACAATTTAAAGAGAAAGAATACATGGCCATCTTAATTTCCAGAGTCCAGTGAATATACACATCGTTTTAGAAATAACTGCATCCCTACTAAATCAAACCGTCTACAAGTCACAGTCTGGGTTTTAATAGGATTCCTTAAAATCACATTGTCCTGTGCACACTAAAACAAAAAATGTTAGAATGTAGATGCTCCTATTGTCAGACAACTGACAAGAGATGACAAGCAAAAGTGGAACTTTATGTAGGGACTGAACCTTTCCATGCAGTTAAATAATGCACATGGATTATAAAGTTCAGTGTTTGATGGGTTTTTCACCCTTCTAGGGGCTTGGAGCACCGGGAAGTGAAATTTTCTCTTCAGTGTTTCAATAGTGAGTTGTAGATTAAATCTAGATCATAAGAATCTGGAGGACTTTCCTCCAGAACTTTATAGTAGTCAAACTTTTTTTTGCAGGGTGGGGGAGGGAAGCTAAAATATTGACAGTACTCCTTTAAAGATAGGAAGACTGACAGGAATTACATTCCACTTAGTAAATAATTTCTGGAGTTGCATTCCTGTGCACTCATGCAAAAATCAAGTACAATGTAGAGCCACGAATATGCATAAGCTTAATGGTGAGATCTGAGATAGGATCTGGCAAACTGCACAATTTACCCTCAAGCACTGAAAACCCAGATACTAGAAAGCCAGCCATATACTAAATTTCACATCCTTTTGGATCGAATGACAGGCACATACATGCAGCTATTTAAAGCTAGCCACAGATACAAACATTGAAACAGTGTTCAGGGAATGCATTGGCTTCTTTTGTGCTTGTAAAATCCCTCCTATTAAATTTACATGTAGAAACATGAACCTTGCAATGTACTTTGCCAGTGGAGTGTTGTACTGAGGCTGGAATATAAAAGAAGATTAAGTATACTTTCAGAAATTAGTGCATCCTTAAAAAGAAAGTAAGCACAATAGGAAAATGACCAAAACTGGGCTTGGAGGCTCTGGGTGTGGGGGAAAAGTATTTTAGCTTTGGAACTATCCTGTTGTTAAGGTTCTCCACTGCCCTACACATTGCACAGTCATTTACACCTGTGCAAAGTGAATGTAAAATGTGCCACCTCCTTTGCACAGGTGCAAATGCCTACACCTCATGCAGGGTGATGAAGAGCCAGCCCCTTAGCTTAGCTGCTGTCATTAACAGAACACTTCAACCTCTCTAACCACTCAGTGACAGACTTGAAGGTGGCAGTTTTGCAACAGGAAAACTAATATAAGGCCATACCTTCCCCTGGTGCTAATGTTGCTACAGCCATTTCCTGCAGCTGAAGATTTCCAAAGTGCATCTCCTGCCTACTTCCTCCATAGGCACAGAAAACCCAATAAGCAGCAAAACAGGTAGAAGCAGTACACACAAGGCAACTGTGATTAGGAGATCTGTGACTAAATGGAACCTTGGGCCAAATCCCTGTATAGGGGATGATGCAAGTGCAACCTGAGGCTGCAATCGCAGCCACAGAGCACTGCAGCTTGTGGTGGTGAAGTGTAATGTACTATTATATTAATATTTTGCAAGCCTGATAGATATTTCTTATCAGCAGAAGATACTTAGGGACCCATTCCCACTCACCCTTCCCTGTGCTTGTGGCACAGGCTAAGAAGGCTTCAAGCAGACTTTTTATTCCCTGAGACAGGCTCTCAGCCCCAGTTACAGCTGCTTAGCACAGCAAAGCAATCACAAAGCTGCCATAAGGAGCATCTGAGGATTCTCCTGACCAAAGCAACAGGCTGGTAGTATAGCCCTGTCCCCACATAGCGGGAGTGCTATGGCAGGAGAGGGTGGGGGTGGAGTGGACTGCAATCTGCTTCACCTGATCCCTGGCAGCTGCAGTGATCTCTGTAGCACTGTTTCAGCTGGTGGAACTTAGAGTAGGCCAGGACTGGGAGAGAAAAAAGATGGTTTGGACTCTCCTTTACTTTCCTCAACTGCCCTGGGGATCTGCCCAGCCAACTGTTACTACGGTGCCTTTGGAGGCCAGAGAGGCACTCCCTTGGTGTAAGTTAGAGAAGCCTTAAGGCTGCTGTAAATTATGTGTTGTTTCTCTTGGTCCCTTAGGGTTTTTTAAATCAAAGAATAGCGAGAGCACCATGTGCTCTCGCTCTACTCCAGCCCTGACTGTGCCCCACCCCTCACTCCTACTCTTTGCCCTTAGGCTATTCCGAACATGCCCCCCTGCTATTGGCTGGGAGCAGGGCCCTTCTACCACCTCTATGCTAGCCAAGGAGGTCTTTTGCACAGGGGCCATTTCCACTCCTTTATGTTGCCACATTGGCATAAAAAGGCCCGAGGGTGACTACGACTCAGGCCCTCACACTTCAGCAGCATCACTTAACAATGCCCTCATGTAAACTGTATGGACTATACAGATGCAAGAAATTGCATTCAAATCAAGTTAACTTTTGAACATAAAGCAACAGATGCCTGGAAAGTGCTAAAGACACAAGAACTAGGAAATTATCGGTAACTCCTGCAGTCCCATTTTTATAGCTAATCTCATCTGTCTCTGTCACTTTCATCAGTAAAACAACACACCAAAAGGTAAATAAAAGTAAATAAGTCTTTCATAGCGATCATAAAACACATGATTTATCTAACATCATCTCTAGTTTCTAAGATAAACACTGTGTGTGTTTAGCCTTTTATGTGTATTGTTTGTAACTTACACTTTAAAACTAACACAAAACTTTGCCAAACCATACATAATATTTACAGGGATCTGATCCAGTTTATGGGGAACTATATAGTCTCTTTTTTCAGCATTACATTCACTTACTTCTGCAGCTGCATGGAATATCAATTACTGTCATTGATTATCTGGTCTACCCAGCTGTCTAGTGTCTACCCATATTTTGCATGAGGGGAAAAAGGACTAAGCTTGCTCTCAGGACAGGCTAGGAGACATAGGTGCATGTGTGTGTGTGCCGTCTAGCTGTTTGAACCCTGAATGGGTCATTGAAAAGGACTGGTCAAGGCTGACCCCCTATCAATGGCAAAGTGGAGAAGACAATGGAAAATCCAGTCACCAGGATATTGACACCTACCAGCCAATGACCCAGAGGGACATGGATTTCCCCTCCTCTCCTCAGGGAAAGACCCCATCTTGAGAACAAAGGACTGGAAGATGTGAGCTGGGAGCGGGTAAGTGTTGGCTTCTGGAGGAAGCTGGGAGCTCTCGCATCTAAGAACTAAGGCAGTGAGATTAAGGCCTGGTCTACTCTAGAAATTATCATCTTGATTACATTGCTCAGTGGTGTGCAAAATCCCCACCCCTGAGTGGTGTAGTTAAGATGACCTAACCCCCGATGTAGACAATGCTAGGTTGATGAAAGAACTCTTCCAACGACCTAGCTACCGCCTCAGAGAGGTGAATTACCTGTGCTGATGGGAGACCCTCTCCTGTGGCCACAGGTAGTGTCTATGTTGAAGTGCTACAGCAGCACAACTGCAACGGTGCGGCTGTACTGATGTAGCATTTTAAGTGTAGACATACCTGAGAGAGAGACACAGCGCCTGCAAATGAGGTTCACTACAGCTTGGCTGGGGCTCTGGGCTGACCAGAATGGAGTACGTTTTAACCTTCATTTCTCTATGCTAACCTAAGACTTCCAAAACTATGCTCCAGCTGATTAATAACCCAACTGTTTTGAAAACACTGCCTGAGTGTCACTGTAAATGCTTGGTGAGGTGCTTTAATCCCCAGAGAGTGTACAAGTCTTTCCAGTTGGATTTGCTGAACAGAGCTCATAGTGTGAAGCAGGCGTGCTGAAGCCCAGAGATTCAGTCACAGGAGGCAGTGAGGCCATGTGACCTACCCTGAAGGAAGAGTGAGACCCCTTGGGGGTCTGGTACATCAAAGGGTTCCTCCAAAGAGACTTCTCCAATGCTCTGATCATGTGGAGCTGTGACACCAGCATCCTGGGCTATAGGGGAAATCTATATTATCTTTCTTTCTTGCATGCCAGTGGTGTGCTCAGTCCTGTAAAGATTAGAGAGGAAGAGAGGGTCCCAGCCCCAATGAGTGTATGTGCTCTAAAGGCCTGATCCAACTCTTGCTGGAGTCAGCGGACACATTTCCATTAACTGCAGTGGGACTTAGCTGGAGCCCCAAATTAGCCACATAAAACAGTGCAGACACACAAGCACCAGGTGCAAAGCCTGCTGGTCTTGCTCATACAAGCAGTGATTGCTGAACGATGACAGGATTTGACCTTACAAGACCAAATGCACTTTAGTGCAACCTAAATGGGACACCTGAAGGTCAAACAAGACTAAATGAACAAGTACTTCTTTCTTTGGGCGATCACAGAAAGGCGCCCAGGCGAAGGGAGGTTTTTAAGAAGTAATTTGGAGAGACAGCAATGGTTTGTATAGCGAGACTATGACTAGTGTCTGTCAGTGGTCCTTAGTTCTCAAAATAAGCAGTGTGGGGCTGCAGGTAGCAACTCCTTGGACCATATTTTACAACTAAAAGCTGGGACCCTGTGGCGAGGGTGTTGTAGGAGAGTGTTTGCCTGGGGAATAAGGGCGATTGGTGTGAAGAAAAGGTTCCTTTTTCCCTCTCCTGCACACTTTCAGTATGAAAAAGTAGAACACTCCCCAGTAAAAGTGCAGGGAGGAGAAATAAGTATCCCTGTCACCTCTTTGCTGTTCTCTCCAAGTCCCAACCTCTACCAGCTACTCCCCCCACACGCCCCCAACCAATGTGCCCACCTACTCTTTCACCAATTGATTGTTCCCCCTTGACAAGCCAACGTATTCCCCCCTCTTAGCTCAGAAGGTGCCCAGACCTTATCATTTCCCTTCAACCCAATCTGTCATCTTAGATCTCTTTCTCTCCCTACATCTGCTGAGACCCTCCCTCTTCCTATCTATCCCCCCACAACAGAGAACTCCCCCTCAGCTCTGAACCCCTCTCACCCAACACTCCTAGTCCAGGAACATCTCTCCCCCTATGTACATGCCACGTGCAAGCCAGGCTCTGAGACCATGTTTATACGTTGTTAAATGAGCAAATAGAACAAAACAAATGCAGGTGCAATAGAGACTCTCACAAATAATTCATAGTAAGGTAGTTCATCTTTTCCACCACGCCCACCTGCCAGTGGTCTGGAACAGAGGCAGCACGTTCATATGATCTGAAATAGGCCCTCCCCACCTCTTCAGGCTGCTTGCAGACCAGGAGTCCCCCGCTGGCCCTTAGATGAATTGCAACTTGTAGTTCCAGCCCCTCCCCTCACCCAGAGTCTCCCAGTGCCAACAGGTAACTCAGCCACATTACTCTGCTGTGATATGGGTGACACTTAGCCTCATTAGCTTCTAATAACTAGCTCCTCCCTGATATGCCTCAATGATTTAAGAATACATATTGTCCCTAATGCTTGGGGCTAGCCTTGTTCTGTAGGACCTTGTGGCTGGGAACTAAAGTAGCTGCATTGCCCTCCTCCCCAGAGGCCAGTTCAGGCCCAGGTGTAAATTAGATCAGCTTCACAGCTGCTCCATGCTGGTAAGGAATCACTAGTGTAGGGTGCTCTTACCAAACTCCCCCTCATGTCTCTGCTACCCCCCACATATCCCCTACACCCAGGGGCTTGGATGAGTGGAATAGAGGGGGCTCTGCTATACTGGTGGTGTGATTCCTCAGATGCAGATTCCCCCACGTCAGGGAAATCCTCAGCTTCCAGTTTCATGCACTTTACAAGCCCTGGATGCTGCCAGAGTAGTGCAAAGGGGCTCAGGGGAGGGCCAGAATCTGGTCCATTATACTCAGATGCAAAAACAGAACAGCGCTGCCTATTGCATGGACATGTGAAGTCTGTTCCTGAGCTCTTCTGAAGGCAATGCTCCAACTGACTTTTTTTCTTAAATTTCATTCATTTAAACTGTCACCTGCTGGCAGCTTCTGAAAGAAAAGATTGAGCAGCAGCAGGAGGAGGAGGATGTAATATCTGCCTGCTCTGCTCCTTGCTCCAACAAAGGGTAGAATTAGATTGCGAAGTCTTTGGGGGCAGGGACTGTAGGTTTGTTCTGTGTACAGTCAGGGCCGGCTCCAGACCCCAGCGCGCCAAGCGCACGCTTGGGGCGGCATTTTGCCGGCAGGGCGGCAGGCGGCTCCGGTGGACCTCCCGCAGGCATGACTGCGGAGGGTCCGCTGGCCGCGGGACCAGCGGACCCTCCGCAGGCATGTCTGCAAGAGGTCCCCCGGAGCCGCAGGACCGGCGACCGCCAGAGCGTGCCCCGCAGCGCGCCGCTCTGCTTGGGGCGGCGGAATTCCTAGAGCCGCCCCTGTGTACAGTTCCTAGCAAAATGGGGGTCCTGCTCCATGACTGGGGCTACCATCATACAAATAGTAATGTTAAGATTCAGTTAATTCATTAAACTTAAGGCCTAACCCTGTCATTCTTACTCATGTGAGTAGTCCTTTAACAGGTGAATAGTCCATTGACTTCTTCTGAGTTACGTGAGTAAGGCCTGGAGGAGGAGGCCTGTGTTTAACTACTATTTGGGTTGAACAGTTGATGATAAGGAGCTGTCTGATGCTTGGGTATATGTTTCTGTTAGCAGTGCATTTGCAATGCAGGTTGATCACACTTGTGTCAGCATTTCTTTCCTTAAGCCCCAGTTTTTCAGGGGGTTGATAACTCATCCTTAAGAATGTGCCCTGGGCTGAAGCTTGGCACAGAGATTACGCATGTAAGTTAGAACTGCAGGATCTGAACAAAGTATCAGCCTGGAAGTGTTATAAAAATAGGTGCTGCTGATTTAAAATATATAATGTATTTAAGTAGTTGTTTTGGGGTATTTTTTTAAATAAAAGCTTACTGGTTTGTGAGATGACTTGTGCCTGTACAACTTCACAACAGCTTTATTTACAAAAAATAAATACTGGTATGTTGTTTAATTTCTAAAAATAGTGTAATGGTTTTGGGGAGTTTGGAAACAAAACTGAAAATGGTTTAAATAGAAATACTTTCATTTAGGTTCGGTAAAGCCCCCCTTTTATAAAACCAACAACCAACATAACTTTGGAGCCTAAATTGCAGGGTTCCTAGAGAATCCTCAGAAGAAAGGTAGAAATAAAATAGAGAGCAAGAGAATGAAACTATCAGGGATGGTCATGAGGTGTCAAACACTGACACTGAAGCAGAGAGAGAAGCCCAGGAAGCCCAAAGAGATTATATGTGCAGTGCAACAGCAGTGTCTTTGTGTGTTGTGAAATAACATGCCATGGCTGATCAACGAGCAACATTATGCATCCAAATCTGGAAGGAAAGACCAAGCATCATCAAACTGTTGGCATTTGTTGAGTCTATTGTGTGCCACTTGTTCCAGGCCTGTGCATTTACTTGTTAATCACTCCTTAATTCAAAGGTGCTCTGAAACTATTGCTCTTAGGAGCTGAGAGGCACAGGGCACTCAGAATGGAACCTGACATAATGTAGAAGCAGTGACATTTCAGGTTGGCTACCAAAACACTGAAGCATACAATATAAGTGAATGCTTTTAAAACTGTGGCCTTGTTAGCTGAAAAGGGTTTTAAAGACAGTTTAAAGCCAACAGAGTTTGGGCACAACAGTTTTAAGACCATAGTTTTAAGAGGTGTTATAGATTGAGATTTTCAAAGCAGTGCAGGGGATATTGCCACACATTTGCTCTACTTTGAAAATGTAAGCTAAATACTCTATCTACTCCCTGCTGAAAGGGAAATACCAAATACTGTTGTCAACAGCTAGTCCTAGCTGGGAGGCACTTTGCTTCTGATCTCCAAACCCTTGCACTTCACAGTGGGGCCACCACAGCCTGCAGTGAGGAATCCTGGCCTGGCTGACAAGACTCCCTTGGCACAGGGCATGTCCTTGCTGTGCCAGCCATTTCAGGATTTGGAACTTGATCCAAACTAAACCCACTGAAGTTATTAATTTCAAAAGACTTTGGATCCATCTTTTAGCCCTTTAATGGACGGAAGACTTCCTTATTTAGATTAAAAATATGTTTTAGGCAATTTTTCAAGGATACTGTAGTTTTATTACAAAGATCAATTTGAACACTCCTTTTCCCCCTGGCCCCAAGTTTTAATTTTTAAATCCAAATGATCTCTCTACATCCAGTCCATACAACAGGGAGTCCTAAATCTGATGTGCTGTGATTCAGATTCTCCTTGTTGCAAGGGGAGAGTGAGTTGTGCTAGGCATTTTAGCCATGATGGCAGGTCAGTCTAGTTAGAATTGTCTCAAGTTAGCACCCCCACAAACTCCAGCATGCTTTATCTGCTCAGCAAAATGCAAAATTATTTCCAACCTACCCTTAAAAACAGAGAAAAAGAGATAAATTATCCGTACAGATGAATGCTTCCCTGGTCACTGGCAGAGGCAAACACATCAGCACAGATGGGAAATAGTTGTTAAACAGTCTCTTTTAAGCCTTATGATTGAAAGATCGCTACAAAGGAATGATCAGTAAAAAACGAAACCTACTTCATGTGCCGCTAATGATAACAGGTTGTAATACCACTTGACACTTGTATAGCAGCATTTCTTTCTAGGATCTCAAAGCACTTGACACACATTCCCAAACTAAGTCCCACAACGCAGCTCAGTACGTGCAGCGCAGAAGCTCGTGACTGGAAATCCTGTACGTCTATACTGCAAAATGTAAATTGCAAAACATTTTATTTAAAATGATTGAAAGAGGCCGAGCACTGGGCATGCTCTAAATAGATATAAACAATACATCAACTAAACTGCCCTCTCTCCTATCCTAGCAGGTATTATTATCCCCACGTTACAGATGGGAACACCAAGGCACAGAGAGAGTGATTTGTCCAAAGTCACACAGAAAGTCAGTGGCAGGTCTATATAACTGAGCTGACCTATCAAATTTACCCAAGCAACATCCTGAAGTTCAGTCCTTTGCTTTGCTTTAACCTCTTGGTACCAACATATCGCCCTCTCGCTCTTGTTCCTGATTTCCCTTGGTATGAGCTAGCTCTCCCGCTGAGAGCTCTGCTGCCCCTAAGCCAGCCACCCTGGCTAGGCAGCCTGGTCTCTGCCCCTGCGCGCAGGCTGCGCGGGCCATGCTCAGCCCCAGAGCCCGGCTTACCCCGCTGCTCCCCCGCCTCTCCGGAGCCCCGGCAGGGGAGGAGGGTTGCATTGTTGATTTTGGGCAGCGCGCAGCCGCAGTGCGGCCGGCCGGCTGGTGTGCCTGCTCGCTGGTACAAAGAGACCCGAGAGGGGAGTTTGGAGGCTCCCGGGAGGTGGGTGTCGCTGCGGGGCCGGGTGGCGCGCCCCTGATGCGTCCCCTCCTCTCTCCCGTCCCGTCCCGTCCCGCCTGGGTAAGGGCCCTGGGAGCCGCCTGCCCCCCGGCGCGAGGGATGCGAGCGGAGAGGTGAGCGGAGCGGAGCGGCTCTCTGGGGATCGCTTGTGCCCGCGGGGCTGGGGGGGATCCAGGCTCAGCCGGGCAGCGCTGGGAAGGGGGAGGAAACTTTGTTAGGACCCTGGTCAGTGTAAAGTCTGCTCTGCTCTGCTCTCCCCTCCCCGGCCGGGCGCCCGGCGCTCGGATCCCCCTGGCAAGCTCCCTGCCGCGGGGCTGGGGGCGCGTGCAGCCCCCGCGGCTGCTTTGGGGCAGCTTCTCTTTCCCTGGCCCCGGGGCTGGACGAGGCGGTGGTGTGTGGTGCAGCCAGCCGGCTTCCCCTGCCTGTGCCCTGGCTTGGAAGCAGGAGGAGGGGCGGCGCGGTGTGTCTGAACTATCGCCCCGGGGACATTTCCTTGGGAGGGGGAGGGTGGAGCAGGGCCGGGGCTTTAGTTGTGCAGCTGCATGCCCGGCCCCCGGCCACAGCACGTTGCTTCGGGTTCCCCTTCACTTGACATTGCAATGGCCAGGGCTTCCCTCTCCCTCCACTTGCTGGCGGCTTTCCCCTCCCCAGCGGATGGGGGAGGCTTTTGGTCCTGAAACATCAATGGTATTTGGGGTGGAGGAGCACATCGTTGTGAGGCCAAGGTGATGGTCTGTCAGCGCTCCAGTCTGTTCACCCTGCGGGGGGGGGGGGGGCAGGATCTAACTTCCCTGCTGGCTCCAGTGTCTGCTGTTCAGCCCCTCCTTAGCACACGTGAACCAGCTCTTTAGGCATAGTTAGAAGCTGATAATGGAATAACTAATGCCAGATCACTCACACATTAGCTTGGGAAGGGCTGTTGGTTGCAGGGAGTCTTGCTTGAATAAAAGCAGCAAAGAATCCTGTGGCACCTTATAGACTAACAGACGTTTTGGAGCATGAGCTTTCGTGGGTGAATACCCACTTCGTCAACATGCATCCGAAGAAGTGGGTATTCACCCACGAAAGCTCTGCTCCAAATCATCTGTTAGTCTATAAGGTGCCACAGGATTCTTTGCTGCTTTTACAGATCCAGACTAACACGGCTGCCCCTCTGATACTTGCTTAAATAAGTATACTGAGGTGGGCCTGGATGCTGAGTTTGAAGCAGAGCTTTGTTCTAAGACCACATCCACCTGGAAGTCCCTGTCAGGGGACTCCTTTATAACGTGGCCCTTGTTGTAGAGTTGATAGGGCATTCAGGTCATAGCTGTATTAGACTCTTATCCGCTCCCTCCCCCCTCTCAAAAAATGCTGCCATTGCTACCACCAATGACATGTTCTAGTGGAGACAGGCCACTGGTGTATGCCAGCAGTCAGCACTATGGGCCAGATTTTCAAATTAGTTTAGCTCCCATTTAGGCACCTAAATAAGAGCCAGCTCTTCAGAAGAGCTCAACACCCTGCAGATTCTATTGTGACAGTTACGGATGAATTTCAGATGAACATAGCTGAGAGCACTTTTGAAAAGTTAGTTCTGCTTATGGCTGCTGAGCACCCTTGAAAAGTGTGTCCTCCATCCTCTAGTCCAGTGGTTTTCAAACTTTTTTTCTGGTGGACTCAATTGAAGAAAATTGTTGATGCCCATGACCCAACGGAGCTGGGGATGAGGGCTTTGGGGTGTGGGAGGGGCTGAGGGCTCGGCTTTGGGGGTGAGGGCTGCAGAGTGGGGCTGGGAATGAGGGGTTCAGGTTGTGGGAGGGGGCTCTGAGCTGGGGCAGGGGGTTGGTGTGTGGGAGGGGATCAGGGCTCTGGGCTGGGGGTGCAGGCTCTGGGGTGGGGCTGGGGATGAGGGGTTTGGGGTGCAGGAGTGGGCTCTGGGTTTTGGGGGGGCTCAGGGCTGGGGTTGGGGTGTGGGAGGGGGTCAGTGCTCTGGGCTGGGGGTGCAGGCTCTGGGTTGGGGCCAGGGATGAAGGTCTTGGGGTGCAGGAAGGGGCTCTGAGTTGGGGGGGGGGAGCTCAGGGCTGGAATCCCGGTTCCCAGCCAATGGGAGTGCGGAGTCGGTGCTCAGGGTGGGGTCAGCGTGCAGAGCTCCCTGCCCTCCTGCCTAGGTGCTGGACCTGCTGCTGGCCGCTTCCAGTGTCAGAACAGGTAGGGACTAGCCTGCCTTAGCTGGACAGCACCACGGATGGGACTTTTAACAGCCCAGTCGGCAGTGCTGACCAGAGCCGCCGTGACCCAGTGCCTTACATTCCACGACCCAGTACTGGGTCGCGACCCACAGTTTGAAAACCACTGCTCTAGTCCTGCACTGAGCATAGTTAGGTGATGTGGAGTTTGGTCTCTACATTATTATTATTTATTACAGTAGCTCATCGAGGCCAGAATCCTGTTGTGCCATTCACTGTATAAACTTAAAACAAAGACAGACCGTACCTCAGTGAGCCCTGTTACCACTGCAGCAGCTCCACGGGTGGGAAATTTAGGGGGAAATGGCTGGTCTCCAATAGCCTATGGTTGCTGAAAATTAACTTAAAGCTCCATCCTCAGAGGGTGTTTAATTGCACTTAAACTGAAGTCTGAGTTGTTAAATCTTGATTCCAACACAATTAGACCTGTTCAATGGGATGTGTGTGTAAATATGAGGTTTTGCCCAGGTAGGCCTAGACTAGAATACTGTTCCTCTTCAGAACTGACTTGCTGAAACAGAAATTAACACTCACAGTGTCCTAGCCACACTCAGAGAGACCATCTCTGTTCTGAAGCGCTGGCAAAGACAAACATCAGTCAAAGGGAGCGTAGGGGAAGGATACAACATAAAAATGAAAATTATGTATTTAAAAATCAACAAGTCCCAAGTGCCCCTCAACTTACCAGTGCTAATTGATTTCTTGGAGGATTCATGACAGCAGTGACTCTTGAGGGGGAGAGGATAGTGGCGTTATGTATCTCTTCAGGAAGGGCATTCCATGTGTAAGGGGATGGGGGAAGAAGGTGTGATGCAAGTGAACAAATGGGAGTGCTTGGTCCCACCTACACAGGCTAGTGTGTCCGTCAGCACGGGTATGCTTAAGCCACAGTTAAGCTTGTAGGTCCACGTTTTCAAAAGTGACGAGTAACTTTGCCCTCATTTTTGGGTACCCACCTGAGACATCTTAAATGGGCTTGACTTTTGGAGAGTGGGTGCAAGCTAAAAATCAGGCCCCTTTTTAGGCACTCAGGATCACGAGACACTTTTGAACATAGTGCGTGGGGCTACAGTGTTGCAAGTATATTTTTAAAAAAGTGTTTCAGGTGAGCTTTAAAGCTCTAGTGTAGACGGGGCTTTACTGTGACTGCCCTGTTAACAGAAGTTTGACTTTAGATAAAAGCTAACAGTTTCATTTTTCTCTTGTAAAGCTAAGGCCTGTTACATTGTGATTTTTATTTAAAAATGAGAGCTCTCTTTACATGTTTTTAATTAAGAGAATAGCTTGTCTGGCTTAGCCAGTCATCTTGGGCCTTGGCTAGCTGAGAAAGGTGGCATGCCAATTTGCTAATTGAGAAATCAGATTTATCTTTGCCTCTGTAACTCTTATTTCAGCCTCTTCTGACAGGGTGACTTTGGGTGAGAAGAAGGGATTGGAGGTGTATGTATGTGAGGAAGGGAATAAGTACAGAGATAGAGGAAAAGATGATGCAGTGTAAAGTGCAGAAGACCAAGCTACAATAATTTAATATGCATGAAAGACATGCAAAGAAGATCATTCTTGCCAGGATGGGGATGTCCTCCGGTGCCCTGGTCCAAAGACCCGATGACTACTTATGTGGGTCTGTGATGCCTCCAGTAGGTCATCTAGTTCAGGTGTTCTCAAACTTCATTGCACTACGGCCCCCTTCTAAGAACAAAATTACGACATGACCCCAGGAGCGGGGACTGAAGCTTGAACCCAGCAGTGGGCTTTTTCCCAGGCAGTGGTACTTGGGGTCCCAACCCACAGTTTGAGAACCGCTGATCTAGTTCCTTCCCTGCATCAGGACAGGCTTTGCCAAGTTACCCCTCTCCACTCTGTAAATTGTGTTACACTGCTTAGGCCTGAGGATGGCTGGGACTCAACTGGAAAACGTCGAAGTTGTCACCAATTTGATGATGACTCCAGACTAAGCATATTGCTTCTGTAGCACTCCAAGCTAAAGTAAGAGACATGGGACTGAATTCCATTTTAGTCTAGACATATGTGACTCTGTTAACTTCCATGGAGTTCTTCTGGACTTATCCTAGGGTAACTGAGAATAGAATCAGGCCCTTGGATTGGAAATTAAATCTAGGTCTCTCAGGTGGCATGTCAGCAAGTGTGGCCTAGACAGATTACTGTAAATGTTTATTGGCACAGATGGAAATGGAAACTGCCTTGTTTTTCATATCCAGGAGTGTCCTCTAAATGAGACTAATCCATTACACAACTTCCTTCCCCTCACCCACTTTCTGGCTTCTAAACTCTGATACCTATGTGTGTCTCAATTCCTGATGTGCATTATATATCTAAATAATAGATGTGGGAAGTGACATTAAAACTCTCTAATGAAAAATCTGTTTTGTAACTGATGCGGGGTCTCTCTTTGCAGCCTAGGAGAAGCTGTCAAAAATAGGCAGTAGCTTATGCTTCTTGGTTACAAATGCACAATCTGTTAAGTGGGAACAGTTGCAAATTTGTTATGGTGTCAGCGCCTACTGTGGCTGTGGAGTAGGGAAGAGGAGCCTTCTAGTCAGTTAGTAGAACTGAGTAATAGTGAAAGTTTCAAGCATCAACACTGTTCTGATCAGAAGCTGTTTATAGAAAAACAGACAGTCCCTTGTAGATTGCCCTTGTAAGTTTGTAAGGCAGTGTGTGTATAAATGGTAAACTTCTATATAATACACAAATTAGTGTAAATTGTAAATGTATTTGTAAATACTTGTGGATTGTGGTAAGGCAATCCAGCACATTAAATAAATAAGTTATTCATTAGGACATGGTAAATAATTAGCATACTGGTGGTTGTGATTCCATGGGTGAACTTAACAAAGATTTGTGAGAAGCTTTGGCTATTTACCCTCTCTATCAGCCAATAAATGTTTCCATGTTACTTAAAATAAAAATGTTTACAATACTGTATAAATTGATGGAGGGCTTCTTGGCTGAAAATTTAACTTGTTTTTATTTTGTAAGTAAACCCTGTGAAACTATGACTAATCAAATATTCCTTTTTTTTTTATAAATCTCACTTAGCCTTTGAAACTAAAATTTGCCTTAAATAACCATTTAGATTTGTGATCAGACTTGCAATGTAATTGACTCTAATGGGACATAATTCATTTAAAGTATCTTTAATAGTGTCTTTTTGTGTCTGAGTAACTGGCAGTGATGTAGAAGAGCATTTTAGATTTCTTGTGGAATAATCAAGGCAACAACTTAGAGTTGTCAGCATTGGGACTCCACCTCTTACTCCCATTAGAGATGTTATATATTGAGGTGTGATAGCATGCAAATTATATTGTGCCAGCTGTGAGAAAGCCAGGGCCTGAAAAGGAGGGTGATAGTACATGTCAGGAACGAATAATTAACGGAATTCATTACTATAAGCCAGGGGTTGGCATCCTTTCATAAGTGTTGTGCGTAGTCTTCATTTATTCACTCTAATTTAAGGTTTCGTGTGCCGGTAATACATGTTTACATTTTTAGAAGGTCTCTTTCTATAAGTCTATAATATATAACTAAGCTATTGTTGTGTGTAAAGTAAATAAGGTTTGTAAAATGTTTAAGAAGCTTCATTTAAAATTAAATTAAAATGCGGACTCCCTCGGACTGGTGGCCAGAGCCGGGCAGCATGAGTGCCACTGAAAATCAGCTTGTGTGCCGCCTTTGGCACACGTGCCATAGGTTGCCTACCCCTGCTATAAGCGATTGATGTATACTTATGCAGATTACCTCGAAAATGTTCCTTTCCTGTTGCCTATGTGAATTGTATCTTAACTTCCAACTGTTTCTAACAAACTGTAGCACTTAATGTCATGCAAAAATGTACTTCCTTGGGAGAGCTCTACTTGGATTCATGACAATATTGAGATTAAGGCAATGTCAAGTAGCTAAACTCCGAATTCAGATGTTGTGCATTTCAGATTTCTACACTAGGTGGGACTAACAAACTCTCAGTTTTTTTTTTAAAAAAAAGCGAATCCCTTCTGCAATGTCAGAAAAAACAACAGGACTGGGGTAGTCATTAGAACCAGAAAGTGAAAATAACTATTCTAGTGTTGCAGTACAAGCCTAGTGAAAGGTGAGAGAATGTCGCTGAGCTTTGCTAGTGAGTCATAGGCCAGAGTTATAGGATCATCTAATCTTACCTCCTGTATATCACAGGCAATTAAATTTCCCCCAGTGACCCTTGTGTTGAGACCAGTAACTTGTGTTTGGCTACAGCATCTCTTCCAGAAAGGCATCCAGTCTAGATCTGAAGACCGCAAGAGAAGGAGAATCCGCTCCTTCCCTTGGTTGTTTGTTCCAATGGTTACTCATCCTTAGTTGGTGGCGAGGAAGGGAAATTGTGGCTATTTTTAAATTTGAATTTGTTTGGCTTCAGCTTCCAACCACTGGCTCTTGTTACATCTTTCTCCACTCTGTTACAGGTCATGTAATTGGGATTCAGTTGTACCTTTTAATTCCTTGCATACGTGAGCAGATTAAATGAGAAGTGACTAGACAAAATTGAACTAACTCTGTGTAGGAGCTATTAAAACAAAATTAGCCTTTGATATTTTGCTCAAACTCCCTACCCCTGGAGATTATTTACTCCGTATAATAGACAGTTTTAAGAATGACTGCTCTGTGACAGCTCATACGGTACCAAGAGAATTCTCACTTTGCTATGTAAAGAGGGAAGGGAAGGAGAGGTTGGCATCTTGCAACTTTTTCAGACTTTGCTAGTAAGCTTGTCTGAAGATGGTGGGGTGGGGGCGGGAAAGAAGTAGGTAAAGTATAGAGTAAATGATTCATTTCACCTACTTAATACTCGGAGCTAGTCTGGAAACCTATGCTTTTTTATTTTTTTAAAATATTTTCCACTTCCTTCAACATTAGGCTTAGATAATTAACCCTATTGACCTATCATGCCCTGCTCAGTGAGAATTATACAGGTGCGGCCTGCAGGCTGTCTCTAGTGTTGGGGCTAGTTTTGAATAGCTGTTGTGATGTGTTGAGAGTTACAGTAGGATTGTTTCTCATGCTGATGTGAGGTTTCTCTTAATAAAGTATCCCTGTGAAAGTGGGCACATGACAGTGGGATTGAGCGAATATCATTGCTCTCTGTTCTTATAGTGTCTCACATGAGGGTGGTAGTGGCTGAACATTTGAATGGAGCCTGGTTATTACCCACAGGGAGAGGTAATTCCATTGAAAAGTGTATTTGATCGTTAATAGTGTTACAGAGGCAATAATCGGAGGGAGATGTGAGAATCTCTGTTACAGGCACCTTCTCAGAGCTGGGACTGTCCCTTGATATTTGGTCAAGTCCGCTGCTCTTTGCACAAAATATCTTCCCCTGACTTCAGTGACTGGAAGTACAGAAGTAGACCCTAAAGCCAGATCCTCCAGCAGTCTATGTTGGGGGGAGAGCTTCTCCCGCTGACATAGCTACCACCGCTTGTTGGGGGTTGATTAATTAAGTTGACAGGAGAGCTCTCTCCCGTTGGCGTAGAGCGTCTGCACTAGCACGAGCATTGATGCAGCTGCGCCGCTGTAAGCTCTGTAGTGTAGCCATAGCCTTCGTCTCTGGGCCAAATTCTGGCCCTTGGATGGCCACATTATGCTGAACTGATGATGCAAAGCAGCCTTAAAGCTGACTTAAGCAACTTCCTAGGAATTCTTCTGTCGTGTGGGGGAGGGAAATCCAGGGCTGGCATAAGAACGTAGCTGGCTCTGTGCACTTCAGCCATGACCTCCACCCCCAACATGGGCATGGTCAGAGAACCAAAACGTCTGGCTGATCTGTCTCTCTGCTATGGAGCCACAGTCATCTGAGCATAATAGAGAGTGACCCTGAGACAACTCTGTTGTGTAAGAGACAAGCCTACTGGCCTATGAAATAGGACAGTGCAAAAATGGTTTATAGGCAAAGCCAGCTTTTGCCCCCCTTCCCCAGTTCATAAGAATAGTCATGCTGGATCAGACCTGTGTCACATTGTCTCCAGTATCCTGTCTCTGACAGTGGCCAACACCAGATGCTTAAGAGGAAGATGTAAGAACCTTGCTGTAGGCAGATGTGGGATAATTTTTCCCTTACCATTGGTCTCATACTGATCTCTAATGAGTAGATGTTGACTTAAGCCCTGAAATGTGAGGCGTCGTTCCATTCAACCTTTTTGTTAGCATTAAGTCTAGGTTTTCTTGTTATCCATGTAAATGGCTAATCCCTTTTTGAATCTTGCTAAATCCTTGGCCTCAATGATTTAATGTGGCAATGAGTTCCACAGTCTGTCTGTCTGTGGAGGGGAAATCCCTATTTCCTCTTAGTCAGTTTTGAATTTCCCACCTCTAATTTAATTGACTGTCCCTTGTTTTTGGGTTCCGAGATCTCCCTTTTTTATACCATTACTTATTTCATATGCTTTTATCATGTCCCCTCTCTTTTTGTCTCCTAAAATAACAATCCCAAAGTTTTCAATCTCTCTCTTCATACAAAAGTTTTCCTATGTCCTGGATCATTCTTGTTGCCTTTGTCTGAACTCCCTTCTAGTTCCACAATATCCTTTCATAGATGGGGTAGCTAATGCTGCACACGCAATTCCAGATAAGGCTGCACCATTGACTTTTATGATGGCATTATAATTGTTTCAATTTTATTCTTCATTGCATCCTTTATGAATCTCATTTATTCTTTTTGACCACAGCTGCACATTGAGCTGTCTACAACTCCTCCACCCCCTTGAGCTGTGGGAACCCACGGTTGATCCAGGATTTGGAAACAGTGACCAAAACCACTGTCCTGTGGTTAGAGTTGTGAAAATCTCTCTCCTTTAAACTTTGTTCTATATATATATTCATTAAGTTTGACATAGCTTCTTGTTCATGTCAAACTCTGGAGTTTGTGGTAGGTTGTGAAGGGAGAGGATAGTTTAAAATTCAATTCTCCTTGCTCAGTGTGTTCTATTTATTTTAAACTGCAATTGTTTACCTACTTAGGGGTTTCTTATTCTTTCCACCCACCCCTGGAGTGATGAGGTATTAAAGGTTGGATGTGTTTGTTTAGGTGCATAAACATGGCTATATGACTCCACAGCTTCTGTCAAAGTTCTTTGCCTTCATTTCATGAATTCTTAAATAGGAAAGAAAGATGGAGGCAGAGGACTTCTGTTTTGGGCCAGCTGTGACCAAAAACCCTCCAGCAGACAATAGTTAACTATCTATAAATATTAGCTTTTCTGCTCTGTGTCAGCATATGATAATGCAGAGGCTCTCTAGAAAGAACTCCAAACTCCTCTCTCTGACTGTAAATAGGAGGAAGGCATTTTGGCTGCCCTTGCTCTTCCAGGTGGGAGTTCTCTTCAGAGCCTTTCAGTGCTGCTCCAAAGAGCGCTACAGTCTCATAGGAGAATGTGTGGGAATCCCTACCTACAAAGAGTATTTATTTTCTCATTTATGTGGCTGTTTTTTAAATAACACGTTCTCAGATATAATATGAAAATACTAAAGGACAATGAAACGGGTATCTGGA
This sequence comes from Mauremys mutica, assembly GCF_020497125.1. Taxonomy (NCBI): domain Eukaryota; kingdom Metazoa; phylum Chordata; order Testudines; family Geoemydidae; genus Mauremys; species Mauremys mutica. The sequence continues at coordinate 90,378,124 of NC_059077.1, read as the reverse complement.
TGGTCTGACAATAAGAACATGGACTCAGTTACAGTTAAAAATAATGGCATTGTGAAATTCCATTTTGTGTCTCAATTATTTCCAGGTTTGTGTGTGTGTGTGTGTGTTTTTTTGTTTTGTTTTGTTTTTTAAATGAAACTGAGGAAAAGAGGTTTGGTAGGTCTGTATTGCTGTCTCCCAGCTCTGACAACTCACCTGGGATTCTGAAGTCCACAATATGTTCTTTCTCATTTATGCCTCATTACCAGTCTTGATATTCTGCACTCTGTTCCATCTCATTCTCTTCAGTGTCCCTGTAAAGAAAACATCTGTTGACTTGTAAACCAGGTTACAGTGCACTTCACACAGCTGTGTTTGCTCTGCAGTGCCAATCTGGAATAGAGGTTTGCTCTTCCCTAAGCAGATATAACAGAGTAGACACAAGCAGAAGATCTGTTGAGAAAGAAGGTGCTTAATTTAACTTATTTTCTACTCTGAAGAGAGGTTGCATGCTGAGGTAAAGCCTAGTGCATTGTTTGAGCAGAGTGAATAACTGATAAAGACTCATTGACTGGAATCTGGCATCTTTCTGAGTTCAGATTATCCCCAAATAAACAAAGATTTGTCATTTTGAAATTTATAGCCTCAGGAGTTTTTTGTTCAGGTTTGATATCTTAACTCTGAAATTTGAGCTCTGCTTTGTTTTGACTTGTCACATAGTTGCACGTAGGGTGTGCACACAAGTGTATGGTGTACTTACTCTGGCTTCCCTTAGGATGAGCTTGCTTTGTAGTTAGGTTTCTGGTGCCAATGTTCACAGACAGTGAATGTAATTTTAACAGGATGAACTTCTAAACAGACTTAGCTTTTGGTTTTGTAGTAGCACAACACAATTACACGAATGTATGCAGAAAGGTTGCCACAATGGTACAAAAATGGCTGGGGTAATTAACAAAATCTTGAATACATTTTAACTTCTGTTTTGCATTATTAGTCCTGCTCTAATCATTAGACACTTCACATTGATTTATTGTGAATTTTTTTTTTCAACTTCCCTCTCCCTGCCTCCAAAAGAACTTCTAAGACAACTCTACATTCTCCAGCTTCTTATTCATCTGCTAAGTAGCATTTGTTTTTCCAGAAACTGTGGGCAAACTGGGCTTCCTCCCAGGACTACCTGTAACTAGGCCATAGGATTGTTTCTGATGTCAGATAAGAGGAACTAAAATACTTATGTATTTTATAATAGTTACAATATGATTATTATAAAACTCAGCAACCTATGTTTTTTGTTGTCATGGTGTCATCAGTACACCACAGTTGGCTAGTGTTTCTTTTCTCTGATTTTTAAGAGGACCTAATATGGACCAGGTTCTGGAGTGGAAACTTTTTCAGCCTTCAACTGAAGGCTGGTGGTGTCAGAATCTTTCACAAATATTTGTCTGCCATGAGCTTATTTCTCTTCAAGTGTTCCACCATTGGTTCATTTCCCCCTGTGGTAGCAATGGTGGGAGTGCTAGTATAGCCCAGATGCTGACAGCCCCTGGCATTTTTAGTACCATGTTGGATAGGTGGCTCTGCTTGAAACATCCGTGGCTGCTAGGGTTGCCACCTCAGAGATACAGAAAAAATCGGCCACTAGCCACCCCATCATTAAAACCCGGCCATGGTCCACCCTTCCCCCCGCACCAGAAATGGTGCTAGTGTTGACTTCTAGCTAATTATTACTGAAATATTAGAGTCATTTTACATGCCTACAAAACCTCCACAATACTTTATCCTAACATGGCACCACAGTCCAGACTAGCAGGGGTATGAATTGTAGAGCACTCTAACGTGTCTCAAGTGGGGATACTCCCCGGTCCCCATCACGTTCCGGCAAGGCAGTACAAAGTGACTCTCTGTTGTCCTCTCCATTCTAGCAACAGTGAAGAAACTTAAAAACCAAAGACAATCTGTGTGTACGCACTGGGATTGATTTTTATCATGAAATTGTGGAAATAAGGGTACGTCTTCACTACCCGCCGTATCGGCAGGTAGCAATTGATTTCTCGGGGATCGATATATCGCGTCTCATCTAGATGCGATATATCGGTCCCCGAACGCGCTCATGTCGACTCCATAACTCCACCAACGCGAACGGCGGTAGCGGAGTCGACATGGGGAGCCGCGGACGTCGATCCCGCGCCGTGAGGACGGTAAGTAATTCGATATCAGATACTTCGACTTCAACTACGTTATTCACGTAGCTGAAGTTGCGTATCTTATATCGATTTTCCCCCATAGTGTAGACCTGCCCTAAGTGTTCACAAGCAATCCGTGCCTCACAGACAGTCTGGGTTAAGGAATGACCACAACAGCCATAGTTCTGCAGTACATAGCCATGATCGTCCCCCGGTGGACACAGGGCTTGATCCTGGTCCCATTCAGTGACACCCATTGGCTAGAATAGTGCAGGATCAAGCTGCCTGAGACCACAACATCCTAGGAGTGAGAGGAGTTTCTTTGAGAGCAGTTCTCTTTTTCCTTTTATTTCCAGGATTGTCCCTTTCCCCTCCTCCTTTCTCTTGAGATGCTGGTGACTGCACAGACTCCATTTGGCGTAGAGAATCCTCTTTTGTATGAAAAAAGAAAAATATCTTTAATCGCCTTCAAATATAAGTGCTCTCTGTTAGCTGGAGGCTGAAAGGACAGCAGGAGCTGAACAGTAAAACTCTTGGCACCTAAGCTGTGACAAATGGGCAAAGAACAGGGAAATCCAAGAGGTTCACTTGTTTTGTGAGGAGCAAATGTTAGGTGCATGTGGATCTTCCTATGAGGTAGTTCTAAACACCTGTCTAAACACTTGTCTCTCCTTCATGTGAAGTTGGTGGTAGACTGAAGTCATAGACTGACAGAGAGTAGCCTACAAAATGCTAGTGAGCTGAAAGGGAGAAGGAGTGACAGCCTGGCAGCTGTTGCTGCTTTTGAAGTGAAGGCACTAGAGGCTTCTGGGGGAGGGGAGTCAGAGAGAGTACAATTCGAAGCAAGATGTTATAACAGAAACAGTGGAAGAGGCCCAGAATTATTTACACTGAGCCCTGGTGTCCTCCAACTATTAGTTGGGAAAAAAAATTTTTGAACTTCTAATGACTAGATATTTTCCCCCTTCTCCAAACAATTCATTTATTTACATCAAGCTGTCACTTTACATTATAGTGGTCCTGGAGCTGTGTTTATTGAGCAAGTTGCAGAAAATGATAACCTCTCTGCAACCATCCGGGTAAAAAGGGAATAATTGGGGAGTGGTTTTGTATTTACTACGACTTCACGCAAACGGCACACCATAGTTATGTTCCACATTAATGGGACACCAGACATTACTCCTTGTGTTAGCATTAACACTGAAGCAGGACTAACAGGAGTGGTAGGTAGGTTCTAGTTCTCTAGTATGGAGGAATTATTCAGGCATCTATAGCCTTGCCTGTCACAACAGTATTGAGTGCTTATGAAAATGCTCTGTAGAAAGCACCCCACAACTTCTTAAATTGCTGTAAAGCTATTCTTCTTAAATTATCTAAAATAATCCTCTATCCAAGATACTTAGTGTCAAGATGGATAGAGGCCATGATTAAAAAGAACTTTTAAAAAATGTACAGGTTTCTGGTTCTTTACTTCCTATTTTATAGCCTTAATTTGGTAGAATAGATGTTTTGTATTTGCTTCTCTCATTTGTTTCCCAGTTGCTAGTAGAATTTCAGATTTTTACATAGATCTTCTCTAATAAGAAATTTCACACTTAGCATGTTCACTTGTACTAAAAATAAGTCCAGGGCTTCATTAGCATCCTTACTGTGAGAACAATGCAAGCCGAAACACTAAACAGATAAGCAAATAGCCCAGTCTGTAATTGGAATCAGTATCACCTTCTGATATGTTGAACTTCCACAAGTCAGGAAAGCTGAAGTGCGAGGACCAGACTACATTCCATCAGGGTTTGCTGTTTGAAGTCAGTGGGACTTGTGCTCTAAAGTCATTTTAGATGCTTCTGAAAATCCCACCATAGGCTCCTGTATATGGGCGCCTAATGTTTGGTTAATGTGACTTCTTACAGGTCAGAGGCAGAAGGGGTGTGGGGTGGAGGAATGTGTAGTCTTTTTTATTTTTTATCTTGAATAGATTTAAAAAACAACAACCCCCGAGCCATTCAGTACAGGGGCCTATTATATTAAGCCCTCAGAATGTGGGTGGTAGAAGTTCAGACTCTGGCATTATGTGATTGGACGTACAAACATGAGTCCTACTGGAACATAGGTCACTCTTTCTTCATGCCCTCAACTGAAAATAGTGTGTGTGTGTGTGGGGGGGGGGGGTTTGGTCAGTTTGCTCAGAAAATGAATCATTTCCCCTTCCCTTCTCTCTCTTCTCACCCCTTTCCCCCCGAGTAAAAAAATATTTAATTTGGATTGATGCTCCAATACTCAAAACTTCTGTTGTCTTAACTTCAGCAAAATCCATTCAGTCTCCTTTTTAGCCAAAGTTGGGGTGTAGTCGAAATAAAGCCTCACATGTGACCAGCTGCCTTTCTAATCCTATTGCTGCCTTAAGAATTCTTTTATTCACTAGGAGAGTTTTCAGTTTGCAAAGCGACATCTGAACCTGGATTCAGTTGAAAATAATTAAGGCAGCAAGCTCACATGTGAAGACTTAACTGCACAACATCCCAGCTCTTGCTAAAGGGAGACTGGTTTTGCTGAAATTGAGAAAACAGAAATGTGAAGTATTAACAGGCAGTTCCATGTCCACCCATGATGGGTGCAGTAACTTTTTAAAAACCTGCCAAGGACACAGGCCAAATGGAGTTCCATGTGGTCCTGCTTACTGATGAGCTTCTGAGTACACCATCCTATCTATCACCTCTCCCTCTCCATCTTAGTGGTCTCAATCGTGTGTTTCGTGTGAGCACCATCTTGATTGAAGGGATTAGGGTGTTTTGAATCTTTAACACTAACTTCCTTTATCCCTATTATTAATAGGCTGTTGAAGTTAAATAGGTTTTAAAACCCTTGTTAAATAGGCTGACCAAAAAAAAAAACCCCTCATTTCCTCTGAGGTTGTCGTTTCACTAACTCTTAGCGTAGATATCCTAGCTTTCTAGGATAGATTGGCCTGAATTTGAAAACAAGCAGGATTTCATTTTTCAGGTGGTATGTTAGAGGAAGCTTTCAGGCCTTGCTCATACATAAATAAACAAAAGTGGCATTAGCTCAACTTTTTTTTTCACTAAAGTCATCTTTCAAAACCCCCCAAATTTCAGAAATTATGAAAAAGCAGAGAGAATCCCTATCTGCCATCTGACCCTAGTTAGACTATCCAGATACCTTAACACCATACGGCTTCACCTTCTGCACTATGAGCCACCCTATGTCTGTACCAATCATCTACTGCATACGTGCTAGCAGCTTGGTAGGAAACTAGCCTCCTGTTCACCCTCCCTTGACAAGACAGCAGTTTCCTCTCTGTGGGGAGAGGAAGGATGGCCTTGTGATTAAGGTAGAGGTTGGGAGATAAACTCCAGATCTCTCATCTCCTTGTACTTAGAGATGTATAACTCCATTGTTGTCTATGGTGTCATCTGTGATATACATGAGAACATGGCTACCAGGTTTCTGGAATTTGTGATGTTCCTGACTTTGGGCAGGTCACTTTGGCCTCTTTGGCTCCATTTCCTTATCTGTGAAATGGAGAAAATATTCCCCAGTGTCTCTTGTAATTTAGATCTCTGTGAAGGACATAGACCCTAACAGGAAAGATGTTCATATATATGAAGTATTCTTGCTGTAGCATTACTTACACCATTTGACCTTTAGATCCTCTTCAGTGCCAGGTGTTGCAAATTATACAGCCTTTTAAACTCAGGCTAAGTATGCTTTCTGTAAATGAAGGTTGGTGTAGTTTAAAGATGCATGTCCTTTCTCTTCCTCCTGGAGGCAATTCCAAAATGGAGAGTTTTTAGTTGTCATGTTGGTTGAGGCAATGTCTGCCTTGTATGGAGAGTGCACCAGCGTCTGAGGACAATGCTAAGGCTGCATAGGTTGCTTGAACTCTCCTTTTCCATACTTCCCAATGTCAGACTTGTGGTTTTATTTGTTAAGTGTAACCCTAAACTTGAATTTCCTGGTTTTTGTGTGTGTGTCTCTTTTCTTCAGTGTTCTATTAAGTCTCTCCCCCCCCCCCCCCCCCGTCTCTAAATTACTTATGTATTTACAACTTTAATTCCAGCTTAAAGGCTTTTGAGTGTCTGGGAATTGTAAATGATTTGCATCACAATACAGGCCCATGAGAGCTTTCCAGAAAATGTTAGAAATGCTAAAGAAATCTATCTCGCACTGAACGTTATGCTGTGTGGTTTTTCTTGTGTGTCTTATTTTAAAACATGGATCCAATTGGACCGTGGCAGGTTGGGAGGCATGCCTGACAGAAGTTGGCAATACCTTTTGTTGAGCTGGCTACCAGAGATCACTTTAAATTAGAAGTAACTGCAGAGTAACAAGTGCATCCCCAGTGGGAGTGTAAGGAATTTAGCCCTGTGCAGCCTGCAGTGAGAGATTTTCAAGGACATCCAGAGAACAAATGCTTTACTTCTTTCAAGCCTGGGAATAAACACTCTTAGAGATTGGTCAGGGGAGAAACAAAGAGCTTGTTGGGTGAATTTGCCCAAAGGTCAACATAAAGTCTTTAAGGTAGAATGAGGATGGAAACTTATGTAACCATTGACTCTGTGGAATATTCCTTTTAACACCTTAAATCAATCAATTGTTGTGTCTTTTAATTATGGGTTCTTCTCAGAGGAGAACCGCTGTGGATTTCTTAGCTGGTTGTGCTTTGCAAGTCATCCTAGCAGAAATCTGTCTGAGTTGTTAAACACCATGCTAATAGACATTAGTACTGTGAACATATTAGACTATGAATGCATCTAAGCCTAAGAGTGAATGATTAGAGATGTAACCCCTGGAGCATGTTGAAAGGGGTGTACTTGCATAATATATTTTTAGTGGGATGGACGTAAGGAAGCAAACACTTTATATTAAAAACAAAAAAACCCCACCCCTTCCTTTAAACAAATGAATTCGACAGATTCTTCATTCTCTGATATTTAAAAACTTGTTTTACACATGTTTTTAAGCCTCTCTTTGTTTGTAAAATACCAAAATGTTTTATATATAAAGAGAGATGTAAGTTCAGGACCCTACTGACTGAAAGATCACCAAAGTATGAGTTCTAAAGCAACCTTTAGAATTAACTTTGTTTCACCTTCCCTCCCCCCAGACATCAAAAGTTGCCTTCTTGTCTGTCACTGGCAAAGTTTCTCAAAATGCATTATCGTATCTAAGGTTGAGGCCTTTAATAAGTAGCTTCAGAACTTTGAAGGACAAACAAGGGGGGGGCCCTTAATTTTTCTACTGTTTTAAAAAGCTACCGCTATAATTCTCAGCTGATGAAAGTGTCCTGCAACTGCTTTCCTGCCTGATGATAAACTTCTATCAAGTACCAAGAGAAGAAATAAGTTCTGTAAAACCCTCCTGTTCTGTAAAACTCTACCAGACTGTAGGTGCAAACAGGCTATCTTCTTACCCTTCCCCTGCCCCCACTCTGTTTCTCAAGATGTCTGGAATTTAATGCTAATTCCCAATGCAACTGTGACAGCTGGTTAGTGTCCATAGTCCTTGTATGTTTAAACTTGTATCAGGAAATGATTTGTCAGAAGATCAAAGCACTGGTGGGGTGAATGAACTTTTTTGCCAAACCACAGGTTTGGCCTGAATGTAAATATTGTCTGATATTTCGGAGGACTGCCAGTGCTCTTGATGCGAGAGTGATTTCTGGCTTACTCTCAGATTACACTCTGGTTTACATGACTAATTTCATATAGCAGTCTGAGCGGACTGTCAAAGCTGATAATTTGAAGTAAGACTAGATGAATCAATAGTTGCATGCAGATTGGCTGAAGGATAATGACATCTCGTTTAATTTATCATCTCTTGAGTGAACTCTTAAAACACCAGTCCACGTTTCCTAGTGTTGGCAATGCTTCTTATTCTTAAAGCCCCTGCCCTTGAGGATCTCAAAGAGCGGGTGTAAATAACTTTTATTACATTGCCCTTGGGAAGTTCTGTGATCCCCGTTTTACAAGTGGGGAAACAGTTTAGCTCCTGATCCTCCATCAAAGCTTGTGTGGACACGGCCACTCGAGAGCACTCATTCCAGGATGCAAGTATGAGATGGGCATGCACGGGACCCTTGAAAGGCATTGTTGAGTTTGCAGAGAGCATGCATATGCTGAACAATGGGGATGCACAAGTGGGCTGAGTTATCGGTGAAACTGGTCAGCATTTTCTTGAATGTGTTAAAAATTTCAAAATGTGAAAATAAACTTACCCTGATTTTTTTTTTAAGTTTATTTGAGGGGTGGGAGTTCAATTTTTTTCACTCCAAGTCTCTACCTGTGGGCATAGCTCTATGGCTTAGTACACACAGATTATCTCCAGAACTGTGTAGGCCCTACTCAGGCCAAACTAGGAGTGTATATACTAGGGAGAGTTGAGGCAAGTGTGAGCCAGAAGGCAAAGGCAAGGGTGTGGTCGTCACTTAACCTCCTTTGACTGGTGCATCAGCTACTGGTGTACAAAAGAGAAAGTAGCTGAGCTGGACACTCTTATAAATAAGGCTGCGAGTCTTTCATGGAGCTCCCGGAAAGACACGGAATCCATGACTTCTGCAGCGCCAGGGTGGCTGATCCCAGGGCTGCCCGAGTAGCTGGGACGGCCACAGGGCCAGCCCACTGTCTGCTGCTTGGGCGGCTCCAGGCAGCTGGTCCCCAGCACTGCCCCAGAGCAGCAGTGGGGCTCCGGGCCACACACCCGCCCCTCCTAGCATCTAAGATTTAGTTAGGGGTATTTTTAGTCTAAGCCATGGACAGGTCACGGGCCATGATTTTTTGGTTACTGCCTGTGACCTGTCCATGACTTTTACTAAAAATACCCGTGACTAAATTGTACCCTTATGTATAACCTTTGAGACTTATTTTGCAGCAGAGCTTTTGCGAGAAGAGATTGGAGAAAGGGCCTTGAGAGGCAGGTGCAGCATCCGGCTGTGAGGGACTCTGTGCAGTGACCCAGTTCCTACCTGTTCTGGGCCTAGTAAACTGCACCCACAGCGCACTGAGGACACCCAGAGTGAATAATGTGACTTCCAAAAAAACACCAGCAATACATGAAAGCCAATTTCATTTTGAACCTACTGGCTGTATGCTAGGAAGATGCTGAGTGCTGGATGGCCCAGCTCCCCCAAATATTACGTCTTAAAATGTGTAGGACTGATGACTCTCATCAGGGGGCTCACCCTAGCTGCAGAGTGCTGACACAGGCACCTTGCACATATTGGACAATGCCTGAAAGGTCTTATCAAGATGTAGAGCCCCTCATATTTATAGGAGGCAAAGGCCTCCCCTTGGCTCACAACTTTCTTTCTTCACCCCCAGACCCTGGTAGAGGAGAACTGTAGACAAGCCTTACAGCCCACCAGACCTCTCAAGGCAGACAAAGGCTCTTGCTACAGGATGCCATTCAGGTTGCCCTGATCAGGTAGTGAGACTGTTCTCCCAAGCAAGGTGAATAAGCCTCCACAACATTGCCATGCCTCTTGGGCTTGGCGCATCTGAGGGCTAGCCCAGATTGAAGTGGAGCCGGTGAAGGCGAAAGGCATCAGGAACCCTGGTTGCTGAGAGGAAGAAGTGGATCCCAGGATGGATGGAGGTTCACAGAAGACAACATTTGAGTCATTATTAGAACTAATAAACTGAATAATCCTCCTGCTACTAGTGATGCAAAACAGAGACCTGCATTACAGTAGGAGGGAGTTAACGGTCAGTACAGATTGGGAAAAGGAATAGCCCTAAATAATGCAAACAGGAAGAAGGGAGACTGGGTGGCCTGTGATATTTTATTGCTCCTTTGGAAGGAGCAGCAAGTTGCCAAGGCAACAGGGGGAAGGGTGTGTTTTTTTTTTTGTTTTTTTTTTGATGCATATGAAGATTTTTACCGTGGGTCTGGTCTTCCTTCAGTCTGAGAAAGCCACTCCTTCAGTTTAGCCAAGAGGGTCCTATGCAACCCAACCCTGGTTACCAGTGTGCCCCTCAAACTGCAGTATTGGTGAGGTCATTCACACTTGTGGAGCAACCAGGAAGGCTACAGCTGCAGTTTGTTAGCCTCTGTAGCAACTGTCTCCAAGTTTAGTTAAAATATGGCTCTAAAGATATGTACAGGCTCTTAACTTTGCCCCCAGCCCTTTTATTTTATTTTATTTTAAATCTTCTTAGCTTTCTACTTGTATTACAGTAGTACCTATGGGCTCTAGCCCCATTGTGCAAATGTGTAAGAAAAATATGGTCTTTGCCTTAAAGAGCATGTCCCTTAATGTCTAATATTAAAATGGGTTATGTTGGCATCTGAACTTCTGTTCAGGCTAAGCTAAGCCCTGTTTGCTTAGCTATGCAGGTATTTAACTGATTGTACCTGCAAAATAATTGACAAAGACTTGTTTTCTAACTGGGGTGCACAATTAAGAGGGTAGGAATAGAACTTGGGTCTCCGAGATCCTGTGTGTCTTTGTGTAACTCATTTTAGGAACAAAGTTTCAGAGAAACTTGTGCACGAAACAGAACTGTCAACGTATAAATTCTGCCTCCAGGAGGTTAGTGAGATGTACACATGGACCTCGACAGTCTGGAAAGCTAACCTATAACTCTGTGCAACCCAGCCAGTTAGGTCTTTGTTTTTTTTATTTTTTAAAGAGAGGGGAAAAAAAAGAAAAACAAAAAAACAACTTAGCAAAGAGTGCTTCTACTTCCCTCTTACCAGGTCTTGCTCCACTGGAAGGAATAGAAAATAAATGAGTCTTTCCCGATAAGGTTAAAGACATTTTGATGGTATTTTCAGAACAGATTGGTCCTCTGTTTCAATATTATCAAACACTTGTTCCCATATTAGCTGGTACTATGCTAGCTTGACATTTAGCAATACTCTGGGGGAGGAGGAAAGATGGAAGAATTAATTGGCAGCCTTCCTGCTAGCTGGTGTTGTCTTTCTTCTCAAATTACTAAGTTTAGGAGTGATTAGGAAATGTTCATCTGATAAATATAGATTTGTCAGATTTGGCCATCGTGAAACGATCTGTACCAAGTGGCATTTATTTAAAGCTTTCATGTTTAGTTCTCTTAAATCCCTAATTCTCCCCCAAGAATTTCCACCAGGGAAAGGAAGCTGCAGAACACAGGGAAAAAATGCCTGGCCTGGGAAAGAAATCCATAAACTACCTTGATCATTTTTTTTTTTTTTTTTTTGCAAATCCATATAGAAGACTGAATTTTTAAACTATCTTGAAAAAGTCCCCATTACGTTTACTTGTGTGGGTGTGTGTGAGAGAGAGAAAAATCTCTTTTGTAGCAGTTGAGGAAGGCCCATAAGGTAAGAATATCAGATTTTCTTTCATTACAGGTGTACATTGATAGCATGGATGATGCAGTAAACCAATACAGAAGTGTTACACTTGAGTCGTGATGTCTTTAGGAAAGTCATCCTACAGAGGCTTGAATTCCTATATTAATCATACTGAAGCTAGGTATCTATCTTCGTTTTTCCAAAAGATTAACAAAGTAATACATTGTAGCTTTGAAATCTGAGCTTTAAAGCATTTGACTTTAAGAATATTTTGCTGCTTTTATGATTTTTTTTTTTAAACTGTGACCTGCTTCTATTTTAAAAACCTTATTATTACTATGTGCTGGAATAAAATGGGGATTATGACCTATCAAATATGTCTGCTGCTGTTTTCCTTGATAACACCAAAAGCTTTAAATAGCTTTTGTGGAACATGGTAGGTGGCAAATAGTGTTTCCATGATTTGTGAAGAGCTCTGACTTAGGCAAGAGTAGAGAATATGGATGCAGTATCTTAGTTCTGTGTATGTCACCAGAGACTGGGTGATGGGTGCCGCTTAGAAACCTAAATTAATGAAATAGTTGAATTTGCTAGGCAGAACTTGCAAACTTATTTTGCAGTCTAATGTAAAGATGTTAGTGCCATGTAAAGCATTAGGGAGAGCGAGGTGTGCAAATAAGCCTTCACCCATATTCGCTCCTGCATGCTCAGTTAATATAGCAGGTAGCCTGCTGGCTCTGGTAGAGCTTCATTGTTTTGGGATCTTTGTAAAGCAAATATTTTGATATCAAGCTATCTTTCATGCAATATGTTTTGTAATAACATCTGCTCTGTGGCTGTTAACACTCTGGAAAAATGAACTCCAGAACAGTTGATACAGCTTCATGTGTTTGTGGTATATTTGATTTTTTCTTCTTCCCTCAAGAAGTATGACCTTTATACATTTTTTGGTATTTTAAAGCTTTTTAGCTTCAGCCAGCCATAAGCACTTGTGAATGTGAGTAGTTCCTATGTCAGCTAAAGACTAGCATAAATACTTTTCAGTGTCCCTCTCCGCAGCAGCGGTCTGGTATATAACCTGTACAACAACTCTCCCGCTGCCACTGCTCTTCTTTGCTTATTGACGACATTGGCATTTCCCCATCTCCAAAGATAAAGCATTTATAAGCAAAGATGGGGGAAATTGTTTGTGTACCTAAATCTGCAAGAAAGAAATGGATAGCATTCCTCTCATCTTCATCCTGAATCATCCATGCTATGTTCAGTCAAAATCCTAATGCATAGGTATTTACTGGAGAGCACCAGATAGTTCAGGGAGCAGCATTCTTAGACTGGAAGCCCCTAACAAAGCTTTCTGTTTGCTAGAGAACAGGTTATGAAACAGTGGCTTGAAGATAGGTAGCGTGGAGTTACTCACTTTTTCACATTTTTAGTAGGTCTTGCAGATGTTTATGTAACATGTCTAAGCTTGTGCTGGAATACAAAATATTCTAGCCACAGGTAAGCTGCTCACATTACTTCTCCAAACAAAGCAGACAACCTTGATTGCCAAGCCAAAAAGTAGTTCTGCACTATGACTTTTCCTTAGGAACCCTCCAAGTTATTCTCCTGTCAAGCAGTTTTCATGCTGGAATTAAAAACCCAGCAGTAACTCAGTAGTTAGAAACCTCTTCACTTGAAATACAAATGCAAGAGATAAGCCTACTTTTTTTTTTCATAACTGCAATTAAAGGGTTACAACTAGAGTTGGTGGGGTAGTATGGATTCCCTTACCTATAATAATTTCCATAGTCTCTTGTTCGAAAACAAGGACTTCCTAAACAAAAAGTGCATCTAAAATATTGGATGAAAAAGCTTCAAATCATATGGAAGTTGCTCTTTTTTTTTTTTTAATGCTAAGTTTAGACAAGGTTTAAGTGTGGTGACTTGTCAACTTTGGCAGATTATTTTGAAAAATTCTCATAATTAAATTCCCTACAGACTTAAGTGATGTGAAAAAGATATTTAAGGTTTTTGTCTCTGGTGAAGAATCCACTCTTTCCAAACCTAGAAAATGCTCATAACATCATATTAATTAATACTAGTCTGTGCTTACATGCTGCCCTGGACAGACCACCTCAGATATGCCTTTCCTCCAATCCCACTGATACCATGAATCCTGCAAGAGATCCATCACAACGGGGCTCATCGCGTCCAACTGGCAATGACAGTTCTTATTTTCAGATCACCTGAGGATTTCAACCTGTCTGCCCGTCAACATGCAACCACTTCTATATCAGCTGACGCAATGCAACTGTACAATCAGGCACTCCAGCACAGGACTGCTACTCCTCAAAGACTGGTATTTTGGATGGGCACCTTTTCAGTGTCAGTTCAATCCATTCTCAGCCAAAGCAGGAAGGCTTCTACCAGGAGATGCTACGTGTCCAAATAGAAGTGTTTCTCCTCTTGGTCATGACAATGCCAGTTATCTCCAGAGCCTGCTGGGATTCCTGCTTACCCTTAAGACATCAGACCTCTGTGTTAGTTCTCTACCAGTCCATCCTGCAGCAATCAGCACTCTTCATCCTCTAGTCAAGGACTGTGCTATCTTGACCCATCCTGTGATGACTAAATTCCTGAAAGGAGTTGATAGAACTTCCCCACCATTGGTGAAGTCCTTTCAGTTCTCACCAGACCTCCCTTTGAACTGTTATCCATCTGTTCTATGTTGCCTTATAGCTGCCAGCTAGGAGGGTAAGCGAGCTGAGAGCACTTGTGGCAGATCCTCCATATACCATCTTTCATAAAGAGAAGGTCTCTCTTCTTCTTCTCCACACAAAAGTCATCTGTAGACGTGCAGACTCACCCCATGCAGCACCTCCTGCTGGTGACTTCCGGGAATTAGCTCATTCCAGCTCTGGAGCGCCCTCCGCAGGCCGGTGATCTGCCTGTCCTCTGGCCCCCCATGTCCCTCCCTGGACCCCAGTGCCCTTTTAACTGGGGAGCTGCTCCCTGGCAGTACCGCACCAATCTGGGTCGCACCTCCCTGGGGAACCCCCAACCCACTATCCCCACTTTGCCTCAGTTTTGGCTACTGCCCAGTCTCCATCTAGCGCCCGTTCACTGGGGCAGACTGCAGTATCAGCCGCTCATCATAGGCAAAGGGGTTTGGACCTACTGCCTTTGCCTACTCCTTGGACTGCCCCCTGCAACCGCCAGTACCTCTTGGCCTTATGCTAGGCCACAGCCTGGGGCTTTCCAGGCAGGAGCTCCCCAGCTCTTCTGCCTTTCCCCATCCCTGCTCCACTCAGGTACCCTGTGTCTCACTCCCCGTGGCGTGGCGTGGCGTGGCCCGGGCCCCGGCCCGGCCCTTCTACAGGCAGAGGGAGACTGCTCCTTCTGGCTTCCCTGGCTTTTTTATACAGGCCAGCTGTGGCCTGATTAGGGTGTGGCCCAGCTGCGGCCGCTTCCCCAATCAGCCCAGCTTTTAAAGCTGCAGCTTTCAAGCCCTCCCAGGCCGCTTTTTAAACCTCTCAGGGCAGGAGCAGGTAATCACCCTGCTACATCATCCCTAAAGAAATTTTGAAGTTTCATATGAAATGAATCATCCACTTAGTGTTTTTTTGTTTTTTTTCCTTCCAAAACTTCATGCCTGTGATTAGAAGAGAAGGCTTCACACGCTAGACATCTGATGGGCACTGGCCTTTTATCTATAGAGAACAAAAGCAGTTAGAAAAATACTTAGGGGTTGTTTTTGGTTTTTTTATCACCCTGTCTGAGCTATCAAGAGGTCAAGCTCTATCTACACAGAGACTCTCTTTTTTTCAGTGGATATCTGGCTGCATCAATCTTTATTACCAATTAGCTAACATACCCCTTCTTGCCTCACCCCATCCAGAGGGGTCGAGAGCCCATTCCATTAGAGTGTAAGCAACCTCTGCAGCATCTCTGGGCTTGGCTACACTTGAAAGTTGCAGCGCTGGGAGTTACAGCGCTGGTCGTGCAGCTGTGCAGGAACAGCGTTGGTGTGTGGCCACACTCACAGCTACCAGCGCTGGTGTGTGGCCACATTTGCAGCGCTGTTGGGAGTGCTGCATTATGGGCAGCTATCCCAGCATTCAAGTGGCAACAACGTGCTTTTCAAAAGAGGGGGGTGGAGGGTGGTGTACTGTGACAGGGAGCGGGGAAGATAGAGAGAGTGGATTTTTGGAGCCAGCATTGTGTGTTAGCTTCCTGGATTGAAAAATCACAAAATGTTTGCGAACCCTTAGTCTTAATTGCAAACAGCCTGCATCCAACGCTGTTTCTCTGTCAAGCAAACATTCACTCCCTGCCTCTCATTTGATTGTTCACAGCCAGGTACAGATAGCTCCTGTTTGCTGTGATCAGTGTTTGTTTTTTTAGATAAGCAGTTCAATGGAGCTCCGATCGGAGTTCACAACAAAACAAAGAGAGGCTGCATAACAAAACAAAGAGAGTAATTTAGTTAAAAGCATTCTGGGATATCTCCTTATTCCCTGGAGGCCAATAAAAGCGCTGGTGTGTGTCCACACTTGATGAGCAGCGCTGGATCACCAGCGCTGCAATCGCTACACCCCAACCTGACCAGGAGTACAGCCAGCGCTGCAGCCAGGGAGTTGCAGCGCTGGATGTGCCTTGCAGGTGTGGACGGTTACTAATTGCAGCGCTGGAAAGCCTCTACCAGCGCTGCAACTTGCAAGTGTAGCCAAGCCCTCTGTGAGCCATCTCATACACACCTTTATGAGACATTATGCATTGGTCCAGACTTCTGCTGCGGATGCAGCTCTAGGGATGGCAGTATTACAGGCATCCATGCTATCTGCATTCTCTCATCTGCCTCCTGTTCCTCCCATCCATTCATGCCTGAGTCCAGAGATTTTTAGTAAGCAGTATCCATTGGTCCGTGGCTGTGCAATTGTTCTCCTCCATGCTCCAAACTGAGGGCAGGGATATAGAGGGTAGTATGGAGCATTGCTTCTCTAGTTATTTTCCTTACCACGAATCTGAGGCCACGTTTACACTTACCGGGACGGTCGACGCGGCGAGTTCGACTGCTCGGAGTTCGAACTATCGCGTCTGATCTAGACGCGATAGTTCGAACCCCGGAAGTGCTAGTTCGAACTCCGGTACTCCACCGCGGCAGGAGGAGTTGCCGGAGTCGACCTTCGAGCCGCGGAGTTCGCTTCCGCGGCGTCTGGACGGGTAAGTAAGTCGAACTAGGGTAGTTCGAATTCAGCTACGTTATTCACGTAGCTGAATTCGCGTACCCTAGTTCGACCCCCGAGCTTAGTGTAGACCAGGGCTGAGAGATCTGCAGCAGAGGGGCTGGAGGTCAGGTAGTGGGATACAGGTAGGGACCACACATCTAGAAGAACCTCCTGTTACAAGTAAGTAACCTCCTATTCTGAGGGCAGTCTAGACAGAGGATTCTGTGTGACTCCAGACCCAGGGTGTGAGGCTAACTAATTATCACAAGATCAGTTCACTTGAGTTGAATAAACAAGGTAAAGCATTGCAGTTTCTGCCCAGCGAGACATAGCAAACTGAGTTAGACTAACAGGAGAACTTGTTACAGAGAAAGAAGACTACACCCAAAGATTTCCCCTACCCCCCGCCAATTCCTTAGGCCAATGGTGGAGCTAAGGATTTAGTCTCCCTCTACTATGGGAAACCTTTAGATTTGTAGTTTCCCTTCCCTTCCCCAAGCCCCACCCAAGAGTATCACTTATGGGTACCTCCTACAGGATAGGTTTCAACTTCACTTGCAAGTTGTCTGCCACTGAGTTAGTGCACATTACTCAATCTCTCTCAGTTGCTAGTAGGGCTTTGTGGTGGTCTTGTTCCTTGTAAGGACAAGGGTTAGAAGTTGCATATTCAAGTCACTAGGTTAATACCTGCGAGCCTCTGAGCATGCTCAGTGTGAATTAAATATTACCAGAAATTTAAGGAGTCTCAGTCTGAGCTGGTTGCTCATGAATTTGTTAGCAATTGCTGTCTCCTCATCCAATCTGCTTCATGAGTGCTTCAACAATATGTTCCTTGTAAGCGCAGCAAGACCCACAGAGTGTATTTTTCTCACTTGTTCTTGGCCTCACTGAATGGGAATTCTGAATCAAGGAGCCGAACAGGAAGTGGGGCATGAGTGCGCTGAAGAACATGTGTGCCCTCTCAAAAGTGTGGAAGGGCTCAGAGCCACAGAGTGGTGCCCTCGCCACTGCCAAGCAGCTGTAGGAAAGGGTGGACTGGCAGGTGTCCTTGGCAGTGCTGCATGAATGGGTGCAAAAGCTTCTGTGTCTGAGTGTGTGTTCACAGGAGAACAAAGTGACTGAATTTTGTGTCATGTCAGGAAAGGCTGCAAACCCCCTGCTGGAACACAGTGCTGGCTCTGTTTGAGCTGACACCACCACAGGGGAAAGTTTAAGTATAAAAGTTCAATGAAACTTTTTTTGAAGGGATGAGAACTTTTCTTTCACACTGAATCACATAAAAGTCCTCTTAACCGATGTTTTGAATGTAATCTGAGTCTGGAGTGTCAAAGTAACTTTTCTATTCATACTGTACTACTTTGTTCATGGATCAAGGAATTTGGCAAATACCCAACCTAATTACGCATAAACTTTCTAATGTTTCAGTTTGTGTAGCACCGCCCACCTTCCCAGACAGGTCAAGTTACTGCTCCAAGCATTACGGTCAAATGATGTAGTGTGTGCTAAAGAGGCACTGGATTAACAGCTTTGTACATTTAGTTTTACTTTATATGAAATAATGAAACCCTATAGCTTTTTGTATTGGTGGCTACATTGGTATTTTGGGAAGTATTTTTGTATTTAAAGAACATCTAGAAAGAGCTAAATGGACAGAAAATAGCTACTGAGATCATGTTGTTTAAAGCAGTGGTTCTCAAAGCTGGTTCGCCGCTCGTTCAGGGAAAGCCCCTGGCAGGCTGGGCCGGTTTGTTTACCTGCTGCGTCCGCAGGTTCGGCCGATCACGGCTCCCACTGGCCGCGGTTTGCTGCTCCAGGCCAATGGGGGCTGCGGGAAGCGGCGTGGGCCGAGGGATGTGCTGGCTGCCCTTCCCGTAGCCCCCATTGGCCTGGAGCAGCAAACCAAGGCCAGTGGGAGCCACGATCGGCCGAACCTGCGGACGCGGCAGGTAAACAGACTGGCCTGGCCCACCAGGGGCTTTCCCTGAACAAGCGCGGACCGGCTTTGAGAACCACTGGTTTAAAGAGTAGTGCTTTTTAACACCCTAGAAACCTGTAGTTAATACAGTTGTGAATTTCCTACATCAATATTTCTTTCTTTCTATGGGGAAAATAATGTACAAACTGCTATAGCAAATTTGAAAGTCATGCACAAATGACTCTGTGATATGACAATGAGTAAGTCATCTAGAATGTCCCTAAGCACTCTGAATCTTCCCATTGATGTGATAAAGCAATATTGCAAAGCTTTACATTGGGTTTCTTGTGCCCTTCCTTTCCGGTGGTTACACTTGTGTTTGAACTCTAGCTCTTCAGCCAGAGCTGGTTTACATTGCATTGTTATGTGACCTGCATATTTTATAAACCATGTCCATAAAGGGGCTTTTGCAACTTTAAGTATTTTATTAGAATACTTGGATGTCATTAAGGAAAACCAACTTAGCGGGCCATACAGTTTATGTGGAGTTTCCTGTTTGTTTACTTCTTTAACTTTCTTTTTTGGGGGTAGTACTTAACCTAGAGCGGCTAACTTTGCTTAGTGTGTTAGAACTGGATCTTGCAAATGCTATTATGTCTGCAGACCATTGTAGTCCCCTGTGTGGCGCATTCACTAGTAATCTTTGTGTTTTCCCTAAAACTGTTGATAGCAACCATGTTGGTCCTAATGTAGATGAGGTCTTGGCAGCCACTGGTATTTTAACCATGGTGGTGTCTACTGCTGTTCTTTCATAGCCTATGTAGTAGTTAGAATCCACCTACCCTCTGCTTCCTTGACTTGTGGTGGGAGAAGGTAAAGAAGGGAGGCAGGGCGAGAGTAGTGTGCAAGTTTGGAGAGGAAAGGTGTTTCCCTGGAGAGTGTTCAAGTGGGTTGCATAGAGATGGTCTCCTCCCAACAGCCCTAATTTGTGGTGTCCTGCTGACAGCCAGACACTGTCCCTGATTCAGCACCTCTGGTGAGCCAGCTATTGTAGTGCAGCAGCATTACCACCAGTAATAGCCATCATCAGTGATACATGCCCCCACTTGCTCTTTCCAAAACACTGTTCTTACCCGCCCGCTTGAGCAAACAGCCAAACATTTTGCAAAATGGTGCAGCCTGGAGCTTATTGAATCCAAAAACTACGAAATTAGTGCAGCTTTAAAATTCGACAAACGAGTAGCCTCGTTATTTCTGCCTAGGTTCAATATTGAGCACTTTCTAGAGCAGTGTGGGGGCTGGAGGAAAAAAGAGAAGGTGTGTGTTTGGAGTGCGGGGAATGGAAACTAAATCAGATACATTTCTGAGAAGCACTCCCAAATTTACCTGTCTTTCGGAGGCTTATTTACCATAATTCTTCATAACTACCCCAGAGGAAAAGGTGAGATGATGCTCAGATTTCACATATTAAAGTTGAAGGTCTCAAAGTGTTTTACAAAGGCAGCTAAGCATCGTTATCTGCATTTTACTGGTAGGAAATCAGTCGCGGAGGCTGAGTGACTTGCCCAAGGTTCCCCTGCAAGACTGTGCCACAATGAGATGTTGACACCAGGTCATGTGAGTCCCATTTCCCCTGTGCTAACCACTTGAGGGAGGAAGTTTGTTCTAATGGGGTGTGTCCTGCAGATCTGAAGTCTTAAAATTCCATTTGTCTTGAAGGCGGGGTGAGGTCTATCTGTCTCTCTCCAGGTTCCACTCTCATGTGCCCTGCAGGAAAAGTGAAACTTCAAAGCATAGACGCCAACTTTCCCTAGTGCCGGTGGGTGCTTGTGCCTCTCCACCCCTGGCCCTGCCCCGACTCCACCCTTTCCAACCTCTTCCCCAAAGTCCCGCCCCAACTCCGCCCCCTCCCTGCCCCTGTTGGACCCCTTCCCCAAATCCCTGCTCTCGCCCCGCCTCCTCCCCTGAGCACGCTGTGTTCCCCATCCTCCTCCCTCCCAGCGCTTGCCGCGTGAAACAGGTGTTTCGTGGCGCAAGCGCTGGGAGCTAGGGGGAAAAAGAGAGCACGAGGCACTCGGGAGGAGGCAGAGTTGAGCTGGGGGCGGGGCGGAGCCCCGGAGTACCCATGGAGTCAGTGCCTATGCTTCAAAACTACAGGCCTTAATCTGGACAGGCTGGTCTTTCAGATACGAATCATCTGGGATGTGATTTTTTTCTTGGCACTATTTGTATTGTAATGAAACCGATTGCATATGCAACACTTTATTGTTCAACCATGTCCAGAAGATGGTGTGTAGGGCTACCTTTTGCATTCCATGCACAGGGGAGAGCACAAAAACGAAGGCTGGGATTTTTAAAGGAACTTGAGGGAGTTAAGTACACAAATCCCCTTGGCTTTCAATCTCTTAATGCCTTTCTCTCAAAATCTCAGCCCAAATGTATTAGGCCGCATACATCCCTGAGGTAACACCTCTGACTTCCCTTGATTTACACCAGAGATGAATTTAGCACACAGTTAGCTCTCCATAGATGTGCTCCACCTTAGTTAAGCTTCAGCAGCCTAGAAGCTTATTTTAGTGCACTTCTTTTTTAACATTTAAGAGACTCTCTAAACTGCTCCATTTACAAAGTTGACTGAAATTCAAGGTTATAAATGGACAATATGGAATTTATCAGGCTAATAATAGTGCATGAACTAGCTATTTATGGCTGCTGCCTTATGGTCTTGAGGCTTTTTCCATGCTCCAGTATGACTGCAGCCAGCGTATTACAGATACTAAATAACTGCTTCTCATCAGAGCCGTTTGCAGTGTTGTAGCTGCGTTGGTCTTGGGATATGAGAGAGACAGAGTAGGTGAGGCAATATATATATATTTTTTTTATTGGACTAACTTCTGTTGGTGAAAGAGACAAGCCTCTGAGCCCCACAGAGCTCTTCTTCAGGTCCGTGGAGCAAAAAAACCCATGTCTCTTTCACCAGCACAAGTTAGTCCAATAAAAAAATATTACCTCACCTACCATGTTACGTTCAGCAGAACAGCAGTCTGCCTGAAGGTAAATGTTGCCCACTAGAAACAGGTGAGTGGCTATCTGATCTAGAAATGGAAAGAACAGAATGAGCTATGGTTCCTCCCCCAATCCCAACCTGATCTCACTATTTTATTTAAAGAAAGGCCCTCAATCTGTCATCCTGAAATAGCAGTGAAGGAGTGATGGTGTGGACTGTACAGGCCTGCCCAAACCCACCAGATCAGTCTACACTGTTATTTAGTGCAGGTATTCCTGCCCAAGCTGCAGTCACACCTTCGATTGCAGTGTAAATCTACCCGTAGTGACAGTATTGGGTGAGTGGCTGGTTGGAAGACTGATGGTTTTGGTTCCGTCCTACCTCCAGAGAAACTAGCAAGTATGCTATGAAGCTCAGTCTTAATTTCCAGGTAAAATTCTGCTTAGCACAATGGTGAGATTGTCTTAATATGTAGCACTATAACAAAGTGATGTTTTCATGCAATTAGATACCATAAAGGGTCTATCTAAGGCTTAAATGCATGGATTATAGAAGGAGTGAAGTATTTTATAGCCCCTTTTTAAGGCAGCAAATTCCAGAATAGTGATTAGTCTATCCAAATGTGTCAGTCTAAAACGCCAAGTTAGTCCTCCTGATAATTAATGAAACCCTAATTGCAGTTTATTGTTTGTACAATCTATTGTTTTCACCCAAAGGATGGATACTTTTTTCAGGGGGTGGAGGAAAAACAAAGGGTAGTCTAAGTAAATCTTCTAATCCATAAATATAAAACTAGTTGAAAGTATGACATCAAAACTGCAAAAAAGAGCTGTTTTGAAACATACACCCATACCATTTGCCTCTCCTCAACATGTTTATGCATCAACTTCCATTCAGTAATTGTTTACAAATAAAATTTTCTACCCATCTTGAACGGTCATGTATTGAAAGCTTTTGCTTTTGTGAATCCTCCTGTTTCATGAACTGATCCTATGTGGATCTGAACTGCAGGCAAACTAACTATTTTAACAATAAATCACATTTATTTATTAAATTTCTTGATGCAGCAGTGACCAAGGACACAGATGCCTGGTGAATTATATGGTTAAATTCTTTTTGATGCTCTTTGGGAGATTGGCATTCAGGTGTACTGGTATTTGGCAAACCATTTTGTGGTCTTCATAGCCCTCCCCTGGTGATATGATTGACTCAATAAGAGAGGTAAAAGTTGTACCTCAGTGATGTGATGGCCAGTGGAGTCCTGTTGAGGCTTCTGGGTATAGGTCTGGCTCTGTTGATAATCCTGTGGCACCTTATAGACTAACAACTTTTACAGATCCAGACTAACACGGCTACCCCTCTGATACTTGACACCATGCAAGGCACTGCATTTAGCCGTATGGAGTGGAAATCCCCACTACTTGCATCCGATGAAGTGCGTATTCACCCACGAAAGCTCATGCTGCAAAACGTCTGTTAGTCTATAAGGTGCCACAGGATTATCAACAGAGCCAGACGTGTACCCAGAAGCCTCAACAGGACTCCACTGGCCATCATATCACTGAGGTACAACTTTTACAGATCCAGACTAACACGGCTACCCCTCTGATAATAAGAGGGGTGTTTATGTTGCCTAATACGGGTGGTCCCTCTTTATATACAAGTAGTGTCGCTGCCTGGACTAGAAATGTAACTTAAGTTCCCTTTTCGGTTATTGTTACAAAGATCAGGAAGGTGGCTGACTGTTGCTAACCATGTTCCAATGCTAATCCTAAACAAGGTGAAACTGTCCTTTCCCACTCGCTCTCAAACCTCTGAGTAAATGAACTGAAACTTGAGAACTGACTCTTGTATCCAAGGTCCTACCTGAGCTTGTGTAACCCATTTACCAGCTCCATTAGTCTTTGCTGCTAAAGTAACTCATGCATTAATTCATGTAGCTGAGCTGTGCAAAGGATGTCAGCTGCACAACCTTGAGAGAGACCATAATTAAAGTCATGAAGTAAGAAGATCTTCCAGGTAAAAGATTTTCTCAATTTAAATAAGAGGATTTCTGTGGAAAGAAACCATGTTTGTCACTAATATTGCTAACACAATATCTCCGTATGGCCAGTGACTACCCAGCATCTGAAACTGCCTGTTCACATGGGGCCCAGGCTTTGTCATGTACACCAGTGTAGTGTGGAGGTAGTCACATTACCATTTTGCTTTGTTAACCTCTTAACCCACTCTGCACTGGGGGAAACAACTCCCTCTTGCCTTCCACCGTGTGTAACGGGACCTAGTGTGTCTGGTTGCAGGTTGTAATAAATACGTATGCAGTAAAATTATTCTTACTTTGTACTACACCACCCCACCGACAACTATTCTTGTTTTAATAGGTGGGTCAGTCAGAAACCAAACATGTTGTTCTTGATCCTGTGCATCTCGTCAAGTCACAAAAAGCTGAAAGTCCGTTCGCATCTTGTGAAGAGCGATGATCTTTGTACCAAGAGGCAGCATCAGTGATGGCAGATAAGGTAGCCTTGGCTTTAAGCAAAAAATATTTGCTTTGTCACTGAAACCTCAGAAAGAAACTTGCCAAGTTACTTTGGCCCCAGTTCAACTTGCCTCTTAATAACTGAACACTTATGAAAAAGGGCTCCACTGCACCTTTTATTTGAAAGTCCTGGAAGGTTTTTTGGGGGATAACTTAAATAACTCCTCTCCCTTCCTGCTGTTTAAGTGCCAATGTTAAGAACAGATGGATAGAAACTGGCCATCAATAAGCTTAGGCTTGAAATTAGACAAAGGTTTCTAACCATCAGAGTAGTGAAGTTCTGGAACAGCTTTCCCAAGGGAGCTGTTGGGTGTAAAAAACCTAACCTGTGCTTGATCAGTTTAAGGAGGGGATGGGGTGCCTAAAATGGCATGTGGCCCATCTGCAACTGTTAGTAGCAAAAATCCTCAATGGCTAGAGATGGGGCACTAGATGGGGAGGGAGGCAGGTTCTGAGTTACTGCAGAGTGCTCTTTCCCAGATGTCGGGCCGATGGGTCTTGCTGACATGCTCAGGGTTGAACTGATTGCCATATTTGGAGTCACGAAGGAATTTCCCCACCAGGGTCAGATTGCCAGAGACTCTGAGGGTTTTTTTCCTTCCTCTGCACCCAGAGGCATGGGTCACTTGCTGGTTTAAACTAGAATAAATGGCAGATTCTCTGTAACTTGAAGACTTAAAATCAGGATTTGAGGACTTCGGTAGCTCAGCTGGAGGGTATGAGTGTATTACAGGAGGGAGTGGGTGAGGTTTTGTGGCCTGCGATGTGCGAGAGGTCAGACTAGATGATCACGGTAGCCCCTTCTGGCCTTAAAGTCTGTGTCTTTTAAATCAAAATGGGGTTAAGATTGGAAAATTGGCTGTGTAAAAATGGCACATTAATCAACAGACATGCTCCCTCTGTATCTAGTATAGCATCTGGACTGTCTTTTGAGCATATTTTTGTTTCTAGTACTCTTTATTCTAGGTAACTGCAGTGGCTCTGAAATGTTATGATGAAGTGAGCTAGGTTCTCCTCTAGTTTGTACATCACTAGTGGACTTGTTAACAAAGGTCTGATCATAGATTCTCTGTCACTGGTAGTGAAGTAAGCCAGGCTGATTGACAAAGCTGGCAGTTCAGAAGAAAAAGATGGCTTCTCTGACAAAGAAACTTTGTGTGATTTTTTATAACACAGTAGTATCTGAGCACCTTTCAGTAGTACATTAAAGGGACGTGACCAACGTCTGTCAGATATGATTCATTCTCTCTCTTTCTTTCCCTCATCTTCTCCCCAGGGGGAGAATGGTGTGGTTGTGTGCTTTTTTTTTAAACATGTATGCGCTGTTTGTGTGTTAGAGAAGCCACGGTCCAAGGCGTGTGCCTTGTCCGTGTAATGAGGTTTGTGATGCTCCTTAGTTCCTATGGGATTTTGCCTTGGACCAGCCCCTTAGAGAGCTCCATCTCCCATACCAGCAAACTTTACCTCTATTTTAGAAAGTTCCACTTTTCCAGAGAAGCTGAGTTGTGTATCATAGTCCTCATTACAGAGCTTTAGGCCATCTCTTAGATATACTTAGCCCAGGCAATTGAGTGCTTTGAAGATAAGAACTAAAACCTTGAACTTGACTTGATATTCTGTGGAAAGCCAGTGTATAGAGCAGAGGACAGGACGCTCTCAAGACTAAAAATGTAGAACTCCGTAATGCTTCTTTCAGAATATAACCACCTGGTGTAATCTCACTTAGCTCTTCTAAAGCACTGAATTTTTTACTTTTTATTTTATTTTTAAGAGGGAGAGAGGGATGGAAGAGGGGGATTTTTGAAAACACCCATAAAATCCTTTGTAAGGGAAAGTCGTTAATGGAGCTACAAAATGCTATAGTTCTGTAAACCTAAAATCATACAATGGCTTAATTCAAGTTTGAATTGATGCCATAGTCAAGAGTAACACCACCAAAATAAAACCCCTTTCAAATGTGCTTGACTTGATTGTAAACGTTTGACAAACTTGAAAATGTGTATGGTACATTTAAATAAAAATGCACAGACTTAAAACATTTTCAAATATAAACCAACATTGGTGTAGAGAACCATAAGATGTTTTTTCTCTTTCTAAATATGTTTAGAAAAATAAATATCTGAGTTGAGAAGGAATGCCTTTTAAACCTCTGGCTCTGAAAATGGAGTACTTCATCCAGTGTGTCCGTTAGCTATTACTAATAGATGTACTCCTACTGCTTTCCTTTGTATTTTGAAATCGTTTAGAAACTATCCTGAATAGGTAAATGTGTAATGTAAACAAAGTTCATTATAGCTGATAAATTTGAAATGTTTATCAAACCTGAGGGATTGAGGGAGGGAAAGAATCCTCATCTGTGTTTTGTTTCCCAGCTTTGAAAGTCTTGAAGTTGATTAAAGGCTTTACAGTCACACAAGGGTGTAGCTTTGCCAATAGTTTATTTTTTGGTTTCAAACCAATAATAGGGCTACTCCTTGGTCTTTGTTAAATATTGGATCTCCTATATCTTACTAGAACTTGAGTAAAATCAAATGTTGTTGTTCTAAGGTATGAAAAGGTGCCTGTCGTCATAGTTTTCTTTTTTCTTTTTTTTTTTTAAAGCAGCATTTGACAGGAAAGAACAGTTTTGTAGGTTTTAATTATTTTTGTATTTATTTTTTAAAGCAACCAGGGAAAACAATATGTGCATAGTAACAGGAAAACAGTAATTGGGGCATCAGGACATGACTGACTTTGAGTGCCCATTGATTGTGAAGAGTTTTTAATCTTGCTTGGACTAATTCTCATGTATTCCATGAAGGTTAGATCAGGTGGTTTAGCGACTAGCTAACAATGGCTTTGTGACTTTCCACATGAAAGTATAAATATGTAGTTGATGATGATGATGATAAAGCCTTCAAAATTAAAACCTGGATGCAAACAATATTTCTTCTCCTCAAATGTTACCCAAAACTCTTGCTTTGTTTTCCTAAGCCATTTGTCTTTTCTTCCCTCTCCTCCTCCCCGCACTACCTACAAAGTGCCCCAGAAGCTGTATCAGATATTCAGTCTGTACTCTTCACTTAGTATGTCCACAGTAGGAGCTCCAGGATGAAACTGACTACAACTGTGTCCATTTCACTCAGCTGTTGGGACTGGAATTGTGGTGCCTAGAGATGCACAGTTCTTTGTGTGACCCTCCCCAAACCACAATTTGAGGACTTCAATAACTCAGACATAGTTTAGGGGTTTGTTACAGGAGTGGGTGGGTGAGTGCTTCCTTTAGATCTTACAATGTCTGGGTCACATAGTGCTGGCTTTCCCCTGTGATAATAGGAGTTCAGGCAGTTTGTGCCATGAAAAGCATTGGGGCTTGGAAAAGCAGCTGGCGGCTGGCTCCTCCTTTGCTGCTAGTAAAGGCTACTACTCAGAGGAGGAAGTGAGGAATGTGGAGCTTTCTTCGGGGATCAAAGGTGGGACTGGAGCTGCCAGACACCAGTGGAAGAGAGCAATTCCCAGGGGAGAAGAGAAGAAGGCAGCTGGTTGACTTGTGCAGGGCAGAAGAGGAACTAGTGGCTCGACTGGATGTGCAGGGGAGAACAGAACAAGGAAGCATGCGCAGAGGGAGGAGAAAGGATGAATGGAAGAGAAGCAGGGAGACTGGAGAGGGGGGACATTAAATGAGCAGCAAATGCAGCCTGTGTCTGACTGTTCTTCACAAAAGACAAACTTTTCACACCAGACAGCTAAGAAACAAATGCTAATTCCATATAAGGCGAACGCTATTGCTTTGGTTGCCAGGTGCCAGAAGGATGTTAGGTGAGTGCAAGTAGGTGAGGAGTGAAATGCTCTCTTAAATGTGGCCCTCGCTGGAGAAGTTTGAAATGCCCTGTATTGCCCTGCTCCTTGTTAAGTTGCTCAACTGACTCTTCCCTTCCTCTCTATCTCACCCTTCCTAAGTGTAGTAAACACTCCTTGCCTTTTGCACTTGAAAGATGAAAGTAAAACATGTAATAACTAAGGCCTGGTCTACACTGGGGGCGGGGGGGGGGGAATCGATCTAAGATACGCAACCTCAGCTATGAGAATAGCGTAGCTGAAGTTGACGTATCTTAGATTGAATTAAAATTACTTACTTCGCGTCCTCACAGCGCTGGATCAACGGCCGCGGCTCCCTTGTCGACTTTGCTTCCTCCTCTCGCACTGCTGGAGTTCAGCAGTTGATGGGAGAGCGACTGGGGATCGATTTATCGTGTCTACACTACATGCGATAAATCAATCTCCGATAGATCGATCGCTACCTGCCGATCCGGTGGGTAGTGTAGATGTACCCTAAGTGGCTACTTAATTGCTGGTACTAATAAAGTACTGTAGTAGTAATAGCAGTGTGTATTATTAAGGAGAGTTTTACTAAGAATTAAAATATATAGTACAGCAAGACTATTCATTTAGCAGAAACATATTTAAGAGTTTGTTTTCTTTTAATGAAATACGTTTGGAATACTATGTATATATGTAACATGTTAAGATCAATATATCTTTATTTCTTTGTCACTTAATTTAAAAGGTTTAGGTATATGTACAAAAAAATAACAAATCAATTTTTTTTACATGAGCTCTGCTGTATTAAAAGAGTAATTTAAATGCAGAACAGAGCTTATCACTGTGTAACAAGAACATAGGGCTGGAAGGGACCATGTCTCATAATAGGGGACAGTGTGCATTCCAGAGCAATGTTCTCTACCTGAAGAATAGAGCTCAAGTATATTTTTATTTTGTGTTATCTTGTGCAGCCCCTGAAAGAAGAAACGAAAACCTTTCTAATTCCAAAGGAAACTTCTTGGCAGTGCAGGATGAATAATGGGCTTCTGTAGATGAGCAGACTCACCCCTGCGGCGCCTCCTGCTGGTGACTCCTGGGAATTAGCTCACTTCCAGCCAGGAGCACCCTCTGTAGGCCGGTGATCCACCTGTCCTCTTGGCCCCATGTCCCTCCCTGGACCCCAGTGCCCTTTTAACTGGGGTGTTGCCCCCTGGCAGTACCCCACCAATCTGGGTCTCCCCTCCATGGGGAACCCCCAACCCACTACCCCCACTTCACCTCAGAATATGGCTACTGCAAGTCACCATCTAGCCCCTGCTCCCTGGGGCAGACTGCAGTGTACACACCATTCATCACTGGCAAAGAGGGGTTTGGACCTGCTGCCTTTTCCTACCCTTGGCTACCCTTCTATAGCCCCAGTACCTGTCCTGGCCTTTATCAAGGCCACAGCCTAAGGCTTTCCAGGCAGGAGCTCCACAGCTCCTCTGCCTTTCCCCAGCCTTGCTCCACTCTAGGTACCTTGTCTCTAGCATCTAAGCAGCCAGGCCCTTCTCCCTCTACAGGCAGAGGGAGACTGCTCCTGGCTTTCCTGGCCTTCTTATAAGGCCCTGTTGCTCAGTTTGGGACGTGGCCCCAGCTGCAGCCACTTCCCCAATCAGCCCAGCTTTTAAGCCCTTCTTGCCCCAGCCCCAGCCCTCTCCTGGGCTGTTTTAAGCTCCAAAGGGCAGGAGCGGGTAACTACCCCGCTACAGCTTCTTAAAACTGATTCTATTTTTTTTTTTTTAAATAACCAAAGGAAACTGAATCCGAGCATTCTCAGTTGTTAGAGCTCTGTCCTACTGCTTTGATTTAATTGAGGGTAATATTCCAATCTCATCAAATCATAAATGGGCATCTGCATGTTCTATAGCAGGAATTCTTGGACCTATTCAAAAAAATTTTTATTTTAACAATTCAAAATCCAAGCATACAGTAAATGTACTTTTAAAAATCTTACTGCATGAGAAGTGACTAAGAGACTTTTACATATTCATGGGGGAACTAGATTTATGTAAAGGATGTGGCTGAATTACAGCTGAATCTGAGCTGGAATAGCTTTTGCCTCTGAGATAGGAGAGACAATAAACCCTTAATCCTGTACCAAGTGTACATGTTGACCCCATGACAGAGATGGAAAGAATGTCTGAGGAGGGACCTTGGTTTCGTGGCTTTCTTTTTGATATTGTGGAATAAAAATCTGTCCTGCCACTGCTTTCTGCTCTTTTAGCAGACCAGGCAACTACCAGAGGATGTCTTCTGGAATACCGGATAGTTGCTTTCTGCTCTTTGGAAAATAACTTAATGACTCCAAGTACCAGGGGGTGTATCTGCACCCACCGTACTGCCTAGCATTGTATAGTGACCCAAAGAAGAGCTCTGTGTAGCTCAAAAGCGTGTCTCTTTCTCCAGCAGAAGCTGGTCTAATAGAAAATATTACCTCACCCATCTATTCTCTCTAATATTCTGGGATGAATATGGCTACAACAACACTGCAAACAACAGTGTTGTCTAAATGTGTTCTGGGAAAATCTGAGTAGCTGTCCCATACTGCTTCACTGGAGTTTAGGGTACTTGTGGGACATGCACACAGAGTGACACCAATAGCATTGCTCTCTGGATGGCGTACCACGTGGCTGAGATGAAGGAAGGCCAGACCAGTTACACGAGGGGTTCTCAAACTGGGGGTCGGGACCCCTCAGGGGATTGTGACGTTATTACATGTGGCAATTGCAAGCTGTCAGCCTCTCTCCCAAGCCCTGTTTTGCCTCCAGCATTTATAATCATGTTAAATATCTATTTTTTAAAAAAGTGTTTTTAATTCATAAGGGGGGTCACACTGAGAGGCTTGCAGAGCCGTAACAAGGAATTTTTGTGTCCGAGGCAAGGGCTGGCTCCAGGCTCTTCGGCGGCGGGTCCCTGCGTCTCTGTCAGAGGGAAGGACCTGCCGCTGAATTGCCACCGCCGCTTCATTCATTCTTCAGTGGCAGGTCCTTGTGTCCCTCTCAGAGAGAAGGACCCGCTGCTGAAGAAAGAATGAAGCGACGGCAGCAATGCAGTGGCAGGTCCGTCCGACAGGGACTCGGAGATCCACTGCCGAAGAAGTGGCAGCGGTAGAGCTGCCGCTGAAGTGCTGCCGATCGCGGTAGGGCTGCGCCCTTCCGCTTTGCGCGCCTGAGGCAAGTGCCTGACTCTCCTCGCCCTTGCTGGAGGCTTGCTGTGTGAAAGGGGTCACCAATACAAAAGTTTGAGAACCACTGAGCTACACAGACAGTTTGCTGTGCTGACGGCTTATGGAAAGGCAAACGTATTGCTAAAAGCAAGGCTTTCACAGAACCATCAGCGTCCCCGGTATTTTTTGTAGAAGGACAGTGGGTCAGCAGTGACTGTACAATGCCAGAAGCAATGGGTTTACAGTGGGGCAGAAAACTATCTTCTTGATGGTACCGCCAACCCCTTCTAAATGACAACACTTAAATCTGCCCACTCTGAAATTGGAAGTATGCTGAAGTGAAGCTTCAGTTGCAATGTGGGCAGAGCCTTAATAGAACTGACTCATGTGCAAAACTCATAACTGTAGTGTTCTCACCCTTAAGGGCTGTCTATTATCACTAACTGCTCCTCGCTTTGTGTTCCTTAATTCTTTGAGACCACAGTATGATATCAAAGGATGAAACTGACTCTAATTCACTTCTAGAGCACAGGTTCTCAACCAGGAATACGTACATGTACCCTGGGGGTATGCAGAGGCCTTCCAGGTAGGGTCGCCAATTTTGGTTGGATGAATTCCTGGAGGTTTCATCACATGACATAATCTTTAATTAAAGATTCATCTTTAATTCTTGGAGACTCCAGCACAATCCTGGAGGGTTGGCAACTCTGCATCCAGGGGATAGATCAACTCATCTAGATTTTGCCTAGTTTTACAACAGGCTATATAAAAAGCACTAGCAAAATCAATACAAACTACAATTTCATACAGACAATGACTGTTTATACTGTTCTACATACGGTACACTGAAATGTAATACAATATTTTATACTCTAGTTGATTTATTTTATAATTACATGGTCAAAATGAGAAAGTCAGCAATTTTTCAGTCATAGTGTGCTGTGACACTTTTATGTATTTTTATGTCTGATTTTGTAAGCAGATAGTTTTTGAAGTGAGGTGAAACTTGGGGGTAGGGAAGACCAATCAGACTCCTGAAAGGGTACAGAAGTCTGGAAAGGTTGCGAGCTACTGTTCTAGAATACAAGTGTATCATCAGTTGAACTTGCAGAGTGATGATATAACCTCTGATTTGCTGTTGGCATTATAAACTCTATAAGGGGATTGCACTACAGTAATTAGTTTCCTAATTAGATTTGATTCTTATGTTACTGAAAACCTGGTGTGTGCTTCCTGAAGCGTATGACCTGCAAATAACGTTTTTTAAAATGTCCTTTAATCATTGAACTTATTTTCTTTGTTTACACTTATTAAACAGTCTAACTAAAATCCCTTTTGTTTCTTGAGACTTGTGGTGTCATAATGTCATGAGTTTGGCATTCATGATAGAGTTTTTGGAGGTAGGCAACACTTTAGTTTGTATAGAAAAAAAATCTTATTTTTTACATGGGTTTAAATGTTCAAATTTTAACTCAGACCTTCTATATACATAAAGTAGCAACAGATAAATAAAAGGGGTGTAAGTGGAGGCACAAGACCAACTTTTTTCCTTTTTGCTGATCATCTTCAGGAACATGTGTGCAGAATGAGTATTTATTTGGGAGGTAGGGAGAATATTCAGTCCATGAGGAGTTGTGTGACCCAATATGCTAATAAAACTCATAAAATGCCTCTAAAATGTTTATTCAAAGTGGCATGTCTCGCTTACAATAGCTGTGTGGGTGGACTGTCCTTGAATTTTGTAGACTTAATTTAGTACTACACAATACCCAGTGATGGAAAACAGCTATAAATTGTCTGTGCGCAGCCATGCATTATTGATAAAGGGTAGAATAAACTCCACAATTTCTTTATTTGATGTTGTCAGCACAACAGCTGGTTGATTTGTTTAGGTCTTTTTCTATTTGAAGGTTTAAAGTGGCACTGCCAACTTTACCTTTTGGGCCTAAATTTTGCTTGTTTGAAAACAAGTTCTTATAAAACCTAAACAAAATATTTATATAAATTTAGAAATAGCAGTACCATTGAAAACACCTTGTGTGTGTGGGTTTTTTTAAGCAAACACTTCCCTGTAGTGTTTGAACCCCAATTATTGCAGCACTAAACCTGACAGTGAACTGGACAGTAAACAGTACTGAAATTGTCTTTAATTGTCCAAACTGATCAGAAGTGCAAAAAGTAAATGGAAGAGAGTGTGACATGTTAACAGGATTTTAAAAATTCTTCCATTTAATCATATACAGTGTTTGGAGCATGATTAAATAAACTCCTTTAGAACATATTTCTGAAAATCACTGAATAAATGTTTAAGGATCTGTTCAAGACACTGGAAACTATAAAAACTTGCTAACAGAAAACTTCAAGTGTCCAGTCTTTACAACAGAAATCCAACTTAGAATATTCTTTTTACACTAAAATTCCTGA
Source organism: Mauremys mutica (assembly GCF_020497125.1). Lineage (NCBI taxonomy): Eukaryota > Metazoa > Chordata > Testudines > Geoemydidae > Mauremys > Mauremys mutica. The sequence goes on along the minus strand of NC_059077.1, from coordinate 90,344,564 downwards.
AATTATAGTTTTCCTTCCTGATTTCAAATTCCCTTTATTTTGTTAGAATAGTAGTTTATGGTAAACAAATAGAGAGAGACAATCCCATGTTTGGAAAGATAATCTCCCCCTCCATATTCTAATATAGGAGGACTTCAGAATAGTGTGTTGTAATTGTGGAATCGTATGCTGGCTGCTTCCCTCAAAAATGTATAAGGGTAGTGAAAGGTGAATTTAAATCCATTTGAGTTCTTAATGCACTCTGCTTTTTTTTGAAGGCTTTCCATCATTGCTTAAAGGAACTGCTGAGTGTTAACTCTTCATTTTAGCTTTCCATATTTTTCTGCTTTTAAGATAAGAAGTCACAAAGCAATTAAATTGGTCGTGTAGTTTCAATCAGGAGGCAGGAAAAGCTAACCAGAGAAAGGACTAACATGATTGACAGAGGCCTGCAGAAGATTTACATTGAGAATAACTCATTCTTCAAAACTTTTTCAATTTCTGATGGAAATTGTGGGGTAAATCAAATACAGTGGCTATGAATGATTAAAATGCAGAAGTTATGAATTCTTATTGACTTTGTAAATCTTTAACTCCTTCACCTTAACATAACATCATTTCTTTCAAAGAGGTATTGGGGCTTTGGGGATTTAAATAGAGCATCAACATCTTGAAGTGAACTATTTTAACAATCAAGATTATGAATTTAATGGCAACGCTTAATGGAGACAAAGCTGAGGTTGAGGAGGAGAAGGAAGTTGTCCATGGTTTATCTAGTAAGTCTTAAATATCTATTGTCAAGGTATGTAATGTTCCATTCTCAACTGTAAACAGCCATACAGTATATATCGCCTCATGCAAGCCAGACTTACTACTGGCAACTAAAAATTGTGCATTCATAGAAGCAGAGGGATTTAAATGTGATCTAACAAAAGAGCACAAATATTGGCTTATTGACACACTATAAAACAATTCTGGTTTTTCTTCTGGCGAATATGAAACTAGTTGGTGCCCCTTTGTAGGACAAAAAGAATGTTAACAATCTTAGTATCCTTCTGAACTTGTTCTGCTGAAATCTTTGGAATCAAGGAAAATCGTAGAGGAACAATCTCAAATAATTTGAGAGACCAGTTCTTCCAAATGTCTCACTTTTCTAAAGATGACTAATTAAATGTTCAGTATAATTCTGGTGAAATATTTTATTGGCAACAGGATTCGTTCCTTCTTTTTATAGCTTATTTTTCCCTCCAAGAATTGCCCTCTATGGCCTAAATTGATCCCCTTATAGCTCATCTTGCAATTCAACTCTTACATTAAAGTTAAATCAAAATAGGGATAAACTCATAGGGAACATGGAACAACATAAAATAAAATGGGCCTGATTCACCTCTCCTTTACAGCTATTTAACTCCATTAACGTGAGTGGAGTAACTCTGCACTTATCTGTTGTTGTAAGTGAAAGAAGAACCAGGCCTCATTTGTCTTTAAAGTATTTAAAATCGTTTTTTGCTTCTTCATATAACTTATGAAAAATTTCCTTCCCAAGTCCAAATGGCTCAGTGGTTATCAAAAGATGCTCAGTTACATGGCAAATAAAACTTGGGTTGGAAATCTCATTGTGAACTATATGTAGGTCTCATTTTACATCATTACCAGCAAATGGAAGGGCTTGAGGGGCAGTGTTAGAGTAGAGACCAGCTATCTTGTGTTTGTCAGTGTGATACATGGACATGATGGAGCTGTCAGGCCAGTTTTGTCCCCAAATTTGTTTTGTGAAAATGAAGATTAACTTTTTTTTAAGTCCATGAATAAATAATACAAGATTTATAAAAAAGTGAAATTCTGCTCTGAAAATGGCATCATGAGGGTTTCATGTCTGTCTTACTGGCTTCCATATCATACTTCAAGTTACAAATGATGGGTATTTATTTTTTATTTGTTTGTTTAAATCCCAAGCCCTGTGAATTCAAGTGGGAAGGCTGAACGCCAAGCTGTCTGCTCTATCACCCTTGGTAAGATCCTGCCCTGCTAAATTCTGCCCTCAGCTATAGCTATGCACTACCATTGTCTTCAGTGAGAGAGAATTTAGGATTGCAGTTAGAACTAGAACAGCATCTGTGCTATGTCTGCAAAGTTTTCTGTGGTGCTCTAATTGTAGTTTCTAAGCACAACAGGTACAGCTGTGCAGGGCCGCCCAGAGGATTCCGGGGGCCCGGGGTCTTCGGCGGCGGGGGGGCCCTTCCGTTCCGGGACCCGCCGCCAAAGTGCCCCGAAGACCCGCGGCGGGAGCCCCCCGCCGCCGAATTACCGCCGAAGCGGGACCGCCGCCGAAGCGCAGCCCGGTCTTCGGCGGTAATTCGGTGCCGGGGGGTGGGGTCCCCGCCGCGGGCCTTCCGGGCACTTAGGCGGCGGGTCCCGGAACAGAAGGGGCCCCCCGCCGCCGAAGACCGGGCTGCGCTTCGGCGGCGGCGGCGGGTCCTGCTCCCCCCCCGGCCCCGGCCCCGGCCTCTTACCGAGCACGTCTCCGGCGGGGCCTGAGCTCCGTCCCGCTCAGAGCCGCGTGGTGAGGGGGCGGGGCTGTGAGCTCCACGCCGAGCGGAGGCAGCTGCCCCGCCCCCTCCCCACGGCGCTCTGAGCGGGGCGGGGCTCAGGCCCCGTTGGAGCTCCCAGCCCCGCCCCGCTCACCACGCGGCTCTGAGCGGGACGGAGCTCAGGCCCCGCCAGAGACGTGCTCGGTAAGGGGCCGGGGGCGGGACCGGGACCGTCTCTGAGCGGGGCGGGGCTCAGGGGCCCCGCCGGAGACGCTGAGGCTCCAGGAGAGGGGCGGAGGCGGGAGCCTCCGCTCTTCTCTTGGGGGCCCCTGCGGAGCCCGGGGCCCGGGGCAAATTGCCCCCTTTGCCCCCCCCTCTGGGCGGCCCTGCAGCTGTGTTTGGGAACATGGTTACAAAATAATGTGTGAAAATCAGGCCCAAGGGGGTCTCAAGTCACGCATTAAGAATCAGTGACCACTTCTGAAAATGCTTGTCGAAGTGGCTGAGCCTGGAAATACACCATTACTAGTGTGTAAAATGTTTTCAGGTGGTAGCCCTATACCTTGAGGAGAATATCTGGAAAAGGAGAGAAGAAGGGTGAGAGAGGATAGCACGATTAGCTGTGCGCTTGGGAGACCATGTGTGTCCAGAGTTAACTCTGTGGGCAAGCTGTTTTGTAGCCGCCTTCTTCCAGTATGGTTGTATCAGAAATGATGTATCCTTTGTTAACAACTCTGATATGTAAGATATTATTTGTTCACAAACAAATTCTGTGACTGGGCCTTCAACCACTTACAAAATCATTTTTCAAACTGGTGTGAACGGGGCCTTCTTAGTGCAACTTCTAACTCCATAAAATCTGATCCTCCCCCCTCCCCCCATCAAAGGATTGAGTAAATAAGATCAGTTTCAGATACTCCAAATTTGCCTAGACGCATAAGAACTCTTGCATTAAAGATTAAGTAATATGCTAAAAAATATTTAATTGTTGTTAATATTAGATTCTGCCGCTATTTTGTCTTGTGCCGGCCAAATGAATTGTCTTCCTAAAAACATTCAGTAATAATCCTACATGACAGATGCTGCCTGAGGGTGGAGTTACAAACCATAAATTAGGGTGTTTTTTTTTAAATTAGGAGACAGTAATCAAGAATGAGCACAACCTTGTACTTCATGTTTTAGTGGGACCCCATGAATGATAGCCCTCCATTTGAGGTAACTTACAAATAGGGAGCTGCCCATACTTTCGTGAACCTTGATATTTCTTCTAAACCAGTAGGTTAATTTTTTTTCAGGATTTGTCACATAAAGCTGGAGGGTGCAATAATGAAGGACTTTAACGCCTCATGAATCCCTTGTTCCTGTGTTCTGCCTGTCCTTCCTCAGCCTCCACCTTTTGACACCTTGCTCTGGCTAAGAGATAGCAAGTGAAAAGGTGCAAGACGCACACTGCAGTTCAAGATGATGAATGCTGTCTTACAGTAACAGCTTTGTCTCAATCAGAACTTCACTCTTGAAAATTTTGGCCTATGCTCAGGGCCTGTCTGCCTGTTAGATAACATGTAAAGCCAAACATCAAAGAACTGTGTTACAAAGATAACTTAATGTCAAGAAAGAAGAGCCTTCCACCTGAGAACAATCTCCTAATACTCGGGAAGCCTGGAATCTCTAGCAAACCCTCTAGCTAGGGAAGAAAGACATTACTGTCATACAAGCACCAGAAATGCATTATTAACATTTTTTTTTCAAAAAATGTTCCCTTATGATGTTTACAGTAATATTTCACTAAAATCAGCTCTCTTCCAGGCCTAATACAATGTGTTTGTGATCCAGGGGAAATCTCCTTCTTCCAATGGATATAGAACACCCATGTCTAATTTAACAGGGTTGCAAGATATCAGACCTGTCATTGGGGAAGGAAGGATTAATGCTTACTTTGGACTAATTAAAATTTGTGGGGAAAGCAGGATGCAGTTTTCTGAAAGGCTGCTCTTCATTAATGAATAATGCTGCCATCCCAAACTCATTCCAAAAAACACTCTCTGTTACATCATCATGGGTCTGTATTCCCTCTTGGCTCCCTTCAAATTTGGTATTAAAATCAAAATACTAACTTTTTTAAAATAAAAAAGATAGGTTACTAGACCAGCACTTCTGATATTTAAAGTGTGTTTCAGATAAGAGAAGGGGAGAAGCCATGGAGAACCCGTACTTCAAAGATGATGTAGTAATGATGGGTTTGCTGCACAGGAAGGAGTTTGGCTCACTTCATCTAGTCAGACTTGGCAGTGGGAGCGCACATCTCTTTACTGGTTTTCTGGCTGTATTTTTAATTTGTTCAGAGAGTTCCCTCTAGTTCTATTCATGTTGAGATTAAGCAGGTAAGCATTTATATATATTTTTAAATGTGCGGTAGTATAGATTTGGCTGGTGAGTCTGTATACCTAGGGTTGGCTTTTAATAACAAAGGACAAAGAATCAGTATCTTTTCTTAAACATGTAAAGTCTTAGTCTCCTGTGAAAACAAGTGACTGTTGTTGCCTCACCTTTTGATATGAGGATCGCAAAGGGGAATGTCTAAAACAGCTTGGTTGCAACTTAATACTGATCTAACATAAAAATAGAGGCGCACACAGGACTGATGCTTGCGATGTATTTAAAGTTACCTTTTTTCCCTCTAATGGCATAAGAAATGTAGCACCCCAATATCTAGAGAATATCACTGATAAATGCACACTACAAATGCATGGATGTGTAGGGAAGCTCACAAGGAAGCAGTGTGGTCTAAAGGAGTTAACACAAAGTTAGGGGAGTGGAATTTTTGGGGTTCTATCTTGGCTTTGTCACTGATTTGCTGCCGGGCCTTGAGCAAGTCACATCACTGCTCTGCTTCGGTTCTTCATATCAAATCAACCATAGTTACTTATCTATCTGACTAGGATGTGGTGGTGGTGTGCTGTCTGTACAGATCTTTGAACAAGTAAAATGCCCTAAAAATCGTGAATATTTCACAAATGTATATGAAAGGTTTGTGGGGGCGGGAGGGGGGAATTAATGACAAATACAGCAACAAAGCCTCATCAGCTCAAAAGTTTTGAGAGGAATATTCAGGTTCTTATTTTGCAGCTGAAACAAGGCTCAGAGATTGGCTCTCTCATCCTTCCCCTTGCATAGGTGGGCCTTCTAAACACAATGTCACTTTTTTTTTGGTTGTGTGTCACTTTTAGACAGTGACCGTACTAGTGGATCTTTTAGCAAGTCATGTATCATCTTAAAGGCTAGCACATAGTTTACAACACTGCTGCATAAAGAACATGGGAATTTTTTTCTTAATTGCCATGTTTAGCCAGGTTTGAAACTGTCAAAGTGATCCAGTTCATATATTTAAAAAGGTACAGCCAAAGCCACATATCCAATGTACGTGCTGTAATGTAAAGAGAAAATACATGTTGAAAGGGTGATAAGGGATAACAGATCTTCTTCAGAAGACATTGGGCCAAACTATTGTCCCATTTGTGAATGTTCCTCTAAATCAGTGTATAATCTACGATGATGCATAGAAAATAATGGGGATGGAACTAGTGTATTCAGGCTTCTGTTGGATGCTTTGTCTGGGGAAAAAAAAAGAGGTTTTAGATGCTTGGAGCAGAAGTTAGTTTGAACAAAAACTGAACAGAGTTAATTTAATTGCCTTGAAGCAGAAAGCTTAAATCAGTGGTTCTCAATCAGAGGTCTGGGGATCCCTGGAAGGCCGTGAGCAGGTTTCAGGAGGTCCGCCAAGCATTAGACTTGCTGGGGCCCAGGGCAGAAAGCCGAAGTCCCACCACCTCATCACCTCTGGCTAAAGCCGAAGCCTGAGCAACTTAGTTTTGCGTTGCATTGTATGGTGTGGGACCCCACGCAATTGCCCGCTTTGCTACCCCCCTAACACCAGCCTTGGCTTTTATATGCAGAAAAACAGTGGTTGTGGCACAGTTGGGCCGTGGAGTTTTTATAGCATGTTGGGGGAGCCTCAGAAAGAGAAAGGTTGAGAACTACTGGCTTTAAAGGTACATTGAAAACGGAAAGAGACATGGTCAACCTGAAACCTAATCACTCCCAAAGTGATTCATAGGTAGTTTCTGATACTACACTAATCATCTGCAAGTCTGTGTCCCTGCCAATTTTTATGGTCTTCTCAACCAAAGTTTATATTTTTTAAAAACACTGTTCTCTCTCCTCTTGCTATTTGGAGGATCCATACAAACAAATGGGGAAGTGAACTGAGTGATTACAGGGAAAATGGACAATTCACAATTTGAAAAGAAAGAGACTTTTGCTTCCATTTCTGTTAGTATCTCATAAGAAACAATAAAAGGTAAAATATTTCCAGACAGTAATGTGACTCTTTTTTTTCTAAATTGGAAGTACTGATTTTAAAATGGTAATTACTTTCTGTATGTATGGATCAACACCATTAACAAACCATAGGAAAAAATGTAGCTGCCTTGCTTTTTAGAGTGTAAATTAATAAAGTAGCTTGCCAAATATCTTGTGAACACTGGCTTTGCTTCGAATGCCTGGCAGCAATCTAATTGGTATGACTTTCTGCTGATCAGGTCAGGGCTAGATTTGAAAAAGGAGGAGGGGATGAAAACCATGTGAGTCAGTTGGTTAGTCACTGGTATCTTAATCCAAACTTCACAATTTTCTTTTCCTCAAGAAGAGGAAACTTTTTGAGGCTTTGTAGTAACATTGTTATGAAGAAATCTAAAGTAGGGGCAGATGTTTGTGTCTGACTAATCCAGACATGTACTTAGCTGGAAGGTTGGGTTTTTTGGTTTGGGGTTTGTTTGTTTTTTTTAAAGCCATGAACCTTAGTAACTTCCACACTTACACTATACATCCTAGAGATACGTGACTATGTTTGAGAAAGTAAAGAATTGTTGGGAGAATACAAAAGCATCTATCTTAAGGTGCACCCAGTACGTTTGTTTTGATGCAGATGTTTTTGTTTTCTTGGGGGCAGGGGGGGATTGAAAATGGAAAATAATTTTCCCCCAGCTCCACCATAAAAACTTTGGTAAGGTCTTCTAACTCAGTAACTGTATTGTATCGTGGTATTACTAGAGAGTTGACGCATCACATTTTGTCAGTGTTTCCTTTTAGAGGAGTCTGCAGCAGTGACCCCAAAACAGATTAGCAAATAAGTAGCAAGGCAGTCATTCATAAAGCTGTGTCAGTAAATCCCACACCACTAAATTAGTGGGGAAAAAAGGATTCTTGAGACACCACTTAGCATTTGTCTTTTATGAAAAGTTTGTTTCTTTAGTGGTGTGTGTTCCTTTCTTGCCAAATATTATTTAATCTGAGACATTCTCCTTCACTGTGAACTCCCATACGTTCAAGACCGTAAGAAAAACACTTGTCTCAAAGGTCAGCCTTTACTTTAAATTTTTCAGTGGTTGCTTGGATGAGTAATGTTTGGTGATGTTACACAGCAGATACAAAAGAAATACAGTCTGCTTCATGACTGTTCCATGAATTTGGTCTGTAAAGAATAATGTTACTTTACAGGAGAATGTGCTGCCGTTCCGATAACCTGGTTATTGGGATGGTAACGAATGTTTGTTTTTTGCTGAACAACTGGTTTTTTAATATTGTTATCTGTATGAATATTTAGCAAACTAGTGTTTTTAGGTAGAGAAGCTGTTAATACCAAATGTTGTTGGTGCAAGGTTTTTTTTTAATTGGCATCTAGATTATAATAGAAGCATGCCTTTTAAAATAATAGAATTAACAGCCATGGGTAGGGTGGGGATGGGATGAGTTACCTGAAGTGAAATGGGATTGCTAGAAAACAGAGTTAGTGGTTAACGAAAATCAAGAGAGGAGGATCTGAGCTTGTCTAACTCCTCAGACGCTTCCTGAAAGACTTGCTGAGTGAGTGAGGAATGTGTTCATGTCTAAATTTAAACTCCAGTCTTTCTCACATTCAATAATTCGTTCTTCCTGCATTCAAGTCTTTACACAGACAGACCAGTTAAAATAACTGGAAAATATATGAGGGAGAGGGGGCAGCTTCATTGTTGTAAGCTCTTTGTTTGCCGATTACTGCTCCTGGTTGTGTTAAAACAAAACCTTGTACCCCCATATCCTCCTTTTGTTAATCTACAGTAAAGTCATTGTGCTAAATTTGTGAATTCACAACTTCTTTGACAACTGATTTTTATAAATGTAGGATTAGATCACTTGGTTCTGTAGTGACAAAAGGAGAAAACTAGTCAGAGGAAGTGGATAGGAGCCATTATTTAACACATGTATATGATTAATAATTGCAATCGGAAAGTAGAAATAGTGGCCAAATAAATAAAGTATATGTCAAGTCTTTATCCCATTTAATGAAACGTGGTTAAGGTTTGTTCTACACTACAAGTTGGAACAGCATTTTGATGAGGTTCTTTGACAACAATGTTATAATTGTCACTGAATCTGTTCTCCAATGCAGATGGGACCCTTAAAAATAAGCTTTCATAGTCTAGTTCTAGAGTGATTTGATCCCACTTACAAAAACAGGAACAAACCTTAGAGTTGGTCTTGAGCATGTTGAACGGTGGTGTTATGGTGTTTGGTTTTGTTTTGTTTTAACACCATTAGTTTCATAATGTAACTCTATTTGACTGACAAAGGGAATTACTGTCCAGAGAAGAGTGGTTTAGGGAAGAAACCCAACATGTAATTGGATAATACCTTCATCTTAGGATGGTAAACTCTCCTATATCCTTTATGGAAAAGATCCATGCTTTTGACAACTGTGATGGGTGTTTCCTAGTGTCTGAACCTAGATCCTTTTAAACAGTGACTCTCAACCTTTCCAGATTACTGTACCCCTTTCAGGAGTCTGATTTGTCTTGCGTACCCCTAAGTTTCTCCTCATTTAAAGACTACTTGCTTACAAAATCAGACATAAAAATACAAAAATGTCACAGCACACTATTATGAAAAATTGCTTACTTTCTCATTTTTACCATACAATTATAAAATAAATCAATTGGAATATAAATATTGTACTTATATTTCAGCATATAGTGTATATAAAGCAGTATAAACAAGTCATTGTATGAAATTTTAATTTGTACTGACTTTGCTAGTGTTTTTTATGTGGCCTGTTGTAAAACTAGGCAAATATCTAGATGAGTTGATATACCCCTTGGAAGACCTCTGCGTACCCCCAGGGTAAAAGACTGATTGCTTTTGAAGAGACTTTTTATTCAAGCCCATAGGACTTTGGCAGATAGCCAAGCACAGAACACTGCAGATACAAACATAAAGCTAAAAATGCTGTCCCGATAAGGAATGTTAACAGAACTTGAGTCGCTGGTACCTTGCACATGTGTTTCCCTGAACGTATGCTTTATACTTTAGAGGAGACCTGAAAAGCTTTTAACCTTGCTCTGACTGATTTGTGAGTTCTGTGCTTTTATTTAACTTTGTTTGAAATCACTAACTCCTAAAGCAGAACAGAAGTGCAAGAGAATGCTGCTGCTGGGTGTTAGGTACAGTTGCAAGGGAAATACAGAGCAGATAGTTCCAGACAAGGCAGTTAAGTGAAAAATACTGTAATTTGATTTGCAAAAGCAGTTGTAGTTCACGTTTAAACATGTAAATGTGGTCCGTTAAAAAAAATACACTGACAGAATGTTCATGTTCTATGAGTCAGTCTTTTTTCCTGGAACTCCATGACTTGGGATGAAATTGTCTTCCAGCTTGTTCCTGCAGATTTCAAAGTATTTCATGGATTCCAAGGCCAGAAGGGTTTGTGATAATCTAGTCTGACCTGTATAACACAGGCCATAGGGCTTCCCTAAATACATTTCTATTTGAATTTTGAAAGAGCATCTCTTTTAGGAGAACATCTAATATTGATTTACAATTGCTAGTGATGGAGAATCCCACCACAGTTTTCGATAAATTGTTCCAATGGCTAATTACCATCCCAGTTAAAAATGTGTGCCTTATTTCTAGTCTGACTTTGCCTAGCTTCAGTTTTTTATTTTGGTCCAGTGATGTACCTCACATTAAATCCGATTCAGACCCAGACCCTGTAGGAAAAGGTCCAGAGATTATAGTTCAGCTCCAGTATACTGTTGGTTATAGCAGAGGTTCTAAAACTGTGGTCCGCAGACCACTCCATTCAGGTGGTCCATGGATAGTTCCTTGTAAGGTGTGCACCTGAGCAGGCACGGCTCCACTAATTAGGTGCCTGGACCCTGGTGAAGATGCACATGTAAGGTGAGGTGGTGGCCTCAGGGGGAATAGGGGATAGGGGGGAGGGTGAGGTGGGGGAAATAGGAGGTGAGGTAGGTGGGGGGGTTAGTGGGGTGAGAAGAGAGGGTGGGGGGAATTTGGGACATGCAGGGCTGCGGCAGTCAGAGAAAAGCGACTTGCTCCAGGGCTGCGGCTGCCGGGAAGAGAACCCTCTCCTTCTTGGCCCCAGCTCGGGTGCTGCTGTGGTTGAGGAGAGAGGGAGAGACACCCCCTCCTTCCCAACCCCAACTCGGGAGCTGCCGCAGTGGGGGAGGGAGGGAGAGACCCCCCTCCTTCCCAGCTCGGTAGCTGCTCCGGCTGGGGAGAGACTACTGATAGTAAAATATGAGTTGTGTGCTTTTATTTGTAGAACAAAAACATCTTGTTTTATTATTTAGGTTTTTTTATATAGCACTTTTATCCAAAGTGCTTTACAATAGTTAGCTAATGGTACAAACAACATTTGGAAAGATTATTAAGTGGTCCGCCAAGACGCTCAGCAATTTTCAGCTGGTCCGCGAAAAAAAAAAGTTTGAGAACCACTGCGTTATAGCAAGCATTTGGGTAACAAAATGAAAACAAATCTAAGGCCAGACTTTTAAAGTTCTCAAGACCCAATGAGACCAACAGGAACACTTTGAAAATCTGGCTCCTGATCTCCTCTATCTTCAATTTTTATTTCCTACGGTTGAGCATGTAAAGTAAACAGAAGTACTATACTACAGTCTGTTTTGTATGACATAAAGAAAGATACTGGAAAGAACTGTCCTGGCAATTTTAGCATGGATTAAGGTTCCCTTTGTGGAATTAAGGAGCAGTGCAAACTTAAAGCTCCTTTAAAAAAATAAATTCTATCTGTTGTGGTTGTGAAGATTCCCTCCATCCAGGAACGGATTCATTGTGCCTGTAGAGTCACGCAGCAGTGTAACAACAGTTCTGGGACCAGTAAGCTGTCCAATTCAACTCAATGGTATATTAACTCAGAAGCACAACAGTTTAGGTCATTAATTGTTGCACTCCTGATGCTGTGCTTTATTCCTATATGATTGAATTCATTTGAAAAGATAATAGAATAATGTAAAGGTGAAAGATGCAAATGGGAATGAGCCCAAGCTACCCCAAGATTCCTGCAAGGTCTCTGCCAGATGGGTTGGGCACAAAAATGAGTCAGCTGCCTCTGCAGCCCCCTCCCTTTACCTTGTGGGTCTGAAAATCTGCAAGTTGGGAGGAAGCAAGTCAGGGACAGACATTGTCTTCTTATTGGAACTGTGGAGATATGGCACAGACTTTAGATTTTAACTTTCCATGATGGAGATCTGCTTTCAAATTTGTTCCCTGTAGGGTCCACTGGCTGAGGAAGTCTTGAAAGCGTAGCTTTAGTGGAAGGCTACAAAGGACCAGGGTGGGGCTTTCCATGGATATAGAGCCGGTCAATGGCATGGAATTCCTGTGCCTCTGAACTCTGGCCTCTTGCTGATCCTGCAAAATGCTGTGGAACTTGGGAGTTGTTCTGTATGTAGTAACCCCACCCCTCCTTCCCAATAACAGTCAGGAAAAAGTCTCAGGAAACCCTTATTGCCACTTCTTCCTCTGGGCCCATTGTATCGAAAGTCTTTTGGGGGAGAGCAGGGCTCCCAACATAGGTATCTGAAAAGGGGAAGAGATGCTTACGAGGGATTGAAAGATCTCTAGGGCCAGGGAAGAGAATGAGGAAATAGAAGGGGGACTAAACAATGTGAAGATTAAAAAAATTAAATAGACTCATAGACTTTAAGGTCAGAAGGGAACATTATGATCATCTAGTCTGACCTCCTGCACAACGCAGGCCACTTGCTGAACAACTTATTGGTGGGTTATTTAAGTAAATTTGCTTAACAAAGCAAATATTCTAAAATATTTCTGCAGAATCTGGTGTGTGAAATTCTGCATATAATTTCCATGGCATTAGCTATAAATATATAGCTTTTGCAGTATTGTAAGATGCTGTTTACTCACCTGAACTATATTTGGACTCTAAAATGTAGCTTGTGCAGTGTGTGTTTATTTTCCACTTTACCTGAGAGGTGGGTGTGGCTCGGAATAAAACGAGTATTTTAGCTACCAAAATTCAGTCCTCACAAATTAGGAGTTGGCAACTATTTTACAATTTAATTACTCTGAATAGTGTTTTCCTAGTGATGGCTTAGTTTATGCTTGAATGCATTATAATGCATATGCACCTATCAAGTGCATATAAATTACAAAATAGAAATGAAAACCCTTTCAACTGACTATAATCATGGACAAATTAGCCCAAAGGGTAATTCTTCGAGTGCTGGTTCCTACGTTTATTCTGCTGTGGGTATGTGTGCACCCCACGCCTCCCCACAGTGGGATACATGTAGGGACCACACATCTTGAAGAACCTCCAGTGACTAAGGTAAGTAACTGCCTCTTATCTAAACGTGAAAGATATTTCAGCTGTTTTTATTGTGCTTGGGATGGGATGACACTCATGGCTTCTTTTTGAAACTTCATACTTAATACACACTCAGTTCTTAAGGAAGGCAGGTGCCTCTGACATGTTACTTTGTCAAAGTAAAGCGATGCATCTTATTAAATCTCATACTATATGTTGTGTTTTGGTATCATTTTTATAGATCAAAGTACACTGCTTCAAGTTTAGTCATGCAGAGTGTGCATAAGTGGCGCTTTGCACTTTAGCAGGTCCAGCTACTGCATCTCCCTTTAATCTACCTGCTAGGTACCATCAGTTCAGTTACTCTTTTGGCACTCCAGTGGAATTTATGCCCAAGAGCACATCTTGCTTCCAAAAATACCAAAACTCATGAGACTTGGCTGCAGGATTTTAGACGTGTGATTCGTTCTAGGTGTAGTACAGAAGCAGGAATGAAGCCTGGGAAGGTTCTTGGGTTGACCACATCACTGGAAAATGTTGTTGGGAGAAGAGGGAGTGGACAGCCCTTAGGGTTTCCCTAGCGATCAGACTCTGATAAACTCATTATAGCCTGGAACAAACATTTGGGGAGTGTCCAGGCTAGCCTTTTCCAAGCTGTTGACTACCTTGAGTTAACTGGCAATCCCTTTAGCTCAAGGTAAACAGCTCTAGTAGAAACAGGCCCCAAGACTCTTCATTACCAGAAGTGTAATAGGAGGACATTTTGTTAAGCTTGATTTCAGGATGGGTGAAGGTTAGGGTAAATTCTTACTTCACCTGAACTGGCTTTCACATCACTGTGGGCCAGTTCTTAACTCTTTCCAACAATCATTCCCAAATTCCTTTGTGTGTTCTTTGGTGGAATAAGTTTTAGCACCTCTCCTCTGAAACTTTTCTAGTAGCTGTTTTGCACCAATTTAGTATCTTTCAGTTTCACTAGCTTTTTCTTTTTCTGAAGCATCCAAAAATTTGTCTAAAGATGTATCTCAAATATCCAAAGTAGACACTGGTAGTAATTTTCAACATTCCTTTATTGTAATGTCCTCTGGTTTCTTCCACTTCCTTGCCCCACCTGCAGAATTGTCTGACTGGTCCGTGCATGCGAAAAGATTATATATATTTTTCACAATTGGTGTCAGTGTGTGCTTTTTTCTTTCTGTAAAGTTTTGCTTATTATAGTCCTGTTCTTCGTTGACGGTCAAGTACACAACCCTGTATTCTGTTGTCTCACTTGCACATATAATTGGGTCATTATGTATAATGGCCACCCCCCCAAAATTCATTAATAGATTTTCCCCTTGAGGTGTTCCCCGCACACCTTAATTTTCTTGTCCTACTGAATCCAACAGCCTCCCAACAATGTCTGCTCAGTTGGTTGGAGCGTCACCTGGTCATAAAGCCTGAGTAGTCTCAAACCGTTCTGAACAATTCTAAAGGAAGAATTTTTGTTGCCTGTGTGAATCAAGGGGTGTGTGTGTGTGGTTTTTTTGTTTTGTTTGTTTTTTTCCCCCCTTCTATGGCGTCTCTTTGGAGTTTGAGTCAAGCAAAACAGGACTAGCAGAGTTCTGACCTTCATGGAAGAGGCTACTCTTGTTCAAGGCTATAACGCTCCTGTTCTGGATAGCAAAAACATGCAGTAGTATCATCGGACAGAAGTCATTCTGTTGTGACAATAACACTGTATTACATGCAGATGAATTAATTTACTTGTTTAAATTATCATAGTAGTTTTAATCTGTAGTGTATAGGAATTGAGTAGTATCCTTTTAAATAGTTTGGGAGCCCTCTAGTGGGCATTTCTATATTCTATTGCAGAAGCTGCCAGAGCCTAGCAGAGTGGAAGTGTACTCACGCAGCTAGGGCTTGTATGTTTTTATACAGTTAGTAACCTCTGTTGTCTGAAACCCAACTGTCCCTATGGCTTCCTCATATTCTTTGTTTTGTGTTGATAGCAAGGATGTAACCGAGTCTAAATTACAAATGGGAATCATGCATTGAACTCATGACCCTCTTTGCACTCTCAACATTCCTGTGCATTCAGGACAGCCCTTTAGGGCAGAATCACAATCCAGCTGGGCAACTGCTAGCAACAGAGTGAAACAGAAGGGCCAAATTCTGTGCTGGCCTACCCGCTGTCCATCCTTATTGGCCGCTAGTCACCACAGAATTTGTCCTTTCTCAGTTTTCCATTAATAGGAATGTGCCGTTCTCCAGTGCGGAGGGGGTTGTGTTGAGTTGAGTGGTCGCATTCTGGTAATACAGGACGGGGTGCGAGATGAGACATGTAGGTCAGGAAGCAGTAAACGAGAACCTCCTGATTCATGCAGTAATCCAAGTGGGTAATCACTAGCGCATGGACAAGGCTTTTGGTCGGTAAGACTGGAGAGGAAAGCCTTGAGCAGACAGAAGTTGGGGGCTGGCTATTTAGGATTCATTCATTAATGTCCATGAAACGCAGAGATTCTTGTAAGGAAGGTGCTATAGAAATGTTTTCTTTAATTTTCGAATACTCTGAGGAGAAAGCTAGTCAGCCCTCTGGAGACGCTTCCTTTTTATTGAGCCCCACCTCCTCCCCCACCCACCGAAAATTCCACCCAAAAAGTACATCATAGACAACAACTAATTAGCCCAGGAGAAAAGGAGATTCAGTACAGAACGGTTTGTCATCAAAAAGTACAATACAGACGGGGGGCAGTTAGCTTGGGAGAAAAGGAGATGCAGTGCGGTACATTTTTGTCATCAAGATTTAAAACCATCAAATGAACAGGAGAACTTAGTAAACCAGTATCTTTCAAGCCTCAAGGGCTACTGAGAGTAGCATAACAATTATGAGAGTGGGTGATAGCGAGGCTATGGTGATATGAATCGGGTTTGTTTTTCTTCTTCTCAGTAGAGTTTTGCCAAAAAACAGACTAGTTCAGGATTAAACTGTCTACTACGTCTCTCTGTATCTGCATGAGAGTGCTCTGAGAGATTTTCTCTTGTTGCAGAGGAGACCTTCCTGCTGAACACGGTGTTTCTGTTACATGCCTTGCATAGATATAAATGTTAATTAAGGTGGGAGCAGACTTGCTCCCACCCATTTGAAAAGGATGCATTTTCTGGCCAATTGTTGGAGTGCAGAAAGGACGTTTGCTTCAGAGTTTTGTTTTTTCTCTGGATTTGTTTGAGTTCTCGCAGACGTGTGGTTTGATTGGGGCACTTTTCCAAGGAATTCCTTACTCAGGTGGATAAGTACATTTTCCCTAAACAAGTTCTGTCCTGGGACACTCCCACACAACATGAAGGGAAGCTGATAGAGTACTCCCATGCTTTGATATTTAGTTGGCAGCTGTGGATATGTTTTGGCACATGTGTATAGGGAGGTGGAATCTGCCATCATTTGAGATGTACTGCCAAATAATTAGCCAACACTAAACGAGGATTAACTCTGAGGCTCCCAAGCTGACTGGCCTTTAGACTAATGGTCTGGCATTTCTCTTTGGTTTGAGGAATTTACCACATATTTGAACATATACAGATGAAGTAGTGCACTTAAGGGAACACAGGCAGCTTAAAAACACTTTCACTAACATTGTGGTGCAAAATGTAACCTTTCATTTATGGGGTTTTTTTAAGGTGACCTATGAAGATTATTACAAAAAATTTGGGCTTGTGCCATTTTTAATAGCTTTGTTGAAATAAAGGAAGAGAGAAAGAGAGAGAGAGAGAAAAAGTCTGAAATGTGTTGGCTTTTACATTCAGAAATTTCTTTTTTAAGTTTGCATTGAAGTTTGTGTGTTTTTTAAAGTTCAAACACCAGGAATGATAACAGGTTTCAGAGTAGCAGCCGTGTTAGTCTGTATCCACAAAAAGAACAGGAGTACTTGTGGCACCTTAGAGACTAACAAATTTATTTCAGCATAAGCTTTCATGGGCTACAGCCCACTTCATCAGCTGTAGCCCACGAAAGCTTATACTCAAATAAATTTGTTAGTCTCTAAGGTGCCACCAGGAATAATGTCTGTCTTCCCTGGGTTTGCTACAGGGCCTCTTTGTGGAGCTAGTCAAAGAAGTTTTGGAAGTTATGGAAGTTTTCACCAATAGTTTTTGTTGAAATTTTGTCAATTTTGAAATTTGTTTTTTGTCCAACGGTGAATGTTTGAGAGTTTGTACACTTTAAATATCCCTAGCTTTTCAATTAATCCTTAACAAAGGCTTCTCTTTCCAAATGCTCAGTAGCCATTGGGATAAGTTTGTGTGCATAGAGGGGAACGTAAGGAGGGGAACATTCTTGAGTTTTAAACAGCTTGATTAAAATTCCCTCCTTTGTGTTATTCAGCTCTTAGTCTTTTAACTCTTGTGATATCATGTCACCAGTTCTCCCATCACCACAGTGGCTTTCAGAGAAGAAGAGACCTGCATTTCTAATCTGGGGGAGGGATGGAGGAGAGGAAAAATCTAGTCATCTTTTTATACAGCTGTAAGACATAAAAGGGCACAGGCCCAATATATCTCTCTTCCTTTGTAGGTCACCTTTTAACTATAACTTTGGCAGGACAAAAATTCAGATAAAGCTCCCCTTTGTATCGAACAACAGTAAGTATGGCCCACCTGTTTCCATGAGTTCTGATCAAGTGGTTACCAGCATAAACTGGCTCCAGTTAGCCTGAGCTCAAGTACAACAGAATGGGTTTGGAGATAAAAGTAAAGTACTTGTGACTGTGCAAGAGAGGCTGTAGAGATTATCGTCTGAGATCCCAAAGCGTAGTGATTAGGAGGCTAGCACTGTACACTCAATAACCTTATTGTCATTGGGATTATACCCTCCACCCCACTTTTCAACACTGTGTGCTGGGCAGAAAGAAGTCGGATGGTCAATAATGGTATAGTCAGAGCAATTCTGTTGCTGAAGAAAAAGCAGTAGTAAGTTCAAATGATTACAAACATGCTCTCTTTGTCACAAGGACAAGTGTCAACATTCTGGGCAACTTTTCCACTTTCTTTTTATAATGCCATCCATCGTCAAAGTGAAAGCTCTGCTTTTATCAAATGAGAGAGGTATTTTTTACTTCCACTTGAAAGCAAGCGCTAGAGAGGGATTTGCCCAGGGATCAAACTGGGAATGTACCTCTTATCTCTGATTAAAAGTACAGCCAAATTTAAGCGACACAGAAAATGGATGTATGGCAAATCACACATTGAAACAGTGTAAAGAGAATGTGTTCAGGCTTTTGTGACTTTCAGAAGCTTTGCAGTACGTGAAACTCCAAAACTCACAAAGCTCCTTGAACTGTGAATTTCTTTCAGATTGTGCCAAAGAGTTTAAAGAATTTCAGGGCTTTTTTTTTTTTCTTTGCCAATTTGCATGTCCCTGACCAGACAATTCTGATCATCTGAAGGGAAGTGGAAAACTTTTTTATTTTTTTAATAGATGAAAATTGCCTTTTTCTAGTTAAATAACAGAACCCTTCCATCCCATCCTGTTACGTAAGTTAACACAGAACATTGCTGGCTTCCTGCTCTCCATCTCCAGACTTGCATGTCTAGTAAACTCCAGCAAAAGCTTAATGTGGTTCTTGGGTGCATTGTCTCTTAATAGCAGGCACCCCACAGCTTGCTGATCTTAAAGAAAACAACAACAAGCCATGTGAGCACAAAATTTGAGGTGCTTCTCTTATAGCAAAAAGTCCATGGGCACAAGATTTACTTTTACACAATTTTCATGACCCATTTGAAAACCATAACAAAAACTTACTAAATGATCGTTATCTTAAGTGTTTTAGTAATACACATGCAGATGTCTCAACATGTACAGGTGCAGAATTCTAAAACCATGTGAAGCTTTTACACAAGATAGGTGGGCATATATGCATATGCCTTTTATCCAGAAGGACCCCACATTTAACTCTTAAAAGCTTATTACAAACTATACAGAGATCACTTCTGTATAGCAGAAGCACAGTTGCATGCTGAGCAGGGCTGGATTAAGATCTTTAGAGGCCCTAAGCACTGAAAAGATTATGGTGCCCCCCCAATATGTAATTCAAAATAAAAACAATACTATACCGTAAAATAAAATTTTATATTTTGAAATGACACAAAACGTACATGTGTGCTGAAATTAAAATAGTTTCTTTCTAGATTTTCTGATTGCAAAATTCTGGATAAGTTCATCGAAGCTGACTCGACGAAGCATGTCAGCTTCCATACACAATAGGGAAAGTGAATCAAGTCTGTCCTGACACATTGTTGTTCTCTGAGGGTTTTTTAATCTTTTCAGCTGAGAAAAAGAGCGTTCTGCAGAGCAGTTAGTAATCATCAGTGTTAGAAAAATACGTAGTGCGATCTCTACATTTGGAAATACACATTGTATTCCGTCTTTCAATATTGTGTCATGAAGATCAATGCCACTGAATTTCATTTTTCCTGTTTCATTAAACTTTGTGCACATATAACAGTGGAACTGCCATACTTCTCTACAGAGATTCGTGTTCAAGTCAACAGGGCATGAGTCAACTAGCTTTTGGGAACCTCATGAATATTGTTAGTCAGATAAGTCCATATCATTTAGAAAAGAAAATCTACTTGATACTTCTTTGTACACTTCACCTTTCCTCTTCATATGAGCTTCAAATGTATCGATTATAGCATAGTAAGTAGATACGCGAAATTTGTCTCTAGGGGCTAGTTTACACTTACCAGCCAGGTCGACGCGGTGAGTTTGACTTCTCGGAGTTCGAACTATCGCGTCTAATCTGGACGCGATAGTTCGAACTCCGGAAGCGCCGCGGTCGACTCCGGTACTCCACCACTGCAAAAGGCGGTGGCGGAGTCGACCTTGGAGCCGCGGACTTCGATTCCGCGGCGTCTGGACGGGTGAGTAGTTCGAACTAGGGTACTTCGAATTCAGCTACGCTATTCACGTAGCTGAACTTGCGTACCCTAGTTCGACCCCCGCCCTTAGTGTAGACCTGCCCTAGGATTCAATGCTATTTCTGTTGCACTGCTATCATTTGCTTGTTTTTCCTGATTCGCTTGCGGGACTGGGCTTCTTTGTAGTTTAGTATCAGGCAAGATATCTTTTGATATGTCTTCAAATCTTTCAAAATCATTCCTCAAAGTGTGTAAGTGGTCTGCTAATGATTGACAAGAGGTCTGCACATGTTTTCAAATCCAATTCTTTTTCTTGGAGAGCTTGACTTGTGTGGTAAAAGTGTTGTAAAATTTCATTCCACATGGTCAACATGAATACAAACTCTAGTTCTTGCATCTTGTTTGCAATGTTTTCTGCCTCTTGTATAGTTTCTCCCTTTTGTGATTGGTCTTCAGCTATACTTTCTAATGCATCCACAATCTTTGAGTAGGACTCCAGAATTGCACTTGTTGCCACTGCATGTGCCTCCCGCGAGTATTAGAATGAGATTTCAGCATACGATCATTGCCTAAATATGTTTTAAGAACTGCCCATCGGTGTATTGAGGGAGAGAAAAATGTATAAAGTAACTGGACTGTTGAGAAAAACCTTACTGCCACCAGACAACAATCAACAGCACTGCGGCCAACAAGATTGAGAGAGTGTGCAGCACGTGGTATGAATGTAGCATATTTGTTCTGTTCTAAAAGCTGCTTATGCAGTCCTTGAAAATGCTCTGACATGTTGGCAGCGTTGTCATAAGATTGACCTGTGCACTTTGAGAAATCTATTTTGCAAACTTGGCACAGATAATGCAGTACACCTCTGCCCCAATATAACATGAATTCGGATATAGCGCGGTAAAGCAGCGCTCCGGGGGAGCGGGGCTGTGCATTCCGGCAGATCAAAGCAAGTTCAGTATAACACAGTAAGATTTTTTGGCTCCCGAGGACAGCGTTGTATTGGGGTAGAGGTATACTTGATTTGCCATTTCTTTACCAGTGTGGCTTTTCAAATTGAGGAATGTTATAAATCGTTCAACTGGTTTTCCATCTGTGGGAGACACACATCTTAGTACAGTACTCAATTGATCAATATGTGAAAGATCAGGTGTAGAGTCGACAGATAAACTGAAGTACCCAGCAGTACTTATTTCATCCACAATAGCTGAATGAACTTTGTCACTCATTAGCCCAATGAGTTCATCACATATTGTCTTGGATAAGTATGATGGGTTACTTTTGCCAGCATTCCCATATTTTGAGATATGGCCTACTAAAAATGGATCAAACTGAGCCACAAGCTCCAACAATCCCAAGAAATTTCCATTCTGCAATGATCCAAATGTGTCATTTGATCCCAGAAAGGCAGACCACGTTAAGCTAATCTTTGAATAACAGCTATAACACGCTGCAAGACATGTTGCCAGTATTCACGCTCTCCTTTAATTTGTTCTTCCAATTTTTGTGTCAATCCAAAGCCCTGTCTTCAATTTAAATATGTCAACATTGAATCTCTGTGAGTAGTGCTATTTTCATGTTGTTCAATTAAAACAGTATTCCGCCAGTCACTAAATCCATCTGCAGCAAACCGGGATGTTGAAGGTTTATATGCAAAAAGTTTGCAAACAAAACAGTACACAGACCCTGAATACAGATGGTGAATACAGTAGCCATTCTCGAGCGTATTTCTCACTATTTGCTTTCATGCCGAAAAATATTTTTTGTGGACAATATCTTGTTTGTTTGCCATTGGTAAAAGTCCGACGTGATTTCTCAAATGGCCCAGTGTGGTGTTGAGTCATTTGGTCCACGATCTATCCAGTAAGCTACATCATCAGAACTGAAATCAACCCACACACCACAGTCTTTCTCCTATTATTTACAGCATGAGCAGGTTCAGTCTCTGATACATCCACACCTTCTAGAACAATGTCTGTTTTACCACCAGGAGTAGGATGATCAGTTACAGTCTCTGACACATCCACATGGTCTGGAATAGTCTTTGTTTCACCAATAGAAAAAGGGTCAGTCTCTGAAACACCTACAGGTTTAGAACAATGTCTGTGCTACTGAGAGAAGATGTTGCTTCTGATGGATTCGCTTTGAAAAATGATGTCAGCTTTGGAAGATTTTGGAAAATTTCACTAGTTTTTTGTTTCGTTTTTTTCGCCAGTTTATGTTTCTGTGCTCCACTCGGTTATGTTTCAACCTGCCCCTTATCTCCGTTATCTGAACTTAAAAAAAAATAATTACACAACGTACACTATTTCTGTGTGTGTGTAATATATATATGAGAAAGGAAAAAAAATCAAGTACCTATAACTCAGAATAATATATCAATAATAAAACATAAATTTATTGCAATACATGGCAGGATCTGATTTCCTCGCATTATTTCGATCTACGTTAGTAGGAAGCCTCCCTGGTTAAGTGGGGATAAGTAATAAAAAGAGAACAGAAAAACAGAGGAAGTGTGTGTAGTGCAGTGTAAGGAAGTCAACAAAGTTCTCATTTTTTCCATGATGACTACATCGATGCTTTTTTTTGAAATATCAAATATCAAAATTAAAAAATCTTTTTTTTTTTTGGTGCCCCCTGCTTTGCTGGTGCCCTAAGCAGGTGCTTAGTCTGCCTATTGAGTAATCCAGCCCTGATGCTGAGTGAAGTGCAGACAGTAGCATATAGCAAGAGTACACATGTTTTTAGGGTGGAAGGTGAAACTGCAGGGGGCTTTGTTGCAATGTGACCAGGACAAAGATCTCTTTTTAACCTCTGTTGACCAAAAGTGGTCCAACCGTCTGCTTTAATATCTTCTGTATCTCAATGTCCCTTCACACTATGCCATGTTAGAGCATTGGTGCAGTACTGAATTACCAGTACCACTTTCTGCACCAGCATGTCCTTGGAAATCTCCCATCCAATAACTGTCTAGGCCTGATTCCTATCCAGTTCATCTCGGACAACAATCACAGCCAGAGGTGCTCTGGCTTCAGACTTAGCATAATTATTGGTGTGAGATATAAATGATAGTTTGTGTTAATGTTTGCCGCCCTGTTGGGGTGAGGTTGCATATTTTCCCTGTGGGCTGACACTTGTTGGATGAGTTTCATTCTGTTCCCAGACACACCTTGGTTTCAGTATAATTAATTGGTGCTTATTAAAAAAAAAAAGATATTTTAAGTTTCTAATGTCTTAATTTAGGTGAGGGGGGGAAGCATTTTTCTGTTAATCCTTTCTCCGTCCCTAGCCTTGATCCATGCTGTATTTCAGGATGTTGTAGTGTCTGCAGAGTGCAATAGGATGGGTTGCTAATGCTGGATGATCAATATAGCAGTTGGGAAATGTCCAAGTTTCCTATTTTCCTTATCTGATATGAAGAAGAGAAACAGGCCTATAGTTCCTTCTCTGTTCTTAAGAGCAACTTTGTTCACTAGATGGCAGTATGGACAAGTTATATGAAAAGCTACTTTAATTCTAAAAATCAAAATAATGTAGTATTCATCATACAGTTATTTCAGCAGTGATTATAGATGTGATTGCTGAACACTGCATATCAGGAGAGATCTTTAGTTGTCAAGCATTAGTAGGTGAATGACTTGGGAAAAACACCTTAATTTTAAAAAGGAAGAGGAGTACTTGCGGCACCTTAGAGACTAACAAATTCATTTGGGCATAAGCTTTTGTGGGCTAAAGCCCACTTCATCAGATGCATGCAGTGGAGAATACAGTAGGAAGATCTATGTACTGAGAACATGAAAAAATGAGTGTTGCCATACAAACTCTAACGAGACCAATCAATTAAGGTGGGCTATTATCAGCAGGAGTAAAAAAAAACTTTTGTACTGATAATCAGAATGGCCCATTTCAAACAGTTGACAAGAAGGTGTGAGTAACAGTAGGGGAAAAATTTGCTTGGGGAAATGGGCTATCACTCTGACTAACTACAGACTAACACAGCTACCACTCTGAAACCTGTCACCTTAATTTTAGACTGTCTAAATTCTTGCTGGATAGGGAGAGTTTGTGGTGAATGTTCATAGCTACAGGAGCACTTAATCCCAGATCATCATAGCTTGGGCCTGCATGTTTGGAAGTGGAGACATTAGAATGAGTCACGTTAGATACCCTTTAAGGGTAGTTAAGGAAATGCGGTTAGGGTTCAGAATGAGGAGCGTGGATCAGGCACTGAAAGTCTCTTCTCTGCAGAGCCCTTCTGAATATTTTATTTGGGAGTCTGAGTTAATGCGCTCAGAAGAAGTGGAAGAGGAGAGTGGGGAGGAGAATGAGATGTGTGAGGCATCTCAAATTTCTGGGTTTGTATTGAAGTTACCTTGAGATATCTTGCTGCTTCCTCTGAAACGATGCCCATTTCTGCGGAGCTGCTGGGGGATGATGTCTTTTAAAAAAAAAAACAACAAACATTTTTTCTGGGTTTCTAAGAACCTGTGAGGAAAGAGTTGGGTTTTCCCCATGTTTCTTTATCTCCAATACACGTATAAAAGAGCCAAGTTTAGAGGTCTGCCCCCAGATGTCAGCAGAAAGCATGAGTCACAGACCTTGTCTTGGCAACTATAGCCAAGCCAGAAGCTTTGCTGCAGCTCCTACACTAACTAACCGGGATAAAGTCCATGACTAGAGCTGGTTGAAGACACTTTTTGATGGAACCATAGCCCATCTGTATATGCAGTTATGTTAAAATCAAAATACTTAGCAAAATTTGGTCAGTTTTGCTGGAATTTTGTTTCTGCAAAAAAACTGGCAAAAAGTTCCAACAAGGTTGAAGTGTCCTGAATGAACATTTTTCTGAATGAAATGTTTCCGTTTTTTGTCGAAACTACTTTTTGTTTGATTTATTTATTTTTAAATTTGGGGCTAAATTATGAAACAGTGGAAATTGAAATACATTTTCACAAAATCAAAACATTCTGACATGTCAGTTGATCAAAAATGTAAATTTATTTGAATTTTCTTTTGTGGAGAATTTTGAAATTGTCAGGTTTTATTCTGATTATGAAAAAAAGCCAAATTTTCAATCTCTAAATCCTTCATGAAACAGAACTTCTGTCCTTTGCACAGCTCTATCTACTGTTAGAGCTTGCTGGAAAATGGATTTTCTGTCCAGTGGAAAACTGAGATTTTTTCATGCTGAATTGGGATGAAAAGACAGTGTCAAAACTATTCACAAACAAAATTTATTTTAGGTCAGTCCAAACTATTTTGACACTTTTAAAATTTGTTTTATGTAACCTGGACATTTTAACACTTGCAAAACTTTTTTCCAATTATTTTCAAAATTAATTTTGTCAGTGACTTCCCAAAAAGTTTTGATTTTTCACTGAAACAGCATTTTCAGTGAAAATTCTTCCAACCAGCTTTTCCCACTACCTCTACAGTCTCTTTAAATTTAAACTCTCAGGTAGTTTTCCAGCAGGGGAGTTAGATCCAGCTTCCCTTTCTAGTGGCAGCACATTGTACAAGCCATTCCCTGGTCCTTCATTAACCGGTGGTGGGAAGTTTCAGGCCAGTATGTTTATTCCTGTGTGAAGTTCTTTGTGTTTTCTGTTATCCCTGTGATAAGTGCCTGGGAGTTGAAACACAAAGAAAGTGACAATATATAGAGAACACCAATTCTTAGGTTAGTAATTGGTGCTGCTACCTGCCATTCAGGGACATCAGATCACAACATATCAGTCATGGATTAGTTGATTTGAGGATGCAGAAAACTAAGGGTGCAATCCTGGTCCCATTGACGTTAATAGTTTTGCCACTGATTTCTGTGGGATCAGGATTTCACCCTAAACGTTTTTCACTAATATTCTTTCTGTTTAAATTCACTAGTGGTGGTGTTTTATGTTGAAAGGATTTGAATAGAAGGTGGGAACAGAGGGGAGTCAGAAGTCCCTTTCCAAGTTGAATGGATCTACTGCATGTATATAAGCAGTGAGATAACAAATGTCTGTACCTTCTGACACTGTTAATGCCAGAACATCTTTTAGTGTTTGTATGGGTGCAGCCTAAGTACTTCCTGCCTGTCAGAGCTTGTACACCCAAGGAGAGAGAGACAAGAGGTTCCTTTTCATAAAACACAGGACAGTGAACTGTATAACCACTTGCATTTTAGTTTCAAATTGAAAAAACAAATTACTGGCAGGTGTAACAAATTTGTGCCTAATTACTCAATCATATAGTAGCTTTAGTGGAAAAAAAATCACTCGAGCTCTTAAGTGAAAACTAAAATGTGCCTTAAGAACTCTAAACTTAATTTCACTAAACATTTTGTAGTAGTTACTTACTAGCACCATAAACCATAAGCTTTTCTAATTAGTAGTCAATTGTTTTATTAGACATGACACACTCAAAGGTCAGATTAGTGATATGGAGCAGAACTGATAAATTATGGAAAGCGACGTTAACTATTTCAAACTAATCAGGTTCTTAGAATTCAGGTGTCTTTTTAACCTAAAGCAGCTGTGGAGAGAATCTATTCTGCATGTCTCCATGCTTCTAGAAAAACAAGAGACTAAGTCTTAAAATGTGCCAGGCAACCCTCAAAAAAGAATAAACGGTAAGTTTCAAGCTTCACATTCTCTAACACTATTAAGACAGTATCTTCAAAGCAAGGGCTAGCTAATAATACAGCCAATGCAGTATATTTAATGAAAGCTTTTAATTTTTAAACACTCCCTCTTTTATAGTGTTGGGTGGAGGTGCAAAAGTGATCTTGGCGAAATTAAGCTGGATTTAATTACAAGTGTCCAACTCTTGTGCTCCTGGTTTTACCAGGTAGCAGTTGTTTAACTGTACAGGGCATATATTAGGTTGAGTACATAGAGAATTCCAAATTTACAGCAAATATTCTCAATGCACTTTAAATAACTACAGTGATCTTTATCTAAGGCCTGGTCTACACTGGGGTGGGGGGTGTCGATGTAAGATACGCAACTTCAGCTATGGGAATACCGTAGCTGAAGTCGATGTATCTTATTCCGACTTATCTCCCGTCCTCACGGTGCGGGATCGACGGCCACGGCTCCCCCATCGATTCTGCTACCGCCGCTCGCTCTGGTGGAGTTCCGGAGTCGACGGGGACTGCATTCGGGGATCGATTGCTACCCACCGATACGGCGGGTAGTCTGGACGTACCCTTAGAGCCAGTTAAATAGTACAGAAATAGTCATATTTTCATGGAATAAAGCTGGTAAGTTTATTATTTGTAGGGTTCCTAATTGTTCATGAATATTCAGATGATGCTGGTTTCTTCATTGAAAAAAATCATGAATTTTATTATAATTGATGATTCATTCACAGATTTATACTGTAAATGTTATTTTCTGTTAATATGCCTTACAAAGTTTGTCACTCCATCAGGTTGCAGAAACAATATAGTATGATTTTGATGACCAATAACACATACATGAGCCAGAGACTTAGCTTAAAACAGACAAGTGAAGCATCTCTTGAGTCCTGTCCCCCGCTTTTCCAGCTCTGGCTT
The DNA here is from genome assembly GCF_020497125.1 of Mauremys mutica. Classification (NCBI taxonomy): domain Eukaryota; kingdom Metazoa; phylum Chordata; order Testudines; family Geoemydidae; genus Mauremys; species Mauremys mutica. Next base: position 90,316,942 of record NC_059077.1, on the reverse strand, counting down.
CTGTTTCTGATGATGGACTAGCTCCCTTGCAGGATCTGACATCTTTTCTCTTCTGACTGGGATTTTTCCATGCTCCAACCCCCATCAGTTGCTGGGGGCAGAGTTGTTAAAAGTCAGCCTCTCTGCTACTAGGAACCTTGTTTCAGCTTCCCAAACAGTCTTTCTGCTACTAAATGGAGGTTCCAGTCGACACCGAAAGTTACAATTATAAATGCTGTTCATAAAACAGAATGGAATTCATAAATTGACTTATTCCCCAAACTATCACATTAGTCGGATAGTCTGCACTCGAGTATAACTTGACCAGCTGTAATCAAAAGAAAGGCAGCTTTATTATTTCTTATCTGAGCATTGTGATTGTGTTTACTCAATAAAGCATGGTGTGATTCCTATCCCAAATAGCTCCCAACTGGACAGATAAGTGGTTTAGACACAAGGCACCACCTGACCAGATAAAGATAAAAACTGAAGATGGTGCAAATTTATTTAAGTGTATGCACTTCTTCTGAAATGGATTGTTATTGATAGGCTTCAGAGAAGAGAGGGATCTGAGTAGAGAAAGGGAAGTTTCCTGATACCCAAAGAAAGGGGGAGAAGTCTAAGTTTAGGAGGAGGAATGGACAAAGGCATGAGGATGCAAAGGAAGCATTTAAGAGGACTTCATTTTTCTGACTGGCAAGCCAACAGTGTTCATAGGCACTACATTCACTAACACAGGGGTCCCCAACGCGGTGCCCGTGGGCGCCATGGCGCCCGCGGGGGAATCTAAATGTGCCCGCGGCCTGGCTGGCGGTGGAGCATCCACCAAAATGGCGCCGAATTTCTGCGGCGTTTCGGCGGCGACGCATCTCGGTGACGTCACTTGCCGCCGACAAGCGACGTCATCGAGAGGCGTCACTGCCGAAATGCCGCAGAAATTTGGTGGCATTTTGGCTGGTGCTCCACCGCCGCCACGGTCCTTCGTCTGGCGCCTGCCAGACGAAAAGGTTGGGGACCACTGCACTAACACAAACCAAGCTGAAACATTTTAAGGTGCTTTTTATTATATTCTAAAGACACCCCTGGATTTTATATTTCCTGACAGAACTTTAGAGTCTGTTCAGTTGTCACTACTTATGCAGTTCGTTTGCTTTCTGCATTTCTCCCAGACTGGACAATGAAAACCGACTAGTCAGTTTTTCTTTTGTTTATAATCAATTTCTATTTCATTTCACCTTCAGATTCTTATCCCCTAGCACAGGCTGCAATATCTGGGTTGCAAACACTTCAGGGAAATGTTTGTTTTGAAAAACAACTTCCTCTAGAATTTTTTTGTTTTTAAATTGAAAGCACTGCTACTTGTCTCAAATCATAACATTTATAAACCCAAATTTAGAGCCACAGTTGACCCTGAAAAGAGAATAAAGTTTCAGTGAAAACATTATACTCCACCAAAGATAAATGAAAATATATAAGTACTGTAATATAAGTTATTTAGGAAATGGAGTAATAACTAGTTTACATAACTTGTGTAACCACTGCACTGCTTGTTCTCTCTAATTTAAGTCAAAGTATTTTATTATGACCAAGAGAGAGGAAGTTTATGGACAGTAACAGTGGTTGTACTCCAAATCCTTGCAAGAAGCAAAAACAAACTTAATTTGCTGAAGTTTTGGCTCATTAAGACAGTATCTTTTCAGGTAGTAGAGTCTATAGAAAATTGGCCTTTCAAAGACCTCTACTCACTTTTTACAGTATAGCATTCAGAAATTCACGTGGCAAGACTGATCAGACACCAATTGCATGTGAAATCGAAGCTTTTAATAGAAAGGAGCATATGAGTTTCTTTGATGAGGCAGTCATATTGCTGGAATGTGAGACTTGTGATGCTTTACCTGTGTGGCTTGTAAATTATTCAGTTCATACCAGTAAGTGAGCTTTGTGTCAGACCTTACAAGCCAATTTCTACACTGCTTTAAACATCTACTGATTCACTTTAAATGCTGCTTAAAAATCATTGTTTTTCCAAGACTGACCCAGGTACAGGTATGAAAACAAAGGGACTGTTTTGTTTTTGTTTTGTTTTGGTTTGTTTTTTTTTCCAGAAGAGCTGAGCACCTATAATTTGAGTGGGGAGTTGCATGGCACCTCTGAAAATCAATCCTAGGTGTCCCCAGTTGGACAGCTAAAATTAATGGACACTTCTTTGAAAACGCTGGCCTGGATAATGTGTCCAAGTCACGGGTGTCTTATCTCTCTCTCTCTAGTAGTTGGTGCACACAGAGGATAACAGCTTACTACTGCTACCAGTTTCTCTGGTAGTTCAAGTGGTAGAGGTCTCTTCTATGAATTTAAAGGTTGAACCCTGCTAATGATCCAAGCTGGGGGTCTGTATAGCACCACATGAGAGAATTTCTGTTTATTCAGGTTGTTTTTAAAAGACAAAACGAACAAAACATTACTTTGTTTGTTTTGTTTTACTGTGCCAAATGTGAATGAGTGGCAGTGCAGCCCTATGCACCCAGTCACAACACCACTCACTCAAATTTGCCTCAGTTTGCCACGCCCCCACCTCCTACCCCATAGATAGACTTGGAAGAATTTTGAAGCTGCTCTTCTTTGAAGGCAAGTACAAGCCAGCCTGCTAAGAAATGTCATAGTCATCAGTTATTGTGATTACTTTTTCATTTTCCTAATGCAAGAAAATCAACAGTTAAGGTAGGAAAATGGTTGGGGGAAGAATACAGGTGATAATTAGCATGGGAGGAGTTAAAACAAATACATTAAACCAACTGAGTTAATGAGAGTTACTTTTGCTTATTATGTTGACAGGGAAATAATTTAAAAACAGGTTAGATTAGATTGGTAATCTTATAAACATTCCTAGTAATCATTACTCCTACATTATAACTAGGGTAAACTTACACCCACATTATAACATGTTTTGCACCAAACCATAAACAGCTTACTATTTTTCAACATTTCAATTTTCATCACACCATCCTAATAATGTTCCTCAACATCCTTTAGAATGACCACTTCTAGGAAAAGTAGGGAGTTCAATCTTTATGTCCCTTAGACATTGGCGCTTCTACTGAGATAGCCAAGAAGTGCCACTTGGGTGTTGACATAGCTACCTGTACTAGAAGCTGAATTAGGACCACTTACTCACTTCACATAGGCCACCAAACAGTTAACTGGCAGGCAGTACTTAAATATTATGGCTTGAAGTATATGCAGGTGAATTTTATTACCATTAATCGGTATTCGTAAAACGTGTACAGCTCTGTATCTGGGGAGTCCGATCAGGTTATTAATAAGGCCGCTACTTGGAGTTACACAGCAAATGTGTTCAAGATCAAGAAACAAGGCTTTCCCTAGAAATGATAATTACAGTAACTGGATTTGCGTATAAAGACAGGCTAACTAGACTGCAGTTTTGCAGTTGTTTCTTGTTTTTCACTATCGTGAAGTTTACACAAATCTTCCACTGAATTGCCAACTTCTACACACCTGTCTTGTTTAGGTATTTTTGAATATATAATATAAATGTAACTAAACTTTCTAAGTAACTCAGTATTATTGCCCAGTATTTTAAATGCAGCTGATCATATAAATTAATAATAATAATATAAATAATATAATTTTCAATGCTTTTCTTAAATTCTTAAGACAAAATTTGTTGCTATGCTAACTGATAAAATGATTCGTATGTATTGGGTTGTTGCACTGTAATTCTCAAATGATCTCAGATTTTCTTTTAATTGATTTTGTCCTGTATTTTATTATTCCAGTAAAATAAATATAATAACCTCTCCAGCTCTCGTAGGTTATGCTTAGTATGTTCACAAATCTAAAGAAGATGAGAAATGATTCATAGGCATTCTGTTCTAATTTTCTGTAATTATCTATATGCCCAAAGTTAAATGAATTCTACCAGTAGTAGTCCTTGTATTATTGTTTATTTGCTGTTGATCAGTAAAACAAAGTGGACTCTCCCTAGTCTTTTGCACCTTGAATTACTCTTCTTTTGACCTCTGAACAGGTGCAAATTGGCACTGGTTTGCCGTGTTGTTTTCATGTTTGTAGGCATGTGACCCAGGTACAGACAGACTGGTCCAGAAGCGGAGGTAATGGAGGGTGATTGTAGTGGACTATGATTTATTGGAGTGTGCGACAAAATATGCAGACCATGTTCTCAAAGCCCTTTCCCAGAATGCACTTCCATAGCTCAACACACCCAGCTCCCTTTTGGAGTTGGTAGTGAAGCACAGGGGTTGTACAACTGTGTCATGCAGGCTGGCCACCTCTCTCTCCATGCACCTGGAGCTCTGTCCTGCAAGGAACTGATTGCCCTTTTCCATTGACTTCAAATTATCAAATAGGAAACCTTGATTTAAAGAATCAATTTTAATCTTGTTTTCTATTTATACTTTTCCTAAAGAAAGTTTAATTCTCATTGCTTTGGTAACCATTAAAACATGTTGATTTGCAACTAAATATAGCCTTTACACTAAATTTGGTGGGACTTTTCGCTAACCAGGAGGTTACACTATATATATACACACACATTTATTTAAGAATTATACAGCCCACCATGCATTGATTCACATTCTTAATGTTTACTTTTTTGTTACAAAATGGTGCATGATGCATTTCTTACTTACTAAAGGACTAATTTTTTACTTGTGACTTCTGTCAAGCTATATTTGGATGAAAATTAGATTTCAAATTTAAAATGTTTGTTCATTTTTTGATCTTTTGGTCAAATAAATCTACCTTAAATGTGCTGGGTACATAAGAAAAAAAGATATGTTTGTGAAAACGTATTCTCCATTTGAAACTGGTCTGTTAAACAAAGGAAGTATCGTTTGTGAATAGAACTGATTGTTTCTGGTCACCATGTCCTTTGAGGTTTTTTTAAAGTAGTAGATCTCATCCTCTTACCTCATTTTTATTCTGAGATTAAAAGGAGAAAAACAAGATTTCCTGCTTTTGCAATTTTGTTTCTCAACTTTGAATGAACTGATCGTTGAACTGAGTTAGTTGAATAAGGTAAAACAAAGAAAATATTTTCTCTGAACCTGTAGAAGAGGCTACTACTGTCAAATGCTGGTTTTAGCATTTCTACAGGCTCTGTTAGCCAACGATATCTCGCAGTTCTGTGCTTTGGCTCTTTTAAAACTTCAGCAGCAAACACGTATTGCTTATTTTTATTTATATATATGTAATATTTTAATTTAAATGATTTTAGTAGATTATAGTAAGGTTAGGTCTAATGTTTTAATTTCAAATTTAATTTTAATTTTAAATAGATCTATTTTACAAGTATTTTATTTAAATAAAAACACTTTTTTTCATTGATTTTGTGACTTCGGCTCAAAAAGATAAAAATGTGGCTTCCGTGTCTTTTTAAAAACTAGCTTCATTTTTACCACAGCTCTCCTGACCTGCCTTGTGTTTGTTCAGTCAGAAGTATGAAAGAAAGGGAGGAGTAGCTGATCTGGCAGGTTTTACACAGCAGGTACAGTATTTGGGTTAGAAATAAGTATAGATTGTGCTTCTCATATCAATAATTTGCAATTCAGTTGTTGCAAATTGTACTCTTAAGCAATTAAATGCCACATTCATTTGTAAAATAAGTGCTCCCTGTAAGACTGACATGCAGCTTTGATCTGTACACTTTGACATCTAAGTATCTTCTTGTTTTTTGGGAATAGTGTAAATTAAAGAGCATTTCCAAATGAGTTTAGTTATTTAAATACCATCTGCTGTTCCTAAACTTGGCTTCTCAGGAGGTAAATGCATTACTTCATTTCCTTGTGGAAATATAACTTGTCTGTATCTCCTTTATAGGTGGTGTGGTGTAGCTATCATATGATGACTTTTAGCTAAACTTAGATGGGGGTTATCTTTCAGTATTTAAAGAACTTTAGTTTGGTTTGTGATCCTGGTAGCTTTTACTCCCTGCTGATCATTCTCTATTTTTATATGTGGAAATTCAGTATGATGGCAGCAGGTAAGAAACTTAACTGAAATCTGTTCATATCTGAGTAACTTTTTATCTTTTGTATACAAAGTATTTTTATATTTCCCTTCTCCATCTTTCAAGTGCTGTAAAACATTAGTCTGCTGTAAAAGTAAAGACTTAAATTGTAGTCTTTCTGCAAAGTAGGGTCTACTTAATTATCCAGAGCATAAAAAATTTATTCAGGCAGTAGATTGAGCACTCACAAATATTAAATATGCTCTGTATTTCCTTCTCCAAAGCAGGACTTGTTTAGTGACATTTTGAATTTTTTTTCTCCTCTCTCCACTTTCCTGTTTATCTCGAATGAAACAAATGATGTCATTCTTACTATTAACATTATTTTGGGGAAAATGTCATATTTACAGACCTACATTGATGGTACCTTAAAAAATGAGTGTGTGTGTGTGTGTGTATATATGTATGTATGTATGTATATATATACACAATACCTATTTAAAAAAAATTACTTCAGAAAAAGGCATTAGACATTACAAAACTTAGAGCCGGTCAGAACCAAAAATAAACTTTTATGATTCTCCTGCTCCCCCAGTTAATATTATGTTACAGCTGTTCTGGCAGCGCTACATGGGACCTGATCAAAGACCACTGATGTCAGTAGACAAATTCCCATTGATTTCTGTAGGCTTTGGGTAGGTCTTGCAAAATCAACCTGTTTAGTGTAAATACTGTTTCGAAATTAAAATTCAAAGCATCTATAGGCAATTTAAATTGAGGAAAAAAAATCAAATTATCCAAAGCGTGTGAATATTTCAGTATGAAAATAGATATATTTTACTTTTACTATTCATATTTAGAAAACAGCAAGCACATTGTACCCTCTAATGTTACTTCTGTTCAGCAAAGGATAAACTGAATAAAACAATTGTACAATCTAGTACTGCAGCCAGGATACTGTATTCAAAAATTGGAAGAACAATGCAGCAAGAATACAAGCATCATTTATAATTTAAAGGATATTGCTGATGGAATTCCTTTTTGCTACATTCAGCCAACAAGTATAAAAATACTAAAGAAAAAGGATTGTTATGGCTACTGCCAGTCATCATCTAGCCCCCGCTCCCTGGGGCCGACGGCAGTCTGTAAACCACTCGTCATCGGCAAGGGGGTTAGGACCTGCTGCCTTTGCCTATCTTTGGGCTGCCCCTCTGCAGCCCCGGTACCCTATTTGGCCCTTATAGCAAGACCTGCAGCCTGGGTTTTTTCCTGGCTGGAGCTCCCCAGCTCTGTCTGCACTTCCCTTCTCCAGCACTGCTCCACCTCAGGTACCCTTCTCAACTCCCAGGCAGCCAGATCCTTCTCTCTCAAGAAGCTAAAGAGAGAGAGAGTGTGGCTTAGCTTCTGGCCCACAGCCAGTAAGGCAAAATAGCTTACATTAGAAACTGTATATTTGTAAACAACGTACAACAAATAGCACAGAAGCTCTCAGAGAAACTATACATAATAGCTTGGGCAAAATGAACACAGTTTCACTTTTCATTTTTCTCTTCCCTTTCTTGTATCCTGGTGGTCCAATCTGTAGGAAAATTAAACTTTCATTCTGTAATAAGTACATTTTAATCCCATAATAAACACATCTCTTTTTGCCTGAGCTTGAATCAGCAACGTCTGCATTGTAGTGGCAGAGATGTGTAGTTAAAGATAAATATCAGCAACCATGACTTTGGCATTATTTTTAATAAACATAAATAAAATCATTTCCCACACCTCCATATTTTATTTTACTGCGTATTTATTGTATTCGGCATAGGAAATACAACAAACACTGGCAAATGTAAACTAGCTTTTGTACTTTGCACTTTGTACACAGAGCGTTCTGTGGTTTCATCTGTTTCTTGTGCAGGAACAATTCAGAGGAATTCTCAGTTGATGGCTTCCTTCCTGAGGTATAAAATAAAATCACTTTTGGGGTGGTAAAACACAGAAAAGAGTTAAAATATTTTGTAATCATGTTAACTAATCCCTTGTTTATAATGCATTGTGATAGATAGAGGACAGAAAAGGTTTGGCTCACACGGGACACAGACTATCTGTAGCCACAGATGGATAGAACACCTACTGTACTCTCTTGAAATGGAAGGTAAAAGATTTTTGCCCATACTGCCTTTGAAACTTACACTCTTACTTGTCTGCTTGTTAACTAATACCAATGATTCCTTCGTATTGCACTCTTGAGAAGAATGCTGAATTGCCTTGAACTGCAGTGCAGCCGTAGGAATTATAGAAATAGAGCTAAAATTATGAATAAATGAATCAATAGAAACTCTTATTAAAACTATTGATTTGGTGTATAAAGGAAGGGCATTATAACTTATTTTTTGTCTTGCTATTTTATTAGCAGGAACAGTGAGAATAATCTCAGTGCATCATGTAGACAGGTGCAAATTAATACTTTGTCAGTGCTTGTTACATTTCCAAAGCTATACAAGCATTAAAAGAAAGAAATATGTTAAGGAAAAAACTGAAATTAAGAGGAAAATAGCTAGCCACAGAAGTTTTAAATCCAGCTAGGTGTTATTACCTTGTAACATTTTTGGCTCTCTTCCTTTCCTCCCCTCCCAGGAAAAATTCACAGAAGTGTAATAAATCCCTTGTGATACCTGCTTTTGGCACTGACTCTATCACACTCAGTAACTGGAGCAGGTGGAAAATACAGCTAGCTCTCAGTAATGCTTGCACTTCCTTGATGATAGAAACAGAAGTGAAAGTGATGAGTGCCACCAATCAATGCACTTGCTCCTCCCTATCCCTGTGCCTTTCAAGCCAGAGAATCTGTAACATAAAAACAGACAGACAAAATTAAAAACCCTCATCAAGAGGCAGAAAGCCAGCTAAGAGTCAGTGGTACTAAAAACTGAACCCGTATATGGGCACATAGGGCCAGCTGCAATACAGAATCCTCCTAAATCACCCTACCCAGTGTTACCAACCTTGGTTCAGTGGCTTAGTGTCTAAACTAACATTTGGAGTTTGAGTGGGTCAAAGACGTTCCCCTGTTTCATTCCAAACTGCTTTGGTGTGAAGGAAAATGGGCAAGGTGGTAACGAGTCTGGGATTGTCTTATCCCTGGTTCCTCCAATGTGGGGACAGAAAGTACTGCTGCTGCCTCTTGTATGAGTTCACTTCCTGCTGCTACGCTGAACTCTCCTTGGACTGGGTTTCTGTAGCAAGCTGGTAGTATGAAGTAGTGAGACGGGCTGTTAGCTTTTAGGGGAGCTAGCTTTTTAGCCTGGAATAAGCACAGCAAAGAAAATATTCTGCTCAGACATCCTGAATAGTTTGGGAAGAGAGATTAATGGCTTATTTTGTCCTGTGGACAATATGACTATCAGTGAAGCCACCCTCCCTTGTTACTAAAAATATCCTATTTATTTTTAGTATTGTACACCATACAAAATTGCCTGCCTATTAGGCAGCCCATACAGAGAAACCAATAATAAATCACATTTCAGATTTTATTGCTTCACAGTTGTAAACAAATACAACTCTGGGAGCATTCTTTTGAAAGAAAAACCCCCTAATTTATCAGATATCTCTAGGTACCTTTAGTGGAGCATATGTGTTACCAGGAGTTTGCATCATACTATGATGTGCACAGAAATACTTTATTTTACTTATTTTCTTTTAATGTTTTTGTAGCTAAATATTGAATGGGGAAAAAACAAAGCCAAAGATGGTTAATTAGTCACATTATGGGTCCTTTATTGATGTGTGGAGTTTTAGCAGCAGTTACCTGGGTTGGGTTTGGTCCAGTATTTCAGTGTACTGGAATGTGACCTTTAGATCTAAACTTCAGTTAGGAAATAGGTGTCTGATTATAGCTTGGAACACGCAGTGAGGTACATAGTGAGCCGTCCAGATAATGTCTATTTGCTCGTGTCAGCATAGAGCTGTAGCCTTGGCCCATACAGAGTTTACATGAAAGTCTAGTTTACTGGCACTTGAATGCTGACTGCTTGTTAAAAAGAGAGCTGCTGTGCTGTAAACCTGAGTCCTGCGAATGCCAGTGGTACTACTTACTTAAAATTAAACACCTCTGTGTCAGCTGAAGTAGAAATTAGCATGTATTTAGCTCACTACTAATTTTTGTTCTCATTAAAGGAATAACTTTAATAAATGCCTAACACAATTTTAGTACATCCACTCAGTGAAAGTGACTGGTCTCTTTGTGGGGGCTGCTGCTTCAGTAATATACGGTACAGTGTCATTGTATTTCCCAGCAGTGACTGAGCCTCAGGAGACAGACTAGGACTGAGGATCTATCCTTAAATACCACCTAAAAATTGGAGCATTTCAAAATTGTTGTAAAATGCAGGCTACAAAAATAATATAATTTAACAATTGCAAACGCTCTCTTTTAAAATGCCTAGAGTTTTTCCAAGTATTTTTCCTGCCTGGCTTCCCGTTGCAGATATAAAGAAACAGTACACACCGTACTAGGGGCTAGGAAACTCATTCACAACAGTCATGTAATCCAGAACTCTAATGTAGGGCTTGGAGATGAAAAATTAGTTCATGAACCTACTGTGTCTCTCTCAGCTTGTTATTGTCATTTTAGTTATGTATTTGAACTAGGGTTGCCAGGTGTCTGGGTTTCAACCGAACACACAGTCAAAAAGGGACCGTGGCAACTCTGGTCAGCACAGCTGACCGGGCTGTTAAAATTCCAGTTGGCAAAGGGCTGGCAGGCTCCCTGCCCAGCTCCGAGCACCTCCTGGGAAGTGTCCGACATGTCCCTCCGGCACCTACACGTAGGGGTGGCCGGCCATGGGGCTTCTGCGCACTGCCCCCGCTCTGAGCACTGGCTCCACAGCGCCCATTGGCTGGGAACCATGGTCAATGGGAGCTGTTGGGGCCGTGCGCAGAGCCCCCTGGTCCCTCCGCCTAGGAGCCGGACATGCCGTCCGCTTCCAGGAGCCGCCTGAGGTAAGTGCTGCCAGAATCCACTCCCACACTTCAACCCCCTACCCCAGCCCAGAGTCCCTTCCTGAATCCTGGAGCCTGCACCCCCAGCCGCAGCCCTCACCCCCTCCCACACCTCTGCCCTCTGCCCCAGCCAAGTGAAAATGAGCAAGTGAGTGAGGGTCGGGGAGAGCGAGCAGTGGAGGGAGGGGGGATGGAGTGGGTGGGGCCTCAGGGTGGGGCAGGGTCTCTGGGAAGGGGCAGTGCAGGGCACAGGGCAAGGGTGTTGGGTTTTATGCAATTAGAAAGTTGGCAACCCTAATTAGAGCTGAAAAGGGTACATTGGAATTTATAAAATACTGCTTTGCCTGTCTCCAAATAGCAGCAGCAAAGGACTGCACCTGTGCCTCTATGGTTTCTGTGCTGAAACTTCTTCATGGGAAGAGGAACACTGCTATTATTGTCCGTGTACTGCTGCTCGGTTTTTGACAACAGTAGTGGAGAAGGATGGTAGGTAAAAGCAACAGGACAGGCACAATCCCGAGGGGGATTTAAACATTTGGGGCGTGTAGGGAGTGGGAAGGTAGAGGGTTCCCACAGCCCTGCATTGAATTTAAACATCTGATTTCTCAGAGGCAAAATAATTGTGCAGTGACGCAGTGTATTCTCGTGTGTGCAGTAGTGGAGGGTGTGTTGCTAATTTAGCTAGTACCAAGGGGTTAATTGCTACAGCTATTGAAAAGAATGTGGGCATCTACCCTAAGAAAGATCATTATCCTTCAGACAACCGATACAATGGCTATGTAAATCTCTCTAGGCGAGCATGAGCTAGAACTCAGCTTGGCCTCTGCCTCCCAAAACAGAGGCCTTTACCACTTGAGCTAAGTGGGAAATCCCACAGCTGGCATTAGAAGCAAGTTCCTTTTTCCCTCTGTGTGGGAGCTGCTAGAGAGTAACCTCGCACTCTCCTAAATGGAAAGCCAAGTGCATTATAGCACGCTGCGTCCTACCTGCCTTATCTGGGTCAGTTCCGTTTGTCCCTGTAACCATGCACAGTGATAACACCACCCACATGTGAGGCTGAGGCAGTGCAGATTGCAGGAAGTTGGCAACTCCTTTATTTAGTGACCCATTAAATGTAAAGTATTGAAAATACAGCTGCAGTCTCCCAGCTGTCCTGAGCTGCAGCTGCTTCCAGACAGTCTCCTGGTAGCCTGTGTCAGCTCTGGGTCAAAACACTGAGTGAGGCACTGTAACTTGTCACATGCTCACTCATTGAAGACAGTTTTGAAAGTGCTGTGTGGAAGCAAACAGGCTCTTCAATTAAGACTTGATGCACTTGTGGAGGGCCCCCCACACCCCTCCCAAGAGTGTCCACACATGCGCTATACAGGCGGCGACACTAGAACAGTTGCTCCACAGGAAGGGCTTGAAAAACCCACTTGTCTAGGATGAGTAGAAATTTTACCTGAGTAGATGTGGCTGGGGAGCGGCTGGCTCCTTCCTTGGCGGGGCGAGGGGAGGCCTGAATTTCGTGGTCTCTGAGCCACTTGCTCTTGTTTGGGAAGGGGGAAAAGCTGCACCAGTGTTTTAAGGAAAGGGAGAGCAGCATAGGCATTGCTTTTCTTGTACAGGATGGGGAGCAATGCGTAAAGAACTCCATGTGGATAAGAGCTGGAAGGCCGAGGGTCTCTTCTGTATCCAGGAGAGTGGTTACCTAAGAGCAGGCTGCAAAGAGGTGAGGGGGCCCATGGTCATTTCCCCATGTTTGGGGAATAATGGAGCCCAGTATTCAGCAATGGTGGCAGTGGGGTGTGAGGAGGGGTACTGCTTCTTGAAATGTGTATCAGGAAGCCAGGCGAGGAGTAAGATGCAGAGTGAGGTTTGGGGAGATTTTGGGCAGGAGCTCTGCAGTGAAGCAGAGAGACAGCAGCTTTAGGGTTAATGCTGTCGCTCTGATTCCAATAGTCACGTTCAGCAGTGGAAGAAAGCGACTCTTTGTGATATCCTTTATCGCTGCTGCATGACATGAGAGAACCTAGAGTTCATTGATTTGGTGGAGAGATTAGATCCCAGAATGTATTAACGAGGAGAGTGCCAGCGTATATGTTGCAGAGAGTGTTCAGAATTGATTTTATCTGGTGGAGAGCAGAACTGATGGGGCTGCGGGATGAGGATAAAGATGACTTGTTGCTGAGGAAGTGAAGATGTGACAGTGTAAACTAAAAAGCCCTGGCTTTAATGGGTGTTGCCTTAGGGGTGGTGATGCAACGAGTACTTCTCACCTGGCCAGGTAGGTTGTTCCTTGGGCAAGAAGCTTCTGGACATTTTCAAGCCCACAGAGATTAGTCACCAGGAAGAGCTGTTCTGTTAAATTAACTGCTGTGACTGTCATGCAGTATTAGGATTAAAGGAAATATGTCACCTCTTTACCAGAATGGATGCATCTGCCACAGCTTTTAGCAGCTTCTCAGGACTCCTTTTCTGTGGCCTAGCTTCCTCAGCAGAGGGATTACAGCTGTAGGCATCTTTTGAGATGTTGCTGTCATAAAGGGGGCATCAACTGCAGCATCTCTAACCCATAACCCTTCTCACCAATATGCCATTTTATACCAAGCTTCACCCCAAAGTTCATTGTTCAGGCTCGTTGGAGTTAAATGTCTCTGTTTACCAAGGATTGGCCTTAAAATTCTTGACAGTCCGTCCGTAAGCAATTGCCAAAGTTGCTTTAATGAGCTTAACACAATGTTATAAATGTCCTTACTGCATTTATTGCTACCAACTTATCTTAAACCTTTTGAAGAAAAACAGTTTTGTATTAGTAAGATCTTGACTTGTGAATGTTCTGAATGAACATTTAATTATGTAAGTAAAAAGGATGCTGTATTTTGTCCTATGCTGTGGAATGCAAAGCTCTGATTGTCATAGTCTGTTATGTGCTGTGGGAGGAGATGTGTGGAGCTTGCATTGCTTCTTGTGCCAGGAAGAGCCGTTCCAGGATTTTCAGTGTTTGCAGGCCAAGGCCAGTGCATGACTGACCTACATACAGAATCCTGAAAAGGCCTAGTGTGTGATTTGTGTGTTGTCTCCTCCCCACCCCCTTCCAGTTAACACCTGCTTTGGGAGACTTTAACTCTGTACTGGTGCTGGGTGATTTTCATCTCAGCTTTCAGCTTTGTCCTGGTAGATAAAAACATTTTTAACATTTTGGTTTTGGAGGATTATCAAAACAAGCAATGCAAATATTCTCATCCCAGGTTGTTTCTTATCCCAGGTTTTAGCAATTCACTATAAACACAAAAGAGAGCAGGGAAGAAAATGTGCACGGAGGGAATATTTCCTTTTCATCATCATTCCTTCATGTTGGTAGAATGTAATGCCCATGCTAGGGAGAGATGAACATTTCCTTTTCTCTGCATTTTATTTATCCTGGGTGAGAGAGTTAATAACTGCTCACAGCTGAGCTGTGGATACTGAATGTAACTAGAGCCTGCTGAGGTAATCACAGTTAACACACAGGAGTCTGTAAACCCAGGTTCTAGTCTGAGGCCAGGTCCATACTACCAACTTACATGGATATAACTATGTCGCTCAGGGGGTGAAAAATCCCTTATACTGACCTCACCCCCGGTGTAGACTGCACTGTGTTAACAGGAGACATAGCTACCACTACCTCCCGCAGAGGTGGCTTAACTACATCGATGGGGAAAGCTCTCCGGTTGGCGCAGTAGCATCTTCACTAAAGAAGTACAGTGGTGCAGCTGCAGCGCTGTCCGTGTAGACCAGCCCTTAGTGGGAGAATCACGTAATTCCACCCCGAAGAAGGTGATGGCTTGAGGCTCATTGCCTTTGCAGATGCACTCTGATTGCACAGTGGTGCAGCTAGCCTGGTAACTGAAGTTAGCTGATGATGAATGACAAAAACAATGCTCATGGTTTGGGGATACTTAATGGCTGAGAAATAGGGTTTTGCGGTGCTGGGCTGAATTCACGTCTCCTTAGACCAGGCATATAAGGACCATAGCCATGCAGAGACATTATAGGCAGTGTACCCATAGGTATAATTGCCCCTGCACCAGAATCCAACCACATGATCTACCAAGAGGCAAGACTTTGGCAGGTGTGTATGCCCTTTTCTCTCCTCCCACTGTTCCTAAGGGGTAGCCAAAGCATTATGTGATGTGTCCTCTTAACTGCACACGAGAATCATAGGACTGAGGGCTTGCAAATGAAAATGTAATATATATCCGGTGGATACTGAAAAGATGACTTCTGCAGAGGGGCTGCCACAGATCTTAAAGGGAGTAAAGCGAGTTTCAGTGCAATAGGAACCGAAAGAAAAAATGGAGTCACTCCCACCCAGCTATACATAAATGTATTTGGCTGCTCCTGGTAGGTGAACGTCAATTGTTCAGCTTCATAAAATCTAGCGATAGGCTATGGTGCTCTTGGTATTTTAATTATCGGAATCTAGAATTATGGAATATTTTATACTCTCCAAGTTCTTCTTCTCATTTGACTCGGACTGACATAACTCTCCTTCCTTTAAATAATTCTTCTCAAGCGTCTGAGACCCATCCCCTTTGTGGGGTTTCAGAGTCCAGGAGCCAGCCTCAATGTGTACACTGCTATTTTTAGCCCCGCTGCATTAGGCCGGGTGGGTCGACCCAGGTTCTGAGACTTGCTGCTGCGTGTCTTTTTTTTTTTTTTTTTGTAGTGTAGATATACCCTATGAGTCCCAGGTAAACTGAGTCCCAGCTCATGAGTTTCCCTACCTTTTCACAGGAAAATTCCTTCTAAGGCATCTGTCCCTAATTTGCAAATTGGAGATTTATAAATTAAATATGTTAGAGAATATTCATTAACAATCTTAACTGAGAATTTCTGAACTTTTACTTGTTTTAAAGTGTGTGCACACACTGAAGTCTGCACAGCTGTTTTAGCAAGTGAAGAATAAGTTAATACCCTTTAATTAAAGTTAAGCAGGCTTTTTATACCAAATACTTTTGTTGATCTTGTAGAAATCTTCTATTCCACTTCTGGAGACCACTTACACAGAAAAGGAGCTGGCCTTCACAAATAGGGCTGCTTTATTAAGAAGCAGTTTTGACCATTTCTATCAAACAACCTATACACTGTGCATGTTAACCCTTGAACTACTCTCCATGAGTCTGCATCCCCTGTCCTCCCACCAGCTAAAGCAGAGGTGGGCAAACTACGGCCTGCAGGCCCCTCCTGCTTGGCCCCTGAGCTCCTGCCCTGGGAGGCTCGCCCCCGGCCCCTTCCCTGCTGTTCCCCCTCCCCTGCGGCCTCAGCTCACTGCGCTGCGGGTGCAATGCTCTGGGCAGTGGGGCTGTGAGCTCTTGCCGAGCAGCACAGCTGCAGAGCCCGGCCTGACCCAGTGCTCTGTGCTGCGTGATGGCGTGGCTGGCTCCAGCTGGGCGGCGTGGCTGCCTGTCCTGGTGCTCTGGGCGGTGCGGCTGTAACGCTGTCAGCCACCAGTGCTCCAGGCAGTATGGTAAGGGGGCAGGGAGCTGGTGGGGGTTGGATAGAGGGCAGGGGAGTTCAGGGTGGTGGTCATGGGGCAGGGTGTGGATAGGGGTCGGGGCGGTCAAAGAGCGGGGAACAGGGGGGTTGAATGGAGGCAGGGGTCTGGGGGGCAGTCAGAAATGAGAGGAGGGGTTAGGTGGGGCAGTCAGGGGCAGGGGTTCCGCGGGCTGTCAGGGGACAGGGAATTGGGGGTGGGGGGGTTGGATGGGGCAGGAGTCCCGCGTGGGCCATTGGGGGCAAGAAGCAGGAGGGGTCGGATGGGCCGGGGCTGGGCCACACCTGGCTGTTTGGGGAGGCACAGCCTCCGCTAACTGGCCCTCCATTCAATGTTGGAAACCCGATGTGGCCCTCAGGCCAGAAAGTTTGCCCACCCCTGAGCTAAGGTATATGAGTAGTCTTCTAAAATTCTCTCAGAGTTGCCCTATTACCCACACTAATAATGATGGCAGTGCTAAGTAGACAGGCTACCAGATTTTTAACCTTCAATGATCTATATTTACTTTGAACAGCTGCAGATGACAGTGATAAAAATGCCAGCGGCTGCTCAACACGAGCTGTTTCACTATTGGTGGAGCTGCACTAATGCCAGAGCAGTGGTGGGAAAATTTCAGAATATAGCTGGTATAGATGCACCCTTAACTTACTATGTGAAACACCCTCATTATAATCAGCATGTCACGAAATACAGGCCAACTGCCAAAGCTTTATGTAAACGGAACAAATGCTTGTAAAGTACAGCTGAGTCTGGCTTCAGTAACCAGCTCCTCTAAAGGAAGCTAAGGCTTTATTTTTATTTGACAGACGTTATTCCAACCAGAATTATGTCAACCAAACTCATCTGCAGTTCAGGAAGCAAGCAGCTTTCCCCGAAACAGGCTGAGGTTAAAAACAATCCCTAAAGTGTCATTTATTAGGGTGAGTGAGCAATAACCTCGTGACCCAAGTCTAGCAGGACTAATCAGCGGGGAGGATGCTCTTCGGTGTTGAAATGTAGAAAAGGTCTTTGTATGAAATTTCTCTCTAGTCACCAGAATCTAAGCTTTTATTTAAAAGAAAAAAAGGGTTTCTAGAGTTCCTGGCAGTGGAGATATCCTAGTTATGTGAATTAGTGTTATGGTTTGCTTACTTCAGTGTGTTTGCAGACTCAGAAGCAGACACCATGTGTAAAGACTGTGAATTTCACTTAACCCCCTTCTCACCTTCATCAGGATCACTTGTATGCTGCTGACACACAGATCCTAACTTCCGTACCCTGGCCTCACAATTCCTGCAGCCCACCAGTCAATTCTGTAGCAAATGGAAAATTCTGAGGCAATACTGATGGCAAAAATCATTCCAAAACATGTTTTTGTTGAATCAATTTAAAGAGACAGTTCTACAGACTGCACACCATTATATTTTAGAAACTTTTCCTATTTGCATCGAGGTAGAAGAATAACAATACAGAGTAGGACATGCTCTGTTTGACCAGAAATTCCCAGGGAATGATGTGGAAAACACTCCCTTTCATTATGCATTGGCTTGATGAGCCAAAGTCACAGGGAGATGCAGGATTCCTTGCCAGAAGAGTGGTGCTATGAGGAGTGCCAGCTGCGACAGGGAGCCCCAAAGGACACAACTGAGCTATCCATGTTTTTCTTGGTTTCTCACTCAAATTTTTTTTGGGGGGTGGGAGGAGGGTCCAACCAGTGCTGAAGGCTTCTACCATTTTAAAAAGTTCTGCTAAACATCAAAACGTGCTAGACTTCCCCCACTAGTGTTTACTGCATGCTCTTACATAGCTTGTTATGGGAAAGTTTATTTACTGTGTACTCTTAAGTGGTACATAATTTTGCCCTTTTATTATTCTGCCCAGGCTCCAGCCTGAGTCCGAACACCTACACTGCTATTTTTAGTTCCATACTGAAAGCCCCACAAGCCCAAGTCAGTTGACACAGGCTCTGAGACTTGCTGCCACAGGTCTTTTTATTTTTTGCCGTATAGACATACTCTTATTGGTGGGGGGAGGGGTAAAGGAGCAATAGATGCTCCACCATTGATCTAGCTGGGGGTGTTCCACTCCCAATCTTGCTAAATCCTTTTAGATCCTAGAGGCCTTGGGCCATCTCACTGGCTTCCTGCTTCCTTACAGCTCAGCTCCTGCAGGAGCCTACTGTACAGGTCTCTATACAGAAGAGGCTGGGAGGAAGGCAGATAAGTTAATGTGACATGATTAGGATCTGCATTTACTTGCCTGCAAAAGCTAAAAGGATTTCCAAGCCAGCTACATAGGCTTCCTTTTTCATCCCTCTTCCCATAAATCCTGCTGAGATCCTTCTGTGGGGCTTGTGGGAGAGGGGAAAGGTGTCACAGTGGTGGGTGACTTTGCTGTAATGTTCAATGTAGTCCCAAAGCAAATACCTGCAGTACTGGATGTGGTTAGATGTGGTGACTGTGTAAATCATAAAGGATCACGTTGTCATCTCTATACGGGACTGAATCACAGAGGATGCCTCCTTGGGGCAGAGCACATGGGTACAGACTAGGAGAGTGATGTCATCAGAGGATTGTTTCTTTTGCAATGTGGGATGAGCCAGCAACAACTGAGTGAACAGCCACTATCACCAACTTAATTCCCCCAACCAATCAGACTTTAGCAGGGAAATTAATTCACTTATGCATTTTCTTCACCTGCAATGTGGAAAAGCTTAGAAGGATTAAAAAATGAATTGGGTGTTTATATGGAACCTGAGACCATTCACGGTTACATGAGATGGGATTAAAAAAAATTACAAGGGATGTAAACCCTCATTCTCCAGGGAATAAGTCAATCACTAACACCCTAAATTTAGGAAGAATGGTGCTATGATTAATCTTGCTCTGGATATACAACTCTGTGTATCTTAGGCCCACTGCCATGCACCCCATGTAGTTATCTGCTGTCATGATTACAGGACTAGCTACATCTTTGACTCATTCCCTGGTCTCTGAGTGCACATCCCAAGCACGTCAGACCTGTTTTAGGATGGAATCCTGCAGTTCTCCCACTCTTACATCACATCCTAGCCCACAGTGTCCTGTGCTTACCTACAACAGGTCAGACTGGATTCAGGCACCAGTGGTTTTTCTGATCGGGAGCTTGTGACCAGTGTTTAACAGAGTGACATGGCAGCCTTCTTAAACCAAAGTGTCTTTAATCTTAACAGTAAGAACAATGCATAGTAAAGAACAGTGTTATCAGACACAGAAATGAACACAATTTGTTGGGGAAGAGTCAGCACAGTTGTTGTTGTTTGTTGTTTTTTAAAAGGGAAATCATGCATCAACAATCTTCTGGAATTCTTTGAGAGGGGTCAACAAACACGTGGACAAAGGAGATCCAGTAGATAGTGTGTACTTAGACTTTTAGAAAATCTTCGACAAGGTCCCTCACTGAAGGCTCTTAAGCAAACTAATCAGTCATGATATAAGAGGGAAAGTCCTCTTATGGATCAGTAACTGATAAAAAGATAGGAAACAAAGAGTAACAATTAATGGTCTGTTTTCAGAATGGAGAGCAATGCACAGCAGGATACCCCCAAAGAATCTGTACTGAGACCAGTGCTGTTAAGCATATTCATATATGATCTGGATAAAGGGGGGTAAACAGTGAAGTAGCAAAGATTGCAGACGGTACAAAATTACTCCATGATAGTTAAATCCAAAGCAGACTGCAGAGTTACAAAGGGATCTCACAAAACTGGGTGACTGGGCAGCAAAATGGCAGATGAAATTCAACTTTGATAAATCCAAAGTAATGCACATTGGAAAACATAATCCTAACTATACATACAAAGTGATTGGGTCTAAATTAGCTGTTAGTACTCAAGAAAGATCTTAGAGTCATCGTGCATAGTTCCCTCAAAACATCTGCTCAATGTGCAGCAGCAATCACAAAAGCTAACAGAATGTTAGGAACCATTAGGAAAGAGAGCGATAATAAAACAGTAAATATCATAATGCCACTGTATAAATCCATGGCCCACACCTAGAATACTGTGTGCTGTTCTGGTTGACCAATCTCAAAAGAGAGATACTAGAAATGGAAAAAGTACAAGGAAGGGCAACAAAAATGATTAGGGGTATGAAACAGCTTCCATATGAGGAGAGATTAATAAGATTGGGACTTTTTAGCTTGGAAAAGAGATGAGTAAGGGGATATATCATCATAGAGGTCTATAAAATCATGAATGATGTGGAGAAAAGTGAATAATCAAGTGTTGTTTTACACCTTCACATGACACAAGAACCAAAAGTCACCAAATGAAAGTAATAGGTAGCAGGCTTATAACAAACATAAGAAAGTATTTCACCCAACTCTCTGGCAATCTGTGGAACTCATTACCATCAGATGTTGTGAAGGCCAAAAGTATAAGTGGACTCAAAAAAGAATGAAGTAAAGTTCCTGGAGGATCAGCCCATCACTGGCTGTTAACCAACGTGGTCAGGGATGTAACCTCATACTCTAGGTGCCCTTATGCCTCTGACTGCCAGAAGCTGGGACTGGAGGACAGGGGATGGATCACTTGATAATTGCCCTGTTTCGTTCATTCCCTTTGAAGCACCTGGCATTGGTCACTTTTGGAAGACCATTGGTCTGGCCCAGTATGGCTGTTTATGTTCATAAAGTAATTGAAAAAGTTGTTTTCAAACAACAAATACTCTATATGCATGGCTCTTACCCTATCACCCTAGGATGGAAGGTCTAGCTTCAGGCCCCTATGTGAGTAGGTGTCTGTCTGTTCCCTGCAAACTGCTCCCAAACAACTGCCTACCTCCTCTGGGCAGAGAGACTTGAAGTGTTTATAGCCTTTTGATCTGTTGGTTCTCAGCACTGACAAAACAAGCTGTGAAATGGGGCCAGGCCAGTAGGATCTTCCCAGTTAATAGCCCAGACATAGTTTCTGAATGTTATATAAACACTTCAGGGGTTAAGAGACAATTACAGAATGCCCCACCTACTTCACATCTACATCTATGCAAAATGTCACCAGCGGTGTAAGTCGGGGGATAATTCTAACTTGGTAGGGTTTGTCTGGGTATAAATGACCTGACAGGGTGCAGTGGAGGATTGGGCCCCTTGGTCTCGCATAACCAGTAGAGATTTTTAGCAAAGCTTTGTGTGTTGGTAAAGAACCCGCTTTCTGCAATTGAATCTCAGGGCAGAGGAGAGCTTGAATATCTAATTCAAAACAATTTAAAAACTGCTTCATTGAGCAATAGCACTTTATATAGCTAGTCTCTGCTTGTTTTGCATTTACCCTTAAGACTTTAGTTCTTAGTATTCACACGCAGGCATGGGATAAGCATGTAAAAACATAGGGCTAGTAAGGGCAGCAACCTTAAGGGTGGGAATGAAAAATGTAAGCTCCTTTTCTAATTCTCTTTTGTATGCTCTCTGTATTAGAGGGTGTGTTTTGTGTTTTCTTCCTCTTTATGGAGTTGCATTTTTCATTTGAACTCTCCTGTCATCCATAGCCTTGTCCATGTTAGGAAAGTTTCTCACTGACCGTGGTGCAGCTGAACATGGTTTATTTTGGCCTGCATCTCCAAGTAAACCACGTACAGCACTATTCCAGGAATGGTTAAAACTTGCTGTACCACAGTTTGAGTCTGTGCTTGTTAAACACAGATGAGCATCGATTTAGCTGAGCTGTACCTATGCAGACAGTACAGTTCAGCATGAATTGTGAAAAGAGAGAGATGTTAAAACATTGTTTTGTTGAATATATTTGGCTTATATCAAGCTAGGCCAGCTTTTTCCATCTTGGGACAGACACTTGGCAGTTGAGGTATTACCTACAGTTGCATAGCTGTGATGGACAGGGGTGTGAAAAAAATCTATGCTGACCTAAGTGCCAGAGAAGACACAGTTCTGTAGACGGAAGAGGGCTGCTGTCATTTGGGGAGGTGGTCTTTTGTGCACCAACAGGGAAAAAAACCTTCTGTCAGTGTAGTCTGTGTCTACATTAC
Organism: Mauremys mutica; assembly: GCF_020497125.1. NCBI lineage: Eukaryota > Metazoa > Chordata > Testudines > Geoemydidae > Mauremys > Mauremys mutica. The sequence goes on along the minus strand of NC_059077.1, from coordinate 90,294,471 downwards.
AGGGTTATGCCAGCATAGCTACAGTGATGTAGCTATGCTGCTATAGTCTCTCTAATGTAGACCTACCCACAGGCCTGTGTTGCTGTAGTGCTGTAGCGTAGATGATACAGTGACAGAAGACATTTTTCTGCTGTTGTAGTTAATCCACACCCACAAGAGGTGGCACTTAGGTTGACAGAAGAATTCTTCCATGGACCTAGTGGTGTCTACACCAGGACTGAGGTCAGCTAAATTATGTCTGTCTGGGGTGTGACTTTTTAACACCTCTGAGCAATGTAGCTAGGTTCACCTGCAGATTTAGTTTTGACCAGACTCTGGCCTACACTTAAAATTTAGATCACTGTAGCTGTGGCACTCAGAGGGGGTGTGTGAAAAATCCACCCCCCTGACCAGCATAGCTAGGCCGACCTAACCCCTGGTGTAGACGCAGTTAGGTCAATGAAAGAATGTTTCCATTGATGTGGCTACTGTCGCTCAGGGAGGTGGTGTTCCTACAATGGAAACCCCCTTCCATCTCCTTATGCTGCATCTATGCTGTGGGGTTCAGCTACCCATTTGAAGCTGTGATTTTAGGGCTTGTCAACACACAGTTTTTGTATCACTTGAATCATGTATGTTTAAACACCAATACGGTTCAAGTGGTACAACCCCCAGTGCGGATCAGTTATACCAGTATAAATAGAGCCCTGTGTGGATACAAATTTATATCTGTGGATGCGTATATCCGTAGATATAAATCACTATCTGCAGAATCACAAGGCTCTCCTGGGAACCACAGTGATGAAAGGAGCAGAACGTGGGGCTGCTGCTCCCAGGAGCCAGCACCCTGCACCGGCGGAAGTACTAGCGTGGCTGCACCCCCCCCCCCCAAAACAGGAGACCCAGACAGCTGCGTGGAAGGGATGGGAGTGGGGTTGGAGGTGGTACAGCTGCTCCAGAGGAGCTACCGGCATGGGGTGCTGGCTCCTGGAAGCGGCAGCCACACATTCTGCTCCTTTTGCTGCTGTGATTCCTGGGAGAGCCCTGCAGTTCTACGGATATAAATTTGTATCCATGCAGGGATCTAAATATAAAGCCTTGCCTGCACAGGAAAGTTTTACCAGTTATACAGGTGTAGTTAGATAGCTATAAAGTATAACATGCCTGCTCATCCCCTCCCCAACCCTGACACTTTTTATTCTGATGTTAAAGTGGGGGAGAGCATGGGGGTTGGTTTATCTTAAACCCCTTCCCAAGTAATATAAACTGGAAAAGGCCCTTTTTTATATCTGTTTAAGACCATCGCCTATGGGGGAAGGGAGGAGCGTTATACCTCAGTAACACTATTGGCCTAATTTCACACCTCAGCCTACACCATAAAAGCTTTTCCACATAGAAAAAACCTAAAAGTGTGCTTATATTGTGTGTCATACTATTGTATTGTATTGTGCATAGACAAGACCGCGCTGATTAGGCCTCAGCTGGAGTATTGTGTCCAGTTCTGGGCACCGCATTTCAGGAAAGATGTGAACAAATTGGAGAAAGTCCACAGAAGAGCAACAAAAATGATTGAAGTTCTAGAAAACATGCCCTATGAAGGAATATTGAAAAAACTGGGTTTGTTTAGTTTGGAAAAGAGAAGACTGAGAGGGGACATAACAGTTTTCAAGTACATAAAAGGTTGTTACAAGGAGGAGGGAGAAAAATTGTTTTGAACCTCTGAGGATAGGACAAGAAGCAATGGGCTTAAATTGCAGTAAGAGAGGTTTATGTTGGACATTAGGAAAAACTTCCTAATTGTCAGAGTGGTTAAGCACTGGAATAAATTGCCTAGGGAGGTGGTGGAATCTCCATCACTGGAGATTTTGAAGAGCAGGTTGGATAAACACCTGTCAGGGTTGGTCTAGATGATACTTAGTTCTGCCTTGAGTGCAGGGAACTGGACTAGAAGACCTCTCAAGGTCCCTTCCAGTCCTATGATTCTAAGACCTCAGAGCTCCTCAACAGAAGTTTGCTTTGGATTTCCTTGGTACAGATTCAAGCTGAATGGAAAGCTGCAAATTGGCAGTGTCTGTGTTAACAAAGAACAGGATGCCTGATACTGCAATGAATATATTAGAAGCTGATAACTCTTAAGCTTAAACATTCAGCATGGCAAGCTAAAAGTTGACTTTTTTTTTTTTTGTTGACAAACTTTCCGTGGAGCTTACAGTATCTCAGGTACCCTAAATACATGTTTTGTTCTTTGGGAGGAAAATGGTTATTCTTTGTTAAAAGCTTTCATATTTTAAACATTGGCTCTGACTACAAATTTGACAAGTTGGATGCATTTTCTATTTTCTGCTGTGCTTGTTGATTCAGAAATCTGTATCCTGTTATGACTGGAATTTAACTGTGCAGCAGGCCACATCTGGGACCTCTGAAGCTGTGTGTGTTTTCTTTGCAGGCTGCCTTGGCTGCTTTCATTATTATTTTGTGATTATAACCTTTGTTCATTTGGCCCATATAACAACTTTTTCACTTCCCTGCTTATTACAGTATTGCCCTAGTCCATAGTTCCTTCCACATAGGAGGTCATAAATGGTAAACACTTGTTGCAGTAAGGTTCTTTTTGTGTTTCTCAGAAAATAGATGGCTAAATCAGTTTATCCCTCCTTTTCTAGGTTTGCAACAATAAGATGCATAAGCCCTGTTGGGAAACAACATACTTGCATGCATGTCACAAGGGACAAATAATTGCTAACGCAACGTCTGTAATTTTCACTAAATGTAAACAAGGGTGAGTTGCCTATTTTGTGCTTCAAATGAGTTTTTAAAGCATCATCTGATTTTTAGCTCTTTTTTTTAGCGTTCTAGAACTTTACACATGTAGCAAAGTATTTAAAACAAATGTAACTGGAAACAGGTGACTAGTTTACAGGGGAACAGTCAGTAGGGGGGTCAAGGGAAGGTATTTGTGGGGAAAGCGGTGGATGTAATGTATCTTGATTTTAGCAAAGCTTTTGATATGGTCTCTCACAGTATTCTTGCCAGCAAGTTAAAGTATGGATTGGGTGAATGGACTAGAAGGTGGATAGAAATCTAGCTAGATCATTGGCTCAACGGGTAATGATCAACGGCTCAATGTCTAGCTGGCAGCTGGTATCAAGTGAAGTGCCCAAGGGGTCTGTCCTGAGGCCGGTTTTGTTCAACATCTTCATTAATGATCTGGATGATGGGATGGATTGCACCCTCAGCAAGTTCACGGATGACACTAAGCTGGGGGGAAAGGTAGATACGCTGGAGGGTAGGGATAGGGTCCAGAGTGACCTAGACAAATTGGAGGATTGGGCTAAAAGAAATCTGATGAGGTTCAACAAGGACAAGTGCAGAGTCCTGCACTTAGGACGGAAGAATCCCATGCATGCTACAGGCTGGGGACCGACTGGCTAAGCAGCAGTTTTGCAGAAAAGGACTTGGGGATTACAGAGGACGAGAAGCTGGATATGAGTCAACAGTGTGCCCTTGTTGCCAAGAAGGCTAATGGCATATTGGGCTGTATTAGTAGAGCATTGCCAGCAGATTGAGGGAAGTGATTATTCCCCTCTATTCAGCACTGGTGAGGCCACATCTGGAGTATTCCATCCAGTTTTAGGCCCCCCCACAACAGAAAGGATGTGGACAAATTGGAGAGAGGCCAGCGTGGGGAATGAAAATGATTAGGGGGCTGGGGCACATGACTTATGAGGAGAGGCTGAGGGAACTGGGCTTATTTAGTCTGCAGAAGAGAAGAGTGAGGGGGGATTTGATAGCAGCCTTCAACTACCTGAAGGGGGGTTCCAAAGAGGATGGAGCTCAGCTGTTCTCAGTGGTGGTAGATGACAGAACAAGGAGCAATGGTGTCAAGTTGCAGTGAGGGCTGTCTAGGTTGGATATTAGGAAACACTATTTCATTAGGAAGGTGGAGAAGCACTGGAATGGGTTACCTAGGTGGAATCTCCATCCTTAGAGGTTTTCAAGGCCCAGCTTGACAAAGCCCCGGCTAGGATGATTTAGTTGGGAATTGGTCCTGCTTTGAGCAGGGGGTTGGACTAGATGACCTCCTGAGGTCTCTTCTAAACCTCATCTTCTATGATTCTATGGTTCTACTCCAAACTCCACCTGTTCGAGACAACAAAATGAGATGGCACTGCATATGTTAAAAATGTAATCACACATGCTGTGCTCTTTTTGGTTGTTCCCCATTACTGGAGTTCTAATACATCCATAGGCTGTGCTGGGTTCCTCTGTGGGACTCGGTCAGATGCCCTGCTGAACTTCTGCTGCCATGGCTCCTTCTTAGTTGTGGCCTGGGAGGGAATAAGTGGTGGTACTCTTGCCAAGCCTACTCAACTTGTGGGGTCACAATGACCTTGGCACTCAGATTGTGCAGATTTTGGCAAGAGTCTCTCCTCTTCTCCTTTTCTAATATACCTTGATGAGTAGCAAAATAGCTAACCATGTTGACCTCTAAATTATTATTACTGGCACTTATTGAAGTGAATGGAAAACCTCACCTTACAGCTATTGTTTCATGCAGTGGTGGTGTAGCCATGTGGCTCTCAGGATGTTAAGAGGTACAACCTCATCTACCCTGTCTCTCTCGCTATTGTTTCAGGCTGTCTGCAAACTCTCAGTTACCTTTACATCATTGACACTTTGGTCACATTTACTTCATAAACATAACAGCTAGAGAGATACTTCTTACCCCCCCATCCCCCCGCCCAAAAAATAAAGCTGAAATGATAGAACCAGAAGGCAGCATGGGAGAGGAGCCAGTATGCTATTCGAGCCCTGGCCCTCAGGTTGAAATTAATGGCCCAGATCCTCTGCTGCAGCCAAGGAGGGCGTTGTGCAACTGAGGGTGGGGCCAGAATGGAAAACCAGCTTTAAGCCACCTTTGTGCTTTATCGATCCTGAGTCTGCTGTGCATTAGACTGATGCCCAGTGTAAATCCTTCCTAACTTGGTGCATTTACCAGGTTACCAAGGGATCTGTATGGTATGGGGGTTTAGCAGTGGGTAGGGATACCCTACCTCACATGTCTCCTGGCCACCTCTCTTGTGCTGAGACACTGTAGGAGCCTCTTTTAGGCTACATCTGCACTGAGAAATTTCAGCCATTCTCCCACGGTTCATCTAGCACAGGTGCAGCTGCATTGATGTCAGCAACTGTGGGAGCTCTAGCATTCATGTGCTGTAGGTATTTTTACTACCAGGTTATCTAACCCTGCTTAAACAATGGTGATAAAAATCACTTGCTCCGTTGACACCCTTCCCACCGCTGCCAGCACTGATGGTGCTGCTCTGGTGCTAGATCAGCATGGGGAAATGGCTGAAAATCCTGTGTAGACAAAGCAGTTAGAAATCCTAATGCTTATGTTTTAACCCTGAGTCCACATTGCAGAATGGTCCTGTTAGAGTAGATCACGTGTTGGCAGCACATGGGCTTCAGCCTATCCCACTTGGCAAGCCAGCCAACTCTGAATTAAAACTCTACCACACTTGAGATAAGGGTATCGTGGGTGGATAGGACTCAGATCAGGGGCAACACTCAAGTTAACTTTGTAGTGAAGATAAGCCCTTGGACACTCAAAATGATCAGCTGTTGGAGCTATATACTGGAAAGGAGCTGCCATACAGTGCTGTCTAAAACTGTCAAATTTTAACTGCCTTTTTCTTGTTGTTTCAGGTTGCATGTCTGGTTGGACTTGATGCATGAAATTTGCATGATTCCTAACAACATATTTCTGGATTTGTCAGTGAACAAACATGGCCTACCCAGCGACTATTAGTGGCAGTACCTCAGGTAACGAACGTTGGGACGCTTTTCCCTATTGAGTTGTTTTTTTAAATTCTCTCTTTCTATAAAATTTTGAATCTGTGAGAAAGATCAAGGTGCAAATGACTTAAACTAATATTTCAAAGTTTTTTCCTGCTTTCTCCATAGTTATTTTTGTTTCCTCTTTTGAGGTATTTTGCAAATAGCTCTCCTAACTTGAACATACGAACTAAGGTTCTAGTGGCAGATCCTCACCTGGTATAAATCAATTGCAACGGAAGTAACTGCACTGCACTAGTTTGCACCAGAGATGGATCTGTCTCATAGAGTTTCACTGCAGAAAAACAAATGGATATTATACTATAGTTGTAGTGGAGTTTTAGGGCTAAGGAGCTCTCGTGTGACATTGGAAGCCTATGGTGTTAAATATCCCTTATATGTCTGACTAGTACTTCTTTTGGTTTCCACCATTATTTAGAATTAGTTTTAATTATTCATTTTACTGTCCCTTCTTTGAGTTATGAAGATCCATGCGCATTTATTTGGGTCTGGGTACTCTTTAAAATTTGAGTCCAAGGGATGTTCAAGGGTTATTGATAAGGCTGATAGATTAGAAGGGGCCAGAGATTAGAGAACAGTTGATAAAAGTGCTGCAGCGCTTTTCCTCACTGTTCTGTCAATATTTTCTTGATCTCTGGAGCATTCCACAAACATGACTTTAGCATACTACAGTCAGGACTTCAACAGGGACTACATGGAGAATTTCGGGTGCAAAGCAGAAACTTATGCATACTCCTTTAACACCAGTGCACTGAGTTTTCCTAATGTATGTATGCTTGCAGCATGGGTGTGTGAATTGAGGTTTGGGTAGGTGGGAAGGGTGTTACATTTTTTTCCCATGGCATTCATGTGAAACCTTAAACATCTTTCTGGTGAGTCAAAAATCAAATTATTCCTATTTTAAAGATCATACAAAGTATTTACTGGACTCACGCATGCTTGTTGAAATGTAGTCTAATAGATATTGACAGGGACAGTATTTGTATTTGATGCACATGTTATTTGGCAATGTCCTAAGTTTAGAAACTTCTGTTATAGGACTAGTATGAAATCCAAAAGGTACTGGCTGCATCAGTTATATTTGCGATAGAATTTTGCTATAGAATTCATCAATACAAAGGACTAGAAAGTTTTCTCTCTGGGCAAAAGGGAGTGCAGTTGTCTTTGGGTGTGCAAAGAGATGGGAACTCTTGTGTTCCCAAGCCTAACAGACTGGTAGGATAGATGGAAAACTTTATTGAAAGTGAAGCTATCAGTAATTTCTGATAATTGTTTGTCACTGGTAAAAACAGCCTTAAAACATGGCGATAGCAGAAACTACTTCATTTAAAAAAAATCTTATTTTGAAAAGATTCAAGATCATCATATGATAAGGGAGGGTTTCCTCTTTTTATATAAAGAAAAAAGGTTGTATTGTGTGTGTAACCTTTTCTAGAAATAAATACAAAGTTAATTTTAAAAAAGCTTTATAAAAGCCTTGCATTCTGAATTAGACACGAGTACAGGGTTAGCTCCTCACCCCCACGTGTTTTGGCTTTTAAAAATATATATATACTCTTGATTCAGGCCAGGCAGAACTATTCACTCCTAAAAAAATGTGTGGAATGTTCTGTATAGATTCAGTGCATCAGCCTTACTTTTGACTATAGCTAATTGACTTTTTTTGTGTTGTAAAATTGTCTAATAACAGAAAATGGTGAGTCTGATGACACTTCAACTTATAAGGAGCTAAATGTTTGAAATGGGGATATATTAGTACAAGAATCTTTAGTTTGGGGATTGATATGTAAATAGGATTCAATGCAGAGTAGAAACTGTTTGCTCCCTTACTCATTGAGAGCAAGTATGATCAATTGTGTCAAAACAAAAAGTTAGGTTGTGTACTGTTCCACTGCTTCATAAAGAACTGTCAGGACTTGTCTGCTTTATAAACCCTTGAGGCCGCAGTCCTAATGTGTAACACTTAGTTTTGTATGTGCATGCTTCTCCAATCCTTGACTATTTCACAATGGGTTAAGCGCTGGACTACAGACGTATGATTTGCTATTCTGCTGTACTGAGTGAGGGAGATTGCCTTTAACTCCTGTTCATCTGGGCGTTGGACATATTAAAGCAGGTTTCTTAATTGCACAGTGTTCTAAGAGTGAAAAGGAACTTCAGAGGTGGGGATTTTCTGCACACAGTACCCTCTGAATCAGTTGTCACCAGGAAAAGAACTAGGTAGTTGTGTAATGAGCTTCAGCACTAGATTTATGCTACTTAAATAGTTTGACTGCTTTGAGTACAAATTCAACCACCATCATCTACAAGGTGATTAAAGAACAGTGCTTTGCTTTAGCTGCTAACTTACCAACGTGAGTACGGAGACCACTAAATGTGTCTTTTTGGTTAATTTTCTGAATACTTGAGCCTATCTGGTATGATTGGCAACTGCAGACAAGGTCTTGAGGGAGTTTTCAGGTTTGTTTGTAGGCAAGGTTCTCTCTATTTAGCATGTATATACAAATACTCTGAGAACTTTTTTGAGGAGTATGCATTGAAATGAAAATACATTTAGTTATAAATATTTTGTTTGTGTATGTAAGGCCATCTACAAAGCAAATGATAATTTTATCATGAAAGCAAGCTGTGAGAGAGGTTGTTGATTTATAAATTTTAATAGTTCTTGTATATTTCAGCAAAGATGCTGTTCTTTAAATATGGCTAATAGATAACTGGAACTGTAATGGAATTCAAACCTGTCGGTCAGTGGTTCAGTTTGCTGATAAATTACTAAAGTCAAGTTTAATTATTCCTTTTTTGGTTTTGTTGCACAGTATTCATCTGCATTGCAAAAGTGTTTTTTTTTGTGCGTGAACTATAAGCTTAGTTAATCATCCTCAGATGTTAAAGGAAATGAGTTTTTAATAGGGACTCGCTTTTAATTCTTGGTTTAGGTCTCACTAACATCAAGCATTGTCAATGTATAACCTGTTCAGGAGGCAGCCAATGTTGCTGCAGATGACCATGAGAGATAACTGGCTTTCTTTTCTCTTTATAGGAAATAAGTTTTCTGTTTTGTTTCACTGTGGGTTCCTGTGGGGCACTGAGTACTCTCAACTCTTCACTTTGTAGTATCCAGTCCTGAACTGGGTTTGGGTTTTTGTGCTGACTGAATAGGTCTCTCAACTCAGTGGGTTTGAAGGTGCTGGGGAAGCGCATAGCGGCCTAATGCACTTGTTAGAGCAGCTGCAGCAGGCACTCTGTTGTTAATGTCGTGCTTAAGTGAGGAGCTGTGTGGAAGTTCGGCCTCATTATGTCCCTATACCAACCAGTGACTCTAAACAAAGTTCAAGCACTGAAAGGCAGGGCAGCTAAAATGATTATTTCTCAGATTAGTAACAGTGTCTTCACCACCGTCTGGGTTCAATTTACAGCAAATATTACTTGGTTTATGAATCAGCCTTAATAGACACAGAAGCAATATTGTGAGGCCCCCCACCACCACTTTTGCAGTTAAGTCTATCCAGGTTTTCACTAAACCCCTGTTAACAGAATGTCACAACTCATTCCAGACTGAAACTTACAATATGGGGGTTTCCTTGGAAGTAATCCCAGTCCCGCCCCCCCCCCCCGCCCAAAAAATCTTTAATGCTTTATTTTGAATGCAAAAATCTTGATTCTCTTAGCTGCTTTCTGATCTGTTTTAACTTAAATAAATTAGTTTTGGATCAGGTACACCAATGCGCAACAAATCCCATAATATGAAAGTGGATTCACTGGTGCAATGAATACCCAAGAAATTACGCTATTCCTACAATACAACAAAGCTAGAAAACACTGCTAGAGAATTGATCAAGAGGGTCACGATTCAATCTTGTACTCTCCTCAAAGGCAAAGAGCAAAACTAAGCATAATCCTTCTTACTGATACCTCTGCAAATTTGTGTGTAGAGCTTGCGGAAGCATCCCATGCATCAATGCTTAGCAAGGAAAATATCTTTCCTGAAACCCACAGTCAATTTGAGGGGAACTGTTAAAATTTTAAAGGCATCCTTGCATTGCTGTGCAATAGGTAAGGCCACAGGGGTCTGTATAATAGTACGGTAGCATAGGCCCTGTGATGGGGTATTTACTCCACAAATGCTGTGAATGGTTTAATATGGGCCTGAGAAGCTAATTAACCTATCTGCTTGTGTAACGCCAACAGACCCCAGTCGTTGGTGGGCAGGATCGAACTGCGGACCTCTGGAGCTTAGTGCATGAGCCTCTTAACAGATGAGCTAAAAGCCAAACTGGCTGTTATCTAAGGCTATAGACTCATTTTATCTCTCTCTATGTGGTCTCAGTGCCACTAGATGGGACAGAACACCACACCCAGAAGGTGTGTGGGTTACACTTGCACCCATTTGAAAGGGCCAGGCCTACCTAGAGAGAGAGCCCAGCTGGAGAAGAGCTGGTTTGTTTTCCCCTTAAAGAGCTGGGTGAGCCCAGTTTGAGGAGGAGACCCAGAGGAGAGGAGGTGGAGAGTTCCCTCCCTCTGGGAAGCAGCCCAAAAGAAGGCTGAGAAGCAAAGAACTGACAAGATTCTCCAGCTGGAAGGCTGACTAGAGATAAGGGCTTTGATAAGCTGTAGCCGTGCTGAACCCCTGAGTGAGGGGACTGTATCCCAGCCCCTGGACTGTGGGCTTGATCCAGGCACAGAAGCCTGTGGTTAGACACGAGAACAGTCTAGAGCAGCAGAGATTCCTGAGGAGGTGGCTGTCTGCTGTGTCCAGCTGGGCTCAAGGTTTGGTTTGTATACATTTTGTTGGACTTTTTAAAGGACTCTGTGGCCTTGGAAGGGGCCTGGTCTGGCTGGAGGGTCAGGATACGCCTATGGCCGGAGCAGGACAATGGAGGGGCACTGAGGCACAGCTGCCTCAGTGCCACATCCAGCCAGGAGGGGGCGTGTTGGGGCAGCAATTTTGCCACAGCCCAAATCAATTTATTCTTTGCTTTAATGTTGTTGGTTTTTATGGGGGGTGGAGAGGGGTGAGTGTCTGTGTATTTTTTCCATTGTCATATGCACTGTTGTTCCCAGATCAGTCCCATGATATTAGAGAAACAAGGTGGGTGAGGTAATATCTTTTATTGGACCAACTTCTGTTGGTGAGAGAGACAAGCTTTAGGGCCACACAGAGCTCGTCCAATAAAAGATATTGCTTCACCTTCCTTGTCTCTCTATTTTTTCCCTCAGGCTAAATTTTTTTCTATAACTTTTCATTGTTTTTAGAATATTTTTCCTCTAAAAACCTATTTCTAAAAGATGTGGGGATTTTTCAAACTTACCTTACCTTCTCCCTTGCCTGTTTTACTTTCAGTGCAGGGTTTTCTGTCTCAGGTATTTACAGGGCTCTATTGCTGTAGAATCAGAGTGTCTCAATCTTAATGTAGTTATCTTCACAACCCCTGGGAGGGAGGGAAGTGCTGTTATCTCCATTTTACAGAGGCACAGAGAGATCAAGTGATATATGCAAGTTCACATAGGAAGCCTGTGGTTAAGCAGGCAATTAAACTTAGATCTCCCATGTCTTGGGCTAGAACCCTAACCTCTGGATCATCCTTCCTCTTCCCCCTTTCCCTTCTCTCCTTTTTCTGCTCCATGCCCGCTTTCCAGTCGTCTTGAGATTGGGGCTGGAGCACAGGTGTTCTACGCTCTCCCCGGTGTGTGGGTGTGATGCATTAATTGGAGGGTGTTGTCTTCTACATGCAAGTGAGCTGAAATCTCTGAGACTATGGATTAGATCCTGCATGGAATCTTTCTGGTTGAGTGAGATTTTAAATATTGTCCCCCAACTAATTTTCATACTTTCCGCTGTACATAGAGGAATATATCCTCAGAGCATTCAGTGTAATCCAGTGAGAGTCAATGATGGGTTAAAAGGGTTTGGAGACCTGCTTCATATAAGCAACCAAGCCTTTAGGTAGAGCTCTAGAGTACAGGCTTCCAAGCAGCAGCTTATCCAGTTCCCCTAATTTTATTTATATTTAATTTTAAATATTGAAGTCTGATAGTCAGCTAGCTCTCAAATACAACTGATTGAGATTCCCTGGCTCTAAAGAGAAAACTGTAAAAACTACTGGCCCACTTGGCAGAGTGTTTGTTCTCTAATGGCTTAATCCAATTTAGGGTGACCAGACAGCAAGTATGAAAAATCAGGACAGGGTGTGGGGGATAATAGGCGCCTATATAAGACAAAGCCCTGAATATCAGGACTGTCCCTATAAAATCAGGACATCTGGTCACCCTAATTCCAACTCCAACTGAAATCTCCCATTGACTTCAGCAGGACATGAATTCAAGCCCTAGGTTTCAGAGACCTGATTCTGCAGGAGCATACTGACACTCTCTAGATTTAAAGAGGGAGCAGGGCACAAGTAGTGCATGAGGAGAAGAGCGGCCAGCTCTTCAGGAATAAGCTGTACTACAGGTTTGGGGAAATGTTGCCAAGTCCTGTGATTTTTATCACAAGTCTTGGGAGTTTTTCTTAAAGCCACATCTCCTGGGATCATCTGATTGGGAGAATCTCTGCTTGCTTTTTTTAATTACAAAATAATCATAATAAACTTTGAAGCCCTCATGGTTGCAAAAAAGAGGCTTGAAAATTTGAACCATAAAGGCACCCAAGGCCAAAACGCAAATAAAAAGAATCCAGCATTACTTTTTTAAATCTCATCTCTTGGGCTCTATAACAGTGTGTAATTGATCAGCCATTGATTAAAATGTCTATTAATAGTTTATTAAGCCTTTTTATTAAGGCTGCATTTACAAAGTATGACTATTTTAAAGCAAAACTTCTCACTGATTTCTAGGAAATTTTACAAAATATTTATAGGCATGTTCTCCATTGCTTACAAGTTTGCTTGAGCTACCAGGGTATTTTTATGATAAATCGTTACAGTAGCTTCCCTGATTATTTTTTTTAAGGCTACAGGAAACTTCTCAAAGAATATGATCTTGGACCATGTACAACTAAGCACAAACCTCTGGCAGACCCTGCAGGGTCAGGATTTGTAATGTATGCTAGTTAAGGAGAAACTAGATTGTAATAGAACTTTAGAGTGTTAATGGAATCTGTTTGGTGGTTCTCTTAGGAAGGCAGTTGTTTTTTTTGTCATCTAGGTTAAAGTTAAAATACATATATTTTGGTGTGAATTTCAACACTAAATTGAGATGAGCAGAAGTGAGTGTTTAAGATCGTAGCAGCTCAAGACATTTGGCTTCTGTGATGAAGGTTGAAACTTCAATACCATTTTTGCACTAATTTGAACATCATGGATGACCACTGGGAAATGACAGGCATATAGACAACTGTTAGCATTCTTCTTATACTCCAGGGCTGGTTTCCTGAAGAACAGGCTTTACCAGAGTAGTGTTGCAGTGCTACTGAGTCTGCAAATGTTGAGTCCCCTTAGTTCAAACTTCATAGCGTTTGCTTAGTTCGGCTGTTATGAGCTAATCAGGTTCAGATGAGTTCATATTTTTGTTGAACCAATCACCCAACCAGTGCTGGTTTTGTTCAATGGGACAATGTGACTCACAGTATAAATATGTAGCTATGGCTTGCCTTTCCGTCAGTATTCAGAGTGCGATAGGCATACATCCTATCGTGATTACAGTGAAAGAGAATCAACTGAATGCTTCCTCTTTTTTTTGACTGTTGATTTGGCACCTTTGCTTCCAAACAAGAGAACAGTGCTGAGTTGCTGCATCTCTTTCTGTGTTCCATGAATGGGCAGACTGCAGCAATACCCGCAAGATTTATACAGCTGGTACCTTACCAGTGCCTCACCCTTGGAGATGTGCTGATTCACCTTGATGATGCACACCACTTTAAAACAAACTAGGGTGGAGACCTTGACATTAGTGGAGTGGAGGGTTGAATGCACCTCAAGCAGTTTCAACAGCACAATGCCATTACAAAACTTATCTAAATTTTCATTAAACCCAACATCTCTTACATAGTAATTCCAAATCTGCCTAAGGGGCAAATTTCTAACAATTCTGAATGGACACATGTTTTAATAGCTGACTACCTACCTGTCTGTTTAGGGTGGATTTATAGTAGTATCTTACACACTAATTATTTGACTCTAGAGGTGCTGTTGACACCACTGCATCCTCTCCAGCAGTGTATTGTCATGGCATTAGCCTGACTTTGCTCATGCATCTCTGATAGATCCTAAGAAGTCATAATGGGCAACTGATTCTCTTTCCTGAGAGCTCTCACTGAAGGACTGGGGTCCCAGGACTCAGTCCTGGTGTCTCTCTCCTCACCTGCCTCCACTCCCTATGAGTGTTGTTTCTCTCAAGCTTCCCCAGTAATTTTACAAACAAATGTCATTAGGGGCTTGTCTACACTGAAAATGCTGCAGTGGTTCAGCTGTAGCGCTTTAGTGAAGACACTACCTACGCTGAGGTGAGGGCTTCTCCCACGGGCATACCCATAGGTACTCCACCTCCCTGAGAGGTGGTAGCTATGTCAACAATCCCTCTTGGTGACAGAGCACTGTCTACACTGGGAACTAGATTGGTGTAACTGCGTCGTTGCTCAGGGGTGTGGAAAATTCACACTCCCGAGTGACGTAGTTATATTAACATAAGTTGCTTGTGTAGACCAAGCCTCCACTGTTTCTTCATGTGTGGATAATACTCTCCGAAATGTCCCTTTATTTGGGAGGAAATTGAAGTCTGGCTGAAGATAAAGCCAGATAAGATGGCACTGATGCTAATAGGAAGGGCATAGCACTGAGCACTGACAGGATCAGTCACTTAATGTTCTACATCAGGGAGCATTGCAGCCAAGGTGGAGCACAGTCTGTATCTTGTTGGATTGCTCATTTCTCCTGGACACCCAAAATATCCAGCCTGTCTACAAACACCTTTTATCTTTGGTTAGCCAAAAGACTACTCCCCTTCCTCTCTAGTGCGGATTTGCCTATGGTCATCATCCTCTTCTCACTTCTCAAACTTCTGCTGTGTACTATGCCTGGTCCTGACCGTGAAAGCTGCATGGAGATAGCAACTGGTCCTTCTTGTGTGGTCTGCCTCTTAACAGGAAGAACTGGATCCCTCTCTGATTTGAATCCAGTTAAAGATGCAGGTCCTTACCTTCTAAAATCATTAATGGTCTTGGGACGAAAGTATCTCAATGACCACCTGTTCCCTATCCCCACCACAGTGGTTGTGATCAATAGGGGCATGGACACTCACAGTCCCCAATGTGAAACTTTGCAGAATTTATGTGAGTCTCACTTTCATATGACACTATGACCCGGATTCTACTCTCACTTAGACTAGTGTAAATCCAAAGTAACTCCACTGATGTCAGTAGAGTTACTCCAGATTTGCACTGATCTGAAAAATAGAATCTGGCCCCGTGGTGAAGTGTTAGATATGTTTAACTCATTTGTTTCCAAGAGCAATCTTGCACACACAGGAGACAGCAGTAGATGTGTATGTAGGTGTCTCAGTAGAAGCACTAGAATAAACTGTCCCGAGACTTGCGAGACGGGGAACAAAATCAGTGATGAGCTTTTACCACCTGACACTGTTAAGTGCAGATTCAAGAGTCCCAAATCTTTCTGTATCCCTTTGATCCAAAAACATTTTTCTGGCACTTTTCTGTAGTATTCCTGACACTTTTCTCTGAGCTTCTCCTGGGAAAAGAGGTTGGGAATTATCTATAGAATTGTCACTATTTTCTAGCTTTTTAAATCCATGGACTTAATTGAAGTTCTGGTAGTTTGTTTACAGCTAGTAATTTTGTGCCTGATGTCTGAGTTTAATCTAGTTCCAATTAATAATTCTGCAACAGAAATGAATGAAGGAATGACCTTACTTGGGGTATTGTAATAATTTACTCACTCCACACCCTTTTATATAGTACATAAGCCCAAAGATTACATAAAAACAGCCTCTACCAGGTTTTGCTTTCTCAACAGTACTAGGGAGTGAGTGAGTTCTTCCAGTGCATACTTCAGCATTACCCTCATATCTTGTAATCCTTCCTCCTGAAATGCAATTCCACTCTGCTCCCAATGGGACGTAACTTTGTATGTGAACATACTCATGCTTCCTTCTTCTTTCATCCAAATTCATAACTATCACAGTTATTGAAATAAATGGTTGAACTTGTTATCTGTATGATACACATTGCAGCTTTCACAGCACATGGTGCTTAGAATAGTAGCAGTGTCTGACTAACACAGTTCCTAGTTGGCTGGATAGACTTTAAATTACAGACTTCCTCTTGGAGACTTGTTCTGATGGATCCTGGTCTGAGCTTGGACACAACCAGCTTTTTAGAGATCCCAAAATTTGAATTTAGAGTGGCAGATGCTGTTGCTTCACATCCATCTTGCTTCTTTTCTGTCTAGTTACAAACGTCTAGACATTTTTTCCCTCCAAAGTGGACAGTATGATACTGCCTCTCTGGTAACCCTTCCCTATTTGTCCTGTCATTTGACTTTTTATGAATGTGGCTTTTACTACATTTTATTTTATTATACTACTGTCCTGTACCCCATGTGCTGTGTGTGGTAACTTACAGAGAACAAATATTTTGAATATGGAACTTCCTGGAGCTCCTTTTTCCTTTTCATTCACAATTTTTGCCTGCCATATTTGAATAAATAGGAGCTTCCTATAGTCAGTGAATAGATTACCTCCCCCTAGAAATTTCCTTGAAAATCCACTTCACATGTGTTATCCCAAAAGTTCATACTTGGCTGCCACATTGTTCAATATAGTCCACCGATCATCCATGCTCATAATATGCAGCCTTTCCATTTAATATGATGGACTCCAAAGATACTTAATTCAGTAAGATCTTCCAAAGGTGTTGCAGGAAATTGCCATATCTGTCACAGGCATGGCAGCAGAACTCCAAATAGACGTGAGATTATTTTACATCTTTCCCTGGAAAAGCATTGTGGAAAAAGGCAGTGCATATTTTTCAAGGTTCAATAACTCATTCCTTCCTCGCTGCAATTGTGGATTTTTTTTTATTTTTTTTTGCTCCACGTTAGTGGTAAGTGTCTCCATACCTTTTACATAAAGGTGCTGTCACAGATCCACAAGGCATGCTATGACTCTGGCAGTGTATGCTTCTAAGTGCTAGGCCTTGAGCCTCTGCTTTTTACAAAGGTGAAGCCCTGTGACTCCACTACTCTGAGACTGAGGCTCTGGTTTCAGCACATCCCTTTCTCTCAATGGCTCCTTCCACAGGTCTAAAAGAGTTTGAACAATGCTGGAGACTTGCCGTCTTGTGAGCTCTACAGCCAGCAGATGACACAGGACAGCCTGTTCAGAACAAGATGCCACTTACTAGTCAACTGCAATATAGTATTTAGGGACATTGAGTTAGAATGGTAAAGCAAAGCTTACGTGCACATGCATGTTACAGCACAGTCCACCCATCTCACCCAAACATCCAAGATTCCACCCCCTAGTTCATTCGTTAGCAACATTCTTACTACAGTCTGCTAACATGTCTGTTCTTTATCTCAAGCTCCAGTCATGCTGTTTCCACATGTTGTTATATCCACATTGCCTGGCAGTCCTTAAAAGATAATGTCCAGTCCTTCATCTTCCATTCTATCTCCAAGGTAACTCCATATATATGTTAACTGGTCTTGACAGATCATTCATACCCACCCCTACCTCAGCCCAATGTCTATGTGGTGAACACCAAGTCACTTCGTTGCTTTCCCTCTGCTGTGTCCCAAGAAAGAAATTACCTCCTTCATTCCTGGTGGGTAACAATACAAAAGGAAATGGGGAGAAACTGAGTCCTATACTTGGCTTTTCAAAAAACAGTCCAGAAATTTTCCACATTCTCCACAGGTGTGCTCAAAGGGTGTCATGAGCAAAGATCATATGGTATCTGAGTCAAAATATGATGTGCCTTGCCTATCCTGCTTACCGAAAAAGGGCCTGCACTGTATCTTATGGCATAATGGCCACTTCTCCTTAAATAGTCCCTTGAAATATGTGTTAACTATTTATGCTAAACAATCTGTTCCACTTTGTATTTAGCAGTAACACTTTTTGAGTTCAGGGCCGCCCAGAGGATTCCGGGGGCCCGGGGTCTTCGGCGGCGGGGGGCCCTTCCGTTCCGGGACCCGCCGCCAAAGTGCCCCGAAGACCCGCAGCGGGAGCCCCCCGCCACCGAATTACCGCCGAAGCGGGAGCCGCCGCCGAAGCGCAGCCCGGTCTTCGGCGGTAATTCGGTGGCGGGGGGGGGGTCCCCGCCGCGGGCCTTCGGGGCACTTCGGCGGCGGGTCCCGGAACAGAAGGGGCCCCCCGCCGCCGAAGACCGGGCTGCGCTGCGGCGGCGGCGGGTCCCGCTTCCCCGGCCCCAGCCTCTTACCCGAGCGCGTCTCCGGCGGGGCCTGAGCTCCGTCCCGCTCAGAGCTGTGTGGTGAGGGGGCGGGGCTGTGAGCTCCACGCCGAGCAGAGGCAGCTGCCCCGCCCCTTCCCCACGCCGCTCTGAGCGGGGCGGGGCTCAGGCCCCGTTGGACCTCCCAGCCCCGCCCCCTCACCACGCGGCTTGGAGCGGGGCGGGGCTCAGGGGCTCGGCCGGAGACTCGGCGCTTGATGCACTGAGGCTCCAGGAGAGGGGCGGAGGCGGGAGCCTCCGCTCTTCTCTTGGGGGCCCCTGCGGAGCCCGGGGCAAATTGCCCCCTTTGCCCCCCCCTCTGGGCGGCCCTGCTACAAGTTAGTTTCCCAGACCTGAAGAAGAGCTCGGCATAGCTTGAAAGTTTCTCTCTCACCATCAGAAGTTGGTCCACTAAAAGATATTCCCTCACCCTCTTTGTCTCTCTATCCTGGGATCAACACCGCTACAACAACACTGCATACGTCTTATGGCTCAAGTTAGTCTCCTCTCACTTAAACTGGCATTCTGGTTTCTGTAATAAAGACGCCTTCCAAGAATTCTTTTAAAAGGTGACATTGAGCCATGAGTGCACAGCACTGGTCTGGTGTCAGAGCAATTAAATTCTTGAAGGACACTCTTAGACTTTAAGGCCAGAAAGGACCATCATGATCATCTAGTCTGAGCTCCTGCACACTGCAGGGCGCAGGACCTCACCCACCCACTCCTATAATAGACCCCTAACCTCTGGCTGAGTTACTGAAGTCCTCCAATCATGGTTTAAAGATTTAAAGTTACAGAGAATTCACCATTTACACTAGTTTTAAATCTGCAAGTGACACATGTCCCATGCTTCAGAGGAAGGCAAACCTACCTCCTCCTCCCCCAGGGTCTCTGCCAATGTGACCTGGGGAAAAATTCCTTCCTGATGCCAAATATGGCGATGAGTTAGACCCTGTGCGTGTGGGTAAGACCCAGCAGCCAGACACCTGGGAAAGAATTCTCTGTAGTAACTAGGAGCCCTCCGCATCTAGTGTCCCATCCCGGCCACTGGAGACATTTCCTGCTAGCAGCCGCAGAGCAGCTACATGCCATTGCAGGCAGTCTCATCATACCATCCCCTTCATAAACTTATCAAGCTCAGACTTGAAGCCAGTTAGGTTTTTGCCCCCCAGCTCCCCTTCGAAGGCTGTTCCAGAACTTCACTCCTCTGATGGCTAGAAACCTTCACCTAATTTCAAGCCTTCCCTGTACCTGTTCCAGTTTGAATTCATCTTTCTTAGACATGGGAGACCAGAAGTGCACAGAGTATTCCAGATGAGGTCTCACCAGTGCCTTGTATAATGGTACTAATACTTCCCTGCCTCTACTCGAAATACCTTGCCTGATGCATCCTAGGTTTACATTAGCCTTTTCTACACCTGTATCACATTGGTGGCTCATAGTCATCCTGTGATCAACCAATACATCCAGGTCTTTTTCTTCTTCTGTCATGTCAAACTGATACATCCCCAGTTTATAGCAAAAATTCTTATTGTTAGCCCCTAAGTGCATGACCTTGTACTTTGCACTATTACATTTCACCCTGCTTGTATTACTCCAGTGTACAAGAGTTTGAACAGGGAAATCATTAACAATATACTAATTGCTGTACTCAGTTATTGACACTAGCTCCCCTGCTTGGCCATCAAAAGTGCATGTAAATTTTATACAGGCATGTAAGTAAACTAAGTGGACACTTCATGACATAAAGGGTCACGTTTTCAGCTGTACCTCTCTATGGGTACATGAAATTGATGTTTGCACATAAACTGGATTAGCTAAATACCCAGTCTGTTCTCTTAAATTATTTGCATACTTAAATGCAGATTTTGCATGTGAAAGCTTAGAGGCTGAGTTAGGGCTGGCTGGAAGGGTGACCATAAATCTGCTTCCGTCATTGGTATATCTGCTAAAGTTTGAAGTCTTTAAAAGCAGTTATTTAAGCCAAAAATACATGTTTGACATTTTATACACTAAATTGGCCTCTTAAGAGGTGGGGGATAAGGTGTTCTGAACAACATTTTTAAAAGCGAGCACTTCATCTATATTTTTCCATCAGTGGTGGAACAAAGACCCTCTTGGACAAATGTCTGAGATGAATCATGTTCAGCTTGCACTTGGACCTGTGTCCCTTGGTCTGTCTGGTTTTTGTTTTGGAAGGCGTTGTGATATAATCTGTTGTTGTATGAAGCCAGAATGGCCACCAGTAGACTCCTGTCTATATACTGGGTCCTCTGTTTTCTGCCGACAGATCGGGTTCTCAGTCATTAGTGCTATTCTCTAGCCTTTTTTTTTTTTTGCTTCCATTGTAAACAGTAGCTGATAGTTTTTGTTTGGCACCATAATAATCTGCAAGGCCAAGAGAGTGAATAAACACACAATATCTGCCTTTGGTTTTAATATTCATTAGTCCAAATAGATGTCAACATGTGCTGTCAATCTATGGAGGAAATTCTGACACATTTTCAGATATTTTTTCTCCCCTTATGTTTATGGCAGAACTTTTGGGCCTGCTGGATTATTGAGAGAGCTTTGAAGAAGGTCTGTTATGGTTGCGTGATCTTGGACGGGAGAAATCTCTGTCAGATGTCAAGCACTTGAAACCACAAAATAATAAGAAGCAGATGGAACATGTGGGGACAGCTGCTGTTCTCTTTCCCTTTCCAGAATGTTTCGCTATCCTTTAATATGTGTTTTCATTACTCCGTTTTTTCCAAAAGAATTTTGGCATCTACTTTTGAGCATAACTTCAAGTTTGGGGGGAAGAGGAGGAACTGTTTCATTTTCATCTCCTGTATCCAACAAACTCCTATGGAAGAAAACTAAAGATGGGCTGTCCTGTTTTTCTTTTACAACTGTTAAGAACCTGTTGATCAAACCAGAAATCGTATAGTAGTTCAGAGGCTTCCTGTGAATTACTTTTTCTTAAATGAAATTGGTAACTACTTGAAAGGGACAAATTTTAGGTCTGATTTCTCCGCAGGCAGGAATTCTGTATAGAAGAACAATGAGAGCAGCATTCTACATGGAATGGGTGATGCAGGGTTTGGCCACCATTCTAACTGGAACTATACGCTAGAGTACTGTAAAGACCAAATGTGGGCATGGTCCCAGCTGCCTACGTGCTGCTCAGTTAGCTGTACACAATGAAGAATGAGGCAGATTGTGCATTGACACATCAGCAAGTGGCGTTAGTTGTTTGGTTTCCACCCAAGATTTGGGCACATACTTCTGCTTAGTGCCATGGGCAACATTTTGTTAACTCTGCCCAGATACTTATTGTTATTTCCTCCATTCTTCTTGAATCAACTTCAGATCTGCTCTGCGTTCACCTGACAGTGGCATGACAGCTGGCAGAGGGCTGGGTTGCAGTACGTACATAGTGACCACCTGTATTTCAAGGAAGTAAAAGACAATTGGACAAAGCTTATTTTTAAGAGACCACTCCCCCAAAAATATTTTTTCTTCATGTTAGAAAATCCTGGATTTATATTACAAGGGTGGGATTCTACTCATGATCAGTGCTTGAACAAATTCTTTTTCATCTCATTAAATATTACTTTGCTGCTTACTGAATACAGGTGGATATTAGGCAACAGATACAGGATGTCCCTTAAAATATAGCTCAGATAATCTCACTGCGGGCTAGTTTTTTGGGGGGGTTTCATGCTGGTGTGTAGCAACTTTCATGTCCACGTACACACGCAACACTGGTACAAGGCCCATTTTCAGCTGGGGCCATGAGTCTACATTATACATTTATGTCAGTGCGGTTGCACCAGTGCAAAAAATATTCATGTAGACCAGGCCTGAGCATGTGAGATGTGCAGTGTAACACACTGCTGCCTTTGTGGCACAAATGTAGTGACGAGAGCGCTGAGATTAACTCTTTGTTTTGGTTTGGTGGCAAAAAACTTTAGCAAATGGAAAAGTAAAAAAACAGAACGCGTTGTGAGTTTAACAAAACATTTAATTCAACCTGCAATGTAGTGTTTTGTTTGGTTTTTGAGCTTTTTTTTAAACTTAACATTGAAGTGCATTTTTAAACAAAACAATTTTTGTATAAAAAAAATTGAAATGTTGCATGTTGAAAGAAAACATGTCAATGTTTTAGGAATATTTTTTTCAACCCAAACCGTTCACCAAATTCTACATGAATTCATTAAATATTCATGTGAACTGAATCTGCATTTTTTGACGTAAAAAGTTTTTTGGCTAAAATTTTTTCCCCACTTGTGCTGACATATGTCATTTTTGAGAGTGAAGTACAGTAGTAGGATCCAGTAAATCAAGGGCAGAGGAGAGGCATTCAAACACAAACCAGGGAAACACTACTGATACGCTATTCTTCTAACACAGTTTCTAGCGCTCAGCCTGCATGGATGCTGCGAGGGGTCTCCACTTCCCTTTTCTTGTAGAGCAGTGGTGGGCAACCTGTGGCCCACAGGCCACACGCGGCCCATCAGGGTAAATCACAGGCAGGCCGTGAGACAGTGTTTACATTGCCCATCCACAGGCATGGCCGCCCACAGCTCCCAGTGGGCGTGGTTACCAACCAATGGGAGCTGCGGGAAGTGGCAGCCAGCATGTCCCTGCGGCCTGCGCTGTTTCCTGCAGGTTGCCCAGCACTGTTCTAGAGCCTGAATTCCTACAATGCATTTGGAGGAACTTACTCTCTGCTGTTCACCACAGTTCCAGTTCCAGCTGACAGTAGAATCTATGGCTGGGTATGGCTATCGTGTTTTAGTGGTGTATGTACCGTTTCACTGCTGGTGAGCCAGAGTATCATACCACTAGAGCAGTGGTTCTTAATCTTTTTAGGCTCAGGACCCTCTTTGATTGCCTGTCGCAACCCAGTAAACAAGCTTTAGTCCAAAAAAAATCTGGATTACTAAGTATTTCTTACCCACAATATATAATACACAGTAACGTAATAAGTACACCATGCGTACCATAGCAGCAGCTCCTGTCCTGTGGGGCTGGCTGGGCCATACTCTGGGTGTTGTGACCTCGGAGGTCACAGCACACCACAGGTTTGGCCTGGCCCCATTGATGGCGGCTAGTCACGCCAAAGCTGCGTGAGTGGCATTGCAACTTTGTGCATGAGGTTCCAGTACCACTCACTCACTCAGATTGGTGCAGCCGGAACCCCTTCCCCTGCCCCCATCATCATGACTGAGGGGAGGCTGAGCCAAACTCAAGCAGGGAGCCAAGCCCAGTCACCCCTGTGAGACCAGAGCCACTCAAGCCACTGCTGCAGGGTGAGTGTGGAGACAGGCTCAGCAGTTCTGCTTTCCCCGCCAACAGCTTCACAGCGTTGCCAGGTTAGATTTTAAAAAAAAAGAGCAAAATCAACTTTTTAAAAGAAGTAGCTCAAGCCCAAAACAAGCTCAACCAACAGTGGAGGAGAAGCTGGATATGAGCCAACAGTGTGCCCTTGTTGCCAAGAAGGCTAACGGCATTTTGGGCTGTATAAGTAGGGGCATTGCCAGTAGATCGAGGGATGTGATCATTCCCCTCTATTCGACATTGGTGAGGCCTCATCTGGAGTACTGTGTCCAGTTTTGGGCCCCACACTACAAGAAGGATGTGGAAAAATTGGAAAGAGTCCAGCGGAGGGCAACAAAAATGATTAGGGGGCTGGAGCACATGACTTATGAGGAGAGGCTGAGGGAACTGGGATTGTTTAGTCTGCAGAAGAGAAGAATGAGGGGGGATTTGATAGCTGCTTTCAACTACCTGAAAGGGGGTTCCAAAGAGGATGGATCTAGACCAGGGGCGGGCTCTAGACTGTTCTCAGTGGCACCTGATGACAGAACAAGGAGTAATAGTCTCAAGTTACAGTGGGGGAGGTTTAGGCTGGATATTAGGAAAAACTTTTTCACTCAGAGAGTGGTGAAGCACTGGAATGGGTTACCTAGTGAGGTGGTGGAATCTCCTTCCTTAGAGGTTTTTAAGGTCAGGCTTGACAAAGCCCTGGCTGGGATGATTTAGTTGGGAATTGGTCCTGCTTTGAGCAGGGGGTTGGACTAGATGACCTCCTGAGGTCCCTTCCAACCCTGATATTCTATGATTTTATGATTCACTGCCCCTTTATAAAACAGATCTCAATACTCCTTTGCTTAAAAAAAAATACTACTGTGGTTATATTATTACTGCACCAGAACTTAGGATCTGCCTTGTGCTATTATTTGTAAAATGTTCATGGCCACCTGCACAGCATATGGACCTCAGCCTGCCCCTAGTCGCTGCCACACCACTTAGCTGCCTGTGGCTATTGGGTTTTTTTTTACACTCTTCTGTGTGTTGAGGAATTTCCAGCATGGTAGATGTACCCTGGAGAACTACAGAAGTGAGTCTAGTGAAGCTGTGGAGCACATGGGAGCATTGTCCTAGACACGCTTCCCACATCCACTGGTTCTTTCCAGGGAAGAACAGAGTCTTCTCCCTGAATCCCACAGAGGCAGAGAATGGTTCATTTCCCTTCCTTAACACGTTGGGGAGGGAGGAGCCTAACTTGGGAATCTTTGTTTAGTCAACCCGGGTTTGTTGTAGCGTAATCTTGTTCAGTTGATGTTTACAGTATGCATTTTAGGCAGAGATGAAAAGCAGTTTAGCTGAGAGATTCAGGAATCTCTTTAAGGGCTTGTCTACGCTGGCGCTTTACAGCACTGCAACTTTCTTGCTCGGGAGGTGTGAAAAAACACCCCCCTGGGCACAGCAAGTTTCAGTGCTGTAAAGCAGCAGTGTAGACAGTGCACCAGCGCTGGGAGCCGCGCTCCCACCACTGGGAGCTACGCCCCTCGTGGAGGTGGGATTTTTTAGAGCAGCTCTGCCACGACTACACAAGCCACGTTAAAGCGCTGCTGCTGCAGCACTTTAACATTGCCAGTGTAGACTAGCCCTAAGATGTTGTGAATTAAAATCTCTGGGCCTGGATTCCCAATTACATTGACTTGAGTGAGGAGGGATATCAGATCGCTATGGAACCAAATAAGCTTATGTATCATTTTAAACAACTTGTCTCAATGTGAAAGGCACCAGCTGTAGTTTGACCATTTCCTTGAAAAAAAAAATGCTTGTGTCTAATTTATATAGAAAGGTTTTATTTTTATCCTTCAAATTATAAGTTGCATTAGAGAAGAGTAAAGAAAAGCAGAGTGCATTGGGATGATGGCAGCTACAATAGAGATGATTATTTGCCCAAATTTTGTGTGTGTGTGTGTGTGTGACAGACAGAGAGAGAGAGAGACCAACAGACACCAGGGAGGAGAGGGTAATGAGTAAGAGAAATCATCACAGCTTTTCATTCTTTCCTAGTCTGACATCATCTGAAACATTTAGTCCTTTTTTGCTTATGTTTTAGTACAGTATGTTTGTCATTGTTTGTTTTTATACATTTAACTCATTGTGAGGAGTAGTCCTCAGTGTCAATTATAACTGTCTATGATGCAAAGAAAAACATTGGAATTAAGCTTCACTGGCTGGCAGGCAGACTAGAATTTTGTCAGGAAATTCCAAAAGAGTATAAATAAATTCTCTGTAGCAAACCCTGGGCTCCTTGCCTGCTGATGTGTCAGGAGTACGCATTCCCTTTACGGCTGAGGAAAAGTGTGCTTCAGACTTAATTTCCTGAAAACGAAACACTGAAACATTCAACAATTACCTCTTTGCAGAATGGTAAGTAAGGCTGTCAAATAGAGGAGAAGCTAGAGGGGGAAATGGATGTTAGCTTTGTTTGCCATTGGTAAAAAAAAAATGGAAAAAAATACCTTTTTTTTTTTATATTTCCAAATTGGTGTAATTGAAAGCCAACCACCAAGTCCTGGTACATTAGTTGCATACATTCTTGCTGTGGTTTGGTTTGTTTGTTTTAACATAAAGTTTCGACTGTTCTCTTTGACAGAGTCGCACTGTGTTAGGCTGCAGACTGAAGAAAGTTTGTGTTTATGGTTTACATCAACTCTGGTCATGGTTCTTGTTGTTTTTGTTGTCCTGTGTTTGTTACATACTGAGAAGTTAGTTTCTTGAAAGGATGCATATTTTCTGTTCAGCGATGTGCTTATATATCAGGGTACTTTTTATCTTCAGTTACATGAAGTGCCAGACATATTTACTTATATCAAGGTCTCGGCAGCAGAGGTAGCAAAATCTCCTTTGGGTGGCTTGATTGTGCTGCTAGTGATCTACTTCTAAACCACTGTTTTCAGCTATTTATAATTTGCTCATAAAACAACCTTTTAGGCTGATATTTTATATGCTTACTCTGGCTGATGCTGAACTTTATTAAAAAAAAATAAAGTTTGAAAAAAATCAGGTCAGCAGTCGGAGCTATCCAAGTATGGAGAAAAGGTGTTTTTTGTTTTGTAGGGGTTTTTAGTTTGTTTGGGTTTTTTTGTCTTATTCAGACAATGGTTCAGATATTTTGTTTTCAGATAATACAAATGGCTTTTGTTTTAAAGTATTAAATGCAGCATGTATCTAATCCCAAGTGAGGAATCTGTGCTGGATTTTCAAATGGAAAAACAAAGCTAACCTGTTTTTGAAATTGCATACTGAGTGCATGTAGAGTATATCACTTTTCTTACTGTCCTAAGCACATACCAAAAGGTAGCTGTCCCAGCGCTCAGAAGTGAACGTATTTGTGGAATCATTATTCTATAAACCAGGTTTTTTCCAGTTGACCTTACAGCTGCAGAGAGGGTGACCTGGAAATGGGGGTCTCTGCTATAGTTTCATACAGTAAGCTTATATATCCTAAAGAGATTAGAAACTTTCCTTATGGTGACCCTTTTCCCTATAACAGTAACCCTATGTAACTGTTCCCAACTTCTCACCTGTTCAGAGGTTTATAAACTAAGAAAGGTAATGACATAACAAACTCAATCTGTTTCTGTGAGTACACAGCTGTGTCTGGGTAGGAGACAAAGGCAGCTGCCTTTGCTTGAGTTTCAGTTGATGTAATTGATTGAAGAGTTGGTTTGAGGGTTAGGTTGGGGATATAGATATGGGATGGGAGAAGCCCTGTAGTTAAGACCTGAGTTTTATCTGTGTCCATCCTGACTGGCAAAAGCTAGCAAGAAGGCGCTGGAGCCATTGAAGTTGCTTGTCAATACTATCTCTTTAAGGAAGCACTGATTAGACTATCTTGAACAATATTGTGCCCAGTCTCATTACTCTCTTTTTGTTAGGGAATGTTATCGAGAAGGCTGTGTGGCAAGACCTTTCCAGCAGAATCTGAAGTAGTGTTTGTCCTTGATTTTAGCTGATTTGGCTTTACGTCTGAGCCAGGGTGACAGACTGCATGAATGCAGTTGGTTGGTAATCTGCTGATGATAGATGTGAGGTGTGTGTGCTTATACAGATGACCAGAAGGAAGTGGTGACCTGCCTTTGGACCCCAGCAGGGGTGGATGAGTGGCTGTGTTTCTTTCGTTTTGACAGATTCCGGGTATTATTGGTTAGCTGCTCTCCTCTGAATCAAGAGCTCTCATAGGCAGAGTTTCAAAGGGTTCCCTTCTGTTGCCATCCTGTTCAATGTGTGTATGGGCTTGTCTTTGCTAAGAAAAAGTTATATTCTCAGATCCTTTCAGATAACTCACAGTAACAAACATGAGGTGAAATCCTAGTGGAGACCAGGCAGATTGTAGTTTTAACTTGTGTTAAAGTCAGTCTGCCTAGTCTTCACTACAATTTTACCTCATATTAGTTATGGAGAGTTAGCTCACGTGAGTTGAGAATGCAACACTTTTCCTAGTAAAAATGCACCCTATAGGGTAACTAGGAAGGAAACATGGGCAGCTTCATCCTCTATGTCAGCAGTTCTCAACCAGGGGTCTGTGGCCCTTTGAAGGTCCATAAGCCTTTTCAGGGGGTCCGCCAAGCAGGGTTGCTCAGAGCCCCAGTGGCTGAAGCTTGGAGTCCTGAGCCTTGGCACCCTGTGGGGTGGACCCCCCCACCCCTGCCTTGAGGGGGTTAAAGCTGGCGCTGCCACCCCTCCTCGCTCTCCCCTTCCAACTGCAGGGCCGTGGAGTTTTTATAGTACGTGGTGGTGGTGGTGGTGGGGGCTCTCTGTGCTGCTTGTCACCCAGCTCGATATCTCCATCTCCCTCACACTGGTCTATGTGGATGAGTGATTTGCCTAGTGCTAAATGGCAGCCTGTGGCTTTGAGGCTGGTTACTTGACGCAGTTCAGACAAGACTTAGAGGAGCAACTGGGAAGAGTGACAAGATACTGTTGCCCCATGCCTGCCATTGGTACGCAAAGCTCACAACCTGGAGGTGTTGTGGTTGCTGAAATCAGCTGCGGTGCTTAAACTAGTACAGTCCCCTGTGACTTAAAGGAAGGGGCAGTTGGCATTCTCATGAAGTTACCTGCCAGTCCAGCACTGGCTTTTCCTCTACTTCAGCAGCGCCAGAGTCAGTTGACAGGGCAAACTTTAAGGCCTTTTTCCATTCAGGCTTTTGAGAAGTGTGTAATTAGGGGGTGTTTACTGATCGCCATGACATGTTAACATGAATAAGGTGGAGTTTATTTGTTCATTGATTGATCTTGAACCTTTTATACTTTAGTTTTTATGACACATGCCTAAAACAAGTGGCTAGGCATGTAATAAAGAGAGTGGAATAAAATAAATATTAGCAGATGATGGAGATGCATCCTCAAGTAGATAAATCATGAGACCTGCAGAAAGCTGCAATTTTAGAGTATGCTTGAAAATAGCCGGGCACCTGAATCTGCCTGATTTGCATCTGGTTTTGGAAGCAAAGTAAACTGGGTTGGGATGTCAGTGCTTGTATATGGAGACCACTAAAGGCAAAAGGAGCCTGCAGATACACCATGTAGTTCTTATGCAGCAGCACATTTGAAAGAGAGAGAAAGTAAATTTGTTAAAGCAACTTTTCTGAAGGCAGCGAGACTGTTGTGAACCAATACTTGCTTTCTGTGGCGCTCCCTCTGGTCCATGATAGCTGCCCACTTTCTTCTGATTGCCCTTTTTCCAGGGAGCTCTGGAATTTGAGTGGGAGAACGTCTCCCGTTGATACAGTGTAGTGTGGACCCTGCGGTAAGTAGGTCTAAGTACATCGACTTCAGCTATGTTATTCACGTAGCTGAAGTTGTGTAACCGAGATCAATCTCCTCCCATAGCATACACAAGGCCTAAGTTATCTTTTCAGTGGCCAGAAGGCTTGATTTGGTACACTTACAAAGTGTCTGTGCTGCAGTATCACCAAAACTAGCACTGTACCAGGAAAACTAGTACAACCAGAGAGTAGGCTTCAGCCTACAGTTTATAGGCCTCAAATGAGGAGGATTACTAACAGAGAAGGTAGATTGATTTGAGTGTGATAAGAATCATATTGTATTTGAATGCAGATGATCCTAGTTCAATTTTGTGTGTGTGCGTGTGTGCAATGATTCCTCATAAATAAGCATAATCCTTTATTTGGTGTTAATTAGCTTTGGTGACTCCTTATATCCTGCACTCATTGTCCAGACTAGCCTTGTCAACTGTCATTTATTCTTACCAGAATGCTCTTACTCATTAGCTGTTCTTGATTTTAAAATCAAAATGTCACCTCAACCATCGCTAACCGTGGAGGTACAGTGGCATATAGCCTTACAAAATTGCCACCTTTTGGGCTGCAACTTCTCAGCTCAGAGGTTTTTTATTTTTTAAAGAAAAATGAAGTTCAGCTCAAACGTGTAATGAAAAAGGAAGTTCAGCTCAAATGTATAAGGATCAAACATTCAAATAAATGCATGTAACTATTTTTGGCAAAATACTTTTAAAATGCTCTATTTATACTTCATCTTTCTTTCCTCTTCCCCTTTGAGAGATTCCAACCTGCCCCCCCCAACCAAACCCACTGTTTATTGCTCTTAGTTACTTCCGCATGAATGTAAAATTGGAAAATTCCAAGATAAGGCTCCTACAGCAAATTTAATTCTGCCCCCTTATGTGTGTCTATTGCATTTCAGCATGTGACTTGTAGACATAGTTATTAGGCACATTTTTTACGAGTACTAAAATTAGACTCGGCAGAATTCAATTTTTATTTTTTTATTTTACAGATATTGATTGATTTTAAATTTTCACAGCTTTGGGAAATTATGATGGGAGAAGGCAGACAATTTTTTAATGATAGCAGATGTTGATATTCAAAAAGTTAGTTTTATAACAGTTAAAACACCAATTGTCAACCTTGCATGTCAAAATATGCAAAGTAAATATTCTTAAATCAAACTCTAGTAAAAGTTCTTAGGCAAAGTAAGAAAAATGCTGCATAGCTGTACATTTGATGATTATTGATTGAAATGTTTTTAATCAGTTATTGTGTGTAGGGTGAAATCTACATTTGCCGATACTTACTAAAAAAAAGCCCCTAATCGATCCACGCCTAACTGCAATATAAATTGTGTAAGTCACCCACAATGGCTTATGTTAATTAAAATAACCAGTTACCTCCAGAAATATGTTGACATTCATGGTGAAGATAATGTAAATACAGATATGGAAAAGGTGTCTCACATAGTGTCATGAAAGTCCTCAAACTGTGTTGGACTGTTACTCTGAAAGTAAACTTTTTTGTAATTGAACGATGTTACTAAGGTCCCAGTCCTACTTATGCCCATATATAAATTAAGCACACGAGTAGTCAGGCTGACTTCAGTAGGGCTCCTCACATGCGTGAAGTTCTGCACATGCATACATGTGTGCAGGATTGGGTCCTAAGGTAGCACTTGAACATGCTTCCCAAAAATAAAACTATTACTACGTGTACCATGGTCAGGCACAAGTAGTCAGCACGCTTGCAGAACAGGGCATAGAACTGCAGAGGACTGGACTAGATGACCTCTCGAGGTCCCTTCCAATTCTGTGATTCTGTGAAAAGCCAAAGCTTCTTTCCTGTGATCTAAAGAAATGGTTCCACTATTTTAGGAACTAAACATTGAGCAGTAAATAGTCATGGGACACGTATAAACAAGTGAATTGATTCGATCACTTAGAACCAGACCAAAGTGCCATCACTGACACTGTTCCTGTGATGTGGTGATTTTTGGGGGAGAAAAATTAATTCAGTTGAAGAAAGTCTGTTCACTGTGGGCCTGATCCAAAGCCCAGTGTAGTCAGTGGAAAGACACACCTCTTGACTTTAGCAGATTGTGGATCATGCCCTGTATTCTTTGTTTTCTTAATGGGCCCACTTAAGCTAGAAAGAGTAAAGAGTTAAGGCATATGATCCGTACTATAAATGAAATTTCTCTATGACAGGAGAGCCGGGACAAAAATCCCTTCCTTTTCATTTCGGAAGTGGTAATGGAGTCTCTCATCGCTTTCTGCAGTTGTGGTAGCTCAGGGTGGGATGGAGAGTAGGTTCTGGAAGTCCATACCTTTACTGTCTATGGGAAACAGCTATAGCTATATCAGCTCCTCTTCATTTCCGGTTGGGAGCAGGTGTAGCAAGGCTGGAAGCAAGAAAAATCTTGTTCCTCTACAGGTTAGTGGTTCCTTCTCTGCATTTGCCCTGCTTAGCCAGAGTAGGTGATGAGGGGGAGATGATATTGTAAAACTTATTGTCATGCTTTTAAAAAAAAATCTGGAAAGGGAAAAATGAGATTTGGTGCTGTTTTGAGGCATAAGGAAGGCCTGACAGGCTTTTTTCCTCTCCTTATTTGCTTGATATTCCTCAGATAGAAGAACAAATGAGGGGTGGGAGAGGGGTTCAGAAAACCCATTAAGTTCCTTGCAAACACAACAAAGAACCAAAAAAGACACCCCCTTTTTTTCCCTCCCTTTTCTATGTTACCTTTTAAATTTGAGTCCGGCACATAAGAATACTACGTGGTTTCACAGTTATACCAAAGTTCTGCTTCTTTGCAACATTCCTTAGATCTTTTTCTATGTGGTTATTCTTAGAGAATGTATTATTCATAACATTTCAGTGGAAAGGGTTTTTTTTAAATAGTTAGCAGACTGAAAATAAAATGCCTGAGTGCACGTCCCATGACCGTATGGATTAGATGCAAGCTGTATATTCTTAAAAACATCTTAGATTTAGAATAAGCTTTTAAAATGTTTTCAGGCTGCCTTTCTTCTCTTCTATTCACTACTTCTTGACCCTCCCGGGACACTATACAGTAGTGATTTGTTGTCTTAATTAGCATGTTGAACTGAAACTACATCTGTCCAAATTCTCCCTTTTTCTCCTTTTCCTTACGCTTACGTGATACTAAGGCTTTTAACTAATTTGAACCCGTCAATTAAACATTGTCGTCTTTGAATCTCCCATTCAGGGAGAAGAAGTGATTTCTGTGGGCTATGCTAGCTCTGACTCAGTGCTTTAATAGACTGAAGTTCTTGTGCAGTGCATCGGATAGGATATAATTTAATGGAAATTGGCAAGACTGCAGTGTTTAGACAGAGCTGGTCACAGCAGTTCAGGAAGAGAGAACAGAACAGTGTGTTTGTTAAATGATGCCTATGTCCAGTTTGTGATTATTATTCAGCAGGGAGACGGAAGTGCAATTTGTGCACACTTCTAGATAACTGAATTAATGGTGACAGTAACACAACGAGGCCTCTACAAATTAAAAAATATTCCAGAATATGTTGTTTCACAACCACTTGTCCAAAATGAGCACGTACAATGTAAAGTCCAGCTTCTAACGGTTGAGTGTTCAAGCAGATGAAATAGCAATGCGTATTAAATTCCCAAGCTGATGACTTATATCTCTGTGTGTGTCTGTGCAACTGTGTTAAAGTTAGCCTTTGCAAATCAACATGCAAAGAAAAGAAGTTCAGTATGGCGCAATGATGTAATTTATGGTTGTCTGAAGTATTGCAGAGATCTGCGAATGTCTTTTATTCGTTGCAGTGTCCATGTTCAGCTAGCCAAGGACAAAATAAGAGGCTCAACAGGAACCTCTTTAGTGTTCTCTTTTGCTGCTCTTTTTAGTGGCATTGGGATTTCTTTCTCACTCAAAGTCCCAAGATATGCAGACCTTTCCTCTTGGCTGAATGGCAGATAGATACTCCTCAAAAGTTAATCAGTGCTGCACAAAGCACAGTACTACTCACGAAATGCTAATGGGGCAAGTGCATCCATGGTGCATCCAATATATCATGGCTAGGAGAGAAAAGAATAATGTTCTCACAGGGTTTTATTTCCTTTCCTTTTTAGTAGATTTTTTTAAACTGGCAGAATCATTTTCCATTCCCCTAAAATAGCAACTCACTTCACTTTGTTTCTGTACTTTTAAGCTTCACAGCAGAGTCTGAAATGGATGTGCCTGTAAAATGCGTAAAGGCTCGGCATGCTGCATCATAGATTTTTTTTTTCTTCTCCAGATTACATAACTTCTCCTTGTTTATCTGTAGCATCAAGAACTATTGCTGCAATGATCCGCCTACCGTGGTGTAATTGTGCTAGTAGAGTGTACCCGGTGTTATTTTAATGAAAAATTATGTGTGATTAACTGCACGCATCTCTTAAAAAAAAAATACAGGCAAGTAATTCTTAGTATGGGCTGGCAGGTGCAAAATGTCAACATTACTAAGATAGCCAGTTTACCCAGAGACCACCAAATTAGCCACAGCCTCAATTGCAAAGATGCAAGGAATTGATATGATCTTGGAGAGGCTTGATTTCGGTAATTTCCACCTGAATTGTTTCAGGGAGAAATATTTGACAGTTTAGCTCTTATGACTTAAACTTAAATGAGCTGTCTTCAGAGGTTTTGAGTAATTTTCCACTGATAGGTTAATTCTGGAATCTTGGGACTTTCCTGCCACAAAAGCACAATGCATGATATGAAGGGTTAAATGTTGAATAAAATGATTACTACTTTCTCCTTTATGGTTTTGAATTTGACAGAAAAATATAACTGGTTAATTTAGAAAACAATACAATCATTTCTATGGTATATGCCAAAGTTCTGAGTCCTTGTAGTAAACCAAATGCTTCTGCTTTCCGTAAACTGGTTTTACAGAGAAGAAAGTCAGGGAGAACATCTGACACATAAAGTGACACTGTCATCTTGTATTTTTTAAAAAACTAAAGCTAATTTTCTGAGATAATCCTTTACAGAATATGTCATGAATAAAGGTCTATTATTGGAAGCGGGCAGTGTGGCTGGTAGCAATGTCTACTGATAGGCTTGCCTGACACTTCTATTTACATATCTGTTTTCAGTTGCTTATAACATTGCCAAGCTTTAACTGTTTGGGCTGAAATTGTCCATACTGGGTGTCTGTCTCAGGCTGAATATTTTTGGAAATATTGAGCCAAAAGGCTTCAACAGTTTTTTGAGAACAAGGCCAGAAAAAAAAATTATTGTTTTGCCCATGTGAAATTCTGGCGGCCTTTTCTCTGAAAAGCTCTAGTATCCCCTGGCTTTAACAAATTCCATCCCTGCCAAATTTCAAGGACTTGCCTTGTGCCAGCCTCATGAAAAACTGCTGATATTTGACCACGTTATAAGCCCTTTTGAAAATCATAATTTACACATGCCAAGTAGAGACTTCCTAGAGCTATGCAACTAAAAATGGCAAACATTCAATCCACACTGAGCATGCCTCGGGGCTGCAGGAGGCTGAACAGGATTTTCCCTGTGATTGCAGTCCTCTGTGCCAGGACTGTGCATGGAAGCGGAGACAAGAAGGGTGCATCTCCTGTGTGCTTATCGACCCCTCTGCTGGGACCAGGCATTGTGGAGGAGGAAGTCTCCTGCATCAACTGCAGGGGGGACAAAAGCCAGATCTGAGGATGAGATGGGGGAAGTAGGTTGGGACAAGGAGGCAACTGGGGCTTAAGGCTGAGAGGGAAACTGAAAGTGTAATTGGGATGTGGAGAGGAGACCGGGACTGGCTGGGCAAGGGGATCAGGACCGAGAGCCAGGAGGGCAAAGAAGACTGGGACATGTTGGTCAGGAGATTAGGCCTGCAAGGTAAAGGATCCCTGGTCTGCAAGCCAATGGGTTGAAAGGAAGGAGTGGGGAACAGGGAGGGGAAATAGATCTGACAGGCAGGGAGGGAGTTTGGGGAGAAATGGTGCTGGCTGGACAGAGAGACTGGGACATGGAGCCGGGGGTTGGGAGACTGAGATTGGATGAGGAGCCTGGGGAGAGAAATTAGGACTTAGGAAATCCCTGGGGGAGATGGAGATCGTGGGTGGGGAAGCAACTGGAGGGGTCAAAATCAGATCGGTGGAGAGGAGCCGGTAGGGGGGAAATCAGGAATGGGTAGGATAGGCAAGGAATGGGACTTGAGCATGAGGGGAAGAAGGAAAATACTATGATTGCACCTGGGAGTCTGGAGAGGGAGACTAGAACTTCCTCGGCAATGAGAATTTATCTGGTTGAGGAGAATGGGACAGGGATGAGGAGACAGGAACAGGGAAGGGAGAGGACAGGAATGGGGCAGAAGGGACCAGGTGGGGCAAGGGGGGAGGCAGAAGTGTGTGCCCACTCAAGCATATTCCCCAGCTTCCTTCACTACACACTGTCCACGTTCTGCAACAAATGAGGCAGAGATCCAGTAGAGAATGGCCTCCTTCAGTACACAACCCTGATTCATCTCGTGTGGGAAAAATAGTACATGCTCATGTGACTAAAGACTGTTACCCCTTGGGACCAAGCTATTAGGGAAAAATTTGGGATCTTATGAGTTGTTCAGTCAGGAGGAGAAATTGATGATGGAGTCAGGTATTTCTTTGATGCAATCCTTTTTATTTACAAAGACTGTACAGAAAGGCCTGTTTCCCTGAACACAGTAGGAATAAAACAACAAGAGAGTATGTTCGCTCCTATTTCCAAGCCCCCTTTCCAGTCAGCACTTAGCCCAAAATCTCCCTCATAGCTTTCCTCAGGGCCATGTTCCCAGTGCTTGTCCCCACTCTGTCCTTAGCTTTCCTGCTGTTTCTTAATTCTTTGGTGTTCATCGCTGCTTTACGTTCTCTCTTTTGCATAGTCACACCCTCTATTAAAACAATACCCAGTGACTCCTCTACTCCCATATAGTTCAAATTCCTGAGCAGCCTCACCTGTTCCTGTGTTTGGTTGGAGAGCCCTATTGTTTCACTACCTGCTTCTCTAAAAGAGCTTAATGAAGTCTTAAGCTATCTTAAATGAAGGGCAGCAGTTACACCCTCTAGATTCAATGAAGTTTAACCCAATAATATCCTAACAGCATCATCATGCATACACCCAAGGGAGCTGAATTAAAGCTGCGCATGCAACCTTAATTCTGCCACTTCCTGTCTTTTGAGTGCTTGACTTTGCAACCTTAATAATATTCTTTATAGTTTTTCTGTGTGTAATATATATATACATACACATGGATATTGTTGCTGCTGATATTTAGAAATTTATTTTGGGTAAGTCCATGAGTAAAAACATCAAGACCCCAGTCTGAAACTGAAGTGTTTTATCTGGCAGTCCAACCCCATGCTGTCAATTGCAGGGTTGGCGCCTCCCCTCCCTTTTTTAGTGCATACACCCACCAACTACAAGCTCAGTTTTGCTGCTACGACTGCAAATCACCATTTTTCAGGACCTTTGTTACAGTGTGAGTTCTCCCTGACCATTGAGGAAAGTGTGGTGCCCACAGGTTGCTGCAGGAGTGAGGAAGCACAAGTGACTGAGAGGAAGGATGGTTCAGTAGTTAGGACAGTACCCTAGGAATTGGGAGATCCAGGTTCGATTTCTTGTTCCTCCACAGACTTCCTGTTGTGACCTTGGGCAAGTCTCTGAGCCTCAGTTCCCCATCTGTAAAATGGGGATAATAGCATTCCTGGCCTCACAGGGGAGTTCTGAGGATAAATGCATTGAAGATTGTGAAGTGCTTTGGAATCTACTGATTAAAAGTGCTATTAAGAGACACATGATATTATGATCCTCAACAAAACAGTGAAACTGACTAGTATTTATTTGTATTACTGTTGCATCTAGGAGCCCTAGTCATGGAACGGGACCCTTCCCTAGTCATGGAATGGGACCCTGTTGTGCTAGGCTCTGTACGTATGCAAAACAAAAAGATGGTACCTCTGTTGAAGAGCTTACAATTTAAATAGACAAGACAGACCTAAGGTGCGGGAAAGAGTGTCGAGCAGGTCGAGTGAACAGTGTGATGGCGTCAAAAGTCATATTAGTTCCACAATTTTTATTTATTTATTTTTTGGTTGGTTGGGTTAGTGAGGAAGGGATAAGCTGAAGGGGGAGCGACTGAGGACAGGAAAGGGAAGAGTAGGGTAAGAGGAGTGA
Organism: Mauremys mutica; assembly: GCF_020497125.1. Classification (NCBI taxonomy): domain Eukaryota; kingdom Metazoa; phylum Chordata; order Testudines; family Geoemydidae; genus Mauremys; species Mauremys mutica. Next base: position 90,256,928 of record NC_059077.1, on the reverse strand, counting down.
CTCTCTGAGATGAAGAGACTGTGAGGGAGAGGGAGGGTTAGTGCAAATACCCAATCAGCACAGGGCAGAGAAATACCAGTCAGAACTATGAAAAGTTTTCCAAAGCACCAAAAGTATGCTTTGGTCAAATTGACTGAGTAAACTGAAAAACCTAGAGATTTCTTTATTCTAATCTTTGTTGCTGCATTCTTAGGTGTCACTTCTAGCAATAGTAGATTCAAGGTGATTTTTTGTTTAAGTTGCGTATGTCCCTTTAAAAGGGACACCAATTTAAAATGTAGTCATATTCAGAAAATGAGCTAGAAGTTGTTTTCAGGTACTATCGCTGCCTGCAATAGCCTGTGTTTCTTTGTTGGGGGAATACTGGAGGGGTAGCCAGTTTAGCAAACATACAATAGTAGCTTGTAAACCCAAGTGCCAGATCAACTTTATATGCCCAGAGACTGTGAACAGTTGTTTTTAAGGAGGAACTAAAATACAGTAAATATATACAGTAAAAAGAAATGTATATGCAAATTAACAATGATTCATGGGTGAGGAGGGGACAGAGGAGAAAATGGATGGAGATTACTGCACCTTTAAAAGATTAACAGTTCTCTTATTAAGACGATAGAGCATGGTGACTGCTGAGGTTCCTTACGGGTGCTAAAAAGGCAGTAGTTTTCAGTTCTGCTGTAGAACAGAACTCATTGGTGAAAGCTTAGCCTATGAAAATGTGCTCTGCTTGGCTAAGTTTACACTAATGTGGACTTTTTTCCTTAAGGGGTGAAGAATGAGAAAGTTGAGAGGCAGGGCTTTAGTGAACAGAGAGCTTGTTGAAGCTAGGACGGCAAGGAGAAAAATCAGAGGCCTTGTTTTATTTGGATGGAAAATGTATGGTCTGAGAGCAGAGATATGTAGCTAATTCAGGTAACTGGAAAACTAACTTTTATTGTTTGCCCTGCAGTTCTAAAGTACCTGATTCCTCTAGTGAGTTACGATTTGTTTTTGTGCGGAAGGAGGAGCAGGCTCTGCAGCGACCTCATGTATAAACGTTCTGTCTGCAGAAGCACAGCAGATTTGGCGAAGTTTTATTTAGAATGCTTTGGTGGCATGTGAGTCCAGTGTCTGCAGGAAGCTGTGCTGTCCTGACATCTGAGCTGGCGGTTTCTCTTTTGGCTGTGGAATTTTAGACTGCATTGGAAACAGGTCTCGCTGCATATTTTTAGTGTATGGACTTCATGCAGGATTGAAATATAAAAGAGACAGATTCACAGACACACATCAGTGTGCTCCCAAGCAAGAAGAGAGCCTGTATTGCTGCTCAGACTTAAAACTGATCTGAAATTATTTTAACCTTTTTAAAAACTGTTGCCTGAAGTCTAACTGCATTGGTAAATTAGGGAGGAATGATTTCTGTGTAATCCTTTTAATACTCCCTGAAGGGAGCACTGTCTCCAGATGGTTCACTGCAGCACAAAGAATCACCTGATCCTTTCATGACAGACTAGCACTAGTCTGTGTGAAAGTTTGTTGTGATGTGGTCGTACTGCAGAAGTTCCACAAAGTATCATTTCATGCTATCAGTAATGACTTTTGTGGTGCCTTCATAAATTAAAACAACATATTTACATAAGTTTACTTATGATTTCAGCATTAGATCTGTGTGTGCATGAGAGAGAGGGAGAGATGTTTTTCAAGGTAAATTAAGACAGACAAGTAATATGTCTATTCATAGCACAGACTGAACGTTATAAGTTGGAAGAGTGTAATTATCTTTTGCTTTTCAGCTGTATAGTTTAGCCAGAAGTAGCTTTTTTTATATATGTTAAATGTATTGATTTTGGTTTTTTTCCTACAGAAAAAGAGGAAGGTGTTCTGAGTGGAGAAGATGACAAAGAACAGAAAGATCCCTATTTTGTGGAAACTCCTTACGGCTACCAGTTAGACTTGGATTTTCTCAAGTATGTGGATGATATACAAAAGGGAAACACGATTAAGAAATTAAATATCCAGAAGAAGAGGAAACTAGTACCAACTTTTACAGGTACCAAGAACTCCAGTGGCCAATACAGTGGGTGGACCTCAACAGAGTCTCTCTCTTCGTCAAACAGTGATGAGAATAAGCAGTCCTCCTTTGCAGCAAGGAATCAAGTAGCATCGTCTGTCACTGCAAGGCCATCAGTTTCCTTTGAAGCCTCTCCTACCTTCTTAACCATTCCTGAGAGCAGACAACTTGCCCCTCCTTCACCACAGCTTCCAAGGCACAATCTTCATGTAACAAAAACTCTCATGGAAACCCGGAGAAGACTTGAACAGGAGAAGGTTATAATGCAGGTGACTCCAGGGGATGTCCGCAGGCCCAGGCTTTCCAGCTTTGGAGGCTTGGGCTCAGCAAGCTCCCTTCCTTCCTTTGTAGGATCTAGTGGGCACAATCAGATGTCTCAACAGCTTCAAAATGGGTACCAGGGTAATGGAGACTATAATGTCTATCTTGCTTCCTCTTTGGGCAGCTCCATCCGTCATAGCCCATTGAGTTCAGGAATATCAACCCCTGTGACCAATGTGAGCCCAGTGCATTTGCAGCATATCAGGGAACAAATGGCAGTTGCCCTCAAACGCCTCAAGGAGCTTGAGGAACAAGTCAAAACTATTCCTGTGCTCCAGGTCAAGATTTCAGTATTACAGGAAGAGAAAAGACAGATGATGGCGGAACTCAAAAGCCAAAGAATACCCAATCAAAATGACACTTATGGCTTCAGAAAGCGATCTTATAGTGCGGGAAACGCAGAGCAATGGGGACATCTGTCTCAGGTCAGAAGAGGAGGTGAATTATATATAGACTGTGAGGAAGAAGTGGAGCAGAACTTACAGAGGACAGAGGAGTTTAGGCAATTGACTTTTGAAATGCAAGCATTGGAGAGAAAAATCCAGGACAGCAGCTATGAAATCCCATCTAATCTTCGGACGAACAGAGAAAATCTAACAAAAGAAAGCAGGTCGGTTGCTGTGGGTGCTGATGAAAATATGAATGATGTGGTTATATATAACAGGTCTTCCCGACCATGCACGGAGGTAGCAGTAGGAACAGAGAAAGAAACTAGAGATTCTGGGGTTGGGGTGACAGAGGTGATGCTTGGCATCACCACAGAAGCTGAAAAAGAAATAGAGCTTCAGCAACAGACCATTGAAGCCCTGAAGGGGAAGATCTACAGACTGGAGGTTCAATTAAAAGAAACTACTCATGATAGGGAAATGACCAAATTAAAACAAGAGCTGCAGGCAGCTGGATCTAGGAAAAAAGTGGATAAAGCATTGATGGCTCAACCTCTGGTTTTCAGCAGAATGGTTGAAGCTGTCGTACAAACAAGAGACCAAATGGTAGGAGATCATGTGGATATTGCTGACTCCTGTGTGGGGAACCATCTACAAATGAGAGATATTGGAATCTCCTGCAGGCCTAATTTGCAGAGTACAGCTGTGGGTCCAGAACTGCTAATGAATCGATGGCTTGTGAAGGAGAGAGCAGACATGCGTGACCAATGCACGGGGAGATCTACTGAGATGTGCGACAAGAATGTGGGCACAGAAATGAGTGTTTGTGAAACTGGCATCAACACAGAAGAGTCTGTGGATAATTTGAGTCTCTGCAAGACAGAAGCGGAAATCAAGGAAGTACGGTCGATAGGTTGTGGAGATTGTTCAGTGAATGTGACTGTTTGTCCACCAAAGGAGTGTGTGTCTCGCAGCACAAACACAGAGGTTGTTTGCAAAGTAGAATCTGCAGTTATGGCAATGCCTCAGACAGCTACCCAGCAAACCAGTACAGTATTGGCAATGGTGAACCAGTTCACCAATACAGAAACCGCTTCTCTGATGGATTCCAGCACAAACACCATTTTGAACACTTACGATAAACAGACTAACACTGTGAGTGTCGAGTTGCGGACTGTAGCAGTGGGAGATGGTCGGGTAAAGGACATAAACATATCTGCCAAAACTCGTTCTGTTGGAGTGGGAACCTTGCTTTCTAGTGACTCTAGCTTTGACAAGCCATCTGTGATAAAGACCAAGGATTGTGGAGTAGGGCAGATAAACATTCATGAGAACTATCTTGTTGGTCTTAAAATGAGAAATATTGCGTGTGGTCCCCCGCCATTGTCTGTTGTGTCAGCCAGTACCAGAAGCATTGGTGTTGGGGATGAGCCTGTGTATGAACCTGTGAGCATTTTAGTGGAAAGTCCTCTCCCTCCACCTGAAATGAGGACTGGCTTGGATCACTACATTGAGCGAGTACAGAAGCTGCTGCAGGAACAACAGATGCTGCTAACTGAAAACTACAGTGAACTGGCAGAAGCTTTTGGAGAACCACACTCGCAAATTGGATCTCTGAATTCTCAGCTCATAAACACCCTTTCGTCTATCAACTCTGTCATGAAATACGCAAGCACTGAGGAGCTGCGGAACTTAGACATCCAGAAACAGGGTATGGACAGAAGTGCTACCCCAGGTATGTTGAGTATGTGTGCATTCCTGTCACTCTCAGAAGGTGGGGAAGAATAGTGCTGAGCTTGTAGAAATGCTTAAATAGATATATAGTAAAAACATCCGGTGATTGGGTGACGTGACAGAATTTAACCTGGGATATTTATCAATTTTTATGATTTAAGATTATTCAGATTGACATCGTTTTTGCTCCCCTTTCCCTTCTTAATGGCAGAGTGCAGCTTTTTAAAACCATGGCAAGCCATGTTTGACTTTCCTATAAGCCACATTCATCTTTTGTAAGTTGAATATTCTAGCTGATGATGAGGCATCTTCGGCCTCTTTCTCAAAGGTCAGTGGCTTTGCTTTCACATTCTTCATTCATCTTCTCGTGTCCCAGTTAGACCACTGTTAGGTACTGTTCCCCCCTCTGTTAGCGTTGATTACCACTAAAGAATGTTTAGTAACAAGAACATCTATGTTTCAGTAAGCGCTTGTAATAGTCTCCAGTTACAGCAGTACATTTGCAAGGCATAAGAAATATTGACTACTTGGGTTTTAGTGGTGCTCGGGTGAGGCTTAAATATTTTTTTCTCGGTGTCCTGTTTATTTTAGAATCTGCGTAATTAACTTTGGGGATGTTTTTTATGCTTCTGTACCTCTGCTCACAACTTTAAAGCATATTGTCAGCTACAAAAACCTAACTAGATATTTTTTCTAATAACGTATGTCTGTGAACTATGTTCTAGTCAATTCATAATCGTTGGCTTCTTAGAGATTGTTATGAGATCACCAACCAACAATAACTTCTGCACAATGCACTCTTCCCACAGTGAAATAGTAAAAATAAACAGAATACTAGAAAGATAGGAAAGTTGTCCATATATACTTGAATATCTGTATCAGAGATAGTGAATTGGAAAAATCTCTATAATAAAAAGTCTATTTAATAGTGATTATCTAGTACACTGTTAAATGAAGCTTTTACAGCTTATTTACTATCTTAAATAAATTTCTTCTTGTAGTTTTGTAAAGACAGCTGAGTAATTCTAGAATTTTGCCTCTTATGCATTCATTGGACCCATCTATTAAAACTTTTAATTTACTATAGTACAGCAGTAGGCAACATTTACCTTGGGATAAAGAAAATATACTATATCCTATCTATATCCATACACCATAATATTTTATTTACACTATTATCTTTCTAGTGTACACATTATACATTGGACTTCATAAAGGTAATGGTACTATAATAAGAATATCCAACAGGCATTAAAATGGCACTTAAAAATGTCAACCAGAATTTTAACAAACTGTTAATCTGCCACTCTATCCCTCATTTTTAATATATGATATCAGACATTTAGTCTGAAGAACCTAGAAACTATCTAGGCACAGGTGGAGTGGTGGATCATCTTCTAATAAAGGCATTTTTACTAGGCTTTATATTTCACATTCTTGCCAAAAATATTTAGGAAAAAATTTGTTTGAGCTTGTAATGCTATTATCTTTAGCACTGAGAACATAGAATAAAGTCTTTATTAATGTGATCAATCACATTCCTGGTCAGAATTACATGCTACATCTCTGCACAGGTTTTGAATTTGTCTCTGATCATTTTAACTGTTGTGTAATTGGGTTAAGAGATCATCATCAACTTTAAAAAATTGCTTCTGTTGTAAATAATTCTTCCTGTCAAAAATCTGTATATAAATTGTATACAATATCTGAACTTGCTGAGCAGTACTGTCTATTAGAGTGAATTTGGTAAATCCCTCAGTTCCCCCACTTCACCGTGACACATGATGTTCAGGGCAATTAATTTACTTAGAGTTCTGCTCCTTTGGTAACGAGCACATTTATAAATATCTAATCTGGGTAGATTCCCATTTTCCAATAAAATACAGGTTCAGTTTAGCTACAGTAAAGCTTCAACCTAACCGGTCAATTCTCCTAAGGCAGAGAAAAGAGAGTTTTGGAATGACCTTTTCTGCCATGCACAGCATCAAATGATACTTTGATTTGACATTCAGCAGCAGCATTAATAGTGACTTTAACCTGACTTCACCCATTTTTTAATGAAGAAAATCTTTCTTATATAAGCTGATCAGCTGCTTATTTTATGTTCCAGCATCTTCACTTCAAGAGACCTGCATTTTCTTCTAGTTTCTATGTACCAGTCTCATTAACTGGTCTGATCATGGAAAGTAGCCTCTTAAAATAGAGGGACCAGAGTTAAAACAAAATTAGAACTAGGAGATCATTGTCTAAACTTGAGCCAAATTCAACTCTGTAAAAGGATGCGTCTCCCCTTGTAGCTGCTTGTGCCTGAGCTACATTTGGCCTAGTATGTGAACAATATAAATTCATCATGCTTGGCTTTTTGGTTTGACTCATACTCTTATATGGAAGTGGGTAATGGTTTAAAAGTGGTTTTTTGTTTTTTTTAATAAAACAACAATCAGTCTTGTGAAGCTAAACTGTATCTCCAGTGTATTCATGAGGCAATAAAGAAATTATGAAAATTCCTCCAATGCTCTGACATGAGTGATACAATGAATAACCTCTGAAAGTGCAGGTTTACTCTGAAAAGGGACTAGAGTTACTAGTGCTTATTCTTATTGCCTTCCAGAGTCAACATTGCTGAGAGGTGAGTTGGGTTCTGTTCCTCCTTGCGCATCAACAACAGACTTGTTCATCTAGTTCCAATCAGCTACACCTGTGCAAATCCATTATCAGCTGTGGTGTGTCATTAAGGGCATACTTTGATCTCTAGAACCTGTATTATTGGTGATAATGTGCAAGATGGAAAGAATCCAGCTTGACTCTCAGATCTCAGGTTGAGTTTGAAGGTCTGGTAGTTTGGAAGGGAGGCATAAAGTCAACTCTGAACATTTGCCATGTAACTCACTGCCAGCCAGTAAATACAGAACCCAACATACCAACCGTAGAGTCTCACTTTTCAAAGCAAACTTGCACAAGAATACCAATGGCTTTCCCTTTCCAATTTTGTCAACTAAACAAGGGCAGGTCTTCACTACCCGCTGGATTGGCAGGTAGTGATCGATCTATCGGGGGTCGTTTATCGCGTCTAGTGTAGACGCGATAAAATCAATCCCCGATCGGGCTCCCCGTTGACTCTGGAACGCCAGCTCACAAGAGGTGGAAACGGAGTCAACGGGGGAGCAGCAGCGGTCGACTCGCCACAGTCCTCATCACAGCCAAGTAAGTCAACCTAAGATATGCCGACTTCAGCTACGCTATTCATGTAGCTGGAGTTGCGTATCTTAGGTTGACTCCGCCACTAGTGTAGACCTGGGCCAAGTCTGTGTCACAAGCAAGTTCCCATTTGATTAAATTGGAAACTTCAGAAAAAAGTCGCACACCTGTGACCTGTGAGCACTTTCTAGACAAAAGCATTGTCATACATCATTATAACGTATTCTTCTAAGAAACTGGCTGACCTGTTTAGCGTTGGCATTAGAGCTGCAGTAACTTCATGACCCATACAGTAGTTAGGTTTCTATCCGTTGAAATTTTTAAACAAGAATGCCTTCTGTTCTGAAGTCTGGCTTTCTTCTAAGGTGCTGTTTGGTAGGTCATCTTCATCTTTAACTTATGTCATAGTTGAAACTTGATCAGAACTTGTTGCCCATCTTAATTTGAGCCCTGCAAAATGAATAAACAGAGAGAGGATGAACCGGGAATGAACAATGGTGTCCCTTTTTAAACAAAGTAATCACTTTAATATGGATAACTTTCTGACAGAAGAACAGTTCTGACTGAAGAACAATATTTTAAGGCACAAGTTTTTCTCAGTGTGAGCTTAGATACATTTTGTGCTTAAACATCTCTTTAGCACAGCATTTTATTTACCTTAGTAAAATATTTTCAGTGTCATTAAGTGTTCTAATATGAAGCGTAGAACAAATGGATAATGGATAAAGTAAAAAATCTTCCTAAGGAGACTTTGGACCACATCCTGCAAAATGTTGAGCGCACTCAGATTCTAGTGAGCTCAGTGAGAGTTGTAGCTGTGTTTGTATGTTACAGATCATGTATCTAGTATATAAGTGAAATATTTCCTTCACATAGTATGACACTCAAGAAAACCCATGAACTCTGTTTTTTAATGTTAATAGTTCACAGTGTGAAACCATGTTCAAATAGATACTTTTGCTCAGATAGTGTGATGATGAGGGCCATAAAGTATCTGCGTAGATAGGTTAAAAAACAAAATCCACATTGCAGTCAATGAATAGACCAATTAGCTTGTCCTTTTTTAGATGGAATTCCACAAAACTCAAGAAAAAAACTTGCTTCTAATCAGTTATGCTGGTTTAATTCCACTGACTTCATTGAAGCTACTTCTGATTTACAGGAGTGGTGTGAGAGCAGAATCAGGCCTAATAGTCTTGGTCAGTGTGACTTAACTGTTCTGAAACCTGTATTGCAACAGACTAGATGTGAGATTTTCAAAAACTCCCCAATCCCATTAAATATCAAAGGGACTTGTTCTGCTAAATCATTTAGGCACTTATGAAAATCCCACCCTAGATTCCAAAGTGGATTTAAAAATTCCTGGAGTGTGAGTGGCGGCCATTTGATGTGATTAACTAGCAATATCAACCCTTTGGAACCTCATGTTGAATGTGACATCAGTGCCACAATAATAAACAAACAAAAATATCAATATACCAAACACATTTGAATGTCAGTGGCTGAGAAAAATCACACACTTAACATCCATTTTTATTGTTGTCCCCTCAACAATATAATGCAAGTCACTATGAGGTGATCCCAACACCGATGCAGCAAGTGACAGATTACTGGTGCAATAAAGCATGTTTTAACCCCTCTGCTTCCTTGAATAACTTAAGATAGAACAATCAATGGCAAGAATGGGGTTGCTGCTGCACTGAGCCACAGAAGGGCAAAAAAATTAAAACTTAAACTTGTCTCAGACAGTAGCTTTTCTAACACCACTTCTACTGGGCATAGGCCTGTCAACTTGCCTGCATTTTCTGGGTGACTGCTGAACATTTATTTTCACCTGCTCACTCTCAAATGCTTTCATATTCCTCCTTTTAAAGTGCTGGAGGTTGACTAGGATTCTTCTAGCTTCTTCAAGTAGCAGTATTTCTCACCTGTGAGAAATGTGGGGGAAGCCTTTTGGGTTTCGTTGTATCAGTGATGGTTTGGTTTTGTTTGTGGGGTGGGGAGGAGAGAAATTCTGGAAGTGGAGGCAAAGACCAACTTTTTCTTCCCCTTTCTCCCTCCTTCCTGTTCCTGCTGCCCCATCCCCATCCCTACCCACACAGCACTACGTTCCAGGGCAGGGGAAGAGACACGCCAAAAAGCTGTGGATCTGGCTCCATAGTCTCCTTGAAGCAGATCTTCCCAGCCTCTGGAGTTGAGCACTGTGTAGGGGAGGAGTAGCCAGGCCACCCACACCCAGCTTCGAGCCGTCTCAAACCAGGACCAGCAAACTTCCTGCAACAGCCCCAGCAGCCATTTTGAATCCTACTCATAGTGGGACCAAAATCACACACATTTTCTTACTGTGCTATGGATCCCAAATCCTGCTGCAGCATCTGAGTTCAGTATAGGATCGTGGGCCATGGTTCCTCTCCTGCTCCATGACAAACACCCCTATTTGGCCTGGCTTGGCCCTGCTGGTCAGCACGGCATGCAGCAGAGTAGGAAATGTAACAATATTTTATTGTAAAGAAGACAAAGGTTTCTAATCTTTTTTCAGCAGCTTGATACTACACTGAAATGAAGTGCTACAGCACATCCAGATGAAACTGTTCAAAACTACGCATCTCTCATGGTCCCTCCAGTAGCCCCTGTCTATCAGTGCAGTGAGGAGAGAGACGGGGTTGGGAGAAGAGAGGATCAGAAGAAGGAGAAGAGGGGGCTGTATACTATATATCTCACACATTCTTTCTGAAAAGCTGACAGTCCATGATCCAGTGTGTGCTGAGGTTATATGCTGTAACCCATCCTGCCGCGCACACACTTCTCTGACTTTCTGTTAAGCTCATAAACCACTCACTTCACAAACCACTCACTAACCACTCATGTGGTGCATTATCAGTTCATGGAGCACCTGCCCAAATAAAAAGTGTTCCTAAAACAACCTCTTCAGGAATTAATGCAAACACCTGAGTCATTTAAAATCCTATTTGTTACACATGCGCTGGAACTTTCACTACTCCAAAGGGGTGAGAAGGGGTGTGTGGAGGTGTGATTGTTTTTTCAGCCAAGGGGTTGGATAAAGTTTGTGTTAGTTTTGAGGGGAGGGGAGTTTAGTAGCAAAACAATTGGGTGTTTTTCTGCTAGCCACTTCTAAGGTCATTAGGACCAGCCGATGAGAAGTGATGTTAACCCAGCCAGTCACTGAACACCAGGAAATGCCCTGTGTTACATTAATTGTTGAGGTCACACAGTGAAAATTTGGGATATGAAAGGAGTTTATGCAGACGGTTTGATTTTGTTTGTAAGGAGGACCATTTCAGTTGGTGTGTGCAGAACATTTCTGGAGGGTTAATTCCCTGCACCTGGGGCCATCAGATTGTTTGAATCCTCTCCCAGCATTTCATTCAGCTTGTATTGCTATTTCAACCAAACTGGCACCTTGCATGTGCATGGTTATTATTCATTTTTATTAATGTGGGATTGAAAAATCCACTCACCCAGACTTAGTAGGAAGCTACCCAGAGGAGTACCATTAACTTTTGCAGAATATAAGCGTTTATTGAAAATAAAATATAACTTTCTAGACCTTATGGTAGCAAAGCATTCTTCCAAGTATGAACTATGTATAAACTGGAGCTATGCCAGATTCTTTAATCTGCAGATATTTCCATGACTCAAAAACGGGGGCTGATTGAGAGGTTAGAGTAGCAGAGACTTCAAAGGAGCTAGGAGACTCTGAGGTAGGACAGTGAGCAGCAAACAAGAGAAGAAACGGCCACGAAGTGATATTTCACTATTATTATTAGTATCATGCTGCCTAGGAGCCCATTACACTAGGGGCTGTACAAACATCATATTCTATTATAGGAAAAGGAAAAAGTGGAGTGAAGCCAAGGAGGAAAGACAACGCAAGGAAGGAAGATGTAGTCAGGTATATTTTAAAGCTGACTAATAGAAAGTCGATTGACACTACGCAACAGTTAAATGTAGTATCATAAACAGTACAGCTCTCTCATATAAATGCAGGCTTCATGGGGAAATGAACTTTGGGTGTATGGAAGGACAGGTATTTTTCACTCTTACTGGTACACTTTAGTCCTTGGACTAGTGCATTTCAGAAACCCTGTTTAATTGCTGAAGGCAAAAATTCTTTATAATGGGGAAGGAATAGATCCACTGCCTTCCCGGTGAAGAGATGGCAGTGTTAGAATAGATAAAAACACATCCTCTCCTTTGCATTGCTGAACAGTTTACTTAAGTGGAGATATATGGGGAAAAAACAGCACCACTGCAAATGGAGCATGTTTTGGTGGTGCAGCCTTTCCAGCCCATCACACTATGGTGGATTCCATGTTTAGACTGCAGAGTGGTACATGAGAGGTTCCAGATTGTAAAAGAGAAAAATAACATAAGGACTACCCTGTTAACCTGAGAGGAGAAATGGAGTCATGCCAGATACACTTTTTCTCTAGGCCCGTTAAACTTCTGGACATTTGTGGTAATTTGACTTGAACCATCTCACCAGAGCCTAAAGTGGTGGTTATAATTGCACTGTCCAGAAAATGCTGCAAATGAATTTGGCAGGTGGAAAAAGGCTGTACTACCTGGATAACTAGACAAGGTACAGAACTATCAGGATTACTGGAAGCCTGAGAAATATGGAAATTTAACTTCTGAATTGTTTTCATGGACAAGGTCATTCCCTGTAAAAATTACTTTCTGATAAGACCCTAATCACGTAGGAGCAGACTTCAGAGCATGATGCTGAGAGCCCTGGCAAAGGAGCAGCTGTGGTAGTTATTGCCACAGATCTGGGGGACAGGGATTACAACCTGACAGAAGCTTAGGCTGAAGCCTGGTCTACACTACCCGTTTAAACCGGTTTCAGGAGCGTAAAACCGATTTAACGCCACACCCGTCCACACTAAGAGGCCCTTTATATCGGTATAAAGGGCTCTTTAAACCGGTTTCTGTACTCCTCCCTAACGAGAGGAGTAGCGCTAATATCGGTATTACCATATCGGATTGGGGTTAGTGTGGCCGCAGATCGACGGTATTGGCCTCCGGGCGGTATCCCACAGTGCACTACTGACCGCTCTGGACAGCAATCTGAACTCGGATGCAGTGGCCAGGTAGACAGGAAAAGCCCCGCGAACTTTTGAATATTTCCTGTTTGCCCAGCGTGGAGCTCCGATCAGCACGGGTGGTGATGCAGTTAAAAATCAAAATAAAGAAAGAGCTCCCGCATGGACGATGCGGACGTGATCGCTGTAAGGGCAGGCAAATCTGTTCTATCAGCGCTCAAAATCATTTTTTAAATATCTCCAGACAGATGCCATAGCAGGGACTCAGCGCACTGCTGCGTGACAAGCGTAACGGAAAGCCAAAGAATCAAATGGACGCTCATGGACTGGAGGACTCAAGCTATCCCACAGTTCCTGCAGTCTCTGAAAAGCATTTGCATTCTTGGCTGAGCTCCAAATGCTTCTAGGGTCAAAAACAGTGTCCGCGGTGGGTCAGGGCATAGCTAGGCAATTTACGCACACCCCCACCCACCCCCAGAAGTGAAAGGGAAAACAATCCTTTCTTGACTCTTTTACATGTCACCCTATCTTTACTGAATGCTGCAGATAGACGCGATGGTGCAGCACTCAACACCAACATCCTTGCTCCCCCCACGCTATGGATGGCTGATGGTACAAAACGACTGGTATCCGTCCTCATCATCAGCCTATTGGCACATGGGGCAGTGCAAAAGGACTGGTAACCATGCTGACTAGCATCTGTTAGGTCGATCAAGGGCGCCTGGCCCTAATTTTTCCTGGTAGATGGTACAATATGGCTGATAACCATCGTCATCATAGCAACAGGGGGCTGAGCTCCATCAGCCCCCACCCTTCATGTGTAAAGAAAAGATTCAATTGCCCCTGAACTAGCAGAGGGATGCTGGGCTCCTCTCCTACACACTCCTTACTGTCCTGTCTGGACTATCATAGCAGCTGGAGGCTGCCTTCCACTCATATCTCACTAACAAGTCACTGTGTCTTATTCCTGCATTCTTTATTACTTCATCACACAAGTGGGGGGACAATGCTACGGTAGCCCAGGAAGGCTGAGGGAAGAACGGAATCAACAGGTGGGGTTGTTGCAGGAGCACCCCCTGTGAATAGAATACAGCTCATAATTTCTGCAGGATCTGACACAGAGCAGCTGTGCTCTCTGGTTCTCTGATACAGTGGTTCTGTAGTACACTTGCCCATATTCTAGGCAGGACTGATTCTATTTTTAGATACCAAAAAGGAGGGATTGACTCAGGGAGTCATTCCCAATTTTGGCTTTTGCGCCCCTGGCTAAGAGCAGCCAGGGGCACTTATGACAGCGGCAAATGGCACAGTGCAAAAGGACTGGTAGCCACGATCATCTTATTACCAATTTATGGTATGGTAGATGGTACAATATGGCTGATAACCATCTCTGCTATCATGCAAAAGCAAAAGCATGCTGCTGTGTAGCGCTGCTGAATCGCCTCTGTGAGCGGCATCTAGTACACATACGGTGACAGTCACAAAAGGCGAAACAGGCTCCATGATTGCCATGCTATGGCATCTTCCAGGGCAATCCAGGGAAAAAAGGCATGAAATGCTTGTCTGCCGTTGCTTTCCCAGCGGAAGGAGTGACTGACGACATTTACCCAGAACCACCCGCGACAATGATTTTTGCCGCATCAGGCACTGGGATCTCAACCCGGAAATTCAAAGGGGCGGGGGAGGCTGCGGGAACTATGGGATAGCTACGGAATAGCTACCCACAGTGCAATGCTCCAGAAATCGATGCTAGCCTCGGACCGTGGACGCACACCACCGATTTAATGTGTTTAGTGTGGCCGCGCACACTCGATTTTATACAATCTGTTTTGTTAAACCGGTTTATGTACATTCGGAATAATCCCTTAGTGTAGACGTACCCAGAGAGAGAAATCCTGGAAGTAAGGAATAGAATCCAGGAATGGAGTAAATCCAGGGTTTATGGAAGGAAAAAGGGGCATGAGCATGCATACCCCCGGAAACGCTTGCCTGGATGATGGCCCTTTACTGCCTGGATCTCAGTAGTTGTCTTTTTATTGTGTACTTTGAAAGAGGAAAAAAATCCATAGAACTGATTAATTTTTAAACTTGTGAAAATCACCATACTCTTTTTTAATGGATTTTTATAACTGAGCAATATAGTGTACAATTTATTCAGTGGTGCAGCATGATACTTTCCTACTGGTACTAAGCAGTAATTTTGGTTTGACTTCTCAGTACTAATAATGTCCACCCTCTTTGCTGACAGATGCTAATCTGGAGTACTTTCCACATGGTCAGCTTGCTAGTGCATGCTTGACTTCTAGCTCCCGGACATTGACATTTGAACAGGAGGCTGGGACCATCCAAGAGGAGAAGATGATTGCCACAGTAGAAAGAGGATGGGGAAAGAAATCCTTGTCTTCTCAAGACAATGCAATACCTCCGATTAATCTAACAGATGACCAGCTTGCCTCTGGCCTCTATGGTAACTATCTGCAGAGACATAGCTCTGTTAATGCTGATTGTCTTTAATATTCAAACACAGTTGGAGTAAATCACATGGCTTCTCATGTATAGAGGTAGGAGGAATACTTCCAGAAGAAACAGAAGTGAAGGGGAGGGACATTGTGGGTGCTATCATGTCCCATCGATATTTAATTTTTAAATGGTAGGTTACAGTGTAATGTAAAATGGTTCAGTACAGTTTGTTAATGATTTATCAGACAAAATCTAATAAGAGATAAATGTGGCTTAGCATTTGCTACCCTTTAATGCCTGGTACATAGATATTTTGTAATTGTAATGTGTTTAATAAGTTGACTTACTTCAATGAATATTTAAAGTTAAATTCACCAATCTAAATAAACCTTGCCCACTCCCCAGTTAAATGAGTATTTGTCAGACATGTTTCCTGTGCATAGATGTTATAAAAATATCTAGCCTTCTCTTCCAACAAATTGGCAACTTCAGTGTTGGCACTCAAATACTTGTCATTTGACACCAAGAATTAGGATTTTCTTGACAGACTAAATGAACCAGTTTCAATGGTCTGAAAATTGACACCAGCAACAAAACAGTAAAAGTGTATCTGTCTCCAGGTTGCCATCAAGCAAACTAAAACACCCTCTTAGATAACCTTATCTCTCAGTTTTCTGCTTCTGGACCTGATTTTCTGGGTAGCTTTTTATGTTTGTGTTTCCTGCACACAAACAACAATAGTTTGTTTGTAACTTTAATGTGCCAGTGACTCTGTATATAGAAGAAATAAGACAAATCCACCTTAAATCTACAGGTTAAATAAAGAGCTGTTTGTTTTAAGATGATCTAAAACAAGCAGTTACACCCAAAGGTGGTGCAAAACTTGTACTGATGCATGCATTTGACACTCTCTCCAACAGTATGTGCAAATAATGAAAGTACACTGAAGTCCATCATGAAGAAAAGGGATGGGGAAAAGGATTTGAATGGTGCAAAGAAGAATCTGCAATTTGTTGGTATAAATGGAGGGTAAGAGGAATCCTGTCTTTAAAAATATCTGACTATTCAATTCATCAAAACACTTTTCTTCCTTTTCCCAGGACAAAACAAGGGAAGTATACATAGTGGTGCAGCAATTCTCTCAGAATTTTGAGAGAGCAATCTTGAAGGGCATGAATTAGAGGGGGAGAGAAATGAAATTTTTGTCTGGGATGATTTTACTGAGATCTTTCATTGCTGTGCCTTGTTTTGTTTTTGTTTTTATGGAAGCTACCATGTCACACATGGTCCCAAATCTAAGTTTTTGTATATATAAGCTTTTACAAAACTTACTACCAAACAAACAGACGAAGACCCATGGGAACACTTCTAATTTCACTAGAATTGTTTTTCAACACATACAGTTTTAACAAAGAGTGGACAATCAAGATATTGCAGTATTATGCTATCTGTATGAGATCAAGAAGTGAAATTGACTAAAGTAAACATAAGTACCGTAGTCAAAAACAAATTTTAGCTTAAAAATCTTTCAGTTTTAAAATCTGATCAATTTCAGAATGTTACATCAAATTATCAGCTAAAGCAGGAACTTTCAAATAGCCACATCATTGTCTTTTTAAATGCTTTGTTGTTAAAGAAAAAGCGAAAGACTTTAAAAGGTAATTGAAAAGTAAAGCCTGAACATCTTACCTACACATTAAACAATTACTTACTATTGTAGTTGTAGTTACAGTTTTGTCATTGATTGCATTGAGGCTGAGATTTCACCTATTTCTGCAGATGTGAGGATGTACATGTAAACAATCACTGAGGATCACATGTGTTCTTTAAAAACTCAGTAGAAAGCAGGTAATTCATTAGAATCAGTTTCAAAATGGTCTAACCCCCCATTATTTTTAATCTAAAAAGACAAAAGTTTTCCCATCATCATAGCAAACAAAAAAATGTGTATGGGCGGGGGGGAATTGCTTCTGATCATAGATAACATTAGCTTGGCAGGGAAAAGGATGGAAGCCCAAGGCAACAAATTCCCCTCTAAGCAGGAGTTTGTCTTTCCCTTGAGCGGCTCAGGTGGTAATTAGGGTTGTAAGAAGGTTTCTACAGATAAAAGGGATGTTTCTCTCTTTTTCCCCCCTACCAGTTGCATTACACAGTCTCAGTCATGGGACAATGTGAATGTAATGGTCAAAGTGTCAGAGAGAAAATATGGTTTAGCAGAGATTTATTTAGGCATTAACTCTTAAATAAGTATTCTAAAATTCTTTGGAAGATTTTTATCCTCATCTTTGACTATCAAAGAATTTAATGATCAAATCTAATCAGCTGCCTCATTCTCTTGAGTTAATGAAGAATTACCCAGTAATCTAATATTGGATGTCTTACTAACATTTTTCTGTTTCAATTTTTCTGTGTATGATTAGAATTATCTTCAAAAATTGTCTCACTGGCTGTTGTCCTATTGAATTGCTATTTCAGGTCTGAAGCTAAGGCCCCAGTGCACAAGAGCATATCTTTTCAACAAAACACTAAGAATGTGTCATGGGACATAAGCACATAATTAAAGTTAAGCATGTGCTTAATTGCTTTCCTGAATTGGGGGCTTACTATGCAACCTTTTGTCAAGCCTCTTAATTTCTTTGCATCTGCATTCCCCGCTCTATGTAAAATGGGGATGATCTTTACCTCAGAGTGGTCTTGATGTTTGATTAATACTTGTAAAAGACTTTGAGGTTCTTTGGATAGCAATGGATAGTAATATATGTGCAAAGTATTAGTTTAATCTGGCATTGGTCAAATATCGAATGTCACTGAATGAAATCTTTCATGGAATATTTCTACATCTCTCAATTGCCATCTAGGTATGAAACCACATCGAGTGACGAGTCTAGTTCAGAAGAGAGTTCTTCCTCAGAGTCAGATGATGAGTGTGAAGACAATGAGTATTCCCACCAGGAGGAGAGGCGCAGCCGGCATAAGATGGAAGGAGGACATCATGAGCTTAATGCTGAAGATGTTGGGTGTGTTGGGGTGAATGAAGAGGTGCAGGCTCAAGAGAGTGAGCCTGAAAAGGTTGAAATCAGAGAGAGGTGTGGTATATTTCCCTGTTTAATATATAATATGGCACTAGAGCTGCATAGAGCAGGCCTTTTTATTTTCAGTAGTATAGCCTCATCATTGCTAATTACTGTGTTCTGGAAAGCACAAAACTAGACTCTTACTGGCATGCTACCCACTTCCTGTATCACTAGGTCAATGGAGACTATCCTTTAAAAACTGTAATTTTAGGCTTGTTTTGAGTACGCCTCTTCCTGATAGTGTATTCTTCGCTGTTCTCCCTTCAACTCTTTGAATACTATACTCAGCGGGATCCCAATATGTAAATACTAAACTTCTCCCAGATTTATCTGCATATGCTTGTTAAAAATGTAGCCAGGGATGGTAATCCCAGAAGAGAGGGATTGTTACAGTAGAAGGATTATCTGTGAATAGTAAGAACATATCAGAGGACTATGGTTTCTTGCTACTTTTATTGTTTTTAATTGACTATGTTCTTGTAATATACATGCTTGCCCCATGTCCAATTTAAAATAGTCCGTTTATAACTAGGTCCAGGTTATTTATAGCCAGTACAGGCCATCCCCTGATAACCCATGGCACTCATTTTTAAAAACAAAAAAGGATAACATTTTCCTAACCACCTCATCAGAAAAAAGCCAGAGCAAACAGATGAATCTTGCACCAGGCCCTGCAGGTCAACAGACTGAACACTTACCACTCATCCATACTAGTCTTGAACTTGGGCCTGTCATCAGAAATGCCTCAGCTGATTTCAGCTGCCATGATGATGCATTGGCGGGGTGTGTTGTGTCAGGTGGATCAAGTCCCAGACCATGTAAATTAAAGTTTCCATCATGCATTATACAGCATACCACTACCAAGCTTCTTTTTAATAAGGTTGCCTGGTGATGAGCTAGGGAAGATAGCATTGGACAGGCAATACTTACCCTTTACATAGGTGGCAGATAGTACTGTGTTGTGGGTTGCTGCCTGCTACATAACAAGTGCTGTAAGAATAGAGAGAGGGGTCTTAAATCTGAACCAAGATAAAATACCCATTTAACACATAAGATTTGCTAAAATGTAAAATGCTAAGAGTGCACTTACTTGTAAAAATAAATGTGGCGTCATAATGGCCGCTGTGCTGCTCCATGTAGATATGTGTCCTATGGGGCTGTGATTACTAAAGCATTCTAGTGTGTTGTGCATTAATTGGTCTGTGCAGACCCTGCTGGTGTGCTCTAGAAGTACCCTAGTGCACTGTAATATAGTGCAGTTTCAAACTACACTACATTGAAGCACAGTAGGGAACTTTTAGTGCTCACTAGCAGAGTCTACATGGACCCATTAGTAAGTAACACATTTATGCACTTCAGAAATCACATAATCCCATAGGCTGCGTTGCTGTTCCATGTAGACAAGCCCTTTAGATAATAGTTATTCAGCTGTGGTATTTCAATGGGGATAAAACTTAATAGCAAAACATATTTGTATTTATCTACTGCTAAATAACAGGTATGCACCACTACTAAATAGTTAAGGGTTATTAATAAACGTGTTTAGGCGGTGACTTTTAAAGTCTTCTCTATTTTATTTATACAGTGCCATAGGTGGGTCTGACATTTGAGACAAAATAAAAATGACAGGTCTATTCTGCAAGGAACTTGCATTTAAATTTCGATTTAATACGTAGCAAGGGGTGATAAAAGGTGAATGGAGAGGGAAGAAGGTTACAGTGGTGAAGAGTATGAGATAAGCCTTTTATTTTTAACCAGATTGGACGGTCTAGGTCAGAGGCCCAGGGGCTGTCCTACAAGCACAGATGCAGTAGGTGTGCAGAAGCATAACCATGTGATTTTTAACATCTGATTTCACGTGAAGTGTCAAAGCTAGGAAAAACTGCTTTATGTCACTGGAAAGCTAAAACCTCCAACTTTCCCGTGGACGTGTCTTCTATCCCTAGTGCTTCATAAAAGACTATTGCTTGAAATTGTCGCTGGTCTCTCAGACCATGCGAAAACAGGCCATTTCCCACAGACAGGCATGTGATCAGCAACCTGGGCAGTTCAACCCCAGTTGCTACATTCATATCTTTTAGTTCTTCTTCTCATTTTAAAATAAGTATATTGCAGTTTGGGAACCATGTCAATCATGAGGGATGGGGAAGAGGTCAGTGACAGAAAAGTAACAGGGATTTGAAGGAGCATAGTGAAATCACATGTTGAACAGGGATTAGCAAGGGTGCTCCTGGCATATGGGGTGTAATGAGAAAAGGCAAGGAGCCAGAGCTTACATTGCTTCTCACCCGTTAGTTTGATTTCCTTTTAATGCTGGTAACGGTTACCTCTGAGAGTACAGAATGTAATTGGCATTTCATGTAAAGGGTAAGTGCATCTAAAACTCAGGAGTTAAATATTGCTCAACTTTATTAGTACTAATTATCCTGCTGGGGCATCTGGGAAACCTACTTTTTGTTCTGTGGTTGAAGTGCAATGGTGTAGCCTGTTCTTCTTTTCGCACTGAAAACTGCTGCCAGGATGGATTCCACAGTTCAGCAGTTGTGGCAGGGCTAGAACCATTTGCTCCTTTGTAAGTTTTTGAAAAGTTACAAGATAAAACATTTAAATCAAGAGGAACTAATTTACAAATGCCTTTTTATTTTGGTTTTGCTCCACAGGTATGAATTAAGTGAAAAGATGTTGTCTGCATGTAATCTACTTAAAAACAACCTAGATGATCCAAAGGCCTTAGCCAGCAAAGACATGGTAAGTCCAGTCCAGTGTAAAGTCACTGCTCTGAATGTTTCTCACTTATTCAGTCTCTTTTAGCACAAGTCAGGGTAACTTCCTGTTTTCAGGACTGTAAATTAAATAGTTGGGCCGAATAAAGACTGTCTTTAGACAGTCTCAGAATGTCATTTCTGGTTCCACATCAGAAGACTTTTGTCAACCAACCCATGCATCCTACTGCATGCCAGGAATGTATTCATCCAAAAGACAAGCACATAAAAATAGTATTACTTATTAAAGGGCAGTTTCATTGCATCAGTCCATTCCACTTATATTTTAGAAAGTGTTGTGCTAATGTGGCTGGCAAGGTTGGATGTGGATTTGGTAACCACACTCCTGTGGGAAAATATACGGCTTCGGGAGTTAGCATTCCTTTTGATTACAAAAGTACAGAGTATGTTCTGATGTGGAATGTGCTCTGCCTCTTTCCAAACACAGACGTACATACTGTTTCTTTCTCAGTTGTGAAAATAGTCTTAATATAGTGCAAACAAGCAGAATGAGGTTGCTGTGCTAATATTATCTTAAAGAAATAATATCACTTGTTAAATATGGAAATTACCTCCATTTGTGCATTTTGTGTGGGTTTTCTGAAGATGAATGAATGTAGATTGCTGTAAATATAATGTGAAATTGTGTTCTGTACTTACAACTGCAACTTTTATAACTGGAGGAGGTGTGAGATACAATATCAAATGCCTGACTGCCAGTGATGGGAAGCACTGCAGCCCCTGATTTCCAGGTGCTCAGCACCTCTGATAATCAGGCCAAAGGTCTCTAACCTAATGTCTTTCTAGTTCTGATTTGGGCCTGACATTGTTGGTTAATGTATGGGTGACATACAGTTTTAATCTCTATATTAGTCCTGCCTGCCCTGGTAGTTTTTCTTGAAAAGAACAAACTTTCAAGCCTAGTGGGTGTTAAAAGTGTCCATAATGAGATAATCAGACGATTGTTTTTGCCCAGCAAGGGTAATCTGAACTTGTGCATTATGTTTCATGCTCAAACTGTTTGCAAGCACAAGTGGTTCTCTGTAGTTGAGAACTCCAGTCTAATCCGCTCTAGTTCTCTTTATCTGCAAGCTAGAAATGAACCTTGTGCAAAATGTTCAAACTTGGGCATCCAACGTTAGTCACCTAAATAAGTGGTCTGATCTTTTACCAAGGTATTGAGCATTCTTAGCTCCCAATTACATTAGTGGGAGCTGCAGGACACTTTTATTTAGATGCCTAAATATGAGGTGCCTGAATGTAGGTATCCACATGTAGAAAGCATTGTCCTTATTCACAGTTTATTTGCTATTTACAAAACAGCATATTGGTGAAATGTTGGTCTATACTGCTTTCTAAAGTAAGAAAATATTTCTGTTTGTAACACTAAAGGGCATTCTGTATTAATAATTATTGTTTGAGTGTTTCTCTTTGGTAGTGCCCACAATATGCTAGGTGTTATATAAACAAAAGGGACTATACTAACAGTTTACATCCTAAAAGTTGTATGTTATCAAGCATAATGCCCTGGCTTAGGTAGTAAAACAAGACGTAAAGAAAAACACTATCCTTCCTTTGAGGCGCTTACAATCTCTGGCCCTGATTCTGTCTCAAGATCTACTAACACAAGTGCCAGGGGCAGCACCAGCAAATACTGATGCAGCATAAGGGCCTAAAGAAACACATTGAGTGAATACACCATTGATTGCCCCTGGATTTCTTGATGAGAGTTAAGTTTCCCTGCCTGTGAGGCTTTGTATTGAAGGGAGCAGTGCTGGGGAGAGACCAGAACTAGAGAATGGAGAGGGAGGGAAGGGAGAAATATCTGAGTCCTTCCAGGTTAGAATGAAGACACCTTGGTGAGGCAATATAGGGAAACTTGCACTGTAGCTGTGTACTTGAAAAACTTCAATGTCCATTGCTGTTAGTCTGGGACATTTCCCTAAAACAAGACTAATAGATACACTTAGTTATTAACTGTGTAAGGAGTGAGTTACCATCCCAAGCCCTGCTCCTATCAGTCAACACTTGATACGTATGAATTCTGGTGCCAGTCGTTTGTCGAACTTAGTACCACCGGAGAGACAGGCAAGCTTCCTGGAAATTAGGTGAGATGGGTAGAAATTAACAACCTCTGAGTTTCACACGGAGGTTTGTGGGAGGAGAAGATTTCATTTTTATTTCTTGGGTTTGAGTTGAATACTTTCTGCCCACATCTGACTAAAGAAGTCTTGGTTTCCTGAACTTTCAGCTCATGGGCCAGAAAACACTATAAATAGTGCATCCATCTGAAAATCTTTTTGTCTTGTTTTTGGCAGAGATTTTGTTTAAATACCATCCAGCATGAGTGGTTTCGTGTATCGAGTCAAAAGTCAGCTGTTCCTGCAATGGTTGGAGACTACATAGCTGCTTTTGAAGAGCTTTCTCCCCCTGTCCTCCGACACATAATCAACATGGCAGATGGGAATGGCAACACAGCTCTGCATTATAGTGTGTCACACTCTAACTTTGAGATTGTAAAGCTGCTTTTGGATGCAAGTAGGTTGGCTGTTTTTGAGGGGATTTTGGGATGGTGGGTGGTTTTTGTTTGTTTGGTTTTTTTGTGTGTTACCCTCACAGGTAACATCCCGCCAGTCAGCTCCAGAATTCTGGGTTTGGGCTTCCTCCAGCAGAATTCCTCCAGAATTTTAATTCTAGAACAGCACAGTGTAATTTCACACTAAAACAGCACTGGGAAGTAGGGATTCCAGACTTGCTTTAGGGGTGATGGTTTTTGTTTAACTTGCAGAAGAGAAGGCAGTGTTGTCTAGTTGTTAGATTAGGCAACTGGCATCTAGCTTCCTAGGTTAGATTCCAGACTTTGCCAGTGACTTGCTGAATGGCTAATCTAGCCACTGACTTAGAGGTTGAGCCTGGCCACCGCCTCAGCACCTGTTCACTGCCCTGATGGCAAATGGAGACTGTAAAGGTGCAGCAGCAGCCAGGGGAGAGTTTCCCTAGCACAGGAGCAGTGTGGGGCTGCCACATGTAGTCCTATGCTGCCCCCTTTGCAGCCCAGCGTAAGCGGGGGAGGGAAGGAAGGAGTGGTAGGAGGGAGAGTTGCCATAGTGACTGCTTTGGGCTGAAGTTCAGGCAGTGGATAGCCCAGGTAAGGCTGCTGTAAATTAGAGCTGGCCCCCGGCAGAAGGTGGATAGCGTAAGGGTAAGCCAGACCCCACCCCGCCTCACATGGGCTCTGCCCCATGTGAGGTACAGAACAGAATTTGTCCCTGCAAAATAGCTACAATACTTACCTGCTGTACCTCAAAAGGGTGTAGAGAGGCTTGATTAATGCTAGTAAAGTGGTTTGAGGTTCCCAAATGAAAGGTGCTATGCTAATGATTGTTCAACAACAAAAATAGAAACACCAGCTAGAGAATGAACGGATCTTAATGTAATGTAACAATGCAGCACATCCAGCACCAAAGACTTCCTCGTCCGTCGACAGGAAAACAAGCACTTCAAATGCTGTAGGCTGGCTTGAACACAGGCTGAGTGGAAGCAATGAGTCACTGCAGGAGAATGTGGGTAATGTCTAGGGCACAGTGAAATGTGACAGGACTGAGTTCTAATGTAAGCTCTAGACTATGTTGGAAAGAATTTTCTCTCTTACCTCCCTGAATATATCAAGGTAGCATGAGCACGCTGCTGCTGTTCTTCTTCAGGCCACAATAGCCAGTGTAGTTGCATTAGTAATTAAATGAAGTGACTGGAATTGGAAATGCCAACTATTATGGGCTAGTGCCGTGTGAAAAGGATTGTTGCACCAGGCATCCTGTTAAAAGGTTTAAACATAGTGGAATTCCTTCGTAAGTGTCCGTGTGGACAGCCCTTCCTTTAATTACTGTATGTGAATGGTCACTAGCCGCATGAAACCGAACTTCCCAAATCAGGTATGTGCATAGGCGCAAAAGCCCCAGCTGGCAAGGATGGAGTGAGTTGTAATAGCGCACAGTGTCTCTCAACCTTTTGCAATCTGTCACCCAGTGTCACAATAGAAAAAAGGTTCAGGACCCTTCCCTCCCATCTAGCTATAAAGAAAGGGAGGGTAGTTGAGAACTCATTTCCTATGAGGCATTTTAATGCTTAGGCAGACCAGTCAAGTAAGAATGGCTTCAGCTGGCACTACCACAAGGTGTAGCATCTGTCACCCACAGCGAGCAGCACTTAAAAGGGGTCAGATTCTTTTCTGCCCTTTGAAAACCTTTGATTCTTTCAGCTGAATTCCCCACTGGTAACTGAGGGGCCAGCATGTTGGCACTGGAAAGCAAGAATGGATCTCTGTAGTTGGTTATAGTAGTATAATTGACTGCCACTCCTCTGAGAGGTGGATGCATACGTTTTTTCACACCTTCCCGTCCTGCTTTTTCTTCCCTCATCACTTTTGCAAATGCCATTTTTGTCTGAAAAACAGGGAGAAACATGAAGATGTTGCTGTGAATTTTTTTTCCAGAGGTAAATCTGCCGTGGAGCTGAAACTTCAAGCCTCTTACAGAAACCTTATATAAATCCCCTCTCGCCCTCCAAATGATAATTAAAATATGAACACATTCAAAAGGTACTGGATGGTAAATGAGTACTAGCCCCACTGAACTCAAGAATTTTAGGAATAGAAGACAGACTGGTGTATTAGGTTGGAACAAAAAGAACAGCTCTTTTAGTTCCCGACACCTCCTCAGAGGACTTACTGTATTTGTTCCCAGACAAGTAGTTGTTAGAGCTTGAAACCTTTTAACTGGAAAGCCTTTTCTAAAGCTCCAAAACACGTCAGAGTAGCTTGTGCAAAACGTTAAAATGGTTAGCACCAATGTAAGTAGCTAAAGGAAAATGTGCTGTGAGGGAACCTTTTGGTCTTGAATTTCATTGGCCAAAATCACTGACTATTTTGTTTTTGGAATGAGGATTCCCTACATGTAATTAACAGGCTCACCCAGATGGCCTGCCCCAAATTCCAACCTTAGGCTGGTATTGTATGTAATGTTCTTGTAAAATTTCCAATCATTTTTTAAAATTTAACTGTGCCTCAACAGTGACAAATAAATTGCTTCGTGTCCTTTCTGTGGCACGTATGTCATACATGTAATGAAGAAGAATTATTTTCTTTTTTTGGTTCAAGAGCACCTTTTCTTCCTCAGCTTTCCTTTGAATGCTTTCATTATGTGAGCGACTACTGCAGATTCAATAGGCTGTTCTAATACCAATTTATTCAGTTCATTAGTACAATTCCTGCTTTCCAAAGAAACTATCTCATTCCTCTGCAGATGTTTGTAACGTAAATCATCAGAACAAGGCTGGCTATACCCCCATCATGCTGGCTGCTCTTGCAGCTGTGGAGGCTGAGAAAGACATGCGAATAGTGGAAGAACTCTTTGGCTGTGGGGACGTGAATGCTAAAGCCAGTCAGGTCAGTGCTGTCGCACTCAGATACCATTCAAAGCTGTTTTGCTTTGTAAATTGAATATAAAGTTGCCTTTATTGCAACTGCAGAGCAGATGTGTGACTTTGCATTAGTTCAGAGTTTGCACTGACTGTACGCAGCCAGTCACTGCCTCTTGACATCTGTATGTATGGTTTTGGTTCCTGTTTACAAAATGGAGCCATGGAAAAATATTTGAGCTTTAAATAAGATTTTTCTTTTTCAAGCGCCTCAACTGTCCCTCTTTCAATTTTGGGGGGGCACTGTGTGGAAAAACAAAACTGAATTTCGGGAGAAGTTTGTAAACTCTGTAGAACTCGTAGTTCATTATACTTTGTAAGATATTGTTACCCCCAACTTTTCTCCTAAAGCGAATCTTCTCTTGTGATCATTTTGACTTCTTTAAGCAGTTGCAGATGAGAGTGAGTATGTGCATGTGCTTGGTTGGTTGTTAATTTTTGCTGTGATTTTCCTCACAGGCCGGCCAAACTGCTCTGATGCTGGCAGTAAGTCATGGACGGATAGACATGGTTAAAGCTCTGCTGGCCTGTGGTGCAGATGTCAATATCCAGGATGATGAGGGCTCTACTGCTCTGATGTGTGCTAGTGAACATGGACATGTAGAGATAGTGAAGCTCTTGCTGGCTCAACCCGGATGTAATGGCACCCTGCAGGACAATGTGAGTTGCCTTTCCAGACACTGCTCTACCTTTCGACGAGATAACTTTTGGAATGTTGATTTCTTTTTGACGGAATGGAGAGATTCAAAGATCTACTTACATGAAATTTATGGCTGACAACCTAAAGTAGAAATGCCAGAATCTTCTTATTAGTCATAGTGCATGCTGTGATTATTTTTCTTTTAAATACATGATTTTCTGAGCACTTCCAAAAATCAGGTCGTTCTTATTAAGGTGCCTAAACCTAGATGCTTAACTTCACGCATACAAGTTTGAGGGTGGGAATTGGCCTTAGTACTCAAACCTCATTTTTTTACTGAATGATTTAAAGACTTGTGGTGAGAAATCCTTTTTAAAAAACCAAAACCTAATTTTCCATATGTTACTTTCTCCTATGACTTAATAGTCCTCCTTCAGTGCTTCTGTATGATCATGACAAATAATCAAAATACTGACTGTTCTTCGTAAGTTCTTCTCTTGCCCAAAGCAGTGATGCCGTGAGTTTGTGACTTTCAGTTTGCCATCTCCAACCATTGAACAACATTACACATTTGTTCATTGTTGAGGCAATGTGTGTGCTCAACTGCAAATGATATGCTTGTATATTTCTTGGTTAAAAAAGATCACTGCACCCTGTGTGAGTAGATAGAGGGTTTGATCAATAGATCCGTTAAAACTTGAGACTGTCTTGACTGAGTATTATGGCTGTGTCCTTGGTGGCAGTATTGTTCCAGGGTATGTTTGGATTCTAGCTATTACTGTCACCCAATTATTCACTTTCAGCCCTTACACAAAGTCTGGCTTTTTTTTTTAATTTGAGGGTTTAACCTCCCTGTACAACAGTTATAACACTTTCAGTGCATCCACCTTAGTCAGGAAGCTCAGCTGGTTTTACTGCCCTCAAAGTGAGTGGTGTACAACAGCTGGCCTCATAGGCCATGTCTCCATTGAGATAAAAAACCTGTGGCTGGCCCGAGTCTGCTCACTCTGGCTCATGGGGGTTGGGCTCTGAAGTTGAAAAATTGCTGTGTTCAGGCTCTGGCTGGGAGCCCGAACTGTGGGACCCTGCGAGGGTGGAGGGTCCCAGATCTCAGGCTCGAGCCCAAGTCCAAACATCTACACAGCAATTTTTAACTCCACAGCCTGAGCCTGAGTCAGCTGACCCGGGCCAGCTACAGCCATTCCATGAGGCTTATATCCCTGTATAGACGTACCCATAGACGTGTGAGTGAGGTTACCTTGGTGTAACAGATCCCTTCTTAAAGCAGTCTAGGGCCACTGGAAACAGGTGCTAATTTTGAGCAGCCTGTCAACATTCTGTCACTCACCTTGGTGGTGCCTAAAATATAGGCGATGCTATGGCACCAGCCCTGGCTTAGGTACTGTGGTGCTGTCCCTTACACAAGCCATACAGTTGTAGATCTGTTGATATTAAATTACCTCCAGTTCTTTGATATGGGCAAGTACCTTGCTTGCAATGAAGGGTACTTTGGCATTTTTAAGGAAGGATTATATTTCTACTGGTCCCCTTTAATGACCAAGAATTTGGTTTCCAGCTGCCATTATGGAAATGAGCTCTGTGCTATTGATTTGTGCCATCTTGCTAATGATTCAGGAACTTTGCTGAATGCTTCCTGCTTTTCCAGGACAAATCTGTGTACACCACATATGTCCCAGTGTTCCTCGCTCAGCACCAATATCCTAGTGGTTGACCACCCCACCTCCTGCCCATTCAGTAGAATTAAACATATTAATCACTCATCACCACCTGATAAGGACGCATTTCACTTAAAGGTGGCTCATGCAAAGATCAAGGCTGCAGCTTCCTTTAGATTGGTCTTGACTGCTCTAATACCAAATGCCCCAGCAATAGTTAACAAGCCTGCTCCTCCCAAACATCTAACTGTGATGCCAGTCATAACGCTGGTGTTGTAGTGGAAACTTGTGTGGACAAGGGGAGAAGAGGCTGGCAGCACACTGGTGAGCTGTGGTGATATCAGGGCTGTTATTGGCAAATCCCCTCATGCCTTGTGAGCTAAAAATCACTGGTCAGCACGCACTATGGCTGAGTGATGCCTGCATCCGTCTCAGGAGCTCGACCTCAGGAGGGGAAACAAACACTAGCTGCACAGGAGGGAGACTCAGGGCAGGGAGAGCCTCTCTCCTGACTGACTTGTGTGCTGTGCAGGAGGGGGTCAGAGATAAGGAGTCAACTGTCACGCTGTCTGGAATGGCTCCAGAGGACTGTGGATGCCACCCTCAGGGCAGACTGTCAAGAACCAGGGCACGAACCTCAAATGGGCTGTGAGCTCTATGCTTAGATTTCACCAACCAAGTAACAAGTGTGAACACCTCCAGCACTAGAACAGCCTTAATAGGCAGCCTTGGGAATGCCAATCTGGTCTTGCCACTCAGGCAAGCCTGCGTCTGTGATAGCTGGTCCCTTACACCAAAAATCACAACAATATTCAGGTTAGTGCCAGTCCCAAAGGACCAACCACTTACCCAGCTCAAGTGCACCCTACATCTCTCACTAAAGACAACACTTGCAGCCAATCCTATTATAAATTAATTAACAGTTTATTAACTAGGAGAAAGAAATAAGAGATTTATTTACATGGTTAAAGCAGGTAAATGCACACACACACAAATGAGGTACAATCTTAAGTTCCGCTCTAATTTTGAAATAAATAAAATATCTTGTGACACAAGAAAATAATATCTATATAGGATAATATTCGTGGGTAGACTCTCAGCCGGGTGCACTTGGAATTAGGAATGCAGCTGCTCTTACTCTTAACTGGAGTTATAACACCGCTAATTCTCATTGTATCTGATTAACTTTTATCCCTCCCTTCACTTCCCTTCCCCTCTCACCAATAATGCCATTTCTCTCAAGCAAATTCAGACCAATCTCCTGAAATCACTGGTCTTACACAGAATTACTTGTAACATTATTGTGGTAATGGCACACACATTCTTTCTCAGCTATAATCCAGTCCCCTTGTTGAGAGAAATTATGAGGCCTCTGGCACTTGGATTGCCTCATAAAACAGAAACACAAGGCTTGTTGTCACTTAATTATAATAAAGGAAATTAAACAGGACCCTAAATTAGGCTGGCTGTTTGAGCAATAGGGCCTCATTTCAGTAACTTCTATTCTCTGTAGACTGAAGGAGCTTTTAAGGGGCTTGATAATGCACCCGAGCATTCATTTTTTTTCTTTTTTATTCTTTAAGGATGGCAGCACAGCACTTTCGATAGCCCTGGAAGCTGGACACAAGGACATAGCAGTTCTTCTTTATGCTCATGTAAACTTTTCCAAACCACAGTCGCCGGTTAGTATGTTAAATGTTCCTGGTTGCTGAACACTGAGTTCACCTGGTATCTCTCTGTCCTTGAGACTAAATATTGAAAAAAATATCATGTGGTCAGTGTCTGGAGAGGCCGTGCTTTAACCAAAGAACTTTTTAGAGAGATGAGGTTGGTGAGGTAATATCTTTTAGGGGACCAACTTATATTACCTCACCCACCTTTTCTCTCTAATATCCTGGGACCAACATGGCTATAACAACACTGCATACAAAGAACTTCAACAGTGCCATGTAGGTAATCTGTCTGTGAATATGCTACCTACCACTGCATGCACAAATGCATATAGCTTGTGGGTATCTCTTGTTTGGTAAATACTTAGCTTCTGAAAGGTATTGGGTGGGCAGCACAGGATAGGACAATCTGTGTTTATCCACAAGACAACCTTTAAGCAAATAGTGCAATACCGACCAGGACAGCCTGGACCCTGGCAAGAGGATACCTCCTCCCCTTTCTCTCTGGGTGAGGACAATTCATCGTCTGTGTTAAATCAGACATGCACGTAGACTGGCCAATGTACAAGTTTCTTTTGCATAATTGCGATGCCTATTACAGAGCAAGTCATCAAAGCAAGGTCAGCTCTAGTTTTGTTGCAACCCTATGCAAACTGGCAAATATCCACCAACTCTCACAGTCTGCACTTGTCTTCATGATAAACAGTTCCTAAATGTTTTACTGCCGATAATACCGCGCTACTTCAGACACTAGGCTATATGTAGCCAGCACAGCTGCTCCTGGACTGAAACAAAACACGTTACTTGTTCTATATAGGTTGAATTTTAATTGCTGCCTTCATAAACTGAAGGGACAGTGGTTCATGTGCAGTCTGTTTAATCTCTTTAATTAGCTGAATTCAGTTAACTAACTGTTCTTCCCTTTCCCCTTTCTAGAGCACACCTAGGCTCAGCAGAAAGACATCTCCTGGTCCTACCCGCAGAGCCACGTTTGATTAGTAATGCACAAATATCTGTAAATCTTAATGCCATCTCTAAGCTGCTAATTGTTACTGTATTACAGAGACAGATACTGAATGTAATTGTCTTGTGCCTGAACTCACCAGCAAATTGAAAGCAGAACCTAGTGCTAAAGGTAGAAGACTATAAACTTGAAGAAAGCATACAGTTAGATAGTAGTCTCCTAGTAACATAGCCAGAACCATTCTTTTGTCATCTATCCATCATTGCAGGATACGGCATAAATCCTGTTTCTCTTTGCGGTAGAGTCTGTTCCGTTGCATTATGTACAGTTTAGGAATTTTAAGCTATCTTCACAGGTATGAGTGTTTTTCCCCCCCCTTGGACAAGTGTCATAGCCTCCAGGGCACTTTTTAATTGTTCTCTAAAATATTTATATTTACTGTACATGGAGCTATTGGCAATTATTATTTTCATAAATGTCATTCCAATATAGTTTTGAGTTCTTTTTAATTATAAAAATTGCAATTGCTTATGTAGTCAGCTTTTTGGAGCTTGGGCTGGTGGGTTGATGGTTTAGAAATAGAAGAAGGGCTCTCTGACAGGTCTGAAATTAGCTAAATAAATGAGTTGTCACCAGTTGGATGTATTGTATAACTTTTATATTAAAGATAATTGTATCTATAAAATTAAATGGCACAGTATTTTCAACATTTTATATTCTCTAGTAATTAAAAACTATATGAAGAATTACATGTATTGTTACCATATGTTTATTAATTATGTGTCAGTGTCCATAGGATCCATACATAATGTTTATCAGAGAACAAAATTAGCGGTATCAGCTATATGTTCCTCTCTAGCGGAATTAAGTAGTTCTCAGTGCATATTTATGGAATGCTATTACCTTGTCACGTTCACTTTAGTCATATGTATTTAAATGTTTGAAGTGCCTTAGACTCTTGCCATATTTTCAAAATAAAATTTCATTATGCTGTTATACTCCTCTGCTACTTTAGTTGTGATCTACCATCATCCAAAATGTTGTGAATTACAACTGCAGTAGTGAAGCATGCTGGATTGATCGGGTCAAAGCTGTGATGAGTGGATAGTTCAACACTCTGGGGTTACTGTTAACATTGTCGGCTGACATCACTCATTCATCTCCTATAGCCCTGATCAGGTTATATTTGGTAGCTACAGGTTTTAAGAGTTTCAGTAGGCAAACAAGTCCTTGTCTGGCCATCTCCATGAGATGAGGCTGTAACATGGGATCATTTTGTCTCAGATTGCTGTTGTCATGAAACGTACAATTGAAAATCTAGTTTCACAAGTTTTAAAATGTTATTGATGTTGGTCACTTTTTACATTTTGTACATCTAATCTTTCAACTGAATGTCATTATTAATAATCCTTACCACTGATGTTGCCAGCTCCTTTTATCTGAGGGTCACAGGGCACGTCACAGAGAGGGGCAGATGTCCCTAATGGACAGGGAAATTGGGGCACAGGGAGAAATGAAGTGACTTTCAGCAAGTCAGTGGCAAAGCAGGAGTAGAATCCAGGTGTGCTGGCTAACATCAAGGCTGTGCGGCCTAATATCACTAATAAAGGAATCTTAGAGGCTTTTTTAATGGCGTTGCTAGGGCAGGATAATGGCTAGAATGAGTCATTCCTTAGAGTGTGAAGAAAGAGTTTGAAATTCTTCAACAGCAAGTCCTCTAGCTGATTAACCCTACGGAGATGTCTTCACCCAGGTGGTCAGCATCCTGTATCTGAGCAGCCACACTGCAAAGCCCTACCCCATTTCCTGTGTCATCACTGGTGCTGCACTCACCTGTGTGTGTGTCATTAGCACTTGCGGGAGCATATCCCATGGTTCTTAGTGCTGTAGTGAGTTGAGACAATCTGATTCTTTCCCAGTGAATCGTGGGAAAACTTGTCTGTCCCTTTGGGCACATGGAGAGAATTGTGGGGAGGCACTGGACTATCAGCACTCAGATGGTTTAGCCTGCATCCTCACTTCAAAGTGGGCAGGTTATGAGGCCTGTGAACACAGCAGTCAGGGTTTAGATTAGACCTCCAGCTGGCCCAGCTTGTCTGGGTTGAAAGCACCACCAAACTCAGGTGAGACAGTTTTGTGTGTTGACAGAAGCTGGGTTTGAGGCAATACCCAAATAAGAGCCAGAGTTAATTCTGGAGACAAGACATATGCTAAGACAGTGAGAAGGAATATACTTGAGTTTCCCCTTCAAAGTACCTGTCCTCTTCTCTGCGCCTGTTCTTTACTTTTCCCCCAGCTTTCACTGAGTTTTGAAAGAGGGCCCTCTTTTTAACACCCCTCTCTCCACTTTCCTTTCAGCTAGTCTCATTGCATAAAACAGTGTGAGTCATATGTCAAAAATGATTTACTCCTGCTGTTATGGTGCCTGCACTATGCTCCTTCCCACTTTAAGGGGAGGGCCCAAGCCTGGGGAAGGTATGTTGGGACTTCTTAGAAGTCCCAAACAGGCCCCACCCTCCAGAGGTTAGATTGTTCTTAGCACGTCACACCCTTGTGGGACCCCCTTTCCCCTCCACCCACACACATTGAACAACAAAAAGAAGCCACCAAAAATCAGCCAGTGCCTATCCAACTGAGGAGGAGGTGGAGAGGAGCTAGTTTCCAAAGGCTTAAGGAGCTGTGTAGATGTATGTTCTTGCTCTCACTACAGGTTTATTTGAAATTTAGGTCATTTACTTACTTTACAGCCTGCATGTGAGTTTAAACTGTGTATCACTCATTCTGCTCTGACTGAAATGCTCAAGGTTCAGGCCCAAATGGTACTCCAAACCCAGCTGTGTTCTTATGTCCTACCTATTCACATTCATCGCATAGGATTAGACAAGGACTAGCATCTACTTTTTTTTTTAAACATTGCATTCTTTTGCCTGGTGACTTTATCTCCAGAGAGGTCAGGTCTCCAATGAGTTCATTTGAACACCAGCTATGTCTTTCCTTTGCATGACTAAATGAACTACTGATGTGATCCCTTCATAGACTTATGCTCTGAACGTAGATATGTGCACAACATCTAGACTGCCATTCAAGGTTGTAGCCTTGGAAAAGGAAAAGTACAGAAACCAAGATCAGCACAGGATCCCAGTAAGTAGGTATATTTCAGTGTAACTAGTACCCTTTGAACTGCAGCAAAGGACAAAGTCTCCAGTAGGGTCACACCACTTGCTTTCCAATTCCCCTAACCCACTGCTCAAGGAAAGTGGATCAGAAAGCTATACTCTGAACAAGGTAATTTGAATTATAGGTGGAGTTCCTTTGTCTTTTCAGGATACCTACAGAAGTAATGATTTAAAGCCTTTCAGCACAGCCACAGGAACTAAAGTAGAGAAAGTGCTTTCTGGAAGACAATCATCTTGTGCTTTACTTGGCCAGACTGAGGATTGGGACAAAATATTCCATCTGCTTAAACTGTACTTTGTGTCTTGATTTGTAGGTACCTAATACCTGTGTAACTATTTTGACTAGCAAGCTTTTAACTCTTCATCTGAAAGGTTGGTTATTTTCATTCCTTGCATGTGATTTTTGGCAGGACAGGATGTTGATCAGGAAACAAAAACATGTGGGTTATGCCATCTGATTAAATACAGAGGGAGTAGATTCTGTTCCACTGACTTCAGTGGTGTTACTCCAGATCTACAGAGGTGTAACAGAGCAAAATGTAGCCTACGATGATTTTTACCCTGTCTTTTTCTCCTCGTTTTTGTACAAATGACGTGGATGGCAGGGAACTTTTCAAAGGGGAAAGTAAAAAAATGACACTCTGCATTGTTTTCTTCTAATTACTTGCACATACATTTCAAAGTACCTGTTAGGTAGAACAGCTGTCTGTCCCCCAGTTTCTTGTGGGAGAGACTAAGTCAAGTCCATAAAACAGAGCCAATCTTAAAGTGCCTTCACCACTGCAGTACTACAATAGCTAATGATTTAAGAGTTAGAGTTAGTGCTAACAGAGTATTGGAAGAGAGGTACAACTTTTTGTTTCAGGGCCTAAAATGATCTCTAACTACAGTATTGGGGATTAGGATGTGACCTTCTTGAGGATGGGGGGCAGATTTCCCTACATCTGCATACTGTGGAATTTCTTGCACCTTCCTTTGAAGCATTTGGGGGTGGCCACTATCCGAGACAGGATACTGGACTAGGTGGAACCATGCATCTGAGGTAGTAGAGTAATTCCTATGTTCTTGTATTCCTAAGTGACTCTTTTGCGTATAAGGTCCAAATTTCTGCAACATCTACTTCCAGAAGTGATTGTTTTAAGGGGAAGTAAAGTTTAAAACTTGTCACTTGTGAACACCAACACTTCAATCATTTAAAAAAAAAAGTCAATTAGGCTGAGGCTCTGGGTTGCTCAAGTGATTGGTAATAACTATTATTTCTAACAGGATTAAGAGTATTTTCCTCTCCAGCTCAGTAGTTCGGATCTAACCCAACTTAGTGGTGACTGAAAGCCCTGCTGAGTGACTAGTGATTTTATCTGTATGAAATTAGTCTAGGTTCTAGTTCCCAAGGAACAGGTGTCTATGCCACACAAACAACAATAACAGTTGGCTCTTACTAGCACCCTCTATTTATCAGTCACAACACACACTAATGTCACCCTTACCTTCCTGTCCTCAGGGACAGAGATACTTGAAGTTCTATCCAACAAGATGGAGGTTCTACTTGTAGGCAGAATAGAACTCTGAAGAGTCTGCCACTAGCATGACAGGTCCACTAGCTGAGAATGTATGTCAAAGTAATCTGAACTCTAAGGATCCTCTTGGGCTCTTCACTGACACTGGGCTCCTAGACAGCAGATGTCAATCACTACAAAAAGCATACTCTCTCCCCTACAACGATTGAGGAAATTGCAGTCCATCCTGTGCAATGATAACTGGGACTGCATCATATGCGTCTCTGGAAGCATAATCTTTGAAAAACAGATTTACAGTGCAGCATAGTAACTGCCTCAATAGAGGTCACAAGGAGCACGTCACACTGTGCTCGCCACTGGCTCAATACTCAGGCTCTCTGCATGAAATGTTGGCCCCAGTGAAGTCAGTGGAAGTTTGCCATCGACTTCAATCAAGTCTGGATTTTACCCTCCGTCTTCATTTTCAAGGATCTCCATGGTCTGGGCCTAGGTTATCTAAAGAAACAGCTTTCCCTCTGGACCTCAACAGCTCTGCTTCTGAGGAACAATACAACTGTTCACCACAGGGGTGAAGCTTGTGTATGCAACAGATAGGGCTTTCTTGGCAGCAAGCCCATGGTTCTGGAATTCACTCCCACGGCAAATTTAAAGACCACGAGCCCCAACACTTTCAGATCCAAATGCAAATCCCACTTCTTTGACCTTGATTTCCCACACAGCAATTCCGACCCCAGTATCACCTCTGAAACAGAAAGCAGGATAAAAGCCTGATCCTCACAAAACTTACTCCCTTCAGGAGGGGTGGGAGCCAGCAGAAACATTACTGCCATGCCTGGCATTCTACAGGCTAACCCTGGAAGGTGCTCAGATGCCACTGTGATGGGTGTGCAATAGAACAATTCAGGCAAAGAAGTCTGGGACTGGATAGACGTTTAGGGTCTGTCCACCCTGCAATTGGATACCTGGGCCTGGCCCAGGCCAGCTGACTTGGGCTTTTGAGGCTCAGGCTTAAGGGGCTGTTTAATTTTGGTGTTGACTTCTGGGCTCCGGCTGCAGCCAGCGCTCTGGGACCCTCCCACCTCGCAAGGTCCTTGAGCCCAGACTGCAGCCTGAGCCTGAACATCTACACTGAAATTAAACAGCCTCTTAGCCTGAGCCCCATGAGCCTGAATCAGCTGGCATGGGCCAGCCAGGGGTTTTTAATTGCAGTGTAGACATGCTATCTAAACTACCCTATCACCCGTATGGCTGCTGGGTGGTAGGAGGGATTTATAACACTGGCTAAGACTACCAAGGGCATGTTAGGCTCATCAACATGATGGAATTGGAAGAAAACTAGGATGCTTTAAACTCCCTGCTTTAAAAAGAAGTGCTGAGATATTTGCTTTACTATAATAAATATTTTTTTAAAATTTAATTGGGGTTTAGGAACCTACTGATTTCATGTAAAGAGGCACCTGTAAACCAGTCTTATCAGGTTGTTTGTAGGTTTCTCTTCTATTTCCCTTGACCTAGCAGCAGGTACTTGTGCACTGTGTATGGTGGAGAGCCAATGAACTGCCAGACAATATTTGGACGTGGGACAACTTTCTATTTTCTGTTTTACTGAGAACATGATTTTTATTTAGCCTTGGTCTGTGGCCAGAAACCAGTTAGCTGTGCTTCCTGCCATAAGGAAATTACTAATCATATGTTTGCCTCTTGCTTATTTATCATGGCAGCACTTTGAAAGCCAGTGGATCATATAAAAAATACATTTTGCTAAGGATTACACTGTGCTGTGAAGTTACTGAACCAGCTCTCCATAGCCCTTGAGAACCTGGATATGCACAGTAAACACCCTCAAACCACTCTGGGGCTTCTTACTCTGTAGCAAGCACCTTGCACATTTAACACATGTCACAGCTCTAGCTACAAAAATCATTTTTTTTATATAATTCAAAAGAAAAATGCTATAATTTGTCGAAGTGAAGCTACACAGGCAGTTTAGTGGTTCTCTGGGACTGCAGACACAATTATACATTTGAATCTCTCGTAGCCCTATGCTAAAATTTCCAAACTTGAGTGTCCCAAGTTAGGCTGCCTAAATAAACTGGCCTGATTCTCAACGGAGCGAGGCATCTGCAGTCCCCAAGGAAACCAGTGGGAGCTCTGGATGGTCAGTGCCTTAAAAAAACCACACCACTTATTCAGAGGGGTAATTATAGATATGGGTGTCTAAAGTTGGGACCTAAATTCAGGAATTTTAGCCCAGAACTCTAAGCCATGGATGGTGCTAGTGAGGTGAACGTGCAGGCCTAACTCACAAAGTCTAGATCTGAATCTGAATGTCCAAAAGTTTGGAGGAGTTTGGATACAGGTCACAACCTTCCCTAGTGTCCTTACATGATTATGGTCTGGTTGGTGCAAGAGATGGTTCAGAATTTGCACATATCATCTTCTCAGACCATGGGGAAGTTCAGATTCAGAACCAGGCTCTGTGACTCAAGTCCATGTCTGTGCAATAATCTTCAACTCAACAAAAGCTAATTAGCACCATCTGCTTAGGCCATTGAAAAGATAATTTTTACCATGCTGGAAGCAGGGCCTGCTCCCCCACAGTCAGGAAAACTAACAAGGGCGGCAAAAGCGTAGCCATCCATGGCTGGCACTTGCTGTCACAACAAGCAAACGCTAAGAGTACATTTTCCAATTTGCCAAAGGCAGCAAAAACCCTACAGCCTGTTTTGACCTGCAATCCTGTTTTCAGATTTAATTAATTGAGCAGAATAAACAGTTTTAAAAAAAAAGTAATTACTCCCCTGGACTTCCGTTCTCTTGATGCCCCTCCTGTCTCAAATAGCTTGACACCCTAAATAGTTCATACCTCGAAAGCCAGGTCCTCAAACAGGAAATACTTTGGAATTCACAGTAATGCCTACATCCACTGGTGCCCTTTGCTAGCAATGTTTAATTCCATCTGTCAGTGTTGGATGGAATTTATCACAGATGGTTGGATTAAGGGGCTTACCATACATACCAACTCCATACTGGATATGTGCTGAGATCACCAGTGGTTAGTTTCTCAATCCAGGTCAGACAATAAAGTCTATCAAAATCTGAAATTGTAACCACCTTTGAACCCTCACTCTGTAGGGAAGTTTAAAAGTTCCATTGTTCTTGGGGAAACTGCAAAATACCGCACTGAGTGTTGCAGACTGCAAAGGTGTGTTCTAGCAGCCCCAGTGTAGATGAGTGACACAATCCATCTCATTTAGGCCAGACTGTTTACTTGTTTTATAATAATATATAAAACATAAATGTTAGTCCAAAGGAGAGGAATTGTGAGACTGCTTCTGCAACCACTTGCATTGAGAAGTTTTACACCCTATCCAGTTTTCTGCGGGAGGAACTTCAGTCATCATGAAGGTATGTGATGTGTATACAGTTAGTGGGGGACTGTCACTGGCATGGTACTTCTGGGTGAGAAGCCTGGATGCTATGGGTCCATTTCAAACTGGTTGTGAGCAAGCGTTGCCAACTGATTTGCTTCCTTGACATGCAAAGTTATGATTCACTGGTATAGAGGGGGACTGGGATTATGGCTCTCCGCATGCCTTTGAAAAAGCTAATGACAGCAACACCGTAGGGTGCACCCTACACCAGTTGTGTCTGGCCCTTTACAGAGGCACGGGGATGTGTGTGAGGAAAAGACTTCATCCTCTCCCACTCTTGTGACCTCATCCAGAAGCAACCTGGACCTCTCCAAATTAGCAGGTTTAACTAAAAACAATTTCCTGGCTCAGAGAAGGCTCAAGATTTAAGATGGACTCCTACCAAAACCTCAAATCCAAGCCCCGCTAAGTCTTGGGGAAAGTTCAGATCCTGATCCAAGCTTTGAGGCTTGGGCCCATCTCTGCAGGAGATCCTGGAAAACAAGGCTAGGTACATATTTTGGGGGTTCCACAGCACAAATTGAGAGAGGAACTTTATCTCAGGAAGTTTGAGTTCTCATCTCTGAGACTGTAATATTAAAGAAAGCAGCTCACATTTAGAAAAGAGCTAAAAGGATCCCAGAGTTACAAGCTCCAGAAGCACCATTATTATCACTCTGCTAGAAACAGGGGAAAACTTCCATCAGACGTGACTTTACAAAAGCAGTGAGATATTTTTAATTCTTGGACTGTAAGCTCATTGGGGCATGGATTGTGTCATCCAATGTGTTTGTAACGTGCCCAGCAAAAAGGGAACCTATTCCTGATTAGGGTCTCTAAGTGCTACTGTGATATAAACATCTAATATGGCTTTGATACAGAGGAAAGGCTTTGTTCCTCTGAAACACAACTTTGTAGAGGTTCATTCATACTCCCAGAAAACCTGAGGGTGTCACATAGGAACCGACCAAATACCTTCTGGGACCTCGCCTCTGTTTTTTGTTTTTTTGTTTTGTTTTGGTTTTTGGGGTTTTTTTTAAGTCCTTTTAGAAAAACACCCTGAGAATCCTGTGTTAGACTCTCTTACAAATACTGAAATGAAGTCTCAAGGAAGGTGCCCTCAGACTCATGTTTGTTCCATATTTCAGTTGAAAATTGTAAAGCTATTAGACTTCCCCACTCAGGGCCTGCGCCAAAGACCATTAAAGTCAATGATTTCAATAGGCTTTGGATTCGAACCTGAATGTGCTGGATCTATACAGATACAAGGTTAATACATTTGGCTGGTTAGATATGAGGTAGCTGAATGCTATGTTTTGCTATTCCTTTGCCATTAATAATTCCATTGTAACAACTATTTGTTTGACATGACATGATCTGGTATATTGTAACTCCTCACTTCCCAGCAGAGTAGTGCATCCTTAAGATGCACATTTTCTGTTCAGGTAACCAGCTCAGCTGGTACCATAAAATAGAAATTGCCTTTGGATACTTTGTGTTATATAAACAAAAGTACCCTCTGGTGGCCAAGAGGCCTTTCTATTCTAAATGCCTGTAAATGCAGACATGGCTATGCTCTTAAATGGAGAATTATGAGAGAACTTTTCCTATTGCTAGCATGAATCTCTCTCCATATCTTCCCAAAGTCAATACATTCTATCCCTGTCTTATTCTATAGACAATGAGAGGTAAGTTTTCAAAGCAATGGTAGGAATTTTAGCTGAGGAACTCTCATTAAATGGAAGTAGCAGAGAAAAACCTTTGGGATGTTTACTTCTAATTATTTTTATCTGCTCTTCTTTTAATTACAATGGCCAGAGTTGAAGAAGCATCTCATTTTAAATTACTACTACATTGCGTAGGCTAACCACAAAAATCAAAGAATGGGTCCAGAACAGTCAATGACAGATTCCTGAAGGGAGGGATTTGACTTACTCACTTTATTTGCATGCATTCTTTGCTCTTGTACAGCGTCTTTCATTCAAGCAAGGTTCTCCAAATGCTTTATAAAGCCTCCTGTTGCCTCTGGCTGTCTGGAGTCCTGTGCAATATCTGTTTCCTCAACTTTAGCCACCCACTCCCTAAACGTAACCTCAGACCTGAAGAGCACCTTCTTTAGAGTCCATGGGTGATGAGAGGCTACTGTGTAGATGGTTGAACCTCCTTTCCATAGAAGAGAGGCCATTCCATGGATCAATCAGGTCTTGAGTTAAGGACTTCAGGATTTGGAAATTACAACCATAAACCAGTCTTGCAAATTTGTCATGAGCTCAGGCACAAAATCTACTCAACTTGTCCTTTCCTTTGCTGTGGTGATTAATGATACCCTCCGGCCCTGGAAGAAGGCGTAAGCAACATGTTAATAATCTCTGCAGATAATACTAAATTGGGAGGAGTTGCAAACACTAGTGAGGACAGAGGAATAATACAAAGGGATTGAGAGAGATTAGAAACATGGGCAGAGAATAAAATGAGATTCAGTTTGGTAAAATATAAATACTTGGGAAAAATAATCCAAACTACAGCTAATCAGTGGGAGGAGAAGCCTTGAAAGCAGTAATGCTGAAAGAGAGCTGGGCTGAGAGAAAACTGGGCAGGAGTTTGCAAGGAGTTGGGGGCAGTGAAAAAGACCTGTGCAATTTTTTCTGCTTATGCATGAGTCATGGAGGTAAACATCTCTCCCCATATACTGGTAGCTCTGATGCAACTGCATCTGGAAGGTTGTGTTCATTTCTGGCCAGATCCTTACTGGAAAGATAATGACAAATTGGCAGGAGTTCAGGGCAAATCAACAAAAATGATCAGCATGCTGGAAGGGTCGACTTATGGAGAAAGGTTAAAGGGATAAAAATATCTATAGTTTGGCTAGGGAGACAACTGCTGAAAGTGGGGAATGTGGAAAGAACTATAAATATTTGAAGGGTTTAAACAGCAAGTAGGAAGTGACATTGAAAGAGAACAACGAAGTAATTATTTGCAATTAATAATAAGAGGCTTTCTGTGACTAAGAGGCAGCGGCGGCTCCAAGCACGTGCCTAGGGTGGCAAGCTGTGGGGGGGCGCCCCGCCAGTCCCTGCGAGGGCAGCAGTCAGGCAGCCTTCGGCGGCTTCCCTGAGGGAGGTCCGCCGGTTCCGTGGATTTGGTGGCAATTTGGCGGTGGGTATGCCGAAGCCGCGGGACCAGGGTGGACCTCCGCAGGTGCGCCGCTGAAGGCAGCCTGACTGCCATGCTTGGGGCAGCAAAAAAGCTAGGGCCACCCCCTGCTAAGGGGACATGGCAGGTTACCTCTGGAGAACTGAGTCCAGTTTTTGGAAAGACACGGATCACAGTATAAGTGAACATGGGCTTATGGTTCACCATTGACACACATGACAAAACCACCATGGTGTTTGTATCTGCTCAAGAACAGGCTGGGAGTAGAAGGCAGGGTTTTACAGCTAAGGACGGAAGTGCCTGGTAGGGCTGCATAGGGAAAATTGCAGAGCCCCAGCCTGCAGCCTGCCTGCCTTTAGTCTCTTTCATTAATGCTAAATTTAGCCACAAACTTAAAAAAAAGTCTTGAGACTTGGGACACCTGCTTGGCTTCTCTCTTAGCACTTCATGCATGATTAGACATTTCTCTAAGGAGAAGGGAGACCTCTGGTGGGAGGAAATGCCAAATACTGCAAAGATTTACAGCTTTGCAGCAAATGCATTCTTCTCTTTTACAGGGTGTTTATTCACAGCATTTGTCACAAGTCACCCACAAGTATTCTAGTCTTTGAGCTTGTTTCATTCATTTTCTGGGTTTTAAAAAACATTTTC
This sequence comes from Mauremys mutica, assembly GCF_020497125.1. NCBI lineage: Eukaryota > Metazoa > Chordata > Testudines > Geoemydidae > Mauremys > Mauremys mutica. The sequence goes on along the minus strand of NC_059077.1, from coordinate 90,213,545 downwards.
AACGTGTGAAGTTAAGGGACCATACATGTGAAACTCAGGCTTTTCCAAGGAGAGATGATGTGTCTTAATTCACTTTGGGTTACTAATCCATTACCTTCCTTGCGTCTCCATCTTACTGGAAAGTGCAGTAATACTCTGCAAAAGGTAGAGACCAGCAGCTGGAAGGAAGCTGTGGGGGAACCCACCTGTAAAAAGGTATGGAAGGGCTGAGTATGGGTGCAAAACAGCAACTCAGGAGGCGCAAGCTCCATGCACAAGAGGAAAATTTTCCTTTATATATAGACCCTCCGGTAAAAGCAAAAGCACCAAAGTCCCACTTTCAAAAGTGACTTAGGCACTTGGAATCCTAAGTCATACTGACTTTTAGGCTCCTAAGGGCCAGAATTGTTAAGGTATTTAGGTGCCTAGATATGCAGATAGGCACCTAGTAGGATTTTCAGAAGGACCTAGGTGCCTAACTCCCTACCTTGGCACTTTTGAAAATACCACTATGTGCATCTTTAGGCACCTAAATACCTTTTAAAATCTGGTCCTAAGTGCCCAAGGCTCAGATCCTACCACTGGGATTTAGGTGCCAAAATGCCTTTGAGGATCTGGGCCTTACATCACCTTTGAAAATTGGATGTAGTCTCCTAAGTCCCTTGAAACCATTACCCATAAGCAATTAGCAGCCTAAATTCCATTGAGTTTCTCTAAGACCTAGGCTCCTATGTGCCCTATGAAAATGGGAATTAGACACACACACACACACACACACACAATTTTCCAATTAGGGAAAGTCAATCCCTTGATATGGCAAAGAATTTGGCCAACATGTAGTTTTTGTTCTTGTGAAGTCAATTGTGTTCAGAGTGCATGTGCCCAGCACTGGGGAAAGACAGAACTTGAGAACGTCTCTGTGTACTTGACCAGGGGACTGAGATTCCACTTAATCACTCCCCCTTTCCTGTGCTTCAACCTATTCTTCTACAGAAGCACATAGCAGAGCCCAGTCCTTCCAGGACAAAGATTTGACATTAGACACGGTTACATTTCTGACCAAGAGTGTGACACAATTTCTATTGAAAGTAACATGGAATAAGTATGAACAATCTTCAATCGATGTTTGACTTAGCTGTGAATATTTTTCGCTAACAACTGGTATGTGATAGCTCTTCTTCAGTGTTTCTCACCCAAATTGTCACGTTTGTTGCTATTACAAAATATTGAGGAAATATGTATTTTGTAACCACACATATATATTCACTTCCCTCCAATGGCCTCATGGGGTGAGCCCTCTGCCTTCTCTGGTTCCCCCTGAGTTGTGGAGTACACCATGTGGCTCCAACTAGAATGGCACAGTCTTTAGATATAGGCCATGAAGTGGTCATCACTTATCACTGCATGATTCAGCTGCTAAGTTCTCCCAGGCTGGCTCCAACTTCCCTTATTGATAGCCTCCTCCTCGGGGACCTCAACTGGCTCAGTCTTCAGATGGTTACTTTTAGTATCTCCTGCCAGTTAGCTTGCCCACAAAGTTTCATATATAGCTTCAAAATGGCTACCGGGCATGTTTAGTGTACCCAAATTTTTGGCTGTTTCTAGTTCTTCCAGCAGAGCCACCCCAGAAAGGCTGTACAGAACCTTCGAAATAAAAACAAGAAACTATGTGTTCTCCCTGCTGCTTCTTCCCTTATTTGCACCGCTGAGTGCTGTCGTGCATGAATGTGGGTTAGATCTGCTCTCATCATTGGTTATTTTCCTTACATGCCAAAATTATTTTTTCAGAATGCCACCAAACTGATGGTTTCGATTTAACTGCCAGGGAAGCTTCTAAGGGGAAAAATGTCTTGAAGGTCACCTAAAGAAATCATCTTTGTTCCAAGTGGTACCAGTGCTAAGGCCTCAACAGCACCTGGGACACTAACTCCATCTTGTGACCTTGGGTAAGTAACCTAGCCTCTATTTCTGCTCTTACAAAACATGGATAATGATCCATCCTCGCATGAAGTTGTTTTGCAGATCAATTATTTAATAAACCTACATAGGGAGCTCTCAGAGGCAGGGACTGTTTTCTCATTACTGTGTTTGTACAACGCCTAGCACAGTGGAACTCTGAAACCCTACTGTGATACAAACAATGATTATTTGTTCTTTGACTATGAAAACACAAAGTAATTGCAAAATATTACTGGTAACATTCTCATGTTCTCTGAGAGCTCAGTCACAGCTATATTAGGGAACTGTGGTGTCACAAGCCCAGGGAGATGAATACATTTTTTCCAGATAAGGCTTTTGTATTTAATTTTCTTTGTGTGTTAACATTAGGTTTAAAAAAATGAGAAAAGCAATCTTACTGAAGTGTATGAGAATAAATAGCTATTTTAAAAATTGCTTAAAACGTGTATTATTTACCCAGTGGACCGTAACAGCTGCAGTCTGATGGTCTATCAGGTAAATATACATCCAGACAGTTTTTAAAATGTGTATCATTTACTTGATAGACCATAGCAAGTTCTACAGAGTGGAATTATGGCCTCTTGTGTAAATAGGTATTTGGACAATTTTAAAAATGTGTCCTATTTACCTCAATGAGCTTGGTGAAAATTCTTCTCAGAAGTCATTAATGTGCTTGCAAGGAAGTTGCTTTTCAGCATCTAATAGCTTGGTTGCATTCAATGACTTTACATATAAAAACGAGATAAGACAAAATGATGTGTTAAAGCTGGATCCTTGCAAATTTATTGCTTATTTAAAAGGTTCATTTCTGAGCCTGCATCTATGAATATTGTTTTTTAATGTACTAAGACGTCAATCTCCTAGGTTTAGTTATTTAGTCTTTATTTGGGCAATAGGACTATTTGCATGAGCTCTGCAATGTAACTAGGGGTTGCTGAATTGCACCCAAAATACTTTTTTGTCAATTGCAAGGGAAGGTTTCCAAGGAGTGGGAGAAATCAAAACATCTGTCTAGCCAGCTGCTAGCAGCCCACCAAACAGCTGTGTCTAGAAAAAGTCATGCTCCCTCTAATTAAAATCAATAGTCTGCTAATTAGGAGAATTTGTAACAATGTATCATCTTCTTAAGCATCACCTAACCAATAAGAACATAGATGTTCATATGGCCTTTAATGTAGCCTATGTGTGTATATTTTTAGAGAGTACTAACCCTTACATAGCTGAACTGCAATATTGTGCAAAACACACATCTAACAACAGAGGAAAACTGTTACTAGGGCTAAACAATTATCTTGATGTACTGAGTACTCACTCTTACATGCCATAACAATACCTTGATGTCCATATAAAACCTTATACACCAGAAGCCTGATTAAAGGCTTGAATAACAATAATATAGCTCTCATCAAAATGGTCTAAGTCGTCCAACTCTATCCGAAGTGAAGTCTGGCCTATCTCACCTACACAGATGATTTGAAAATAGGGGGAAATGGGTGGGGAGGAGAGCGGGGGGAGAAGCACAGAACTCAAGGGACAGAATTAAAAAAAACAAAATAAATAAAGCAGGAAAAAATTCTGCTCTTGGACCCATGCTGTTCCAACTGCCTTCAATGGGAAGTCAATCACACTGACATCAACAGATGTGTGTGCCTTTGAGAGCAGAGTTCAGCACTAACAAATTGTTTGTTATTTATTTACAGTTAAATGACAAAAAAAAACTTCTACAAAAAGCTGTGAGTGCTCAAACAATTAATTAGACTTCCAGCCCCAAATAATTGCTCACCAGCAAAAAATAATCATATCCAAATAAGGAATTAACTCTGCCAGCCAGTAAATCAAAGCAGCAAAACCAGTCCCTTTAACTCTTGGTACACGGCCTCAATCTTTCCTCCTCATACTCCAAAGCTCTGTGAAATAAATAAATGGCTTTCACAGCCAAAAACTGATGGTGTTCCAGTCAGACTATTTCAAATGAAGAACTTTAAAATACCTGGAACTTGAGCAACTTTAAAAATTGTAGATAATAAAGCAACTGCTTAATAATTTGAAATGATCTATTAATTCCTTTAAATAGGAACTAAGGCAGTGGCTTTGTTCACTGAAGTGGAAAGTCAGCTGTATCCAATGAGAGATTAAAGATCATAAAGAAAAAACATAGCAATTAATTGTGTAGCTTTAAAAGATCCGAGTTTGCCACAGTCTGGAAATGTATCAAATTTCACTGTCGTGCATCAGTTGTCTTGTATCTCAATTGATGTTGGTATTCAAATCTGAAGGGAATAGCACTATTCTTTGATAAAAGAGCTCAAACATATAGATTGCTTATAGGATTCTATCATTCTTATAGAGTGAATTACAAATGTTAGAAATGTCAGTTTAATGAGTCATGCAAGCGACCTCAATGTTCTAAGTCACTGGTCCAATTAATTTTTTGAGTGTGCCTAAAATGAATGTGAAGACTGCTCTGGAGCAATACAATAGTTTCCTCTTGCATGCTCTTCTACCTTTATTTTTATAAGTCAAGCCTAATAATGTTTTGAAATAGCTATCAAAGTAAATTATTAACAACAGCTAAAAATTCCAGAGAGCCTGATAGCTCATGCCCTTCCCCCGGTCTTTAAATCTGGAATGAAATGATTCAAGAACAAAGGAGAAAAACAAAAAACAGACTTTGGTTCTTCAGAGGGATAAAAGTGTTGTTTTTCATCTTTTGGTCCCTATCTATTACTAGTTATAATAAGAATCCCATCTGAGACTTTTAAAGCTCTTAACATCTGAAATGTTAACATCTCTTAACATCTGAAACGGGTATGAATGTTTTAATTTAATTTGCTTTGCCAGATTTGCAAATTGTTTACATTTTGCATTTTACTCAGCACAGTTTGGTAGACTCACTTTTGTTTCCAATTTCATTTTTCTTTAAAGCTACAGCCTGATATTGTTGGCTAGGTTCTTACCCCCGGAGGGGACTATTTACAGGGAGGCACTTTTGGAGTTATTTTGAAAATATTTTTCAACATAATCCCTTAATTTCTGGGATCCTACTAAGCCACATCTACCCACTCACTGGATACATGTTTACTCATACTGATGGTTTCTTTAACAAGTAATGTATGTGGAGCTACTGATACCTTAACTCCCTGCATGAAGTGCTGGGAATGGTGCTGAAAGCAAATTCCATTTGTGTTTGAGCTGACATGTCCCGCTTCTATGTCCATTCAGGGATGCAGCATACTCCCCTTGCTGCTTCAGGCCTGAACTATGAGTTGGAACACAGTCCCACATGCTGACCTTCCCTCCACACTTTGGGACGATGTTCATGCCCAGGTGCAATGGAGGGAACAGCCCCTGTCCACCCCTGAGCACTGGGATTGAGGTTATGACTGGCTCTTGTATAGGGCACATAAGAACAAAGTGAAGACTCCTAGCATAGGGCCCTCCATCTTCTGGCCCCTGTTGTAAGGGGCAGTCACAACCTGGCCTAAAATAAACAGATGGCCTCAGAAACACAGACATGATACTTATCCTTCTCCACTAATTGGGAAAAACTAGTTCCTGGGTGCACAAGTAAATTATAAGTGGAAATTGATAAACTGTAAAAGAAGCACCACTTTTCAAAATAGTAAGAGGGGAGCTCTTTGACGTGCTGTAGGTTGGATGGAAGGGCATGTTAGAAAGAATAACAGGGTCATTGGACCTTAAATGTAATTGGCCTTGAGTTGTATTGTAGAGTCCTAAAATATTTCTCACATAAACACTCCAAAACCTGTCCCGAAGAGCTGGCAACTTTGGGTCTCCCTCCAGAATGTTCACTGAATTCAGCACCAGTGACCTCTTCAGCAGATGCAAAAAAACCTTTCTGGTTGGAATACAACTCTATGGAGTTTTGTTTTGGCGTATATGGAATGTGATCCCATTGACTAGACTTCAGCTTCCTTATAAATTAAAGACAGCTCAGATTAAGGCTCCAGAGACAAAAATAAATTAATAAAAAGGGGAGGGGAACTATGCAGTACAAAAGATGAGGAAAACTCAAAAAACAACATGCCACCTACTGGATTTTTACTGAAGTATATTTTCAGTGGGTTTGGGTGGTACAGTCATACACTCTGATCTTGCAAGCACTTGCACATGTGAGTAAAGCGACTCATGTGAGTAGGCCCATTGACTTTGATGAGATTACTCGCATAAGTAAAGATACACATGTGCTGAAGTGATTATAGAATTGGAGCCATGTGGCTCTTTATTCTGCTAATTTGATGATCAGGCAGCAGCTAGGATATTTAGGGCCTAAGGCAAGTTACTGAGGTGGCCCCCTGGGAGGTCTAATTGGGTCTAGCAAGGCAGTCAAGGCTGATGTCATATCAAAGTGAGTCTGCCAAACTGACACATAATGATGTGCTCAATGCCTGTCAGCAGTAGCTAAAGATCCTAGTCGGGGCGCGGGGGGAGAGGAGGAGTTGGAATTTCCAGCATAAGAAGGTAGAATAACATCTCAGTTAAGTGTCTCATAAATGTTTCCCTCTGTACGTAGAAAATAATGATAATTAAATGGGTGCTGTGGGTGTACTGCTGTCTGTATTGTAGTACATCAGCACTGTTTCAATTTGGGAGCAGTGCAAGCAGTGCCATCTAGCAGGCACTCTTGGGGACGGTGGGTTTTGTACCAGCATTTAAGAGGATGTGGTGTAGCTGGCTCTGCCTTCTTTCCTATCTCTTCCCACCCACTGTGTAGAGGTTAGCATTGACAGCAGCCCGGACCACACATATTCCATGTGCTTCCTGAGCACAAGGACTCCCACTAGAGTCAATCCCCTGTGAGTGATGTTCCAGGTGGGGAGAGGGTCCTAGCACCATCTCCCTCCTTAACGCATCATATATGAACCTGATATGGTGGGGCTCTGTTTTACAGTTTGTTCTGAAGGTAGTAGTGTTCATGGACATTCTAATCTCATCCACCGCAAGACCCAGTTGCTGTGAAAGCCCTGTCTTCTTTACCCCTGAGTCTCACTCCTCAGGTTGACAGTTCCATCCTCCCACTGTACCATAGCTGTTGCAGGAAGCTATAATCATGCAATGTGAGGTGGTCCCTCAGGCAAGGAATCACTATGAAGACTGGGACCAGCACCTGGGTTTTGCCCCAGTATTCAATGTGGAGCTGGTAAAGAGAGTGGATCACCATGAGTGATGTACTTCCAGCTGCCTGTGTAGTAGATAAGCATGTTGGATGCTATGTTCTCTGACCCAGCTGGAGGTAAGAACCAGGGAATCACATTCATACACATACAAGATGTAGGCTGTTTTTTTAACTGTGGCAAAGAAACAAGCAAGATTCTTCATTTAATAAGGAGTCCAAATATAAATCAAAACAAATTAGACATTTCCGAATAAAATAGTCTTTGGAAAGAGACTGGTGCGGTAGAAAGTTGTCCGTTTTTCCACAGAACCACTACAACACAGACAAGAGCAATGGAAGCTTCCTCCCACTGCTCTCAGAGGAGGGGCAGCACCTCACAGAATTGGGTCCTTAATTCTTGGTCAACAAGACTGGTAATTAGTGCCAAACCTAGTATTGGGGAAATTAAATTTAGGTTTTGTAATGACCCAACCACTTCAAGTCTTTATTCAGGCCTAATCTGATGGTATCCAGTTTGCAAATTAATCCCAGTTCTGCAGCTTCACGTTGGAGTCTGTTTTTGAATTTTTTTGTTGAAGAATTGCAGCTTTTAGGTCTGTTATTGAGTGACCAGAGAGATTGAAGGACGTAACCACATCAGCCACAGCATCAGGGACTCGTTCACCTGCACATCTACCAATGTGATATATGCCATCATGTGCCAGCAATGTCCCTCTGCCATGTACATTGGCCAAACTGGACAGTCTCCACACAAAAGAATAAATGGACACAAATCTGACATCAGGAATCATAACATTCAAAAACCGGTAGGAGAACACTTCAACCTCTCTGATTTGCGGGTTGCCTGAACCTCCAGAAGCCCAGGCCCCAGCCCGCTTTAAGACTATTGTCTGCTGGCTGCCTGAGTCTTGCCCAGGCTAAAGCCAGCGCTGAGACTGTGTTGATTACGGGCAGCCTGAGCCTCCTCAGCCCCGGCCCCAAACTCTTGATAAACTCAGTTTAAGCGATGACAGCTTGAGTCGCCCAGGTCGGGCTAACTCTTGCCGCGGACTGTGTGCCACCCAGCTCCACTGGGGGCCCTAGACTGTCCTGTGGACTCTGGTTCTGGCCAAACAGGACCAGACAGAGTGGCCTCCCTCCTCTGGGGTGAGCAAGGGTCCACTACAACCAGACAGAGCAATTTCAGGCCTTCATCTTGGAGGGTCAATTGATAGTTAAAACTTGCCATTAAGCTGCCCTAGATGCTGCACATGTGGCTTCAAGGTCCATAGCCATGGCTGTGGTTACATGGAGAGCATCTTGACTCCAGTCTTCTGGTCTCCCAAGAGAGATGCAGAACACAGTTGAAGACCTGCCTTTGGAATGGGCCTAAGCTCTTCAGTGCTGACACACATTCCTCCCTCCATACCCTGAAGGACTCAAGGACAGTCTTACGGTCTCTGGGAATTTACATCCTTGCAACAAAAAGAGCCTCAGTACTATCCATGCCAGACTTTTCCCAGACCTTCAAACTTTCTGAGGAGATCTAGACTTCAGAAAACAGGACCACTCCTCCAATAACATTATATGCACATCCCTCTAAGAAACAGTTTTGACATCTCAGTTGAGGGCTGTAAGCAACCTACTTTCTTGGATCTTGTGCTACACGATTCCATCCATCCCTGTATGGAGACTGACTATTCCACTTCCTCCCTGCCTGGGAACAGGTTACCTAGACAAATGGATCTTGGAGGTGATCGATGTGAGATATTCCATCCACTTCCACACTTTTCCTTCTTCCCACCCCCCCTTCCCTGTCCCTCTTCAGGGACATCTTAAAACAAGAGGTCCAGTCTCTCCTACTTTTGAGGGCTGTTGAACCATTTCTCCCAGAGTTTGTCAGAAGAGGGTTCTATCCCTAGTTCCCAAGGGGGAGAAGATGGAGACTGATTCTTCACCTCAGAAACCTGAACACCTATATCCTTTCCCAGCACTTCAAGATGGTAGTGCTAACCACTATAAGCCCATCCTTGGATCTGGTTCGTCACCCTTAACCTCCAAAACGACTACTTTCATGTAGCTATCCCCCCATCCCACAAATGTTTCCTATGTTTCATAATAGGCTCAAAACAATATCAGTACCAAGTCCTTCCCTTCGGGCTTCCTACAGTGCTGAGGGTCTTTACAAAAATTCTTTCAACAGTGGTGGCCCATTTATGTCAATGGAGTGTAGCAGTATTCTCATGGCTATTTTTCATCTTTTCTCCTTTATTTTTTCTCCCCCTGTCTTTTCTTTGTACCTCCTCTCTATCCCCACCTGTTTCCTGGCTGCTTCACTTTTTCATGTGTATCTTGGATCTGACCCAAATCCCCCTTTCCCAGAGTCAGTGGGAGTATTTCCATTGCCGTCAATGAAAATTGGATCAAGCCCCCGGAGATCAACAATTGCCAGTCTCAAAAGCATATAGAATGTCAGAGACTGGAGCCTGTTTGTTTCACTTTGCTGCTTCACTTGTACATGGACTAAAGCATCAGAAGACTGATCCAGTGCTCCTTGGAATCTTTCCATTGACATCAGTGGGTGTTGGATCAGACTTCAAAATAGAAAGCAGGGAGCAGCTCACTCCATATTAACCTTCTTCAAACACTGACTATAATTAACATCATCCATTTAACAGCCACATTTAGTTCTGTCCCCAACAAATGTTTGTTTTCCGCTGTACTATTACTGTAAGTGTATTGACATAAAAAATGTTGAACCGTTAAAGTGAGGTTAGAGAAAACTTTCATTCACATAAAATATATCATTCTTGTATCAAGACAAGCTACATTTCCTCTGCTTTTCTTTGTTGGGCACCTGATTTGGGGGTTATTGTCACATCTTTGGGACTCGGGAGCCATCACTTAGTAACAGTGATTTCAAATATAAAATCCCTAGATGGAGTATCTTGATCCTGCATCCTGAAGTAAATAATTTGTTGCAATGTATTTAGGAAATAATAATGCAATATTGCCCTATGGATGTATATGGCATTCTATTCACATAGGGCCAGATTCAGAGGTGAGTCTAAGGGTATGTCTATACTGCAATGTAAGCCCAGCATTCAAATTCAGGAGCAAGACTAATCCCCCCACTTCTATCTACACACAATTTGTGCTAATCGAGGGCAAAGACCTAGGGTCCCAGGCATAGGTGCTCAAACTAGGGATGCTGGGAGAGCTGCTGCACCCCCTGGCTTGAAGTGGTTTCCATCATATACAGTGTTCACAGTTTGGTTCAATGGCTCTCAGCATCCCCACTATACAAATTGCTCCAAAACCCTTGGTCCCAGGACCCCACAGGGGTGGAGGATCTGAAACTGAGTCAAACTGGGACCCAGTCCTATTGCTTTGCAGTGTAGACACAGCCCCACTGGACTTGTGCTCTGGGAGTCTGCCCAAAGTATTCCACCTGGTTAAGGCAGTGTTTTCCCCAGGAATTGAAATTAGAAGAGGTATTCGAATTTACCAGGGAATGACAGCTGAGGGGTGAGACTGTGAGGGCGAAGGTGGGCTGTATGGCACCATATTAACAACTGAAAAATACATAACTGTTTTAGATTTCTAATAAAAAATTAAAATGTATTTAATTTAAATTGACTTTTGAAAAATTAACTATAATATATTATTAAAAATGTTTAGTACAGAAACTCCCCAAGATAATGACATCTCGAGATTGTGACAATATGAGATAATGACCTTGGCAAATATTGCATTTTAAAAATCTTGGCCTACTAGGAAACCTATATTTATATAAGTTTCCCAGTCGCAAATCTAGCATTCTGGAGCAAAGTCACTAAAACATACTAATCTAGTTGTCCCAAGAATGAGAAATTATATTAATTCCTTTTATATATGCATAAACTTTCATGAAATTTCAATTAAAAAAGAGGAGTTAAGCTTACTGTGTCTGTCTGGTTGCTGTAAGTAAGTTTTGTACATTTTCGTCAGCAAAGTGATTCAGCGCTAACTTTCAGCACCACATTTTAAATCTCATAAAACACCAATAAACATAATTTGAATGTATCATGATTTATTGATGTTTATAAATCATAATTTGAAATATTAGGTCGGTCAAAATCATCAAAATGAATGCGCTGACATTGTCATAACAAACACAGCTGTATGAGGAAGCCAGTCTTAGTTCATACTTTCCAAACTTATTATGCTTTTTCAGGTACAAGTATTTTATCTTATATATGCTTTTAAAGTATGTATTAATGGTTCAATTTCAATTCAAATTTCCAACCAACAACTAAATGGACTTTTTTTCCTACTAGAAATTTTTTAAAACAACTCGATCTAGTTGGAAAATGACTAAATTGGCCTCACTGCGATGTAACTAATTGACCACTAGGAGGAAATGGGTGAGTTAGGGAGGGTGTAGAGAAGTCCGTATGGGGAAATCAAGGCAAGGAGTGCCTGGAGCACCAGGCATGGCCAATAGGGGGTGCTACAGGGCAGCCATGCCCTATGACATGCACACTACTGTTGTGCAAGAGATTCTATTCAATACCACGTTATAAATAATCTCTGAATTTAAGCTATGTCCTGACTCCAAGGATCTTACTTTAATTTGGAAGGCTCAAATGCAGAAAGATAAGGATGAGTTGTGTTACAAGTAGATAGAATTCCAGTCAACCAGTGATGAAAGACTAACTGAAAGAAGTATGCTTTGAGGGGAGACTTCAAGGAAGAGATGGCGGGTGCTTACAGCACAGGAGAAGCAAGGCTGTATTTTGTGCCCCAGATCCACAAAGATATTTAGGCTTCTAATTTCCATTTAAAATCTTTTGTAAGAATCACATCTGTCCCAGATGATGGGATTCTTACAAGCAGAGTCTTAGTATAGGAATGATTTTTTGTCCCAGTGGTTTTGACCATTCTATGCAGTTGATTCTTAATAAATGGAGTGCACTGTACCTTTGGATCGGGGCCTGCATATTTTATTTATTTATTTTTCAGTGTGAAATGTGGACATACCTCTTATCAAAACACCAATGAGGCGGATCCTTAGCAGGGAGATGTACTTGTTTAGGATGAATGCCTCAGGCAGCTGGTGTATGTGTAAAATCTTGTCAAATGAGCGGATTCCAGCTAGAGTCCCTGAGACATAATAAACATGGCACCCCTATGGCATTTTTATTGTGTGGCTCTTAAAGAGAGCAGAAATGCAGTTTAAAATGCAACTCTCTTCCCATCACCAAGAGACCTGGAACTCTATATTTGTAAATCAACTTCTCTTGGATTTTTGTGTAATATCTTATTTAGATTGTCCCACTTATCCCCAGGCCTGGAGCAAAGATAGCATGGACCTGGCCTGCTCAGCGCCCTGGGCCCTGCTGCAGCAGCTGGGCGGGCGGGAAGGAGTGGGAGGAGCTGGGAGGGAGAGGCCTCGCTTGCTTTCTCCTCCCGGGGAACGTTCCAAAAAGTATCCAGCATTCTGAAAAAAAGTAGCGAATGTTCCAAACCTGCTGCAGCCCGCCCGCCCGCCAAAACTCAGCCAGCACAGGGGGCAGGGGCTGGTGTGGTCAGTGTTACTCTCTCTGCTGCTGCTGCTGCTGCTGCAACCGCAGCTTCCAACTGGGCAAAGGGTGGGGGCAGCTCTCTTATTTGGGTCTCATCGCAGCGACTCCTTCCGTTGCTGCGGGAATTGGCTAATGCTTGTTAGCCGAACCTCTCTTCTCCCAGCCACTCCCTACCCCCCGAAGCATTAACTCCTTCCCCCGTCCCCCAATTGTGCAGGCGAACCAACCGGTTAGAGACGATGCCCAATGACTCATTCAACAAGCCCTCCGCTTCTTCGGACCATCATGTCCAGGGGGGTAAGATGTGCAGCTTTGGGAAAGCCGCCGTTCTGATGGCTGCTACTACTCCTGCCGCAGGTGGAGGTGGTGCCGGGGTCTTAGGTCAAGCCGCCGCCGCCACCGCCGCCTCGGGAAAGAAGTCTCCCCGTCTCCCTAAGTGTGCCCGGTGCAGGAACCACGGCTACTCCTCGCCGCTGAAAGGGCACAAGCGGTTCTGCATGTGGAGGGACTGTCAGTGTAAAAAATGCAGCCTCATCGCAGAGCGGCAGCGGGTGATGGCTGCGCAGGTGAGCTGGGGGATAAAGGGGGACCAGGCCTCCTCGATTGAATCACAAAAGGGGCCCAGGGCGGTGGAATGTGTCTTTCCTAGCACCTGTCTGAAACGCAGATACTTGACAGGCACACGGAGCAACCTGCAGTGCAGAGAGGGGTTTAAAAGCTCTTATTTCAGGTTGTCCCGTGCACAATAACGATTCCCCCACGGTTGCAGGTGCTGCTAGACAGTCAGTAGAAAAGCTTTCGCAAGAACATACATCCTGCTCCCAAAAGCCTCTTTCCCCTCAGATCTCCTCGAGTGTCTCCATGTTTCCCTCTCGACCCAATAGGCTGAAGTTCTGCTTTGCGGATGGCACATCTCTTATTACTCCAGACTGTCCGTTAAAACAGAGACTTGGGGAATTCCACCCTGCACCTACTCGCAACCTTTGATTATTTGCCGTTATATGGTTTCCATCTCACACAACTACTAAAATACATTCTTGATTACAAATAAATTTTATAAAACCCTTAAAACCTGCCTAGAGGCCTGCTAAGCGTTTTATTCATCTAAATTATCGACATCATGTCATTCCCTTTAGATGTTTTGGATAATGTCCATAAACGTACGTCTGTTTCACCGGTTTCTGTATTTATAAGCTGCTCAGAGTATGTTTTGAAAACGAACTTCCAAAGAAATTAAATAAGTGCCCACAGATATTTGCTTAAGTCTCCCACTGTAGTTTGACCGAGTATTGCTAACTTTGTAAGTAGAGTTGAATAGCTGCATTTCACAGATGTGAAGATAATACATACCAGGCTTTCAAGATGAATGGAAATAAATACAAATCAGGTTTTACAAGGCTAGAGTTTAACACATGCTTGTTTTTCCCTTTTGCAATCAACAACCTAAACCTGTAACCTAAATCTACACCAGAAAAAGAAAAAATCTTCTGAAGAGCAGGTGGATCTGTTTGAGTGAAAACACCCCAATAAAGTGACACTGGAGCCATGAAACTTATTTTGTTTGTTTTAAAATTGGCAAAGAATCTGAAACAGAAACATTTTAAAAACAGATTCTTGTCACACAGTGTTTTTTTCCTGTTAACAAATGACCACATATTTCCTCATCAGTTTGATATGTATATTTAATTTACCTTAGGTAAGGAAATAGTTATTTGTCTTCAAACTGTAAAATATTGATCTAACTGGATGGAAGCATCTGAACTCATTAAAGGAACATAAAAGGACCACATATTTTATTCACTCCTGATATAGACATAGATTAAAGATTTGAGAGTTTAACCTGTGTTGATTGCAGAAGCTGGTCCAATATGATATTTTTATGAAATGTAATTGGGTTTTTTACATCTACTATCATGCATATTTTGTTTAATCCTCTAACCAATGTAATGAATCAAAGAGTAAAACATGAGACTCTTAATAGGAAAACAATGACCTCAGGGGAAAAAAAAGAATTTCTTTAAATTTTGGAATTACAGTATGCAAAAGGAAAGAAGAAAATGATTGGATTATTTTTAATCTGAATAAAATGCTTTACTTTGCTGCTATCTCCAGAAAATGTGGTCTTGAAGAGCATCCTATATTAAGTAAAAGAAAGCTTTTCTTTATAATTTGTTACGACATTTTGACACTTTACTTACAGCAGTATTCAAAAGTGGTCTTAGTAAGTAGCAGATAACTAATATAGCAGATTTTTAATAATTAAATGTATTTCCACTGCAAAAATAAAATATGGTTATAAAATAAAACATGTTTATAAACTTTAAATTCTATTAAGACATTCGAGATGCAAGATTTCCAATGAAAATTTTGAATGATGCATTTTCTATTGTAAAATAGAACTTCACTTACCCTACATGGATATTTTTTAAAAAATCTTCATGTAAGATCAGCTAGTTTTCATATTTTTGTAGGTAACTGTTTAAGTTAATTATCTTAAAAATAATTGGGGGTCTGATCAACTCAATGAATGGTGTAAGCAGGATTGAGTTGTAGTTTTCCAGTTTGACGTGCTTATTTTTTCTGATGTTTTCTGTGTTTTTAGATATACTATGGTTCATTTCTAAGAGTAAAAAATGTTTTTCATAGTGTTTTAAAAACATGTTTCCCTTTAATTATCTGTTTAAAAAATATTGGCCATTCAAAGTTGTATGCTCTTGAGTTGCACTGGTTTTAAATTTAAAACTGGAAACTAATTATTGGTGCTGGAACTGGGGGGGTGCTGCTGCACTCTCTGGCTTGAAGGGGTTTCCATTATATACAGGATTTACAGTTTGGTTAAATGCTTCTCAGCACCCCCACTATAAAAATTGTTCCAGCAACACTGAAACTAATAATAGCTAATAGTCCAAGCTTGGTCCAATTCTGCATGGGAGTAACTTTACCCACTTAAGTAGTCCATTGAAATCTCAGTTATACATGTAAATGTTTGCAGGATTGGATCCATATAAATCCAGTTCTGCAAACCCATGCTTATGTGAGTAATTCTGTGTGTATAAGGGCTTCTTGGGTGAGAAAGATTGTGTGGCTTTGAGGTGCAACAGCCTGTCTTGCATTCCTTACTTGTGCAATTTTACTAGAATAAATTCTTTGCAGTCATTAGATGTACTTATGTGAGTAAAGGTTGCAGGATTGAAACCTCTGGATTCAATTCTGCAAGTGGTTTTCTCTCAGAACTTCCAGAATCCACATTAACTATAATTCCCTTGCTCCGTGACTGAAGTGTGTGGCTGGTTGACATATTTTTAAAACCTTGCAGTGCTGGGGTCAAGTTCCATCCCAGTCCTTGTTCTTGGACTGGGTCATGTACTCCCATTTTCCCCAAATATTGTTGTTTTTAGGAGGTCTTACTTAGAATCCTACAGTAATTATTTTGGAAAAATTATAGGTGCTTTTTTTATCTCAGTGGACATAATACACAGAGATCCTGTTGGGACATCCTGTGAAAAAGAACCATTTGAAATTTTAAACGTGTCAGTAAAAGTATCAGATTCTGTACAGATTGTTCTCATGCTGCTAGGTAGCTTCCACAATATGATTAACTCCTCTCTGCACATAGGCCCAGATGTCCAAAGGTATTTAAGCTCCTGAGTTTCATCTTACCACCTGTGTGGATCTGGACCCTAAACTTCATTGTGCCTTATTTGGGATGGCTGTCCTTACCTAATCCAGAGCTTCCTGGAAGCGCTGAATGTTCACACACATCATTTCAGTTGAATTTTTTTTATATATAGGAGTTAAGATCCTAAAATCGTCATTTACCACTCCGAATATATTTTGCAATGACCCATTTCCACCAGGTGGAATCTTCTAGCACCATTCAGCTGATAGGTTGCTGCTAGATTTTGCAAATGAAATTCCAAGAGCTTTTGTTGGAATATGTTTTTGTTACAAAAACCATTATTAAAAATGCTGCTTTTTGAGGTACAGCATCATTACAAAAGTAAAGAAAAATAATACTATTCAATGTAGTATAGAGGGAAGAAGAGGGTCTAGGTAAATTATACTGTGACATCTCAAAAACCGTGCCCAAAAAAATCAGTTGTCACCTCTTGTAAGTTTGAGGGTGATTTTCAAAATTCAAATGAAAACATGGACCAAACTGCCACCTATATGGGAAATCACAGCACAGGGGATTATAAACTCTGATGCCATGTCTGTGCTAGCCAAATGACTTGTTAGTGACAATGGGTGTTAGCCGTGGGTGCAGCTAACCACTGTTTTGCTGCCACTGCAGACAAGGAGAAATGATGTTGAGAACTGCAGCACAGTCGTTTTCCCCCAAGGGTACACATACCCCTGGTTGTATGCAGGGGTCTTCCAGGGGGTACATTGAGTCATCTAGATATTTACCTACTTTTACAACAGGCTACATAAAAAGCTCTAGCCAAGTCAGTACAAACTACAATTTAATACAGACAATGACTTGTTTATACTGCTCTATATACTAGACACTGAAATGTAAATACAATATTTATATTCCAATGGATTTATTTTATAATTCTATGGTAAAAATGAGAAAATCAGCAATTGTTCAGTAATAGTGTGCTGTGACACTTTTGTATTTTTATGTCTGATTTTGTAAGCAAGTAGTTTTTAAGTGAGGTGAACCTTGGGGTATGCAAGACTAATCAGACTCCAGAAAGAGGTCTGGAAAGGTTGAGAGCCACTGCTGTAGCAGGATGTGTGGATGACTTCTCTTTCTGAAGTGGTGCTGAACATGGTTTGGTTGTGGACTTGTGCCTACACTTGCAGAAGCTATTTTTGGTGCTGGTTGTGACATTTGTTGTCCACAACAGGTTATTTTGCTCATGAAGACGAGGCTGTAGTTTGCTAGCTCAGAGTTTCCCCTGGTTGTGTGTGTTGGTAGGATTGCTGTAGAATGAAGGGGAAATTCAGGCCACAGAACCCAGGGATCTGGAGTTCATTGGTACTGGAGGCATGCGTGTCTTGGTCTATGGTCTCCAGGGCAGCCATATTACCATGGGCTTTGTGATTGCTCTTGCCCTGCTTTCCTCCTGTGTGCCATGAAAACTTGCCTGAGGGGTTTCTGGGGCAGCGACCTGCAGGGCAACCCAAGAGCACTACTCCTCTAGGCACTGGCTTCCATGGATCTCCTGAGAGCTTCAGACTTGCCAGTTCTTGTGGGGCCAGAGCTCCACCCTGATGAAAAGCTGCAACAGCTACTCTGCAAGTGGGAGCTTTCAGAATTTCCTGCCCCGCTGAGATTATCTGTCTCCTTTGCCCAGATCCACAGCAAGTAGAAATAAACTAACAGCCACATATCTTTGAAAAATCTTCCTGTCTCTGCCCAAGCGTGACCGTATCAGCTGAATGCAGCTGACCCTGGCTGAATCTTTGATGAGAATGGTGTGATTTTAGCCAGTACTAAGTATTTAATTCCTATGCCTCTGCTGGAAACAGAAGATATATTTGTTTATGGGTGTACCATTTTACAAGAGTGTGTTGTGTTACCTGCGTAACCTAACTGAAGTTTGCATGGCTATCAATGAAGGTAAACTTTGATCCACATTGTTTCATAGCATCTCTTTCCTCTATACCCCTCAGAATGTTATTTTCCCCCTTTCATGTCCTAATATTAATAGTCATGAGTTGTTGGCATATGTTGTATGCCCCTTAGTTTGGGACTAGTGGATAATTTCCCTTGTAATTGTAATCATTGTCTACCTAGAGAGTAGACACAGAATAGTTGTTCTTGTTTCCAGGTGGCATTGAGAAGGCAGCAGGCCCAAGAAGAAGAGCTGGGGATCAGCCATCCCATCCCTCTGCCCAGTGCCCCAGAGCTCTTTGTTAAGAAGGAAAACAATGGTGGCAGCTCCTGTTTATTGTTGGAAAGCAACAGCCCAACACATTCAACAAACACAGCAACTACAGCATCCACCACCCCATCAGGTAAGGGAGTGGGGAGAAGAGAGAGGGGGGTTCTGCTCACTCTAATGAAGAGACCTGGTTTCAGAGAGATGCTGGTTTTTGTTTTCCATGCTTGTTACAGCTGCAGCGACTGGGCTGCTGTATGTTTCCTTCTCTTTTCTTTCCCACAGAGCAACATTGCTGTAGAAAGAAGTCTGACAGAAAAGGTGGGGGAGGGGGGCGGAATCAGCAAACAATTTTTCATATTTTTTTCTTTTTTAAAAAAATGTGGAAATCAAAATGGAAAATTTCAGAAACCATCAGCCAGTTCTTCTACTGTGTAGGTGTGAAACAAGTCTGCAGACTTAATGCAATCATTTCCATTCATATCTGGGATTTAAGAGTTCTCTCAACGCCATCGTGGCTGAAAATGAAGCCACTGGGGCCACATCCACAGCTGATGCAAATCATCAGAGTTCCCTTGGCGTCAGTGGGGTAACGCTGAAGATCTGATGCTTTGTCTTTACAAAACCTCACATATTTAGAAATACCAATTGGTTATAAACAAAAGTGAAACCAGCTTCACTGACTTCCATTGACCCAACTGAGAGAGATGAAAAATCAAATGAACACATTGAGAAGGAAACTGGATTTTTGTTTAGGTTTAGTAACCAGGGAGATGTTAGTAACATAGGTAAAGCAATTTGTTAAAAATATGTTTGTGAAATGAACATTGTCCCACTAACTAACTAAAGATCATCCCTGGCCAGTGTGCTTCTATATGTCAGCCAGCCGGCACCATTGCCTGCTCCAGTACATTTAGAGCTTAGTTCCTGCACCTGCCAAATGGAATTGCTATATCCCGTGTTGACCAGGCAAGCCCTCTGGGTCCAATCCCTGTACGCACAGAATGGCAGTTCCATGATTTCCGTGTGTTGAGAGGGCATTGTTTTGGGTTGTGTGTAGAAAAATTGTTTGTTGGAATTAACAAGTCAGATTCTGTTTTCATTCAGAAACAATTCTGTTAAGATCGTCTTTGGTTGACCATGAGCCCTTTCATAAAAAGAAATACATTTGGAACACTGGGTTTTGTTTGTGGTGGGGAAGGCTGGTTAAGGATTAAAACAGCTTGTAAAATCACTTACAGAGATTGTGGTTAATTCAGACAAAAGAGGGGAAAAACTTACTCCAATAAATCCAAAAAATGAGATCACGTTGCAATCAGTGAAACATTCAGAAACTTCAGTCTCAATGGATATAGAATGGAGTATTTAACATACTCAGTTTTTACTACAATAAAAATGTGCATTCAGCACCCTTGGCAATATTATAAAAAATACATAGATCCATAAAAAGATCTTAGGAGAACTTTATGCTGAACTAAAAAATGTAAAGTGTAAATACTGCCAATTTCAAAATCTGTAGAAATATTTTTAAAATTTGAGTAAAGGACTAATTAATTATAAACATCTTTCAGCCCACTATTTTTTTAAGTGGAGTGTCTTTGTCAGTATGTCAGATAATGATGTTCTTCAACATAATAGCTCCATGTTCTTCTTTAGCATTTTAATAAATAGCACAATGTAGGCAGCAGCATTGATAATATTGTGCTTAGACCTTTGCAAAGTAGATGCATTTCCAACAAAGGACAAAATAGGGGTCAGCATTCGTTTGCCAGAAATGAATTCAGAAATCATGTACAGTATCTGGGAATGAAAACTTGGGCTGAGATTTTCAAAAATAGGAGCCTATGTCCATATTTAGGCACCTAAATAAGGCCCTGGTCCTATAAACACTGACACATATCCATAACTTCAAGCACACACACAGTCACATTAGTGAACTCCTGGCCCAGTTGAAATAATTGCAAGTTCTGCCACTGACTGCAGTGACGTACTGTTTTCACCATTGACTTTGATGTGACTACTTGTGTCCTTCAAGTTAAGGACACGCATAAATATTTGCAGGATTGAGGCCCGAGTGGCCTGATTTTCAGCCCTGTGCACCTGGCTACTCCTACAGAAGTTGCTGTTCAGCACCTTTGGAAATTAGGCTTCTTAGCTGCCCCAATAGAGATGTACGCACCTAACTTGGTCTTTAGCTCTGGATAGTGCCCCTCAGTTATATTACGTCTGTGCCTGTTTTCCTCCCTAGATGCAAGTACTGAGAAGCACAGGTATATATGTCTATATTAATATATATAGATTAAACTTCCTTTGCAGGGGATCTTTATATGGTTAATATGGCGCCAGCCCTAGAATGAGAGCTGCAGAGAATCTTCCCCTTTGCAATCCAGGGTGCTTCCAGGTATCCTGCGCTTGTGTTTAATCTGTTTAATGTTACTCTCAAGCGAGAATTTAATAAGTCACCTGATTTGGAGACGAAATGAGTGGATTGCGTGTTAATGGAATGAGGGGACAATAGGGGCGTGGAAAAGCAAGACAAAGGGGGCAGCAGTAATGAAAAACTCCACTTTTAAAAACAGAGTCTAGGAATCCAATTCTAGTGACCAATCATATCATGAAAGACCCAAAGCCTTCAAATGTGCCACATGAATGAAATATAATGATGACTCATGGTGAAGCTGGTATGTACTTGGGCAGCCACACTCCTATTTTTAGTGCACTAGCTTGCGGAGAGCTAGCATGTCTGTCCACCCACACTGGGAAGCTCCGTTCCAGCTACGGTGTAGACATACCCTTAGAAAGGTAGCAGGCCGTGCCTCACTCTCATGAAAAGGAACTGCAGGGGTTGAATAGAGCTGGTTCATAGCAGCCTGGCATGTGGGTCCTATTTTGGAGGTGGTGATGTTGTGCCCCAGAGTCTAAATTTTCACTGAAAATAAAAATGAAGTCTTTAGCTCTGACAGTTGAAAAGATAACCTTCCAAATATGAATGGAATATAATTGATGGAGCGGTGTCTGCCTGAGTCTGCAGGCAGCCTGAGCTCTGAATTCTGAACTGCTCCCCTTTATCTCCTTGGCGTTAGGGAGAGAGATTGCAGGATGACCCTTCCCCAAGGAATGTGTGGGGAGGAGAGGAGGGAGCAGAGACAGAGGAGATGGCCCAACACACCACTGCATACAGCCCTCCCCCGAGGACAAAAGCCCCATTAGTGCCCCACTGTGCTAGATCCTGTACAAACGCATAGTAAAAGTTAATCTCTGGTCACTCTATATAGATGAGACAGACAAAGGATGGAAGGGGCAACAGAGACACAGAGTGGGGAAGTGACTTGCCCAAGGAAAGGTCAGACAGTAGGTCAGTGTCAGAGCTAGGGTTAGAAGCCAGGTTTGCTGAGTGCAGTCTTGTGCCCTCTCCATGGGATCATGCTGCCTGACCTTTCACGGGGCCTTGTTTGTATGTAGATGCAGCTCTTTGGAAAACAACCATCTACAGTAGTAGTCAATGCTGACTGAGTCAAACCGTGCCCTGAGCTGGAGGCAGACTGCTTTCATTGACACCCAGGAGAATGATGCAGACACCCCGGAGGACTCCTGTGAGGACAAAACTCACTCTGTCTAACAGTATATAGTACACAGGAGGTCATAGTGACAATAGTTAATTCTATTCCTTATGCAAGCTGTTGGCTTTAAAGGCTTAGTAATTTTTCTTTTGAACTTCATCACACTGCACATAGTTTGTGTGTGAAGGAGTCACACAAATCATATAGGATGCCAGGGAGAGAGGGACTTTCCTCATTGTATCTATTTTATTGGCAGGTCAGAAATATTATGATATCTTGAAAACCCAGAGACAATTTTTCAGACCTCTTGCGACACACCATTTTTGGAAAAGAGGAAAAATGAGATGTACTGGTGCTAGAACAGCTGCTTGCCCATGTACCGTTTCATTCTTGGTGACCGTGTTTAGATTGAAAGGTGCTTATTATTTTCCAGAATCAGAAAGAAAATAAACATGGGAGTTTGCAGGGCAGTTGGCAGGAGTAGCATGGGAGCAAATGAAACAGTTTGGGCAGGACACGTAATGAGATCTGCTTACAGAAGTTCTGTGTTACTGGGCAATTTTCCTGAAATGTATCATCTGGTTTAACTGTAGTGCACAGATTCTGTAATGCTCAGTAAAAAGCCAGGATTTGGGAGCGTTTAACGCAACAGTGAGTTCCTCGTGTTTTGTTTTGTTAATTTAATGTAGTGGGCAAAATTCAGAGATGAGTCTTAGGGGAGACTGAGCTGATGTGATTGTACCTTTCAAATGGCCTTTCTTTTAGTCCCAGAGTCATCTACGATCCCCACAAATGTGATGTCCCCACACTTCTTTGGTTTACATCAGAAACGCAGAGCCATGAAATGGAGGTTGCAGAGGGAGCCACTCACATGAAAGGAAGGAATCTCAAGGCATTTTCATGGAAGAAATGTAATAATTTGTGCCCTCATTTTGGGGTTTTGTCACACATTATGCCTTGGCAAGTTGGGTGGTATGGGCGTAACATACACATTGAGGTGACCAGAAGATGCTGTAGGATACTTCAGCTTTCTGGGTCTCCCCCATGTGTATGCAATTGAGACTCCCCCAAGATTTAGCATACTAAAGCTCGCACCCACTTATCACCAGGCAGCTTTACACATTGTGGGCTTCTCCTCCCTGTTAGGTTTCCTACAACCTTAATCAGGGCATCATTTCTTTGCCTCCATAATGGCACTGGTTCTGATCAAGTTAAATGTACCATTATTAGCACTTAGTAATCCATTTCCAGTGTCGACCGCACCTAGCTCAATGGTCCCCAGTCCTGATTAGGGGCATCTGGGTGCCACTCAGATATAAATATTTAATAGTACTACAGTTTCATTTCAGATAGAATATAGGTTTAACAAAATCTGTAATCTGGCCCATATATAGGAGAAAAGGTCCAGATGAAATACAGAACCGACACTTTGTTAATGTCACTGGACTAAAAAAATTGAAGATTTAGTTCATTGTTATTTTTCCTTTTGATACATTTATCATTAATGATGGAAACAAAGGTGTTTTCTTCATATTTCACTTGGTAGGATCTCCCTTTATTAAGAGACTATTGGAGGAGTGGTGGAGGTTTTCTACATATCGTTAGGTAGTTATGTGGTTATTGGTCCATTGGCAAAGTAGCATTTAAGTGTTTACAAGTAGAGCCTTGAAAATCTGTGGCTATCTGCTTTATAGCCGCAGATACCCGCATCTGTGGATATCCGCAGACCATTTTTGCGGATTGTGGATCAGATGCGAATACAAATTTTGTATATAGCGCCCTTCAAATCTGTGGATACCCACTTTATATCCACAGACCGTTTTTGCAGATCGGATGCGGATACAAATGTTGTATCTGTGCAGGGCTCTATTTACAAGTACACAATGTTTTGTAAATGATGCATAGAAACTTAAATTTTAAAAAACTTCTTTAGTAAAGTTTTTTCAGTTAGAAAATATTGAAAGACTTTGTTTTAGGTTGCCAATTGCAAAGAAGCCTATGGATGTTATGTGCTGAACTCTCACAGGCATTCACTGGGATTTGGGCACCCAGGCCCAGATCCTCAAAGGTATTTAGGTCCCCAACTCCCATTGAAATCTGGGCCTTAAGTCCCTTAGGCCTCTTTGGAAATCTCTCCTTTACCCTTTAATTTCCCCTTTTCCTTCTTTTCCCTTAGTCTTTCACTATGTTCATGCTTAAACAAGAGCCTGAGTCGGGGTATGGAGGAGTAGGTCATTATGCCCCTGTATGGGCACCCAGTCCAGTCACAATCTCTAAAACAAAGGAAAATTTAGGCAACAGTTGCTATTGATGAGCTATTAGATTGTGAGATGTTCTCCCAAGGGAACTGTCAAAAGCCCCATTGCTTGGGTAATTTTCAAACTGGACTGGACAAAGACCCATGGAAAAATATGGAAATGAACAATCCTGCACTGTCAGGTATGTGGGCTAAAGAGCCTGCCAATAATAGGTCTTTTCTGTTTCTGATTTCTGTGATTCAGTACGGGATTTGTAGGTGGTATTGGACAGTGGACTGGATGTGATCTCACAATGCACAGCCATTGCAACCATGGCAAGTCTTCTGCTTGCTATGAATTCTCTATACAGGGGATCCCTGTTGTCGAGCAAGTGGGGTATTACTGCTTCTCTCTTTGTTGCTTTGGTACAGCCATATTTAGGAATGCCGCAGAGACTTTTGAGCATCTCATTATAAAAAAGGCATAGATAAATCCGAGAGAATCAAGAGAAAGGTGGCAGAAATGATGTACAGCTTGTCAAAAAGGAGACTAAGGGTGGATATTACAGTCTATAAATATCTGAACGGTAATAATATGAAGGAGGAGGAGTGATTATTTACAGTACTTGAGACTGCATAACAAGGAGCAATGGCTTGAAACTAAAAAAAGGAAAACATTAAATTAGACATTAGACACTTTTTTTCCTACCTGGAAGTGCAGTTAGGCAATAGAATGACCTGCCTAAGGACAAGGAGGTAAGTGAAGCATAATTGTAAGCACAGGCGGCGAGTTATATGTGCCCATGTTCCACCAGTATTCAGGAATGTGGGCCCGGATCCACCAATGTTTGGGCTTATATTTTCATAGCCGTCCTGTCCATAGGAGGGACCGGGGCAACCGCCCCGGGCCCCATGCTTTGGGGGGCCCTGCACTTCAGGGGGACACAGGGTCCAGGGCGGCCTGGGGGGTTAGCAGGAGGCCTGGCGGTGGCAGCAGCAAGCAACCCAGCCCCAGCCTGCCCCGCCCTCCTCCTCCTCTTCCCGCCCCTACTCCACTCCCACCCCACTCCACCCCTTCCCCTAAGCCCCCACCCCGCCTCTTCCTGCCCCTGCTCCACCCCTGCTCCACCCCTGCCCCCAAACCCCCGCCCTAGCTCTTGCTGGCTTCTGCCCCCCCCCCCCCCCGAGCAACATCGGGAGCCAGCGGGGTGGGGCGGAGCGGGGCGGCTGGGGCCGGGTCAGTCGCTGCTGCTGGCACCAGACCCTCCACTAACCTCCCAAGCCATCCGTTACCCCATGTCCCCCTGAAGGGCGAGCCCCCCGAAAGTGTGGGGCCCAGGGCAGTTGCCCTGGTCCATCCTATGGATGGGACAGCTCTGCTTAGACCCATTCTGGGCACCGGCAAAAGTTATACAAACCTGGCGCCCATGATCGTAAGAGGTGTTCAGGAGAATGTTAGATAACATACTTGATGATTAATATGGAGGGTGAATACTGATCAATGCGGAGGTTAAACTAGAAGATGACCTACATCTCCTGCAGCTTTGTTTTCTCCTGTGTGATTCAGTGCCTATGGACTATGGTCAGGATTTGACTACACTTAAATAAATCAGAATTTAAATCTTAATGTTACAGGATAGTTTCTCCCCGAGTACGTTCTCAATTTATTCTCCACTCCTGTAGTTTGACGAGTGTGTATTTTACTACATCTTTCCTGGTTCTGTTGTTAAATATAGGTGTTACATCATCTTCCCTACAGTTCACATGAGTGTCTCTCTCTCTCTCCGTGGAATAAATCCTGAAGTAGCACATATGCTTGCTTAAGGCCAGACACCTTTGTGGAAATACCGTACTAATGCAGCAGAAATACAGCAAGCCTGCAATTTTCCAAGTGGAAATCTTTGGGTGAAATGTTCATGACTTTCTTTTCCAGTTTTCAACTTGCTTGAACATTTTTGACGAAATTTCAATTTTTTTTGAAAAACTAGTTAAAAAAACGTGTGTGTGGAGGGGGGAGAGATGGGGGAAGGTCGCTAAAAACTGTTTTCCCACCAACTCCAGAGAAGAGCTCGTTAAGGGGATTCTTCACCCTGGTGCATATGCTGGGGAGAGCTCTCTGCACTGCCATATGGAAATGGGGGCGGGGCCGGTGGGTTTGTACACAGTGTGAATGCACTAGGGCCATACTTCTCATTGGTGGGAACACTGAGCTGCATCTGCCGCTACTCCTCTAAATCTTGCTGCCATTGGTCAGGGGCTGAATACGTGTGTGTGGAGGACCCAAGGCACATGCTGGTGCTGAGTCTCTTTTCCCTGGGTCCTGCTGTACTTCAGAAGTTTTCTTTTACTAGGGCTTTCTTTGATTTATCAGCATTTCCCCCCTGTATTAATGATTCCTTGCTTTTTTCAGAACATTATGGTAGATCCTCTTTTACTTGGGCTACTCTGAATCTGCAGCGCCTTTTGGATCAGCATTTCTGACATATGCTGAGATTTTCAAAGGCACAGATGAGAAAGATCCTTAGCTGGGGTAAGCCGTCATAGTGCTCCATTGACTTCAGTGGTGACAATTTACACCAGCAGAGGGTCTGCCCTAGGTGTCTAGCTCCCATTGAAAGCCTGTGGGAGCTAGTTGCCTGTCTGTGCTTTGTGCCTCTGAAAATTGCCACCATAATCTGATATTGTGCAGTAGATCTGCATCCTAATTTGAGGGGTTACTTGTTCCTGGCGTATGTTATAAACACTGAGACAAAGAATTTTGGTCCATTATGATTTTTTGTATAGGGACACTGTATTATTAATCTCTCTGTGCCTAATTGTTTGTTCCTTCCCGTGCCCTTGAAATATTTCCTATTATTTATCTGAATGTGTGGTGTTTTGCTGATTTTAAAAAAAAAAGATTAAAAGTGGAGCCTGAAAGATTATTGCACGCTTCCTTAATTAAATTCTGACACTGTTCCATTTGTTCCTTTGCCCCATATTTTATACCTCAAAAATCCTAGTTCTTTCTGTTTCGTTTTTGATGGTCCTTCCTTATTTATAGGGCCCTACCAAATTCATGGCCATGAAAAACATGTCATGGACCGTGAAATCTAGTCTCCCCCCTTGAAATCTGGTGTTAATTGTGTACTTTTACTCTATACTATACAGATTTCACAGGGGAGACCAGTGTTTCTCAAATTGGGGGTCCTGACCCAAAAGGGAGTTGCAAGGATGTCACAAGGTTATTTTAGGGGGGGGGTAGCAGTATTGCTGCCATTACGTCTGCGCTGCCTTCAGAGCTGGGCAGCTGGAGAGTGGCGGCTGTTGGCCAGGTGCCCAACTCTGAAGGCAGCTCCCGGTCAGCAGCTGTGCAGAAGTAAGCGTGGCAAAGCCATAGCATGCCACCCTTACTTCTGTGCTGCTGCCTTCAGATCTGGGCAGCCAGAGAATGTCAGCTGCTGACTGAGAGCCCAGCTCTGCAGGCAGCAATGCAGAAGTAAGGGTGGCAATACCATACCATCCCACCCTTACTTCTGTGCTGCTGCTGGCGGCGGCTCTGCCTTCAGAGCTGGACTCCTGGCCAGCAGCTGTCGCTATCTAGCTGCCCAGCTCTGAAGGCAGTGCAGAAGTAAGAGTAGCAGTACCACAATGCCCCCTACACTAAACTTGCAACCCCCCCCAACTTATTTTTGGATTGGGACCCCTACAATTACAACACCGTAAACTTTCAGATTTAAATAGCTAAGATCATGACATTTATGATTTTTTAAATCCTATGACCATGAAATTGACCAAAATCGACTGTGAATTTAGTAGGGCCCTACTTATTTATAGGGTTGGCAGAACTTGGTTTTTATTTGTTTTATAATTTTGACAGATAATATTAATGTTTATTTTTAAGCATTTTTTCCATTTTTATTGTTTTTAAATTTTCACAGCTGCATATAATTGTGGGGGGTCAACATCACATGTAAAAAAATACAGTTAGAAATTCGAATAAGTTCTCAACCAGCGTTTTTCCTGCATTGCGTATTTGTACATTTCTAGTATTATCAGTGGAAATATTTCTGCATTGGTTATGCACATGAACATCTTTACCAACATTTACCCATAAAAACCTAGTTCTTCCAAGCCTACTTATTTATCGTATTGGCCCTTACTTCACATTTAGTCTATTTATTGCTAGAGGGTCTGTGTGACCAATAGCTTAGCTTTGAACATTTTCTTACTGGATTTTTCCTTTCTGATGCTTATTCACGTTATTCCCTAAACTCGTCTTAACTGTGGTGTTCAGTGATCCCACAATGCTTACAAGGGCTCTACTTTATTTGCTGTCTGATTCCAGATGTTTGTTAATAGCAGTAGGAGAGTCACAGCGCCCCACCCAGACTCTGCCTGGGAAACTCAGCACTTCCAGGCTCTAGTACCATACAGTCCTTCCTCTCTGAAGTTCATTGTCCTTGTTTTCACCTGTGTTTGCTCTCGTATTAGTCACAGTCACAAATTTGACTAGATCAATCAGTTCATGGATTTCCTACACACATGGTATTCCACCAGACATCCAGGAGGAGATTTTCGAAGGCTCACCATCTACTTAGGTGCCCAGCTTTCAAAGGAAGGTGGGTGCCTAATTGTTCTTTAAGTTTTTGCATTTAATCATACCTTCTGTGAGGCGTAACATTAAGGACAACATTTTCAAACATGAGTGCCTCGCTGTAGGCACCCATAAATCTAGACTTATGCACCTAAATAAACAGCCTAATTTCTGTTGGCTCTGAACTATTGAGAGCTTTGAATCAGCCGATTTATTTAGATATTTAAATATGGTTTTTAGGTGTCTCAGTTTGAAAAATTTGCCCTAACTTCCTTTCTAATTCTCCTTTACACCTTTGGCTAAATTTTCAGAGAGGCCTCTACCAGGTTTCTCTGTATACACAGGCCATTTACACGCTCAGAGCCAGGTCCTCGGCTGCTGCAAAACATAGCTCCAAAGATCTGGCCCTCAGTTGCTGTGCATTATTGCTTGTGTATGTAACTGATAGATTGTGCATGTGCAAAAGTCATTTGTGGTCAGTTTGCATTTTCATGGACACATTTTTTTGTGAGAATAAATTCTGTCACTTGCATACACTAGTAATCACGTGCAAGAATTATGTGTGAGGTTATTTGCACTCACTAATGCAGGCCACTATATACATATGGATGGTTCTATACCATTCCTAGCCAGGTTCTACCAACAGTGTCTGCATAGTAAAAAAGAACTCTCATTATTACTAGTTGGTGTTTTTCAGAAACCTTTTGGATTTCTGTCATCACGTTGCTTCTAAACAAGTGGTCTCTAGCAAATTCCGACCATCAGCTACTCCCTTTGTTATTTTTAGTGTGAGCTATAATGATTTTATCCCAGTCATATTTCCTCCAAGGTCTTCTATCTCAGATACTTGTAAAGCTATCCCTCCCTACTAATGTTTTCTTTGATCTTCTTGTTAATAACTTAAATCCATACTGATTTTGTTTCTCCTCCTCTTGTGTTTGCTCCTCTGAATCTGCAGGATGTTTTTAATCATTGTCTGGGGGGTTTCTTTCCTAATTTCTTTTTCCATAATATTTCTTCCTCTTTTTAAAAAAAAAGTTCTTGTGTTATTTAACCAATGTTCCTATTAAAAATTTAATTCTCATATGTTATACTGAATTTAAATATTTGTAATTTCCTTTCTCTCTCTTTCTCACACACACACACACAGTGGTCATGCTCATAGCAAGTGCAGTGAGGTTGAAAACTACATTTCATTATAACCCCTTACTTTTACATGCTCATAATTTTCTAAAACACCAACCTTTTGGGCCCCAGTCAGGCAAACACTCCTACATGTTTGTAATTTTATGCACATGAACGGTCCCATTGAGTATAAATATCTCTGTGCATTAAGTTAGGAGTGTGCATGAGTTTGGAGGATCAGGGCCTTAGTTCAGAAATTTTGAATGCTTGCTCTCTGTCCAAGGGTGAATTTTTTTGTGTGTGAAAGTTTGAGCAAAATGTCAACTATTTTTGAATAACAGAATATGTGTGTGGGAAAGGGAGAATATATTTTCCCCACTTAGAAAAAAAAAATCTTGCCCCTCCTTTTTACTCAGCAATGTAACAAACTGCTGACAACTCTGTAAGTTGTTTGTACTGTTGTTGTAGCCATGTTGGTCCCAGTATATGAGAAAGACAGTGTATGGGAGGTAGTATTTTTATTGGATCAACTTCTGGTGAGGTAATAACTTTTAACGGACCAATTTCTGTTGCTGAGAGAGACGAGCTTCTGAGCTACACAGAGCTCTTCTTCTGGTCCATAGCGCGAAAGCTTGTTTCTTTCACCAACAGAAGTTGTTCCAATAAAAGATATTACCTCACCCACCTTGTTTCTTTTACCTTGTAAGTTGAAGAAGAACTATAATATGTCAGATATCACGACTGGTGCCTTTATTTGATTTGGGGGGAAATTGCTTTTTATAATTTAACAAAATTAGGAATACTTTAATATTGCATACTGAACACATGCAGTAGATTTTTTTTTTGAGAGAAATACACTTAAGGATGAACAAATTGGGCCCAATCCACTCCCACTGAAATCAGTGGGGGTGTTTCCAGTGACTTCAGGAGGAGGTGGATCAGGCCCAATGTAAATAAATGCACAACTGAGAAGCTGGTTATGCCATATGTTTCTTCCAAACATACAGTCTCCCACCTACTGGCCAACTCTCCTGCCTCCTCCTTATTTTCTCAAATTGTTTTGCCTTTTAAAATAGTTTTTGTCGTTTTAAGTGAATTTAAGACCTTAAAGTGACTTTTTTTTTAACATTATGATGGGAACAAAGGGAATCCTAATAGTAATATTGGCTCATTACTTGCTGGAAATGATAGAATTGTCAATAGTAATGCAGAAAATGAAGGAGGGGTCAATAAATATTCCTGTTCTAAACCTGGGGAAATGCCAGATGATGTAGTCACATCATAGGATGAAGATTAAATACTTTCCATTCTAACAAAAACTAAGGAGGGTGTTAAACAGGAGCTACTCAAAGTAGACATTTTAAATTAACAGGTCCAGATAACTTGTATCCAAGAGTTTTGAGAGAGATGGCCAAGGAGCTCACTGAACCACTAATGTTGCTTTCTTTTTCAATAATTCCTGGGCCACTAAGGAAGTTCCAGAAATTGGGTCACCTTGATCCGGGGGGTTAGTTTAGCTTTCAGCATAGGTTAGAACAGGGTCAGGGCTCTTCTAACCTGCACAGGCTAAAACAATATTAGGGACCATTCTGTCAGCACAGTCTGGTAGTTAGGGCACTTAGTTAGGAGGTGGGAGACCCAAGTTCCAATCGCGTTCCAGTGATTACTTAATTATTCATAAGTAGTAGAACAGCTTCAAGAGGAGAAAGCCACATGCCAGAATATCCCATAAGCCAGTGGTTAGGGCACTCTCCTAAAATAGCAGAAATGCAAATTCAAATCCTTTCTCCACATCAGACAGAGGGGGAAATTGAAACTGGGTCTCCCACATGGGTCCCCTAACCATTGAGCTAATATTTACTTACAATGGAGGAGCCAGCAATGCTTTCTCTGGCCATTCTGTGAACCCGTTACTATGCTTCTATCTAAATGCTGAAAATCTGAATTAAATTAAATTGGGACAAAACAAGCTGTTTTGACTTTTTTCAGTCCGGTAGAAACTATTTGGCAAACTCAACACAAATTCACCAATAGTTTCAGTTGACCTGAAACTGCATTTTTTGTCAAATAAACTGTTTATCAAAAAAATGTTACTCCATTCTCCTTCTGAGTGCTTTACCTTGCAATCTTAATAGTGTTCTTTTTAACGTTGTGCTTTTTAATTAATTTCTTAATTTATATTGCACCTTTCTTGCCAAGTAAAATATAGTCATTTGACATTGGTTTAAAACTTAATTTTAGTTCAAACTTGAAAAAAACTTTATATCAGGAAGCATTTGCTTATGCTAGTAAACTCAGATCATGACTCCAGCGTTATCGTTGGATGGGGGGGGGGGAATAATATTCATTCCTTCAGTATAAAATCAGTATTGTTTCTGGCCGTAGAATAAACCTTGAGAAACATAAGAGTTTAGGCATTGACGTCTTTACGGATAAAGCCAGCTCCTGCCCACAGACTGCTTTCTCCTGATAGTGTTCACATGGTGCTTGTGCCTTTTTGATAATATTTACAGAATTAGCAGTATTGCTTCTCACTCTCACTGACTGTGTTGCAGGACAAGCCAGATATTTTCGAGAGTTGTCAAAAAATCATTTGAAGACATTCTTAATCACTGGTTGTTTTGTCTTAAGGGCTAGCATGGTAGTGAGAAGAGATGAGGCTGAGGTAGGAGTTGCCAGGTGGGATGTGCCTCAAAAAGACATTGTTAGATAAGGAAGTGGTGCAGCAATTAAGAATGTCCCTGTATATTGCAGCTGTAGTGGAATTGCCTCCGGCCTGGAAAGGCTATAATACTTTCATTGTGCCCTTTTTTTAACATGTATTTCTACTTTGAAAAATGGCTATGTAAAACTGGCATCTTCTTACCAAACAGATCAGCTCCCTGTGTGTGCATTGAGAGCAATATCTAATCACTTTTGGACAATAGTACCTTTTTGCTCCTGTTTGCCCTGCACAGGTTCGAGAGAGCTGAATTATTTTCCTGCGTTTGCATCAACAATCAAGTTATTTATTAATTTCCAATCAGTTACATTTGTGCAAATCCATTGAAGGAACAGGCTTGGACTTGTGTCACTGAAGGCATCATCTGAAGACTCTGGGGCATCACCAAGGGCACAGGTTAGCCTGCAGAACCTTTATTACAGGTGATGATTGACAAGAAGGGAAAAACCCCAGCTTGGCTGAGTTTGCAGGGCTGGCAGTTAGAAAAAAAAATCCTTTCATTTGTAAGCTTTGCATATTTAAGCAGGAGTATTGAGAGACAATGAGCCAGGAACCCCACAATGTCATTTTTCCAGAGACACTTAGAGTATAATTGCCCTTTAACTCTCTCGGTGCACTAGGATGTCAGTCACTGGCCCTCAGTAATAATTCCTTCCAAATGTAGAGGTGTGGCCTCCTGTGTAAAAGTCGAAATGAACACGTGCAAGCGCCTCTGCTGCTAAACAAGCTCCATTCGTGTCCCTAGTCCATGTGTTCTGCCACTTAGCATGCAGTTGTAAATGTGAATGCTTTGAGTTACCTGTATCAACCAGTCCTAATGGGATTGCCATTTCCTTGAGCATTGGGACAAAGCTAGAGGTG
Organism: Mauremys mutica; assembly: GCF_020497125.1. Classification (NCBI taxonomy): domain Eukaryota; kingdom Metazoa; phylum Chordata; order Testudines; family Geoemydidae; genus Mauremys; species Mauremys mutica. Next base: position 90,180,010 of record NC_059077.1, on the reverse strand, counting down.
TCGCTCATTGGCTGGGGAACCTTGGAGACGCAGCAGAGTTACTCTCGCTTCATAGCAGCACCAAAATGGCCGAGGTAGATCTCCATGTCTGCAGAGAGCCTAATTTAAGTGATCCTTTTAAGGGTCTTGAATGCCTTTGTTTTATACATTGGGCTTTGGCGGGGGCATGAGGGGAGGGTTGCACCGATGAAGCTACACCATTGCACACTTGTAGGGCTTGATTCATGGTTCCGTGGGAATGTGCTCAGTGGGAGAGGCCGTTCCCCCTGCTTCTCCCCAGCTATGCTACTGATCAGAGTCTGCTACCGTGACTCAGTGACTAGTATCTTACTCATGGAGCAGTCCCATTAATTTCAGTGGGATTACTTACGGGGTAAAATGTTACCCGTACTCAGGCCATGTCTACAGTGCAGGTGCCACAACGGCACAGCTGTGGTTCCATGGCTATGCTGCGGTAGTGCCAATGGAGACTCCCTTCAGAGACAGAAGGGGATTTTCCATCACTCCAGGAACTCCATCTCCCTGAGCGAGGGTGGCTAGGTAGACAGAAGCATTCTTCCATCGATCTCGCTGCAGCCACACCAGGGTTTAGGTTGGCACTGTAGCTATGCCATACTAGCTTTTAAAAGTAGACCAGGACATATGGTAAGTATCAGAAGCTAGCCCTTAGCTAGACATCTGAGGGAGGTAAACACAGAAGTTCTGATGTTCTTTTCACTTTCACTAGTATACATAAGGAGTGACTCCACTGAAGCCAATTGGGCCTGACTCTCATTTACACTAAGGCCTCTTTGCATTGCTCCGGCAGTGTAAAGGGGCTTTAAATTAGGCATAAATGTAATTTACACCCACATTAGGGCCTATTTATGCTGCCAGAACAGTATAAAGGGCCTTAGTGTAAATGAGAATGAGGTTCAACAGAGTTACACTGGTGTAAAACAGGCTTAAGTGAAGAAAGAAGCTCATGGGACTGGGATGAGAGAGGGGAAGAGAGGGAGTTGAAGAATAGAACTGCTGGCACTTCTGGGATCTAATATTCAGGCATACCTATTTGTTGCTACTGTACTTCCCAGCTTAGGCTAAAGAGGGTTGTCCCACCCTCCTACCCGCCCTTTATTAACAGAGAGAAAAAATATTACAGAAACATTTTTTTGGGGTGGCGGTGGGGGTGGTTTGCAATGTTTCAGACCGCTCCATGTGTTACATACCTGTGTAGGGTATGCATAATAAATCACATGCTACATGCTTAAACAAATTACTGCCGGCTTTTGTATGCGCAGTGACAAGAGCTCTAAAGGTCAAAAAAGCTTCCTTAACAAATTTGATAAGATAGTGCAGTGAGCTGTAAAGGCATAAAGTCCTGGGGGTCGGAGACCAGACTAGAAGAAATAATTATGCATGGTAATGGGTAATTACAGATAATGGCCTATTTTGGGGGGTGGCAGAAAATACACAGCCCCACAACCTTGCCTGGAATGCACATTGTCTAGCACATTAACTTTATAGCAAGCTAAAAGTTCAGCACTGGAACAAAAACAAATCCCTAATTTACAAGGGAAATAGCATAGAAATGTTCTTTTCAGAGGCTGAATTTATTTTTAAAGGCAGAACAAACGTGAGGGTTTTGTTTTGTTCCAACACCCCCCAGTCAAAAGAACACTGATGGCTAAGCAGAAAATAGTTAATGGTGCCAGCTTTGTTTGACATAAATAGCTCTGTCATGACTGTCTGGTGGGAGAAACATATTGTTCCAGCATTTCTGATTATTACTTTAGGGAGTGATTTCACACTAGCCTCTTTCAAGGCTACTGTCCGACTTCAGAGCCAGCCATGAATTCAACTAACACTCTGCCGGAGCAGCATTGCCAGAGTAGTTAGTAGGGGAGTTAGAATGCATTCAACTGAGCAGGAGGGAAATTGTTAAGTGCAGATCCTAGACTCTTTATGAAGGCTGAAGACAACTATTGCCTGCTGAGGTGAATGGGTTTTTCTTCCCCAGCTTACGGGGTGTGTGTGTGTGCGTGTGTGTACACAAACTTGGTTAATGACAATGAACATGCAATGGATCACTTGATGATTACCTGTTCTATTCATTCTCTCTGAAGCACCTGGCATTGGCCACTGTTGGAAGACGGGGGACTGGACTAGATGGACCTTTGTCTGACCAAGTCTGGCCTTCTTATGTTCTTAGTTGTAAACAATCAGAAATCAGCAAATGCAGAAAACGAGGTTCACATCATCAGGGCCGGCTCCAGGGGTTTTGCTGCCCCAAGCAGCCAAAAAAAAAGAGAGAAAGAAAGAAAAAAAGCCACGATCAGGATCTGAGGTCCTTCACTCCGACCAGGAGTGAGGGACCCTCCGCCGAATTGCCGCCAAATAGCTGGACCTGCCGCCCCTCTCCGGAGTGGCTGCCCCAAACACCAGCTTGCTAAACTGGTGCCTGCAGCCGGCCCTGCACATAATAATGGTTATTCACAGTGCATGTATGCAGTTTCCCCTTCCGCTGTGTATATCCATGCAGCTCCCATTGAAATCAGTTAGATTTGTGCATATCTAAGGCCAAGTTGGGCCCTTTGTTTATTAAGGTATGTCTTTATTAGTATAACTAGCAATCCAAAAAACCTCATATATACGAGGGCGAGTAAATGTTACTATAAGAACAGTAACTTTTGCATTTCTTGATTATATGTTTAGTTCTGTCATTGTGTCCTTATGATTGCGTTATTATACATTTTTGTATTGAGTGTGCCTTATTTTGTGAAAAAGAAAAAAGAAAACAGGGAAAGAGCGATTTCAACACTGTCTTGGGTGTTGATGGCACTGTGCGCATCTGTGGCTGCATACACCCAAATATTAGCAGCTATGGGGGTTCCTCTGACTAGTGGACTGGCATTGCACAGTGTGCAAGGGACGAAATCCTGGAGCCCTTACCCAAGCCAGATTACCATTGTGGTCAATGAGCCACTGGTTTAAATCACCTTCTTCTGCAAAAAGAACTTGGAATAGTGGGCCAGCTCCTCAGCCCATGTAGGTTGGCATAGCTCTGTTGAGGTGAACGATACTATGCTGTTGATCTGGTGCACTATTTTAAAGCATGTGGCTAAGTAGAGGCCTGGGATCTGGGCCTCTCATAGGGATGTGGATATATAGGACTCTTAGGTGCGGCTGACCCAGGATCTTGCCTCTTTTAAAAAAAAAAAAATCTCAACCCTCCTGAAATGAATTACTGGTTAATTACTATTAATATGCCATAGACCTGAAGAGCTGTGTACAACAGTGAAAGATCAATAATAGTATTTATCATGAGGTATATTGATCTTCCATCTCAGAGTGGGTCATATTTCACACCACATCCTTCAGTGCACAAAAGTAGCAGAGATACTGTATAAGGCTAAGTAAACAGGTAGAAGTGAGCTTAGTGATCAAATACAGCGTATGAGGACTAGAATGGGAAGTGATAACATCAGCCTGGCAAAGGGTGCCAGATGGGAGGGAGGGTGTGGGGGGCGGCACTGTATGGCAAGCCCGAATTAGAGACCGGCCTGGGAGAAGATGTGGTGTACACGAATCAGGTACATGAATCATGTATAGTATACGTGAATCGGGGACCAGTGTGGGGAGGAGGCAGATGGTGCCCTATTGCGTGCCTGCATCAGTGACCAGTGTGTGTGGGGGAGACGTGGGCAGCACCACATCGCGTGCGCACTGGTTTCTGGTGGGCAGGAAGAGGCGGGTGGTGCTGTATGGTGTGCCAGCATCACTGACCGGTGTGGGGGAGGACACACGTGGGGCCGTAAGACGCGCCTGCCTCAGTGACCTGAAGGCTGAGGACGATTTTTCCAACCCCTCTCTCCTCATACTTGTGCATTGGTGGGTTGCTGCTTTGCTTCATTATTGAACCCTGTGTTCTTGACCCCATTTTGGCTACAGTTGCACAAATTACTATTGTACCTTAAGAAGGTTGGTAGACGACTACACCTATGCAGTATCTGAACTCCCAGAATACTTTGTAGACTTAGGGCAAGGCTGGTCCTGGTCCTACACATGCACAGAACTAGGGAGAGGGTGCAAGGAACCTCTCCTGGTTCCCAAGCATGGGGACCAGGGACAGCCAAGGACAGTATAAGGCTAGCACCTGCAGGAACACTAACCTTCCAAAGTGTGCAGGGAAGGGCAGAGTTGGGAGCACATAAGGCAGCTGGTTAAAAGATGTAGTATCAGGTGTTCTCCTTGGAGCATCGTGCCTAATATTGAGCTCCCACTGGAGTAATGCACCCCTCATGTGCAGGGATCACTTTGTTCTCCACGGAAATGCAGCCACCTCTGGAGTGAGAAAGCAGCAGCCAGTCTGCCAGCAGCACTGTACAAGTGCTGAGGGTTTTATTTGGGGGAACAGATGAAAAATAGCTTATTAAATGAAAACAACAGAGTCAATCTGGGCAGGCTGTAGTTAGCAGAATGCAACCTGCCCCAGCTACTGAAGCTGACAACTCTTCTTTAATAAATTCAGCACTGGGGGTTCTTTAATGACTACGAGTGGGCAAGGATTTGGTTTTATGTCTGATGTACAACACAGTTCCTAACCAGTACAGCACTTCCAGCACTACGCTGGAGGGAACTCAAAGGAATGGGCCAGCTACTAAGTAACCACCCCTACCCCCACCCCCACCAGCACCTAGCTTTTCCTTGCAGCTCTCCCAATTACCGAGTGTCTTATCCTGACCCTGTTTAGTTTAAGAGTTGGTAGAGATGCAGGCAGATTAAATGCCTATAAGTCTCTCCTTCAAACACAAAATCCTCTCCTTTTGAAGTGTAGTGTCCGGCTTTGCTTCAGGAGATTTCAAATTCAGTCAGGAAAATTGAAGGAAAATACAAGGAGAAGATGAGATTAAGTATTTTAAAGCTAGAGGGCCTGATTCTGGTCCCTAATCTTGCCCCTGTGCCGCCGTTCAGGGGCACAGTATTCTGAGCGAGAATTCCCTGGCAACACAGGCATCGTAGGAGCAAGTGGCTCCTCGCAGCCCCCGGCGTCTGGTTTATACCAGGAGCAGGAAGATGCGTCTGGTCCGAGCTCTCAGAGCAGCCAGCACCAGCACTAGTGTGCTGTGAATCAGAGTAACCCCTGAGGCTGCTCCAACTTTCACCAAAGGCCATTTTGGGCCTCGACAGTAGCCCAGAATCCAGGTGGTGCAAAGAAGCCGTAAAGCTATGCCTTCTGTGTTGTATCTCTGAGGACATGCAGCCCTGAATCTAGCCAAGAATACTCCAGGGAAAGGCAGTATCCAGTCACCATGCATGGCTGAAAGAAAAGCGCTTAGGTTTTAAATCCTGAGTGCAGGAGTTGGCTGGAGCCTGTGCTAATTCTCAGCTGCTCTTTGCATGATGTTGCGATTTCCTGCATCTTTTGGAATATAACACGGTAGTGCCATGAGACCTCACTGAGGCCTCACTCTTCTGCCTTATCTCACGTGGCAAGAGCATTTGGGTCTGCTCCAAAGCCCACTGCAGTCACCAGGAGTTGCTGCAGATAGGGGAGGCTGTTTTACTTTCCCTGAACTTTCTTCCTATGTCTCCTGCTTTTCTGGTGTGTTGTCAGGAGTGCTTCCCTGCCCTCTGGCTGTAGCTCATGGGGGATGTTTGTCAGGCCCATTATAAGAATTGTGGATTCCATAATTTTATGTTCATGAAAGAAAAAATCCCAGGCTTCTGACAGTTTGGGATTTATGCATGTGGGTGAGTGGGCGGGTGAGTGAACTGGCGAACTGATGAGTCTTAAAAGAGCAGCTCATAGGATTGTACAGATCATTAGAGAGCAGGAGATGGCAGAAGAGACACAAAGGACCAGACCAATCGATTCATCATGGGGCCCAAGCGCTAAGCCACAAGGGACTACAACCACGTCAGGAAAAAAGAGAGCGATGGCAAGTCAACCCCTTAACTCAGTAAACGCCAAATGATGGCTGCCCAGCATGGGTATGCTGTAGAGTGTGCATGAAGCTATTAGCTCCCTTTGTGCTCCTGTGAAAGAGGCAGCCATAATGCTGCATCCAGTGCCTCTTTTCCGGGAGGGGAGAGTGCTAGCCCTAAAAGCAGTACTGAACACCCAGAAGGGGTGTGTTTAGGGATTTGGGGCGTGACCATGGCTGTACCCCTGCTTCAGCCCTTCCCACCATGAAGGACCTTTGGAAGCACCAGGAGGCTGTTGCTGGGGCTATAGGGAGCACAACACCCTTTCTAAAAGTGCAGCAAGTGCTGTGTGTGAGCAAGCCCCCGCCCCCCAGTATGCTTGCTCCTTCCCTGCACAGGCATAGAGTGCCCCAGCCAGCCAAGTCTGCCTTTCATTACCTTCTGTCTCCTATACAATCTGTATCCCAGCACGGGAAAGGATGGAGGACATTACATTTGGCTGTTGACTTGTAGTATGAGAAGCCGAGCAGCCTGGCTGTGGTATTATTCAAAACCTAAGTTTAGGGTCAAGATAATCCGGGGATTGTTTGACTGTGTTGTGGAAAATCAACCACACGTTGAGTCTGGATTAGATCAGCCTGAGACTTCTTTATTTTATGCGAGCATATATGCAAGGAGAGTCAGCATAGCCCCATGCAAGGTGGCAAGCTGCTCTGCCCTCCTTAAACTTTAACTAGCTTATAAAGGTTAAAACCACAGATAAATTACACATACTTCCATATTAATTACCTTATTTGGAAAACATTGCAAAATAAATACAGGTCAAAAGCAAAAAGAAGCGTCTCCCCCTCTACGCCCCTCCTGTTACTCACTGTCTGTTCTTTTGTGGTCAGCGACCTTTTTAACACAACTGTTGTGGTTATATATTTTATAAGCCTGGCTATTGCAAATTATGCTACTTGGGGACTTTTTCACTCTGCCCCCTCATGCCCTTTATACACACAAAGCCATTGTTTTGCTTTGGGGACTTTCCATACACAAAAGAGGCTTGGTCAACTCTTTAGGCCTGTAAGCTTGACCAGAGTCCTAAGGGCCCCCTAAATTTTCCTTCACAACTGACTGACTGGCTTTTCAGTTCCAGTCACCTGAGTTCAGATTTGACCCAAGTCTCAGATGAGATGAACTTGGAGGGTAAAACTGGCAGACTCTGCGTAGCAGAGACACAGGCAACAGCACCAAAAACTGGGATGGAGGTGCAGTAATAGAGCTATATGGGAAAGGTTTCTGCTTACCTGACCTGATACCTCTAAGCAGAGCTCTAGCAGCCTCACTTGCACAAATGCTGTCGTGTAGATTTGAGAAATGTTCAGAGTGTAAGTGCCCAAATGGCTGGATTTGCACTCGGGCAGAGCCTAGGTATTAGGAAAGTCAGGACAGAGAGAAAACCCACAGTATTTAAATTAGCAAGTTGCTTTGTTTTGACATGTATAAAGATAAACTCCAGTGAACTCAGCGGAGTTACAGCAGGGATGGAATTGCACTATAGACCTGGCGTGATACAACTGTTGATTGTGAGGGATCTTAATTTCAAGCAGGGAAGGGAGGCAGGGTTGGGTTGAAACCTGTAATAAATGGTACTATTGATCATTTGCAGCTGGAGTGGAGCTCATATATAATGCTTTACAACTGAGGGTCCTTGTGAGGTAGGTAAATACGGTTGTGTCCATTTCACAGAGATGGTTACTGGGGCAGAGAAATATTAAGGTGACTTGACCAAGGTCACGCAGGCTCTGTCTACTATAGGGATTTTGTATAAACATTCCATTACCATTGTTAGCACTGGTTCAGCTCTGAAAGTGTCTACAATATCAGGAGGCCTAGACTAGAAAGGTCACTGGCTGGCCACCACTGTCCTTGTTAACACCCTGTCATGTCACCCTGCTCAGAACAGATCTAATCAACATCGTGTTAAAAGCAGCAGCAGCAGCTGTCTACACCTGGGATTGTAATGTTGCAGAAACCTGTGAAGCTGAAATGGTATTGGCAATGGGGGGGAAGCTTTAGAAAACATCCCTAGTGTAGATAGAGCCACAGTGACTCAATGACAGAACCAAGTGGTGGAGTTCTAAAGTGTTTGTGTCTCTGATAAAATATACTCTGTTAGCCCAATTCCCCACTGTATCAGTACTATAGCTTGGAAAGTTACAGCGTTGTTTCCTGTGCTCTTATATTAGTACCTCTAAACCCATGTGACTGTGTGCTGACTGTGCTATGTGGGAGGCACTGCACAGACCTGATGCATGCGTATGAGACAGAGGAGGGGGGTCAAGCACCTGCGAAGTGTTAAAGGACAATCCCATTCCCCTCAGAGGAGTCAGAAGACACCAGACCTGCCCTGGGCTAGTATAGAGGGAGTGGAATTTATATATTCATGCATTAGCAGCTGAGAATGAAGTTGGAGCCTGACTCCCTTCCCAGCAGGAGGGGAAGGAAAGAGGATGGAGCCTTCTTTCTTCAGACAGTAGGGAAGGGATGTGGTGGAGCCAGCCCACAATCTAAGCAGTCAGGAGTAAGATTGAGAGTGTGGCCAGGAATCCTGTGAAGCAACAAAATAATCAGCACCTCTTTCTGAGGTTCCGTGGAAACTGGTGCAAGGGATTCCAGTACGGGTGATTGCCTGAGAAAAACATGGCTGCATTTTGAGTCTGTTTCTAGAGGAAAGGGGTTGAGTGTTCCTGCCGAATATAGTCTGAGCCACGGCTCACCCTGCTGTGCCTGGGTATCACAGCGTGTGTGGCATGTACGCTCGTCCTCCTCCCATTCTAAAGCCATGTTTATAGAGTGCCCCAGCTGTCACCTGCAGACAACCAGGTACAAAAGGGTGAATGAAGGGAACCGGTGTCAGCCTGAGGTCAGCATCTTTCTGCTATGATTCACTTTTAAACTGTAATGGTGTAAATCTATTTAATTTGAGTTTACACGTGCTGAGGTTCTGGCCCAATCTCTGAACTTCTTGTCGGTTTTGCCTCCGGTGAGAGAATCAGTGGGAGGGAGAGGTCTTTCAGGCTCAGCCTTGCCTCTGAATGAATAGCTGCCTGCTGACGCTCCAATGAACAGCAAACACTGCCTCCCTTCAGCTTTCACCTCCTCCTATCTGTCACCCCCATCAAGCCAGCAGCTGGAGAAGCAGCTTAGTGAAAGATGAAAGGTAGATCCTCCTGTTCAATAACCAGCTGTGGCTTGGTTTTCTTTTCTTTTCAGAGGGACGGATGCTCATTCAGGACATTCCTTCCATCACCAGCAGAGGGCATCTGGAGAGCGCATCTGACTTGGTTGTGGACTCCACCTACTACAGCAGTTTTTATCAGCCATCCCTGTATCCTTACTACAACAACCTTTACAACTACTCCCAGTACCAGATGGCAGTGGCCAGTGAATCCTCCTCTAGCGATATGGGGGGCACACTAGTAGGGTCCCCTGTGAAAAACAGCCTGCGAAGCCTCCCAGCCACATATATGTCAAGCCAATCAGGAAACCAATGGCAGGTACTGTGTAACAGAAATGATGTTGGAATTCTGTGTGAAATGTGCTGGGGTCCATGAGCCTGATCCTAATCTCATTTACACTGATGGAACTCCATTCGCTTCAGTGTAGTTGCTGTAGTTCTCAGCAGTGTGAGATTGGAACCAGACTCTAGATGTGTGTTAGGGTGCGTTCTTTTTTTTTTAAAAAGAAAAGAAATGTCCTGGGATCCAAAAGCATTATGAAGACTATGTGACAGGCTGTCAACACAATTGAAAGGGGTTTCCGCTCTATTTTTTATTATTTTCCTTTTCTAATTAAATTTTAGTTTAGTAAGGGTTTGTTTCCAGAAATAAAACAATTATAATTAGTAAATTTACCAGCCGGAGAACTCAGGGTGGTGTTCTGGAGAGACTGTGTTCTTTAGGATCTCTCTTCATTTCTCTTTTATTATTCCCCTTCAAAGACCCTACATAGAAGTGACCCCTCCTCCCAGCCTGCTAAAACAGTCCATGCCATTCTTTGATTGGCTGGCAAGGGTCAATTGAGCATGACACAAAGCTGTTCTTCATGTGAACGTTAACTCTGCCAGGAAGAAGGGAATTGGACTTGGCTCCTCCATGTAACAGTTTGTGATTGCTAGGCCAGCCCTGAGGCATCTTTTACGCTGTGTGTTACCACTATTATATGCAACATTAAACCCAACCTCTCCCCCTTAACCTGAAATAATATTAACCCCCGAGTGTTCAAAGAAGTTGGCAGGGCTTATGGGGAAATCAACCATTTTTCTTTTGTTTTTACATTTTTTTTGCTATAATTAAGTTGCTTAAATTTCTAAATGAAAAGTCATTTGAAACAGGAAAAGTGGAATTTTTCATTTAAAAAATGACAGTTGCAAAACGTGTTTTTTTTTAGAAATTTTAGAATTGGAAATTCTTCACTACCAATCCTTTCCCACAAAAATTTCAATTTCAGCAAATCAGCATTTTCCATTACAAAAATTTTGTTGAAAAATTTCCAGTCAGATCTGTGAATATCCGTTTACACATGATTTACACATACACAGCTACAGAACTGCAAGTGTGAAATTGGAAAAGAGGCTGTTCCAGGTCGGCCCACAAACAGTCAGTCCATTGTATTTTGAACCCCCTAAGCCAAATGAGCTATTCCTCTAGCAATTTTTTATTTATATTTTTTACCTTTTTCAAGCTCCATTTCCCAGTCTGGAGAAGGACCAACGGGTTATCTGAGGTCAGAGACTGGCCACAAAAAAAAAAGAAAATCTGAGAGAGTGAAAGGTTGTCTGGTCAGAGAAAGAGAAATCAAGAGTAGGAAATGCAGTCACTCAGTGCCACTCACCTCCTCACGCTGCATATTCCTCACTGGCCTTTGGAAGTGCTCCTCATGCAGCCACACCCTTTATGCTCTCAACTTCCCTGGGTTACTTGTCTCCCTCTTGCAAAGCACGATAGTGCACAACACAATAGTAAAACTTACAGCTAAGGGTGTGATGTCCAGCTCCTGTAGATGTACTCGTGCTAACACTCTAAAAGTAGTAATGTCGCTGCGGGTTAGTCTGGACATTGTGGATATATACTTGGCATGGGTAGCCTGTGCTATTACTCTAGCTACACTACTATTTTTAGTGTACAAACTTCATGGAAGCTAGCATGAATATGTCTGTGTGAGCTGGGAATCACCTCCTCCTCCTCCCAGCTCCAAGTGTAGACATTCCCACACGGAGAAGAGAAGTTTCCTTCTTCAGAGGCTCCACTCTGAGACACCCCACCTCAAAAAAGGTAAATTGCCGGAAAATCCTCATTTCTTTAAGGGGATAAAAAGATATCGCCGTGAACTGAGAGGTTTGATCCATTCACATTTGAGCTATGTGGCAGCATTGGAAATGTTTTGCGTTCCAGTATAGTAGGTTCTAGAAATATCAGCATAGTTCCTCTCCCCACTTACAATACTCTTCGAGTGAGGCTTCCCAAATGCTGCATAATTCTTTTTTCACTCCCTCCACATGGAAAAACCCTTTTGGAAACCCAGATTAAGGGCAACTCTTGAGGGAAGAGGGTAGGTTCAAGGCTCTGGCTTCGTAACAGGCTCTGTTTTCTCCTCTTTCAAGTCCTTCACACTGGAGATCATTCCTGCTTTTCTGAGAAAAGAACTGGCCAGCCCTTCCTATGCCTGAACTCCATGCTGAGACAGCTTCCTTCAGATCAGAGTGATTTGCTCCCTCCCTCCACTTCTAGGTGCACATGTGTGAAAACTTGTGCTGCCCCTCACACGCAGTGGTTGTTAGAGGCTGTTCTAGAGCTGTATTCAAGAGTGCTCAGACAGGTCACACGCGGGGAGGTGGATTTGGATTCCACTCATGCCAGTGCTGTACAGTATCATTGGTTTACTGCTCTTAATTTTGTTCAATCCAAGTTTTACTTGTTTGGTTAACATGATACAATGCAATACGATATAGCTTGTAAAATGTTATGGATTCTACCTTTCACTGTAAATCTGTGTTTGTACAGCCCCTAGCACAATGGGGTCCTGGCCCATGGCTGGAGCTCCTAGAGCTACTGCCATGAAAATAATAAGTCATAATATTTGCATCGTGAACAATATGCTATTAAAATGGACTGTCAGTCACGTGATTCACAACTCCTCCAACCAATAGTGATCCCTCCTGTGGTTGCCTCAGTGACTGAGAAAAATAATGGAAAGTGAGGGGTGCATGAGTTGACATAATACATAAGTGTATGCATGTAGCCTGAAGAGTTTCAGGAGAGCTAGCTGCTGCATGAAGAGCTATATGGAAGACATTCTGCACTGCATAGTGGAAATAGTATCTAAGCTATTGTGTTCTGATGTGTAGTGTAAACTTGAATCTAGATTATTTCTAAACACATGAATTTTATGTATCTGTGACTTGAGGTGAGCTTTGGCTCACTGTGATATTAAGAGTGGTAGCCATGTTAGTCTGTATCAGCAAAAAGAATGAGGAGTACTTGTGGCACCTTAGAGACTAACAAATTTATTTGAGCATAAGCTTTCATGGGCTAAAACCCACTTCATCAGATGCATGCAGTGGAAAATACAATAGGAAGATATATATACACAAAGAACATGAAAAAATGGGTGTTGCCATACCAACTGTAATGAGAGTAATTAAGGTGAGCTATTAGCAGAAGGAGAAAAAAAAGCTTTTGTAGTGATAATCAGGATGGCCCATTTCCAACAGTTGCTATTAAGCATTGTTATAGATCTTTATACATGTACCATTTGCCTATAGTCTGAGTTACGGTGCCCCAGCTGTTTAAAATATATGACATTGTTTTTAAACAGTATTTAGGGGTGGGGGGAGAATCATCTTTTTTGTTAAGCTCTTACTTTAGAAACTCAAGATCTTTTGTTTCCTCGCCAGTTTCATTTCCTTGGGTCTTGGAAAAGCTTTAACTCCTACCAGTGGAGCTAACCCAGCTGCACATTTTAAATGCCAGCTTTTCTGCCGTTGACAGCAGTTGGATATGGAGAACAATTAAACGTAACATGCGTACAGAGGACTATTACCCTTTAGCTAGCACTTTAACGCCACTGCCTTGAGATTCAGAATACAGTCATCGAGCCAGATCCTCCACTGGTCTGTATAGGTCCAGCTGTGTTCAAGACAGTGGAGCTAAACCACTTTACACCAGCTGAGGATCTGGCCCATCATCTTACTGGCCAACAAGGACTGGTTGAGAATCCTAGTTCTGTTCTTCTGGTCAAAAGTCACTGCTAAGAGATTTGAGGCATTAACTTCTCCTTGGTGCAGTCATAGCTGTCCCAGTCTCAAATGGGCAAGTTAGTGAGAATGGCCCAAAAATTGAACCTAGGTCTTCTGCCAGACAATGGAAAGCACAGTCACTAAGAACACGGCCAGGGTCCTGCAGCTTTTTTCCTGCTGTTTGTCTCTATGGCGGGGTTGCAGGAAGGAATGGTGTTGTTTGAAGAGTTAGGAATAGTGTGACTGACATACTGTTATAACAGAGAGACAAGGTGGGTGAGGTAATTTTTATTGGGCCAATTTCTGTTGGTGAGAGAGACAAGCTTTCAAGCTACAGACAGCTCTTCACATCTATGTAGCTCGAAAGCGTGTCTCTCTCATCAACAGAAGCTGGTCCAATAAAAGATATTACTGCACCCACCTTGTCTCTCTAATGTCCTGGGACCAACACACCTGCAACAACACTGCAAACATACTGTTATAGGTAGCCATTGTGAAAATTACCTTAAAAGATTTTGTATGAGAGAGAGGATAGATAACAGCACAGGGGGCAGTGACTCTCATATAGGCAATTAGAGAAAGCAGTGTTTTGCACTGAAGTAGTCTAAAAGTAAGTGGGAATTAGATTCCCACTGCAACCTGTGGTTGAGTATAGAATATGAGTGGTCAGTATTGCATATATTCAAGGAAAGCTCCCTGCAGACTAATTCCAGTGTGGGAAGAATAGGAAATTGTGGTGAAGAGGAAGGTGAATGAAACTTCAGTGTCAATTTCAAGTAAAAGTTAAAGGAGTGTTTTAAAGGAAGATCTGAAGAGAGGAGATGGCTAAGGTTTTTATCTGCACTTAGAGGGATTAGCTGGTTTTAATACATTGATAGTTATACTGGCAACCCTCCAGCGGAGATGCAAATTATACTAGCTTAAGAGTGCTTTTGTCAGTGTGGCTTAAACCAGTTCCCCAAACAGAATAAGTCACCCCAGCAAAAGGACTTTGTTCAGTATAGCTGCATCTACACTAGGGCTTTGCCAGCACAGCTGTATCAGTTAGGGGGTGATTTTTTCCACACTTCTATAGACATAGCTATGCCAGTGAAGCTTCCCTAGGCCAAGTCTGCACACAGTTTTTGTTGCAGTATCACAATTTTGGTGAGGGGGGTGATTTTATTTTTTGTTGAAATAGTACCAGTGCAACTCCTAGTGTGGACACAGTTACATAGGTGTAAAGGTGTGTTAGTCATGGTCTATATTTAAAAGGTTTGTGGGCATAGCTATGTTAGGAGTGTGATTTATTTATTTATTTATTTTTGCTGCCAGAGCTATGCTGTCAAAAGCCTTAGTGTAGATGTGGCTAAGCTAGCAGTCCAGCATCAGCTATACTGGCAGAAGAGCTTTTTTTGCTGACATAAGTTGTGTCTCCACTCCGGGGATTTATCAGTATAGCTCTATTGGCACATCTTTTAAGTGTACAGAAGGCCCCATACCGGTATTACTTATTCCTCTTCCCATATGGGAATAAGCTATACTGATATAAGCACATTTATATACCGAAATAACTATTTCCATGCTGGGAGTGGGGAAAAGGGTTGAGCTGCTTTAACTGTACTAGGATTGTTAAAGCAGTACAACTTTTGTGCATAGACAAGGTTTTAGTAGCTCAGCTGTTTGCTGTTTGGGCTAGAAAAATGAATTTAGGGAGCAGGGCAAAGCGATTGGGGAGGGAACATGAGTGTGTGTGTGGGATGGGAAGAAGATTAATGCATCATTGAGCTTTGGCAAATAAACTGAATCACTGAATCTTTAATGTAGATTAATGTCAGATTTCATTAGTCTTTGTTCTTCACAGAAGCTCGTGTACTTGCATGGATTCCTGTGGGGGAAAGTTTGGTCTTGTGGTATTTCTCTGGAGGTTTCATTTGTTTGTATATAATTATTCAGGAAGCTGTATCCATCACAATACGATGAGCATAACGAAGATGGTAGTGTTTAAGAGAGCAGCACTGGCAGCGTTATCTGATATGTTTTTAGTTACTTAAAGCCAGGTTTTCTTGCTAGTTTAAGACCTGATGTGGAGTATTAGATATTATTTTATAAACAAAAATGTACTTGCATGTGCACAAGAGCGGGAAGGCAGAAGAAATGTAACAGGCTTAACAGTTACTATCCATCTCTTTTTGTTCTATTTCTGCACTTAGCAACTGGGCCCTCCCTCTGGTCATTGTAACAGAAATTCATGCCTTGTATCCAATTAACAGTGAAATGAGTTGAACAGCATTGGCATTGCAGGTCCGCACACGTTAATGTTTTAATGGAAGTTGGTGAATTGTTGTCTCTGGGACCAATGTCACTGACACCTGTTTAGCTGGAGGTAAATGATAAATGTTGAGATGGCTTCTGTCTTCTTGACTTCAAGAACAAAAATTGGTACAATCTGTATCTAGTCAGGCTTAAATTCTCTCCTATAAGAAGGCAGTGGATCATGATAACTGCTGGGCCAACAGTCACAGCAGAAGGCTAATGCTGGCTTCTGAATGAGATGCCTCTCCAGCAGGTGTTTACATCCTTCCACTCCCTGCTGCCAGACTGGTAACAAGTCTGACTAAGTTGATCAGCTTTCCTTCAGAAGATTCCTCCTTGTGGTGTGGAGGGCTGCTGGGTCTTGGAGATATACCTATCTCATAGAACTGGAAGGGACCCTGAAAGGTCATCGAGTCCAGCCCCCTGCCTTCACTAGCAGGGCCAAGTACTGATTTTTGCCCCAGATCCCTAAGTGGTCCCCTCAAGGATTGAACTCACAATCCTGGGTTTAGCAGGCCAGTGGGGCTTCTGTTGTGCCGGGAGGGTGGCGCAGTGTGCCTTCAGCAAGGGTTAGAGAGGGGGAAAAGCTCTCAGAAGTTTTTTACAAAGCCTCTGGATTTCAGATACTTTCTGGATCCAAAACTGAAAAGTTGAACCTTTATTTTTAAAATGCAACTTGTACAATCACCATGGTCACTTCCAAAAACTTCCATTTTCATTCCTTCCTGTGGCAGTGTAGGCAGAAAATCTGAAATAATCACTGTGCAAGGTCAAACAAAGAAATTAATTTACTGTACTTAGAAAAATTATACTGTTAATTCTAAAATGCGTAATTAAGGCTGTTTACCTAACCACCTCAATTATTAACATTTATAAAACATGGCATCCAGAATTTTTTTTTTGTGGGTTTCAAAGGCAGAGCTGTGATCAAGCAGCTAACAGTGTGAATTCTAAGAATAGCCACCTTCTCTAAAGTATGTTGTTCCTGTCACCTTTTGCAGTCTCTCTCTCCTGTTGTTTTGACATAATTTTTCTTTCATAAATCTGACCCATTTACAAAAATATGCAGTCAGAATCTTACGTATAGGGTGAAAAATACCTAAATGTATACATGCATTTCACAAGTAACCCCAAACCATCCCAATGTGTCCTGTAAGCAATATATTATGTACTGTATTCATAAGATACCCTTCACATTACAGATTTATGCTAAAAGTATCCTAATGTTTCTGACAGCTCATGTGTGACGTGGATATAATCCATAATTCTTAGAGGAGCTAATCTAAGCGGTTTATTTTCCGATACTGCTGATAGGGCTATATCTCTTGATGTCGCAGCAGTTGAGATTCTGATGGTAACATATTGTTTATGGGTCACTGCTTTTGTCTAAAACAGTAGGTTGGAACAGAATAGCAAAGGTTAATTAAGTTTGTCTATCAAGGAAAGACAGATATAGATGTCTCCTGCATTTTCCATGCTAGAAGCAAAGTAATTCAAGGCATGGTGTCATTGTCTTTTCTTCTTTTCTTTTTTTTTCTTCATCCTGTAGAATATGCTTAGTAGGTTTTAGAAGTGAACAAAAATACTCTGAACAGTACTAATGCAATAAGGCTGAGTATGTCTATAGCAACTTTTGTCTAAGGATCTCAAAGCACTTCATAAATGTGAGGTTTAGTTCGTTAACACCACCCCATAAGGTAGGGAAGGTGTATTATCAGACTTGTTAAGTGACTTGCCCAAGGGTCACACAGCCGTCTGGTGGCACAGCAGAGCAGGGAACCCAGTTGTCTTGATTCTTAGTCCTGTGTCATAAGCAGAAGACCATCTTCTCATCTCACACCAGAACACTGAGATCCGAATTCTGCTGTTTTTAAAAGAGAGCTATAAATAAATGCTAGATGCCATTTTATCTCCCCTAAAAATGGCTTAGCTTTTAGGGAAGGGAAAGGAGCTAATGTTAAAACAGTTAGCAGCTAGTACTATGTATACATGCACGGAAGCCAAAAAAGCTCTGCCAGAATTTTAAGGCAGCTTTGGCAGGGGATAGCTTATGTATGAGTCATTGAGGAAGCAGAGTCGTGGAGTCTGTATGTTAAGTGACCTGCCCGGACCTGTGCTCTTTGCAGCATCTGTCTCCCCCATAGATGGGCACTTTAGGAGGGAGATGTGACTTCTTCCTTGTAGCCTTTCGCCTGGGGAATGGGCTGGGCCAGCTACACAAAGGAAGATGTGATCAGCTCATTTTTGTTTATTTTGCAAGGGGTTTAACATAGAGGCAGTCAGCTTCTTCACAACTAGCTATTGCCCTTCCCATGGAAAAATCACCTGGAGAGGGCAAAGGAGGAAAATTCTGCAAGGATCTTTTGAGTTCCCCCAAATCATTCTATGGGGTGTATGAGGTTTCTCCTGCACCTACCCCGGGGACCCATGGATTCCCTGGGATCTGCAAGGACACTCGGCCCGGAGGGTGCTCAACAGAACTCCCTCCTTCCCTGACACACTGCTCCATCCTGGGCAGCGTGGCTCTGAGGGAACTACTTTACCAAGCTTTTCCCCTTGCTCTGATTGCCCCAGGAACCTCACTGAGGACCTGGTCGCAGCCTCCGTTGAACTCTGTGGGGTCTTTGTCATCGACTTCGATGGCAGCAGGTCAGGCCCACGCTTTCCGGGTGTATATTTTTTCCAACTCAGTGTTTCCCACACTTGCAGTTTTACCACAGGTCACATGATATTTGGTCTTTTTCTTAAATCTCAGTTTCATTTTTTTAAAATGCTTTCTCATTTGTTGAAACTCCCATGATTTTGGGGACCTGACTCGTGATCTTTGAACCCTTAGGGTTGGCAATGCTTGAATTTTTACAGGGCTGGTAGGAGAAGACTAAGCAGCCGGGTGCAGTGGCCTGATCTTCTCCCCATCCTTGGTCTTCTAGTTCCTAATATGTGGCTCTTGATTCTGTAGAGAGCCGTCTGTAAGGTACCTGCAGGGCAGGGGAGGTGCTGCAAGGGGCCTGGAAAGATGAGGCTGCACCCACCTCTTCTGCAATGTTGGGGAGGTTGCCCCGGTGGGATTCCCTGCGATGATCTGAGTTTGTGGAACGTCATATTGTTTGAGCCCCTTTAACGTTCATAGAGGTAACGCTTCAGTTGCTTTGTCAGTCATTGGTGGAGAGCTGGAGGCTTTGTGTGTTCTGGTCATTAAATGACGAAAGGCTTTCGTTTAGCAGTTTTTAGCACACAAACGCATGTGAACAACCTGCAACTGCCTGTTGATGCAGAGCCCTCTACCGTCTTTTCAAACAACAGAAACAAAAGAATTCCGAAGTTACAGTTTACATGGTTTCTTGGCTCGCTCGTATTTATTTCATGTATCATTTTTAAAGTCCCTCTCACCAGTTATCTGGCTGCTGTACTCAATACATCCTTTGACTCTATACTGCATTTGCACAGTATACCAGAAACTGTGAATACTGAATGGGCCAAATCTCTCTTCTGTAAGAACCGTGGCCTGGTTGTGCATCTGAGGGCAAAGATGGGCCCCAAAGGATTCCCAGATGCAAAGAGGAGTGATAATGAAATGCAACTGGTAGGAGATGCCTAGAGATGAGAAACCCAAGAATGCTAAGCAAGGGCAATACCATATTTACAGGTGATAGGGGCAGCTAGGTCAATAGCTGTCGCCCTTCCTGCACTGTAAAAAAGACTGATTGGTTGTAACCCTATAACTCTGTGGAAAAGAGGCCTGCTAATCATGCCCCAGCAAAAAGTGTGCGGGTTAAACATTCTTATCACTAGCATTTCGAGGCCCCAACTGGTTTGGGGCCTGGTTGTACTGGGCGCTCTCCCTGTCCTAAAGAGCTCGCAAACTTTGTGTGAGGTAAGTTGCAATAGGTGGGTGTAACAAACAAACAAACAGAGGAAAGGGTAGGTGAGAAGAGAGGCTTATATGTTGTGGGTTTATTTTAAATGCTACTTTCAAAATGAAAGGGGTCCGTGTTCAAGCCAGAGCACGGGAGACGACTATTACCCCCGTTTTGCTGCCTGCCCGCCAGTTTGACAATCTACCTCACAGCATCCTGCTGATAGAAAATGTGTCCCAATATTTATGGCAATTATCCCATAATGAGGGTACCACTTTATCCCCCTGGGAACCCTTTTGAACTCCCATTCATGCCATGAGCACCCTCCTTCTGACTTATCACCAATGGTGCAAGAACTCCCAACCTAGCCGAAGCTGAAGGGGTTAATACACCCCCCCCCCCCGGGGTAATGATCTCATTGGTCCCCATTTTTAATACAGTGCTAAGGTCAAGAATGTTTATGTTTGGTTGTTTTTTTACTGTTACTATAAAATAGGGTAGCTAAGCGCTATGAAAAGGAAACCTTCTGGTTCACATTTACAGTGGTGTATATTCTAAACAGCTTAATAAAACAAAACCTAAAGCTTTTTGATTTTCTTGGGTGGTTAATTCAATTCATATTCTTTGCAGAGCCAAGCCTGTCTGTTGGTCGGACAGTGGTTCAGAGACTTGGTGTGGGTAATTAGATTATAAAACATGTCTCTTGCCGACAACTACTATGTACTAATACTAATAGTCGTAATAACTCATTGAATCCTGGGATTTTTAGGTGAGTTGATTTTAAGGAATTGGGGGCAAAGCTTTAAAAGGCTTGAAAGGAAACAGTTCATCGCCCACGTCCTGCAGGGGAAGGAAACAAGACGTTCATTCAGTGCCATTGAGCAGTTCTTCCATTTTATTGCTGCTCAAATAATAATATCTCCAGCAGGTGATATTTTGAGTGCCTGCACACAGACTCCACACACACACAAACAGTTACTTTCAAGGATAGCAGGCCTAAAAACTGAGCTGCCGGGACAGTTGTCTCATAACACATAACATGACAACATGATTGCTGAGGGCAGGGAGAGGTGGTTCTTCTACCATCTGCTCCACCAGGCTCAGCGCTCACTGCCTTCAGAGGTGCATGGATTGAGAAGGAGCCTTTGATGTTGACATTCAAAGCCTTAGGAATAGACTGGGTCCTATGTACCTTATACTGAGTTTCTGGCTTTCTGTATTGCTTTCCCGCCTTCTTAGGTCACAGAGGGCATTGTGGATTTGGAGATGGGAAGTGTGTTGAGCTTTATGTCTTAGCCCTGGCCTCCCTATGTTTTGGGGAGTGCCTTACTATCTGACCTTAGGGCCATTGGTTTGACCTCTTTTAAGCAAGGCCTAAGCCCCTTCTGGCTTCAAAAAGTTTTCAGAATGCTACCGGACAAGGAGTTGGTGACGAAGTTTGTTCAACATTGTCTTACTGCTTATCTGGGAGTGAACTTTAATTGGTTTATTTTATCCATGCAGAGAGCATAAAATCATCTTATAAATGAGTATTGTTATTATTTGTTATATTAAAGACCATACCTGCAGGACTGTAGGTATATCCTGTCTATCTCTAGGTATGTCTATAACTGTTTAAGACCATGTTGCGGCCATAAAACAAATAAATATGCACCTTAGTCACATCACTTGGAATTTCATCCCAAAACAGAGGGTAGGATATTGCGCTACGTCTTATTCATGTGAAATCACTTTTTCTAATATGGCAGTTTGAATACTGAAAGTGTAAACAACAGGGGAAACACTCGAAAATGTAGCTTTGGAGAGCACCCCTGACGCACTCATTCGCTGCAACAGGTAGAACTTTTCCTGTTTTTCTTCCCAGTGTGATTGCAGTGGCATATTTTGTTGGATAAACATACAGGGCCAAATTCTGGTGAAGTCCACAGAATACGATGGGTATAACTGCTGGCAGAATTTGACCCACTGGCTGTATGTAACATGAGTACACTGTACCTTAGATAAGGAACTTCAGATGGCATAGTTATACAGGTGTGCCTATGGATAGATTTACCGGTTTAATACATACTGTGATCATTTTTCTCTTGTCGAAAGCTTTTTATCTACTAGTAATTTAATGACAAACCAATTTGCGGAAGCTCGGTAATACAGTATTACCTTCACACGTAGGATTTTAATGTTTTTAGTAATAATGGCTTTCTAGGTTTCTCGCTTACCTTTAACTGTTATATCAGCCTTACAGTATAGAAATTTAAAACAAATAATAATGCCAGTTTCCGTAAAATAAAAATTTAAAGATATAGTTAATTCTGTTTGGGTACTTCATAAATCTCAAAGCTGGAGGGCAGATTAGATTGGCCCAAAGGATTGGAAATAGGATAAGCCTTCATTTCTGAGTTTTGGTCTCCATTCATCCTTGATCCAGGTTCAAAGTTTTTACTACCTGGAAGCAATTTGGACTGTTTGAAATGAGAAAGGATGATTTGGACTGAGACTCATGAGATCTTAAATTCCATTCCTGGCTCTGACAGATTTCCTGTGTGACTGAGGCAGTCACTTAATTTCTGTCTGACTCAGTTTCCCATTTTAAAAGAGGGATAATATTTTTCTGCGTCACTGGGTTTTAAGAATAAATTCATTAATGTGTGTGATGTGCTCAGATACTCAGTTGATGGGGTCTATATAAGTCTCTAGTTTGGTATGCTCTGTCCAGTTTCTAGGGAACATGTGTGTGTGTCCTCATTGTAGTAACTACCATCACCGATTGGTCCCATGGTTGTTAGTCTCTTTGGAGACTCCAAGGACTGAATGGCTGCTGAGGCTGAACTATCTGCTGTTCATCTCTGCTACTGTTCGTTGGGGTTAAACACAGACAGAATGGGATTAGAAAGCTCACAGTGATACGATCTGTGCTGGAAATAAGTATTTTCTAAACAAAAGTCCTAGGAAATGAATGTGTTTTTCTTGAAATCTAAGTCAATAATATGTAAATGAAGGACAGTGGGAAATTTCCAAGATGCAAATAAATCTCACTCCCCACCTCTGATTCAGTTTTTATACACTGCTGTTCTAATTCTTTCTTTGAACAGATGAAAAGCACAGAGAGCCGACATGCCATGAGCTCCCAGTACAGGATGCACTCGTACTACCCTCCTGCCTCCTACCTGGGCCAGAGTGTTAGCACGCCTGCTTGTGTTCCGCAGATCTTCACTTTCGAGGACAGCCCCTCGTACTCAGAGTCTAAAGCAAGCGGTAGGTGTACAGTCACCCCAGACTTAATGGGGGGTTTCAGATATTTTTTTTAATTCACCTTGAGAGGACATAAAAAACTAGGATTATGGACAAGGTTGAATTTAACAATGCTAAAGGTACGTATCATAACCAAGCTTACAAAGAGCAGTCTGTTTTTGGATGATGTGTGGTGCTGGGATGCATATGACATTGTGAAGTTCATTTTTTGAAAGTTTGATAAATTTAGTGTGGGAGGGAAGGTGCCAATTTTAGGGTTTTGTCTGCTCCTGCATTCGTTTTGGTAGATTGCAGGAAGAGCAACTAAAGGTTAAAATAATGCAAATTCCTATTCAATTCCTATTCCTATTCAATCCCTATTCATATTCAATCCTTATTCATATTCAATCAAATAAGTTTCTCCAGGGAAACATTTATCCCAGACAATTCTGAGCTGTCTTTCGAAGAAGGGACCACCGCTTTATTTTTTTAAAGATTCTGTTCACTAATATTCCTTTCAGGCCAGTACTTTCACAGGCCTCTGTGGCTTTGCAATCCTGTTGTTGTCGCCACGTGTGTTTCAGAAGGCACTTCAGGCCCATCCATCCAAAACCTGGAATAAAGAAGGACTGGGTTCTCTGTGGGAAATAATTCACCCACCTCCATTCTTAGCTTTCAGACACATCAGGCTACATTGCCTGGTTGAAAAGAATTCCAGAGAAACACATATTTTTCCTATCTGGTGTTTTTCCCATAACACTAAAAAGTTTATTTTTAAAATGTCTGTACACTAGTTTGTTTGTAAGGGCCTCTGGGTTTATGTGTAGTGGGTTAGCAGTTCTGACATGGAGCAATAGGACTATAAAGCATGAACAGAGTCTTAAAGCAATCAAAGTGCTGATCAGGGAATCATGTCCCACTGTGCCTAATCCGGGTCAGCTGGACAGAGGGGAAGATGCAGATCAGATGATTCAGTGATGTGGAAGCCTCTAGGAGACTTCTAGGAGAAGTCACATGGACACACCACCTGTCTTTTCTGTAAGTGGAACCACCTCCCTTTTGTGGACAGAAGGAACCAATGGTACTTCCCTCCTCCAAGAGAGAAGGAGAGAGAACAGAGGGTCCCTGCTCCCTAGCATCCAGGAAGGGAGGAAAAGGTAGGAGAGAAGAAAATTTTACCAATCCCTTGTAGTAGGAGAGTCCCTTCAAGGTTCCGGTTAAGGGAGTGACATGGCTTGGCAAAAGGGACGTGGTTTAGTGGCAGGGGTTAGAGAACAGGCTTAGTTCAGTTTTTGACCATTGTAAAGGTAGGTGGCAACCAGACCGAAAGGCAGTGTAGATAGTATAATCAGTAAAATCTGCAGTCAGCAAGGATTTGACACAATCCCTGCAGGCCTGTGCATAATAGGGGGTAGGTGAAGGATCTAAGAGAAGATGCAGTGGTTTCATGCTTAGGGGTCTCAGAGGGGCAGTGGCCATCTTTCTGACCCACTGTTCCATCCCACAAGATAGATACACACAGAATTTCCTGCCCAAAAGACTGATTACTCAGAGTGAAATTCACTTCTCTCTGAGCACAGCCTATATGAATATGTTATATGCATCATCTGCTTAGGCCACTACAAGCCACAGTAGTACGCAGTATGTTATCATTTTACAAATGACACTGACATGCAGTCATCTCTGCTGATATACATGTGCTAAGCACATTTTTATGAATGGATAAAAGGATTTTATTTATACTTATTTTTTATTTGGCCATGTCCATTTCATGTGCCATTCTCAAGAGTGTGTTCTTGATTTTTGTGTTGATTAAATTTTGATTGTGTAAGTTTGGATTTGGGTGCATCATGATGGAAACTTTGATTCTAAGGCCAGAATGAAGTTTTGGAAAACGAGGGCACATATGGGGACAGATTCACAGTGGGTGTAAATCAGCAGAGAGCTATTAAAGTCAATGAAGCTAAATCGATTTATACCAGCTGAAGGTCTGGGCCAGTATTTCTGAAGTGGCTATTTTCTGACAGGTTTCACCACACCATATGATGAAGAAACAAAATATGATGTGGTGAAACCTAGGAGACTTTTTTCCCTTCTCTGGGAGTTCTAAATGGCTCAGAAATTAGTGATTCTTGCTTTCACTTTCACTTTCTTTTCTTCAGTTTATTTCATCTCTCTGTGCTCTGACAACCACTGAAGAGCAACACCTTTCTCTGTATTCAGTGGTCAAATAAGCATTTGGCTTCACATTCAACTGCAGGTGGCACTTTTTCTTGCATCCATCACAACTAACTAATGACCCTCACTAGTCCGGCCTTCTTAAAAATAGACAAAAAAACCCTATGCCTTTTATTAACAAATTCATTTCAGTATTTTTTCATTGCTCCAGAAAAAAAAACTTGGGCGTAATATGCTCACTGATTTTTAAACTGCATAAACTCTGTATTTTCAATAATCATTGACTGCTTGTTCAGGCAATATTCCACACACTGATATTGTTCCCTAAGTTATTTCATCAATCAGAAAATGACAAGCAGGGAGATGTAATTTAGGGAGATCAAACAACATTTCCCCAGACCTGAAGGAGTGTTTTTCCATAGCAGGGGTACTTGCCAGTTGAAAGAGGTACCAGTATTTTTATGAGAAGCTTAAATATGTGAGTAAACACACACATGCTTTTGTTATGGGCTTTTAAAGAGTTTCATCTTTTTTTTTTTTCAATTATGACCAATCACTGGGAGCATATTCTGGGAGTTCTCCATCCAAAGGTGAGTGTCTTCACTCTGTTAGACCAGGGGCTCCAGTCCCATGGAATTTTCCTTCTGCTCTTTATTTCTATGAATATTTTCTCTTCTCCTTTCATTCCCAGTGGATGCTAACTCAGCCAGAATGGTGTGAACAATGGAATGCCGTTCAGTACCTGAGACTTGCGTACTTTGCAAGGTACTGGCTATGTCTGCTACAAGTGTTTGGTCATTCAAAGGACAGGCTTCTTTCTCATATTTTCAGTGCTTGCTGGCTTGGACTCTGGGCATTTTGTATATAATAGAGCAACTGTCATCTCCCCATGGTTAATGATAACCCATCTTTAAAGATAACATCAGTGCAGCTTCATATATCAGCAAGCCCATAGGAACTGCTTTAGTAACTTAGACAATTCCATTATATGGACATTAGTATTAATAAAGTTGGTGGATCTGTTTTAAATCTTGTACAATAACCCTTTTCCTTCCCTACTGACTATACACATATATTAAATGAAACATGCGATATGCTGTTTTCAGTCCTTCTTCCTTTTCTCCGATTGAAATAATATCTTCATCTAACCTCATAACGCTGAAGTGTACCTGTTCCGAAGCCCATGAAGACGCTGGATCCTTAGCCATCTTGTGGAAGGTTATTAAGAAAACACACCACACCGTTCCTGATTTTTCCCCAGGAGCATTTTTATTATTAAATACAAAACTGCTTTTTTCTTTCAAGTACACATATTCATAGGTTTTAAGGCCTTAACTTCTGTTTGAAGATTGTACAGATTTATTGGAAGATCTGTGTATCAGAAGTCCATAAACTTCACAGAAACATAACTGTGCAGTGATAGAAGTTCAATAAGACTAAACAGAAAAAGAAATACAAGTTAGAGCAAAAATTTCAGAGCTAGCAGCCCTGTTATCCTGCAGCACTGGTTATTAAATGATAATATTACTGATCAATGGCTAGTCACCAGAGGTGGTCTTACAATAAATCGTGCCTGTTACCACACCAGACTCTTCAGTTGTAACTTTGACTTTATACAGACTTTGCCAGTTCAGATTTTAGCACAGTTAGTATTTCAGTCAAACCATTTCATTAATTTTGTTCCGCTAAGTTAACTGCCTGTTTAGCCTGGGTCTGTTGAAAGGGAGGAGAGATAAGCTGACCTCTGATTTACATTCACTTTTGTTTTATGAATGGTGAGAAGAAGTTTGCAGGAAGCTTCTGACATTCCCACATGAGGTCACACCCGGTTACAGTATGTTGCATTTAGTAATGGGGTGACTTTTTCTAAATGACAAAACACCATCACTCCAGCTCCTTGCAATTTTAAGCAGTTCTAAATACAACTGCTTCCAGCTGGCAAGGTTGGGGTCCTTCCAACTATAACTTTATTAGCGGAAAAAATAAGGTAAATTAGAGCACAGTGGTGAAAGAATGGGCTAGAAAGTTTGCAGCAGACTCTCCAGTACTGCCACGTTTCAGATGAACTTAAAATAGGCAGAATGGAAAGGTTTTGGACTCTTAGGCTAAGTCTAGAGTTGAAGCTGGGGGTGTGATTCCCAGCTTGAGTAGACATACTTGTGCTCGCTCTCTAAAAATAGTAGTAGAGCCACAGTAGCATGGGCAGGAGTGAGTAATGGCATATGCTACCCGTCCCAAGTGCAAACCCGCCTGGACCCCCTGGCTATGTACTTGGGGCAGCTAGCCTGTGCTGGTGCTTGCTACTGCCCATGCTAGTGCGGCTACACTATCAATTCTAGCAAGCTAGCTCGATCCTGAGCTAGTGTGAATATGTCTGTATGAGCTGGGAGTCATGTCCAGCTCCTGGGATGGACGTAGCCTTTGTTGTACTTCAGAAAGCTTTTTCCTTTTCCCTCCCTTGGCTTTTAATTCCCATTTTATTTATGTTTCAGAATCAAGAGCAATGGTAAAGGAAGACATGGGAGAGTAGACTATTAAGTCCATAGCATGTAAAACACATTTGTTTTGGAAGCAAGCTTGAGAGATCATGGTGAAAGTAGAGGAGAAACCGTAGGAATATTTATAGCACAGTCATCACTACAGAAATCAGTTAACCTGGGTCCCCCTGAGGAAGGTAGTCAGTCCGAAACTTCGGTGGGAATTCTTAAAGGCCCAATCTGATGTCCATTGAAATCCGTTGTAGTCTCTCTCTTGTCTTCAGTGGGCTTTAGAACAAACCCTGTGCGCTTAAAGTTAAGCAAGTGCTTAAATACCTCAGTGATGCCTCAATTCAGGAAAGACATGCTTAAATCCATCTCTTTCGGGGTAGCGCTTATGCTTAATTTTAAGCATATCCTTACATCCCATTGACTGAAAGTTACACATGTGCTTAAGTGCCCTGCATGAATAGGCATGTTTTCCTGAACTGGAGCCTGGGAGTCTGGACTGTCTGGACAGGTAAAACATACAGGAAAAAGTTCAAATCTACAGAGAAGGAAATTAAAGAGAATGATTTCTCTCTCACACACAGACACATACCTCACCCTCGATTTTTAAATGACCATCTTGTTCCAAGAAATGCACAAAATAAGCCCCCACTTCATGGTCCTACTGCTTCATTTTTATTTTGTGTATTCCTTTGTCCATGGCTAAGGAGGTTACTTGCTTTTTAAGATGTGGGCCTAGCCTCTGTGAGCATTTGAATTTTTTGTTTTCCTGTGGAAATCCCTGGAATGTTGGCAATACAAATTATGAGCTATCAGGAGTCATTGTCTGTAATTTTACTGCAAAACTGGGAGCCTAGAACAACTGAGTTCTAATCCTATCACTGATACTGTTTCCTGCAGTGGCATTGGGCAAGTTATTTGATTGCTCTGTCTCAGTTTTCACATCTGTAAAATGGGGATAATACTTTTCTTCCTCTGAGGTGGTGTGTCAGTGCAACAGCACTCCTTCTGGCCAAGCATAGCGCAGCCCCTGGGCTCGCTTAACCTAGCAGGGCTATCAATCTATTCCTGATGTCCAGAATCTGAAAACCCTTTCTTCACTCCCAAGTCTGTCAAGGGTTCGTAGGGGAACCCAGGCATGCCCACTCCCCTGGGTTCCAGCTCAGAGCCCTTGAGCTAGGTGTGTAGGATCAGGGTTCGTCAACTCTGACAGTGCCCTGAGCTCCTTCCTACCTTCCCGTGGATCTCTGCAGGCTCTGCAGCCTGTTGGTCAGTTTGTCCCCTTCTGGACTGTTGTCTTTGGGCAGCACTTTAGTAGCTTGCGGGCAGGAGCTCCTTTCTCCATCCTGCTCACTTCTCTGACAGCTCAGCTGCCCTGCCCTTCTGCTTCCCAGCCCTTTTGTCCTCCCAGCTGCTGAGAGACTGCCAATCAGCGGTGGCCGGCAGTGCCTTTGGTTGCTGGACTTGCATGGGGTACATACATCCTATGACACTCCCTAACCAGATGAATTACTTGCTTGTAAAGCAGTGGTTCTCAAAGCTGGTCCGCCGCTTGTTCCGGGAGAGCCCCTGGCAGGCCCGCGCCACTTCCCGCAGCCCCCATTGGCCTGGAGTGGCAAACCGTGGCCAGTGGGAGCTGCAATCGGCCAAACCTGTGGACGCGGCAGGTAAACAATCCAGCCCACCAGGGGCTTTCCCTGAACAATCGATGGACTGGCTTTGAGAGCCACTGTTGTAAAGTGCTTTGAAAATATTAAATGTAGCACTGGTTGAAAAAGTTTCAGCAGACCAGTTTTCCATCAGAAAATGCTGTTTCATCAAAACTGAAACATTTTGCAGGAATGTGTTGATTTTGATGGCATTTTTAGTGGAAATTTTTTTAAACAATTTGAACTGAAATTGAGTATTTTGTTTAGACTTTCTTGTTTCATTTCATTTTGACTCATTGTTTAGACTTAAATTTTAAAAATCCTTATAATAAACAAAAATTAAATTTTATATATACACACATACTTTATATTATACTAAAATATTTTTCTATTATCATAATGAAACATTTTGATAGGGTCATTTCAATGTTTCCAAAACAAAAGACTTTGGAATTTTTGTTCTGCACTAAATTTCAAAATTTGGACTTTTCAGAATGTTAGAATTTCCCCTGGGATGGGCATTTCATTTTCCAGACCAGCTCTGATTAAATAATTGCCACATTTTTTGGTTTTTGTATTTTGTTAGCAAGAAAGTGTTTGGTTTTTTTTTAAGTAGCTGAATGATAGAAATATTGTCTTGTACTTGTCCCTTTAAAACTTTAGTCCTGGAGTCATACACAGCCTGACACTGGATTGTCAGGCATGACAACAGCATGTGATAGCCAATGCTATTGCCCCTACCACCGTCTTTTGTGCCTCCTCAGCATGAAATTGCTGCAGCAGCCGACTCTGCGAAACTAAACCATCTTCTTTTGTATTCAAAGTCCAAAAAATCCTACAAGATCTGTGAGTAGCCAAACACGGCACACCACACAGAAAGTATAAGGGCGGTCAAGATACACATGGGGTATATCTGCAGTGGAGCTAGAAGGTGAATTGACCTAGCATGCTAAAAATAGCTGCAGTGGCATGAGACGCAAGAGGAAGGACTAGCTGTCCCTGTCTGAGACCAGAGGTGCGTATTCAAGATGGCTAGTTACTTCTGCTGCTCCTGCCACCGCAGCTATGCTTCTGTTTTTAGCATGCTAGCTCTGATCAAGCTAGTGAGGGTTTGTCTCCTCAAGGTGGAATTTATACCTTTTAGCTTCAGTGTACACATACCCTTAGGTAACGGGGCCCTTGAGGAGAGCTTTGCTCTGGTGTACTAAAAGACATTTGTATCTGATTCAAACAGACCTTTGTTCATTTCATATTGGGACGCTACAGATCTAGTGGTTTGAAGTTACAGGAAGGGGGAAATGGGAGTGGCAGAGGTAGCTTTTATGAAATGGGAGATGGCTAACTCTGCACTGAGGATATAAAAAGCCTGGTGAATAGAGAGTCCGATTCTCATTTACACTATGGCTCTTTTAAACCTCTCTGGAAGTGTAAATGAGAGTCAGGCCTAGTTTTTTAAACAGCTTTTTAAAATTTAAACTTATTGGGGAACTGCAGATATTTCTGTTAGGAAATGTTAGTTCCTCTTAAATAAACAGATCCCAGAAGTACTCCGGCATTGTTTACATGTAAAGTGGAAGAATTAAAGTGGTTACAAATTTTGCCACTAGGTGCATAAGGACATAGCAATTGCCATACTGCATGAGACCACACTCTGTCTATGTGCTTCGTCTTTGTCAGTGATTAGCACTAGATGCTTCAGAGGAAGAAAAACCCTGCAGTAGGCATATGGGGGAAATCTGTCCCCACATTATAAGAAATTAGATTAATACCTAGTTATAGATTGGCTTAAGGCCTGAAGCATGCAGTTTATTATCCCTTCCAAAATTGTTGTTGGCATTACCTATTATAACTGGATATTCATGTTATCTTATAAATGTGAAATCTCTTTTTGAGTCTTGCAACATTCTTGGTCTCAAATGACTTCCCATAGTAATGAGTTCCACAGTCTAATTACATACTATGCAAAAAAAATGTCTTGTGTAAAATAATTATGCAGCACTGCTTGAAAAATTAACCTAAAGGCCCAGTGAAGCAATTTTTAGTGTTCTGCCTCTTATGTGAGTCCAGATTATATTCAGACATAGTCTTTTGACAGTTATATTGTAATAAATCCATCTGCTGCTGACAACAGCCCCAGTTACTAGATGTACCACACACAGATACCCCAGGCAACTGGCACTAGAATCTTTCTCCTTCAGCACCAGAAACATGGTCCTTTGCCAGTTAGGCTAAAAGAGGTTTTCCTTAGCTAGTACTAGTACTAGTTCCCCTATCCTTTCTCTGGACAAGCCACTAGAGTGCAACACCACACATACAGCCAGTATATTGTGATATGCCTCATACACCTAATTTCCATCTAATCTACAAAATGTCCACTCAACCTTAATATTTTTAAGACTGTTCCAGTTGCACTAGTACACACTGGAACAGTGTATAAAACAACTGTGACATGTTTAGTCCATGCTATTTTCTGAGCTAAGCTTTAGCCAAAAAAAAGATAAAAGTTTGACATTCAATTAGTGGAAATGAACCAAGTTTTCAAAGTCTTCTTACTTAAGAACGGCTTGTCTAATTAACTTCAAAACTACAAAACAACAACAACAACAACAACAAACCTCTTTGGCCTAGGAATAAACGTGAGGAATTTCAAGCAAGAAAGGAGGTTCTTTTTCCCGATAATTATATGGGAGTCAAAATGAGGCATGTAGCAGAAGCTATCTCAGACTCTTAACTCAGACATGAGTTACAAGAATGCCAGAAGGGCTTGCAGGCCTGAAATTAACTACTCTTCCAGCTTTGGTTTTGGATTGCTGGTATACTAGCACACAAATCAAACCATCTTTTACTCTTCTTCACGGCTACATTCCCATCATCAGGTAGGGTATTTGCTTTGAGCAGGATCCTGGTAAATTTCAGCGCCTTGCTGTATGCTCAGAAAAAATTAGAGGAGAATGGAGGATGAGGTGATGTGTATACACACGTGCACCAGTTAACTAGAAGATGGAGCATGGCTGTACTGTGACTTATCCACACATGATCAGGATTGCAGAGGTATCCAGCACAATGGATTTGTGTTAGTGTGTTTTGTGGGGACCAGGCAAACTCCCTTCGAAGTCATGGGAGTCTTTCTATCAATTACAGTAGAAGTTGGATCAAGTCCTAGCAAACTAGCGAACATTTCAACAGGCCTTCTTTTTAGATAATTTTTTTTTAAACGGGAGACAGTATGTTTAAAGGGAAAAGAAGAAGAAAGCATCAAAATTGGCAGGCCCAAAATGTAATTTTTTTCTTTTTAAGTAAGCAAGTACTTAACTTTCATTTGTGACATCATTATTTATTTCTATTATTGTTGTTTCTTTAGCTGTAACAGCAGTTATCAAAACTTCAGTTGACTTTGGTGGGCAGTTTATAACAAAATATGGCAATTATTTTCATATGAGTTTTAAAATAACTGTTTTGGTGAATAATTTCATACCTGTGTATATTCTGAGTGAAATTGGATTAGTAAAGAATCTAGAATCGATCTTTGAAGCCCCAATAGGAAGGCACCCCTATTCAGGAAAGCAGTTAAATAGAACTGGGTGAAAATAATCAGGTGAGTCGGATTTTTTACTGTAAAATGTGGATTTGGGTTGACCAAAACAATTCATAAATTCAAGTAGAATTCAGCAAATTGTTTCAGTCCATTAAAAATATTTTTGGAAAAGTCAAAACAGTTTGATTTGGCATTTCTGAAATGAAGCATTTAGACATTTTCTTTTGCTTTTTAATTCAATTTTATTTAAAAAATAAATATTAAGGATTAGAAAAAATTTATGGAAAATGAAAAGTTTTGTTTGGAGCTGAACAAAATGTATTTGGGATTGAATGAAACATTTCATTTGATCCGAAACAAAATTTTTCAACAATTTCATTTTGCCAGAAAAATCAAAAAATGTTCATTTTCAAATCACCCTGAACCACTATTTTCCAAGTATTATTTTTGAGTTCATCCACTTAACCCAAAAGTCAGTTATTCACACAGCTCTTCACTTAAATATGTGCTTAACTTTAAGCATCTGCTTCAGTCCCATTGTGCTTAAGTTCTTTCCTGATTCAGAGTCTGTTTGTTTTCTATTCTAGTATATTCTGTATGCTGCATAGACTCTAAAACATAAAGGAAGAAAATCATACATGCACAAAATAGCTAGTCCTTGCACAATTAGAAAGGTGTATGTTTTGCAGAGTCCTTACAAAGGAAGCCTGAAATTAATTCTGATAAACCTAAAAACATAGAACTCACATTCCTTAATGAGATTTTTTTCTTACCCCCTTTTTTTAAAATATCACAAAAACGCATCTGACAAGGCGAGATACAGGGAAGTTTGAAAGATGCCAGGCCATCCTGTTAACTTGGTGTGAGTGCTATCATTTGATGCGGCCACGCTGGAGTGGTACAGAAATAGCAGACAGCCCCAGCTGCCCCACCTGTGGCGGGTCTGATGCACGTACATGTGTAAACCCTCACCCACTCACAGCAAGTATCAGTCTGATCAGTTCTGTGGTTTTCCCAGCATTGGCTGGCATAACAAGACAGGGTTTTATGAGGGCATGCGTTTAGCTGGGCAATAATATTTTGTGTGAATAAAAATGTGGGTTGCAAACATTTATTAAATTGAGTCCCGCGGGCTTTGTTAGGCGGCAGCACTTGCAATTCACATTCTGCTAGAGAAAAGGGGGCCCCATGAGAAAGTTTTGTTGCCGATTTGAGGAAAAGGCAAATCGAAGTACACAGTTGACCCACTGTCAGTAGTTCAGACCGATGATCCTGGCTGATTGGGGGAACCCCTGCAGCACTGAATACAGCTGCAGAGAGCAACAGAGCACTGAGGAGTAGTGTCATCATGATAGCACGCGGCAATGTTCACCTCCTGGCATTGCATCATTGCAATACAGTGTTTACGCAAGGCAATGTCAGTACGTAGTTGTGTGATTATTAGTGTCTTCCAGTGGCTCAGTCTGCTGCAATCTCTTCTTGCTTCTCCCCACTATTGGTTGCTGGGAGGAAAAGGTTGTTTCTCCTTACTTCACAGAGCGAGAGGCGCCACAAGCTGAGGATTGCTGGTTTAGATGCTTATGCAACCCTGAACCCAGTTTGTTCCTTTTTCTAGCCACTCTTTTCTTCAAGGACAGAGGGTGCTACCCAAGATGCTAAATATTTCAATAGTTACCATCCAAAGCCCTCCTCCTACTTCACAGGATCCAGAATACCCTTTTATAGAAATCCAAATCAATGAAGCTGCCCTGTTGAGGATCTGGCCCACTGATTGTCTTACCCTTTGAATATGAAAATTTCCTGATACAAGCAAGGAGCAGTGGCAATCTTATTGTCTCACTCAAAACGGTAGAGAGAATGGAGGAGTTCTATTGAACAGTAATGATAACAGTGTGCTTACCATGACAGGCTAGTGTATTGGTGCATCGCTGTATTTTTTCCTGACTTTGCTGCCTGGACCTGATTGACCAATATTAAGAGGGAAAAGGGTCCCCTTTACATTGATTCCCCATTCCCCCATGCAGGTGGTGGTCAGCAGCCTCCATAACATCCTGAGTCTGCCTGGATTGGAGACTCTGCAGATATTGTACA
The DNA here is from genome assembly GCF_020497125.1 of Mauremys mutica. Classification (NCBI taxonomy): domain Eukaryota; kingdom Metazoa; phylum Chordata; order Testudines; family Geoemydidae; genus Mauremys; species Mauremys mutica. Next base: position 90,145,499 of record NC_059077.1, on the reverse strand, counting down.
TGAATCACCGCACTACACAATTCACAAGTCCGTTGGAAAAAAACAAGAGATACTCATTGCTTCTGGCCGAGTTAATTCTTCTGCAGTGCTCTAGGGAATCCTTTCCTTAAAAGGGTGAGGGAGAAGCTAACGGATGGCAGCTAGGCCTTGACTACACAGTTACAACAAACCTATATTATTCAGAAGTCGGAGGTGAGATGGGGAGTCCTGGAACCAGTGCATAATGCCATGGCCTCTTATGGCTCCCTGTGGGTCTCTTGGTTGTGGGGGCAGAGCTGTAGTCATTTGGTAAGGGGTTAGGGCGAACCCCACTGTTGTCCCCATAAAAGAACGATCCAAGGAGAACGGAGAAGGATGCCACGTGGAGTTCTCTGAAAGGGGCTGATCCAGCCTATGCAGGTAGCTTATTAGTATGTAAGTGATTGCATGTGGCAATGAGTTGGATTGTGCTGCATGAGTTGGCTGTTTACCGCCAAGACAGGGCACCAAAATAGTAAGGAACAGTTCCAAGAGAAGAGTGTGTAAGTAATTTGTCACGCCCAGTGGGTGAGGTAGTAGGGAACAATGGCACTCTCTATGCAGCTTCACTAGAGACAGGTAATGTTGGATCAGCAGGATCCATCATTCACAAAGGCACACTTTATACATAAGTGTATTTATACTCTGTGCATAAATAATACAGTGTATGTTGCATGTACGTGATGTATATAACCATTCAGGGCAAGGGGTGAAGGTTAAATATCAAAGCTTGTAGTTGGGATTTCTTCATTTAGTTCCCATTAACATGCCACCCAACCAGGGTTTTTAATTCTAAGGTTCAGGATAAGTGGTGAGGTTATTTTCAATGCATGGTTCCACACAGGCATAGCTTAGGCCAAGTACAAGTTGAATAACCTTCAGGAAAGCTGTGCTGTCCTTCTGTCGGCCGCTGTCTTTGAAAATTGCCTGCAGAGTTAGTGAGCAGGAACAGTTAAGATTTACAAACAATGATGAAGCTTGTCATGCATCTTTCACCATTCATCATCTAGGTACCGTGGCTGGGCGGTGAAGTGTTCTTCATAAAAACCAGCTCAGTGTGAAATACACCTCGCAGCAATGTTTACTGCTCTGAAACTCGTCAGCAGCCCTTTATAGTAAATCCAGATTGCGATGTGACATTACAGTATATCATTGCAGAGCGCGCTGGGGTTTACACTAGGAATGAGTGCAGTTCACACCAGATGAGATGTCCAAATTGAGTTATGTAGGAATTTGGCTGTTATATGGGGATAGCTTTTGTTTTCTGAGGCCTGAAAGTTAGCTTTATATTATATATATATATCTACACATACATACACTTATAGGTGTGGATGCATACATCTATATAGAGATATATACATATGTGTATCTATAGATAAATACACTTATATAGGTATATACACACATGAACAGATATATATACTACATGTACATGTATATCTTTATATAGCATAAGTATATGTCCGTAAGTCATTTCTTAATATAGACTAATGTATTTTCACCTTTTGTCTAATAACCATATTTTAATATTGACTATTTAGTACATAAATAAATTTTATCTTTAATTTTTTTCAAACAAGTGCTGTTGAAAATACAGTTATTTGAGATCCACAGAATTATAGTCCCTGCCTACAAAGTTCAAAGGGGAATTGGCTCAAGTTGTTTTGTAGGGTTGTAACACAATTTTAATATGGATTTTATAGGAAGAAACCAGTGTCTAATTAAAGTTAGTTGCATGTCATTTATGTGGGGGTGTGTGGAAGAAGCAGGACTCACAGTCTGTCTTAAGTTACACCCCTGATGCTAGCTGAATCGAATGGTGTTGCAGAGTGTAGCTGGGGGCAGAATTTGGCCTATGGTCTTTAGTTCTGAGATTTACAAGTTTTACTTGTTTAATTTTTTAGTGGGTACCAAAGTCCCAGTGCTTTTTTCAATGCATGTCTCTGACAGCTTGATAGTTGCTGCTCAGAGAAGCAGGGTTGTTGGATTTTATCCAAAATCTTCAAAAATATGGAAACTACAGAATTTACTGTATCACTGGTGTCGCAGAGTGTTTATTTCCATTGGACCCTTATTGTTATATACGAGCTCATTGAAAGTAAGCATCTAAGATAAAATAGTAGGTGTTTATGTCCAATTAAAAATGTAAGAAATCCATGTAAAATAGACATGCCACTGAGTTGTTACATGAACTGACCTATCTATGTACAGTATTGAATCAGGGATGCTTTACTCTGAAAGATACTGGGGGTTAAGGGATGATAGCTTCGTGGACCATACAGCATCCACTGTTGTTCAGCACACACAACAGGTGCAGGAACTATCTTGCTACCCTCTTGAAGCTAGATGCCCTCATGGCAGTTAGCCAGTGAAAAATGAAGGGCAACAATGGAGATTGCATTAAAATCCTTACCAAGGTATCATAGTTTTATTTCTGCCATGAGTGCAGAGGATTGAACTAGATGACCCCTCGAGGTCCCTTTCAGTTCTGTGATTCTGTTTCATTCCAAATAAGCTGAAGTTGATGGAAATAGTTTGAGATTCTATGCTCCTCAGGGTAGTGACTGTGTTTTCCTTTGTATTTAGAAAGCCTGTAGCACATTTTGGATACTACCACATAAAATATCTCATATATTTCATTTAAATCTTTGGATTTTGTGAGTTTATAGCTGTTAACTTTTTCAGCCCACGGGAAGGTGTAAAATTAATAAAGTATCATATTTACTTTTAGATCTCTCATCTCCATACATTTACCATAGCTGTAGCTTATTTTACACAATTGTAAATAGCCAACACAACTACATTGGTGAACAAAAACAATACACAGTACAATTTGTACTCAAACTATTTTAAATTAGTACCCACAGTGAAAACAGATACTCTATGATTTTTGTCAATCAAGTCACTTTTTTCCAAATCAGTGCACTTTCCTCAAATATGTGTTTAGTAGTTATTGAATTTCATAGGTTCATTCAATAAAAGTCTTACATACATGCAGTTTACATTTCACAATCTAAGTGTAGACTTTTGTGGGTATGGGTGGATTAATCAGACACATGTCTTACATGTGCAAGTAGATTTTTAGACTTTCTTATACTGAGAATCTGTGTCAGAATCAGTAAGATGATAGTGTGTTAATGCTGCATGGTTCTTTAGCAGAAAAAGTGTAAATTTTTAAAGAAACCCTATTAAGTTTCCTTTTCATTTTCTTTGGGACCATTATTACTGAGGAATTGCATCTTTCTGGTTTGTTTGGTTTGTTGTGGGAGGAGGAGAAGCAAATCTGGAAATCATCTTTTACATTAATCTTGTGGCTTGTACTAGGGGCGTGAGGAGTGAAGCCTGTCATTTGAAGTGTGCAGGTCTCAGGTGGCTGCGTATCGAACCAAAGGACCTGCTTTGTGCACTCTTTCAAACTAATAACTTTGCTAACCCGCAGGATTCAGGCATACAATAAATAGTGGCTTGATGTAGTGATGTTCCAACATTGATGGGAGAGTTCAGATCCATATTAGACATTCCTAGTGCTATATCTGGCTTTCAGTTTAATTTCCCATCTTTACATGTGCCTGCTCCCGTCCTGGTGCTGACCGTAAGTTGATTTAAAATGTCACAGCACTGAGTAGGCTCCCAACATACATGGCTGAAATTTGGGGAAATATTCCGAAGAGATGAAATGTTGCAGCTAATGTTGATGGGGTACATTTTGAAGTGCTAATGTCTGTTGGAAATGTTGCTGTCCAGACATCTCAAAATTAGATTTAAAAACGTGTAGGCATTGAATTTGATTTTAAAGAAAAGATGATAACTTGCATGTCAAGCTAAGTCACTTTACTCTGCATCATTTTCACCTCTCCGCAGTCAAGTGTCATTTGCTTACAAAGACCCTCCAGAGAAGCAAGGTACAATTGTCTATCGAGGATTGTAAAAACAGCACATGAGGAAACAGCTCAGAATGGGGGTCGGGGGGAAGGGAGAACTGCATCACAAATAAGCTAACAATACGTTGGCTGAGTCTAATGACTGGCTTATAGCATCCAGGAGTTGTCAATCACACCTTAATGTTTAGAGAAGTGAAAAGTCAATGTGTAGTTGTTTAATTTGACATGACTCTCGGGTTGAGAAAGTGTAATAGCTAGAGGGGACAGTTAAGTAGCTGTGCTCCATGTCAGCCTGTCTCGCTCCGACTACTGCACTAAACGCTTTCCTGATGAGCGATAGATTTGGTTAAATACCAGGATAATTGCTAGCTACAGCACCCGGCACTCGTGTAATGCCTTGTACTACATCTGTATTAGCTCTTGCCTCAGGCTGCTTGAGGTTTCTGCCATAAAGAGAACACGTATGTTCCATTATATTATTCTCTTTTGGTTTTGAAGAGCAATTGTTGCAGAGCTAAATGGGCTGTAATAAATTATATTTCTTTTCCCCTAGACCTGTTGAAGTAGATCAGACATGCAAATATCAAAGCTGCTTTTTGCTTGTAAGTAATGTTTTGTTTGCTTACCATGCCAAGAGCTCACACTACTACTTAGACAAAGAAGTTTTTCACTTTAAGGTTGTAAACCTCAGACCTTTACAACTAACTCAGCAGGCTGGTATAAAGCCAAATAACTAATTTTCCATGCTGTGGAACAATTTGCTTTTAACACACTCAATTTCTTCAAGTAAATGAGATTATCAGACAAAAGTATATTGATGCTTGATGTGCGTAATAACACAGTATTTTACAGTGATATTCTCAGTTCTAATTAAAATTGTGTAATTCGATTCTATTTGTGTCTTTCCATTCCATTATACTTAAAATATCAAGAGCATTTAAAAGGAGAGGACTTGACATGGCTCAGTTATTTCGGCTAAAGTAGTGGCTACAGCATGTGTACTAACGACCCATTGATTTCAATGAGACTTTGCATAGTGTAGCTGCAGTAGCTCCATATTGTGCGTTGTGTATGTATCACTCACAGTGCACATACCTGTAGCCTGGCATCACCGTGAAGCTGTGCATGCTAACAGCTCCATGACATCCAGCGACACTGTATGCCGTAATAGCTCTGTAAGGTCAATTGTAGTTTATTGTTCAAAAACCTCCATAACAAACTGAAAAGGGGGGTAAAAATCTGGGTCAAGGCTTTTACTCTGTTGTTAGCTCTCCCCTTTTGTGTCTGGCTGCGGAAGGGGTCGTGCGAAAAGCACGCAAGCATAAGGGAGGATTAGGGCTGGTCGAAAATCTGTAAGAATGTTTTATGCAAAAAAAAATCATTAACCAAAAAAAAAAATCACAAAATGTTCTTTGAAATGTTATGATTTTTTTTATTACAAAAGAAGTTTTGGTTTCAAAGTGCTGGGGGAATTGGGCATGTAGGTTCATATGAAAATCCTCATCAGAAAGGTAAAACCTGGATAAACATTGGGATTTACCACAAAAAAAATCAAAACAAAAACAGTTGACATCCTTGAATTTACTTCATGTCTGTCTCCAAGGGAAACTGTTAGCTTTAAAGCCGGGTGTCTGGTGGCTCTCACACCAGCATAAGATCATGAGTACCTAGTAAGTCAGTGGAGTTACACTAGTGTAATGCTGCCATGAGGACAGGTCCAATATGCTGTAGCCAAATACATATATTTACCTAGAGTATAGCACTAATGACATCTTAGATTGTCAAAAGGGAAACAATATTTTCAGTCCAGCTCATTGCTAGTTTTGCTATTTTACTTTTTCCTCCTCTCGGACAGAGAAAAATAAATGAACTCCCTTTCCCTTTAGTTTATAAATCAGTTTCGCCTTCAAGTTCTTTCTCAGAACTCTGAGGTTTGTTTTCAGTCACTGCAGGGAAAGGTGTTTTTTTCCCCTCAAAACAACTGTTTTTGCTGGATTGTGTTTAAATGTGATAAAATTTCTAGTGACTATTGGTTGTATAAAAGCATGTTTCAATAACATTTCAGTTTTGAGTCAAATTTAAGATCCCCCTAATACTCCTAGTCAGGTCCTTAAGTGACTTAGCTCCCTAACTGTTTGCAGTGTTGTTATATCCAAACAGTTCATAAATACACTTGAGGGTCAGAGCCTAAAGGCTAGATTCACAAAGGGACTTAAGTGTTGCTGTGCTCAGCGTAAAATACCAAACGTTTAGGCACTTTTCTGTCAGTGGAATCCTGAGTTAGGCATGCAGGATCCCTATATAATGCAAGGAGAAAGTTAGCTGCCTAAGAATGGGATTCACAGAAGCCAGCAAGCTAAGTGGAGAGTCAACTAACCTAGCCAATAGGAAATGCAAAGGAAAGGTGCGGGCCTAAGACCCACCTCTCTCAGGGCCAAATGAAGGTGCCTCCTTCCACTCAGCATTTACAACTGTGAACCTCTCTCCTGGAGTTAGGCACCCTGGACAGGTCAGTCCTTTCTCGTGACAAAATGGGGGCGAGGGAGGGGCATGCAGAGCTTGGATTCAAACCTAGGTTTCCTGACCACTTGGCTTATTGGGTATAAGTACCATTACCACCACCACAGAGCAGCTGGCACGATCAGGATTTTAGTAGTTTTGTGGAGGCAAAAATGTAGGCATCATGAGGACTCTACCAGCAGCAACTTAGACACAACTGAACATAGGTGGCGGCTGAGTGGAGATTTTGAGGATCTCACTGGCATCTAAATGTTGGATTTAGGTACCAAAGGGAGTGGGTCTAATCCAAAGTATCTCAGTTACTTTTGAAAATGGGACTTAGTCTGAACCAGGAAAACTGTCAAAAGGCTGTGTTTTACGAGGCTGAGGAGCATTTAATTCCAGGAGTAATCCTGTTCAAATTGGTGTGACTGCTTGTGTAGTAGGATACCACTCAATGGGAGTAACAATGTCAGAATCGGGCCTGAAGCACTCACCTATATTCTGTACTAATTTGAGCTTTTAAACAGAGTTTTTACAGGTTTTCAGCAAAAGCTTGGCAGTTAATTTTTAAGTGGAAAAAGTCTTCAGTGCACATTAGCATTTCTCTCTCTAATACTACTATTGTGTCAGCAGAAATAAATATAAATATAACACAATGGGGCTGTCATATGACTAATGCTATATAAAATTTCATTTTATTTATTTGACTAAATCAAAGATCTTTTTAGTTTAGTTTTTGTCCTTATTTTCTAAAGTAAGAATGATGTCACTGGAGGGATTCCTAAACATCTGAGGGGATGATTCTCATAAACAGCAACGTTCTTACCCTTTTAAAACACTTTTTAAAATGTACTGTCCATTTTTGCTGTATATCTTGATCAATACTTATTGAACTGCTGTACTACATTGTACTACAGTGCTGCTTGACTTGCTTCCAAATTGAAGTTAATATTTAAAGAATAGAAGTACTCTAGTAATATTAAATCACTTTAGAGTCTTTGGTGATTTTAAACTGTAAAGTCATGTCAGTTTTAATTGATAAATGATCAGGGTTATTTTTTTCCCCCCAGTTTTAAATTCTGGCCACCATCATTGGTGATACCACACAAAGACACGCAAAACTCCCTTTGACTGTGATAGTACAGGATCAGGTCTGTCTCTTCTCAGCATAGAGGTCTATATTATAACAACATTTAAAAAAAATAAATCTATTCCTGGCAAGTAAAAATCTATTGTTTCTATCTTAACAGATTCATTTTACTTATATTTGGGATTTTATTTAGTTGACAGGTATCCTTTTGATTTCCAAACACTTGCAAATCATGTACAGAAATCTTTAAACTGTGTAGGATGGCACTTTTGCATTAAGCTAGTATTTTCTGAAATTAACTACTTAGTTAAGCATGAAACAGCTGAGCTGTATACTCTTTGCATACAATAAGCTCTTTTACTTTTGCTTTATAGATTTAAAGGGGTAGCATCAATTCACATTTCTGTGACTGAGTCTGCTGCTGCACCCTGGTTTCTTCCCTCCTTGCCCAGACAGCCAGGATCTATAGCCAACCAAGCTGTAGAATTTCTCCACCCTCTAGGACTGTCCTGCTCAAAGTTTCTCAGTTTCATTCCTGCCTCACAGTGGATCAGAAGCCGGACAGGCAGCCTGCAGCTGCCTGGATGTTGCCTTGGCTCTCTTCTAACAAATTATGGGCCTGAAAAGGCTTCCTTAGACAAGGAGCCCTCTGTTTCCTATGCTGCCTGCAGCAGGTCTCTGACTGACTGTGTGGAGAGTGCAGCAGTCTTACTTTGCTAGCCCAGACCACCAGATTAGAGCTGCCAAGCCAATGACATCATGAAGGTCCGTCCTGTGATTCCATCCCAGCTAGGGTGACCAGATAGCAAGTATGAAAAATCAGGACAGAGGGGGGGGGGTAGGGGTAATAGGCACCTATATAAGAAAAATCCCCAAATATCGGGACTGTCCCTATAAAAATGGGACATCTGGTCACCCTAATCCCAGCAGGCTAGAGTCCCCTAGCCAGTGTTCTCACCGAAGCTTGTAGCTTGATTTAAGCCCTGAAAATGAAGTGTTGAGCCAGTAGCTTCTCTGCATGACTGCCCACGTGTCATCCCAGACGTCCAGAGGGGGTGGGACACAGGCTTGTGACTTACTATCAGACCAGCATGCTAAAGCAGCTGAGCTCGTGCCATCAGAAAAGTCTGAACCCTGATATCAGTCCAGCGCATCAGTCAGAGAAACTTGTGCCTGATAGCAGAGCAGCACTCCAGAGTTGCGGAGCGAGTAACTCTCTGTGAGGCCTCAACCTTGACATTAGTCTGGCAAACCAGCAATACTTAGCCATGAGCTCAAAGCTGTCTGTCTCTTGACATCAGACTGGCAGGCTAGTGCTGAGCCAGTAGCCTCACAGGGCTTGTGTCTTGATGTCAGCCCAGCAGCCTAGAGCTGCTGAGATGGTTACCTCATAAACAAATGTGCCTTAATATCAGACCATCATGCCAAAGTGGCTGAGTTAGTGTACTCCTATGTGTTGACATCAGGCCAGCCAGCTTAAGGGGCTGGGCCAGTAACTTCACAATGGGAATGGTAATGTGCCTTGGCATCATCCCAGCAAGCTAGAGCCCTGATCCCCCACAGAGTTCTGTGCCTTGACATTATACCCTCAGGCTTAAGCTGCTGAAGTAGTGACCTCATAGAGGCCCTATCCTTTACCTCAGCCAAGCCACGCAATGGCTGCCGAGTCAGCAATCTGACCAGAGACCTGTGCTTTGGCATCAGCCCTGCATACTAGTGGTACTGAGCTCATGACTTCACAGAGGTCTGTGTTGACATCAGAGCAGCTTATTATTCCTGTCCTTATTTATTTGGACTGCAGTAGTGCTTGGGGTACCAACCAAAGATGAGGGCCCCATGCTACGCCAATAAGTTCCCAGAGGTCTAGCTCTTGACATCACCCCAACAAACTAAAGACACTTCACAGAAACGTATGCCTCTAAATCATACCTCTAATCGCACAAAATGCCTCTAATCGCACAAAACCGAACACCCTTGTCCCGCCCCTTCTCTGAGGCTCCGCCCTGCTCACCCCACCCCACCCCGTCGCTCGCTCTCCCCCACCCTCACTCACGCGCTCATTTTCACTGGGCTGGGGATGGTCCCTTTTCAACCGGGTGTTCCAGTTGAAAACCAGATACCTGGCAACCCTAAAAGCCAGTGACCTCACAGCAAGCTTCCACTATACAGCAGATAAAGCTAGAGAGCCCGAGTCAGTAACCTCAGAGGGTCCTCTGCCTTGACATCAACTCATTAAGCTAGAGATGTTGAGCCAATGAGCTCACCAGGGCCTGTACCTTAGCATCAGTCATATCATCACCCAGGCTGCTGGGGTACTAGAGGTCATATCAATAGTAGTATGATAATGTGACATTAATGTCACCCAAAGTCTTAAATGCAACATTCACCAAAAATGCTAATTTCTTGTAAGAAGATGTTTTCTTATTGTAGATAAATAATGATTTATATTATTTCTTAGTTGTACCGTTTATGCTTTTAGAGCCAGATACTAACATACAGCTTTTTGTTCATTTGTGGCTTTGTCGTGAACCCAGGGCATTATCGAACAGTCACATGGAGGGAGAAAAAAACCCCAAGCAACCAATCCTCTCAGAGGCTGCTGGGAGAGTGAGGAGTCTAGGGTCTACATAAACCAAACCTAGCTCATTTCAGGGGTGGGTAAGCTCCAGGGAGGTACTGAAGAGAATTCAGCACAGGCTGGGGCCTGCTTCTCCGGGATACTTTGTACTTGCCTGAGAGGTAGGAGAACTTATGAGGAAATGAAACTAAAGACTTTGGGTGTAGAAGTTGATGATGATAAACTGAATATTGATACATCTTTTTATAAGAACTCCTACATTCTACCTGCTCTTTACCCCCAACCCTTCCGTGGCAGTCAGGTTATCCTGGCCCACAAGACAATAGGTTGGTGACATTTAGAGCTGTTGGATTTGGGGCTTAGCTGAAGAGCCAAGTCATGTTAGTGATCTGCCAAATTCCCTAGACCTGGTGAGCATCCACTGGTTCCTGCCCTGGAGCAGAACAGAAGGTAGATTGTGGCTCCGTCTCCTGTTTTTGCCTCTGCTTTGCAGAGCAAGTAACTGTACTTGGAGCAGCCTAATCCCCCTAGCCTGATGGTGTAGCTACACCAGCTGGCACATTGGGGAGTTATGTGGGGGCGAATGGGGGCAAGGCTGGCCAACTCCCCACCTTGTTCTCACCCATTCATGCCTCCTTGCCCCGGGTTAAGACAGTAGTCCTGCAGAGTCTGCTGTCCTCCTTGTGCTGCTACTCATGATGCAAGTAGCTGGTGCAAAGGAGCTCCCTTGCACCCCCATGCTCCCCTGTACTGCCATACCACACTCTAGCCCATAATAAACACGTATTTCTAAACTATAAGTAAGAAATTGTATTTCTGTTCCGATATGCACTTCAGTCTCCTGTCCTTTTCATTTGTGTGTGAGAAGATGCTGTGGACATGACATTAGGCTAGGGTTTGGAATATGGAAGACTACTTAAAACAATAATGGCAGCCACAGATACACTACAGACAGTGGAAACAGAAGGCAGTTTCCCCAAAACAGACCTGCTTCCATGAAATATTTGAGAAGTAGATGCAAAATTAGGCAAAGTAGATTATGGAGACAGAAGCCTTAGCAAAGCTTACTACAAATATAGACCCAGTTTCTGATACCCTAACTCACATTGAATTGTATCATACTCCACAAGTTGTCCAAGGGAAGTCAGTGGGTCCACTTGTGTAAGAGCACTCAGTATGAGCAGGATATCAGAACCCGGACCTTTGTGATTTTGAGAATATTAATGTGAGCTACTGCTGTCAGTATGAAGTATTGTGGCTCCAGATATGTTCTGCAGGTCAGGCCTTTGGAAGATATCTTTACTAAATTCCTTTTTACAAAGTAGTTGTGCCTTCTACCAGCTACCAAAGAAAACCCTCACCCTGATGCCCTACTATTTTGTAACCATTTGTAACTCGTAGTGGCAGTGATTTTAGTTGTTGCTCTAAGTATTTCGAAAATATTTTCAAAACCAAGGCCCTAAGTTTTGCCCATAAAATAAGCATCTGGAACACACAGATAGGTAATCATGCATATCGACACACACAAAACAAGTCACGTCATGCACCAAATGGGTGCTTGTGTGTGCAAGCAGAAAGCTGCCTGGATAGTTACACATTTTGCATAAGAAATGACCTGTGTGTGCCGACACTCATAGTTTAGGCTTATTTATTTATTTATTTAAATGTAGCCTTTAGTTACCAAAAATAAGAAAACAGTTCCAAAAACGGATTCAGTGCACAAATTTTTCAGTACTGGCACTGTTTCCTGCTCATCTTTTGAAAATCAGTGACCCAGGACACGACTCCTATTGGGGGTTAGCCCTGGACTTTGAGTTTCAATAGACTATGTGTATGCGCTAACTGATTTAAGGCATAGGCCTGGGAATCAAGAGACCTGGATTCACTTTTCATTTCTGCAGAGTCTTGCTGTATTACCTAAAGCGAGTCGCTTAACTTCTGAGTCTTTTGTTTCCTTTCTGTAAAGTCGAGAACCATGGTGACACCAAACCTAGCTCAGAGCAGTTTTGTGACACTGAATTGTCTGCTTGGAGATCATCAGGTGGAAAGGTGTTACGGAAATGCAAAGTCTGATGGGTAGTGATGACGATGATAAATGCCCACTCTCTCAAAAGGTTCAAATTTCAATTTAGAGTGAACCTTGCTTTCTAACTTTCAAAAAGTGTGGAAAGTGTCTGAAATGAGAGCTCCGTTGCAAAGTGTATGTATTTGGAGAAAGCATTAGCGGCCATTTTCAGCTGATAAATCAGGGGACTTCAGTGGAGCTATGCCATTGTATGCCTGCTGAGAATCTGGCCCTTGCAGAATTGCAGAGGTTAGCAAATATTTTACACAAGAGGTTGAGTAGCCATCCACTTTTCATACTATGGGTCATATCCTCAGTTGGTGTCTATTGGTTGACGTCAGTGGGACTTGACAGTTTATACCAGCTGAGGATCCAGCCCCATGTTCCTTGCTATGTCCCTAGATAATTTAGAGCAAGGACACTCTTGTGCTTCCTGGAGCTTTGACTGGGATGGGGCAGTTCCACACTGTTCCCAGCACTGGGTTGTGGGTTAGTTGCCACAGGTTAAGCTTCAAATTTTAGTTTGTCTGTTTCAGATAGGGTAGAACATGGTTTTTAAATGTGACACTTAAATCATCTCTGCAATATGCAGTGCAATCACCTGGCACCTTAAAGATGCTATATTCCTGCGTGGGAATTGATGTCTGGAGTTTGTTTTGAGTGGGATTCTCAAAAAAGGCATAACCTGGAAGTTCTCTCTTTCCCACCTGTAAGTGTGGGGGAGGGTAGCCTTGCTTAATTGTTTCGAAGATTATTTTTAAGGGAATTTAAAGTTAGGGGATGAGGAGATTTTAACGAGTGGAGATCTTTCCCAGCTCTTGGTTTCTGATTACAGCAGAAACAGCCCTGCCCTTCCATTTCACTAAGAGTACAAGCATGAACTAGAAAAGAATGAGATAATCCATGATAGATCAGGTTGAATAAAGATCCATTCATATCTTCACTTTTTATCCCTTGTTCTGAGTGCCAAGAATTAACGCTGTTGGAAAGTACACAATGAGCTTGCCAAACTGTGGGCATCGAAGATAATCCTAATTACTTTAAAATGTTAGTGAGAAAGGCAGGAGTTTGACAGTGGAAAAGGATTCTATTGTGAAATAGTGGATACGTGTTATGTGGCATTCACTGGACATGATTTTGTTTCAAATGCTGAGGCCTGGCATTATACGGGAGATGAGCCAGAGGTATTGTTTATGAAATTTTCATCAGCAGTAACGTGCATCTGTGAAAATCTTTAGGGCCACATTATGTTGTGTTGCGATACAGATGAAGAGGAAAGTGTCACAATTTGCTTTTCTTCCCCCATTTTTATTTTAACTTTAAATGTTTCAGTATTGAGTCAGCATAAAACAGATATTAAAGTGGATTGATCAGGAAAAGTTTTAAGAGTAAGTAATGATTGAATGGCACATTGGAATGAGTCTAATGTGTTGCAAAGGCAGGACCCTATCTGAGTTTTGGATTACTGTCATTATTTAATAGTTACAGGTTATTAGCATCCAAGGGTCTGTTCGGCTCAGGCCCCACTGTGCTAGATGTACAAAATATAGGAAGTCAAAATGCCTCCTCCAGAGAGCGTACAGTCTGAGACCCTGACCTGGCACTGAGCTCCTTGCAAGTGGATCCTCTTGAGTTCTGGGAGAGCCAGAAATACAAAGGAGAAGAACCTCAGTTCGTTTAAAAATTAAGTTTCCAGTTCTTTTCATTTCAAAGGGAGCCTTGAAAACATGTAACCAATGAACATTTCCCCTAAAGATCACAGATTACTTATAGTTCCCTAGCACAAGCAGCTGGGCTTCACTCCTGCAGCAGGAGGCAGATGGAAAGGTAGGTGCTAAAGATGCATACGCATTTTATACTTATTATTAATGAGTCTTAAGTATTATTGGCCAGTTGGACTTAAAATTTTCATACTTCCTGTTTGTGTCAGGCTGAGTATTTTTAAAAGCTTCAGCAAAAATGGTTCCAAAAATGCTCTAAGAAAGAAGTTTGGGAAACATAGGTAGCTTTGCTAATGGTTGTTTTTTTTTTAAATTCCATCCATTTTTCTGAAGATCTCTAGCATTTCCATGGTTTGGAGCAGAAACTAGAAATTCAGCATGGGAAAATGCCTTTTGTTCTCCCCATAAAAATCGGTTAAGAGTTGGCTGAGTTAGCAGCCTCTGAAAATCACCATAGGCATATATTCCATCGATTCTAGCAGCAAGCCTGGGTTAGTGTTTTTGTTGTGTGGTGTGTGGTTGTTGGTGAGTATTTGTTTCAGCTTGTGGGGCTGTCTGTAAGCGAGGACTGGCCTGTCTCCCAAGATCTGTGAGAGTGAGGGATTGACATTCAGGATAGGTTGTAGCTTCTTGATGATGCGCTGGAGAGGGTTTTAGTTGGGGGCTGTAGGTGATGGCTAGTGGCGTTCTGTTACTTTTTTTGTTGGGCCTGTCCTGTAGTAGGTGACTTCTGGGTATTCTTCTGGCTCTGTCAATCTGTTTCTTCACTTTAGCAAGTGAGTATTGTAGTTTTAAGAATGCTTGATAGAGATCTTGTAGGTGTTTGTCTCTGTCTGAGGGACTAGAGCATATGCAGTTGTATCTTAGAGCTTGGCTGTAGGCAATGGATCATGTGATGTGGTCTGGATGAAAGCTGGAGGCATGTAGGTAAGTATAGCGGTCAGTAGGTTTCCGGTATAGGGTGGTGTTTATGTGACCATTGCTTATTAGCACTGTAGTGTCCAGGAAGTGGATCTCTTGTGTGGACTGGTCTAGGCTGAGCCCTGGTCTACACACAGCCCCTGGTTCGAACTAGGGTACGCGAATTCAGCTACGTGAATAACGTAGCTGAATTCGAACTACCCTAGTTCGAATGACTTACCGTCCAGACGCCGCGGAAGCGAACTCCGCGGCTCCAAGGTCGACTCCGGCAACTCCTCCTGCCGCGGTGGAGTACCGGAGTCGACCGTGGCGCTTCCGGAGTTCGAACTATCGCGTCTAGATCAGATGCGATAGTTCGAACTCCGAGAAGTCGAACTCGCCGCGTCGACCTGGCGGGTAAGTATAGACGTGGCCTGAGGTTGATCTTGGGATGGAAATCGTAGAAATCCTGGTGGAATTCCTCAAGGGCTTCTTTTCCATGGGTCCAGATGATGAAGATGTCATCAGTGTAGTGCAAGTAGAGTAGGGGCATTAGGGGACGAGAGCTGAAGAAGCATTGTTCTAAGTCAGCCATAAAATGTTGGCATACTGTGGGGCCATGGGTACCCATAGCAGTGCCGCTGACTTGAAGGTATAAATTGTCCCCAAAACACCTACAAGATCTCTATCAAGCATTCTTAAATTACAGTACCTACCTGCTGAAGTGAAGAAACAGATTGACAGAGCCAGAAGAATACCCAGAAGTCACCTACTACAGGACAGGCCCAACAAAAAAAGTAACAGAATGCCACTAGCTGTCACCTTCAGCCCCCAACTAAAACCTCTCCAGCGCATCATCAAGGAGCTACAACCTATCCTGAAGGATGATCCCTCACTCTCTCAGATCTTGGGAGATGGGCCAGTCCTTGTTTACAGACAGCCCCCCAACCTGAAGCAAATACTCACCAGCAACCATACACCACACAACAAAAACACTAACCCAGGAACCTATCCTTGCAACAAAGCCAGTTGCCAACTCTGTCCACATATCTATTCAAGGGACCTAATCACATCAGCCGCACCATCAGAGGCTCGTTCACCTGCACATCTACCAATGTGATATATGCCATCATGTGCCAGCAATGCCCCTCTTCCATGTACATTGGCCAAACTGGACAGTCTCTACACAAAAGAATAAATGGACACAAATCAGACATCAAGAATTATAACATTCAAAAACCAGTCGGAGAACACTTCAACCTCCCTGGTCACTTAATTACAGACCTAAAAGTCGCAATTCTGCAACAAAAAAACTTCAAAAACAGACTTCAACGAGAAACTGCAGAACTGGCATTAATTTGCAAACTGGACACCATTAAATTACGCTTGAATAAAGACTGGGAGTGGCTGGGTCATTACACAAAGTAAAAACTATATCCGCGTGCTAATTTTCCCCCTGCTGTTACTCACACCTTCTTGTCAACTGTTTGAAATGGGCTGTCCTGATTATCACTACAAAAGTTTTTTTTCTCCTACTGATAATGGCCCACCTTAATTGATTAGTCTCGTTAGAGTTGGTATGGCAACACCCATTTTTTCATGTTCTCTGTGTGTGTGTGTGTGTGTGTGTATATATATATATATACACACACTCTGCATGCAGTGGAAAATACGGTAGGAAAATACAGTATTTTCCACTTCATGCATCTGATGAAGTGGGCTTTAGCCCACGAAAGCTTATGCCCAAAGAAATTCGTTAGTAATATTCAGATTACTCCCAGGCCCAAAGGACCAGTCACTTACCCCAGGTCAGTTGCACCTTAGATCTCACACCGAAGACAACACTTGTAGCCAATCCTATAATAAACTATCTAAAGATTTATTAGTTAGGAAAAGGAAATAATAGTTACTTACAAGGTTAAATCCGGTAAACATGACTCACACAAATGAGTTGCTGTCCATTAAGTTTCAAAAAGTAATAGAAGCTTCTATAATAAGCAAACTCTGTATATCCCTTTGGGCTAACGCAGGCTAAACACAGGATCACTTGCTTATGCCTAGAAAACCTTCCCCTTGAAAGTCCAGCATAAGAGAGTTTTTTCTTGTTAGGGGTTTTTGTCCCATTCCCATTCTCTGAGCTGCCAGTTCAGCTGATGGGAGAGAATTCCCTTTCATGTCTCCTCTTCAGGGGCTGGGTGAGTGACGGTGTGTGTGGAAGTTAGCAATTAACAAAGTGTCTTGTCCTCTGATGCTCTACAATAATTAGTCTGGTGTTACTGGGCCTGCTTTGTGGGGCAGGAGATAACACCTATTGGAGGCTAGTATTATTTCACACTTGGTAGTGCTTTCCCCTGTCTAGTGACTTACAGTTACAGCGCAAACATTTAAATATTTACCTTATAACATGGGATACCGATGTTATAAGTGAGATTATGATATACTTGTAAGTTGCTGCATGCATCAAAGTCTAAAATACTAACCACATTCTAATAGCTATTTTAACAAAACTAACACACAGGCAAGCGGGACTGGTTCCAGCTGTGTATTTGTCAGTGATCATGTGAGACCTGGGGGCCTTGGCATGAACTGGCACCTGGTCTGCCAGAATCACAGCTGCAAAGATCATTGTCCTAGCCCACTGCCTTGACCCTGCCACCCTTCCCCTGGTTCCCCCTTCTCTATTGCATCAAACATAAGCGGCTTGGCTTCACTTTCAAGGCCCTTCACAGCCTATCCCCGCTCTACCTACCATTTCTCATTTGCTATCAAGCTATCGATGGTCACCTCTAATTGGCCCACAGTGACAGTCTTGATTGCTCACGAGTTACATTTTCAAACAAGCACCTCTTTGCTTTCTCCTCTGCTGTCCCACACATCTGGGAGAAGCTCCCTGTGAACAGCTGCCAAACTAACACATTCTCCTCCTTCAAAATCCTCATTAAAACTCTTCTGTGATTTGATGCCTACCAAAAACTTGACAATGGTTAGACTGCTTGTGTGCTGAGCCTGCAGCTTATCATGCTGACCAATGTTGTACTCCCCCATCTGTCTATTGTGTTCATTATAAATTCTTTGAGGCCTTTTTGTTCTTTGTACAGTGCCTAGCACAATGTGGTCTTGATCCGAGACTGGGGCTCTTAGGACTCTGGTAATACAAATAATTAATAATAAATAATAATAATTAATAATAATCTGGAGAAAGTTGGCTCCAGCTCCCCGGTACCTGGCTGGAATATGGAAGTCAGTTCCATAGGCTCCCTTCCTTTCCCCTCCGCTGGCTGCATGGCTGGCTAGGTGGCAGTACTGTCATTGGTTTCTTGATTATATCCGCACTTTGTGACCCTTCTTGTGGGGCTCACAGAGCACAGAGTGGAACTTAATGCTTCCTCAAGCAGCATTAATTTCCATAGTATTTACAAGAAGAAAATCTGCTGGGTTCAGAGAAGAGCATGGCATGTAGTTTAGAGCCACTGCAGTCTGCTTCTGCGCCTGCACCCTCAGCCAGCCCCAAGCATGCTGTATTTGTGCCAAGATGCTGAGAGGGACCCAGCATCAGACTGGCTCCTCCCCTTTCTATGCTCACCAGCTTTGCTTCTGGTTCCTTGCACATTTATTTGCACAGTGAAAAAAGCTCTGCACCTCGATAGCAAGTGAGGCTGGTCTGCTGATTTGCCTCCTCCCTGAACAAGAGGGTGAAAGAGTTAATAAATGGCTTGTGTCGCTCAAGTTTAAATCTTAAAAATGGCTTCTTATTGAGAGTTTAATGGTTTTTTAAATGTAAACTTGCGGAAAATTTACTTTTCAAGCATGAATGTTTTTCTGGTTTCTCACATCAGTGGAAGTGTATTATTCTTTCCAGTCCATTGAGTTCCAGGGGATCACTCAAGTTAAGTCAGTGCTCCTTACAGTATTAGAAAATCTAAGGTTTTGTTTTTGAGGTTGGGTTCCCTCCCCCCCACACACCTTTTTTTTTAATGTGGTGTTAGCTGAATCCTCGTGTTTAGATGGTATAAAATGTGTGGGTTCTCTCCCAGGAATAAAGGTGATTAGATACAGGAATGCTCTAAAAAACGCAACAAGTCAGGGCCCTATTCTGCAACCATTAGTCACACAAGTAATCCTTTCACATGTCCTGAGTAAGGAATACTCAGTTGTATGAGGATTGTGGAATCAGACCCATCTTAAAATTAAAGCTTTTATGAAATGAAATGAAAGACACCATAGGTTTGCTTCTTTGAACATGGTGGACTTAGACATTTCTGCTATTGGATCATTAATAGAACAGCAATGAAATGTAGGTTTCTATTTTGCTGACTCTTAATCTTAAGGCTGTGTACAGCTCACAGACCTTGTTTACAGTTCCCATTATCATCAATGCACTTGTCCTGCCCTCCTTACTTGGACACAATATCTCATTGACTTCACTGACTTCAGGGGGCGTTTGCCTGAGAAAAGAAGTACAGGACTGGGCCTCTGGAAGCTTTGTCATATGCCAAGGACAGTAACTATGTGCTGCTAAGACCAACATCTGTCAAACCTATGACTAAAGTTAGACACCTAAACCACATTTAGGCATTGACATAAACAGCCTGAGTTCCAAAAGTACTGAGCATTTGCACCTCTGATTTCAGTCAAAATCAGACCACTTTTATGCAGTGTTTAGCTATGGATTTTAATGCCTAACTTTAGAGACCCATATCTGAAAAAATTTAGCCTCAGTTTCATTAGAATTCCAGGTGTTTGCAAATGTGGGTCAATATGCAATAAAACATAGATACAGCTTTAATGCCTACTGTTTTTTAACATTTACCACATTAGGGGTAGGATGAGATTTTTTGTAAACTTTTTAAAAGTTTGTCATTGAAATTTATGGATTTCAGTATTTAAAAATTGGGCCTCTCCATCATTCTAGGAACATGACCATTAAAACTATTTACAAATCCTAACAAATAAACTTCTCACACATTCAGCAATTCATGAATAAACAAAAATGTATCCCCCTTAACTCAGTTACCCCCTTCATAATTCATGCTCTTCTCCAGAGTCTGGGAAAATAGATGTTCCTTACAACATGTCCTGGGCTCTTCTGAAACAAGGAGAGAGGCAACCAAGTTTCAAAATCAAGGACTGATCCCTGGCCAATCATCCCTCTTTAAACCAGAAGAGCATCTCAACTTACATCATCTGCCAGGTATCCATTGAGGAGAGAAGCATTTTCACAAGTAGTCGGATTTTATCAAACCATGGGTCAAAATCAAGACCTTAAATTGCACTCAACAACAAATTGGAAGCTAGTGCAGTTCCTGGAGCATAGGTGCAAAAAAACCTTAGAGGTTTTTAAGGCCGGCTTGGCAAAGCCCTGGCTGGGATGATTTAGTTGGTGTTGGCCCTGCTTTGAGCAGGGGTTTGGACTAGATGACCTCTTGAGGTCTCGTCCAACTATGAGCAAGCCACTACATTCCACACCAGTTGAAGTTCCAGTGGTTTTCAAGTGTAGATCCATCTGGTGGGCATTGCAGTAATACCATTTCAAGGTAACAAAAGGCAAGGATCATCTGTAACAAGTTTTTCATCCTATAGAAAAGGGTTCAGCTTTCTGAATGAGTATAAAAGTAGTCATGGCTGTTAGGACCTGGTCATCCAGAAGAAAGTAGTCATGGCTGTTAGGACCTGGTCATCCAGAACTACCTGGGCATCCAACAGAACCACGTTGTGAACCTGTGTCACTAAAAGTAAGCTTACTCTCCCCAACAAGGGAGCTGAAATAACTTCTGTCAGTTCCTCCTATTGCTTCCTCTAACCTACATGTTTGAGGGCTAGCTGGCTAAGATTCATTTCATTCAAACTCCAGTTGGTATTAGGCACTAGCCAAGTCACAAAAACACCCCACTTCAAAATATTTCAGATAAACAAAGCTGAACTGTGAAAATCTGTGCACCAGACTAAGTGAAAGGTCGGCCAGCCAGGAGAGGAGTGCATTTTTGTGAACCAGGAAGCACCAGTCGCCAGCGATCTAGTGTTAGACCTTCCTTTTATCTGTATGTCACTATGCTAATTTTAATATTCATTCACAGGATACCTAAATGCCTCCAACGCCATCCTTTGCCTATTTTAGTATTCCCACTAATATTAAATACACTTGATCTTAGCCAAAAGGTGAAGAAAAGAATGTAGTCTCAGTTTAAAATCTAATTAATCAGATATAGGATTAATTTAACATGTGGTTCATTCTGTGCTAATACATACTATTCTGTACACGAGATCAGTTTAATATCTGGTTCTATATTCTGCATCATAAATGGCCGACAAAAGACAGAATACTTGTGATATTTTGTTGAAAGGAATAAGGAGAAGCCAGTAAAACTGGATGGTATAGAGTTAAAATCTGTGCAATAATTCAGATTCCCATCATAGCTGAATGTAGGTATGTGTAGGTTAGGAATTGAATGAAGAACGGCTTGAGAAAGTTTATGTGAATTCTCTAATAAAACTATGCTAAGTAAACCAAAGAGCAAAGTGTATAAGACCATGATTAGGCCAATTGTGGCATACAGGTCAGAATGCTGGGTAATGAGGAAGAAGGTGAACAATTATATCACCTTGCTGAAATGAGAATGCTCAGGTGGATGCTGGATAAGACGAGAACAGATAGGCTATGCAGTTAAAGTCAGTACGAATCATGATACAGGTAAGCCCCATCATGGAATTGTTGAGAGAGTATTGACTGAGATGGTTGGATCACATAGACAGTGAGATGTGGGATATTTTGCCAGAGAGTACAAGATCTAACAGTCACAGGACAAAGACCACAAGGAGGACGCAGAAGAAAGTTGTTCAGGATCTTGAAAGAGACCATGAAAGGCGTACTTGACAGGAACACTTGGAATAAGGACTGATGACCCTGAGTAACGGGACAAGACAAAGGTGAAGAAAATCTGATTCTATATCCTGTCCTTGCAGGATGATGAACTCAAAAGAACTAAAGTCTAACTTGCCTCTTACATACACCAAAGTAAATTGGGAGTAACTCAGTGTGTCAAATTCTCTGATGGCATAAATGGGCAAAACTCTGCTGAAGTCAACGGAGGTGGCAGTTTTACACTGTCATAGAATTTGGCTTAATGGAGTTACACTGTTGTATAACAAGTGTAAAGGAAAAGCGGACCAAGCCCATAGCATATTTTTCATCTCTAATGATTATGATCCTATAAAAACAAAACACAAGAAATTGAACTGCAAAAGAAACCCGGTGATCAGATATCTATTAACCCACAGAAGCTGGAAAATTCAGAGGTATCTAAAGACAGGGGACCGCATTCGGCTCCCAGTCACGCTAGTGTATT